>NC_086203.1:13368188-14624438 GCF_035770615.1 Melospiza melodia melodia
AAGCTGTGCCTATCCCTGAGGTAACTTTGCCTTTCCCTGAGGTAATTTTGCCTTTGATAACCTAAAAGAAATGCATCATTTTCCTGCAGTAGGTTTGAATTTTAAGGAATAGCTGAAACAGGTTGTTATCCCTCATCATTTTCTGAGGGGAAAACCCACCAAAAGCCAAGTAAGAAACCCTTCAATGCCAGCTTTTGAGGTTTTTAGCCATTAAAAGGAAATCAGCCCATGGTTAGTCCTGCTGGTGAGAACATGACGTCGCCTAAATCAGAGCTTTGGTGAGGGCCAATAACCTCAAATCCCAGCTACAGACAGCAAAGCTGTGCCTATCCCTGAGGTAATTTTGCCTTTGATAAACTTTTAAAAGTGTTGCATAATTTTCTTGCAGTAGGTTTGCATTTTAAGGAATAGCTGGAACAGCAAAGATGAGCTAAAGGAACCAGGGATTTTAAACATTATTGTTATAGCAAATATTTTGGATTTTTTTCTTTACACTGCTTGGAATGCCAGGATGCTATCTGGCAGCACACAGAAGCACCACACGTTTTGGGGGAAAAGCACAAGAGAAAGTAAGAGAAAAAGGATGGCAGAGGAAGGACATCAGGAAAATGAGAATACGTTTTCAAAGCAGCTACATTCTTCATTAGCAAAACCCCATATTCGAGCCTTGCTCCTTTTTTAAATAATTGTGATATTTGGCTGCACAGATGCTAAGAGATTCCTTCCTAAACTTCCTAAGTGAACTTGTCTACATGGTAAATGGAAATCAATTTTACACCATCTTCATCTAAGATTCCCAGAATGTTTAAATCATCTAATTAAATTGCTCAAGTAATCCTGAAGTCCAGAATGTTAATCCTCTTTAATTTCCTAATACAACCATTTACATTGACTTCAAAGAACTGCAACTGCATTTAAGAAAAGTACATGAAAGCTACAGTGAAACTCTTAATTTCTTTGAGAAGCTCCAGTTTCTCTGAGAAGTGTTCCTGAAGACTTCAAATCCTTGTCAAAACTTTGTACAGTTGCACAAGAAAATTTGAATACAAAATTATTCTATATCAAAAGACTGGACTATTTTCAGAGTACATTCTGCTCAATAAATTCCTGGTTCCTTGCAAATTAAGTAGGTATTTCTACTGCTTGATATTCCTGCACTGTGCAGTTTTAAGGAAATGTGCTGAAAGATGTATTGGCGTTTTTGTTAGAAATACTTTCAATATAAGTGTTCTTTAAAGCAATTTCATGAACATTTTGAGCACATAATTTTCAGACCATTTTTCATCCCATCTGATAAAACCTGAGGACCAACTCAGTGGTGAACTCAAGCAAACAGCACTGTTCTCCCTGGATTATTTTGAATGTCTCTTACCTTTACAGAATAAGCCAGAGAAATAGTGACAGCAAGTGGGAGTCCCTCAGGAACAGCAACCACGAGCACAGTAACACCAATAATGAAGAATTTAACAAAATACTGAACGTAGACAGGAGTGCACTCAGGCAACCACTGCTTCTTGTTGACCACAAAGGTGTCAATGGCAAAATACAGTACCAAGATGATGACAGTGATGGCAGACATCACCAGACCTGGGAGGAGAAATCACAAGTTACCATAAACCCAAACAGCACTGAGAACACAATCAATTAGAAATTGGGATTTGATAGGAAATTCTTTCTTTCTTTGTGACATTTTTCACCAGTACCAATAACAATAAACCATACAATGAAGAAAAAACATTGCCATAATATATTTACAGTGCACAAGGAATTCTAGGAATTCATTTTCAAGCACTTACTGCTGCCTTTACAACTTCCCAGGCAGTGCAGGAGTTCTTCTGTCACTTAAGTTAAGCTTATTCAATTTAGCACATTACTTTGCCTGGTACAACATTTAGCTGTCCTTTTAACCCCCACCTTTTACAAATTACTTGTCTATCCATATTTAAACACCTTTCTTCTAAGTAAGTACATCTTTAGAGGCTTGAGCAAAGGAGCCTCCCATGTTGCTGTATAAAATACTGTAGAAAAGTCCTACAGATGAGGCTGGGTGAATATGAAGATGCAATAATGCAGAATTATCCACAGGACAGTTTTTCACTGGGTTTCTTTACAATGTAACTAATACTGGTGTTTCCAAGGTGTCCCTTTTCAAGGGAACATCTGCAGAGTGTGTATTTTCATGAGCAGAGGTTCCAAAGAGACAGAGCCACCAATAAATATTTCACAGAATTGACAAAATGTTCCAAGCATTCCATCAACTCTCCCAACGGCTGGGATAGCACTCCTGCTCCACAGTTTTGTCCCTGGGTTTGAGTATACAAATTAAAATTTCCACTATAGCCTCAGCTTTGCCTTGCTCTGACAGCCCTGTTTGGCAGGTTTGTGTGAAGGAATTAAGCCTGCATTTTGGAATAAATTAATTTCTCCCTAATGAGATCATAGAGTAGAAGGAGAATGCTGTGAACTTCATGTCTTAACCGCAGTTTTTGAAAAATTGGTAAAGTTGAAGGATGTTAAGTTTGACAGGAAACAGATGAGTCAGGAAGATCGCTCTGTGCCAGAGGATAAAGGAAAATCTATTAAAATATTGCACAGGCAAATACTCCTGACAACACAAGACATCCCCATAGGCTGCTCAACACCAAAGAAAAACCAAATGAGGCAATGATAATTAATTTAATTCCTGTTGCTTGCCACATTCTGGTCAGAAACCCCTACACAATTACTTCAAGAGTGATGTTCAGGTGACAGAGCAGAAGTCAAGGCAGTGCAGAAAGGTATTTAATCCAAGGAATTAATCATCAGGGGGAACAAAGGAGAGGAGCTGGAGGAATATGAACTGGGGCAAGGCATGAAATTGGATATCAGGGATGATAATCCTGGATTTGGTCACATTCTGCTCAGGCAAAGGGAATTGGCATCGAGGGGTTATGAGATCAACTCCTGTGATGAGCTCACAGGGGGATGGGAAGGGGAAAATCCAAACTGGGGGAGAAGGCTGAGGGAGATGGAGCAGGAGTAAATGGATCTGGGAGGGCCTCCACCAAGGAGCTGAGATCAAAATCCCTTTTAGAAGATCAAAATCTCTTTATTACCACGAGAAAAGCAAATTTAAGGAACTTTAGGCCCTTATGGAAGGTTTCCACTCTCTGCCCACATGTTGGAGAAGTGCTGCTTCCAACCCCAGGGGCCAGATGGTTCTGGATACAGGACCCCAGAGATGTGTCATGCTTGGGGAGAAGGCAGGAATGTGCATATTTGGGGAGAACAGAATGATTTCAGAATCCATGAGAGGGAAATACTGTGTGAGTGATATTTTGAGATGGTATTAGAGATTCTGAAACTGTGCACTCCCAAGTTCTGAGGGGAGAGGAAATTAAATACGTAATTACTGCACTTGGGAATATTAACTCTGAGAAAAGCTGCATTTCATTTTGATTCGAATATTCATTACAATCCAAGTTGCCCAAAGCTCCTTGACAGTCAAAGCTGATTTTTAGGAGAATAAAAGACCTCCAGCACCACATATTCTCCTTAGAACAGCTTTGTGATGACCCATTTCCAAATCTTGCAGTAAAAACAGGGCCTGTCCCTTTTCAGAACCATTTGCTTTGCAGCTCTTCGCCTCCTGCGCCCCAGAGGGCTTTGGTGTCACCCAGCCATACCTGCTTTGCCAATCTGCACTGCCAGCTTGGTCAGCTTTCCCTGCAGGACGGATTTTTCTTTCTTGTGCATGTTGGATTTCTTCTTGTCCTTGTCGTCTCCCTCTCCCCCTTCTGCGCTCTTCAGCGGCTGCATCTCCATGGCAGCAGCCCCGTCCTGCTGCTTGGCTGGTAATGCAGAACAAAACTGTTACTCCAGAGCTTCATCCCTTCCTTTCCTCCGTGTTCATCCTCTCTGAACCAGCCAGCACCACAGGGGCTGCCTGGGACAGTCTGTGCCAGGGACACCCTCGGCTCCCTTGGAGAGCCAGCGGGGCTCTGCAGGACACAGCTGTGCCAGCACATCCCTCAGGACACGTGGCCATTTGGGCTGGAAAGCGCTGATTGGGGTTTATCCCTCATTTGGGCCCCCACCCACGATGCTCTGGGCCATACACATATATGTCACTGAATGTCTTGCAGGTGACTTGGCAGGTGACAGCACCAGCACTGCAGCATTCCCTGCAACAGCAGAGCTCCCCATTCCTCTGGGATTTTGGGGTGCCTCTTAGAATGCAATGCACATTTCCAATGCAAATATTTTGAGGTTGCACGGGTCACTCCTGTGTCACCTCTCTGGGCTGCAGGGGCACCTCAGTGACCAGGGGACCACCCTCTGCCATCCACCCTTCCAGAAAATCCCTCAGTTATAAAGTTTCCTCAGCATTCTGTGATCAAGGTGCTCAGCCCTCGGGTCTGGTGGTGGTGGTGGCATCACCATTCCCCCACAAAACCCACACACAGTTTCAGGGCTGATCCCTCCTTTCCTGACAGAATGCCAGCAAAAGGAAGCTTTATTTTTACCTGTTTCTGAAAAGCAATGACATTGCAGTGGATATATGTGCATGTGTCTGGTTTGTACCGAGCACAATAAATAAAATAGGATGAGATGAAACTGCTTTGCTTTCATGAAGAGATTGTACAAGACCGTGCTTATTTGACCTGGAAATCTAATTTATCTACCTAGCCTGAATGCTTATTATTTAATAGCATTTTATTTGGTACTTTTGTACCATGAACCACTGAGTTTCTCTATCCAGTTTCTGAGCCATCACCTTTGCAATGTTCAGTATTATCTGAGAAGAGAAAATTGTCGTTTAATTTGGTATAACCCAAAGAGCTCTTGATAGCTGTGTCTTATAATAAAAAGGGAACCATAACTTTGCTTCAGAGAAAGCAAAATATTGATTCCAATTTCTTCCTGACATTGTATATTAAATAAGAAACACCTAGGACTCTCAATCTTTCCGTTGTTTACCCTCATAAAAGGCTTTTACACTGCTAGATAACACCTTGGCTTTAAGGTTTCCTTTTTTTATTGCTTTGCCTTTCCCCTGCAAATGAAGAGATGTCCAGACAATGCCATCAGACACCAGAGATGATGAGACATAAAAAAACTGGGCTGGAAAATCACTAACAACACACAGGATACACAACTTGCACAGGAACAATTAATCCAAATGAGCTTTGTGAGATGAAAGCAACATCTATAAATGGTCCCTTTAAAATGCTCCTCTCCTAAACCTCTGCAGCTTGTGGGAGTTACAATCTCTGGGGCTGGGGTTGGCTGTTTGGGGTTTTTTTGGACATTCTGAACAATTAGGGCCAGTTTCACACACAGGCACAGACCACAGGTTCTCACTGTACTTTGGGACAGGGTTGAACTACATGCTAACAATACAATCCACAACCTCCTGAATAGCAAAGAAGATTACCTTTGTTCTGGTTGTTCTCCATATTCCCATCCTGCATCTTGCCTAAACGATGAAAAATTCCAACAGACAACAGACAGTAAACAACCTTCAGCCGAGACAGAACACGAAAATGGGGATTTATAAAAATGGGAGACAAAAAAAACCATGAGCACACCACGGGCACCTGGGCACCATCCCCTGCCCTCACATCTGCACTCACAGAGGGGCCAAGGAGCTCCAGCCAAGCTCAGGGCTGGAACACCTCAAATGCTGAACATCACCACGTATTTTTGAAAAATCCGCATCAATTCAGAGGGGAAAACTAATAAAGTGGTTCTGGTGGAAAGAGGAATTGGAATAATATTCCTGAGCTGATGTTTCAGAGGGCTGGGACTTAAAAATTCTGGCACACACATAGAGTTTGGCTTTCCTAATGTATTCCAGAATTAAATTAATCATGTTACTAAATTGACAAAAATAGAAACAATGGCGTTAATAAATCTAAATTAATAAATAAAAAATGTAAATCAGATAGGATTTTAAAATTACGTCTTCCTCACTTGGTTGTACTAATTAGCAAATTTCTCCTGGAAATACAAGTGCCAGGTGACCTAAATTCAGATTTATCCTGAACATAGATTTACCATGTGCCTCTTTAATTTCCAGCTTGACATTTTATCCACCAACAGTTTTACCACAGCAAAGTCCTTATTCCTTTGTGCCTTTTTCAAGTGGAAATGTCATTTGAAAGTGTGCATGAGATAAAAATGGCAAAAATGCACAAATCAGATACAAAACTTTGGTATTCAGAATTACAGCTAAATATTTTCAAATTAATTAAAATTTTATTGGTGGGATTTCTTACAAAACTTGCACAGTAACTATATAAATTTATGGAAAAGGTTACAACAAACATTATCTCAGAATGGATGACAATGTCTTTTGGTAGTTATGTAAAATGCACAATAAAAAATGATGCTAAGGAAAATTCAGTTAAAATACCATTACAGGATTGTTGACACATTCTAATAAGAAATGTACCATCAGGATTTATTAAAAAATGTGCCAGCAGGTACATCTTGTTCTTCTGACTGCCATGTGGATTAATTTTCTCACTCTGCTGTGAATAAATCATAACAGAATGGAAAAGCTAAGATGCATCTCTTGCACGTTTTCTTTGCATTAAGTGGGAGAGCAAAAGTGACAAAATTAGTGTTATATTTGTCAAATATAGGCCCCAGTGCCACACTGGGAAATTCCAAAGCCCAGAAGCAGAGCCAGGGAAAGGCTTTCATATCCTAAAATCATCTCAGAGCTCAGGTGAATTACTGCAATGAACCACTGACCATCAACTGCATGTCTGTATTTCTAATTCTATTCCTACCCTGGCAATAACAGGACTTTTAAAAATTCAGAATCCACCTTCCAGAGCTTTACACTTTGCACAAGGGAGGAATCCATGAACCTGAGCAAACCAAGCTCCTTTCCACAGTGAAATTCCCTATAAAACCTTGGCCTGGGGGCACAGTTGGACTCAGTACCTGCCTGGTGGCTGTTTTTCTTAGAAGGGCTTTTAATAAAGTTACTGGAAGACACAAAATATCTCTGGAGATTTGGATTTCTGGCTGGAGCATAAAGCCATCCCTAAGAATTGGAAGGCATTAATTTAGAGCAGGCAGTCTGCTCCATTTCCTGCTCTGGAGATCCTTTTTGCAGAGTGCAATTCCAAACCTCAGAGTGGCAAAAAAAATGGAACAATAGTCAACCTTCAAAATGATAAAAATCACCAGCAAAACTCAAATGTAACTGTCTCAACTGGCAGACAAATCACAGAGATTTTTTTTCTTAATTAAAATATGTACTTTTAGGACCGTATATTTGCTATTTGATAGCATAATTATCATAAAAATTTACACCAACAATTGACTGGCTACCTGAAAATAGCAGTACACAAAATAAACAATCATTAACGACATTTTAAACTCAGGTATTTTAAAAATACATTCTTAATATTCTTAATCTACTGCATTCATGTTATTGAGTGGGGGAAGTCATCAGAGGTAGTTACAGTTCAGTTATTTAGACAGAACAACAAAGAGAAGTTAATTTGGGTAATCAAGATAAAGGAAAGGAAGCTGTAAACTCTTTATATCCTCCTGTGCCAAATAATTTTAAGGCTGCACTTTGGTATAAAATATGAACAAGGAAATGAAGGCAGAAAGAAAGGTGATAGAATCACCACTGCTGAGAGATCCTTCCTCCTTCCAGGCACAAATACTCCCCCATCCTTCTCTCCTGGGTCCATCATTTAGAATTGTCAAAAGGACGAGTATTTATTGATATTTTGATAGCATCATGATAATTAATTCTTTAAAAATACAATATTTTTTACATAATTCTGAAAATATTTTCTTCTTTTCTGTTTGGAATGATAAATAAATGTTGTTTGGGCTGGAGAAATCCATCTGAGTTTTTTATCATTTTTCAAAGCAAGGATAAAAAATCAGAAAGTTTAGAATAGCATTTCTAACATCTGCATTCTGAAGCTGATTTGAAAGTTCTGAATTTAAATATAAGTATTTTTTCACATGCTTTTGCCTCACTACAATTCTTGTATTTTGGAAAGGACTCGTGGCACCTTTACTGACCAAATTCTTACTATAAAACTCATGGACTTCACCAAACAAAATTCCCAAGAAAAGCCTCCCCTTTATCTGCTGCAGGCCTTGAGGAAGAGCCAATGACACAGAATAACAAAGTCCTATCACTATTTTGGAAATTATTTCCCTCATTTGGAAATATTTATAATTGGAAGAAGTGTTTGGAATCAACCAAAGAAAATAATGGAATTATGTTGCAAGTGCTGAGAGGAAACCACTGTGTTAAACAGGAAGTTTTATGAATGCATAATCCTTCTATGCATTCAATAAATAACTTCACTTACAATTCAGAAATGGATTAAAACATAAATTTAAAAATGTATTTAAAATAGAAAAATAATATTTTTAAAAGAGTTCAAACTGCAAATTGCTTTGCAGGAGCAGAAGTAGCTCAGTACCTGCACTGGAATTAGCTGTAGATGTGAAATATTCCAGCAGAGATTTCTCTGAGTCTGGTCAGCCATTTCTATGCCTTTTCTATATTTTTTAAACACACATTTAAGTAGAAAATTCTCTAGCTCACAAATGCCAAAAAACCCCAACAACCCACCCTGGAAATCCTGATTTAGGAAGGTGGCAGTGCTCTACTGAAAGGAAATCAAATTTGGGGTAATTTGAGTTACTAGAAGGAAATCAAATTTGGGGTAAACAAGCTGTAAACAGTGATTGCTGCTTCCCTGATTTTCATTTTTCCAAGTTACCTTTACTAAATATAATACTTTGGAATGAGATTATTTTTCCTGAATTACTACATTTCTGCAAAAATTTCTGCTCTGTTTATGGCCTTAACTTGCAACCTTTCAAAAACTGAACATATTGTCCATAGTTCTGATAATGAGATCAGCAACAATTCTCTATTTTGATCTCAACTACTAAAATTCAACATTAATAAAAATTTATAAGAGTTCCTTTAGTACAGCATATAATACACAGGCTGGGTCACAAAGTAAATGATTTTATCACTACAGGGTCATAGGCTGACAACAAACTCTTTTGTGTCAATTGTTTATTGATAATTAAGAATGAAAATATTTTATCTGAAATATAATTGGTTAATTTTTCAAGCAACAGCATTTCCTGAGCTTGCTACTTATTCAAGTATATAATTATTAATTCTTATTTTAAGATATTTTCTACACAAAGACTGTAGGTAAAATTCTTGTTTCCAGTCATACCTCAGGAATAATTTTTGGACTTTAAAAAAAATATTCATTTAAATATTTTTATTTTTTTATTTATTTTTAAATTAATACAAAAATATTCATTTAAAAATGCAGCTATTGTGCATTTCATCCAGACCAAAGGAATATGCAGATGAATTTGGGGTCCTTGCTTTGTAACTTATCCTCTCTCCTTTCTCCCTTCCAAACCATAACTACATTTTCACAATTTCACTTCAGGACAGCAGTATTTCATATATATGCAGTATTTCATTTCAGTATAGCACTCATCAGCAGTGCTAAAATTGAGAAACTACTGAGAAATTACCAGAAATCTGGCATTGCCCATTTCCCAGATAATTCCAAAGCCCTCAGATCTATGTTTGCCTGCCTGTGTTCTCTGAGCAGTTCAACTGTGGAAAGCATCTCCTGCCCTTGTTGATCAAAGACCAGCAGAATTATTGACCTGCCCCATCTCAGAGGAACTAAAATCCAAAACATCCTTGACTGCACAAAAAAATTCACTCCACACTGCAAAGGCCTGAGCTTGTATCCCTCAGCTCCAGGATAAACATGGGCAGTAACTGTTGTTCCTGACTGGAGAGAGGATGATGGAAAATCACATCCCTAATTCCGACACTGATCTAATATCCCCTGGAACTCAATTTCCTCATTTAGCTCAGCATTAAGCCCAAACTCAACAGGGATTTACCAGGCAGCCCCAGCTCTGAGCAGAGCCCAGGGCTCGTTCTGCACCTGCAGGGCACCAGCAAAGAGGGGCTGAACTCTGCTCCCATCCCTCCTGTGCAGCTGGCAGGGATTTTACACTCACCAAAGTGGAATTATCACAGAACCATCACAGGATGGTTTGGGTTGGAACCTTAAAGCTCTCCCAGTGCCACCCCTGCCATGGCAGGGACACCTCCCACTGTCCCAGGGTGCTCCAAGCCCCAGTGTCCAACCTGGCCTTGGACATTCCAGGGATCCAGGGGCAGCCACAGCTGCTCTGTGTCAGGACCTCAGCACCCTCACAGCAATGGAGAATAAAACACAATTCATTCTCTGGTCCTTGCCCTCTAGGGAATCTGGAACCAGGGTGATGGAGGTCCCTGCCATGCAAGGAGATGTAGCGATTGTAAATCCTAGTTTTCCAGAATGGGTTTTAAATCTGGTTATATGTTTCTTTTAAATTATTTGATAATAGGCTTAAAGATTTCCTGTGTCACTGTTTTAAATAAGATCCTACAGCAGTAAATCCTGTTCCTTGTTTAGCACATGATATTGCTGTCAGAAACTCTCATTCCACACGTGAAATGCAACCTGCATGGAAAAAAACTTTTCACCGATGTGATGAAAAGTAGAATGACTTTACTCAGTATTTTTGGCTCTGCACAAGAAGGAAAGGCTGCTTGGCAAATAAAGGCTCATGCATCTGATTAGCAGCAAAATACAGCTGATGCCTACACTAATATTTACCCATTCAATCCAATTTAACACTGGAATTTCACTGTTAGGAGAGCCACTGAAATATCTGCGGGCTAACAAGCAGGGTCAGGAATCTGTCCTGGGACACAGTCAAAACTGGCTGCAGGAATGGTTTGCTTTGGGTTTAGTTTACACAGGCAGGCTCAGGAGAAAGTCACTGAGGGCTCACACAAATATCCACAAAACTTCTCAGTCCCTCCTGAAAACAGCAAAAGTTGTTCCTAACACGGTGTTGGTTGAAATAGAGACAGATCCCTGATCCCAGCCTTCTCTCAGAACTGTGTGAGAATTATGAGTGAAAAGGAGGAGAAGCAGAGAGAATCCCTTTCTCATGGTGCTCTCCTCCAGATCTATGTTGAATAATGAAACTTTATAATAAGACATCAGGTGAATCTGCCTGAAAGTTTTGAAACTGTCCTGACATAACTGCTTCTTTTAACTGCAAATAAATGGCAAATAAATCACGATTCCAAACTCTGCCTCTGCCAGGCTGAATTCTGGGGGGATGAAGCTGCAGCATCCCTGTGGCCCCTGTGCCAAGCTCCTGCAGAGCGTGGGGAGCAGGATCTCTCAGAGTGCAGTCACACAAACACAACATCTGTGCAGGTCAGCGAGGGGAGAGGGAATTTGACACAGTCAGGAGAGAAATCCATCAAATCAGACAAGCCGGGGGTTGTGACGTACCATTGACTAAGCTGGCATTTGCATTATCAGTGGCATTTGCACCTGCTGCACCATCTGTGGCTGGAGGAGGGTGGGAGGAGGGATGGGAAGAATCTACTGAGCAATAATGGATAAAAAAAAAATAAATAAATAAACAAAAAAGCACAACAACAAAACAGCAAATAATAAATAAATAATAACAGCAACGCAAACGAATGCACGTGACAGAGCAAAAAGCCTTCGTGGCTTTGTTTGCTCTCAAAATCAAAGAGTTTGAAATTAATTAACACAAATTTCCAAAGCAATGTAGCATTGGGATGGTGTCACAAAGTAAGCTGAAAACTCAAATAATAACAACAACAATAATAATAACAATAATAATAACTAAAGAAAAATATGAAACACATTTAGCAAAGTTAAAGGAGCTGGTGAGAACTGGCTGTACACAGTTCTGTGTACATTGCTTTAGTCCTTTTATGTGTTATTTTTCTGTACTTTAATATAATTTATGCATTTTTAAGGTGGTTGAAATGTTTCCTTTGGAGTTAATTTACACAATGCATGTGTAGCTTTAAAATTTGCATTTTAAAATGTATTATATCTACATCTATTCATACTTCTACATAGGACAAGGGTAAATATTTTATGTTTTAAATAATTTTGCCCATTATGATTTATCATCACTGATGCATCCCAGTCTAACATGGCTCAATCCATGTCCTGTCATCACCCAGGTAAAATGATTATTGATCTGAGTAGAAACATGGAATTTTCTTATATTTTATGTGGAAAAGGCAAATATAGCCTTGAGAAGAATAAGGGGTTATTTTAAATCCAGATAACGGACATGAGACATTTCCTGGTTTGTGATGACATGAAAGAAGAATCAGAAAAGAAAACCTCTTCTTCTTTTCAGTCATTATCCACATATTAGAAAAAACTGGACAAGAAATCTTTCCTAACAGGAAATTGAAAAGCTTGAAGATGGTTTTATCATTTTACTATGTTTTTTATAGTGAAGTTCAATAAAATAGTCTCTGCAAATAATAGCTAAAATTTATTTTGTTTTGTTTCTGGTGGTTAATTGCTCACAACAGAACCAAGTCCTCCCATGGATCCTGACTGAGACTTCAAACTGCTCCAGTCCTTGCCCCACAGGGATTATTTCATGCTGTACTGGGCTGGTACTGCAGAAGAATGGGCTGATTTTATTTACAAATGGTAAATTGGGAGAAGAAAATAAACAGCTCCCAGGATTTAAAAACACACCCTGTGCTACTGCATGGAGGAAAATTTCAATTGCAAATTTGATTACTGTGGTGGCAACGACTTAAACTGTTTTGGTGACTCGTGCTCGCTCTTTATTCCGTTCGGATCCCCACCCCAACCAGCACAGCGTGAGCTGCTAACAGCAAATCAAGTATTCCACATGAAATACTTTGCAATTTGCTTCTGGAGAACAGCTGATTATTCCAGCTGAACGGGAAGATTTGCAACGCCAACAATGCCTGCTCACCAAAAGATTTGGCACCAGCAATCTTGTTGATTTGAAATCATTTTTTTTTAATTTCAACTTGACTGATTCGAAGATGATTATTTCAATCAGCAGTTCCCCCCTGATTTGCATCATTGGATGGGGTACAATTCTTACTCTACCTGGAAGCTGCTGTTCCTCCTCCTGTTTCACACCTGCATGGTGATTTTTAAAGTGTTAATGAACAATAAAAGCACACACCCACACAGACTGAAAGGGGCAGGGTTTCTGAGAACTGCAGGTTTATGTTCCAGAGGTTTTCATTTGAGCTGGTGCCTCCATCTGCCACCAGCTCTGCCCAGGCACGAGCACAAAGTTTCATCAGAAAATGTGGAGGAATTCTCTATATTATGGATTATTTATATTTTAGGTGTTTATACAGAGCCATGTTCAATTAAATTCTGTGTCTGCATCCAAATCCTAACACACTTCTGTAAGAATCTCTGTCTCTGAGTAAGTTACAGCCACAATGTGGGGAAAACTCCCTGATTTCTCTTTTCCTGCCTTTCCAGGCTCTTCCCTGTGAAACCTGAAATAACCAGCAGTGTCCTGAGCAGAGCCCAGGGAGCCCAGCCCAGTTAAACCCAGCACAGGGAGCTCTCAATCCCACAGGGCTGAAGCTGCTCCTCCTCTCCCCCAGATCTGAACAACAGAGCAAGAGCAAACTCCAAGGTGCTGCTCCAAACTGGTCTGGCATAAAAGAGTTTTCCTTTGTGAAGTTTCAGTCTTTTCTCCTTTTAATTCTCCTGGAGCACCCCCCACCCCCCCATCATGCCTGGCAGCTATTTTGTATTTCTGTGCAGAAATGAAATGGTAAACATTTCATTTAGTAAAAAGGGATTTCCTCTAAGCAGCAAAGAGTCAAAGGGAGACACTGAACATGCTCAGAAATGGAAATTGTAGTCCTGAAAACCATTTGAATTCGGCCTTCCTATCTGCAGTTTCATATAAAATGATGGAAACAAAAAAAAAAAAAAAGGTGGAATCATATTGCCTGAGAGATAGCAAATAAAATGTTCAGTAAAGCTTTAACTGCTTTTTTATTTAATTAATAGCGACCACTAGAAAGAGCAGAAATGTCTGAAAAACCTGTATTAATTGGCCCTTAATCATGTCTGAAAGACAACTATTCTTAGGACAGACTTGGAATGAAATTGTGGAAGCAGAACAATTTACAAGACTGCACAAAGAAAAACTGGCAAGGACAGACATTAAATCACGTTTCTGCTTAGTGTGCAGCCCATAAATTAGCAAATGCTTATGACATCACACTGTAATAAGGTGAAAAGCCCAAAGAGGCTTCTTGATTTCATTAACTGATGCAGGACATGAAAGTAAAACTGTCTGCTAATATTTACTGCTACATTCTTGGCTTTTACTATTCTTAGCTCGACCTTTACACCTGAAGAAATTAAAATGCCTCTCAAGTCAGCCACTGACATTAAACAACCAGGCTAGCAAAGAGCCACAGCTTATCTTTATTTTAATCCTGAAGCTCCAAGACAGATGCTATTTCCATGGCCAAAGGGGTTTTTTTCCTGGGGAAAAAATATTGAATTGATAGAAAAGCACAAAATCTTAGCACACTGTAGGTGAGCATGGATTCATGTAGAGAAGCCACAGCAACTGGAGCATGCCCAGGAATCCCCTTGCAATTCAGTATGGACTGGGAGCCTGCAGTTTCACACTGGAAAAACATCTTGTTATCCAATGGATTTATTGGTTAACAGCTTCTGCTGTTTTTCTGTGTGACATGTGATGATAAAAATGTGTCATAAAAACAAAAAAAGGCAGTTTGAAAAATCCCATGTATTTGTCAAGAGCGGAGGAGAGCTCTGGCTGCACAAAGCCCAGGAGCTTTCTCTGGAGCATCCTGGTGATGGGAAATTTACCTTTCTTGTCTTTCTTCTCCTCCTCTTCTCCCCCAGCTCCCAGCAGAGTGAAGATGATGCCAGTCTGAGAATTCACCCCCACAGCAGTCACCAGCATCCGCCCAGAGCCTTCCATGACATGGGTGCCTGAAAAGAGGCAAGACAGGTTACAAAGAGCTAAAAATAAATGTAAAAAATTATGCAAGGCTTTTCTGAAAGGATTGAGAGAGATTTGCTACACTTTATAAACCTATATTTAGGGGTATATTACCACATAACCAAAATAAACCCTGTTGTGCATTATTCTCAACCAAGAATTAATGCTTAAGCACAAACCTCAGGCTGCACATCCATCACCATCAGACTCTTTTTTTAAAAAGAAAAATTGTCACCAACCAAGTTTATCTTCTGCAAGAAAACAGTTTCAGCAAAGCATCACAAATACACAAATTAGGTTAAGAAAACTACCCCAAAATAAATTTCATTCAAACCTAAAATCAGAAAATATCTTTAAAAGCCAGCAGAGATTTGGTTGGTTCAGTTGGAAAGGAAAAGCGCTGCAACCTCCCTCAGAAATTTATCAGAGCCTCCTTTAAGATGTGTCACTATTTCCAAATACCTTTTAATTAAGAACTTGCTATTTGTATCCCTGTGTTTTGTTCTGAGGGAATCTTCTCCTGAATTGGATGACAAAGGTGGATAAAAATATCCTCCAAAAAGTGCCCTTGGCTCCTGGGCTCCCAGAGCAGATCTGGCAGGCAAAGAGGCACCCAGCACAGCTCAGGCTGAGCTCTGCACACCTGGAGAGGGCAGAGCAGGCAGAGGGGATGGGATGGGGTGTGGGGGGCCCAGTTGTGGGTTTCTCTGGGTCTGGATTGAAGGCATTTGATTAGTAGTTTCATGTTCAGACTCAGGTGTTTATTATTTCTTATCAGTAAAACAGTCTCACTGCTGTGAGTTCAGCAGCTTTTCATTAGAAGGCACAAAATGGCCAACAAGCTCTTGTTCCAAGGTCTTTTAAGACTAAACTATCCAATTAAGAACTGACACCTGGATTATTTTCCCTTTTAACCCAATAACTGATCCCAAAGAGCTGCAATGTGGACTTTTCTGCCCAATTACAAAATGCCACCCAAACCCATGAAGAAGGAGGAAGAAGAGGCATGGAGAAGAAACCCAGGATGACACCCTGTGCCCTCCATCTTGCTTCCATCCACAACACACTAAAAATCCCAAAACTGAATTTCTCACCAAGTGATACAACTGCACTACTCTCTATAATCTATTTCACACTTTTGTGGATTCTGGTTTATCTTGAAGTCTGGGAAACTTTCTCCATGGATGAGGGTCAAAGTCAGAGCTTCCCTGGGGGTCAGGGCACCCCAGAGCAGACAGAGAAATATTCCCAGTGGTGCCCTGGGTTTCCACAGTGGGGCAGATCTTACCTGACAGCAGCATTGGGTCTTTGTCCACGGATTTGCGGACCTGGTCGGACTCTCCAGTCAAGGAGCTCTCATCGATTTTCAGGTCATTGCCTTGAATAAATATCCCATCAGCAGGTAGAAGGTCACCTGTGGTCAGAACAGGGCAATGGAAAACCTCCATGAGATTGTTTTTATAATCACACTATGGTTTTGTTATAAAATCACAATTAATTGCACGAAAAGGTGAAATGAAAGAAGAAAGGAAGGAATTACTCCTGATTGTGTCCACATGAGCCACAGTAATGCAGTCCAGCCAGGAAAGGCTTTTATTGGAAAAATGTTCTGCTTCATGCTATCCCAAAATTCAAATTTATCACATTTGCCTCACAATGGACATCTCCATCATGGGGGTTTGCCAGGGAAGTGCTCCTCACATCACCTGAAGGTTTCTCCATCAGAGTTCATAGGAATTAACAGCAACTAATGAATAGCTGAGCTGCCCTTTCCCCTTCCCTCTCAGGGAGCCCTTAGGTAACTCCAGGAGAAATGTGATGGCTGATGGAAGGGGGATATTGCTGGAATTAACAAATTCTTCCAGAGCACACAGAGTGTGCAGGAGTTCCTGCAGGAGTCTCTCACTCCACTGGAGCACAGGGCTTTCCCTATGGCATGGAATTATCAGGCACCTCATTTGGGGGGGTCAATCTGGATCTGAAGCAACTCATGAGGGGATCACAGAGGCCCAATTCCCTTCTACACAACATTTAAAAACACTTCCTCTTGCCCCTAACTGGACAGAAATAAAAATAAATTAATCTGAATAATGTAATCCTCTGTGATAATTACCTTTGTATGAATAAATAGAGAAAACCGGAAGGACAAATACAGAAAACTGGAAGAACAAACACAGAAAACTGGAAGGAACTGGAAATCTGACCAGTCCTTGCCAGTGAAAGAAATTCCCATCAATTGAATCGATTTCCTAGCGCAACTTTACAGCAGGTCTTCATGTTCTCCTTTTGCCCTGACAGCTCAGGTGTCACCTCAGCATGGCCAACTCTGATTTTCTGTCCTATAACCCTGCCAGGGAAGTGAGTCCAGAAGGGCCAGCAGAGCAGCAAGCCAAGGCTCCAAAGGCCGTGCACTCACCATATTTGACTTGTGCAATGTCCCCGACCACGATCTCTGCCACGGGGATCTGGATGACCTGTCCCCCTCGCACCACGGTGAACTTCTGCTCCTGCTCGATGCGGCTCTGCAGCCCCCGGAACTGCTTCTCCTTGCTCCAGTCGTTGAAGGCAGTGACCAGGACCACGCAGATGACGGACAGGAGGATGGCAGCACCCTCAATCCAGCCGGCTTCGGCCTCCCCCTCATCCTCAGCCCCTCCTGTCGCAGTACCACACCCTGCGGGGATGGTAAGGATCGCTTTAGGGAAGGTCGGGCGCACCACAAGGAATGAAATTTGCTGTGATGTGACAAGGTGAGGGGATGGAGCTGCTTCTGCAAGCGCTGCCTGCTGATGAAACGTGGCAGAATGGAGGAAAAGGACAAATAAAGAGATCTGTGAAAAAGGGAAAGTAAATAAATCAACGGAAATCTTTGTCCTTTTAATTTTTCTTCTGAGCGACCCATCCTTGGTGAACCCAAATGGAGAGAGAAAGCACCAATTCTGTTTTAGATAGAGGACTCAGAGCTTCACCTGAGCCACCAAAACCTGCAGGGTAAGAATAAGACTAATACTGAAGAATATGAATAATACTGAAAAATAATACTGAAGAATAAGAATAATACTGAAGAATAAGAATAATACTGAATAAGAATAATACTTCAGAATAAGAATACTGAAGAATATTAATAATATTGAAGAATATGAATAATACTGAAGAATAAGAGTAATACTGAAGAATATGAATAATACTGAATAATACTAAAGGTGACAGGAAGGACTAAAACAATAAATGACATTAAATAATGCAAAGCAATGGCATTAAATTCATATTAACACCCTGCCAGATTAAATTAAACAATTTTAACACAAATTTTTTAAACAATTTTCAACACAATTTCTGAATGTTCTGAACTAAACACACTTCAAGGGAGCACTCCTTAAAAAAATACTGGGGTCAACTGAGTTTATGAGCATTTCAATTTGATAATGAATATATTAAGGAACACTGAGTAAAAACAATTCCCTGATATTAATTCATCAGTCTTCCCTACAGAGAAATGCACTGGGATGCTTCTAGAACTGCAAGTCCATTATTGCTGCCAAAAGCACAACAGCATTAAGAGAACCACTCTGTTCTGAACTGTTAATTCTGAATCACTTTATATACATCTGCTAATTATTTATTTCAATTAAAATTTAAATGGATAATATTCACCAAAGGAAAGTGACATAGCTCTCCTTCTTACTGGGAGAAATACTGGGCAGCCAAGGGCACCTTCCAGAGCCACAATCCAGAGAAATTCCAGCTGGTGGGAGACAGGAGAACTCAGCCTGGCCAGCAGAGCCTCCTCTCCTGGGGGATCTGGGAAGAATTGTTCCCATTTTCCATGAAGAATGGGACCAGGCAGGGATTTGACATCACTTCTCCACCTCACCCAGGTACCAGGGGGTTCAGCAACTCCGCTCCCACCTCTGACTGAAGTTTAATTTGGTTTATTCATCACCTCTCACTAGAGACAATTAACAGCCAGGTTGATTCCTGTATTTAAATTACAAACTGGAGCATCATAATCCATTAACCAGCTGAGTAATTACTCTTGCATGTGAACAATAACAAAACTACCAAAAGTCAAAGGAAAAAAGATGAGCCTGAACAGCCACTAAGAGAGGAAGAAAATGAAAACAAAGGGAGTTTTTAGCCAAGTTCTCTGTAGTTTACACTGAGTTTCTAATGGCAAGGCAAAGGCTGCTCCCAAGGGCAGGGATGTCCTTCCACTGCTGGCACACCCAAACCTGCAGCACAAGAACCTCACCAAAACCACTTTTACAGCACTCAAGGAAGAAATTAAACAACTTTTTTAAGTCCAGTACCTTCAGCTGCTCATTACCAGCCTAAAATGCAACTCAGAAACCAACCCTGCAACTTCCTCCTGCAGCACAATGGGGGTTTTGGGAAGGAATTATGAATTTTGCTTTGTTTAACCTTAATAATCTCAATTGGGCTCTGTTGGATTTTTAGATTCCTTTTCCAAATCAGCAGATTCACTTTTGTCTTGATTGTTTTAAATTAGTGCAAGTAACTCTGTTTCAGCAGATATAACACCAGAATTCACTCTTCTTTTTTTTTCATTAGATATGACTTAGAATTAAATATGATGAATATTCTGGTTTTTTAACAGCAAACCTCCTCTTCTATTTCTCACAAAAGAAACATGGCCTGGTCTAGCCACAGTCAAACACTGATTTTATTTCCTTTTCGGATGGTTGAAATTTAGCCCAGCTTGTACAAAATTACAAAGGTCTGCTGCAGAGTAATATTTCCAAGACCCTTCAATGTAAAAAAAAAAAAAAAAATCAAAAAAAAACCCACCTTGATTAAGAAAAATCAGGTAAAAAATAAATATATTCCTTTACTTGAGCAGTGAGGTTAATTTTGAGTTTGATCTCCATGTTGACATAAATGGTATCATGGAGCATGCAAATAATACAAAATATTATCATTAACATAAAAGGAATTACCTGTAGATACCTTGTAGATTAAGCACAACCAAACAAAAGACTTCATTTTTCAGCTGAAAATTTTGTTTTTATTCCAGCTGAAAAAAATTGTTTGTAACAATGGAAGAAAATCTGAAGGAAACAGATTGAACTCAGATCAAGTTCTTGGAAAGCGTCCCTAAATCTGACAAGCTTCCACACTGAATAAAAAATTATGTTTATGACTTAAAATCATGAGACAATCATCCACAACCCAATGAAAACAACAAAATTTTAAATGCATTTAAGTTTCTTTTCTGTTCCTTTCAGCTGACAATGATAAATTCGGGTGGAGCAGAGGTGGTTGAGGGGAGGAGGAAATTTTAGGAGTAGAGGAATTTATTGCCAGACCTCATTAAAACCTTTGAGAGGATGGAGGAAATTCTGAGTTGATTTTTGAGTCGTTAATTGTTGACATTCAATGTGGCCTCTCTCAAACCCCAGAGCCCAGGCGAGAAGTCGATCAGACCAAGAGAATTTCCCCAAATTTTGTTTTTGCATTTTACACTCCACAGAAAGGAGAGGGGATAAAAGTGCTACATAAATTAATGCAAAATGTTCTTTTTTAGGAATAAACTCTAGCAAAAAAACTGTCTGCTTCTTACAAGAGCAAAATTTGAGCAGATTTTTTTAAAAAAATATGAAAAGCAAGAATTTAAAATCCATCCTCTGCCCTTTACAACATGATCCACCTGTCAGGGAACATTTACTTGAATTATGTGGAGTTCTTGCTTCCAAACTGTTTTAGAGGTGTCCTTTTGATAGGGGAAAAAAAATAAATAAAGGAAACCTGCATCTCCATTGGTTTGAGTCTGTCTAATGTTTTCTTATAGATTTACAGGAAAACAATTGGGTTTTTAGGGTTTTTTTCTGCTGTTATGGTTTTCTAGAAATTATAGATACACTTAAATGGATTTACAGAAAGAAACTTTATGTATTTATAGGGGGAAAAGACACAAACATCTTAACTCTATATTTAGATTATCTGTCCCTATAGCAGTGTAAAGTGACCCAGCACTGACCTTACAGATAAGGAGAAAATATGAAATATTAATAAAATACATCATACTATTACACCTAAGTAGCAAAATTGAATTTAAAGCACCTAATTTATTTAAAATGTTCATATAAACTTGAAAAATTCATGTGGAGGTATAAGATTGGTGTTCTGCTTTCACAGAGAGCATGTGGCTCTCAATGCTACCCAAAAATCTGCCTGAGCTTTTATTGAAATGCACAGAGTGAAAAGCAGCACAAGAGAGTTGTTAACATGCAGATGTGATTTGTGGCAGGGTTTCATTCCAAGACAGCAAATTGTGATGTTCTCATCTTAAATTCCCTTTAACAGAAGCTCTATCTGTCAGAAACCCCAAATGCAGGGAGGTAAAAAAGTTTAAAACATGGAGCTCTTTTTTCCCACAATTTTGAATGTGCCTTGGCCAAAGTCACAGAAAATGTGCAGGGCTTAAAACTGAGATGCTGAAAACCAACAAGTCAAGGCTGCAAAGGGCTGGGACTCCTTTGGCACAAAAAAAAAAGCTGATGGAGCCCTAAAATGAATCAATTTATCCCAAAAGGAGCGCCCAGGTGAGCTGGAGCTCCCCAGGAGAGGGAGAACCTGGCAGCACAGCCTCAAAAAAGGCTCAGAAACACAAAAAGGGACCAAGGAGACCCTTGTGCCCATAAAACATCTGAAAGGACGTTTCCAGAACTTTGGGGAAGGAGAACAGAACTTTAAAAAGCTTAAAAGTGGGCCAGAAATAGATCAGCAAAGCTGATGGAAAAGTGTTCTACGGGGGGGAGATGAAAGGAAGGAAAAATCCAAAGGAAAGGAAAGAATAGGGAAGAGAAAGAATGGAAGAGAAAGAATAGAAAAGGAAGAATAGGGAACCCATCACAGGCAGGGAGCCCAGCTGAGCTGGCAGCAGCTGGATTTCCATCTCTGCAAGGATTGGAGGGCTCCAAACCTGCCCTGAATTTCCATTCTCAGCCCAGCTGAGGCAGCAGCAGCTGGATTTCCATCTCTGCAGGGAATGGAGGGCTCCAAACCTGCCCAGAATTTCCATTGTCAGCCCAGCTGAGGTGGCAGCAGCTGGATTTCCATCTCTGCAGGGACTGCTGGGCTCCAAACCTGCCCAGAATTTCCATTCTCAGCCCAGCTGAGGCGGCAGCAGCTGGATTTCCATCTCTGCAGGGAATGGAGGGCTCCAAACCTGCCCAGAATTTCCATTGTCAGCCCAGCTGAGGTGGCAGCAGCTGGATTTCCATCTCTGCAGGGAATGGAGGGCTCCAAACCAGCCAGGAGCCTGGCGGGCTGAGCAAACACCCAGATACTCACCTGGGCTGCACTTCGTCTCAAGAAAATTCAAAACTGGCCTGAGAAACCTCCTCTGCATGAATAGAATTTAATTATATGGAAGGGTTTAGAAAGAAAAAAATTGAAAATAAAAAAGGGAAGAGAGGCATAGGTTATTAAAGGGAAAGTTAGAAAAAATTTGAATGTGCTTGCAGTGAAAAGGGGAAGAAGGAGAGGAGGAGGCACAAGAACAGGTTAAAGCACTTCAGGAACAGTGAGCAAGAGGCAGCATGAGGTAATATCTGGTGGCTGTTATTAATAATTTCAACTTAGTGAAAGCTAGCAAGCAGGAAAGGGAATGAATAGAAGTCCACAAAAAGCCAGACAGCATCACCTGACAGCTTGGCAGGCTCATGTCCTGTTGGATCTGGAGTGCTTTTACACCATTTCAATGTATATTTCTCCTGATATCACCCAAATCTGGGCACATACAGGAGGAGGCACACGGGCTCAGCGCAGCTAAAAAGAAATATCTGCTTAAAATTTCCAACAGCTATCAGGAGATTCTTTAAGCTGCTTTGAATAACATAATGATTATAATTACAAACTATACAATCCTGAGCTGCAGCACAGTAATTTTTAAATCAAAAAAAGTACATTTTTAAAAATCTGGGAACATCTGTATTCCTAAATCCCAACCTACAGCACATACCTCTCAGCTACTCATTTCAACCTACACACTGCTATTTTTAAGCTGAGAATACCTTGTGGCATTTAAATTCCCTAGGAAAATCTCCTCACACCCCCAGAGGTAATTTTTTTAGTCAGTCAAACTGGTTTTGTCACCAGAAAGACAACAGCTCCCCGATAAAAACTTTTTATTGAATCTCTTTCTCTCTAAAGACATTTTTTCCCTCGCTGCATCTCCAGCACTGATGTTATTAAAGCAAATTGAGCAGCTCAAAGTTACAGCTCTGTCATCAGCTCTGCTTCCCAACAGCACCACTGATGATTCTAACTTTCCAAATGTATTTAGCTGTGTAAGGAAAGGAACAATAACCCAAAAATTACGTGATAAAACCCATAAATTCCCCTCCTTAACAAGGCTTCTCGAGCTGTAACAAACACTGCAGCGTTCATTTCTGCAGCTCCCTCCTGGTATCTTGCCTTTTGCTCCACAAGGAGTCCCAGGAGCGATTGGCACCACCGCTCCTGCCCCAAATCCTCCTCGGCATGACGATGCATCAGCAGATGTTGAATCACTCCCCACGAGGGCAGAGCAGCACCGGGCTGGCTCCGAGTCACAGCCCAGGCACAGGGGCAGAAATCTCTGCAATTTCACCCATTTCTGCCTTTCCCTCACTCCCCCCAAGGCTTCAGGCAGCCTGACCAACATTTCCAAGTGAGAGGAATGGTGGATTTGTCTTTCCAAACAAGCTGGTAGATAAAACCAGCACTGAGACAGAAAAGAAACAAGGGGGAGGATTCCTTGTTTGATGAATGGAAAAAGATATTTGTTTTTACAAATAAACTGTAGGTTTGCTGATAAATTAAATTAGACATTGAAAGATGGAAGAAACAATAGGGAAGAAAAACCCCTAAATTTTGTAAGAATTAACAATAAAAAGGGAGGGTTGTGCATTAGAAGGAAATGTTTGGTATCAGGTGTTTTGGGAAGTCTGAAGCTCTCAAGTACCTCAGAAATGGGGAAACAGAAAGGAAATGTGGCTGGGAAATTGGGATAAAAAGGATTGAGTTATACATTAGGGGGAAAGGGAGGGTTATACATTAGAGGGGAATCTTTGGAATCAGGTGTTCTGGGAAGTCTGGAGCTCTCAAGTACCTCAGAAATAGGGAAAGAGAGAAGGGAAATGTGACTGGGAAATTGGGATAAAAAGGAAGCTGTGCCCTCCAAAAATTTGAGAGGTTCCAGAGGAATGCCCCATGGCCTCTCCCTTTATTCAAATAAAGTAAAAGGACTCCTCTGTCTCCTTTTGGACATAAACCTCAGGTGTTTGTGGGTTAATTTTCCTAACACAAGCAACCTGCAGGATCAGTGTTCTCCAAACCCACAGAAGGGATTTATGAGGGTGACAAAATTACCCCACAAACATCAGCATTCAGGGGGTTTGTTCACTCATTAAAAGCTACGTTTGGGCACGTATTTGAAGCCAATATGAGAATTCCTGGCTTTGTGATCCACCAGTTTGTTATGTAAGGGCTCCAGGGGGGCAGGGAGGGGGAAGCAAAGAGCTGCTGTCCCTGTGGGTTTGTTATGTAACTGCCAGCTCCAGAGCTTCCTATTAAATATTTACACTTTTTTGGCATCTATATGCAAGGAAACTAATCTGGGGGTCCTGTAAGCATAGATGGATATAGATATAGATTATATTGATTATAGATAGATATAGATAGATATAGATATAGATATAGATATAGATATAGATATAGATGATATAGATAGAGAGATAGATAGATGTAGATGATATAGATATAAAGATATAGAAATAGAAATATATCTAGATTATATAGATAAAGATATAGATGATATATAGATTATATAGATGATATAGATATGGATATAGATAAGATATAGATAAATATAGATGAGGTAGATATAGATATAAATATAGAATTAGATAGATATAGATGATATAGATATAAAGATGTAGATATATAGATATAGATATAGATATACACAATAAAGATATAGAAATACATATAGATATATGGATGACATACACATAGACAGATATAGATATAAATATACATACAAATATAGATATAGATATAAATACAAATATAAATATACCTTAAATATAAATAAAAATATACCTATAAAATATAAATATAAGAATATTATATAGTTAGAGTTATAGATATATATAGATACACATATATCTATTTATCTCTCTCTCTACCTGTATATATATATATGTATTTTCACACGTTCTTCAGCCTGATCACAAATTCATGAGCACAGTTCATTGAAATATTCCCTCCATTTCAGGAGCTGGGGTGTGTCAAGCAGGATTCTTTTGCCAGGCATCTCCAAGGAAATTCATTTTGGAGAGATCAGGCAAAGGGATGGGTCCTGACTCCACCAAAAGACCAAGCAATGGTCTTCTACAGTGTTTATATTCAATTTTGTTTCCTTTTTTTTGCCAGAGAAAAAAGAGAGAAATGCAAGGGAAAAAAAAAAAAAAAAAAGGAATTTTCATCACAAGTCCTATTCTAAGGGATTGCAAGAGACAAAGCTTGATGTTGGGTTGTTGTAGCTTCACTTATATTGCTCCAAGCTAGGCATGTCAGGTAAATAAAACCTCATATTCTAAAGGTAAAACATGGGCTCCAATTGCAGGAATCAGACCTTGAAAAGTTGCTCTGTGTTTATTAACAAGGATTCAAGTGCAGTTATTCAACCACTTGACTTGCAAGGGCACGTCCTAGCCGGGTCCTACTTGCAGAATTAATATTTCTGGAGGATCTCTTCCTGGGAAATATGTGAGAAGACTTTTTATGCTGTCCCAAAGTGCTAAATCTCATTGCCTCTTCCCCAGCAGAGAGCTGAGTCGTGCCTGGCACCCTGGCCATGTGTGATGAGCAAGATCCAAGAGTTTTGTCAGAGATCTGCACATCTCTCATGAAGGGAAGGCAGCTGGGGGACCTCAGAATTTGCAGCCCAACACAGATTTGTACAAAGCAGATGTAGGACACTTTGCACTAGGAAATAATTATTTCATCTGCAGGTCCCACACGACAAAAAAGGGCACATTTTGCACTCTACAAGTCCTCAATGTCTTGTTACTGACACCAGCTTGAGACTAAACTTCTGTCAGGAATTGGCTCCCAAAGCTGATCTGGTGTGGGGAACCCCACAGATTGCAATAAATAAAAACCAATATAAAATAAATGGAAATAAATGAAAAATGAAACTAAATGAAAACCAATTTAAAATAAATGAAAATTTTAAAACTCCACATTGCAATACAAATATCAATTGACTCAAAAAACCCCAGGCAGCGCTGGATGAGCAGGACCTCCTTTGCTCTCTCATTCCAAAGGTGATGGGTTCAAAGTAGAGGAAAGAGAAAATCAAAAAGACAGACAGACTGGCTGGATATCCAGCCAGGAAAGCAGGAAATTAAGAATCAAGGATTTTATAATGGGAGGCTTCAGAAAAGACAGTTTCTACTAATAAAATTTCATGCACTCTCAGTCTACAAGCAGCTCCTTGCAAGCATTTTAGAATATGGCAAAAATCAAGACAGGTGTATTCTAAAATGACCAGTGGAAAATATCTTCATCAAAACACCTAGAAAAGAGCCATTGCATTCACTTAAATTTCTGCAGCCCTGTACGAACTTGCAGAAAAAGTCTTTCACAAGAATTTTACTTCTGTAAGAACAAACAATTATAAACAGCCTCACAGGCACTGCTAAACAAACAAAAAATACTTTCTATTCAAAAAAGACAAAATAATTAAATTAAAAAATCATTCCTCTTTAAAATTCTGCAAGTAATAATTATTTAAGGGATTAATTGAGAGGCTGTGGGCCAAAATTACAGCACAATGTATTCCACAGTGCAAGGAAGGCTGTGCTGGGAAAATTGCTACAGTGACCTTCTCCCAAAAAGAAAGAGCTCCTAGTATGAACTACAACTATTCCATAAAGAAATATACTTAATATTATTTAACTCTCTCTGTAGAAACAGTAAAAAAAAGACTAAATCAAATACAAAAATAAATTTGTCAGTAACAAGTGCTTCTGACATTTCTCTTCATTTCAGCACAAATATTAATGTCCACAAGGAAAATTCTGGTGCAAGTTGAAGCTTTCTTTGTATTCATGCAGGATATATAAAAATAGAGCTACAAAATTCCCCACATTTAAGTCACTGTTCCAAGAATGCAGAACAGGTGCACATGGTCTTAACCTTAAATAGTTTTGCTCAGTTTAGAAAAAACCCTTTTTTCTCAGGGTTTTTCATGGAAAAAAGCTGGACAGCTTCAGCTCAGAATAAAAATACATTGAGAAATCTGGTTCAGCAGCCAGCCTTGATATCCCCAGGAACTCTACCAGGAAAGTGTTTTAAATTCAGACTCCATCAAAAACCAATTTACAGCAATGAAGAACACACAGCACAAACAAGGGATCCCCTTCAGATTAAGTTGTTTAAATGTCATAACTATGAAAAGAAAATATCAATGTAAAACACAAACTCTGTTAGAAGGATGTATGGAGTAAATTGAATTAGCAACATGGGGAACTGTGATCCCGGGGCTTTGGATGGAACACTAATAAATGTCATGGGTTAATTGAGAGTAAAAGAAGGAGGGAAATAAATCCTTTTTTTTTTTTCACGATCACATGTTGCAAGACCACATTTAGAATGGGCTATTGTGCCAATGCAAACAAATCATTAGGAATAAAACCAATTAGAAATTAGAATTTCTGTTAGCTTGATATTAGCAGGGAAGTGGCTGTCCATATGCTGGCATTTACTCACTTGGAAAAGTTTAATTAAGTTTGATTTAGAATTCCAACCTTGCTATTAGAAAAAAATAAAAAATGGCAAAGGGAACGCTGCAGGTCCTGGGATAAAATTGTCTTTTTGAACACGAATGGATGAAGGAAAAAATATATGTAATATCAGGATAATCTGCTAAATTTGGAGCTGCAGCCATGTCAGAGGTAAAGGTGCAGCTGGGTTCTAAAAACAGGAAGAAAGTTCCCATTTCTCATGGAGCAATCCCTGATGACTTGTGGTGCCCTGGGATTTTAGATTTTATATCTTTCATTTATTTAAAAAAATTTTAGTAAAAAAAATTTTAGTGTAACTCTGAACCCCACACCCAGTGCCAGCTGCAGCTTTCCCATTTTGGGCGCACACAACAATTCCTCTCCAGGCCTGGCAATCAAGGACACCTCAGTGCCTCAGGGCCCAGAGATGGGAACAAAAGGGACTTGGGGGGAGCAAACTTGGGCTCAATGACTTCATTACCTGCAGCTGGGATTGGCAGAATAACCCCCAATGTGCAAATGGACCAAACTTATAAAAATATGAAACTTCTGATCTGTCATTTATTTTGGGTGTAGGCCATGAGGGGGTTTTGTCTGCCCTAAGTGTACCTGCAGGCCCTTCAATAAATAGAACTGCTTTTTATTCCCTTAATTCTGTCTGGCCTCTGATTTTAGGTAGCCCAAAAAGGCATCACTTCCAGCACTTGTGAAATGCAGCTGGAGGGAGAGGAGGCTCTGAGCACTTCCTCAGCTCCCACTCCGATCACTGAGAGCCCCAGGAAACACAGAAACCCGGGCAAACAAAGAAATGTTTCCCGAAAAGCAGCTCTCATCGGGGCACTCAGCTTTAAATAGAGCCCTGCAGAACGTTTCACATTGACAGAGAGCAACAAATAGCTGAGAAATGCAGGAGCAGAAATGAGAGATGTCTGTCCTGTGCCCATCCACAGAGCCTCTTCCCTTTCTGTCTGAAGCACGGGGATGAAAAGAGCAAATCACTGCAAAAAGGGTTTTGGGGTGGCATCTGCCTCAGTGATGGGTGCTTGTGCTGTTCCATCCCTCTCTGCCTGGGTTCTGATAGAAATGAAATGTGTTTGCTTCCAAAAATATTCTCCTTTTTGGGGGGTTTTTGATGCTTTAAAACAAGGCGTTTTAACAGGGAGGATTTAACAGAAATAATACCAAAAAATCTACCTGCCAAAACAAAATTGAAAAAAGGTTGGCTTTGCCTGGAAATCTTGACAGATGTTTTGAAGCAATACGCACAATAAATAAACTAATCTGAGCTTTTTGTATCTCTTGGTCTTCTTTGGTATTGTTCTTCATGCAAGAAACTTCAGAAATTCGCATTTTCCTATGCCCTTTGTACCATGGCAGAGATTTCTTAAATAAATAGGTTAACATTCAACACATAGTTCTACAGGCTAAACTTTAACTGCTTAATTCATATTGCTAACATAAGTGAACTCCAAAAATCTCTATTTCAATGTCACTGGAGCTTCTAAAACCCCAAGAGGAGCAGGGGATGGAGTGGGGATGCCTGACCACACTCACACAAACATTTCTGTAGATGATTGCAGTTGCTCTGGCTGTGTTCCGTGCTAGCAAAAACCTTTTCCAAGGTCTGAAACGCTTCACACACCCAGACAATTTAGAGAGAATTTGCCAGCTTTTTCCACCCTGCAGAGAGAGGTTACTGAGGAAAGGTGACTGATTTAACAGGTCCCCAAAGAGTAATTCAGAGTTTTCAGAGGTTCAGGGCTGGTAAGGCACTGATAAGGAGAATTTGCAATTGAGGAGCTTAAACAGAAAAACCCTGCAACCCCAGAAAATTCCAGATTGCCCTTGGAGCCAGTCCTGGAGCACCTGGGCCTCTCCTGATGCTGTCCCTGCCTCGCTCAGGATAAGGAGAAAACCTGGCCAAAGGAAGAGGGGAAGATTTGTAGAGCTGAGCCACAAAACCCCCTCATAACCTGCAGTGTTTATTCAGACTTCAGCAAAAACCATTTCTCATCTCCATTCCTTCGTGCTGGAAAGCTTTAGGAGGTGAGGAATGAGCTCAGTAAACGATTAAAATTCTGTCAGAATGTCTGACAGCAGCAGGCATCAAAAAGTTCTCCCAATATTAGCATGGCCCTATAAAAGCAGTTTTACAGTGCAGGAAACGTGTCCTGAACTGTGGGGCTCAGTTTATTTTCACCCCAAAGGATGGGAAGAAATCCCCCCTGAATTCACATCCAAAACCCCCTTCAGTGTGAGCCCCACTGGGACAGACAGGAGATGGGATTTCTGAGACAAATTCTAAACTGAAATGTTCACCTGGATCTATCCAAAGCTGCAGGAAATTAGCATTCTATATTTTCTGCATATTAATTATCCACACTGAACTGAAACAAGAGGAGCGAAAAGGCAGAGCTTGTGCAAAAAATAAATCAAAATTCTTGTTTAAATGCTACTTTTCTAATAGGAGAGAGATGTGTGTGTTTATATATATCCATGAAAATATGCACATATGCAAAGTGCCTTCCTGTTCAAAAAGGTATTTCTGGTTTGTTTCTGTGCTTAAATATTTTTTTTCCAGGTAATAATTTTTCATTCTAATTCAAACCCACCAACAGGGAGGAACTGTTAGCACAGGCAGATTTTGGGATGCAGCACAGTTTGTCTCAACTCCAACTGTAAAATAATCCTAGAAGCAGATCCAGAAATACTTCATCTTTAAAAAGTCACATCATAAAGATTTTGCAAATTTGAATACTAATTGGTATCTTAAAGCTGCCAAATTAAAAATTATTTTTAAATCATGATGACATAAGAAAACATTCCATATTCCTGTATTTTATACTGTTAATTTAATTCCATAAGCTATTAACTTTTGGCAATAAAGAGGTTTTCAGAGCTTTTGGTTTCACATTGATTTGAAGGAATTTTTATTTATTTTTTTTAAAAAGCAGGTAAATATCTTTAAGGTAATATTTTAGCTCCCTTTGTCAGCTTCACTGCAATATTTGCATTTTCTCTACTACTGCCACACTGCTCGAATTTCAAATCCCCAAAGAAAAAGATGGGGAAGTCTTCACAAACAGCTCTTCCCCGGTATTTATAATCAGGCTGTCTTCAAGCACACAAAATATGGCTGGAAATAAAACACCACAAATTGGTCCTTACATCCTCGTAAAACAAAAACTCAGCGCTGAGTTTAAATTCTTACAAGATGTAACCAGGTAATTCTTACAGGAATTAATGTCTGTGTACAGGGACACTCAGATTATATTGGGAATTCAGAGAATTTCCATCACTGGAATCTTTTAGAGATAACTCTGATAAATGTCTGTCAGAGAGGGTTGAAGTAGTAAGTGTTTGTCAGGGAGGGCTGAAGCTTTTGAGTGTGGGACGGACTAAATCCCCTCCAGCACCCCTTCAGGTGGGTTTGCTCATCATCTCCTGCCTCCCTGGCCTTAGGCTGGTGTAGCCAGGCTGGGATTAGCCAGGCCAGGCTGGAGAGCTCTCTGATTTACCCACCCAGCATTCCTCCTGGCATCATTCTCAATTTAGGGAACCTTGGGGAGCTCTGGGGAAGCCCAGCCTGGCTGTTCTGCCTTCCTGACCTTCCTGGGCTCAGGACCATGGCCAGGTGAGCCCTGCACCCCCTTGTTCAGCACCCTCAAACAGCCCCCAAACCCACAAAACCAGCCAGAACCTCAAATTTGCCCTCTCCCAGCACCACCCAGCTGGGAGGAACCAGGGTGGCTGCTTGGCCCTGGGGCTCTCTCCAGGAGCATCATCCCAAAGCCCAGGAAAGGCTCAGCCTGAGTCCGGCCTGGCCCCTCTCCATGAGGAGACTCCCCATGATCCCATAGCACAAAGGACTCTCACCCATTCATCCATGGAGGAGCCCCCAACCTAAACCTGTCCCTTCTTTGGAGACTAACACCAAAGCAAAGATGTTTCAGAAATTCAGCAGTGTCTCCAGGGAATGACCACCCAAAGGGGCACAACCTCCTCCCCATGAGCTCAGCCTTGTACTGGTGACAATGAGGGTTGGGACACACAGTGCACACACACACCAAGCTGTCCTGCTCTCTGCTCGTGGCTGCTTAGACCTGGCATTGAACTAATACTTAGAACAAGAATTAAAAAAGCAAATTCTCACAAGCACTAAATTTCCTTAGCCAAACAGACTGTGGTAGTGTCTCTAGAAGCCATATGCTGCTTCACCTCATCCCTGCTTTGGGAGGAAGGAGGTTAAATGGGGGTTTTGGCAGAACAAGCTGTTTTTAAGAGGGCAAATACTTCTGTTTCTCCTGTTTTCCAGGCTGCCAACTGCTTCGTCCCCTTCCTGCTCACAGACTCCTTAGACTGGTTTAAAAAATCCTAGGGGGATCTCACAGTTTAATTTTTATGGTGAATGAGAAAAGAATTTTGAGTGTGTGCAGCAACACTCCTTAAAAGCTGGTTTGCTCACTCTGACAATCAACTCTGCTTTTGAGATTAATCTATTTTATATGAAAAAATGCTATTTTCTAATAGCTCAGCTTCTCTTGAGAATGCTCCTCCCTGGGCAGCACAATAAGACTGGATCAGTGGAATCTGTTTAGCAGCAAAGATGGTGAAGGATTCCTATTAGGACACATCAGCTTTTAAGGCTCTGTGGCCCTTATACCCCCGATATCCATGATTTCCCATTGATCTCTGATTGCTCAGTGCCTAGAGAACATTATGTAACAGTCTCTGTGCACACTTACAGAATGAAACAAACACAGCAGAAGCTGGAAGATGTTCACCACTTGTTGTTTTCAGCATCTGCAGCAAAGTTTTGGGAATATTTTCAGTTCTTGTAGGGGCTTTGTACCGACACAGGCCATGAAATGGGGTGTCATTTAGGCTTCAAAGCACTGCAAAGTGTTAAAACAAACTAATTTTGGCTCGTTTTCTTCATATTTTCTCCAATATTTTTTGTTTAATGGAGAGGACTTGTAGACAGGACAGATTTACAGTGTCCCAAAAAATGTTACTGGGAGACATTGGTTAAAGTGCTCACACACAAACTGGGGAGTCAGATTTTCATCTTGATCTTGGGTTTATAACTGGGAGAGCTGGCAAAAGACTTACAGTTGTTTATTTCTGTGTGCTGCTATGATTTTAGGAGGGTTGCAAAACACCTTTAACATTGGCCTCACAAAATAGATTTTTGCGCTGCCTACGTTTGTGCATTTTTAATGCAATCTACATTATCACATAAAAAAAAAAATTAAGATGTAAAGCTGCCACAAAAGACTGGAGAATTAACTTTGGTTCAGCTGACTCATATCTGACATTTCTTAGTTTTTTCACTCATTAATCAAATTGATTAACTGCATATTAATGAACCTCAGGGTGGCAGATTTTTAGAGACAGGGAGATGCATGCAATGTTTTCCTGTGGAAAATGTCCTGCAATCTTGGATGGGCCCTGCAAGACCCTCAGGATGGAAAGGTCTGGCGAAGGATTTAAAAAATGAATGTGCTTCACTTGACATTCAATAGCCCTCCTGAACTGATATGCTAAGGGAAATGGAGGCTGGGCTGAAAAGGTGAAGACAAGGTAAAAAAAATTGATAAATGCTGCATTAAAACATTGAGTTTCAATCCAATTGTGCCTCACTAGGAAGCAAATGAACCGAATTCCTCAGAGGATGGCACCAGACCTTCATGTGGCTATTTATCTCAGGTTACTTTTAATTCAGTTTAATTAAATTTGCTTCGAGTTCCTCAGCAATCAGTGCTTCCCCTTTCTCAAACCAACTGTTTATTCCCCTGGGCCATTTAATCCAGGGGGCACAGGAGAATTCCTTGTTCCAACCAACTCCAACGAGCCGCGTTCATTTCAACGCCTAAAACGACAGAAACGCTCGGCAGCGACAACGCCAAACCCAACAGCCCCGAGGTGGCCACCCTTGAGAGGAGATGAACGCTCTCCCCAGGGGCTTTCACAGCTCCCAGCGCCATTTCCCAGAGGCTTTCACAGCTCCCAGCGCCATTTCCCAGGGGCTTTCACAGCTCCCAGTGCCATTTCCCAGAGCAGATGGGGTGGCAGAGCCCCTGCAGGGCTGGTGCTGCCATGTCTGATGCATCCAAGGGCGGCCTCCTGAGACAAACACAGCAGAAGCTGGAAGATGTTCACCACTTGTTGTTCTCAGCATCTGCAGCAAAGTTTTGGGAATATTTTCAGTACTTGCAGGGGCTTTGTACCGACACAGGCCATGAAATGGGGTGTCATTTACGCTTCAAAGCACTGCAAAGCGTTAAAACAAATGAATTTTGGCTCACTTTCTACTGAAAAGGCTTCATGTTTTCTCCAATATCTTTTGTTCAATGGAGAGAACTTGAAGAGGTGACAGATTCCCAGTGTCCCAAAAAATGTTACTGGGAGACATTGGTTAAAGTGCTCACACACAAATTGTGGAGTCAGTTTTTCGTCTTGATCTTGGCTTCGTAACTGGGAGAGCTGCCCAGCAGCCCCGAGGTGGCCGCCCTTGGCAGGAGCTGAAGGCTCTCCCCAGAGGCTTTCGCAGCTCCCAGTGCCATTTCCCAGAGCAGATGAGGTGGCAGAGCCCCTGCAGGGCCGGTGCTGCCGCGCCTGGTGCGTCCAAGGGTGGCCTCCTGCCCGCCCACACCTGCGCGCGGCTGCGAGCCAAGCGCGGCTCCATTTCCAGCCTTCCCCACCAGGCATCTGCCGTGTTTATACAATCTAAGAACAAGATGATTTCATCACAGAGATGGAAAGGTTTTTAGAATCCCCAGGAAAAAAAAAAAAAAATATCCACTAGACCCATTTCCTGAGACACGGCGCTTCTCGGAAAGGGAGTAGAAGGAGTTTTGTGATCTGGGGCAGTGAGTGTGAGAAAGAAAAATGTTGCTGGGAGAGTGGGAAGAAAATTGTTGAAATTCCAAATATCACCTACCTGAAATTACTCAAATGAGTGCAGTTCTGCCACAACTATTGGCAAAGAAACTGAAGGGATGAAAATCACAGTTTAAAAACTGGGGCAAAAAGAGAAGAATTTTACCCAATCTCTGGTCAAGCAGTCCTGACACACATGGCAACACAGAAAGGGGATTCTCCCATCTGTTTCACCTCCCCTAAAATCCTGAAATTCTCTTTAGCAGCCTAAAGCAGGAAACCACGAAGTGGCCCAAAGAAAGGTGAGAGTTGGAACCACAAAATGACACAGCACAAAAACAACATTTTGAAGTGTTTTGAGGGAGCAATGGCTCAATTTCACATTATTCCAATGGGTTGTAATTTGTTTTTGAATACCCAGAGTGAGTTCTGGGGGACTGGGACAGACATCCCATCTTTAGAATGTTGTACCTGAGCCTTGCACACACACTAGTGTAGCTGTTCTGCTCCAGCAGAACTCCAAGGAAAGGAATTTACATGGAGGAGAATTAGACTGTCCAAATTTATGGGAATAGTTTTTTTAATGTACATCAGCACAAACTGCACAGAAATTCAAGCTACTTGATGTTACATTCGACATTTTCACTCCTAACTAAGAAAAATAAGCTTGCTGCCAACTGCTCTGTATTTTTTCATATCTAGATATTCTCTTTTATAGGTATTCTTTCTAATATCAATAAAACTTTTTACTTTTTTTCACTTTCTCCCAGAGATACCCAAACTAACAGCTGGTCAAATCTTCCTCACTGTGACTTATTTCCAGAGCGGCTAAAGAGATGAAATGCCAAAAGACACATCTTGGGCTGTGCTCCACAGGCAGGAGCCTGGGAGAAGATGAGAACAGCACAGCAAAGACCTGGACAAGGGGATGGGGAAGTTCTTTGTTTGGCTTTGGGTTTTTTCTCCCCCTCTGACTGATTTTTACAGAGTTTTTTAATCTGAACGCCCCTTGGCTTCTGCAGGGAGAGCTTTTCCTGCTGCCTGGTGCCTCAGGCACTGCTGCCAGGTTGGCTCCTGCCTCTCCCTGGCTGTTTGTGTCCTGCTGTCCATCCCACACGAGCAGGGATTTGACATTCCCACAACAGTTGTGCCACAAGTCTGAGCAAGTGCTGCCTCCACAGGGAGGCTCAGCACAGGATCAGGGTAAGGCAGCATCCTCACCTTCCCTCCAGATTCTGGAAGTCCTTTCTGGTTCAAATCTCCAGTTTGAGTCCCCACTGAGCAATGTGGCACATTAGAAAAACGATAAGAAAACCCCTGAGTGGTGAACCCCATGAAACAAAGTCTCTTTTGTTTATAAAATATGAAATCAAATATCTTTTATGTCATGGAAGGCCAGCAGAAACCCCAGCTCCAGCCCTGGGCAGCAGCAGCATAAAACCACCAACATCTCAAAGCAAGTGGCTTGGGAGGCCCAAATTTCAGGGGACCATGTCCTGTTCCTGTGTTTTTCCAACTTGTTGTATGAGTAAAGGGGAAGGGTAACCCAGCCAAAGCCCTGCTGAGCAGCACTGAGCAATGCAACTGATCATTTCACTTTGTTTTCAATCCAGACCTTTGCCTTGGGAATTTTAACAGAAGCTGCCTGAACCAAAAAGACTTTTCCTTTTTTATTCCACCTTTAAGCTGCTAAAAGCTGTACACTGGAAAATAGATATCCTGCCTGGGGCTCCCTGCTAAACACTGGGATGTTAAAACATCTTACCTCAGGCTGCTTCCTCCCCCCTTTGCAACCCACAGAAGGAAAGGGAGCTCAAGGAAGAAGAGTTAAAATGTTTGTTACACTCCTGTAAACAGCAGATGATTGGCAGGGCTTGGCATCAGCAGTTTTTGCAGTAAGATCCACATGTGATGCAGGGGCTGGAGATGGAAACAAGGACTCAGAAATTGCTGCTGAAGGTGTTTGCAGAAGGATCTGGGAATGTTTGGACCAAAGCAGCAGAATCCTGCTGGGGGACTGGGGAAATCAGCCCCAGAAAGGGACAGAGCTGCAAATGCCACCAGGGCATTTCTGCCAGGAGGGGCTGCTCCAGCAGAGCTCTGAGGGGAAACAGTGGGGAAATACCAAAGCAAACCAGCCAAACAAACAAACAAAAAAAAAAACACCCTAAAAACCCACAAACAAACAAAAGAACAAAACCCCACCAAAAATAACAAAATGCCAGGTGGAAAAGGAGATTCTTGCATTTCTACAGACACAATATGACAGGTTTGGGAATGGCCAAGAGAAGCCATTTCCCATTCCCTGGCTGAGTTTCTGAGTCCAAGCACTCTTTCCTAAAGGATGTCCTGTTTCCTCAAGCAATGTGATGGTTTGAGTCCATTGCTTGCTCTCTTTCTACTCATACACCGTCTTTAAAAACAGGGAAGAGCATTTCTTTACAAACTGCATAAAAATCATTTCACCATATACTGATATACAAACATTTCCATTTTAGTCCTGGACCTCTAATCTACATTACAAAAAAAAATAATGTGAATTAAATTATTTCACACTTTCAACAAATGCTCTGAGCTACCACAGAGCATGGCCAGGGAACGCTGAAATCCATAAACCACGGGCACAGAAGGGATTTTCCTGAGGAACAAAATATTCTTACCCTGCCCCTTTTCAATTTTAGTCCTGGACTACCTCTAATCTACCTTACAAAAAAAAAAAATAATGTGAATTAAATTATTTCACACTTTCATCAAATGCTCTGAGCTATCACAGACCCCCTGCTCTGCATGGCCAGGGAACACTGAAATCCACAAACCACAGAAGGGATTTTCCTGAGGAACAAATATTCTTACCCTGCCCCTGAGTGATCCTCACTGCACTGGAGGCCACACCTGTGCTGGGAATTTTCTCTCAAGATGCATTTGCTGAAATCCAGCCTCAGTTTTGCACTTTTTAGAAAGGGCAGCAAACTGATTTCGTGTGGCTCAGTAATGAGAGCAGTAATTGCCACGGGGCCGACAATGATTTATGCAGAAGTTCTCAACTGCTTCCCATGGCCTGTCAGATGGTGAAAGGGAATGCAAAGCACGTCATCAAAACCACTCCTGAGAGCAACATTCCTGAAAGCTGCACTCCTTGCTAAGGAATATGGAAAGAAAGAGCTGGGGTGGTTTCTGGAGAAGCAATAAAACTGCATTTTTATCCAGAGATTCCTCTAGATCAGATTCCCTGATTGCACCAGACATGGAAATCATGTTCTCCAAGACTCACCAGATCTGAAATGAAGATATGAACACTCACATCCTTACAACAAGGCTCCTGAGCACTCTAATATTTGTTGGAAGTGTGGATTTTATCCTGCTTTTCTCCTTCAAAAGCCTCAGGAGAAATATATTTTGCACTTCAACTGCAGACAGCAGTTAAATGCTAATGCTGCTACAGCATCAAAAGTTACAAGTGGGTTTCAAGAGTCAAGAAAAGAAAGAGTTATACTATTTTTTAAATTAGATGAGTTCAACTTATTATACTAACAAGTAATGCCATGGGTAGATATAAATTCTGGATGTGGGAGAGGCAGATATAGGTATATTAAATAAAGTCTGGATGTGGGAGAGGCAGATATAGGTATATTAAATAAAGGTATATAAATGCTCAATTTACAAGTGGTGTTTCCCTGACATTGTGTTCTAAAGTTTCTTGTTTCTATATTACAAGACTGTCACTTCTGGGGGGTGACAACTTTTCAAGTTACTCCAAGCAAGAAGTTAATGAGCTCAGAATATTGGCAGTGGTGGTTGAATAAATTAGTGTGGAAAGAAAACTCCTCTTAGCTCATTTTCAAAATGAAAATGCATTTCATTTGGAAAAACAAAATTTAAAAATTAGAATTTTAAAGAGGGGGCAAGATCAAGAATAAAGAACAACATGTGCCAGCTCTCCTTTCTAACTCCTGGCTGTACTTTCAGAAATAAATATATTATTTTCAAGGGAAAAAAACCAACATAAAAGTTGCCAATAAGTGCATATTTCAATGAAATTTTCGTTCTGGGGAGAACGAGGAAAGGAAACTACTGAAGTCAAACCCATTAAAATCAATTACAAGCGGAAATATTCCCAAGCTCACCAAGGTAAAATCAAGGTCAACATGTCCATTTTCCAGAGACTGGGATTCTTCAAAAAGTCATCTACCAATCAATTAAAGGTACCCTTGGCAGTAATTTATGATATACTAATTTTAAAATTAAAGGGAATTATTTATACAACTGTCCAAAGAAAGATTTCAAAAAAAAAAGTGTGGAAGACCTTCACAATGTGGTCCACAAATTGGATTACAACATGTTCACTAATTTGATTTTTCTTCTTGTGTAAACCAGGGCAAAAGCTTTCAGGAAAACAATTTAAAGCAGGGAAAGCAGTGACTATTGAATAGAATGCTGTGCTGTGGGAAAACACAACCACATTTTCCCAGGCTGTGCTGCTGAGCTTTCCAGACTCCCTCACAATCTCAGCTGGCTCCTGTCTTCCCATGGGAAAAGAAACATTTTAAATGCACGATCAAAATAAGAAGAATAACAATTTGAAAAAGAAAGGAACAAGCCTCCCCTTGCCTGATGACACAGCTCCCCTAAAACCTGGAGAAATTATGATTTCAAAATTCTTTTCCTGCAAGATAAAACAAAATAAAATAAAATAGGGCAATCCGCACATTTAGTCTGAGCTAAATCTTAATTTTGTCAAGGATCTCTCATGGTTTATAATGTCCCCAAGGTATCCCACTAGTTAGATGAGGTAATTCCAATACATAACATTTTCTTCAGTTAAAAAAAAAATAAAGCAATGACTCCTTTATCTTTTCATGCCTAAATCGAGCACCTGCTGAATCAATAGCCAAGCATTCAAAATGCAGTGAGGGAGCAATGAAAGGCTCCCAATGATTTCCAAAGGATGAAAGCAGCCCGGGCAGGAGGCAGGAGCTGTGCAGGGCTACGTGCTGATTGTGCTGCTGAATGGCAAGGCAAGGAGGAAGGGGCTGCAAGGAAAAGCAGCCAAAGGAAACTGCAGCAAATGTAAAAAGCATTTCAGGGCTATATTTAGAGGAAGACATTCTTCCTACATTTGCCAAGCTGCTCACGTCATTTCACACAGCATGTTTGATCCAGCTTTAGAAGTCTGGGAGGGAGCAGGAGAGAGGGGGGGGGGAGGAAAAAAAATCTGGATCAGCTGCCAGAAATGGAAATCTTGCATTTATGGAGAGGAACAAATATTTTAAGCATGTGAATTCAAGAGTGCTTTCCAAAGAGGGTGGGGGGGGAAATGGGAAAAAAGGAAGGGGGGCAGGCAGGGTGGTAAAACTTCCTGCAGCCAGAAAGGCTCTGCAGAATATGGGGAATATTTATCAGGAACAGGACTTTGCTCCAATATTCCCTTTGGAGCCAGGCTCATGAGCCTGAGCTGCACCACTAAAAATACTGAGATGTGTGAATCTCACTGAGTTCAAGCCTTCATCTGGTGTAAACTGGAGATCTGTGCTCCTGCCATGGGATCCAGCAGTTACATAAGCAATTACATATTCCTCATCCATAATACGTGATAAACAACCACAAAGGATGAATCAAGCACCCTCCAAATGCAGGCTCAAAGGTGCAAACTGTATCAAAACCCCTCCAGTTTCACAAGAAAAGTTATGATTTTCCTTTAACTCACGTCAAGAGGTTCAGGATTTGCATAAAGAAACGTCAAGATGAAAAGAAAAATATGTCAGGAGCAGATGTAATGGGATCAGGAGCAAACCACGTGGAAGTTTCCTGTTAGTGACCTTCTGGAGGCTGGGGATGGAATTGATTTGAGATTTAGGACATGCTTTGCTTAAACTGAGATGACTTTTGTGAAAAGTTTTTACCTTCATTCCCTTCTCCAGGTGGCTGATAAAAGGAAAGCCCCAAAGATATGATGGCTGCAATTTCCAAGATGATAAGAGTCACGTCCTGCAACGCTTCCCAAACTAGCTGTATGAATGTTTTTGGCTTCTTTGGAGGTATAAAATTTTTTCCAAAAATAAGCTTTCTTTTTTCTAGGTCTGCAGCAGTTCCAGCTAATCCTGTAAAGAAAATAAAATAAAATCAAATCAGGTCAAATTGCCATGAAATAGAAAATACATCCCTATAAATTACTTCTTAAAGAAAAATTCCAAGCTGTGGCACCTATGGCATATAGACAAATGTAAAAATTATGCTTCAATTGTGCCTTCATGAGAGGATTTGTCCTGATATTCTGAACAGAATTCTCATGAGCTCCATTTAGTACTAATTCCTGCCAGGTTTCATCATTAAAAGGCCTTTGAATTAAAGGTTTGTACTAATAAGACCTATGTATATACATATGTACAAGCAATGACTTCTGAAAATAGATCCTAAACACAAATAAATTATTTTTGGGATGAAGCTGGAATAGCTGATGGAAACTTTTGGTAATACCTGTAGCAGATCACACAAATCTTTGTTCTGAATGCAAAGGATAAATCAATAAAGCTTCTGTTGTGCTACTTCAAAGCAACCTCTGGCTGCAAATGGACTTCAGCACATCCCTGGAATGAGCTGCATCACATTTTTGTCACAGGAAAAAGGCAAAGTGACAAGTTAAATATGCACAGAAGGGCAAAAGGAAACAACATGGCTCCATGTATTTTACATGATGCTTCAATTTAAGAGCATTTCAATTTAAGGACACAGGATAACAATGGGTGGTTGTGCTGAACAATCCACTGGGGTGCTTTTTTACCCTCTTTTTTAATTATATTAAAGGATGCATGTCTGGTGCCTTTCCAGAAAAGCAAAACAAAAAAAAAAAAAAAAAAACCAAAACCAAATAAAAAACCACAAAATTTGCAAGCATTAAGGTAAAATAACTGAGCCCAAATATCTCCCTGAGCAGCATAAAAAACTGCAAGAATTGTTCAATGTTTCTGTCAAACAATTCCTGATATCATTGGTTGGATTGGAAAAGGCCTTTGGGATCATCAAGTCCAGCTGCTCCCCCAGCACTCCCAATCCCACATATACACATCCCTTAAATCCCCTGAGGACTGGAACATTGGAACAGCCTGTTCCAATGCTGGTCACCCCTTCCAATGGAGAAATGTTTCCTAATATTCAATTTACATCTCCCCTGGTGCACCTGGAGCAATTTCCTCTTGTCTTACTTAGAGAAGAGACCAACCCAGCTGGAACATTTACAGAACTTTAGGTTTTGAACATGATCAGCAGCATATTTATGGTTATTTAGGATTATTTATGGCTATATATCGCTATCCATTCTTACATGACACCAGGAAAACACCAAAGATGAGGAACAGAAGGTGGCTGTGAGGGAGGAAACCACCAACCCCACGCCATGAGCATTCCTGAGCTCAGGAGGTTCAGGGCAAATCCCTGTCTTCCCCAAAGCCTGTGGGATACCTCAGGGATGGGAAACCCTGCAAATATCCTCTCTAAGCAGTGAGGGAATGCCAAGAGTCCCCACTCTGTGCCTGGTTCCCCCAGTCCCTCTGGGGTGGTTCCTCCATTTCCTCAAGACGAAAGCGATGCTCCCCTGTCTGGATCTATCCCTGCCTCACTGCAGGCACATCCTGACTCACCTTTCCCTTCAGGTGTCTCCTTACAGCTGCTGGGAGCCTTCTGGCTCTTGGTTAACTCATCAAAGTTTCATTTCCCCCTCAGCTGCAGAGAAACACGAGCCCCTCCTGTGGATCAGGGTTATTATTACCTCACCCCGGTTAATTTGCAGGGCCCGTGCTCAGTGACATGGGACAGGTTCCAGCCACCAGCATCCAAACTCCTCTCAGAGCTCCCAAGGAAGCTCCCAAGGCTGGGAAAATCTTTTCCCCTGTGCCACAGGAGCTGCTGCCTTTTTGTGAGCCCACAGAAATTTGGGCAAGGCGGGTGAGGGATGAGGCCCTCACAGGGCCCACCCCAGCACGCACCAAACAGGGCACTCTGAGCAACACCAGAGGGCTGCCAAAAGGAAGGATTTACTCTAAAAATCAGAGACTCATGGGATCACTATGATTGGAAAAGATCTCCAAGATCATTGAATACAACTTTGAAGCCAATGCTGTCAAGTCCACCACGTCCCCAGGCCCCACATCTGCATGTTTCTGAGTGCTTCCAGGGACGGTGACCCCACCACCCCCCTGGAGAGCCTCTTCCAGTGCTTGACAGCCCTTCCATGGATAAATTTCTCCTAATATTCCATCTAAACCTCCCCGGGAACATTTTGAGGCCATTTTCTCTTGTGGACCTTGTTCCCTGGAGCAGAGCCCAACATCCCCAGCTGTCCCCTCCTGTCAGGAGTTGTGCAGAGCCAGAAATCCTCCCTGAGCCTCCTTTTCTCCAGCCTAAGCCCCTTTCCAGCTCCTCCTCATGGGGCTTGTACCAAAGGCACACATAATTTGCATCACACTCCCAAAACTCAACCAATTCAACCTCACTTGTGAAGGGGAAATTCCATGGGCACCACTGGCAGGGATTCTAAATGCTTGTTTCTAAATGCTTCCAGGGGTGGTGACTCCACCACCCCCCTGGAGAGCCTCTTCCAGTGCTTGACAGCCCTTCCATGGAGAAATTTCTCCTAATGTTCAATCTAAACCTCCCCTGGAACACCTCAAGGCCATTTCCCCTTGTGGGCCTTGTTCCCTGGGGGCAGAGCCCAACACCCTCTGCCTGTCCCCTCCTGTCAGGAGTTGTGCAGAGCCAGAAATCCTCCCTTTGATCCAGGCTGAGCCCCTTTCCAGCTCCTCCTCATGGGGCTTGTACCAAAGGCACCCACAATTTGCATCACACCCCCAAAACTCAACTGTGTGAGGGAGAAATTCCATGGGCACCACTGACAGGGATTTGGGGCAGGAATTTTGATCTGATGCAGCTTCAGGCAGCAACACAAAACTCTTGAAGGAAAAACTCAAAGAAAGGAAGGAGCAGATATGTGAACAATGCCCTTTTCCACCACAGAACATTGGTGCTCAGTGGTGGGGCAGCTCCATCATGGCAGGGATGGCTGGGACAGCACAGGGAAAAGCTGCAGGGATTTCAATAATCCCAATCACAGTTACCAGGATGTGCTGGATTCCTGAGTTTGAAGTGATGCCCAGGAGGGCACACATAGGACAGCTCCTGTCCTGGGTGTCTGATTCGTGTAAAATACACCTGAGGAGCCTCCAAAGCCAAGGAGAGACTGCAACTCCAAGAGCTGTTTTTCCTCTAAGATAAAATTTGCCCATTTAGACACCATAAGGCTGAGGAACAGACTGTCTAAAGCATCCATGGCCATCCTTATTTTCCTGATCAAAGTCCACATAAAGCTGGAATTCAGACATCAGTCATTCAGACTCCTCCATTTTTGTTAATATTTTCCTTAAGTACCACAAACAAGGGTAAATTATACAGATGATTTTATTCTTTTCTCTAAGTCCTGGTGAAATTACTCACCCACTCAGTCTCATCTAAAAACCAGAGTATATTCATCATTAATAATGAAATTTATTTCCTTGTAAATCGTTTAGAAATCCTGGAAAATGACATCCAGTGTTCAGTTCAAACCAAAAGGTTTCCCTCATCTTGTGACCCAGCCATCACTCAGAATCCTGCCCAGCAAAAATTTGTTTTAGCTCCCACTGAATGCCAGAAATGAACAAACTCTTCTAATGAGAGAGAGAAAGAAGGAGAAGGAGAAGGAGAAGGAGAAGGAGAAGGAGAAGGAGAAGGAGAAGGAGAAGGAGAAGGAGAAGGAGAAGGAGAAGGAGAAGGAGAAGGAGAAGGAGAAGGAGAAGGAGAAGGAGGAGAAGGAGGAGAAGGAGGAGAAGGAGGAGAAGGAGGAGAAGGAGGAGAAGGAGAAGGAGGAGACAACGGGGAAAGTGATAAAATTGGATTTTAAGAGTTGCATAGGGCCAGAAAAGTGCATGGAAATGACAAAGATGTGGGGAAAGGGGCTGAGGCAAGAGGCTTGCTCTGCCAAAGTCCCATAAATCCTCAGAATGCACAGGAAGGTACAAGAAGCATCCTCTTTATCTCTCCCAAGTCAGCTGCTCTGCTCTGAAAGGTTATTTTGATTATTCCTGGGGGGTTCTGGCCTTGGCCAGGCTGGAGGGGGCTGGTGGTGCCCAGATTGAGCACAGCCAGGACAGCATAGCACACCTGCCCCCAGCAGCACCTGATCCTGGGGACGCCTCTCCTGCTGCCCCAGGCATGTTGGGTTTTTATCATGTTAAACACACCCACTCCATCTCCTGAATATCATTGTTTTATTCCTCCCTGGAGCCCCGCGACAACAATGAAAGAGCCTTGCAGATGAAGGCAATTTAAAACATCGTTTCTGTGTGAGGATATGAAACATCCAAGGATGTGGAGAGGAACCAATGGGGACTAAAAAACATGAATGGAAATAGGAGCTCAGCAGGACTTCAGATTTCACATATCCCCAGCACAAGCAGCAGCCTCCCATCTTGTGTTCAGCGTGGCAATAAAAGGCACAGACTGCCTGGGTTTAGGTTCATTTCTCCACACGAGCATGAATATTTTATTTAAGTGCTTTTCTAGGTCAAAGCTGTGCAGTACAACTTTGCTTGACCTGGGTGTTTAGAACAGATGTGCAGATTCGGGTTAAATTTACATACAAATATTGCACACAGGTTCAGGAAGCACTGTGAAAATTTACTGATGCTTCCAGCACTTGAGTAATTTCTTAAGGGTTCATTTTCCAAAAGTTTTCACTAAAATTTGTGGGAGTACGAAAGTGATTGCATAGAAAACTTTTCCTACAATGTCGTGCAGTATATTAAATTCATTTATGATTTAATCTGGCATTGTTGCCTTTTTGGAGGGAGAAAAAGAACGCAGAACTGGAGAAATGCCACGTAATGAATTTTCTCTGTTCCTTATCTACATCTGCCAGTTCCTGCACGTTGAATATAAAGCCATTTTTTCAATTAATGCCTGGAAAATTGTATTTCTCTGACAGTCATCTCCACTGCAACCAAATGGAGCATGACAAACACAGAATGATTCTGATGCTGCAAAAATAGCAAAAGCACAGCACATCTAACACAACAATGAAAAAAAAAAAACACCATAAAACTTTTAAGAGAATGTTTGAAATTGGCTCAAATTAGGAGCTGAAGAATGAAGAATTTACATTTGCATTAATTGAACAAATAAAGCAGTCATTGCTTATTAAATTCCTTCTGTGCTTTTTCTGATGCAGCCAGAAAATAAAATAAGAAAATTCAAATAGCAAAACCTGTAAATAATGGTATTTTAAAAATGAAATGTGAGATTTGTTCAGCATGGAAGGGAAAGGCTTCCAGGGACGTTGTGGAAATGAAGGGAGAGAGGAAAGGCAACTATTTTGATTAGAGATAATTAAAAATTAGGTATGACACACCTGAGTTCTTCCTGTGAGAACCCATGGTTTTCTCTCTGAAGCCAAAATCCCCTCAGCCTCAAACTCTTTTTCCCACAATGAGCCCTCCCACCATCACAGAAATTGAAAAACACCCCAAGAGTCCCCCGGACAGTTATTTCATTTTCCTAGCCTGGTTTCACCATTGCATGTATTTCCCATGGAGCTCCCTGCCATTCCTGCTGCCCCACAACAATTCAGGAAACCCTGCCCCAGGCCCACAGAGCTCTTGCAGTCTCTCACATCTTCCTGATGAACATTAATTAGAAATATCAGCTGGGCTAACAAGGACAATTCAAGTCCCTGACTAAATATTTTTAGTGGGATTTGACTCTCTGTCTTTGCCAGCAGTTTCGATCTGCTTTTCCCTCTCCAACAAGCAAGAAATAGCTTGGCTTTTTTCCTTCCATCTCCTCAGCAGCAATCTAAGCAGCTTCATCTCTGTACCAGTGACTGAAGGAGCTGGAAATGTCACATTTTCAATTCAAATGAAGAGCTTGGAACCAACAGATTCAGTTCCTGAGGTCTGCCTTAGGAAACTGCCCCAACCTAGCTGGGGAAGGCAGGGGGACACTCCCAGTAAACTGTTCTGGTTTGGATCAAATGCTCAGGAAGGTCTGGTTTGTCCCTAAGGTGTAAAGATGTCATCACTGTGATGTAATCCAGCATCAGCCTCCCTTATTTCCCACTGGAAAGTGGGACTGGGGGAAAGAAAACATTACATTCTCTCATTTTCTGTCTATCCCTTCCTAAAAGCCCCAACACCATTCAGGAATTCTTCATGAATTTCCTTGTTTATCCAAGGAAAACAGGTCAGGAATTGTTCATGACCCTCATTTATCCAAGGAAAACAAACTCCTGGAAAACCACAAAACCACAGCTTGCATCAAACTGACACAATAGGATTGGTTTCCAAGTGAAAACTACCCCAAAGATGGGAAACACAAAGTGGAAATATTCACCCCTGGAATGGGTGCCTCCCAGTTTTACCAAGATTTTCCATGCAGTACATTGAAATTCTGTTCAGGTCATATTAAAATAAAGTCAATTGAGAGAATGCTGTCCATCAGAAGGAGAGAGTTTAATGAGAGCATCATCTAATTCCAGCAAGGTGAATTGGAATTTCACTACTGAATGAACCTCAACAAATAATAATTTCCTTCTAATCTCAGGACTACAAAGCTGTCTCTAAGTATAATGAATCTCATTACTCTTTTTCATTAATATCACTTGAATACTTTTTCTTTATAAAGGTTAAGAAATACATCCAAAAATTAAAAGCCTTTGGCATTACAGTTATCTAAGCACGTGTCCTGTAAGCTTTATGGGATTATTCCTGTGGGCAGAACTTTGCAGGGCCTAGACCCTCCTGGACTCAAATTCTTTACAGCCACATCCAGACAGCCAGCATGGAGAAAAGAGGGCACAGAAACAGAAAATTAGTTACCTCCCTCTCCACTTCCTCATTAACCATCCTCCCTCTTCACATCTGACAGCAACGAGTGGCCCGGGCACCCTGTGCTGCCCTCTGAGCCCTGCCACCCCTCAGCACCCCAAATTCAACAACCAGACCCCAAAAACCTCCTAGAAACCTTCCCTCTGACAGGGTGCAACCCCAGCTATCACCTGAGCCACACAAAGTATGCAAATTCCTCTCTAATTCCGTGACCTTTCAAAAATAAAGGAACTGAAGAGTTTAACAGTTCTTACAGACTGATTGTCTAATGCAAATGTTAAGACAGGTACAGCTGTTAGGAACAGGTACAGAACAACTTGCACTTGTGCCATGAATTCCCATCCCTCAATCTGCAGAAATTCCAGAAAACTTTATCTCAATTGGATGAGGCAGGGAAGGGCTGAGGTTCCTGCCCCAGACAGGTTGGGGGCAGTTCAGGGCAGTGAATCCACATCATCTGGGATTGCTGATTTACATTTACACCAGGCAAGGTTTGTTACTGCCCAGAAGCACTGAATGCTCCATGACATCTCTAATTCCCCATCAGCCATTCAGGGTTTTATTTCTTCCATCATCTTTTAATTCCTTTTTAAAGTCGAATTGCCCTGAAATGAAGCCATTGAGCAGGAACAAACAGTTTACATAAGATGAGTAATAACAGCAGCACCAGAAATGGTTCTTGAGAGTGGCTGAAAACAGCCCCAAAAAAGCCACTCATGTGAAAGACATGCCATGATTTCATAATAATCTAATGACTGGACTTCTGTGCAGCACAGGAACATGAGCCAGGGCTGGGGCAACAGATGAGACATCAAATATTAAAGGCAAGACATGCACTGTAGCAGATGACTCATGGTTTTCTGGCCCAAACAGAGAGCAAGAAGCTTTCTGCAAAGGCTGATAAAGCATTCAGTGAGAGCTCAAGGTCTGGGATGAAGAAAGCGGAATCAGGATTTTTTTTTTTTTTTTTTTTTAATGTTCTGCTGTCATTGGGAGTGCGGCTGCTGAGAGGGAAGAGAATTATCCCAGCAGAAATCATTCCTTCACCTCTTACCCAGCCTGGTCATCATGAAACCATCCACACATCCCTTACCTCGGTACCTCAGGCTCCTGGAAACATTTTTCTTTTGCTTTATCATGATATATTATCAAGTACAATAAAGCCACTAGATTCAGGGCAAGGATTGTAAGAAATACTCATAATCTAGAATAAATACTAATAACCTAGAATTAATACCCCTCATCCCAACTAAATAATAAAAAGCCAATAAAAATCCATTTTTGTGTTACATACTTAAATACCAGAGCAGTAGCAGCACAGATCTTCACCGAGCACTGAGACACAAAGAAACTGAAGGTTGTGGAAGGGTTTGGCAGCCAAACCAAACAATCCCAGTGCACTGGGATACCCACAGGCACTGGATCCTCCAGGTTTGTTCAGCACCACAGACCCTCAGCTTCTGCACGGTGTTGGGGCTTTTAGGGAAGAGATAGGGAGAAAATGAGGGAATGTAAGGTTTTCTTTCCCCCAGTCTCACTTTCCAGGTACTCAAAGCCTTGAGAATCATTCTTTAAATATATATTTTTTAGTTATTAAAACCAAGCCAAGATTTTCCTCCCACGGAAGGAGGAACATTAAGATTTGAAGTGGACCATACAAATGGCCTCTGCACATTTTATATCACCCACAAAATCCTGACTTTCTACTGAAACACAGATGTGGCACCACTAAAATGACGTTGACTGAGAGTATACAGGAAATAGAATCAAAAATGTGGAGCATTTTCAATACTATTTCACAGTATCATTCACAGTACTGAATTATAGCGATATAATTATTCCAGATAATGTGAAATACTTTTCTTGCTCTTGATATTTAAGTTAAATCAACATCCCTGGGTTGACTTGACTTAAATTGTTGTTCTTGTTGTTCTGTAGGTCAGGCTTGGAAAGCATTAACACATAAATCAGGTCATGGCAAGGAGCACCCATGGAAGTTTAACAGATCCAAGGTGATTGTCAAGAAAACAATCACAGAATGAATGTCTCTGCCTGTCCCCCATCCCACCTCCTTCAGATCCTCCTTGTCACCATCATATTTTCTGGAAAAAATCCCTTTGCCGAGATTCCTCCTCCTGGGAAGCTGAGAAGCCTCAGAGGAAAATGAAAACAGTAATTATCTGATTTGCTTCTCCTGTGTTTTGCTGCTTTGGAATGCGGTTTGGAGATTGCTTACCAACTGGTCATTATTTATTGGTGTCATGTGAATTGTTTTTACTTAATGACCAATCACCATCAGCTGTGTTGGACTCTGGAGAGTCACAGGTTTTTCATTGATATTTTGTTAAACCTTCTGTAAGTACCCTTTCTCTATTCTTTAGTATAGTTTACTATAGTATTCTATCATATCATATCATATCCTATGATATCATATCATATCATACCATATCTCATATATCTCATATCATAAAATATTAAATCAGCTTTCTAAGAACATGGAGTCAGATTCATTTCCTTCCTGCCACAGAGGACCCCAAAAATATCACACCTCCTCACCTAGGAGGACATCAAAAGGGTCTCCATGCCCTGGGCAAATTGTAAAATACTGGGGTGTACATTTAATCCTGAGTGGAAAGTACCTAACATTACAGAACAAATTTCTCTCTTAATTTTAGAGATGCCTCTAGAAATTGGAACTATTTGACTCCAGGCGAATTTTGGCCCAAGAGCATTTCCTACTTTCCAAAAGAAACCTGGACTAAAAACAAATACCCAGGGGATGAAAAATGCCATCAATACATAGTTAAACTTTATTTAAAACACCTTTTTGAGGCTGGCATCCTGCACAGACAAGAATCTACACATGCTATGTGCCATGAAGGTCCTACCTACAGTACAGCTGAGGGTTCCATGGAGACCCTCACCTGCCCTCTCACACCAGAAGGTGCTGTCAGGGTAATTTGGCCTAAATTGCTGAAGACTTCTCAAGATTTTGTGTGCCCACAAAGGGTGACACTCCTGGCAGCCAGAAAACAGCAAAGGAATAAAGGAATCAAAGACATGAGCCTGGGAAAGCATGGCCTGAGTGAGGGAAACATTCTGCAAGACACATCAGACAGACTTTTAAATCCAGCACGAGGCTCTTATGCAGTATCCTGAGAGTCTCTTTTCCAGAAAGGGGAAAGAATCTCTGCTCTTCCATTAAGAATCTTTCCTATTATTATTTCTCACTGCAATCACCACAGTTTCTGTGGCATCAGCAGTTCTGAGGGTCTGGAGCTCAATTTATTTGATGGAATCTATTGAAAAGGTTAAAAGTGACATAGCATAACAACAGATCTGACAACAACAACAGTGAGGCCAGGCATGTGCAGGGTAGGTAGCTGATTCCTCACAGGGTGCTTTCATCTTTAACATAAAAACACAAAAATAAATTTATATTCTGATGGGACACATCTTGGTGAGGTCAGTAAGGAAGTTGAAATGAAATCTCAAAATCCACTTTGCCCAGGCTGCTTCTTTGGCATGGCTCTTTCCCAGCTGGCTTAGATAAAACAACAAATAAAGCAAACTGCATTTTCCTGAGGTGTTATCTCCACTTGGCAGCTCCTAATGTCCCTGTCAGTGTCACCCAGTGCTCCTGTGAGCAATGTCACCGTGTCACCCACACAGTGCTGGCCTCTCCAGCTCTGCAGGGCTGAGCATCCCTGCTGTGCATCCAGGGCAGCTAAAAATGAGTGGGAAGGCTGAAGGAAGCACAGTGCTGTGATCATGATGTCACCTGCGAGCAACACTCAGCATTGCTCTGACCCTGCAGTGACAGTGATTTCCCTCTGAACACACTGCCCAGCCTGGGAGGTGATTTGGGAGCATCCAAAGGGAGAAATCCCACAACCCAGGAGCACCTGGCAGCCCTCACAGCACTGCCACTGCTCCCTCTGTGACTCTGCACTCATCATTTCCCACCCAGCCCATCCTCTCCTGGCACCTTGTGTGTGTCTGCTCCCAAATTCCACCCTGGGGCATGGTGGCACTAACCACCATTGACCTTCTCCAGGTGGTGTTCCAGGGCAAATCAAAGATTAAATTAAATTAAAAAGTCAGCCAAAGGCTCCATGGGTTTTTTAATGGCCCCAGGAGGGACCTGGCTCCAGCAGCACCTTGGAGATGCTCAGGTCAAAGCGAGCTCAGCAAACTCAGGCTGAGGGATTCACCTGTTCTCAGGTGAATTTTTATTTATTTATTCTGGATAGCTGTTATTTATTCTGGGATAGCTGTTCCCCAGCACCCACCATGGATTAACCCCTTCTGGGCAGTTCCTGCTCTGCATTCAGAGGCCCCTCCCAGGATGAAGCACAGCAATGAGGGAATGGGCTGAAGTCAAATGAAATGAAATGGGTGGCACAACATAAACAGGGAATTGCTGGGCAAGGAAAAGCTTCCAGGCCATGAATGGATTCAATGACTTCTCCCTGGAGACCTCCTTTCTACTAAAAACCTGAACTTCCCAATGTACAATGAAGGTTAGTTAATTAATTAATAACTGTTGGGGTTATTTGGCCTGCATTAAGAAAATGCAACATTTGTTTATTCAGTAAACCTGTCCAAGGTTGTCTCTTAAGAGGAATTTGGTGCTCCTACTATGATAAAATACAATAGTTTGATTTCTGCTGATGTGTCTCACACAAATTCATGAACATTTGCAATGTGAGCAGACTTCTGCCAGAGCTTTGATCAATGTGCACTGGCCAAAGGACACACAGGATGTTCAACTTCTTAAACCAAAGTGCAGAAAATCAAAATGGAGGCTTCTCACTGGAGACCTCCTTTCAACTAAAAACCTGAACTTCCCAATGAAGGTTAATTAACAACTGTTGGGGTTAATTGGTGGGCATTAAGAATATTTGTTTACTCAGTGAAGCTGCCCAAGGATGGTTGTTGATGAGACCTTGGTGCTTCTACTACAACACAAAATAATGCTTTGTTTTCTGCTGATGTGTCTCACACAAATTTGTAAATATTTGCACATCCTTCAGATCACCCTCTGCCTTTCCTGCAGAGTTAAATACAGATTTAGAGAAGTGGAAGAGGCTGTAAAATTCCATGCAAGGATGCCAACATGAGCTCTGCTCCAGCCACCAGCCCAAAACTGAGCACAGATGTGCACTCCAAGCTGGGAGTCACTGGGCACTGATATTTCAGCAAGGCAAACAAGCTCCCTCTCGCCCCATTTTGCAGATTAAATGGAGAAAAGATGCAAGCAGAGCCTTCATGTCCTGTGGTAATGAGTTCATTCAGACACAAAAGGTGTTCAGGAGTCCCAGAGCAGGGGATTCACCAGGAGCAGCAGTGTTCTACTTGGGAAGATGGCCCCACTGGAAACAATAGAATTTTATTATACCAAAGAGCTCTCAGCCTCATTTAAAGCTAATACAAATAGCAGGAAAAGTGACAATGTTTTCTCCACTCCTGCTTTAATTTTGAGTGATGAGAAAACCAAAGCAATTGACCAAAGCAATCCCAAGATGTGCTGAGGGATAGAGCATTATTTTAATTCCTATACCCCCGCGCAGCAGAGCTCCACCAGGAGCACAACACCCACAGACATCTCCCAATTTAGCACACAAAAAGCCCAGAAGAATAGATTGTCTCTTCCATGAAGCACAAATTGTCAATCACCTTGATTAGCCCTCCACACAATTAACAGAATCTGAATGCACTAATCACCACTGAACTTCTCCAGGTTGTGTTCCAGGGCAAATCAAAGATTAAATTAAATTACAAAGTCAGCCAAGGGCTCCATGGGTTTTTTATGGCCACCAAACTGAGCCCACTTCAAGTCCTCCTCAATCACAGCCATGACAAAAAAAAAAATAAAAATTGGGAAACACTTTTGAGGTACAAAAGATGGAGTTCCAGCAACCCAAAAAGCCCCTGAGAATCACTCAGCCACCATGGAATTCCATTTGGGGTGACAAAAGGCGTTGAAGTGTCTCTGTTCAAATCTCTTCACTTTTTTGGTCACAATATCTATGTGGTTTGTGTTCTTTCCATTGTGAATGACTTTTGCCTCCATTTTAATTTTCTGCTCTGTGGTTTGAGAAGTTGAACATTCTGTATGTCCTTTGCCCAGTGCACATTGAGGATTAGAGGATGCAGTTCTGAGCAAAGCTCTGGCAGAAGTCTGCTCACATTGCAAATGTTCATGAATTTGTGTGAGACACATCAGCAGAAATTAAACTGTTGTATTTTATCATAGTAGGAGCACCAAATTCCTCTTAAGAGCCAACCTTGGACAGGTTTACTGAATAAACAAATGTTGCATTTTCTTAATGCAGGCCAAATAACCCCAACAGTTATTAATTAATAATAAACCTTCATTATACTTCTTCCACTTCTCTTCTTCCTCTAAGTCTGTATTTAAGTCTGCAGGAAAGGCAGAGGATGAGCAAATATTTACAAATTTGTGTGAGACACATCAGCAGAAAACAAAGTATTATTTTGTGTCGTAGTAGAAGCACCAAGTTCTCATCAACAACCATCCTTTGGCAGCTTCACTGAGTAAACAAATATTGCATTTTCTTAATGCCCACCAATTAACCCCAACAGTTGTTAATGAACCTTCATTGTACATTGGGAAGTTCAGGTTTTTAGTGGAAAGGAGGTCTCCAATGAGAAGTCATTGAATCCATTCATGGCCTGGAATCCCTCAGCCTGAGCCCACTTTGACCTGAGCATCTCCAAGGTGCTGCTGGATCCAGGCCCCTCCTCATCCCACAGGATGGAATTTGGGGGCAGATCCACACAATAATTTATGTTTGAACCAATATAATTTATTTTGTTGAAATAACGCAATAATTTATGCTGTTAAATTAGAAACAAAGTCCTGCAAGTAAAAAGAAACAAAAAAGACTAAGAAGCAAAAAGTGATTAAAAAAAAAAAGGCAACTAAACCCAAAATTCTTATTATAGCAAAAGGGAGCAGAATTTTAAGCACTTAAGTACTTTTATCATGTAACACAGAGGCACAGATTTAGATAACAACCACTTAAGGAATTAATTACATTCTTTACACCAAAAGAGATGGAAAAATGAAGTTATCCCAGTTATGCTCACCCCAAGGAAAGGAACACTTAAAACATTTTCTGAACTTAGCACAGAATTGTTCGCTTGTCTCATTAGTAACTTAATTGGAAATTCTATTTTTGATTTTCAGTGAGAGTAGGTTTTGCTCTGCTCTGTTCCTTGACTTGTCAGGTTATTTTTTTCTTGTGCAGTTCCTGCCTCTCACAAAATGTTTTGGGGAAAGTCAGTCCAAAATCACAGTCCAAAATCTTATGCAAATTACTACGAGCCAACTGCTGTACAAATATTATGAAACAGAAGTCTCCCCAAGTCCTTTTCAATGGCTGCTGAACACAGCAGGATCAGACACTTTCTATTTTTATTGAAGCTCAGGTTTCCAAGTTGGTAGAATAAAAGGCATTGGAATAAGTCTTTCTGAAATAGCAGAAAAAAAAAAAAAAGATTCTGTGCCTAAGAAAAAAATGCTTTGGGAAACTGGCAATCATCCTAAAACCCAAAATGTTCCAGAAACACAGCCTGTGATTCAAAGGCACTTTGTCATCTGTACAGTTTTGCTTATAGCTGCATTGCAGCATTCTCTTCAGGACTGCTCGCTGCTCTTGGAGGATAAAATGACCCAAGTGCCTCCTCTGTTCCATCATTACTCATTAATGAAGGGCCTGGGCCTAGAGATTGGCATTGCAGGAGAGGAGGAAGCTTCATTAGCACATCCCTTCAGCACCACACACACCAAACCAGCACCAACCAGGAGGCAAGAAAATCAGGATTTCCGTGGCTGCTTCAGCAGCACTCAGAGGCTGTTAGCAGTGTTCAAATGGCACTGAAAATGCTGCTCTGCTCTGAAATCATCCTGGAGAAGGCAGAAAGTGCAGAGAACCAACAGGGCTGAGGATGAAGTCATTGCTTTCAGCAGACATCTTGAGCATGCATCTGTTTTCTCCAGGTTATGTAAATGATGAGCAGAGAGGAGCTGAATGCTGAAATACTCAGGGTGCTCCAAGGCAGACTTTGTGTGTCTGTGTGTGTCCTGCCTAATTCCAATATCCCTTTTGTTGAACAAATTTATGTTTTTCTCTGCTTCCCCATGCACCTTCAGTGCCCACTGCTCTTGCTAAACACCACCTGAAGAGATCTTCCCTCCCTTCCTTTTCCATGTTCCTCAATTTCCCCTTCATTTTATCTCAGAGAATCTGATAAATAGCAGACAGCTCTTCCTCCTTCTCTCTGAGCTCCCACTGCTCACCCTCTTCTTAATCCCTGCACTCTGTCCTCTGAGGCACAGCTCTGATTTAACCTCACACACCTCTTTGGGAGGGTTTTTTGCTTGTTTTCCCCTTTTAATCAAGAAGCAGAAGCACAAAATAAGCAAAATGTTGGGAGATCAGCATGCAGCAATATCCATACCCTGTCAGGAGTGTCTGTAAAGACAGCCATGAGCATCACACACTCTGCAGGCTCATTCCTTCAATGAAGAAGAAAAGTCCTCTCAAGGAAACAAAATATTCCTCATATTGCAAGACTTTGAGAATTTAAAAAAAAAATCTTCTATTCATTTAATGATTAGGAAAACCAGCAGACAACAGAAAAATTCAGAAGTAATTACGTGAGCCTATTAATAGCAAGTGCCAATAAGTTTCCATTTCTGTGCCCCTCATTAGGAAAATGAACAATTTCTGGAATTGTGGAAACAGGCTTGCAGAACATAAAAAGACTGTAACAGCATTAATCTTTTAGCTTCCTGAGCTTTGTCTGCAGCACAGACTTTATTTGCAATTAAGCTTAGTGCATATGAAGTTCACTGCCTGCCAGCCCTCAGTGCCTGATCCAGCCTTGGTGGGTAATTCAAGCTCCTTCTCACTGACCTACCAAACTCTGACCTGTTAGACCTGGCTGGTAAAAGTGAGAAGGGATTACAGTTTCATTCAGATGGTGATATCTGAGCAATTCATTCAACAAGGGGACCAATTATGTCTGATCCCCTCACCTTTCCCCCTGCTTCTGCACCGGACTGATTTGCCAGGAGAAGGTAATCCTGAGTCAGGGGGAATTTGATCACAGTGACCTGAGATGAAAAGTGCTGGATCTTGAAAATGATCTCAAATCCATCCAGTTTGTTCAGCTGTGATAGAGTGATGCTATGAAAGCAGAGGTTCTTTGCCTGGAGATAAATATCCTCCACACTCTTATTTATTTACATGCAGTGGGGATGATGCACACGAGACCATCATGTGCAAAATGATGGGGAAAAAAAAAACAGGGAATGTTTCACAGTGCTGCTGTGCCCTGACAGAACCAGGGAATGTTTCACAGTGGTGTGAATGTTTTAATGCTCTGCAGTGCCAGAACATTAAATCTACAAAACATGGCATCCTCTGCCACTGCTTGAAGGCCACAGGTGATTCATTAACTGATGCCAAGCCATCAGTCCAGTCCACCTAATACACTGTTCTCTCCTGAACACAAAGTTAATTAATTAATAACGATGTTCTATAACCAAATATAGCCACTAATACAGTCAGCATCTAACCAGAACCAACAGAGAGCAAACACCTGCACAAATGATGCTTGGAAAGTTGTTGGGTGCCTTGGTTCCCTCACCAGAAAGGGCTTTGCTCCGCCTCTTACAGCACTGGGCACTTGATTCCTCTGATTTCCCCATGCACAGAACTCACCAAACCTCCCCAGCCTAGCCATGGGAGGAAGGATGGCAAAGCCACAGGACCTGGGGTGCAGCCCCAGCCCCCCAAGCCTCAGCAGGGCCCTGTCCCTGCCCCACAGGCTGGCACCCAGAGCTGGCACCCAGCTCCACCATGCAGGAAAGCAACAACACCTGCTGCCAGCAGGGATTTCCAGCTGCTGTGAGGATGCAGACGCCTCCAGGACGAGATTACTTTATCAACACCTAATTCAGAGTCTGATCCACCTCTGAGGGCAGCAGCAGTTTTGCTGCAGAGGGTTCAGAGCCCAGGGATGCTGTCCAGCAGCAGCTCTGGCTCCAGAGGTGACCCTTTCCTCCCCAAAAGAGCCACCACACTCTGCACTCCCCAGGGCTACCACTCCACAGCTACCAGATGCAATTGCCCGCTTGTAAACCCTGTTGAAAATCTCCTTACACACTGAAAACAAGCAATGCCAGCCATTAAGCTCCATGCCTTTTTTGGGCAGCTTTTTTCATCCATCCAAAGGCAATTTCCAGACAGAATTCTACTGTTAACAAAAATCCTTAAGGATTCCATGCCCCCCTTGGGAATTCCTTATAGTATTCCTTTAGAACATCTCTCTGGGCTCTGGCACTCTGCTCTGGCTGGGCCACGCTGTCCCCTTGCCCCTCAATGCAGGCTGCAGCTGCTGTGCTTTATGTAACCCTGCTTGCTGCAACACCACAGCACCCAAACACAGCATTTCCACACAGAACCTCATCCAAAAATCTGCCTTCTGCTGATTTTGGGTGAGTAGCTGCCCTCCCAAGGCCTCAGCTCCTTCAAGCCATGTTCCTTGGGGCTGGAAAGCCCTGGATGCTGGCTTTATCAAGCTGCTGCCTCCAACACCCTTGGCTTGCCCTTGAAAAGGCTTTCTGCAGCCATGAGTCACTGCTACAGCACAAAACCCAGCCCAGCGCCAGGGAGCTCATCAGGGAGGGACATTTCCATGAGAGAGGGACAGCAGGGACCTTGCTGGGGCAGGAGAGGGGACACTGAGCACCCAGATCAGCGCTCTTGCTGTTAAACACAAAAAAAAATATAAAAAGAGGCAGCTACTGCTCAATTTCCCTGGCTCCAAAGGCACTTTCTGGGTTCACAGCTTCATTCAGGAAATAAAATGGCACAGCCAAGCTTGGGCCTTGCAAGGAACCACTTAAAGGGGGGAAAAGTGCCCAGCAGGAAGGGTTTGAATCATAGAAGTATTGGAAGAAAACAAGAAATGGCAAAGGGGCAGGTAATGAAGCTCTTTGCAGCCAAGTTTGATTTTCAAAGCCCACATCACTGGATGTTTGCCCTTCAGAACAAAACTCTTTTCATACTACATGTATTTCTGGAAACTTCCAGGTATAATTTTCCTAATGGCATAAAATAGAGCCCCAAGTGTTCTGGTGCTGCAACAGAGCGTGAGGATTTTTGTTAACAGCAGAATTCTGTCTGGAAATTGCCTTTGGATGGATGAAGCAAGCTGCCCAAAAAGCTGCGATTCCAGGAAGGATAACACAGGATGCTTTCTGGAACATATTTATTTACCTGAAGACCATGTGTGGTCATTAGGCTGCTTGTTTCCCAATAAATAGGAATAATCTGTGATCTGTGGGATATCAGCTGAGCTTTCCATATTCTCCCCCTCTCCTGTGCCCACTCAGTGCTTACAAATTGTGGTGAGACATTACTGCACTCTCTGGCACAGTGGGGATTTGAATTCTGATTGAAGACCAGAAAAACACAAACATATGGAAAAATGAAGCCATTTACATCTCAACTTGGCATATCCCATGCTCTATACAACTAATTATGGATCTCTGAGCTCATTAATTTTCCCTGGAATTCCCATGCAGTGGTGGCACCGAAGCCAAGTGTGAAACACCCCGTGGCCAGTCCCAAGGCAGCCAGGCAGGATTCCAGATGTATTTCCCAGCAGAGTGACACAACCAGCTGTGCTGACAGTGGAGAGGGTGACAACAGCCCCAACTTGGAGCATCCAAAGTCTTAAAAAAAATAACAAAAAAAAAATTAAATATAAAAAAAAAGGCACAAGTGCTGTCGCAAAGAGTGCACAAGCGCCCACCTAATGAAGGAGCAGGGCTGTAAAAATCCCCCAAACCCAAAGGATTTTTCTCCAGCAATGCAGTGGCAGGCAGAGGTTCACATGTTAATGGCCTGTACAAAAGCCAGTGATGGTCAAAAGGTTGTGTTTATCCTCGTAGCAAGGATTGTTTATCCTCACAGCACACCCTGGGCTTTTACAGCTCCAGTGTTTGCATAACATAATGCTCAAGCCATTAACAGCAGAATCCTTCTTGACCCTTGCATGCCCAGGTATTGCCAGTGTTTGGCTTCTCATTAATCCCAGGAAGTTTTATTCCTGGAGAAAAGAGGAGAAGCTGATCCAGCATGGATTACACATGGCTTGTGCAATAAATGTCACACCACGGATCAGGAGTGTTTGCTCTTGCTCAGCTCGCACATATCTGTCACATAATTGTGCCTTTATGTAAACAGAGGCAGAGAGAATGTACACACAAATAATATCCACAGATGGAGGAACCATGTCAGGAATACCACAGGGAAGGGGAGAGCTGGGAATGTGAGCACTGATGAGAAACATGAAACACAAAGCTCTGGTGCAGGCTCAAAAGGTAGAACCCACATGAGTGCATTTAACTTCTTTTTTTCCCTTCTTTTTTTCAATATGATCTCTTTGCAACAAAGGACCAGAGTGATGGAAACCCATCTGCAGAGAGTGGAGCTGCCCTGTGGGGCTCACACTGGTTGAAATCAGCTTTTCCTGAGCCCTGAGATTCCCTGGCTCCCTGTCAGCACAGGAATTTCGTGGAGAAATCCAAAGCAGGCTATTCCAAATGAACAGGCACACGCAAGGAGTGGGGTTTGGAAAATTCTCCTTTCCAGCATGCAACACAAAATCAGGGATGAGTAAAGGCACTGTTTTCATGGCCATGCTGGATCCAGTTTGTCACTTCTGTTGTGGACGGGAAGGATTTCAGAAAATTAAATGTATTCCAACTTCCAGTCACTTCTAAAATTACACACACTTGAAAGATCACATTAAAGGTCCTTTATTTTAGATCTCCTCATGCCATAAATCTCCAGATCTGGAAAAAAACTTCAGACCTCCAGGAATAAGTGCAAAAGAATTATCTCTAAATAGTGTCAGAAAATAAATAACCACTGACTTGTGGACCTGAAGCTGAGAAAACAACAGGCATGGAAACAGGGATTTAAGCAATTGTGGGAGGATTTTAAATGTTGTAGGGGGCTTGTATTCATTTCATTCTTGTTGTAAATCTTATTGCAGTGATAATGAAGATTTCTAATGACTCCAATGTTTCACTGATTGCTCTTGGGCACAGCTCACAATCACTTTTATGGCAAGAAACAAAACGTTGCAAAAGCAACATTATTTTTTTTCCTTGAAAAAAACACAAATAACCTGGTCTGACAATAATTTTCTTTTATCATCAGCAAACTAACAAAATGCAGCCATCTCAAGCATTCTTGGCAGCTTGCAATATAGAAAAAACCACCAGAAAATACCATGGGGACGCTTTAGATTTAGATTTCCTACTCTCACACACAGAAGTCACAACCTGATCTCAGGCACAGGAAAGCAAACAGGCTCCTCTCACTGATGCTCCCCAATTGTTTGGGTTTTACCCCCTCAGCTGTTTTCAAATGTCCTGTTCCTGCCTGAAGGGACACAGGAAGGATGGAGAGGGAGTTTTAACAAATCACAGCGCAAAGGGGAATGGCTTCACGCTGAGAGTGGGTTTAGATGGGAAACTGGGAGGAAATTCTTCCCTGGCAGGGTGGGCAGGCCCTGGCACAGCACAGAGCAGCTGTGGCTGCCCCTGGATCCCTGGCAGTGCCCAAGGCCAGGCTGGACAGAGCTTGGAACAACCTGGGATAATGGAAATTGTCCCTACCATGGATGGGGGTGGCGCTGGACAGACTTTGAGGTCCCTCCCAACCCAATCCACTCTGGAATTCCATAATTATCTTTCTTTTTAGGTAACTATTAAGTCCTAGTGTTTCAATTCTCAATTTCTAACACAGCAATTTAACTTCAAATATGATCTCGAAGTTAACTTCAATTGAGCTTCAAGTATGGTCTGCTCTGCAGCCAGGAATTCTCAGTGCTGCTTCAATTATAACCTTACAGATTCCAATAAAAACAACTTTGGAAAACACAAGTTGCACTTACTAGTTACCAAATTGTCCTGCATGACTAAGCTGATTTCTAAATAATGACCATTCACTCTTTTCTAAATAAAGGCAATTACATGGTTGGATTAAAATATTTTTGTAGGCAAGGCAAAAAGCTGCAACTGACAAGTAAATTATTCATCTATTCTAATTGCACTGCCTGCAAAAATTGGCTGAAAAAATTAAAATAATAAAATGGTTTCTAACAAAAAACCCTGAGAAGTACTTAAAAGTTAAAAGAGTTGTGGTGTAAAGTTCACTTCTGATCTTTCTTACCACTCAGTTTTGGTCCCAATGCCTGGGAAGATTTCTCTAAGATGTTGTAACTTCTCTCACATGGGCTTGTAAAAGTTGTAGTGCCAGGGAAAAAATGTCATTTCCTAGGATGTTATAAGCTGAATATAACAGTAAAATCTTGTAGAGCCCAGAAAGGAGGGTGCTGAGTTCTGCAGCTGTGAGTCTGCACAGAGGCACAACCAACACACCAACACTGCAATCCTGGGGTACAGAGAACAACTCACTCACTCCTGCCACTTAAATCCATGGGCAAGGGGCCTTAAAACCACAACAAATCAAAAATGACAATGAGAGCCACCGAATGTTTGGGGAGCTTCATTTGTTCCAGCTCATTTTTTCCAGCCAACAGAAGGGATTTGAGATATTTTTGTCAGAACTCCGACTGATATTGACTTTTCTTTGCCTTCCCAGCACTAACTGTGGCAATCAAACCTGGAAGAAAGGAAAGCCAAATTCTCTAGTGCTTGAACAGTGATAAATGTCAGAGAACTCTTTAAACTGGGGGTCAGATTTCCCAGAATATGTTACACCCAGTGTCACTGCCACAAAATCTCCCAGAAATCCAGGTTGTATCAAAACAGCAAAAATTAAAGACTCCTGCACTGAATCATTTGGGTTCCTTGGGGCAGACAGGAGTGGTGAAAGGAGAAAGAAAGGAAATGCAAATGAAGGAATAAACCCACCTTATTTATAATGGAAAAGAAATACCCTTTAACAGGTTTAAGTTCTCATACAGATGTTATTTTTACTAGGTGTTTTATCAGCCAATTTGAATTCAACTTTTCCATTAAAAACACAAGACATGAGCAGCTGATTTAGACACTTTGATTTCCAAGCTAAGGATGATTACTTGATCATGGGAGGAAGAAGTGCATATGAAGAGGAACCAGTGGAGGTGCAAAGCCAGAGATTCCCCCAGAGATGCTCAGGGCACACAGGGAAGAGGGGAATGTGTTGGAGCAGAGGCAGGCACCCTTCACAGCACCCAAAAAAGGGGAGAAAAACCCTGGCAGATCTCCTGGGGTTGAACCAGCATCCCTGGAGATGCCTGAGCTCCCTCCTCATTTCCAGCACACCCTCCAGCACTTGCACTTTAAAGGCTTTTATCGTTATTAAGGATATTCCTGTATATTCATCCCCTTCATTCAACCCCCAGAGCTGATGGAAGGGTGGAAGATGATCCCTGAATGCAGAAGCAGGTAAGTTACACCTGCTTCCCAGAGTGACAGCAATACTCTCCAGAGCTGCTGCAGCCCCAGCAGAGCAGGCAGAGGCTGTTATTGACACATTGTCTTGGCTCATGCGAGCTCCCTTTGATGTTTCATAATCCCAACGGTGCTGAAAACTCAGTGAAAAACACATTCCTCCTCCTACAGATCTGTCTCATCCTCCAGGCACCTCCTCTGCACAGAAAATTGATCCCCAAGAGAAGGGAATGATGATGGATGGCTTTAAAAGGGTGGCAGGAGGAATGGCCAGAGCCAAGGACAGCAGAGTGTCCATGCTCTGGGTCACTGTGGTCACCCCTCTGGGATTGCTCAGCACTGATCTTGGTACTCTCCCAACCAATCATTTCAACTGCTCTGGTTATAATTAGTGACAAATAACTCACAAATGATGAGAGAGAGCTCATCGCCAGCACTCCCTGCTCTCAGGACTGCCAGGAGAGGTAAATCACACTGCACATATGCACATAAACACAAACTTCCAAAGCCAAAACCATCCCAAAACCAGACAGAAGTTCTCCAATGATGCAAACATGACCCTTCTGCACACATCTGTTTATATTCCTACAAACATAAACTGGGGAGAAAACCCCAAACCATTGGGGGGTATCACCTACAGCACTGACAGGGCAGTGTTTGCTCTACTGGAAATAACATACATTTATATGGGTGCATAAAATACTTTGATACTGAAAGCCAGACTGGATTTCCATGTTAGAGGTGCTGCTGATGGGAAATGTGAAGAATGCCAAGATGTGGGCAAGTCTGAGAGCTCCATTCTGTTTGATTCCACACCTTGAGCTGAGATGGGGAAGCAGGGAAGTGGCTCCAACTGGGAGCCAAACACCCACCCCCTTCAAACACCCCCACACCCGTTTGGAAAGGATGCAAAAGGATAGGAACAACTTAGGGTGAAAGTAATTCCTCAGCTGAACCTGATGCCTTGGTTTTCCACCCTCTGGAGATAGCAAAGGCTGTGGAAGTTAAAGCAGGTCACTGCTGGAGGAGAACGTCACCAGCTCCAACCTCAACAACCAACACCCTCAAGATTTATCTCATGGAAACCAGAGATTTCCAAGACTTCTCCTGCAGGGAGAGAGGCCATCAGGGAACAAACTCTGAGTTGTGGTGGTGGGAGGCAGCAGACAGGGGCAGTGAGGGCTGGCAGTGTCTCCATGAGCCCGCAGGGCCGGATAACGTTACCCTGCACCACGGGGATGGTAAACAGAGACACGGCTGGAACCTGAGCTCTGGAAATTTCTGCTGCTGCCTTGAATTGCCCAGGTTTTGCTGGAGAAGAAAACTTCAGCACAGCCATTTCCTGGGCCACCATTTCAGAGGTGTTTGGTGCATCCATTCAAATTCCAGCAAAATCTGAGGAAACTACACGTGAGTATTCAAATGATCAGGTGGTTTCCACACGTGATTCCATGTTAAGGAATTTATGGAAGATGCAAGGATGGAGAGGGCTGCTCTGCCAGCAACACTCCAAGTGAAGGATTCGCAGTTTGCAGAAGAGATCTTGAGGAGAACTCGTGCAGTTTTAATTCCTTCCAGCGGAGGACAGTGGTTTACAACAGAAGGAATTGGCTGGCTGCGTTTCATCTGGAATTGTGTTTCCCATGGTGGCAGTGCAGGGAAATCACCTTGCCCAGGTTTTACGTGAGCTGAGGATGGAAAGCCCCTGCCTGGCCTCTACCTGTGTTGCTCCCAACACCAAATTTTGCTTTAAAATTCCCCTGGAGCTTTAAAATTCCCCCTTGATCCAAATGATCCCTGCAAGAGTGAGCTGATGTCAAAACCACAACTTATCATCACATTCCTAATCAGGGACAACTGGAACCAGTACTCAGAATGCTGAAATATTTTAACAACTTTTCTAGAATTACTTGCAGGATTCAGGATGTATCAATTTAACTGTACAATACAGTGATTTTCTGGCTGAGACTGCACCTCTTTAAAGGCTTGATTTCCACAGGGGAAAAAAATCTCTTATGTAATATTTAATATTTGAAATAAAATGCTGAGAAGGCATGTATCTTAATTATTTAGTTTCTGACACATACCCTGCCTTTAAAAATTCAGCGTCTGACTGCAGATCTGAAAGACTTTCCTATAAATAAGTTATCTTCTCTGAAGCTGTAACAAATTTTAAAAAGTATTGCAATGGTTCTTAGCTGATCAGAGGAAGCACAGGACTATTAAAATGTAAATACCCATATATTTGAATATTATTTTAAGGCAGAAAGCCCTTCCAGGTTGCTGGAATTCTGCAAAAAAGGCTCAGGGAGAGCAGCTTGAACAAAAGGAAATTAATTTCCCTGCTCCCAAGTACACTCTGTCCAACAAGTAAGGCGCAAGACTGAGTCAGTAGTTACAGTTTCTCTTATCTACAACAGACCTGTTTCTGCAGCAAGTATCTTCTAAATGGAAAGCATTTTAAATTAATTAAACAAACCTCAAGAGACAGTAAACTAATTATTCTGGGCATACATAAGATGCTGTTGAGTTAATCTCTATGAACACAAGTGAGTTAAGTTTGTATTGACATATTGGGCCAAATTTATTGTCAGAGAAATTAACTTCAGGGGAGTTAAGCCAAGAGTGAATTTTTCCTCGTTAAGGAGAAATAGGCCTATTGTCTGAAGTGTGAGGATTTAGAGCCTCTTGGGAAAATCATATTGCACTTGAGTTTTATAAGTGATGAACTCTTGCCCAGAGTTGTGCTTCAAAATGCACAGAATTCTGTTTAACCACCTCGGAGCTGGGCTGTCACATGGGACCCCTCTCATGTGAGCCCTGACCTGAGCGCTGAGGATGCAAAGTGCTCTGCTAAGCTGTGGAAATAATTATTCCTGAAGCTTCCCAGCAGCATTCAAAGTGCTTGTACAAGCAGGAGACACAGCCCTCATACCTAAATTTAACACAAAGTTCATTTAGTTACCACAAAATGTCTTTGTTGTCTGCACTTAACCTAAGCGAGATATTTTTGAATGAACGACTCAGAGAAAATTTCATCCACTGCAATTTTTTCCTATTGAAAAAACAATCATTCACCTAAATTTTATAATTACTGTGCTCTACACAGGGGCACATATTAATATTTAAATTATTTTGTGCAGCGGAGCAGAACTCAAGGAAGTAATTGCTAAACACTAATTAAGAAATAGATATAGGAAGGACCCAAAATGGCACAAAAATCATGTCTGGAGATGAGCAGTGCAAACCCCAGCTGCTCAGGAGATGGTCCCCAAACTCCTTCAGCTCTAAAAGTTCACCCAAGGTAATCCCAGAGTCCTTCCCTGTGCTAATGAGACAAATTCCATCACAAATGGGATTCCCAGCATCCTGGGGTACTCTGTGCCATCCTTGGTGCCCCTTAGCATCACCCTTTCTTACACACCTCTTCTCCAATTAATGGTTTTCTTGGAGCTTTCCATCTCCACAATTCAGGGCTACAACTCAGCCCTGCGCACTAAAGGCAAAGCATGATTCTTGTTTAATTTATTCTCTTCTCTTTCCACCAACCCCTGGTTCACACGAGCGTCCCAAAGAGAAATCTATTTTCAGCATGGCCAAGAGAAACTCAAGAAGGGCCTGAGGGTGGAGTGAAGCAAGCTTTGGATCAGGCTGGAACTATTGGGAAACATTTGTGAGAACTGGCACAGCTCCACGGAACCAAGGGAACTCCCTCGACACGAGGCAGAGGCCTCAAAGTCCCCTGAATATTTTCTGAAGTGATAACAGTTCACCTCTTCTCCTGGAGACATCTGTACTAAGTGCTATTAGTGCTTTCACCTCGACTTGGTTTTCAAGAGCCCTTCCCACAACATGAGCCAGAAAAACGAATCAGAACTCAGCCTGAGCTGGGTCAGGAGGGCACACAGCAATTACCGCCCTGCACCTCCCAGAACGAGCAGCAGAGAGGAGAGCTCGGACAGGGAGGTTCATCCCTCTGGCCCTGGGATCACAGCCTGGCACCTGCACCTCCTCTGGCCCCACACTTTGTGAGCTCCACTCAACAGCAGTGCAAACACCAAGTTTCAATCTTATTTAGGCTTTCTCACCGTTATCTTGGCAAAGGCAGCCTGAGCGAGGCTTTAAATACCTCTGAAAAAAAAACACGTTAAATTACATTAGGGAAACATCCAAAATTACTGGTTTTAAAATCAAAACCCCCAGTGCAGAGTATTATGGTAATGACTAAGAAAATTGCTATAAAAGCCAGGAGGTTGTTTTCTTCGCAATACCAAGAGGATCTTTCCCATTGTTCTGCCAAGACTCGCAGCAGTGCCAGAGATGCTCAGCTTTCCTGAGGTTCATCTCTGCACTACAGCTGCTGCTTCAGCCACTGAAGAGTGGCAGCCTCCTGGAGAGCCTTAATTAAATAAAAGGCAATTTTAGAGGGTGGGGGGGAGCATCACTGCTATTTGGATGTCAATTGACACAAAGCTATATTTGCTCTTTGATCATGTTTATAAATGGCATTCGAATCAAAAGCAAAATTATCCCTGAATGATTCCACTTAAATTATTTATCACCAGAGTTTTGGCTGAGGTGGTCACTAATTTAGGTTATTTTTCAGCACATTTCCTCCAGGAAAGAGTAAATCTCCAAACTTCAAGTATGGTATCCTTTTCTCTTGGATGAGTATCTGATGTGTTGGATGTATCTCTAGTCTGTTCCTAACCAGGATGAAGCACAGCACCCATTTTCCAGGGATAACACTAAAGAGAAACTGGAAGAGGGTTCCCATTTCCCAGGATTGACACAGAGGAGGAATTGGAAGGTGATACCATTTTCCAGGGACAATATGGAGGAGGATGAGATGGAAGATGGTGCCCCTTTTCCAGGGATGACACAGAGGAGAAACTGGAAGATGGAGCCCATATTCCAGGAATAACATGGAGGAGGAACTGTAAGGTGGTGCAATTTTCCAGGGATGCCATGAAAGAGGAACTGGAAGATGGTGCCCATTTTCTAGGGATAACATGGAGGAAGAACTGGAAGATGGTGCCCATTTTCCAGGATTGATATAGAGGAGGAACTGGAAAAGGGTGCCCATTTTCCAGGCATAACATGGAGGAGGAACTGGAAGATGGCACCCATTTTCCAGGACTGACACAGAGGAGGAACTGGAAGGTGATGCCATTTTCCAGGGATAATATGGAGGAGGATGAGATGGAGGATGGTGCCCCTTTTCCAGAGATAACACAGAGGAGGAAGTGGAAGATGGTGCCCATTTTCCAGGGATAACGCTAAAGAGGAAGAACTAGAAGATGATGTCCATTTTCCAGAAATAACATGAAGGAGAAACTGAAAGAGGGTGCCTATTTTCCAGGGCTGCCATGAAGGAAGGACTGGATGGCAGTGCCCATTTTCCAGGGATGACTTTCAGGAGGACCTGGAAGCTCCTGCTGCTCAGGAGGAAGAACTGAGGCCTAAGGCAAGGGCTGCCCTCACCCAAGAAGCAGCAGCAATCCAATCAGAGTTCATTAAGGGAAATGCTCCCAATTAGAGCATTTCTAAGTGAGCACCAGGACCAAAACCTTTCCCCCTCTGTGATGTGTCAGAGCTCTAAGTGCCAGTTGACTGTACAAAATGACAGCTATCCAGGCTCATCCCTTGCAACAACTGGCATCTGCTCTGGAGTCGTTTGAGTTGGTTTGAATGGCACTAATTAGGAGCAGTTACACATAAATGACATCCCAAAGACTTGACACAATAAACATTGCTATCTAGTGCCATTCATTTGCTCTCCCCATTCAAGCACACACAGTATTTACGATAATTTCCATGTTCACTGCCACCTTTATCCCACAAATAAGGTCAGGAGACAGACAAACAACAAATATGGGAAGAACCACATGGAAGTTGAATACATAATAAGTTATCAACTGCTCTTTAAAGCATGTGGGCCAGGGTTTTGATTGCTCCTGGAAGGTGGATGAGAAGGCTGCCTCCTTGCTTGACCTTGCAGAGAAGCCATTAGGATTCCTCACAAGCACCAGGCAGCTTTATAAACACCATCAGAATTCCTTATCTTCCTCTGCTCTGCAGGCAGAGAACAGCACTAGTGGAAAATAAAGATATTTTTATTGTCTCGTGGCTACAGACTGCTGGGAAAGATGATGGAGCTCTGAGCTACCAACAAGAAACTTCTCCATTTTCCTTTTGCTGACCAAAAGTCCTCTGTTTCTGCCTCAAGAAAAGACAGCAACCACTAAGTGATTTTCTTTGATTCCCACCCTACATTTTTAGCATCTCACTGCCTGTTTCAGCCTTACAGCTTTTCTTTATTCCCATGCCATTGCACGTGCCTTCAACACCTCATACAAACTCTCTCACAGCCATAGTGGCACAATGTTATTTTCAAGCACCTTTAAATAGTGCTGCTGATTAAATAACTCGTCACTGATGTGATTTCAGGAATCCAGAGCATCTCCTTAGGTGTAACCTTTACCACTAATTGCAAATATAGAACAGAAAATTAAGTCAGGCTGACAGAATTAAATCAGGAGCTTTCAATGCAATGTCAAATTTCTGACATATCACCAAAGAACAAACTATTTACCAAGTGATCACGAATTTAAATTTTCTTAAGGATGTTTTTGGGCAGCACATTTTGTGTACAGCTTTGAGGAAGATGGAAGGAGAATAATCCCAGTGGATCAAGAACAGAATGCTCATCAAAGACTACTGGGACCTGTCAAATTCTGAATCCTTTCCACCACCTTTGAAAAACTGGAATGTGCAGCTTCATTTCCATTGTTTCAGCTCTCAGGCAATAAATGCAGATTCTTTTTTTTTCCTAACTTCTGCCATTCCCAGCTTTACATGTGCACACACTTGCAACAACCTGACAGGAAGGCTTTGGAGTCTTCATTTGTTGGAGCCACAGCATAAAAGCCAAACTCCCTGTGCACTGAGCACATCAGCACAGAACAAAGGAGGATGAATAGAGACTTGATTTTGTGTCCCTGCTCATATCACAGAGCACAGGAGGCTCAAACAAAACCTCCACAGATGAACCATTGCTCAGGCAGTAATTAATTCTTTTCCAGAGCAGAGCCAGTTAACACACAACCTTCTTTTTACTTAACAGCCTGTTTAACTCTCCCTGTGGATGATCCAACTCCAGCTGAGCTATTTGAGCACACACACATCTCCTGGAAATGCTCTAAATGACAAAAGTGCTCAAAACCTTTCTGAGGGTCTCCCAAGGTGAGACACATCCAGTGTGTCCAAGGCACTGCAGAGGGATGGGCTGTACCTGAGAGATTCCAGAGGTCTGGGAAACATTCCCAAGGACAGATTTTCATTGTTTTGAAAATCTGTCATGGTTCTGTCCCACAAAGGCCATGCTGCCTTCAGCACAAAGACATGTGGGAGTGTTTGACAAAAGCCAGTGTGTCCCCCTGCCTTTCACCAGGTGAAAATGCTGCTCTCAACTATGTTTTGCTTGCGTCAGCTTTTTATAAAGGAGATTTTGAATCAATTTTCACTAAAACTGTGTAACCTCTATAGTATCAAACTTATGAAATCTCAGGAGAAAAGATTTTCCATGTAAAGATTGTCCTGTCGTGCACTATGAGATGAAACCCACTTTTATAAACTCAGCACTACAAATACCTACCAGACCATATTGACATTTCCAAAACCAGACAGGTACCTGGGCTCCTGCCTCAACACTGGTGAATATGCTCAGAACTTCAGTATATTTTACCAAAGCAGAAGTCAAAGCAGGCTAAAAATTATGCAACATTCTTTTTCATTCAACTTGATGATTATATAATCAGATGCTTTTCAATATCCCAGCAGTACCTCCGTGTATGATCCCTGAAAAAGACATTCTCAGTCCATCCCTGCCCACAGCAGCTGCCTATTCTTTCCTTCCATTAAAAGACCAGTCTGGAGAAAATGGATGTGTCTTTTCCCCTCAAGGTACTCTGTTTTGACAAAGCAGTGCCATTCCCCAGGCACAGCTCCCCAAGTCTATAATAATCATTATTTCGTTAAAGCAGCTGCTGGGCTGAGAAGTCATATCTAGGTTATTTCCTTTTTTAACTTGTTACCTTAAAAGTTCTCTCATCTAACCAACTAGAAAGTTATTTATCACAAATGCACAAATTACTTCTGAGATGTGTAAGAATATTCTTAGTAGCAGCATTATATTTTAGGAAATAGTGGGTCAGCTCAGAGTTTTATGTCTGTATTCACCAACATGTTCCAAAGATGGAATTTTATTAAAGAAATTCTTTTATTCACTACATCACTTGTAGCAGCCTAACTGTTAGGAATGATATAAAGACAAATAAATTTTAAAATCTTTTGCTTTCATTAGAGATGGCCAAAGGAGCAAGTGAATCAAGGAGCAGTTGCAGCACACAATAGAATGGAAATGTTAAGGAAATAGAGCAAAGTGTCACCCAACAGGGCACAGGAGTTATGCATTTCTTTTTATCACTAGGAAATGTGTAGAAGTTCCAGAAAAATCTTTGGAACTGCGAAATAGGAACTATTCAGAGGGTTCATTTGCACAGCAACCCCATCATACCTACAGGTAATCCCAAAAAACCTGCTCCACACCTGCTCTGTGTGCAATCAGCACTTTGCTCCCTGACAGAAGGTTGGGAACCAGTTAAGAGCCAGAGCATTCTGTTCCACATTGATTATTCACCCACACGAATACAATAAGTGCTAAAGAATATCCAAATGTAAGTGCGAATGACCACATTTCACTCTAGCATGAATTTTTTAATTGCACATCAAATTGTGGAGCTGCTGTTCTGAAAAGCAGAATAAAAGCACCAGGCTTGAGGTTAAGCTGCAGACATCACCCCAAACTCTCCAGAGCAATTTCCATATGGATACACAATGTCCTGCACTGCTTTTCAGACCAGTCCATCCAGAACAGACATACCTACAAAATGGTTGTTTTTCCAGCAATTGCCACTTACTCTGATTAACCCCTAACATGCTGCCTTTCTTTGTGTTCTGCATGAATCAAATCCTAAGATAAAATTAAGTAGGACTCAGAGCAAAGCATGCCTGTGATCAACCCCAACACTTCCAGGCACAAATATCTTTCTTACACTGCTGCCTAGCAGCACCTTCCTGGGGTTTGGCCTTGTTGGTTTTTTGGGGGTTCCTTTTGTGCTTCAAGCAGGATCTGTGGAGTTAGATTGTTTAGAACCACCACACAAGTGTTTCCCAAGAGACCTTGGAGATAACTCCAGACTCCTGCACACACGCAGCACCTCCTTTCTATTCCTAAAAGCAGCTGGATTTCCTAGGCCAACCTTCCCTCACTGGCAGTCAGGCTCTGGAGGCCCCTGGACGTGTTCAGCTGTGAATTATGGCTGGAACACCCCCATCCTTCTGCATCCTGCACTCACAACAGGGAACGAGGCTCTGACCTTGCCACTGCACTGAATAAACTCTAAATATAGCTGGATTTCTAAGTATTCCAATGTTCCCTCACCAGTTAACTGTTAACTCATGACAACAGGCAAGTTTTGTCCCCAGGCACGCGTTTTTCCTTTGTTGTCCTCTTGTTCCAGGTTAGAATAAAACTGGTAAAGAGTCAAGATGACATTCAGGTTGTTTCTCCAGGCAGCTGCTTGATGGCTTCAGGATGGAAAAGCAAAATGCACCCGGGACAAGAGATGCACCAACAGCTTGGATTTTGTGAGTCAGATCTTATTTATCACTCCCTGGGCCTGTGCTTTGGTTTTGTAACTCACCACAGAGGTGGCATCGGGATATTTGAACTCAAATGTATGGATGTTTCTGTGGAAAGACCTGCAGAATTGGTTTGGTCTCCTGTCCAAAAAATCCTAATTGAGAGAGATGGAAGGAGGGAGAGCGAGGAGCTGAGGAGCTCTGCTTATCAGAGCCCTGCAGAGAAGCAGCCAGGAGAGCTTTGCACATATTCAATCCCACATTTCAGCACGGCATTTACCCAAGGAGACAAACACGATCACTTCCCTCTCCCTCAGCCTCTGCACAGATTTAAAAGAACCTCAGCTCTGCTTGAAGAAATTTCTAATATTTCCTCCTATGTTGGAAAGCTTTAGAGACATTGAAATAAAATTTTTCTCTTCACCCCTCAGCTGTTGCAGAACACACCTAGAATGCTGTGAACACTGGAGGAGTCCAGTATAAAATAATGGCTGGCCTTGGACATAACTGCTCTTTCCCTGTGTAACAATGAATTCTGTGGGGTGAAAATCCATCTCCTTCACCATTTTGCATATTTAATTGTCCTCAACAAACAGCTCTTCTTTGAGGCCCAGTTCTACCACATCTTCCCTTATGAGTATCCATAAAAGCTCCATTAGGAAATACCTCCTCAAGCCACGTCCAACCTGCTGGAGCCTCTCCCACTGCTGTTTTCTGCCATGGGCAAGACTTTTCCATGCTCACCTGCACTTCAGCTTCCTTTTGAGAGCTCTGCTTTTCTTTTGCTCATTCAGCATTCAAAGCTAAACTCTCCTGTTACACTTAGGCCTGGATATAAAGTTGGTTTGGATGAAAACTTCAGTAGCAAACAGATAATTCCCTGTTTCCTTCATGCAGAGGCTCAGCTGGTGCCTTTGCTTCCCCTGTCAAATGCCTTGGAGCACTATTTATTTATTTATCAATATTTATCCAGGAGTGCTCCAGCACAGGACACCTGAGCTGCCTTCCCTGGCCTAGTTCAGGTATTTATAGCATGGCTGGGCAAGGCACTCTGAGGTGAATGTGCAGATATTTCAGATTCCTTGAGGATTCTCCCAGCCTGGGAAGGAGCCTCAGGTTTGTGCTGGATCAGGCACAAATCCCTCACAGTGCCCAAATGTGAAGAGCAGGACCTGACCCCAACACAACCAGGCCCCAGACACTCACTATTTGTCCTAAAAGTGTCCTTTAACACCTGAGCAAAAACACTGAAAGGAATAAAAATTACCACGTCCTGGAATATTGCAATTCCACAAAAAGGATCCCCTCAGGAAATATTGTGCTGCCTGCTCTGTACTGATCTCTCAGAGTTTCCAGTTCCATGATTCAGGATTACAACTGGAATTCTCTATTATTTTAGCCCACATTTTAGTATCAGCATGGGGGCACTAAAAGTACCCCCATCAGAGGTTGCTTTAAAATGAGGATTTAAGGAGGGCTATAAATCAAAAGGTATAACAAGGAAATTTAATAAAGATAACATTGTTATGTCAAATGCAACATGGATTCTAATACACAAAGAGCAATTGTTTTTCCACATAAAAAGCTCTCAGCAAGATTTTTGCACACAGTGTGAAGCTAAGAATTACTAGAATAATAGCAAGTTGTTCTTGGAAATTAATTGAACAAATAATCTTTTTTATTATGAAGTCTACAAAAGATAAATACCCATGTACTGACACAGTCTTTAACTTTCTTCACCTTTTTACCACATTGTTGGCATTTGCTTTGCCTCTTGCCTATAAACAATGAGGATTTGGGGAATATATCACAGAATAAAAGCAGAATATTATTACAGGGTTCATCAGAATTGCATCTTACACATGTCTACAGAGTTAAAACTGTAAAGCAAAATCAAGTGCCAGAACAGGAACTGCCATCTGATCCTGTCTTAATTTGTTGGTAACTGTGATGATGCTGAATATGTTATGGAAAAAATTCACTTTTCCTGTACATATCATGGCTAATAATAATAATTAATAATAATACACAAGGATTCTATTCCTCACTCATTTTCAATGCTGCCAAGGGGAGTTCTTGAAAGTAATTCCATATTTTGTAGTAAAATGTAAATCTATGGTTCTCTTTTTCACTGAGCAACACGTTGAGGCATGTTTGTGTGAAAGAAGGCAACATTTATGTCTCCTGTCCTAACAGATAAATGGCTCCATTAGTTCAAGGGAAAATGTGGCATTTCTACTTTCCTTCCAAAACCACCCACAATCCGAGTTTAAGACACAAACATAAATTTTTTCACATAAGTTACTGAAAATGCTGATGTCCCCAAATCAAATATTAATGGAGGAATATAACCTGATTAAAAACCAGCAAAAAGCTCAAACAAAGCAGCTGTAGACAACCTGGAGAGACAACCCTTTGCTGTTCCCACATGAGATCCCTTGTTCCAGAGCAATCCCTGTGGTACCACACACTGGATTCCCAGTTTCAGGCAGTAACCAGCTGCAATCTGTGGATATTCTGAAAAAACTTCACCAAAAAAACCAGTTTTGCCTTCTTCCAGGAGATTCCTGCAGCTTTTCCTCAGGTGGGTTCAGGGGGAAGATGTCCAGGACATGCCCTGCCATCCAGCAATGACATTGATGTTCTGCACACCAAGGACACCTCATGCCCAACCCCAGCCTCCTAAATTATTAAAGGCACCATTTTCTTCAAGCAACTTTTTCATCAGAAAATTCTGGGAACAGACACCTCAGCGCTCTCAGGTGCTCTTATCTATAATTCACCATCCCAGGTTCCAGCTCACAGAACATTTACAGGGAAAACCACAACTTGGCACAGTCTTTGTGCAAGAAAACTGACAGAGGCTGAGGGCACCACATCAGGGGCAATTTTGGCTGAGCAGAGGCAGCTTGTACAGAGAAAAGCAGGACATTCAAACATGAAGATCTGAAACTCTCTTCATAAAAAATGTAATTTAAAATTCCAGCAACTAATCAGTTACTTGGAATAAAGAGGGAAGCAAAGCTGCTTGGAGTTTTGAAACAACAGATGAAAAACATCATTTCCAATATGATGTGAACAAAACAGTCAAAATACAAGATTCTTCTTCCAGGAAAGTCTCTTGGGAGTAATTTCCAATCACCACACTGCTGAGTTTGTCTGTTGTAACAGCTAGCATCTATGAAAGCTGGAAAACTTCAACATTTTCCAGCACTTTTCTTATTCCCTACAAAACCACAAAGTAAAAATGACAACATCTTGGAAAGCGATGCCATACACATCTTCTGGTCATGCAGATGTGTAATTTGACCATTTTTCCTTTGAAGTCTTTTCAGATAGAAAGCATCAAAACCAGTCCTACACAGCTGGGGTGACTCTAAAAACCTATTCCTGGATGTGTAGTGGATTTTTCCAGACCCTCAGCACCACAACTGCCCCATCCCTGTTGACCCCATGTGAGGAAAATCTCGTCTGTAAATGGCAGAAAAGTCCCTTTTCTTTGTGGGACAGGCAGGAGCAGCCATGCACTGATCCATGTCTGCTCCTCCCCAGCCAGGCCAGAGGTGCCTGAGCTGGGCTCACCCCAGTTTGGGAACTGGGATCACCCCAAAGATCCAGCCTGCTCTGCAGCTGAAAGCACAGCACTCACACGAGGGCTGCTGTGCATTTTATAAATGAGTCTGGCTTCCATTTACAGGGCAATAAAGCTCACCTGGAAATTAAAACAGCCCCAGACAGCCAGAATTTGGTTATTCAGTGATGCAGGGTACTGAATACCCCCTCACAGGTATTCAAACCCTCCCTGTGCTGGGTCCTGCTCAGAGCAGGAGATTGCTGAGTTATTACACCAGCTTGGAAATTCACTGCAGGAACCCATGGCTCAGGAGCCTCAAGGCCCCTCAGATGTGATCTGATTCACAGCCCACACCCAGAACTCCTCCTTACCATGGAAATCCATGTTTGCACCTGGTGCTTGATGCAGGTTTACATATTTTAAACCCCAGATGTCAGTTTAACTCTCCTACACTTTACAGCTGGTCCAGGACTTGTTTTGTGGTCTGTTATAAAATCTCTAACTCTTGCTCTAATTCCCTTCAGCTTTTTTTAATTTTTTTTCCCAATTGCAGGATCACCTCCAATATTTCCATGACAGAAAAGCTCATTCAGAGCCGTGCTCAAGGAAGCTGCTGTGTGTCAGAGTGAAAAACACAACAGTGAAAAATATCTTCCCTCCTGTGTAGAGCAGCTCAAGCTTCTGAAGTACAAGCAGTTAAATTAGGACCAAGTGCTACTTTATAAAATCAGGGCAATACTTCCAGCATTTGAAATGCACATTGCTGTCTCTGTTTTGGCAGAAACAATCTCTGCACTGTTCAAAACTAAGTTCATTATTAAAACTGAACCAGATAAGATTCAAAATTAAATCCATCTCTGCCTTTCTCTGTACACCTGAAATTTTGTAGGCAATTCCTTCAAATGTGGTATTCCCCAAATAAGGCTAATTTTGTTCGCACAGTCTTCTAAATAGCCCAAGTTCCTCAGAAAAGCTGTGGTTCATGGTTTTCCACTAAAGAAAATAGTTTGGGAATCCACTGTATCCTATGAACTATGTCCTGCCTTCCTTCTCCTTCTGCAAGCTTCGAAAAAAATAAAAATATATATCTTCCAGGTTTTTAGTCAGTTGGAAACGGTAACATGGTTCATTGATTGATTGATTGATCACCCCATATTTTTATATATATTTTAATAAGATCTCTTTTAAATTTTGGATCCCAGAAGTCCTTAAGTACTTCAATAATTTCCTTTTTTAAAAGTATTATCGCTACTGCAGATTCTGGGTGGATTTTTGCCAGAGAATGGGTGGAAAGAGATGAGTAACTGCAATCAAATTCACTTTAAAGTGTTCCTTCTCAGAATTAGATACTATAAAAAAACATCATATATACAACATTAACAGCACTGTAAGTGTTTACAGAAGATATTCTGAGGGAAAGATTAAATTTTCACTCCATCTAAACATAAACACCTGGATTGAAGAAAAAAATATGCTTCTATTTTGGGACATCAGAAGTCACACTGGAAGCAAGAGAGAATTTTCAAGGCTGTTTGGCAGCACATTAAATTGCAGGGAGTAGAACATGCAAAATTAAGTCAATGTGACACTGAGGAAGGGCTTTTTACCCCTGCCAGACAATTTCTGATCCAATTAAACCACACCTACCAATTTTCCTCTAAGCCTGCTGCCTTACCACTCCTATTTAGGCTTTATTTAGGCAAATAAATATTTGTTTAGAATTGTTTTATTAGAAGTGAAATAAAGTTGTCGGCTGGTGATGTCAAGGTGTTGTTTATCAGTTGCTGCTTCAGATTTAGGGAAAGGTGAAATCTTTGAGTATTTCTGCAGACTGAAACTTCCATATTTCAAAAGGATTAGGGGGAAACTCCAAGCACACCTCCCAAACGGATGAGTACGAGCAGCAGACTCCAGCTGGAAATCCAACAGATTTCCAGCTCAAAAGTAGATTCAAGTTAATGAACTCTTTGGTAAGTTCAAGCAATATAAACAGAGCTGTTCATAAAGGACCAGGCCTCCTTGGCTCCCTAACTTAACAATTAACCCTCCTGGAAAAGGAAACTCTCTCATCCCTAGGGAGCCACTGGCACCTTGGGCCCAGCCCCGTGGTACAGAGGAGTTAATTTTAATAAAAACTGGGCAATATGCTGCCAGTTTAGAGCAGTGATTACTGGGTTGAGATCTGCTCACTCTTCAGGAGGCTGCTGTCCCAAAGCTGGCCGTGCTTACAAACCCACAGGCAGACCTGGATCTTTAGCTGGCTGTACCTGGGAATGCAATTGTGCCTTAAACATTACACTGAAAAACCCCAAAATAAACACAAAAATCCCAAATCAACCCAAGCCCCAACAAGTTTTCCTCTGTGAATTCCACCTGTAGTAGAGAAGACCACACAAGTGATGGGGTTTATCTGCATAATCTGGGCTGCTTTTACCCCATAAAACACAGCCAAACAGGAACCTAAACTGGCACCAGGTGAACTTGGCCATTCCATTTCCTAAAATCTCCCAGTGCAGCACTGTCACAGACATATTTCATGAAAAATCCTTTGGCCAGGATCTTTTCTCCTGAGAAGCTTCAGCTTCTCCCTGTTTTGCTGCTTTGGAATGTGATCTGGAGAATTGTTTACCCAGCATGTGAAATTGTTTTTACTTGATGACCAACGACAGCCACCTGTGTCGAGGCTGTGAGCAGCCACAAGATTTTATTATCATTCCATTCCTTTCCTTACAAGCCTTCTGATGAAATCCTTTATTCTATTCTTTTAGTATAGTTTTAATATATAATTCTTTTTTAATATAATATAATATAATATAAATGGTAAAATAATAAATCAGCCTCCCGAAACATGGAGTTAAGAATCTTAACTTTTCCCTCGTCCTGGGACCCCTGTGAACACCACCACACAGCACGAGCTGTACAACCGCACCTTTGCTAAGGTGGGTGCATTAATTAACGGGATGGGTGCATTAATTAATTTTTCCTGCCAGCTCACCTTACTCTCCCACAATACTGAGCACAACGTCAGGTGCTCACCTCTGAAGAGACAGGGCTTTGCTCGTTAATTAGCGCCACTTGCCAGCTCCCGTTAACGAGCTGTTGGTTACTGAGTAAACCAGGCCCTGGCTCGCCATGAGGAAACTCTGTCCTGAGCCTCCCACTCCACTGCCATGCCCTTATCTGCTCCTGACTCTGCCAACACCTCCAGTAACCCTCCCTCAGCTCCTGCTGATTAGAAACGTGCCTGAACCCAGGGATTATCCTCACATTTCACTTTCACTTCCTAACACTTCCTTTGCTGCCTCCCCAGCCCTTATAACACCTCCAGGCTGTGGGGTTTTAAAACATTTTTTGCTATTTTAAATTGATATTTTTTTCATCTCTCTTTATCTGTTTTTGAGGATTAGGTGCAATCAGTCTTTTGTGGTGTGGGGAAAGCAGGAGCATCGCTGTAAACTTGGATTTGTAAAAAGAGAATGGGAGAATGTCCCTGGCTTCCTTGGCTTTACACACTCAACTCAGCACAATTAATTAAGGTTCTATAAATTGCCGTGCCAGAGTTCCTCCCAGTTCTCAAACCAAAATTACCTTGAGCGCTTTTCAACAAGTCTTAAGTAAGGAACAGCTGAATTTAAATAAAGATAATTTAAACAGAACAGTATCTGCTAATATTATACCTTATCACACCCAATCTTTTCCTATGAAAACCAATTATCATGATATGAAAGTATTTTAACAACTAATTTTTTTATTTTAATTATTACATCTTGATTTCTTAGACTGGATAGATTATTGCAGTTCACCAAAGAGTCAAAGCACCAAAATCCATTAATTCTAACAATATTATAAAAGTTTATCACTTAAAAAGGCTTTGTCATAAACCCTAAATGTTAAATTAATAATATCTTTTCTAGAAAGTATTGAAAACTCTTTTGATATGCCCAAAAGGAAAAAACTCAATTTATCTTGCTTAAGGAAGAAATAGAAATTTCATCTTTGATGTGAATAAAATAAGGGTTAAGTCAGGGGACAGAATGAAACAAAACCCAATTCTTGCAAGTCTGGAAACACAAACACAAGTAGCCAATCTTCCCTGTCATTTAAAATACTGAGTTTCAGCCAGTAACTTTTAGATTTAATTATCTCACCCAGTGAAAACAGGCAGAAGTTTTCAAAATTAATTTCTTATATAAATACTTGTCTTGACAGCCTTTCCAGCAAAGAGCAACCTAAATTTTTTTTTCAAAGATTCAGAAACAAAACCTGATCTCATTTTAAATGGTATGAAAATCACTGTGCAATTTGGGTTTGGGGTAGATTTGGTTGGGTTTTTTTTTCTTTTTAAAGCCACAAGCCCAGTTTGAAGATCACTGCTGGCCTTAAAACAGTTTCAACTGGAAACTGGTCCATCCATTTACAGAAGACCATCTAGTTCCTCGCTCAATGCACCTGGCTTGTAATCATCAACTGTATTTAATATCTCAAGTAGATTTATTTCAAGTCATCTTGAACTATTTGTCTTTAACAGTCAGCAACGAATCTGCTGCCAAGAATTAATGTAGCCACAATCTCCCAGTTGCACAAAGGGACATTTGACTGATGCCACCATCCTGCAGAACAACCTCAGAGATAAGGGAGAGACAGCGCTCCCAAAAGGGCCCAGTTCAAAGAGGAAAAACAGGCCAGAGCAAATAAAGGAGATGAATTCTGCCAAAAAGGCCAAGTTCAAACAGGAGAGATGCTCAGCATGACCTGATCAATACTTGATAGCACAGGGTCACCTCCAAAGGCTTGGGATGGTTAGAGAAAGTGGAGCTACCTGAGGCCACAAGGGTGATTTCACTACCATTTCAAAATCAGAGATATTTAACACCATTAGGAAGCAGAAAAATAAAAATTAAAAAAAAAACCCAAAGCACCAAACAAATAGAGATCATAAAGCAAATGAACAATAAAGGAAAAGTGTATCTGCAAAGAAATTGTAATCAATGGGCAATGGAAGAAAGTAAATAAAATTGAAGCAAGAATGGTTTGGTCTGAAATCACAACAGAACAGAATTTCAATATTTGTTTTTTAAGGTTGTCTATAAGCATAAATTCAGACATGGAAGAGTCCACAAGAGGGAACAATACACTGAATTTTAAATGTGGAAAATACAGATATTCATAGTTGGGCAGCTAGATTACTTAAATTTATCAGGGAAACATTTCTATCATTGCTGACCACTCACACCAGCACCTGCAATTGTTCAATACCACAAGAAAACATGGATAATTTGCAAGATGAATAAATACCTCCTGGGCATTACATAGCTTAATATTTTTTGTTGTTCCTGTCAGCCACTACCAGTCCTTGCAATTCACCAAAGTTACAGCATTCCTGGGCAGTCCCAGGCAGATGCGTTATCAATTTTTAATAACGGAATGAACTTTTGCAAAATATTTCAAAATTAAAACAGGCTTAAGCCTATTCCCCTCCTTCCACCCCCCAAATTTAAATGAAGTTGGCAAAAATTTCTCATATGACTGAATCTTTTAAGGAAAATTTAAGCAAGACTGAAGAAGCCCTCCAAATAAAATTCAGGACTTTCAAGCAACAATGCAAGTTAAGAGGCTGAAAATAAAGGCAAGAGACGAGGAAAGTCTCCCTAAACCACCATGAAACGGTGATAAATAATGAGAAATGGTGATAAATAATGAGAAATGGTGATAAATAATGAGAAATCCAGGGGGATTCCAAAGTGGGTCCCAGGTTTGGGGCACGGATTCCAAATCCCTCATGTAAAATGGAGTTTGCTGTTCCAACGTGAGCGTGGCTGCACAGAAGAGACGCCGGAGGCCTGCAGGAGCAGCAGTGGGCTCTGCAGGGAAGGATGGCAGCAGGGCCCCCCTGCACCCAGAGCAGGGCTGGATGTCCCCAAGGGACATCTCCCACCCACACAGGAGGTGAGGTGTCCCTCAGCAGCTGCAGAGCTTGGGGACATTGGCAGGAGAGAGCAGAGAGAGGAGCAGACACAGAGCTCTCCCCACGCAGGGCACACTGTGGGTTGTCACCCCACAGCCAGTCCCACCCGATTTTTCTCTGCAGTTTGAAGCTGTGAGCTGCAGAGACATTCGTGTCAGCATCAATACTTTGGGAAAAGTGGGGCAGCAAAAAGAACCGCCAGCACTTCATGGCAAAACATGCCAACGCTGATAGCCTTGTTAAATAGGATTAACATCAGGAATTAAAAATAACATCTAGGTTTGGTGAAAAAAACTACTGATTTTACCTTAAGAGTCCTCATCTATTGCAAACACTAAAAGTTATTTTCAAGTCTTTTCAAACTCTGTAGATCTCTTACCATGCCCACTGTTCAGAGCTGAAGGCACAAAATCTGTTTCCTCAAAGCCATTTATTTAACCAGCCCAACCATTTATTATCCAGCCCAAAGGTGAGCCCAGCTCACTCTCAGCTTGCCCAGGATGGTATTTTAGAGCAGTGTGCACACACAATTTAACAAGCTGGGTGTATTTGTCCTCTGCTCACTTCAAAACAGTGAATAAGACAATTTGAGCTTCATGGCTTCTGCCATCTGATATTTCTTATTGAAGGAAATTAGCTCAGCTGTGCTGTGGCATTGAACACAACCAAACCAGCTCATGGAAGGAAATGCCACTGACCTGTGGCACTTTCTCAGCAGCTAAAACAGCTCCATTTCTGTGCTAACACAAGCAGTTGTGCACATCCCTCAGCATGCACCGTGGGCTTAGGTGGAAAAGAGAGAAAAGAATGATCATTCCTTTAAAACTCACTTCTGAGGGTTCTGGGATTTACCTCAGGCGTTGCAGCACATGAGGTTTCACGTTCACAAGCACAGTAAAGCAGCAGGAGGTGTAACACAACCACTGAGACTTCCTTGGGAAAAAACCCTGCAACACTTTTTCCTTAGCTATCTGTAAATTTTAAAAATTCATTGGTAGAGTCCTTCAACACCTGGAGCTTGGAATCATCTGATGGACAAGGCAGCAAAAATAAGCAGATTTATCATGCTAGGGCCAACTACAACTCTCATGTAACAGCCTCATGTAGCACTGAATTGTTGGAAATTATGTGACACTAACTAATTTTTAACTAGTTGTTTTAATTAATTGTAGGTGGTGCCCACCTTTAGCCAGCATTAGTTAAGTTTCTTCACAGACTCTTGTTGGAGTAACCAAAGATACAGGGGAGATTAAGGCCTGCAAAGCTGGAGAAAAAGGTGATAAAAGGACTAAAGAATAGGGACCAAATTAGCATGAAGAGGAAAAGATCAATAACCAATAGAGGACAGAATATTAATAGAAAGAATCATGTCACTTGGAACCAATGAATATCAATTTCTTTGCTAAAAATGCATAAATAAGTGAAAAGGTTTTGTACCAGCATTGCTGTGGAGGCTGGAAATTTGTCAGCCACTCACCTCTGGGCCAAGAATGAAGTAATGCCTTGCTAACACTAAAAAGACAGTGTTAGAGAGGGTTATTTTTGCCCATTTTGGGAGGATTTTGGTCCCATCATGGCTCCTGTTGGATGCGCCTGTGACACCGACAGCCTGCTCCAATGATCTCCCCAGATGATTGTGCCTGCAGTCTGGAAAGGGAATTGTTCTGAACACTCCATTGGGCACCAGTTCCAGAGCCAGGGGGGCAGGGTGAGCTCTGTCACACTGTCCCTGCAGTGCCCCACACACCCAAAAACTCACTGGCTTGAGAAAACAATGGAACAAAGGAGCAGCCCAGGGAGAGCTGCGCAAAGCCAAGCAGGGGTGCACACCTGGATGCTTCCAGAATGTTCCAAGTTTGCACCATATTTCTGCAGCAAACAGCAGGGGGGTTTAAAGCATCTTGAGGTTTTCCTCTCAGTAAAAACTCAACAATTTGAGGAGTGAAAATCACAGGTTCTGACCGGGCCAACGTCTTCACTCTTATTATTCATTACCACAAACAAGGAGGGATTTTCTCCAGGGTTTCTGGAGGCTAAGAGTCACCTGTAACAGAGATTTTGGCTGCAGATGCCAAGCTGGATGACCTCTGCTGTCCACAAAAAACCATGGAACAGCCACGACCCCACTGGCAAAGCAGAATGCTGATGTAATGCAGCAATTCCTATTGCTGTAGGATTTTTAATGAAAGTAAAACAATTTCAGGGTGGAATTAAAAAGCAAAGAAAAGCGAACTAGAAAAGATAAAATGGAATGGCTCAGAAAAGAATGAGCATTCCCCTAAAACTGAGCTCCTGTGCCAGGGAAAGGGAGGGGGCCAGCACATGACTGGAGTGAGGCAAACCCAAGGAAACCCCCGGTGCCACCCAAGCTTCCAAACTGAGGCAAACACTGGAGACTGCCAGGAAAAATGCAAAAAATCCAAGTGGATTTGCTGTATTGTTTAGGGAAAGAATTAACTTTGGTGCCCAGACTAATGCTAAGATTATAACTGCACAGCTGCCCTGCAGTTCCACAGCATTCCCATATTTTTTTTTTTCCACATTAATGCTGCCACAGTCCTGAACAAGCAGCACTCAGCTTTTAGCATCCAAGGAGCTGCAGCCTCAGTCATGGAGGCAAAGTGAAATCCTGCTGCAGTTCCCTGGATGCTCCAAGAAAATTCTCCTCTTTTATTCTGTACTACCTTCTAGGGTAAGCTCACCTTTTACAAGTGGGCTATTCCCTCTTTTCCAGAGGAAAAGAATCATGACAGCTTCTGAACTACCCCATAAATTTGATCAGTTTTCCTTCCCAATACTCATTTTTTCAGACTTTTTGTACCTCAGAGGACTGTACCTACCTAAGTTGCCCTCACAGTGAAAGAGACTGTGGAAAGTGCTGGGGAGGAGAGATTGACACAAAATGCAAAAGGAATAATCAAAGGAGCAGCACAGCCTGTGGAAGCTCAGGTTTGTGAGTCTTAGCAGAACTGACTCAGCTCACAATCCGCACAGGAAAAGAGTATCTGCAGTCCCTGAAGAATTTCATTTGAAAGCAAAGAGGAAACAAGGGCTAGTAAATGCTATTGTTACAGAAATAGCAGCTCCATACACCCAGCTATTTCTATTACACAACTGAAATGCTCTGCATTTAATAGAATCCGTGGCTGCTTTGCCAAGTTCTGGACTGGCAATTAGGATGGGACATTGAAATGCATTGTTTTACCAGCTCCAAGCCAAGGACAAGGAATGGGATTTATAATGAGCATTCAGAAAGGGTTTCTTCCTTCTTTAAAAGTTAAAAAGGAAGTTACTATACCCTGCTGAAAGCTGTGCCAGAGAATGTCATCTATTACCTGTGAAAACAGGTTCTTTATGTCTGAGGTAATCAGCAGCTTTTCAGGATGTTGGGGAGGCTGCTTTCTCCTTACACCTTGCAGGATCTCAAGCAGAGTTTCCAGAACACCTACACAGATGTGAGAAAAAAACCTCCTGGAGCTAGAGGAGAAATAATTTCTAGAGATACTTCGAAGGCAAGTCAGAAACTATGAGTGTACCACATTAAAGGAAGTCAGCACTGAGGGAGTGCAGATATGTTTGTCTTGGAAGCACATTGAGCTGACTGCCAAAAATACATATTTGGCTTTATTTTCCATTCACCTTTATAAATAACAGACATGCCAAACACCAACCTCTGACTTCTTGGAAAACAAATGGAAACAGTAAATTTGAACAGTCTAGATTTGAAGGGTGAGTAGTAATTGCAAAAGGGACAGGAGGCAGGAAATCATTACTGCACCTAACACTGTTCTTACCCCAGGTCTGTTGATATTAGCTATCTTCAAAAGAAAAATGAACATTTCATCATACTAATTCTTCTTGCAGGGCTGCTGAGCTTACACTCAGTGAAGCCACTGCCTCATTTTATCAAAAAAAAATATAGCACAATTCACTTTCATGAAAACACAGAAATGCATTGCTGAATAAAAGAAAACCAAAATTCAGCATTTCATTATTGTGAGGAATGGCATTTTCATCACCTATCAAATCCAGTGATGATCCTTACAAAGACTTTAGCAGCAGAATTTCCCAATTTCCATGGTTCAGCTGGAAGCAGCATCACTGCTAGCAGTGACACTTGGCAAAATGTCTGAGAACACCTAACAGAGATTCAATTGTTTTATCTCTACATTTTAAGGTGACACTTTGAAGGAAGCAGGTTTTTGCACCCCTGTAAGTGCCAGCTGAGACAATGAATTAAGAGCTGTGCTCTTGCAGCAGGGCCAGTACCACCAGGACAAAGCCACAGCACCGACAAAATCAGGCAAAAACCCTTCTCTGTCTCTGATACACTGCAAAGGCAAAGCTTAATTCCATCAAGGGCACACTGGCTCCATCGATTGGATTATTCATTTGGTGTAATGGACTTTGCTTTCTTCCTGCAGCCTTCTCAAAACAAGAACAAAATGAAGATAAATCAGCTCTCACTCAAAGCTGGCAGTCTATAGATATTTATGGATTTCTGAGCCCTGCAGTACAACAGGAGGGAGGCATTCCCCAAGGATGTTTTCCTCTGCAGTCCTGTCACCCTCCCAGCAGCTGCCCAGCACAGGGACACACCAAGGAAAGGCTGCAGCCACCTCTCCCCTTCAGGTCCATCATTGACCCAGCACAGGAGCCACTCTGACCCCACAGCCCAGAACAATCCCTGTTTGATCCTCCAAGCAAAGGCCTAATTGCCACTTTCCAAGGGAGCAGCACCAACGCAATCCCAGTTTGCCACTGGGCCAGCTGACGTGGCCTCCATGGATCACAAAAATCATTTCTCCCCTCATTACAGTCTGTCCATTACGTTGCAGGCCTGGCCTCATCCTTTTCTCACATAATGAATGAGCTGATTATGCCAACAAACTCAAACCACTACTCCTACGAATGAGATTACAGGTTTATCAACTGCCCCATAAAATGGCAACACTTTCCGTTTCTTTTTAATTCAGCAAAAAGGGTTTGCCTCCTTGTATTGCATCACAGCATTCAGATCAAGGAGAAACTCGGGGCACAACACGTTATGGAGAACGTTGACCTGTGATAAGCTCTTTGCAAAGAAGGAAAGAATAACAGAAAGTTGCTGGGCCAGGTTTTCCTTTGACTTACGACACATTGTAGTTGTAAATGAGGTAACTACACTGAACAAACACTAGTCCTGTGCAGAATGAGTACAAAAAAAATTTCACGTCCATTTATTACCCTGTTATTTAAATCTGAGGTACAAGAGCAAAATGTATGTCTGTGGTCAGTACACCCTGCCTGCATGTATTTAATGTCTTACAGGGAAAAGGGATTTCAGCTTGCATGAAAAGAGCCTCCTTTCTAAGCATTGCACCTGCTGAGGTAAGATAATCGTTGAGAGGAAGATGATGTCCTGAGTAATCACATAAATAAATCAGCACTGACCCCAGAAAATCTCTGATGCTGCCTCAGAAAAAGCAGAAGACACTCACTCACTTTCTGCCCTTCCTGGCCTTACTTTAAAGCACTGCCTGTAACCCAGAGAAAATCTTTTTGCAAGCCATTTAAGATCCTCAAAGGGCCAGGTATCTCTTTTTTTTTAAGCTTTATGGAGAAAATGCATCATGCAATATGTCTCTAGTTCTCCACAAGTAACTGAACAAAGCCAAAGAAAATCAGCAAGTGGCACGACATGCAAGAACCCAGAAACAAAATGAGCAATGAAATTGGACTTATCACAGAGAAAAATCTGAGCCATTCATTTGAGATTTTTATGTTTGGGTAACCTTTGGAAGAATGTTTGCTGTTCCATTATACAAACAATGGAAATATTAGATAAGGAAAAGAAACACCATTGCCAAGAAAGCTCCACGCACCCCTTCCAAATCACGAAACATGGAGATGTGATTTTATGGAAATATAACATGCTGCCTGCAGCAGGAGTGTCAAGAGGTACAGAGCCATTCCTGCCAAGCCCAGTGGGCCCAGGGAGGGCAGCTCAGGAACCCCTGGGGCAGCACATCTGCCTGGCACTGCCCCACAGACACATGGGGACCCAGGAGCCAAATTCAACCTCCCTGAGGCCAAGCCTTGCAGCTGGGCCAGGCCTGCTGAGCAGGACTGAGACAGCCCCAAAGTGTGCCAAAGCAAAGCTGCCACGAGTTATTCACACACAGCCATCCCTGCTCCAGCCTCTCCCAGCCCACCAGGCGCCCCGTGGCAATGGCGCTCCTGGGACAGGCCCAGAGCTTCCCGCACGGCACAGCGGCAAAGGCCACCAACAGGAGCCAGAGCTTGTCCCTGTGCAGAGAAGGGACAGCAGGAGTGCCTGGGTGCCACAGGGGAGGCTGCAGAAGGGAAGCCCCTGTGCACACTCTGTGCTGCCCACTCTTCCCACAGCCAGGGACGCCTCCGGCTCCCACAGAGATAAAGGCAATAAAGGCAGAGAATCATGGAATTATTTGGGTGGGAAAGGACCTTTAAATCCTACCCAGTCCAACCTCTGCAGAGAGCAGGGACATCTACAGCTAGATCAGGTTGCTCAGAGTCCCATCCAACCTGGAGTTAAACATTTCCAGGGGTGAGCATTCCCCACCTCTGTGGGCAGCCTGATCCAGTGTTTCACCACCCTCATTGTATGAAATTCCCTCCTTATATCCAATCTATATCAACCTTCCTTCACTTTAAATCCATTACCTCGCCTCCTATCACAACAAGTCCTGCTAAAACATTTTTCCCTAACTTTATTACAGGCCTCCTGCAAATACTGAGGGACTGCAATGGCCTCTCCTCAGGGTCTTCTCTTCCCAAGGGAGAACAAACCCAGTTGGGATATGCACATGAGGGGTTCTGCAACTGCAACTTCCAAGTGAAGGAGCATCCAGGACCCTCTTCCTTCCTTGCCAGCCCCTCATGGACACAATCCAGCCCCTCATGGACAGAATTCAGCCCCTTGGCCAAGCACAGGTCCTTGGGGGCAGCCAGTGCCCACTGATGGAACCACAGGAAAATGCCAAGCTACCCAACCTCTCTCTAGCTCAGCCACACCTGGCACTGCTTGAACAGCCAGGTGAAATATGAGTTTAAAGTTCCTCCATGGGGTTTTTCCATGGGAGGTAGGAAAAGGCCTGGCAAGGCCTCGGCCCTGCCAGTGCTGAGGGGATTTTTTCATGGCCAGGGCTGATTTCATTGTTCAAACCAAACCTTCCATGTGGGGAGAACGTGTACAGATAAGGGCTGGATGAGGACTTGGAGCTTGGCTGCTGCCTGGGGGGTTGGCAAATGGGCCTGAGCTACAAGAGATGTTTTGATAGCACAAATAAGGATGAGGAATTAGGCAGTGTGGTGATCCGGAGAGAGGATGAGCGGGTCTGCTGCTACAGGGCTCTTAAGGTGCTGCTTTGAAGGTTTCCAAAGTATTTCAGCTCAACATCACAAAGAAATTCCTCAAATTTACTTTCAGACATCTGGCAATGTTCCTTTTAAAGAGATTATAAAATCAATCAAATATTATCCATCCTTACCTAAATGTAAAATAATGTAAGAAGATCTTGAATTTATGGATAATATTTAATGGTTTATACATGACCAAGTGTATTCTTTTAACAATGAAAATTATGCTATCACCAATTTCTTTACATTCATAGTCTGTTTTGACAGTGTGTTAAAATAAAGCTCAGTCTCTAACAGTCGTCGAATAATTATTCTATATTTCTATTTTAAACTTATATTTGTCTGAATCAAGTATTTTTCATTCCTTTCTCAATTTCCTTTCCAAATTGTTTGCATCTCTGTAGTTGATTGAACACAGTAGTGCACCTGACTGCAGTTCAGTGTGAACCAGCAAGAGCAGCTCCCAAACAGACTATTAAGTTATTAAAGGTGCATTTTCATAGAAGCAAGTGTGAAGAACCAAAACTAACGAGTATTAAAAGCAGCTGGTAAATTTTGTTACATTCAATCTTTCTTCATCTTCTACCTCATTGTTAAAATTGTGAAAGGCTTTTTAGATTGCAATAATGAAAAATAAACACACCTCCCCAGTTGATTCTCAGTCTGTATCCCCACACACATTTGAAAAGAGAGAACTTCTCTGGTAGCACAACTAAGGGCAGTTGTGATGATTAAAAAGTCAACTTCTACAGTAGAAATATTATCAGTCAACTGTTAATTGATATTGTGACTTTGCATAAAACCTTTTCATGGTATCCTGAGACCTACAGCCAGAAAAAAACCCCACAAAATGAAGCTGAAATGTTCTCCCCCCCAGTGGACTCCACCAGACCATTTCTAGAACAAAGTACCAACAGAAATCTTCTTCTGTCCTGCTGTAACCTCATCACTAACATGTAACACCTCATGGAGTGCCTGTTTGGGGGGTGGTTGCACAGATATCTCCATGGAAAGGTTCTTCCTTCATATCAAAATTTTAAAAGCTTCACTCTACTGTACTGGGGCACAGCCCCAAGGTGCCAGACCTCCAGGAGCATTTGGACAACACTCTCAGGGATGCACCGGGTGGGATTGTTGGGGTGTCTGTGCAGGGCCAGGGATGGGATCAATGATCCTTGTGGATCCCTTCCCGCTCAGGGTATTCATCATCCTACACATAGTGAATTCTTCACTTTTTACATGCACTGGAAATGGCAGCATCCAAGTATTTTTAGCAAGAAATCAGGGAATTTAATTCACTGATATACTCCTATAAGAAATAAACATTTTTATAAGAGAAAGTATATGAAAAATTTGTTGTAAATTGGTGGGTACTATATAAAATTGTGGGTAAATATAGTTAAGTATTGGAGAGAGTGGATTCCAGTCTCATTTGGTATTCATCCAACTAACTCATCCCATTTTACCAGCTGTCCTTTATAAGGTATCACTGATGCTCCAGTGGGCCTCAGAGACTCCAATTGCATGGAAAATTCTACAACTGTCAGCACAGCTCTGCCCAAGGGGGGATTCAGCATTGTTTTGCAGAGTGACAGAGCTAGACACTGCCTATATGTGGTATTTCTGGGATAATGAAAGTGAAACTAATCTGAACATAAATATTTTTAAAGCAAATTCAAGTCGACACGTGTGTGTATTTTTTTCTATGTAAATTATTTCCATAGATTTTTGGGAGGTTCTTTTCATGAGCACTTAAATGGGAGCTTTTCATTATAATATAATCACTTTAGGGCAGGAAATCCCTCAGGCATAACTGAGAGCTGGGATCTCTACTGCATCTATAGCTAAAGGAGCAATCAAAGAAAATTTAAAGGAGAGATTGAAGTCTCATAACCCATAATAATATTATTAATTCACTCAGCATGCAAAAATATTATTCTACTCAACATTTAGCAGACTTCCCCAGCTCCATGCTGAATTCAGATAGGGGTTCACTGGGAAATGAGCCTCACAGCAGAGTCAATGGCATCTGAGTTACAAATATGATGCCTTAACTTGAGAAGTTCAGGGCCTTTAAAACAGTCTGAGAAAGCACTTGCAAGTGTGATTGATCCTGCCAATCCATAGGTGAGACATCAAATATTAACATGGGAAATGAATTGAGTCAGCTCTGAGCTCATTACTACTTCTTGCTTTCTAAATAAACCAGTAAATTCAGTTTAGGAGACATTCTACCAAATTATCATGTCCCTGCTGCCAGGAAATATTTTTTTCCTCTGCTCTGGTATCTGTTTCAGCCCTTATCCCACAATATTACAAGGACTTTATCCAGCTAAATTCTGGAAGATCTTACAAGGCAAGGAAGAACCAAGTTCTACAGTCAGGTCCTTTTACTGTTTCACAGTCACTCAGGACTCCTGCTCAGCCATTTGGTTTTTTCAGAGAAGTGCCCTGCAGTAATTCTTATTTTGTATTTCCAATAAAAGCTTGTGAGATGTGCAGCACACCAAAGTATGAACAACAAAGTTGTTCAGGGAACTGTGCTTCACCAAAAATGATGCCTGGTTGGAAAAGTGATTTTCAGGCACTGTAGCAAATTGTGGTTTTTCACAAAGGTATTCCATGAGGAATCCACAGTTTGCTGCAGATACGATAAAGCTGAGCATGTCTACAATTAATTTTCCAATCATGTCTGCTTGATGTTAGGATTCCATTTCCATGTAAGAATTTTTTTTTTTTTTCCTCTAAGAATAGTCATGTCTCCAAGAATATCCTCTTCACTGAGCTTGGAATCAAGAAAAACAATGGCTTGGGACTTAGAACTAAATATAAGTTTATATTTGCCATAAGCCTTTTAAGTTTCTCTGTGATGGATAGTTTCTCTCCAGTGAAAGTTTCCAGAGTTTGACAAGATATATTTCAGAGAATTTTTCCAAAGAAAACAATTAAAAATAAGATGTAAGCTTCATGTGACTGGGAATTCCTATTATGTGATCTACTTGAAAATTAAAACCCAGCAGAGCCTTCATGATTCCAAGGCTATGCTGATTGCCATTTGAAGCTGGAAAGGTTTTTCCCTAATGCACAAGTGATGAAGTGCACGTAATGCTTGGAGGAAAGTTACCTTATCTGCAGTATCAGATATAGATTACTGCTGGAGTCAGTGTGCCACGCTGCTGGATCCATACACTCTGTTCCAACATGAGGAATTGAGTTTCCCTGATGTCATAAACTGAACACATAATGCAATTAACATCTCCTTTGAAGTTCACATTGACCAGGTAACCGCTAGAATGAGTTGGCAAAACTTGACTGAAGTCACTGCCACGAGCTCGGCTGAGACGGAGACCTCAGCTCTGACTTTCTGCAAATGTGGAACTCTTGAGGCTGAGACATTGATAGCTGCTCCTTTGGGACCCCTCAGCTGGGGTAATTTATGGTATCACACTACAACTGACATGTTTATGATCACACCAATAATCCCAGACTTTGAGGCATTTAAACACTGGAGGTAACTAAATGATTAATTTTAGAAAGAAGAGAATGGAACAAAGCCAAGACTTCTATCTTCATGAAAAAGAAAAGAACTTGAAATGAACATCTTGGCTACTTTACAAGACTGCAGAAACATTATAGACTGAAAGACTGTGTAATTTCCAAAAGCGTTAATACTCCTTGGAGATGAAAATACAGTGACAAAAATAGAATTCTTAGAATAAAACAGAATTTCACTTGCACTTAAAGAGAAAGAAAATTGTATGAGGAGAGGGAAACATTACACCATTGTCAATGCTTTATGGGGAGCTATTCAGTTTGAGCATTGAAAACCAGACTAATAAATGATCAAGTAGAAGTCTAAAAAGACTTAAGAAAATAGATACTGAAAGGTTATGATTGATAGTATTAAACATAAGAAAGCATGGAGCTTAATGTAACACACAACAGAAGTGCAACTACTAAAAACATCGATACAATCACAGATTGATGATTTCAGCAAAATTATCTATGGTAATATAATAAGTGAAGATTAGTAACCTATATATAAATATAAAAAACTACATTGGTCTACACAGTAACATAATGTGCATCTCAGAAGGTCATTTCATACTCTCAAGATGTCCAAATACTTAGAAGCTGTTTTGAAGCAACTACTTTGCACCTTCTTACCCCCAGGAGCAGAGAGATTCAAGTCTCTTTGCAATGCCTGAAACCTGTGCGGATTTTTGTGTGTCATTTTAAGGAAAAATTAATGCATTTAGCTGTTAAAACAAGAAGCACTCTTTTCACCCTCATGCCAGCTTTAGCTATAGCTGGACTGGTTTGCCTTCTTTCTTAGAAGGCTCTTGTTTATTGTCGGGAATAATGGCAGCATCATGAGAATTCTGTTCAGGCAGGAATCAAAACCTCTTTTTTCACTGTCTGGAGAGCATTTATGCAAATTCCCCTAATTCAACTGAAATGAGAAGTGCTTACCTTCTGTTGGTGATGTCTTCAGATGTCTGCAGAGCCCCTCTGTTTCCCCATAAGTCTCTTTAATTTTTACTACTGCTTCTGTCCCTCGGAGTTCCATGAGGGAGCGCAGTTCCTGCAGCGTGCACCCAAACTCTCCTGCATGGTTGGCCTCATTTCTTTGGTTCTTGGAATAAAAATCGCTATTTGTCATGTCACCCATCGTGGCTGGTTTATATTGCTCCACTCGTTGTAGTTGGATACAATCTTAAAACTGTTTTAAAAACTGGAGGACGGGAACCTCGAATTCCAAATCGGAGAAATTAAAAAGAATCCCGCGTGTGTCCGGCGAGCGACGTGGAGGATGCCCCTGGCGTGGAGGGTGTCCCTGACAGGCTGGAGGTCACAGAACGGCTGCTCTCAAGGCTGCAGACCAGCTCCACTCCATTCACCATTTCCCATTATGCTGCACCCAAGCTGTAGAATCTACATGGTCATTTCTTCCTCTGGACCTTTGGGAAGAAGCAGAAAGGGCTCATTACAAGAGGGAGGGTGTCAGACAGGTGGCGGCATCCCAGAGGAGCTGCAGGTGGGCAGCATCCACCCAGGACAACACTGGCCCTGCCTTAGATAAAGCTCTCCAGAGCTAGAGCACCAATAGCAGCGCTGCTGCAGTCCAAAGAGCAGCCGCTAAATGAGATGAGTCATGAATATTAATTAGTGAGCGATTAGCCCGGCGTGCAGGATGCACCCCCAGTACGTGCTCCGCTCCATACAGCCACCCTGAGCTGTCCCCTGAGCACAACAAAGGCTCCCTGATAAGGCTCTGAGCTTAACAACGGGTTAAACCCCACCAATTTTCATTATGGGTTAAAACAATTTTCATTATGGGTTAAAACTGGCTTTTAGCACAAAAGCGGTGAAACTTGGGGGAAAACTACAGAGCCACCTTCAGAAATGCAGAATATATTTAAATACATTACATCTTACAGCCTTGCCTTCTGTGCAAGCGAGCACAGCGTGGATGCAATGGGATGGCTGGGTTGGAAGAGGCAGAGCTCTGTATGAGGAGCCCTTTCCCCTGAGCCCAGTCACCACACACACACAGGATGCTGCTGGGCTCTCTCTTTTTCCTTCTTTTTCCCTTTGTTTTATTTTCTTTTTTATGTGCAGTGTTGAACAAGTCCCGTTTGGACCATCTGGGAGACAGTTGATTACTTGCTAAAGCCAGCCTTTAAAACCTGTTTCCCCTTCCCATATTCTAATGAAGTTGGTTTAAATACTGCTGAAACCAGCTATTATATTTGGCACGCAGAGTTTTAACAGAGATTAAAGGTTTCTTTTTTGCCTCAAGCGGGTTAGTGCGAGTGCACTGTCTAATCTAGAGGTCTCAGAATCGTTTTCATAATAAAAAAGATCTTTCAAAGGGCACCCCAGCAGCCTAATAACTGACCAACCTGTCACAGGCAAAGGTCACACATTGAACTTTCTAGGCACAGCATTGCCCAGTGGAAATTATATATAAATGCCCAGATAAAGCACATCAAGAGGAGCCCAGTGCCTTTCAAGTCCCGGGTTTATATTTGTGCAATAATTTTAATCTCCCACCCAGCTACAGCTGATGTAACATGTAGGGTTTGCTATTTCCACTCTCTAAAGATGTTGCCATTGCTCTGCAGTGACAAAGATCAGGCCTGTGTGAGCACTAATTTGGAGTTACCTTGCTCAATTAACAAAACTGAACCTCTACCAGCCCTCTCCTTTACAGGTGCAAACCTCAACATTCCTTTGATTTCTGTGGAGGAAAAAGTTAAACAAAAAAAAAAAACAAAAAGGAATTTCAAGTTTCACTATGATATCACAGCCCAAAATTCAAATACCAGCCAACTGCTACACATTTCCTCCACCCATCCTATTTACTGATGTATCTTCTAGTGCTAAGAACTTCTGCCATCCTCAACTTCATGTATTGCTTTCCACATTCACGAGATAAGAATTTTGGCACAAAATGTTTTTTGTGCTGAAACAACAAAGAGAAATTTGAAGTAGCAATTAAAAAGGGTTTTTATTTGCCAAGCAGGAGATGGTGAACCACACTCTGCTCTCCATGGCTGCATCCTGGGCACTGCTCAGCCTCAAGCCATCCCCAGGTACACCCCTATAACCAGCAGGAAGAAAAGGCCTTACTCACACTACTGCTTTGTCTTTTTGTAAACAGGATGGATCAGAATTCTGAACAGAAATAGCATCAGCCTGCAGCATTATTTGGGGAAAAAATTGCAGGCCAGAAATGTCACAGATGCCCAGTGAAACAGGCTTCATCCCAGGAGGCAGCACAGGGCTCCTCCTCCCTACCAGCAGCATCCCAGGCTCAGCCTGCTGCCAGCCACAGCAAAATGCAGATTGAGATCTGATTGTCAGAAAGGCTACAGTGATGATAACAGATAGCTGAAATAACAGGCTGCTCTTTACTTCCAGTGGTTAAAAAAAAAACAAAATAAATAAAATCAGTTCTTAAGTGCAGTTCAGGGTTTTGAAAGCTGGGCATCTCAAGCAGCCATGATTTTAAGAGAAAAGAAGATGGAAAAAAAAACATTGCTTAGTAAAAAAAAATTCAAATGTTGCTCCAGAATAATAAAATTGTTCTTAAACTGTTCCATAACACCACAGAGAAAAGACAATTTTGAATGTTTTCTGAGAAGAACCATCTACCAATTTCATTTCTGATGCAAAGGTTACTAAACACAGCATCAAAGACATTTTCTCCATGATCATTCTGTGGGATGTGTCCACTCCTCTCAATCAAAGCATCTCTTTAGGCTCCCTGTGCTATAAATTAATTTCTTTTCTTCCATTCTTAGAAATTCATTGTCATTTGTCAGCCACAGCGCTGACAAGACAGTGCTGCTGCTTTTCAGCATGACTCATTTGCCTGCTTAATTTTTAATTTCGCCTCCAATTAAATATTAACCAATAAACAACAAATATGAAGTTTACACTTCCTTCAGAGCTCCAAAACCAAATCTCTGGCCGTCTGTGCTGCTCATGACTCACCTAATGCTGTGCCATCAGGGAAACACCACCTCGTGGTTCTGAGGGGCAGATGGAGAAACACAGCAGGCCCGGAGCGTGACTGACATTATTCCCTGCTCATGCAGCTCCCCAATCCCCTGGAACAGGATCCTCAGGCTCCATCCCATCCAAAATCTCTCTTAGCCAAAGCCCAGGCTCCTCACCGGGCTGGCAGGACTGACACACCACCACCTCATCCCTCTTAATGGTGAATATTGAATATTTCTTCAACAAAAGCTGAGGAATAGAAAAATTGTAGCTGGCACGTGGCAATATTCCCATCATGGGGCTTTGCATCTCCAAAATACGTCCAGTTACCACAAATGGGGAAATGAGGAGTCTCATCCACAAGAAATCCCATTATTACGCTGGGTGGGGAGTTTTTTGTTTGCTGGTTTTTCTGGGTGGAGGTGAAAGAGGGAACTATTTTACAAAAACCTCACAATATTGATATTTTCAAGGTGTTCTAAGTGAACTACCGAGAAATTCTGATTCAAGGAGGTGATACTGGCACATTTTTCCATCAAAATTATCTGACATGCTAATGACCCAATGAATAAAGTGAGCTGGATGTCATGCTCTGGGCGCTGCTTTCACTGCTCTATCCATGGTGGGCTTCAGTGGGGTTTAATCCATAACCAAAACCTTCCTGGAGCATAAAGAGGCACCATCCCCAAGCCCTGAGAGCACAGGGTTTGCTTTCCACACAATCCTAGAACAAGGAACCTCCTCCAAATCCTCTCCAGATTTGGTGTCATCATTCCCTGTGAGAAGAACTTCTAGGGAAAATGTCCCTCCTCAGACACGTTCAACAAAAGAGAAATAAAAACTCCAGTAAATTAATTTCACACACAATAGTAGCTGGTTTTCCCAGACTAAAGCAGTCACTTTTAATGAAGGTTATTTGGCTTTACTTATTCTTCCCAATGCTTCTGAAACTAGAAAACTGAGTAAAAGAAGTCCCAAAGTGCAGTTTGTAAACAACAGATTGCTGTGGAGCAGAGATAAAATCCCAGCCCGCTTAGATACAACTCAGGTAATAAAAGACTTCACGCACAGAACACCTGAGCAAAAAAAAAAAAAAAAAAAAAAAAAAAAGACACCATCCTTGTTTTCCTCATTTAAAAGTCAGAATATCAGTCTGGTTCTTGGTCTGGAATCTTGTCAGAGATGCATTTTTATTGTACAAATGCAAATAAACTTGAGCTGGCTGTTTAGTTGGGTTTGTTTTTTTTTTTAATTTTTTTTCCAGAGTTGCTGTGTCTGGGGGAAGAGGCTTCCAGTCCTGTAGAGCCCAAGTCAAATATTTTTAATCTCCTAGCTGCTTAGAGGAAATGCATGCCAATTAAAACAGAAGCAATTTGGATGAGCTAACTGCAGGCCTGCTGGGAAAACTATTCTTTGATTTCCCTAATCAGGAAAAGTCTCATCTTGGAAGCTTGTAAATATTTTCACAGTGTGTTAGAATGTAGATATCATCCCCAAGTATTCTGACATCTGATTTCATTCAGGCTTCTACTGGCAGGAAAGTTAGCAGCAACTTAATGAACCAGATTTCACCAGAACAGAATCCCAAGGGTTGCATTTCACCGTCCTAAAGGTCTGGACAAATAATGGATTCATCATGAGTCAAAAAAAAGGTTATATTTTTAATTTTTCTGTTTTCTCTAAAATTCTGGCAAGCCTGATTTCAGAGTTTGCTGTGAGGAGCTGTTTGAATTACAGGTGAAATGGTGATTCCCTCTCACTCCTCGTGCAGCTGGAAGGTGGCACACACAGCTGCTGCTCCAGGAATTAAACTGAATTAAACTCAGGGAATTAGCAGTTCCCACCCCTCCATGGGGAGCATTTCTGCCCCACTTGGACTTTATTTGGCAGGAGATAAAATTCCAGCTGAACCCTATAGACAGCCCCTGAGTAAGGGCTGAAATACACATTTTAGTGGGTGCATAATCAGATTCTTCTGTATTCACTGATCCTGCCACATTTTTCCATCAAAATTATCTAACATGCTAATGACCCAATAAACAAAGTGAGCTGGATTTCATGCTCTGGGTGCTGCTTTCACTGCTCTATCCATGGTGGGCTTCAGTGGGTTTAATTCATAACCAAAACCTTAATAAAGCAGGACTGGAAGCAGATTTAAGGGAATTTTCCCTTGAATCTGAGCAAAATCATCTGAGATATTTTGAGACTACAGTTCCTGGGAGCAGCAGAGGATGCAAACCTTACAGCTGACCTCTGCAAGGGGAAAAGAGTTGAGAAGGAAAGCCAAAACCTGCTCTGTGGAGGCCTGCAGATATGTGAAATAAATCAGGTGTGGCCCAGCTGTGGCATCTTTGCGCGGCAAATCCAAAATGCCCGTCCATTTGGGAACACAATCTTCATGGAGCAGAATGAGGAAAGGATTCTCTATCCAGCAGCCAAAAAAGCTGATTAAATGTACCCAGCAATGCCTAAACTCACACTCTCTTAAAAAAAAGTCAACCATGCTGACTTTGAAGTTCAATTATCAGCAATGCACAAGATGCAGAAGGAGCTAAGGAAAAACACCATCTGAATAAAAGCTGGTTGGCACCTCACAAAGTGTGAAATTTTTGTTTAATGCCAGGAAGCCAAGAGCAGATAAAGAAAGAGAAACTGAACTTTGTCACTGAAGAGTTCTCCGAAAATATTCCTGACTTCATGCCTCCATTTCCTCGTGAATTTCAAGTTGATTTAAGTTAATCTCTCCATCTATAAGGAAGCTGTGGCTGCCCCTGGATCCCTGGAAGTGCCCAAGAACAGGTTGGACAGGGCTTGGAGCCCCCTGGGATAGTGGAAGGTGTCCCTGCCCATGGAAGGAGCTGGAACAAAATGGTCATGAGGGTCATTTCCAACCCAAACCAGTCTGTGATTCTGTGCTCATCCATTCATGATGAGCACTCACAGATGAGACATTCATTCACTTGTTGTTTTCAGAGAGAAATGTATTTCCCCTGATAATGGGATGACATTAAGACAATTAAGTTAAAGTATTATTTTAAAAATATTGCAAAATGAAAGCATTAAAAAAAAGAAAAATCACAGGCAACTGCCTGTTACAATCCCTTAACAGCTGTTCCAGCCTTTCAGCATGAACCTGAGCCTCCAGTCAGTACCAGTTTCATTATCAGGTAGGATAAATGAAAAGGATTCCATGCCTCCTGTATACCTGTTGAATATTTCAAGGCAACAAAAGCCTTGTCACAAGAGAAATTTTTATTAAAGAGACACAAACTATCATTAATTTCAGCTCTAAAATAAGCATATTTACCTAGGATTTCTACCAAACAGAATCTTGCACAAATGGGCTGATTTCTCTCTTTTCCATGTTGTAATGAGGGGAGCTAAAATGAGGTCTGTGAATTAAAGTCCCTGCAGCCCCTGCTGCAGTGCACAGCTATTCAGCCACATCTGATCCCAAGCCTTTCCTCTGCTCCTCGTGGAAATGGCTCCAGCAAAGCCAAATGAACTCCTGACAGCAACAAAACTGCTTTAAGGGAATCAATTCGGGCCCATTAAATAACAAAATGACTCCATCAGTGACTTCTGGGGGACTGCAGCAGCTCCTGCAGATGAAATCCTTCCTCCCCTGGTGCCAGAGCCTCCCTCTCTGCCTGCAGAGGTGGGATCTGCCCTGAAAATGAGATTTTCCCACTAAAGGCTGTCCCAACCATCAGTTTTCAAAACTCTCTCTCATGCTCTGCCGGTGCTAACATGATTTTATGATGTTTTGCTTCCAGTGCACAAATGAAAGGTTATTTTCCACCAGCCATTTATTCTCTTGAGGCTCCAATTCCCCACTGCAAAAGGTTTGGGGTTTCTTTCATTCACTGCCTTCCTGCACACCCCATATCCCCACACTTTGGGGTTGTGTTTCTGGCCCTGAAAAGACCCATTCTACACCTCTATAAACTTTAGAAAATTTTCATTCTACATGTTTCCATGTAGAATTGATTTTACGCAGCACAGTTGTTGCAAGGAGCGTCAACTTCCAAACTGCGTTATCAGTTTAATCAAAAACACAGCCGGTAAAAAAAGGATATTTGGACTTCAGACAGCATTAAATAAAGCAGATGTGGAAAAAAAAATCTAAATTAAATTCTCTAAAAGCAGTAGGTGATCAGGTAAGGAACATTTCCCAGCACTGATTCCTTTTTTGTAGCAGAAACACCTAAAAGATGTACTACAGTGATGCTACATCACAGAGGGATGTTGGAGAGCAGCTCCTCACCATCATCAGAGAAAATATTCAAAATTTCTTCCTTGGGCTGAGGTGCCTTTCTTTTCTACCCCAAAACTATAGTTCTGTCCATTCGTTACAGTTTCAGACCCAAGGAACAAGGATAAAAAAAAATCCATAAAAGAGGAGCCCAAACTCAGCAGGCTAAAATTCAGATCTTTACTCTGCTTCACTAAAAGCAAATTATTGGCACATGAACACTAAAAAGATAAGGCATTCTACATCTGTCCTTCATCTGTGTGTTTCACAGAGTACCAGATTTCTTAAGTCTAGAATTTGAGTTACCATGTGACCTTTAGCTGATTATCACTTCTGTGCACACAATTTCAGGGAGTTCCAGAGTCTGTGTGCCTAAAATACCCAATTATAGCTCATTTTATCATAAAACTCTCCAGAACATCTTAAAATAAATAGATTTTCCAGCTCCTTCCAACCTAAAATTCCATTCTAACCTTTTCCTGCTCCATCCCACCTAAAATTTTTTTGCTTTTGTTCAGTCTCTGAGTTTGGGTCCTAATTATTACTTTTTTTAGTCTGTTACTAATTATTTCATTATAAAAAAATTAAATGGCCTCTCTAATCTTCACACCTTGAAACTAACCCAAATATTTAATACTTTGGTAGAAATTGCCATTTCTCCTGATTGGTCACATCCATCTTGACCTCTTTTCACTTTTTTTCCCTCAGATTTTCTAACAATATTTTACAGCACTTTCCGTCCTAAAAACTGAGATTAATGAAGATAATCTCACCTATATCTGAAGCACCTATCAGGCTTTTAATCAATAAACTGCAATTTCATTTCATTATTCCTCTGTGCTCCCAGCTCTGCCTTGAAGGCTGCATCAGCCCATGACTGGTTTGAGAGCTGTGAAATGGGACTTGAAATATTTCCAGTCCTGGACAGGATTTTGTCATAACAGCAAACTCAAAGACTTAAAGGAGGCCTGGACTTGATTACTTTTTAAATAAACTAGAGATAAATTGAAGCATTTTCCTGCCTTCTTAGGAGCACAAGGATGAGGAAGTGCAGCAGAAGTGCACTCATTAATGTGAAATAGAATTTTGATGGATTGCTTTCACTAAAACGTTGATAGGTATCATGTTTTCCATAAATATGGATCTATGGGATAACAGAGAGAATAAAAACCTGGGGAAATCCATAACTGGCCAGCTGTAGAGAAAATAATTTTGTTGTGTCATGATCTGAGCTCTGGAGGTTAAAGCACCTTTCCACTTTTAACATCCGTGCTATTGTAGCACGATCAGTGTTGACACTCATATCCCTGAGAAAGAAACTTCAATTTCTACATAACAACCCAAGGGAGACCATTAAGGGAAAAGAAAAAAAAAAAAAAAAAGGAAAAGAAAGGGAAAAAAAAAAAAAAAAAAAAAAGGAAAAGCAAACCCTGGCCTTGTTCTGCTGTTCTCTCTGTCCTTCTGTCAGCATCCATCGCATAAATCACCCAGCCATTAGCAGGGAAAGGACTGCCTGACTGCTGCTGTCTATAAAAGTCAAGAAAATCTAAGCAGATCTAACAGACCTTTAGCCAAAAGACAGGAGACCAAATCACACAGATATGGAATCAGATTGCTGTGTTTAGCCAAAAATGCAATAATTTCAGAGTTATACATACAAAGTCTTCTATCTACGAGATCCTTCAAGACTGACAGCAGAAAAATCCAATTTTCCAGGAGTTACTCTTGTTTTTCAGGTGTGTGATTGCTCAGCAGCTGAAATGCTGAGCATCAAGCAGATCATGAGAAACAGCTGGTCCAGGGGGAAAAAAAAAAAATAAAAAAACAAAAAAGAAGAAGGATAAAACCACCCTCCCTAAACAAACTAAATCTACTCCAGTCTTAATTTGCAGACCTCTTTTCTGCCACCTTGGTTTCACTATCTGAGGAATTTTATCATAATATTAATTAAACGAAGCCAAATACTGAAGCTTTTAGTGCAACACCATTGGTTGTTAATGAGATCCAGAAAATGGAGCTTCCATGCAAAATAAGTGCGGGCAGAAGAAGAAAAGAGGAAGGAAACAAAATATAAAAGTAAATCATTTGGTTGTTAAAAAAACCCAAAAATATTTAATGGCTGAAGAGAAATATATATTTTGCCTCCTATATATATATATACATACAAGTCGAATTGGAAGAGGCACATTTTTCCCTTGCACCATTCCCATAAAGGCTGAAAAAGTAAACTGCAACCTATAATCTCCTTTTGTGAACATATATCTACATTTTCTTTTTGTTAACAGTGAAAAGAACTTTTGTATATTTTTCTTAAAAAAATAATTAAAAAAAATTCTTACATAAGGGTAAGCTATTTTATTCTTGGGATGAGATGCAGTTCTCTAAAATGAGAATAGAGAGACCAAATTATAACTAACAGGGACCATCTCAGAAATATTTTTGCTGCCACCTGCACATTTGATGGCAGGAGATCGTTTTAGTTAACCAAGGGCATAATCCCAGCCTGTCCTGCTGTGTGCCTGCACACTACAGAGCATTCCTATCCCACCTCACCTATTTATCAGCATTAAAAAAGCAGCAGGTGAAAGTATAACAAATTTAAAATCAAGATTTAATAGGTTATAAACTGCTAAAAATAAACTGCCAGTAGTTTACCACCAGCAGTACACAGAGCAGAGTTCAGCTCCTTTAAAAGTTGGCATCTCTTCAAGCTCCTTCGTGCTACTGAACTCTCAGACCATCATTATGCAAGGACCAGAAGTAAAGAAAAATAACTTTTTAGCTTTGCTGCATCTGAAAAAAGCTTTTTCCCTTCAAAAGATGAATTTGCTTCAAGCATATTCTGTTATTTTTTTGCTAAAAAAAAAAAAAAAAAATCTAAGTTTTTTTTTACTGTCACAGTTTTAGAAATTTTTCTTATAAACCAACCCATCTTTGCCACTAAAGAGAGATCCAAACCTGGCCAGCTTTGAACTCCAGCTCCACATCCTCAGCCACGAGCTCGCAGGTAACAAAAAGCCAGAACAATGAATTGCAGCTGAAGTGATGATTTGGGCAGAATTCCTTTGCAGTTTTGCAGAGGGTGGAAGGGAGAGAACATCCAGCCCGTCTGTCCCCGGCTGAAATGAAAGCCAAGAGGCCCCAGCCCTCCCCAGCTGGCTGATTCCTCTCACCTGCCAGGAAAACCACAGGTGATTCTGATTCCCTTTAATCAGGGGAGAAGAAAGGGAAGCACTCAGATAGGATGGAACCCAACAGCCCCCTTTGCATTTTTAACTGCTAAGAAAATCAAACATAAACACATTTTCTCCCCTGTGATTCAGAAGATGGTGCCCTGTGAGGCAAGAGGAGCAGAGCTGTTGGGGAGGTGAATCTGCACCACAAAAATCTGTGTGAAAGGAGGAGAGGGGGAAAAAAATCCATCCCTGCAGGACTCGGGTGTACAATGGGAACTGGCAGCCAAGGTCATTCCTGAGAAAGAGAGCAGCCAAAAAGGAGGTTTTAAATCTCAGTGGGCATTAGCTGAAAGACACACAGTGATGTTCTGCAGAGCTTTTAAATAGGACATGCACAAAGGATTCCAAGGAGATGGCTATCAGGCAGACCTATCAAAATACCTTTTTTTTTTTTTTTTTGCCCAGGTTATTGTCATCCACGGACAGTCACGAAATCATTTTGGACCAGAAATGAATAAGTGCAATTTGACAGGAATCACAGCCAGGCCCTGCATAAATACCTGACCAAAATGCCAGCAGCATCCGAGGGGGATGAGGAACATCTGAGAGCCCCCAAGCAGAAGGAAGGAGGGAGAGGGCCCTGCCCAGGAGCTGCCAGGGACACTTGCAGAGGGCACTGGGCACCGTGGGACTCCAGCTCCTCTCCCTGGCACCAGCTCACACCACCTGGCCCACGGGAAGGCACTTTGGGGACAGGCACATGCAGGCAAAATGGCACATTAATGCTAAAAGCTGGCTCGTTAAACCTAAACATCCAACAGGAAGAATAAAATAAAATAAAATAAAATAAAATAAAATAAAATAAAATAAAATAAAATAAAATAAAATAAAAATAATAATAAAATAAAATAGAGTTTGGGAAGACAAATTTCCAAAGCCAAGTGTTCTCTGCGTTCAGCTTGAGGGAAAGCATCAATTTTAGCAGAGGGAAAATAAAATAAAAAGACCCATTCTTCCCTCAAAAACGTACATGAGTACAGACATTACTCTCTTTCTGCTTCACAGAAGCAACATTTGGAAAGCGACTTAACCTTTCTATTTTTATCTGGGTGCATTCAAATTACCAATAATGTACAACATGCTGTAACCAAACCACTGATGTAGGGTATAATTTTCCCTCAAGCACATTATCCTAGCTGGTGGCTCAGAAAAATAAGCTGATAAAACAGCAGCAGACATCAATTGATGGATAAAAAGCCATCAAAGCTATGTAGAATGCTGCTGCCCAACCTTAAAATCATACAATTAGCCAAAAAATACAAGCTGTAGGACAGGACATACCAACAACCATGCATTAGCTACGGGGTCGTCCCAAAAATCCTCCTACAAACACATTTTTAGGCAGAGCAGCAGATTATCGCCTCATAATTTAGCTATTAACACACAGATTTATTTTAAAGCCATCATCATGCCTGGTACTTTTATTAAATATCTTCTTCCCTGTCAAGTTCAATCGGGATCTCATCCTAACCATGATGAGCTTTTAATTTTCTGTGCTATTAATAGCAACTTAAAAATAAAATGTTCTCTTTTGAAGCTATAAAGCTGTAACTTTCTTTAGGAGCTGCAAGGGGGAAGAGAGATTAATCTTCCTACTCTGCATCTCTTAAGCTACATTAGTTATCTGCATATATGGGAAAAAACCCAGGAGAACAGGGAAGAAACAGGAATTTTCTCTAAGAATCCCTTAATATATCTCCCTGTAAGGATTTCACATGGCTGCAGCACAGAAATGAAGAATTACCAATATATGAAAGGAATAAATATTTTAATTGCCAGGTAGGTTCTGCATCCTTCTCAGTGACCCTCGTCAAGAGATAACAGATTAATGAATGACATAATTAGCTGCAGGATGCACAGAGTCCTGCCCAGCAAAGCTCTTCAGCAGCTTCTCAAATTTCAGCACAATTGGGGTCCTCATTAATTGCCCGGCAAATGAAGAAAGATGGGAAGCTGGAGATGAGGCTCGTGGCCCTCTGTGACCATCTGACACAGGGATCAGACGCTTCCAGCTGCTCTTCCTCAGCTGCCTCCTCCCAGCAAGGGCAGAAGGGAAGGTACAAAGCTGTTCCAACCCTCTCTGGGTCTGTAGGAGCAGAATTAAAGCAGAGGGTTGCACAGTCCCTTTCAGCATCCTGCTGCAGGGCTGCTGGCACTCACAAGGAGTGACACCAGCAAGGTCAGCTCCAAGGCTTCCATCAGAACCACAGGGCTGCAGAAAAGCCCAGAGAAGGCTCCAGGGAGAGCTCAGAGCCCTTCCAGTGCCTAAAGAGGCTCCAGGAGAGCTGGAGAGGACGGGGGACAAGGCATGGAGGGACAGGACAAGGGGAAATGGCCTTAAGCTGGAGAAAGGCAGATTTGGATTGGATTTAGGAAGGAATTTTCCCCTGTGAGGGTGGGCAGGCCCTGGCACAGGTGCCCAGAGCAGCTGTGGCTGCCCCTGGATCCCTGGCACTGCCCAAGGCCAGGCTGGACATTGTAGCTATGATATTTACTGAAAAATCTTTTCTTTAAGATTTTTTTATCTTGAGAAGCTGAGAAGCCTCAAGAACAAAATGTAAACAATGTTTATCTGTTGCTGTAGGATGCAACAGGTGGATCTGTGATTGGTCTCATGCAGTTGTTTCTAATTAATGGCCAATCACAGTCAGCTGGCTCGGACTCTCTGTCCGAGACACAAGCTTTTGTTATTCATTCTTCTTGTTTTTTCTATTCTTAGCCAGCCTTCTGATGAAATCCTTTCTTCTATTCTTTTAGTATATTTTTAATGTAATATATATCATAAAATAATAAATCAGCCCTCTGAAACATGGAGTCAGATCCTCATCTCTTCCCTCATCCTCAGACCCCTGTGAACACCAGCACAGGACATTGGGGTTTGGAGCACCCTGGGACAGTGGAAGGTGTCCCTGCCATGGCAGGAGTGGATTGAGATGCTCTTTAATGTCCCTTTCCACCCACATCACTCTGGATTTGCTGATTCCATGACCCTGGGACACAGCCCAGGCCCTGGGCTGCTGTGGGATGTATTCTCTGTCAGTGCCTCCATGCTTGTGTCCTCTCTTTAGGATATGGGCCCTGCCACAGCCACTGAGGCCTATCTTTATCTAAAGATTGGAACACTGAAGTGTGTTTTAATGAGGGATAAACTGAGACCATCTGGATGTCTCAGCTGCTACAGAGCATGATTGTTTGCTGATTTTAACCATGGCTCTTGCGGAGAACATAGACCTGTGTTGCACAAAGTGCACGAGCTCAGCTTGATTTCTCCTCGTAATCAAATGTGTTGACCTAAAATCTGTTTCCAGCAAATTACTTGTCTGTTTTGGGAACAGCTCCCTCCTCATCTCCTCAGCACGGTGATGGGGATAAGCAGAGACAATTGAGTTGAAAAGGTATTTTTGTGAGGGGCTGACAGAATGAAATCTCCCATTTTGGAACACGACCGCCATTTACTCACAAACTACATACCAGGTGCCAACTCAAATTAAAATCTGGAATTTTCTTTTCTTTTTTTAAATGTTTTTTATTTTTTTTCTTCAAGGGTTTTTGTTCATTGTTGTTGTTGGGCTTGTTTGTTGATTTTTTTTTTCTTTACAGAGATTTGTTGCAAAAAAATTGGTAATTAATTGATCCCATTTGAATGGTGGTGGCATGGGGACAATCTGCATTTCTTCATGTACATATTTCAATGGTTAAGTGTTCTGAGTACTGGATGACCACATTGCAATTAAGCCGCAATGGATCATTTGTTGATCCTGCACATATCCTACAAGATAAATAATGAGTTGCTTTGGGAAGGTAAAGTAAGAAGTTACTCAAAACCACCACAAAATTAATGGTGAGCAAAAGAAACTGTGAAAATAATTCTGCAGATTAATTTATTAGAATATTGTCTAGACAGCTGAGGTTTCTGTCAATTCTCAAATTAAACAGAACCAATAGGGATCAAATCCAAATTTCCCATGTTCCCACAGATTTTTTTCCGTGTCAGAAGACTACAGGAAACATCCAAATTCTAAAACCTTCAGCAAGCTTCTCAACTACTTTTCAAGAGAGCAGGCCTGGGTCTGGAAGTGGGGATGGAGTGAGTCTGCAGTGACTTCCTCCCAAACACCTCAGCCAGCAGGCACCATTAACAATTCCAGATTAGAACATTCTGTTTCAATTAGTTTAAGTGCTGTTAATTATGCATTCACCAGGAATGACACCTGTGACTTCAAATTCCAAGCAGATCCAAAAATTAAAAAACTAAAAGCAACAACTGTTCTTGTAAGAAGAGCTACTCCAGGGATACTGAGATCAGAAGTAATTTAGCATATTTTAGCATGGTTTTTTCACCCTTTTTTAATCTAAATAAAGTTTCTGAAAAAGAAATTTCTATCTGTTGCTTTTACCTCCCAAAAAGTGATCCAACACAGAACGTTCTGGCTGTTGAATATAAAGTGATTATTTGAAAATGAAATCCTATCCTGTGTTCTTTTCCTATCAGAGTATCAATAAATGCCTAAAAGGGAATTTCTGGCTGAGGTATCTTGAGATGCTTGGGAGAAATACCCCCCAAAACACCAAGATAAGCTGACTATTCCCATTTATTAGGCTCCATCTGGTACCAGGAGACATTGCTTTATTCATTTGTTGGGCTCAAAACCCTTTCAGGGACAACACATAAATACCTATAAAGGTTTCAGTTGGCAATTTCTTTGATTCCCACTTCTAAACCCAAATGATTTGGATCACTGGAATTCATGTCACCCATCACCAATGGCCATCCCAGATGTGCTGGAAAGTCACATCCTTTCCTCTGACACCAGGCCCACAAATATTTCACACTGAAGGATTCCCAAAGAAATTAATTCTGGCATTAGAAGTGTGGAGGCATCCAATGGACCAATAAAATTAAATCTCTCTCTCTACAGGTTGAAATGATAGTGAGGAATTACCAAATTCTCCAAAGGTCCAGGCTAGTGCTGAACATGCCTAAAACAACTAAAGTTATTAACCACAATATTATTAACCTGAAATATTATTGGTCATATCAGTGTCTTGCTGTATTCAAGGTGTACCAAGTTTTAAAACAAGTTTTAAACACTGGGATTTCCATGATTAATCTGTTTGAATCAAACCCTCTGCATTGACATAACACCTGAAATGTGCAAGTAAACAAAAGACAAAATCCAGCTGTTTCCAAGGTTTTCACACCCATCAACTCCTACATATTTCCTAGAGAAGCAAACTCACACCTCCTGCAACAGCTTTGGGTTTATTTGTCATGTTTTGTGAACCCATCTGAAATAATTCAGACATCAGAGAATTGAAATTACCATGCCTCTAATAGCATTCAGCAATCTCCCAATCTGTTATAATCAGAAATCTTACAGAGAGAGCCCCCCCACAACAATCTCCAGAATAAAAGGGAATTGTCAATCCTTTACATGCTTAACTGCAACCCCCAAAAAATAAAAATACAAGCTTATCTCAGAAAATTAAGCAAAACTGATCAAAGCAGAGCCCACGTCTCTGATTTGCATGCACCTAACCCACATGCTATCACAAAATGCAGATCCAGCCCACTCCTGATGGCAGTGAGCAGCTCTGCCAGGTTGGGGATTAAAAAAACAAGATCCCATCTCTTGCTTCAGCCCATCTCAATCTGGTGCTCCCCATGTAAATCAATGCAGGTTTTTTAGCATTTTAAATCAAGACAACTTTCGTTCACATATGCTCCTGTGATTATTGTTTTGCCTTCTTTGAAAATGAACAGAAAACACTTCCTCAGATGTGTTCCTTAATCACCTTATGTTTATCTTGCTTTTTGTCACTTCTTGCAAGAACAAAACTTCCCAAGTTCTAACGCAGCCATTTTAAAAAAGACTTACATTCCCACTGTCAAAAATTATTTGTGGAAATAGAGGAGTGGAACAGACCCTTCCCATCCCTGTAACAGCAACTCCAGTGACCTTGAGGAAAACAGACAAATAGGAAAAACACAGAGCTGCCATCTAAACCTCTTTAACTCTTCCTGGGAGCTGCATTGTCCAGTGTCACCCTGAGACTGCCAAGAGCATGTACACCTCATTTGGAGGGGCTGATGCCTTTTTGGACTACCTAAAACTAGAGGCCAGTCATAATTAAGGGAATAAAAAGCAGTTCTGTTTATTGAAGGGCCTGCAGGTACATTTTGGGCTACACCCAAAATGGATAATGAGTCTTTATTTTTATAAGTTTGGTCCATTTGCATACTGGGGGTTAATCTGCCAATCCCAGCTGCAGGCAATGAAGTCATTGAGCCCAAGTTTGCTCCCCCCAAGTCCCTTTTGTTCCCATCTCTGGGCCCTGAGGCAGTGAGGTGTCCTTGATTGCCAGGCCTGGAGAGGAATTGTTGTGTGTGCCCAAAATGGGAAAGCTGCAGCTGGCGCTGGGTGTGGGGTTTGGAGTTACACACCAAAGAACTGCAGGAGTGCAAATAAATGGAAAAAATAGAAAAGCATAAATGCTAAGGCACCATGGGAGCACTCCTGTGGCCCTGTGTGTGCTCAGGCTGTGCACTTCCACCCCAGTCAGGAGGCAGTGACACAGACAAAGCTCCGTGTGTGTGTTTGCTCCTGTTCAGCTGCTGCTCTGCTTGACCTGATCTGCCACAGGCAGCAGAGTTTATTTGCTGAATCTGTTTACCCCACTGTCAGTCAAGATGTAGGATATGCTTAAACAGGGAACAGTCAGATTAATATAATTGAGCTGCAGCTCAGAGCAGCCAGGGAGCCGTGCTGGAATGGCAAAGCACTTATTCCCTTCTGATTAAAACCTCCCCAGGGCTGCATCAGTGTAAAGACACCAAACCAGGGATGCACAGGGGACCCAGAGATGGGAGCCTTTCCTTTTGGGAGCAGCTCACCAGCTGGAGAGGAAGGAACACGGATCACACAGAGATAAGTTGCCATTTTAATTGCAGAAGGAGCACTGGTGGGTTTGTCATTCCTTGTGACAGAGTTTTCTCCCCAGAGTCACATTGTGAGCACAGCTCTGTTGCTATTGTGTTAGACATTTCATGCAGCAGGGTGACAGCCCAGCACACAGATCCAGAGAGCCTCATAAACAGCCTGTTCTCATTGACTCCAGGGAGACATCCCTCTCTGCTCTTCCACAACAGATCTGCTTCTGCCCTCCCTGTCCAAACACAACAAAAGAAGCAAATCAGTGGCTGAAAAGTCCTCAGCACCATCAGACCGACTAAAAACCACACATTTCTTTGTGCTGGCAGTGCTATTTCCAGCACAGGGCAAAACAGACAGGCAGCTTGCAGGTGGCATCCTCCTGCAGGGACCAACACTGCTGGCACAGATGGCACAGGAAAAAGGGAAATGCTGGTGCTAAATCCATTTGCTGAAGCCTTTAGGAGCCTTTGCACTTAAACTCTTCGGTACCTCAGCACTACAAATCCCAAAGTTGGAAGGGCTTGTCCTGACTCACAAGTTGTGAGGGAAGTCACACAAAGAGTGAGGTTCTCGTGGTGGCAGAGGGTTCCTCAAGGCCTGGCACCAGAGCTGTGGCTGTGGCTGGGAGCAGAATGTCCCCAGGGAGAAATGCTGTGTGCAGCTGGAGCTGCACCACACACACCAGCATCCCACAGCTGGGAAACAATGACTTGGTGCCACCACTGACTTGGTGCCACCACCGACCTGGTGTCACCACCGACCTGGTGTCGTCACTGACTTTGTGTCACCACTGACCTGGTGCAGTGATTTCAGTGACATTTGCCCTAGAAATGAGCCCTCCAACTCCACGCAGGAGCCACCAGTGGCACAGCACACAGGAACTATTTCTGTATCAGTGCAGAGCTGATCTTTGCCTTTTCTCTAGCCTAGATTTTGATTTCCCCTAAGTGATCAGTGCTGGCCTAATTCTACTCCCATTTACATCAGTCAAAGCTTTACCATCAACTTCAAAGAAAATGGATTTAACCCAATATAGTTCATTTTGATAAATTCTCCTTTAAGAGAGAAGGACCTCTGCTTCTCCAGCAGAGGATAAGATGATGTATTTTTACACCAGGCTTCAGAGCCAGATGACTTTGCTGTGCCCTACATTCACATTTTGGGTTTGAGCAGCACTGCAGCTCACAGCAGCTCGGCTCTGGCTGTGTCTCAGCCAGGCAGGAGATTTCTCTGGGAGAAAACATCAGGAGCCCCAGTGCAGGTTCACACTCAGCACACACAGGGCAGGAACAATCAGAAGGCTCTGGAAAGCTTCCAGCCCCAGCAGGAGCACTTTGAGGCCAAAGGCTCAGCCTGAATCCAGTCAGACACGAGAGCTGCACAGAGCCAGGGCTGCTCCCCACCATTGATCTGCCTCTAATGCACCCAGTGCCTGCTGATGGTGACATTGCAAACTCCACTCCTACCTCTTATCTCCAGCATCTTTTCATTTCCCATCCCTTCCTAAATAATTCACTCAGCATAACTGGTCTGTGTCTTATCCTCAGATTCTTATTTCAGTTGCATACATTTGGATTTAGACCTTTTGGATTATAGCCTTGGAGCTGTGCCTCCCCCTTACAGGGACCTGAGTGCAATTGTTAAGAATTCCCTCCCAAAATGAACCTTCCAAGACACTTTGTTTAACATTGCATTAACCAGCAACTTCTTATCAAGAAAACATCCCTTGGAAACAAGATTCTGTAACTAATTATCTGACACATTAGGCCTAGGAAGTTCAGTCCAACTTAGCCAGCAGCAAATCCACTATCAGAATAAAATACTGAAAAGGAGCACTACAAAAACCCTTCAAATGAAACTCAAAATTCAAAATGAGGGCATTTAACTAGCAGGAACCGCAGTGGTTTAGGCTTTTCAGCTTTTACAGACTGTTGCAAAAGGTATCTCAGCAAACACCACAGTGGCAGGAAAAGGAGCAGCACTGAAGGACTTCAGAAGGAATTTCTTCACAGAAAGGGTGATTAGATATTGGAAGGGGCTGCCCAGGGAGGTGGTGGAGTCGCCATCCCTGGAGATGTTTAAGGAAAGCCTGGATGTGGCACTAGGTGCCGCTTGGTTGATAGGGTGGTGATCAGTGATAGCTGGGGCTTGATGATCTCAGAGGACTTTTCCAACCTAAATGATCCTGTGATTCTGTGCCTTATTGGAAAACGTCTGATCAGAGCAAGAGCAACCCCAACAGAGTTCAGCACAGATACTTAGCAGGAAGGGAAGACAGATACTGTTGTAAATGCAATTCAAATATTTCAGCCTTTATCCAGCTAGAATCCCCTTTAATAACTATATCCTATAATTGTTGGAAACCCTCTGTCCACAGGACTATCTCACTCTGCCTTTATACACAATGATTTCTTTCCATTCTTTCCCCCCTGTATCCCAAGATGGGGGCAGAACCCTCCTGACTGTCAGATCTTTTGGGGTGACACTGCAGCCACCCCAACTTGGGCTGGCTCATCTGCTTCTATCCTTCCTGATCTGCTTCTGCTCTCCCTGATCATCTTGTGCTCTCCCTGATCATCTTGTGCTCTCCCTGATCTGCTTCTGCTCTCCCTGATCTGCTTCTGCCCTCCCTGATCTGCCTTTGTCTTTCCTGATCTGCTTCTGCCCTCCCTGATCTGCTTCTACCCTCCCTGATCATCTTCTGCTCTCCCTGATCTGCCTCTCCCCTCCCTGCCCATCCTGTCCCTCAAGCCCTCTCAGGGATAAAGGGACATCTCTAAGGCCACAGAATGATGGTGACACTTTCCTCTAGCAATTTTCCTTTAAAACAGAGTGGGGGTAGAAGTTTCCAACCAGTTTTCATCTCTGTAACCTCATCGAGCCCACCCTACATTTCAGAAGTGACGCCTTGTGTTAATTGAGCATGTTTTAATCATAACTCATTTTCCTCTTTACTCACATCTCCCCCTCAGACACAGTCCTTTATCAAGATGATTATCAGATGCATTATTTACTATTTTATGGTGCAGGAAGAACTCACCCAAACGAAGGTGACACTCACAGGAAAGGTGCTTTAACAAGAGACATTAATTAGCAACCACTGTAATAACACCACAGCAACAAGTGTCAAACCTCCCTGCATGGACTCAAGCAGTCAAGATTAAGTTAACATTTTTTCCTTATTACCCTGACTTTTATATAATTTCACACCATAAATGGAAAAGTCATCTAGAAATTTGGGGCAGGTCATTTATCACTGTTGAAAGCAACTGCATAAAAATGTCTGAGATGGAAGAATTTCAGTAATGTTTTCTGAATTCCCAGCACAGGACAAGACTGTGCTGCTTTCACTCCTCCTGGTTCAGCACTTTGGTCTTACCTGTATGAATACTGCTTGCTGGGATCAATTAAAGCAGCAGAAAATCACAAATCTATCATGGAAAGATGTAAAAGTCTCATAGAGAGTGGCCAGTAACAGCCCATAATAACAGCTAAACCTGAGCTGCCATTGTAAATCAGAGCTCCAGGACTGCCAGAGGACTCAGTGAGTCCACAGGACAGCACCCACAGAGGTCCCATCACACTAAAAGTTGTCCACGACTCACAAAAGCACAGGCTCAGGCTTCCCTGCATTCCTGCTTGGAAAACCAACTTCAAACCAAACAGCTCCCTTTTGGCTTGGGGGTTGGTTTTTGTCCCAGTGTTCCCAAGAAAACCATAGGATGATTTAGATTGGAAAGGAGCTTTGAAGGTCATCTAGCCCAGCTCAGTGCCAGCTTCAAATGTGGAACAGCTTGCTCAGGGTCATGCCCAGCTGAGCTCGAGCCTCCCCAAGGATGGAGATTCCCACCCCTGTCTGGGCCACTGCTCCCATGTTGGAACACCCTCCTGGTGAGAAAGCTATTTATGTTTGACCAGAATTCCCCTCACTGGAATTACAGCTTTTACCTCAAATCCTTTTGCTGTGCACCTCGGGGACGAGTCTGGATTTTCCTTCTTTTATGACCTCCACTGGGGTAAGTGAAGAAAGGAATAGAAGCACATCCAGCCCTTCTCCTGAGTGAGGAACACTGACATTGCCAAGGCTCTCCCTGTGTGCCCCGTGCTCCCACCTTGGTGCCCTGCTCTGGACTCCCACAGTCACCAGAACCTCTCCTGTACTGGGCAGACTGGGCACAACTCTCCAGAAGCAATAGCACAGAGCAAGGAAGTTAAAAGGAGTGGAGAGGGCAATTTTTGACAATTATTGAAGAGTTCAATGCCCAAATCTTGGCTCAGGTATCTCAGATAAAGCAGTTAATGTGCACCTGCCATTCCAGAGTGCTTTCCCTGAGCTCACAACACCTCCACTCACCCAGAGCTGCTGAGAGCAAAGGAAGAGTTGGGATGAAATTTGCCAAGTCCCTGGGAAAAGAATTTAATTTTCAGAATCAAGAATAAGTCTTCACAACCGGTACTGGAGGAGGGGAAAAAAAGTTTCCATACAGTGAAGGCCATCCATTTAATCAAAACATTAATCCTAGAGTGAATTTTCTCAACATGTTTGAACCTCAAGGTCAAAAGTTGAAAATGCAGATTAAATACATTTCTTATATATAGGATTAGTCACAAAAAGAGATTGTTTTAAAACTTGTTTTCCTTCAATCCACAAAGTATTGGAATTAAGGGACTTTAAAAATCAGCAAAGGAGTTTGATACATTTACAAATCTCCATTCACAGCCCTATCAAGATAGCCTTGCTAAAAAGAATTAATTCTGATTATCGGGAGGAAAAATTGTTTGCCTGCTTTAGCAGGTTACATAATTCCCAAAAATACTTAGAGCAATATTAAATGCTGCTCTATTGGAAGTTTTACATTGTAAAAAATAATGCAATACCTAAAACTGAACAGGACTATTTAGGATCAGAGCAAGACAGTGGCAGATTATTAATCACTTCTGCCTTTGTTTCATAAACACAATTTGAAGAGCGAGGCTTTGGTAAAGGCATATGCTGAGAAACAAACACAAATCAGAGCAGAATTCAGAAATTAACAACTCAACCAATTTCCTAAAGGCCAAAACTTATCCAGAGGGGCTCTGCTGGGGGAAAAGTGCACTGGGAGGTGGGCAGGGATCCTGTACAGTGGTGGGAAAACAAAGGACTAAAATAATCAGCATTTCAGTGGGGCCACAGTGTCAGTAAAGAGAGAACCTGTGCATGGAGGCGGTGGCTGTGATCTTTAACCAAAATCAAACCAGCACACACCCAGAAAAAGCAACAGGGAGGCAGGTGGCAGCACAGGTAACACGTGGTGGCACCTGCTGGCGTGGGAGAGGATTTGAGTTGAGCTCTGAAGCATCTTCCAGCATCCCCTGGGGCTCAGGGCAGCGGGGACGGAGCAGCCCCAGCAGGCTGGATGAGCTCTGTGGAGAGGGGAGCTCTGCCCAGGGCCCCAGTGGAGGCACTGCTGTGTCAGGAGGGGCAGGCAAGCAGGAAAACTGAGAAAGGAGGAGTCAGCAAAGTGGCTAAAGAGCAAGAGATGCATTTAAGGCTTTGCCAAGTATCTGCAACCCGAGGGAGAAGGCAGGGGAGGAGTGGGATGGATACAGGCCTTCACCCTGGGATTCGGGTGGAAGGAAAGCTGCCAGCAGTGCTCTGCAGCACACATTTCTCATGGGTTAGAAACAAACACCCTCATTTCTGCTCCCTAGATGTATTATATTACATTATATAGCCACGCTCCCCAGGAACAGAGCACCCTGGCTGTGCTGTGCACTGACACCTTGCTGGCCAAACCCAGCCTGGGTGCTCACAAGAAGTGAGGGCAGGGAAGCTCAGAGCAGGGCTCTTCTAAAGGCAAAGCCAACTTGGGCAACTTGAAGTCATCCCAAGTGTCAGAAATAAAGGCTGTACAGCTTTCTGAAGCACATTTTTTGCTGGATGAATGTGGATTTTGCAACACTTGCAAATCCCATTAGCAGCAAGGAGAGCTGTAGGACTCGGTGCACGCAATGCATTATCACTGAAGTGACCCCTATTTAATTACTGAGGAAAATGCAAACACTTCCCAGCTGATTTTTACAGTGTTAAATAGCTTACAAATTGTTGCAGAGATGCTTTTCCTGGCATGCATCAGGTCCAACACTTGAGCAAAGTCATTCCTTCACCTCAGCTGAAACCTGGGCCCTCAGTGATCAGCAACTGCTAAGAAATTACACTGCCCTTGATCCCCACAAAAACTGTGCTCATTCTTTAGGATTTCACTTTAAAAACCAGGCAATTACAGCTCCTTCATGTTCTATTTTATGGTTCCAGTAGTTTTCTTAACCTTGAGAAAATTTGGCACTGTTATTCTAATTATGAGAAGTGGGAGTACGTGAAATCTTTCCAGCGAAGGAGAATCTGAGCTGGCAGATGCATGAAATTCTATCCTGCAAAATGACAGAAGGGGAAGTAATGGGACACTAGACCTGTCACTTACCCAGGTAAGTGCTGTAAATAAAAAACTACATTCTTTTAAGCTCATTCAGCTCCTGATAAATTGACACCAAGTATGGATATTGTTACAAAATGCAGCTGCAGTAACTCGAATTGCTTATTTACAAAACCTGTTGTCACTATAACACAAAGACAAGCTGTGTGTGTGTGTGTGTGTGTATGTGTTTGTGGTACATTTAAAGCCCCAAACTCCAGAAAGGAAAGACTCCCATGTGTGTCCTGGCACAGCATCATAGATGAAAAATGCATGCACTTTGCTGCTGAGCTCACAAGTTGGGTTACAGCCCCATGGGAGGATTGGGGATTTAAATACCCCACTGGGCCTTTTCCATCTCCATCACTGCCCTGGAACCCAACATGCACAAGTCCCAGATGCCATGAAGGCTTTGTAGCCATCACTCCCTAAAATATGGAGAAAACTGAAGCACTTTACATTTTAACAATTTCCCATTAAAATCCTCTAGTTTATTAAGGTCTCCATGCTAAAAATACTCAAAAGCTTTCATTCCAATAAAAGACACCATTCCACAAGGTCTCCTCAAGCAGAGGGAAGCTCAGTGAAATGCAGGAAGGGCCTCCCAGCCATTCCTGTTCCAGAGGGCAGAACTGAGCTCTCAGTGATCTCCTCCTCAGCAGAAACCTTCAGAGATCCATGCATGTCCTCACACACATTTCAAACCAGGCTTCAATCCCTGCTGCATCCCTCTCTGTGCTGTACTTGGCTAACCCCTTACATAATCCCAGGACTTCCTTCTTTTAAAAAAGCACACATAAAACAGTCTGAGTTCAAGCACGGAGATAACAAAGTCGTCAAACAAATCTGAACGCTTCCAAAACCTACTTTTCTCTTTTGACAACTGCCTGAGAACAGAGAGTGCAGAGAGCTGTTCCTCCTTTAAATTTAGCTTCAGCCTCTGTGAAAATCCCTCCCAATGCTCCAGCATTTGCTGCCTGGTCTTTCCATTCAAGTGGAATGGGGCAACGAACCCAAATTTGCTGACCCGTTCCCATGGGCTGGGGGATGACAGAAGGGAAAGAGTGAACATGTGTCTGAACAGAAAACCCAATTTTTTACTTTTTTTTTTTACATCTGAGGTTGGTGCGTGTCTGGGACAGCTGCTGCACCTCTGTTTGGCACAGCTCTGTGTGCCAGGGCAGGAGCTGGGGCTGGTGCTGCCCTCGCAGCCACGTGAGCTCTGGAGCTGCTCAGATGTCTGCCTGACATGGGATTGCTCTGAAATTAGAACATTGCCCCATTTTCAATAAAGCCTCCAACATCCCAGGGTTGTCCCTGTTAGCAAGGGATGTCCTTGAAAACGAGGACAGCTGATGACCTTAAAGAAGGAGGGTAATTAGTCACAGCCCTGCAACCTTTTCTCCCAAAGAAACAGTGATAAAAGTAAACTCCTATTAGAATATCATTAAATGCATTATTATGCAATACTGGTTACATAACCATGCTTTACCAACTCGGGGTATTTTCAGGCAGAATTCAGTTTCACAGAATTGCCCACACAGAAAGGTTTTTTAAAGTATGAATTGTCTCTCTGGAGGGGATGGAAAAAGCTCAGGTAAACTGATGAATGGCAGATTGGCTGCCAATATTTCACATCCAACTTGAACCCTTAAAGTCTTTTTAAGAATCCTTTTTCAGCTAATTCCTCCCAGAGAAGTGATAAAATTCATAGAAGCATTTGCAACTCCAAATATATCACCCTATCCAGACATTCAGTACCATTTGAATTTCAGCTAAAAATTCACTGTGAATCTATGCAAAAATCAAGGATAAGCAAAATTAGACTACATTAAGCATGGCAGCTTGAAAAATGCTGCTGCATTTTATAAAAATTAATATTGTCACCTATTTTCCTCTATCCCTGCTTCCAATAACAAGCAGGAGTAGTGATGCATTCTATGTTTTACTAAAATATTTCATCTAATTCTACTCATTTAACAGCTTTAGTTAGTTCAGGAATGTTCTAACCTCCAAAGTAAATACCTGAATATTGTTCTTATTGGTGCCTGAGCCCAAGTTAAATAAAATTCACAGCTATTAAAAAGTCTAAAAGCAAGAAAAGAATGAAACAGGAATGCATGTGAAATTCTGACAAGGCAAAAGCTGGTGCTGAATGGATTTTTAAAAGATCAGGTTTAAAAAGACAAGATGTACATTTTCAACACAGAAATCTACATGAAACATAAGCATTATTATTATTATTATTTAAAGTTCATCAGTAAGCTGCTTATTTTCTTGCCAAACATTTCCTTGCACTATCAGCCATTTACTGCTATCTATGAAAGTCATCCCAAAACACTGCATTTGTACTGGGCTGCAGTGACAATTGTTAAAGAGAAAATAAACAGCTGATGAATATTTCAGGTACAGCATCATCTCCAGGCAATAAATTCAGCATAGTTACGTTTTTCTTTCACAAGGCTCCATTCTAATGAATCATTTCTACTCCCATCCTTCCCAAAAGCCAAATGCAGGGGACATTTTGGAAGCAATTACCATTTGCCTTCTGGCTGTGCAAACTAATAATGGACATTCTGCCTCTGTCACCAAGCCACATTTTGTGCCTCACGCCTTCCCACTCAGGGCACACACAGCTTGGGAGTGCCTGGAACCCAAAACCAGAACCCAAAACTGGGCTGATTATTCTGGGTCCAGGAAGCCCCAGAATAACCCTGCTGGGCAGCAAAGCTCAGAGCTGCTGTGCCATCCTTCTGCCACACCTGGAACCCAAAAACAGACCCTAAAACCCTCCAGGCAGCCCAAAATAACTCAGCTGGGCAGCAAAGCCCGGAGCTGCCATGCAGAGCATCCCTGCGCTGCACCTGGAACCCAAAACCAGAGCCCAAAACCATCCAGCCAGAACCAGAACAACCCTGCTGGGCAGCAAAACCTGGAGCTGCCGTGCAGAGCATCCCTGTGCCATACCTGGAACCCAGAAGCAGAATCCAAAACCGAGCTGATTATTCTGGGCTGGTCCAGGCAGCCCAGAATAACCTTGCCATGCAGAGCGTCCCTGTGCCATAGCTGAAACCCAAAACCAGAACCCAAAACCAGGACACAAAACCATCCAGCCAGCTCAGAATAACCCTGCTGGGCAGCAAAGCCCAGAGCTGCTGTGCAGAGCATCCCTGTGCCATACCCGAAACCCAAAAGCAGAACCCAAAACCAGAACCCAAAAGCAGAGCCCAAAACCCTCCAGGCAGCCCAGAATAACCCTGCAGGGCAGCAGAGGAGCCGTGCAGAGCATCCCTGTGCCATACCTGGAACCCAGAAGCAGAACCCAAAACCGAGCTGATTATTCTGGGCTGGTCCAGGCAGCCCAGAATAACCTTGCCATGCAGAGCGTCCCTGTGCCATAGCTGAAACCCAAAACCAGAACCCAGAAGCAGAACCCAAAAGCAGAGCCCAAACCCCTCAATCCAGCCCAGAACAGCGCTGCAGGGCAGGTAGCAGAGCCCGAAGGTGCCGTGCAGAGCATCCCCGTGCCATACCCGAAACCCAAAAGCAGAACCCAAAAGCAGAACCCAGAAGCAGAACCCAGAAGCAGAAGCCAGAAGCAGAGCCCAAACCCAGAATAACCGTGCAGGGCAGCAGAGGAGCCGTGCAGAGCATCCCCGTGCCGTACCTGAAACCCAAAACCAGAACCCAGAAGCAGAAGCCAGAAGCAGAGCCCAAACCCAGAATAAGCCTGCAGGGCAGCAGAGGAGCCGTGCAGAGCATCCCCGTGCCGTACCTGGGGCGCTGCAGCCCCGCAGGGCTGGCCGGGCAGGGATGAGCGGCGCAGGTGAGCCCCGCTCCCGAAGCGGCGCTGGCCATGCGATGAGAGAGGCGTTCCCCAGCTCAGCCCGGGGTGTGGCGGCAGGGACACACCTTTCCTGCTTCTCCCCACCCCCTGCGATGCCGGGATCGCCGCGATCGCTGTTTCCTTCCCCGCCGGCGGCGCAGGGAAGCGAGGCAGGAGCGGGGAGCGCTCCGCGGAGGAGGCGATGCTTTCCCTCCCTGCCACATCCCGAACAGCAAAATTACAATCCCACGGCTTCCCCGGAGCGCCGAGGGGCCCTGGCAGAGTTCAGCAGCTTGCAGGAAGGTGGATTCCTGTGAGCAGTCGGTTTGTGTGTCCCCAGTTCCCGAACGCAGCGTGCCCACCCCTGGGCTGGGAGCGCACCCCGGGACAGCTCCACACAGCCCAAACCATCGGGAAGGGCTAAAAAGAGCATCTGCAGCACTCCAGGCTTCGATAAGGACTGTTCAACACCACTCAGTCAGTTCCAGCCACCACCTTTTACCTTTTTAGTTATTTATTGAAGTGCTGAAAGGAAAGCCTTCACACCAACCCAGAGCGCCTGGCTCGTTATGTGGTACGGGAATATTTGGGGAAATGAGAGGGGGTGGATTCAAGCAGAGGATGAAACTGAATCCCAGCCTCCCTCTCTGAGCCCTCAACCACTAAAATATCCCAAAAGAGGGGAGGCAGCAAAGCCACGGCTGCAATTTTCAGCTTTTCTGCCCAGGGTTGGACACCAGGGGTAAGCCTGGCCCTCTGCTTTTGAACAGCTTGCCCAAATTGAACTCTAACAAGTTTTTTTTTTCTGTAATCATCACAAATATATTGAAGTACTATTCTCAGTTTCAGAGGAAATCAAGAAATAGAGAAAAGGAAAAGAAAGCTCCTACTACCTCCAAATTTTTTAAATGTCCACACAAAAATAAGTGGGATGAGTGGGACGATCCACATTAAAAACAAACCAATATTTTTATGGAAGAGATATACACACACATCAAGTTCCTACTACTACTACTACTACTACTACTACTACTACTATTATTATTATTATTATTATTATTATTATTATTATTATTATTATTATTATTATTATTACTATCCTCAGGCACTTTCTCACAGGTAAACATTTTCTCCCATCAATAAAAGACAGAATTGTTATTAGAAAAGGAAAATAATGATAAAATACCCGAAAGTAAGAAACTTTAGTGCAGCTTTTTTAACTATTGTCTCGTTTTCTCAGGAAAAATTATATTATATTTTACATTATTATATTTACATTGTTATATTTTAATGGTGCAAATTAGGTTTATCGCTGTCATACTATGGAAATTAACTTCTGATTGCTTTAAATTACAGACTTTTGTTTCTGTAAAGAGTAACATTTTCTCCTATAAAAGTATAAGGACTTTTAATAAAGTCTAGAAGGATTTTACTGTGATATTTAAAAATAAATATGGTCAGACTTACCTGAGAAAATCAAATCCTGTGAGTTAATGCCTTTTTGACTGGACAGAATTTTAAAAGATTATTTCACATATCCTGACCCTCCATGTGAAGAAACCAACAGTCCCAGGTCTTTAAATTTTGGGACTGTAAAAAGAGACGCCAAAAACACTCAAGATGATTTCCCCCAACTATTAAAATAAGTGGTTAAAACCTAGGTAATTTAGAAATTTAAAAATATGCAGAAATACAAAATACAGCACTAAGCTGTTAGAAAAGGACATTCGTGGCATGCAAATGTCTCAAGATAAAACCAAATTACACCTGAACAGGAAAGCAGCGTGTGCAACCTAACAAAATATTATTCTTAAGCCCTGAGAAGCAATTGCTGTTGGTGAGAGGATTCATTTCTTGAGTGGAAGTGATAAAGATGATAAAGATCTATTGGTTATGTACTTTAAATAATTTTTATACATATTCCAGGTCCAAATAAGAGTCTGAGAAAGCTCTGGAACTGCTGAGCTGCTGGGTTTCAGATTGGAGTTTGCTGTGGCACAATGAAACACCTTCAGCTCACCTTTCCCTGGAGCCCTGCCGGTGCTTTACACCGATTTCTCCAGAAACAAACCCGCATTTCCATCCCTGCAGCCCAGCCCAGGCTCTGCCGCCCCAGCTGAGCCCCAGGGGAGCTGCCAGGGCTCTGCACACTTTGTGCCCAGGGCAAGCAGTGCCCGGGGCAGGGCTGGCACAGCTCTCAGAGCCCCGGTGGCACCGTGACCTGCGGGAGCGCAGGGCACACCTGGCACGGCACAAACCCCACCCCGGGAATCTCCAGTGCCTGCAGCTGGCAGGGAAAGGCACAGCAAATTAAAAATCTTATAATTTGTTGTGAAGGGGAAAATCGCTTCAAAGCAGGCTCTGTATCTTTATACAAATAAATTTATTTTTTCCCCCCATTTTCCACAAGGTAAGTGTTCACCGGCAGCCGCTCCCAGCCTGAGAGCAGCGGGCTAAATTAAAGAATTAAAGGAATTTATTTCCCTTGCCTTTGTGATACTTTCCATTCTGAATAACTCTGAAGTTGTTTTATCTAAATTTACAGAGGAGGGAAAAATAAAAAAAAAAAAAAAAGGTGATTGGGGTGGGGAGTGTTTAAAAATTACAGAAGCCAAAGGAGAGAAGTTGGGTTCACAGCACAGGAAAAGGACATTCAAGATATTATTTTGGGAAAGTCACTTTTGCCACTGCTCTAAAATTTGCATGAAGTTCAGGGTAAATGAATATTATCTTCACATTATATTATATAATTGTCTTTTTTACACATTTTCCTGTACATAATTGTAACTTTCTGGCCTAGATGAATCTGCAAACAGAAAAAGTATTGCTTCTTAACCAGGTAGCTTTTAGGAAATCTCTAACAGTAAAACCACATTTTAAATTTTTTAAGAGTTATATGTAAGATAAGAGATAAGAAATCTGTATTGAATCATTTTATTGTGCCTAAAGCATAGGCACAAGGCTAAAGGAGAGAGAGGAATTTCAAGGAATGAGAAAGGAGGACTGGAGATGATGGAATTTATGTGTGGGGATGAAGAACATATTAAGTAACAAAATACTGTGAAAAATAGTAATAAAAATGGTGAAGGGTAATATAAAAACTAGATTAATTTAGTTAAATAATTTTAAACTTTACCTGCTTTTCCATTAATTTAGCAATGTCATTTCAAATTCAAGAATACAACAGCTCATTTAAAAGAAACTACCATTTTTAAACAAAAACTGTCTACCAAAAACCTGAAATTAAAATAAAATTAAAAAAAAAAAATGTGCCTGATCCAATCAATACAATCCTATCCATTACAGTTTCAGGGGTGACCTTTACATCAGATCTTTGAATCTTTGGAGCAACTCTGTGTAAGCAGAGCTGGAAAAGGTGCAAGAGATATGAATTCTGACAAAAGGTGGTGTAGACCTTTTACACCACAGGTGTAAAATCTGTGAAGGAGTGAGAGCTCTGAATTCTGACCAAAGCTGCAAAGTAGGGACCCCATAACTGAACCCTGATCCCCCAAAAACCCAGAGTCTGCTGGAGCCCAGCATTCCACCAGCTCCCCTGTTTGGAGGTCCCCAGGATGAGGGAAGAGATGAGAATCTGACTCTATGCTCTTCAGAAGGCTTATATTATATTATATTATATTATATTATATTATATTATATTATATTATATTATATTATATTATATTATATTATATTATATTATATTATATTATATTATATTTGCTATAAATATATAGTATATATACTATATATACTATAAATAGTATAAATATTATACCATTACAAGTATATATTATTTATTTATGTATTTAATGTTATATTATTAAATATATATTATTTATAGTATAAATATATATACTATAAATATATATTTATACTATAAATAGCACAAATATATACTATATATACTATAAATAATATACTAGTATAGTTATATATTATAAATAGTTTAAAGCTATACTAAAGAAATAGAGAAAATAATACATCAGAAGGCCAGAAGAGAAAATGATAATGAAAACTTGTGACAGACTCAGCGAGTCCAACACAGCTGGCTTTGATTGGTCATTAAGTTAAAACAATTCACATGGATGGACCTGTTGGTAAACAATTTTCGGACCACATCCCAAAGCAATCAGACAATTGTCATTTACATTTCTTTTCTGAGGTTTCTCAGCTTCTCAGGAGAAAAATCCTGGCAAAGGGATTTTTTATAAAACACCACAGTGACACCCCTGAACAAAACCCAGGTGTGTGCAGCAGACTCAGCCTCACCCCCAGCAGGGTAAAACCAGCCCCGAGAGCAGAGATTTTTGTGCTGCTGCTGCAGTACCCAGCACATTTTTCAGACACTGGGCACTAATATTTCATGAAGGTGCCACGTTACTCCCCCCACAGGGAAGCGAGGCACGCGAGGCAGCCCTGGCGTCTCCAGATTTCAGAGATAATTGCACAAACCCGTCCCAAAGTGCTGACCATCACTGCAATGCAACTCGTGCGCACGTACAGATGTTAGAACTGCACATTTTTAATGCAGGTTGGGCATATTTCTCATAATGGATGGTGACTCTGAATCCCCACAGCAGGGTGTGGCACTGGAGGAGCTTTAAGGTCCCTTCCAGCCCAAACCATTCTGGGATGTGTTACAGGAACACAGGGCAGGGAGAGAAGTTTGGGGGTTTTTGCCATAAACCGAGGTGAATAAGCAAAGCAAAACGATTTTGCTCCACTGACGTCTAAAGAGTTGTCAACCAGAACCCAAAAATTGACCCAACATTCTCTTGTTACAATTTATCAATCTTTTTATCCATTTCTTTTACTTGTCCAATGTCCATACCACTGTTTGGTTTGTGTCCCATCAAACATTCCCTCAAGCAATGTTATTAATCTAAATTCATCCAAATGCATCTGCCATGACCAACCTTTCTGCAATGTAAGAACAGAAATCTTGATTGAGTAGAAATTTTTAAAAGTAGATGTTTGCTACTTTCTAAGGCTCTGGAAAAATAATGTTACTTTTCAGAAGAACCAGTCTTTTAAAGCAATTAATCTGCTTTTTAAAGTAGGTAGAACAGCAGAAGCCCAAACTGCAATACCCCTTTCAACCTCAGTAAAACTATAGTTTAATCCCATGCTGTGTTGTATCTCCTACAGCAAGAGAACAGGATTTAAAGATTGCATTTGTGCACTTTTGGGCCTGTTCTCACAGTCCCAATCCATCCCCCACCACGCTTTTTCCATAATTATGACAATGAAAATATACAAACTATAATAAGCACGTCCCAAATGTTTGACCCAAACATAAACATGGCTTTAAAAATATCCTCATCCCATTTCACTGACTAATCCCAGATAACAAACCTTGCCCAGACAGAATTAAGTGGTTATTTCCCATCATTTTCCTGTCAGAGCTGCCATACCCCGATCCCAGCTGTAGATCCAGCACCACATGGACAATGCTCTGAGGCACAGGGTGGAATTATTGGGATGTCCTGGGCTCAGTGATCCCTGTGGGTCCCTTCCAGCTCAGGATATTCCATATATCCATAAGGAGATATATTTTTTTTTCCATATATCCAAAAGGATATGTATATATTCCACATATCCATAAGGATATGTACATATTTCATGTATCCATAAGGATATATATATTATTTTTTCCATATATCCAAAAGGATATGCATATATTCCACATATCCATAAGGATATATATATATATTTCATATATTCATAAGTATATGTATATATTCCATATATCTATAAGGAAATATATATATATTCCATATATCCATAAGGATATGTACATATTCCATGTATCCATAAGGATATATATATTTTTTTTCCATATATCCAAAAGGATATGTATATATTCCACATATCCATAAGGATATATATATATATATATATATATATATATATATTCCATATATTCATAAGTGTATGTATATATTCCATATATCCATAAGGATATAATATATATATATATATATCCCATATATCCATAAGGATATGTGTGTATATATATGTATATATATATATATTCCATATATCCATAAGGATTTCTACAGCAGGAAATGCAGAGTGAGGCTCCATAATCCAAACACGAGCAGGGCTGGCAAGGGCTGAGCACAGAAAAATCAGAGTAATTGGAATGATCAGAGCCAAGCAGACACCTGGCAGCCCCCATCCTGCATTTCCAGAGCAGGGGCAGGAGTGAGGCTGCACTTCCAGAGCAGCTGCAGGTCCTGGAAGCTCTCAGGCCCCTCTTGGAGCTCCCACAGACACAGCAGCCACACAGCTCCCAAAGCCCAGAAGCTCTGGAGCATGGACTGGCAAAAAATCCTCTCCCAAGAAACCTCAACAGCAGCTCTGACTTGTCCAATTATCCAGCTAAGTCAATGTGGAAAAGATCCTGCATCCTTCAGCATCTGCTTTGGGGATGAAGGCCAGCTCTATTATATGATAGAAATCCTGCTCTTCTTAATAAACATTTTTAAAACCCCACAGAATTCACAGAATGACCAGGTTGGAAGAGACCTTCAAGATCATCGAGTCCAACCCATCCTCAACCCCTCAACTGAACCCTGGCACCCAGTGCCACATCCAGGCTTTGTTAAACACACCCGGGGATGGGGACTGCACCACCTCTCTGGGAAGCCATTCCAGAACTTTATCATCATTTCTGTAAAAAACTTTTTCCTGATATCCAATCTGAATTTCCCTTGGCACAGCTTGAGGCTGTGTGCTCTGGTTGTGTCAGTGCTGCTGGAGAAAGAGCCCAGCCCCAGCTGAGCACAGGCACCTTTCAGGAGCTGCAGAGAGCAATGAGATCACCCCTGAGTCTCCTTCTCTCCAGGCTCAGCACCCCCAGCTCCCTCAGGGGTTCCTCACAGGGTTTGTGTTCCCAGCCCCTCTCCAGCCTCGTTGCCCACGCACACGGAATTAAAAAACAAAGGCAAATTTTTAATGAACCATCCAGCAAAAGAGAATTTTCAGCCGGTTCTAGCGCTGGTGATCACAGCCCTCAGCACAGGTAATTTCTAGGAAGGTGTGTTTCCCTGCAATGGTTTTAAATATTTATATTTGATTGCTCCTGGAGCCGAATGCTGCTCAGCCTTTAGCAAGGGCAGCACAGCCCCAGCTCTCCCCAGTCTCTGCAGGAAAGTTTAGCCCTCAGTCACCAGATCAGGTAAAACCAACACCTGTGTCCCTGTGATGGACCTTTATATTTACAGATTGAGGGTGACTGCTGGTTAATAAATCCTTGTGCTTCTCTGAAAGTCACTAAAATCAATAAACAAAAGTCATCACAATAAAAATTTCTCTCTTTTTGTTCCTCAGAGCACCAAGAGCTGCAGAGATCCCAAAGATCCCTCTGCCTTCACAGGGTGCTTCCCTGAATTCCTGCAGAAGGAATAAAAGCATGACCCCCATCAGGGCAAAGCACTTTCTAAAATGAAATGGGACCTGCAGAATCCTCCTTTCAGTCCACAAAAACCCACAGAAACACAAAGGTTTTTCAGGAGATGATGCAGGAACACAAAAGAACAAACAATTTGCCCTCACCTAAAGCTCTTGGGCTATAAAAGCACACGGTGAAACAGGCATTGCTTCCTAAACTGAGGAACGTTTCACACAGGCAAACAGGCATCCAGGCACTGCCTCATCCCCCTGCCACAACTGCTGAAATTGCAGAACATTTCTCCAGAGCCACTTTGCCAGCCATTCCTTGTAAACGAGAAGTGAGCTGAGAGCCAGGGAATGGATTGCGGGATGCAATTCTGCCCCAGTGACACATTAATGCAAATCAGGGGGAGGAGAGATGCATTTCCCATTCCCTGCCAGGGTCTTATCCTGCATCCAACCATTCAGCTGGAAGATGGGAGCCACTGAGCAGCTTGAAAATTGGAATTTTATTGGTCCAGAAGAGCAGAAAGTGTAAATATAAATATATATAAACACAGAATTAAAGCATTACCTCCCTTAAGGATGGAAAGGTGCAAAGTCACTGCCCATTCAGACTGACTCTGCCTGAAGATGAAAAATCTCTGTAAAACCCCCCCAGCCCCTGCTGGCAGCAATTCCCACCCAGCTGGGGCTCAGAAACAAGCAGGGCATGTAATAAGCTTTCAGTAGTTGCATTCTGAACAAATGAGTTCATTTTCACTTCACCAGGTGGAATTCAGAAATTCTCAAGACAGCCATTTGTTGTTGAGATTCGAGATTAGTATGAAACCAATCATTCCATATTAAAAATTCAATATGTTAATAATAATAATGCAGTTTATTTTGCTTCTCTTTATCCCCCCAGATTAAATTTAATCCGTGTTTGTATTGGTTGCCTGAGCATCTGAGCAAAAAAAAATTAAAAATCTAGAATTAGGAAATAAAATGCTGACCACTGTGATTTTAAAATAATCTTGAAAATCTCAAAATAATCTGTTTCCAGTAGAACGAGAAAAATGTTGATACTTAGAAAGCATTAAAACATTACAAAAATACAAGCTAGCAATCATCAAAAACTGCCTTCACTTTTCATGCAGCATTTTATACTTTTGTGAAAATTATTTTTAGAACAGCTTAAGACATCACAAAAATTTAAGTGCCACATTTAGCTTGGACAATGGAAAGTCATACTGAAAAGTAGAAGCTTCAATAGTACCAAGAAAGCTTAAACATAAAACATTTGTAAATATCTTAAACTTTATAAATAAAGTATTGTGGGTGACTTTGATAAGGAAAACTTCTGCAAGTGTCAGTGAACTGTATTAATGGTTTTTTCTATTTAACCTTATGCACAAAAAAAGGACATAAATTAGGAGAATGGTGCAGAACAAGAAAATCTATTTCTAAATACATTTTTCTGTTAGAATCACAAGCTCAACATGAGAAGTTCAGGCCAATCCATCCAGGTCTGTGTCACTTCCACAGAGGAAGTTCAAAATTCTCTTAGGATGGCCCCAAAGAACCCTCTGCACAATTCCAAGGATCAGGATGGATTTTGCTCCATTGAAAGTAAATTTTAGAACAGAGAAACAGATTTAAAATGCGCTGAGATCTCCGATGGTTACCCCAGGACAGAAAAAGTTAACTTTTCCAACTCTTGGGTTTGAAATAATCTTCACTGAAACAATGCAAAAAAATATCCCAAGACGTGATTGAGATTTGGTTTCGTTGGTCATGGGGCAAATTTCTGGGTCTGGCCATAGGAGGATTCTCAGTTTCTTACTTGGGCTCTGGACCAGCAATTTGCTCCTGCCTGCTGGGGAAGGAGATGCTGCAAAGGCTGAAGCAGAAGCTGTCCCTGCTGCTGCCCTGCGACACACAGGGTGACACAGGGGGTGATGTCCCTGCTCCTCACACCTCTGCCCCTGCTGCCAGCTGTGCCCCTTCCACCCAACCCCAGCCACACCTCCAGAGCCACGGGGAGCTTCTGGAGGATGGAAGTGCTGCAATCCCTCCTCCTCCTCCTCCTAACCCCAGCCACATCTCCAGAGCCATGGGGAACTTCTGGAGGGTGGAAGTGCTGCAATCCCTCCTCCTCCTCCTCCTCCTCCTTCCACCTAACCCAACCCATATCTCCAGAGCCATGGGGAACTTCTGGAGGGTGGAGGTGCTGCAATCCCTCCTGCTCTTCCTCCTCCTTTTCCTTCCATCTAATCCCAGTCACATCTCCAGAGCCATCAGGGGCTTCTGGAGGGTGGAGGTGCTGCAATCCCTCCTGCTCTTCCTCCTCCTCTTCCTTCCATCTAATCCCAGTCACATCTCCAGAGCCATCAGGGGCTTCTGGAGGGTGGAGGTGCTGCAATCCCTCCTGCTCTCCTTCCTCCTCCTCCTTCCACCTAATCCCAGCCACATCTCCAGAGCCATCAGGGGCTTCTGGAGGATGGAAGTCCTGCAATCCCTCCTGCTCTTCCTCCTCCTCCTTCCACCTAACCCCAGCCACATCTCCAAAGCCATGGGGAGCTTCTGGAAGACGGAGATGCTGCAATCCCTCCTCCTCCTCCTCCTCCTTCCACCTAACCCAACCCATATCTCCAAAGCCATGGGGAGCTTCTGGAGGATGGAGGTGCTGCAATCCCTCCTGCTCTTCCTCCTCCTCCTGTCTAACCTGAGCCACATCTCCAAAGCCACAGGGAGCTTCTGGAGGATGAAGGTGCAGGAAGCCTTCCTGCTCTTCCTCCTCCTCCTCCTTCCATGTAACTAACCCCAGCCATGCCTCCAGAGCCACGGGCAGCTTCTGAAGGATGGAGATGCTGCAATCCTTCCTCCTCCTCCTTCCACCCAATACCAGCCACATCTCCAGAGCCACGGAGAGCATCTGGAGGATGGAAGTGCTGCAATCCCTCCTCCTCCTCCTCCTTCCACCTAACCCAATCCATATCTCCAGAGCCATGGGGAACTTCTGGAGGATGGAGATGCTGCAATCCCTCCTGCTCCTCCTCGTCCTCCTTCCACTCAACCCGAGCCATGGGGAGCTTCTGGAGGATGGGGATGCTGCAATCCCTCCTGCTCCTGGTCCCGCAGTGAGTCGGGATGAGCTGACAGATTCCCAGGTGTCACCTGGAGCCGTGTCCCTGCCGGGCAGTGACCCCGGGGGCACCGAGGAGCTGGGCTCAGCTATTCCAAGCTCATTACAATATCAATGGCAAGCTCAAAGGAACTGCCGAGTCCCCCTAATCCCCGGTGCTCCAAACACACCTTCCAAAGGCTCCGCGTGTTTATCTCCATCCTCCTTCAGCCAGGCTGGCTTCTCCTTCTCCTCCTCAGAGGAATCTCTGCACTTATTGCTCCGTTAACTCAGAACTGCTCAGCGCACAGCACCTCTTCATTTCCCCTCCGTTAATGGTCCCTGCAGTCCCCACATCAGAAGGAATTCCCAACAAACACTGCTGTAATCTGTTTACTGCATCCTGATGATCCCGTTTAGGCTGTACTAAGCATCCCCAGCAGCTTAGACCTGCTTTATGTAATAGGGCTGGGCCAGCAGCTCTGCCAGCCCCAGAGCCGCTCCTCCTTCTTCAGTTTTGTTTCAAGAAATTGATTTAAAACTTCCTAAATGTAGGGATTCACCTTCCAGGTGTTCACCATTCTTGCAGGAATATAAACCATGGATTTTATATCTATTTCTGTGATTTAAGCATAGCATTGAGCTTTGATCCTCCTCTCAAAGGGCCTGGCTAATATGAAAATGAAGGCACAATAATGGATCTTGTCTCTGGCTGGAAAAGCCATTCAGGCACAGTTGTTTGTTATCCCAGGGAAATTGTAGCCACAGACACTTCAAGGAATTGTAGCCACTGCTCAGAGAGGTGGATTTACTGAAGGAACAAGCAAATAGATTTACTGCACTTGTCTCTCACACAGCCTTTGGGTACTTGCAGCATCCACACGGGGCTCACTGAGGGGTGAAAAACCACTCTGACCCCTGCACTCCCCTGCTCTGCTGGATCCATCTCTTAAATTCAGGGTGTTTGGGGCTTTTCCCTGTGAGCAATACTGCTACACATCACAACAGCAGCTTGATTTTATTTTCAGTAGTCCAGGAAGGCCCAGCTGGAGCTGGGCCTTCTCAATATAAAGGCCCAGCTTTTATATTGAGAAGCTGGGGCTTCTCAATATCAAAATTTGGTTTAAAAGAGAGGGACTTTTACCAAGTCCTGTAGTAACAAGACAAGGGCAATGTTTCCAAACTGAACAAGGGAATGTTTTATTGAATATTGAGAAGAAATTTTTCCCTGTGAGGGTGGGCAGGCCCTGGCACAGGTGCCCAGAGAGCTGTGGCTGCCCCTGCATCCCTGGCAGTGCCCAAGGCCAGGCTGGACAGGGCTTGGGGCACCTGGGACGGTGGAAGGTGTCCCTGCCATGGCTGGGGGTAGAACAGGATGAGCCTTAAGGTCTCTCCCAATCCAAACCATTCCATGATTCCATCTCCTGCATGAACTCTGTGATGACATTTCCACGCAGAGAAGAGGAAAAGAAAAAGGAAAAGCTGAACAAAGCAACCAAATAAAATTAAAATGTATTTTGGAAAATTTGAAGTTGAAATCATGGCTAAACCCAGAGTGTTACAGTTAGAAGCCAAAAGAAGTAAAGCCCAAGTGTTGAACCACCTCCTTAAACCTGGCATTATCCATCCACAGGTGCAGAAAAGTAACCACAGTACACAATGGTGCCATGGCTGCTGCTCCTCCAAGGAAATCCTCACTTGGGAATCTTGAGAAATTGTTTAAGAAAAGAACAGAAATCCCTAAGGTGAAAACAGACCTGAAGACTGAAACCTGTATCAACCCTCATAAATTACACCAGTCTTTGCTGAAATATTCCACCAATAAGCCTGCAAAGGCAACAGAGAGTGTTTAGGAGGGAAAGGTCAGTGATTCCAAATGCAATCACAGTGATCTGACAAACAATTCTGTTGCTGAATGCTTTAGAAATATTGGTCTCTAAACAGCTGAAATCCAGCAGCTTTGGATGGGCAGACAGGTCACAGCTTTATTTTTTCCACTATCTCTCCTGCTGCCACTTTGACCTTTGTTTGCAATCAGAAAAGGACAGAATTTAAACCCAGTCTGGTGGAAGTCCAATAAAATCAGATCTCTTTAGCTCCCCTCTCTACATAAAATCTGCAGGGAGTTCACTGTGTGTTTTTAGTCTCTTTAATAAAATATCGGACAACCAATCCTAAAAGTTTTTAAATGCTATTATTAATTCCATTACCGCCAGGCAATCTGGGCTGAAATTTGGAAGCAGCAAGGTCTGGCTTGAGGGAGAAGCTCAGGAAAGAAGTTGGGAAGGGAATTCAGCAAGCTAGACAGAAAAATAATACATTGTCTTGTCAGGAGTTAGCTGCAAGCTTTCAAACACACACCACAAAATGGAACCATGGAGAAAGGGCACGAATGGAAGAATATTCCCAAGGGGATCAACAGGCAGGTGCAGCACCTCCGTTCCCCACCCTGTGCTGATTTTAGCACAGCTGTTACACAAAACAGGACATCACAAAGAGCCTGTCTCCCTCCAGCCAGGTTTCGTTGGTTTTTCTAAAACCCCTAACTAATTCCACGTTTCTACTCTGTGACATCACACACTTCTAATCAACTACACACCCATAATCTCAGTGTTATCAATCCATTTGGGAAGTTTTTGCTACAGCCTCAGGTCAAATGCAGTGTTCTCCTGGGGGTCAGAGTCTGTCAGCACAGAAAGTCTGAAATTCTCAGCATCCAGAACTCCAACATCATGTGAAAAATGTGTATTTTTTGACTGGCTTTTCACAAATATTAAAATTATTTTGTGTGTTATGTTAGAAAGTTATGCTGTATTAATTTTCTTAAGTAGTGTGTTAAATATAGTTTTAGGTTATAACATAAGGTTAAAATAGAGACTATGCTATGTAGGATACTTTTTTTAAAGAAAGGACTCGCAGCGAGATAGCAACCACACCTGAATCTTTCAGAGAAAAATAATTTATTGCCCATTATCAGAAGAAACTAAATTCTTCCTGCCTTGCTCAGCTCTGAAGACTCTGTTGGGATGAAGAGGGAGAAGCTGACACTGACCAGACAGAATCCTGTGTCTGAATGGAATTCATGCATCATGTATGAGATGTATGAACATGCAACAGGTTATTAAGGGTTAATCCTCTGTTAACACGGGTCCTTTTTCAGACTCATTTTACCCAGAAAAAGGTACCCAGATGTCTGCAACTTTTTGTTTCTATTGTCTCATATTGTCCTAATCCAAATTGTCCAAATTCTTATTACTCTAATTATGTTACTATTTTCATAACCATTTTATTACTATTAAACTTTTAAAATTCCAAAAACAAGTGATTGGAGTTTTTCACAACCGTTTCTCACACAAAGCTGGGAAATTTTCAAACACTCCTTCCCTGTGTTTCCCCCTCAGCTGCACAAGGATCTGACTGGCAGGACCACAAAGATTCGGGATCAATCCAGGCCAAAAGCAAACCTCAGGAGTCAGGGATTTTGCTCATAGGACAAGTTCTCTAAAGAGAAAAGTTTGGTAAACCCTGAAGCAGAAGTGGGACCATTTGAAGGCTTCAGCACAGCTGCTGCAAGAGGCAGGAGCCCAGGGATGAGACAGCAAGGTGGAGAAGGAGCAGCTGTGTCTGCAGCGCTGATCTCCACAGGAATTCCTTCATTCCATATGCTGGGAGTGGAATTTAGGTCCCTCAAGCCCATCCATCTCCTGCACCCCTTATGCTGCTGCCCATTCCTGCTCTGAACGACCTGAGGAGGAGTTTTTTGTACATTCTGCACAGGATCACTGCTCAGAAGAGGCTGCGGGAGCTGAGCTGACAGGGTTTGCCCCTGTCCCTCCTGGTGAAAATTCCATTTTCCCTGGAACTGCTGCACCTGCAGGTGGGACATCCTTGGTGGACACAGCAAGTTCCAGCATGCTGGCACAAGGACTTTAGGGCATTTTCCTGCTAAACAGAGCTGCATCCTCCCATATACAGCATCAGGGAAGATGCTAAATGCACAGAAAATCAGAGTGTTCAGTCCAAACCTCGCTGCCCACGGCTGCCCTTCCCCTGACCTTACACTGAGCACAGCAGCAGCAGGCTGGTCCAAAGGCAGGGTACCCATGGCAGCTTTTTCCATGAGCAGTTTTGTGAGGTAATCACACAGTTACCAGCCCCTAAAGGCCTATTTTCAGTGCTGTATTCAGCAAAGGTATTTTGAAAGGCAAATACCCCACAGCAGAAAGGTGAGTGAAGAGTATTGCAGTTCCACACCAATGCAGATGGTCCTGCAGATCATTTACCCCTCAAAACAATTCCCCCAAACTGGCACTGTTAACAGGCTTAATTACCAGTCCTATTATTCTTAAGGCTTTTCTTTCCCACTTGCAGACAGGATATTTTTCATCAAGTGATTTAAAATAGAGATTTTATGCCTACAGGAGTGGTCTCCCAGTTTATAACTGAAATTATAATTTAGCACTCAAATCTGAGAAAAACATCTCAAACCTTTAGGGCAGGCAGAGGAGAAGAGGACTACACCTCACTCACAGTTTATTGCTGGTGTATTTGCTATTTTAGGCAGAAAAAAGTGAGTCCATGTTTCTGTCCTAGTCCAGCAGTGAACTCTCCACAGGTGCCCAGGAAAAGGATAAAATACTCCTGTGACTACACTGAGACTGAATTCAAACATTTCACCATGGCAGCTGTACCCTGATTTCATAGCTCAGCTTCCCCTGAGTGAGAGATCCCTACAGGCAAAACATTAAAAAGCTATCGTTGGCAGAAAACATCATTTAAGGATTGTATTAAATATTAAGTAAGGCTCCCTAAACACAAACTCTTTCCATTTTCCATGCTATTGTTTTACAAGCTCAGGGCTGAGCAGAACTGCACCATGGCCAGTTATCCAAACCCAGTCCATTCATTGGAGTGGCTCCCATTAGATCTCCCCTGAATATCAATAAATAGAGTAAATTCAGTACAAAACAGGAGGTTACAGGGGAATCTTGCAGTCAGTTATTTCTCTGCATGCTCAAGGTTAATGAAATCAAGCAGATATTTACAGAAATCATATCATTCAGGGGCTTTAGGAACTCATTACTCACAGTTGTAATCCATTTTCCTAATCCAGTGATTGGTATTGAGCAATAAAACATTTTGGTCATCTGCTGCAAAAATGTCTCAGAAGTGATTATTTTATTTGCTGGCTCTATAAAAACTGAAGTAATGCACAGTTAAATCAAATTATTTGGGGCCCAGCATAAGTAGCATCATTTGGGATGTTTCATTTTGAACCAGTGAACTCTGATGTCCATGATGGATCTGAAAGCACTGCACACTTCTGCATTTAACACTGCCAAGCACAGGCTGTCTGTAAGAACTCCAGGAGATTTCCTGTGACACAGGGCTGACATTTCACTGTAGAAGATGTATTGATTATCAACACACTGGCAAAATTCAGAATTATGCCCACAAAGCAAGTTTCCTTCTCCATCACTTGATCCAAAGGCCTTTCCCTTGCAGTCCAGCCTGCTCTCCCCAGGACAGGAAGAATTTCTAACTCTGCCCATCCCCACCTCCCCTGACAAATCCCAAATTCATCTTCATGTTACAACTATTTTCATGAAGTGGAGAGAACTCACAAGGTCTGACAACTGTCCTGAACATTTGAATCCCTCTCTGGGTCTGATGAGAAGGAACACAAGCCATTAGCACGGGTACTGATGGAAAAGTCTCTCAGAGCTTCTTCCAAGCAATTTCAGAAGCTGCTTTGCTTGTAGAACATCTTGTTTAGCCACATGTTTATGTGAAATAACAGCTCTGTCAAACCAGCACGCTGAGAATCAACCACAGATAAAAACACAAAAGAAACAGAACTGCTATTGAAATGTTCTGAATGCTCCTCTCATGAGTTGAAAGACAATAATGTGATTGGCAACAGAAAAACCCTGGATGGAGCTTCAGCAAGTCAATTTAAGCCAAACAGCTCCTTAACTTCGGTTTCAATGGACAAGACTCTGCTTAGCTGCAATTTGGAGCACTCTGTTATCTTGTTTAGATTTTTCCAGACTGGTTTACCCATCCCTAATGAATGATAGATTTGTCTAATTAGCCTTTCCTTCACTTAGAATATTCCTGATATGAGGTAATGAAAAATAATACAATAAAAAATAATACAATATCAGAACCCCAACCAAACCCTCTGCATCACCTGCTCCTTCCCCCATCACCTTTCATGGCATTCAGAAGCACCAAGTGTTTTCAGCTCATGCTCAAAAGGAATAAATAAAATTATTTTTAAAAAAACAAAAACAAAACAACCCCAAAATCCCCATCGCTGCTCATCAAGCCTAAACAAAGGAAGAAAATTGCTGAGCAGCAGCTGTCACCAAGTAGGAACTGAGAGAAGAAACCACCAAGACATTTTAAAGTCTCCTTCTTTATGAAAATCCCTCTCTTCTCTCAAAGCTGTTTTTTCAGCCTTTTAGACTCCAAATAACTGCCTGACAATTTATCACTATATTTTCCTTGCCTGGGGGGGTCTCTCAAAGGTTTGCATCACAAAAATCTTTCCAAGCCACGTCGAAAGCCCCCCCTGCCCAAGCAGAGCCTTGCTGCACCCAGAGGGAGACACAAAACCACACCTGGACCTGGAGCTCCTCCCCAGGCCCTAAAATAACTTCTGAAGCCAATCTGGGACAAATTCTGCTGTTCACAACCTCATTCCTGTCTATTAAAAAAAAAAAAAATGGCATAACAATGGTGCCTGGTGGGTTCCCAACGCTTTGCTAAACAAGTTTTGCTTAATAATTCATTCTATTTTAGCTGGTTAATGTTTGAATCAGCTTCCAATAAAACACACCTCAAGGCTGGTCAGGTAATTCAGAAAGCATTCCTTAAAAAGACCCCAAAGCTTTTAGAAATATTTATAAATATAAATGTGAATACACGCACTGTCAAGAAATGTTTTGGGGATGTTAAGAGTGCAAAACTCCGTGCTCAAAGTTGGCCGAGCACCGTTATTCAATATTCTGTTATAAATTACCTGCGCTCAAACTATCTAAGGTGTTGGCTACACTTGTCCATGCTTCTCATTTTCAAAAATATCTGCATAAATAAATATATAGTTCTTAAAAATATATTAAAATTAGCTTTATAGGATTCCCAGTTCTATGTCCAACATACATTCTGGGTTTTCCCTTTTCTCTGTTGTTTACTGGCCATACAAAACTTGGATTAACTTAGATTTTGACAACTGTCCCATATTTTAAAATTCAATTTCTAGTTGAATCTTCATAAGCATGAGAAAGAGCCTTTTTTGGACGGAAAATAAAGAGAAAAGTAAAATATGAGACGAAATGTGACATTGGAAGAATGTGTATTACCACTTTGCTTGAGCTCCTAAGTACTGAGTTACCAGAAGCAGAACATAAATAAAATCAAGATCAAAGAAAAGAAAAATATTCACTTGCTACTTCTGTAATAAACTATATACTTAAAGGCTTTAGTCTGAATTTGCATGAAATGAAATGGAGAATGGTCCAAAAGTCCATTATTATTTGCCTAGTTGGTTTTCCACAGGTTTTTTTCCATAGCTGAAATTCATGTGGTAGTGATATTTTTTTTGTCCAGAAAATATTTTTGAAAAGAAATAACTTTAAAAAGGTATCTGATAGCCAGCTCATGTATGTTTTAAAAAAAATTAGCATTATTTTTTGTCTTTAGTAGAAATATAATATATATCCAAATATTCAGAAAAGGGTTAAAGCCAAGAGCAAACACATGAAAATACTTGGGTGGATTTCAGATTCTGTGTGGAGCTTTGGAAGATCTTCATATGCAGAGAAGTGATACCTCAAGATCATATCCAGATTATTTCTCACTGTTCGACTTTACCCAAAAAATAAAGTTTCAATCAACTGCTTTAAAGGGAAAAGTGAGCATAAGGAGTCCTTCAGCACCTGAAAAAGGTTTTCAATAGAACAGAAATTCCTAAGAATTCCCAGTGCACCTCCATTCATTCCCCAGGCAACAAGCACTTCATTCCCTCTTGGAATGAGTCTGGTAGTTCTGTGTTTGATCCCATCTTTGCTGGGGGCTTGGCCCCACAAGATCCAGCCCTTTCCTATTCCCTGACACCCATTTACAGGCAGGATTTATTTCATGTACAGGCTCTGCATGTCACACACAAACTCTTCAAAACCAGCAGAGTACCAGGGCTCCTAACAATATTCAATATCAATACTTAATATTCAATAACAATATTCAATAACAATACTCAATAAAAATATTCAATAATATTCAATAGCAATACTCAATAACAATGTTCAATAACAATATTTGGTAACAATATTCAATAGCAACATTCAATATCAATATTTAATGACAATATTCAAAAACAATCCTCAATAACAATAATCAAACAGGCACAGTCACTCCAAACCAAGGCACTGCACAAATTTTTATCATTACCATAGAAAAGCTGCAAATAAGGTCCATGAACAGTGGAGGACATGACAAAAGGTTTTTATGAAGCACATGCAATGAACTCCAGCTGTGCTGGTTCTCTTTAGTTTAGAGATAAACCTAAAACACAGAGTTATTTCCCTCTCTCTCCATCATCCAGTTTCTTTAACAAAGATTTTTTTTTAATGAATAACCTGCAAATCTGCCACTCAGAATTATTTTGGCTATTTTTGTACACATCTATGTCCAATGCCTCATCTAGTGTAGCTGCACTACAAAGATAATTGAGGTTAAATAAAAATAATTTAGGTTAAAACTCTGGAAACCAAATAGATTGAAAAAAAAAACATGGCATAACAAACAGTTAGTAAATGGTACATGAAAATAAAAGGGTGAAATGCTTTAGATAGACCTAATTAAAAATTCATATAAAATAAGCAATTCTAATAAATTCAGGTTTGGGTGTTCTTTCTTTAACCTCTGATTAATTTACTGGTCATGATCCTAATTACAATGTAGGGCACTGCCAAGTGCTGCCAATGATATCTATTCCTTTATAGCACAAATGACTGCTCAAAAGCTGAGGTAAGATGTCTCAGAATGAATGAAGCTTTTGGGGAGGCCACAGGGTTAATGGAATCACTTAAGAAAAATATTCTGACTCAGCTTATCATTAGGATTTCCACTTTTGCTCAGCTTTGGGAACATTTTCTCCAGAACAGGATAGAACTGTTTAGGTTGGAAAAGCCCTGGGAGAGCACTGAATCCAAGAGTTGTCACCACCCAAACATGTCCCCAAGTGCCACAACTAGATGCTCTGTGAAAGTGACCAGGAATGGTGACCCCACCATTTCCCTGGGCAGCTGTCCCAAGGCCTGACCACTCTTTTAGTGACTTTTTTTTTCCAATTCCCCAATCTAAACCTCCCCTGGCCCAGCCTGGAGGAGCCTAAACCTCCTCCTGTCCCTGTTCCTGGGTATGCAGAGCCCGACCCTGGCTGTCCCTTCCTGTCAGGAGCTGTGCAGAGCCACAAGGGCCCCCCTGAGCCTCCTTTTCTCCAGGCTCAGCCCCTTCCCAGCTCCCTCAGCCCCTTCCCAGCTCCATTCCCTGCCCTGGACCCCTCCAGCCCCTCCAACTCCCTCTTGTGAGGGGCCCCAAAGTGACCCCAGGGTTTGGGGTGGTGCCTCAGCAGGGCCAGCTCTGGGGACAATCCCTGCCCTGCTCCTGTGGCCTCTCCATGCCTGACCCAGCACAGGTGCCCTTGGCCTCCTGCACATCTGGGCACCCCTGGACTCATGTCCAGCACCCCCAGGGTCTTTCCCACCTTTCCAGCTGTTCATGCCCAGCCTGGAGCTTCAGGGATTGCTGTGGCCCCATGGCAGGACCCCACACTTGGCCTTATTGTCCCTCACCCAGCTGTCCCCATCGCTCTGCAGAGCCCTCAGCATCCCCCTGGACAGCAAGCAAGGAATATTCCACAAGGTCTACTCTGAATATTTCCCTCCAGAACAGCCTGCTGATGCCAGGTTTCAGTGACAGCACAGGAGTGACAGGCACAGAGCTCCCAGCACAGCCACAATCCCAGCCTGACACTGATCCTAACATTCCTCCTGCTGCCTTTTACCCCCCTGATCCCAGTAAAGGCACCAGGCAGCGCCACCCTCACCAGTGGCTTTGTCAGAATTCCTGCAGGAACCTCCCCAAGCCCCCAAAAAACACAGGTAAAAATATTCCTTGCACAACTCTGGCCAACCATTCTGCAGCATCATGCCAGGCCACTTCCCCTTGATTAGAAACATTTGCTCAAATGAGGTTATTTTGAGTTGCAAGTACATTACCTTGTGTCAGGGAATGATTCATGCATACAGATTTCAATAAAATAATTAACATTTTGTGCATAAGACAGTATTTAATGTTCTAGACCAAGATGTCAGTCTGAATCCTAGGCAGCACCACACTTTCCATGCCTGAATTATTCAAATATCAAATCCTTGTCATGCTGTAGAAAACAGCTGTTTGAAAAGAATCATTTTTAAATGATATTGAGAAGATATATTTAAATATATTTATATCATTTTTGAGAAGAATAATTTTTAAAATTATATATTTAAATATATTTATATAATTTAAAAATTATTCTTCTTAATATTATTTTTAAATTATATTGAGAAGAATCATTTTTAAATGATATAAATATATTTTATATGTAGAATGGTGACTAAATCACTAAAGGTCAGACTATATTTTGTCTATCAAAGAAATACAGGAATTTATCAACCTTTTTTATTTGTAAGCAATGTTTAGAAGGTCTGAATGTGCAAAAAATCTGTTCTTGCACCTAACAGTTGATGGATAGGATCTAATCATGTCCAGAACAACAGGTGTGTTCATAAAGACTGGGATGCAGGACTTTGGTGGCAAGGGAACAATTGCAGCCCACAGGAGAAGAGTCAAAATATTGTTTTGACAATTTACATTAAATTATGCTTTCACATTTCTTTCTCTGCCAGGAGAGGCACTACCAAAAATTACCAAACTTTTTATGCCAAATTTTTGCTTTGTAAGAATTATCAAAATCTAGTAAGTGCTATTTGCAGAAAATCCTTCTCATTTAATGTTCTTTACACATTTCCCATTGCAGCTGACCTCTCCCACTGGCCCCAGCCTGAGGAGCACATAATTTGTCACCAGCACATAACCTGGGGACAAGTACTTGATTATTTGTGATATTTCCAAGATGCAGGACTGTTGGAACATTTCACTTGCAAAATGTCTTTGTGCAGCTCTTGAACCACTCCTTGCTGCATTCTTTTATTAAAATTATCCCTCCTCTCATCTCAGCATCCCTGCAAACTCACTCAGGACATCCTGAAAATGTGGAGCAGCACTGCTCAGGAACCTCCCTCTATCCAGGACTGCACCTTTTACCAGGGAAATGGAATTTCCTTGGATTTCAGCAGGACCTGCCTGCACTTAGAACCAACAGGAGCATTTTTGTCATTTGCTACGTGACAAAATTCCCAGCCAGGAGTTTTTATTTGTGATGAAAGATGGAAAAAACAGCAGCAGCCTAAATTTCCTCACCTCATTCCTGGCTGCTTTGCATTCTGAAGAGCAAACCCAGCCATTCCAATCCTCCCAATTATCCACAATCCCAAAGCTCTACTCCATTGCTGCTACACACAGCACATGCTCACATCAACCACTGGGAAAATCTGTGTTCAACTATTCCCAGAAAAATCTAACTGTGGTAGGAAAAGTAGAATTTTTACCCAAACTAACCATTTTAATGATTTTATTATGAAAATAAATCTTACCTGAAAGATTTTTTTGACCTTTATATAAAATTTCATAAATAAATGACTCAATATTAAAACCAGAAAAATTATGCAGATTTATGTCACTTCTCTTGTTTTGTCCTATTTTCAAAATATTAGATGAAAACCAGGTTCTTGGAAACTTTACATCTGATTTACTTAGAAATTAAGTATTTTTGGAAAGCCCTGTTAAGAATTTTCAGCCCTCTGAAGTCATTGGACAGTTCAGTTCTGCAAACTGCACGTAGTGATTGAATGAACATGCAGAATGAACTGCATTTAAGCAATTTCTGGAAAATGGCTTTTGATTGCGGTTTGTAGACAGAACACAGGGTGGACTGAAATTATATTTCAGCTTTGAAATATCCTATGAAACATTTAACAAGAATTCTTTAACCTTATCACCAATTTTTTTTCTTTAACAAAAGGCTCTTCCTGCCTAATAAGATGATTGATGAAGCGCATTTCCAATCTCACAGTGACATATTTGGGGGGATTGAAATTCTCCCAGTTCCAGGAATCAGTTCTGCAGTAAACCAGCCCTTCCATCAGGAATTCCAACTGGAATTTGCTCACAATCCAGACCAGCTGGGCAACTCTTGAAGCACCACAGTTTCTGCATCAATTATCCCTGGGGAAATTTATAGATTTCTAATCATCTATTGCTTCCTTTTGAATGATGCAAAAGGGATTTATGGAAAGGATTTTTCAGGCACGCCATCAGTCAGAGAGCTTTAGAGACAAATATTGGGTTCTGCAAAAGCATTTTTACACTACTTGGACACTCACAAATGCAATCCCTCCCTCCTGCCAACTCCCAGATTATTATGTAATATACCCAAGCTTTTACATTTATTCAGTATACACAACTGTGGTTCAATTTGGCACATTTTTGGTTTTTAAATATGAATAAGAATGCTTCAAAGAATAAAAATGGAGTTGGGAAATATTTATACAAGAAGCTGAGTATGGATTAAAATTGCTTGGCTTCAAAAGTAAAATTAGATGATGTTTAATTTAGTTTATTTATGAAGTTGTATTTGTTCAATTTAAATACGTAATCTCCTTTGAGAGAATTCAGCTTTGCAAAATGATAATCTGTTCCTATATTTCTATTAGTTGTGATTTATTCTGATTCATTCCTTTGTTCAAAAATGCTAATGAAAGCAGATGATGCCGAAGAAGATCCACAAGCAACAACCAATATATCCATCAGTCTGAAAAGCAGGGAGAGAGAGGCTGCTCCACACAGTCAGGCAAAAATCCCAGACAAAAGATTTCCAGGGAGTCACTGGCTGTGGAGAAACACAAGCACAGGCTCAACCAGCACCACCTGAATTCTCAAACCTCATCTCAAAATGTCCCGCAAAGGCACACAGCAAATCCCCTCCCTCATCTGGGGAGCCATGGAAGAGAGATGAATGCTAACAATCTGCTTTGCTGGGCTGTGATGGGGAGGCCCCAGGGAGGAAAAGCTGCCCAAAGCTCTGGGGACTTGGGGATTGCATGCATTGGACAGATTGACAGCAGCTCTGCCACTCTGGAAGCGTTCTGAGAAGGCACCAAAGAGATTTTCCCATGGGACATCAGGTTTGGAGTGGTTTTTCACAGAAATAATGATAAAGTTCTGGAATGGCTGCCCAAGGAGGTGTTGGATTCACCATCCCTGGGTGTGTTTAACAAAGCCTGGATGTGGCACTGGGTGCCAGGGTTTGGTTGAGGTGCTGGGGCTGGGTTGGACTCGATTTTGAAGGCCTCTTCCAGCCTGGTGATTCTGTGAATTCTGTGGATTTGCCTGTCACCAGCTGTGGTGTGTTCACTGCACTCCTTGGGTAAGAGCCTGGCAGTGCTGGGGTATCTGCACAGGCCATAAACCCTTCTTCCATCTCTGGCTCCTACAACTGCACCCAGAAACTCCCACAGAAACAACCCAGGGTCAAGACCTGTTTGCAGACAAAAGGATTTGCCACTGATAACAGAGATCCTCAGAAATACCTTAATTGTGAGATTTTTTTCCATCCTCCAAGTGGATTAAAAACCCTCCAAACCACTGTCTCTGGCCTACATACCTTTTCCTTACAAGGCTATTTCTTATGGGCGCATATGGAATATCCCACCTCCTGCCTTTCCCGTGGATGGATCTTCAGTTTAAGCCATTTAATAATATGGTTTGAGGGAATAATAAATAATAATAATAACAGGTTTGAGGGGATTCCCTATTTCTATGCTCGTATTTGCTTTGCTCTCCCCACAAAGAGGTAAAAAAGAGTAGGATCTCCTCCCTCTTCCTTCCCGAACTAAAAGCATCTTCATGGAGCCCTTATGGCCATCTCCACAGATGTTTGGTGCTCTGTGATTTAATGGAGCATTTGGTTCATTCCCTGGTCTGTTCAGTCCTCTGCAGGAATGAACTCCACAGCTCCCAAGGAGAAATTTTTATCTCAAGTAATCACAAGCATTCCTGTACTTGTTTTCTTACTGCTGTGGTGGAACTTGGGGGCTGTAAAAAAGCAGAGTCAGGGGAGAGAAAGTCAAATCCATAGAAAATTTTGAATTAAGTAAGGCCTCGAGCTTTGAGGCTCTGTGTTCACTACAGAAGAAGCACAAAAGCCAGACCAAGATGGAAATGTGCTGCTGCTCCTGAGGGTAACTCCTGAATAGAAATATCTGGCAGCTGGGAGGAAAGTTTGTGGAGAACCAGCTGTGAGGTCAAACAAGAATTACTGAGGAAGGGAGTGGATCTGGTGTGTGGGAGGCAGCACAAAATTGGTATTGTTTTCAAGTGAACCACTGCAAGATTAACTTTGAATGGAATTAAACTCCACAGCAAACCAAAGAGCAAGAAGGATTTTAGAGCCCCTGCTCTCTGCTTGGGTGCTTTGAGAGATGCATACGTGCACATGTGTACATCCACACAGACACTGATTTTCTGCTCCATGGGCAGGGATTTATCCCTTCCCCAGGACTCTGCCCAAGCCTCCCTGCGAGTGTGCCCTGCTTGAGGAGCCTTTGCCCTCTGCAGGGTCAGTGGGAGCCCTTCCAGCCCTCTCTGATTTGCTGCCACTGCCACTGCCCCGGGTCATGCTCTGCCCAGAGGCAGCAGGGCCAGCTCTCTGATGGGATAAATCCAGCACAGAGGCTTTCCAGAGGATCCCAGAGCCTAATCCTCTCTGATTCCCAATGCCCACAACAGCACTGAGCTCACCAGCACTGTCTCCCACTATAAAGTGCCTTCTTTAAAAGGAATATGCTTGGATGTTTCTACTTAATTTAATATTTGTTCTTTCACAGCATCCTAATTCAGGTATAATTTAAATATTGCAATTATTTTTCTCTCAGGGTTTGGCAATTAAAGCTCAGAAAGCACTGCTGCTTACCTGATTGATCCTAAAAACTTTAACATGTCCTTTATCTGCAGGTTTCATCTGTTCCAGATAAGGTAAAGGAGGGGAACAAGATTTCCTTAGAAGGAAGCTGGACCCAATTAAGAAATTGTACGTTAGTTTTCTAACAAAAAAAACACCCCAAAAATACTTTCCTGCAATATTTTTCAACATCTCATCCTAATCCTAAAGCAGATATGTAAATGAGACTTGTATGTTAAGACCTCATGCACTCAATTTTAAGTCTTAAAAAGGTTCAAGAAAAAAAAAAAACACTTCAGATGTCTCCCTTTCATTCCTTCCCATCCTCAGTTCTGGTACCAGAATTGTGTTTTCAGATTAAAACTTCCAAGTGTGTTTCTAAACTAGAAAAAGGAGGACAAGGGCAGGGACGAGGACGTTTAATTTATTATCTTTTCACATTAGAGTTACAGGGAACCTTAATGATATACCAAGCTATAAACCCTGTAGCTGGTGCTGTATTAATCATCTGTCTACATGAGAACTCAGATAAATATATAATCCTATTTCTGCATTGCAGATTTTATATGTGCCTTCCTCAGATTGCTGCTTCTTTTTTTTCATTATTTTGAAAACATTGCTGGAGGGGAGGATCCATCCCAAGGTAGGGAATGGCATCCTAGCTGTACTTGCTTCAATTGAACAGCCATATTAAGATTTATAAGAAGATAACCCAAGCAATAGGCAGCAATTCAAGCTTTGCAGCAGAGAGTCCCTTATTTTTTATTTTTTTTTTAACAGTCTGAGCACAGTTTGTCTCTCTCAACACATTCTCCCTTCTCCAAGGTCAAGTCTGTTGCCAGCCACAGGCAGCAGCTGGCCCACCCAGGCTTCCCCAGCTTGGGGAAGAGCCAGAGCCCACCTGCATATCCAAACCAGTTCATTTCAGACAGGTCCCTGTCCATGTCACCTCTTGTTGTTCACATATTCCTGAAAAAAAAAAATCATATTCTCCTTTTCTGTCTTCCCAAGAAGAAAAGATTTATTTCCATGCTTGAGTTCAGCCCAAGCATGGAAATAAACTCAACCCCTCCACATTCTGTAATATTCAGGCATCACACAGGACAGACAGAGGTACCCAGGTCCTATTTAAGATGAACCAAAACAAGATTTAAAACCAAATAAACCAAAGATTCTGCAAACAGTGGGGCAAACTCACACACACAGTGCCCTGGGGGTAACAGCTCCCCACAAACACTCAGGATAAAGCATCACCTCCAAACCTCTGTGCCCTGAAGGGGAGCTCTGGATGCTGCAGAAATATCAGGGCAGCCCTTCCACATCCTTTTGGGCACCCCTGAGCCTTTCCCCTCCATGGCAGGAGCTCTGTCCTGCCTGCTGCAGAGGGATGCAGGGTGGGCATTAGGGAGGCACCAAACGCTCAGGAAGAGCCATGGAAATTACCTGCAGAGCCCAAAGCTTGTCCCCAAGAAAGCTGGGAGCTGTCCTGCATTGGGATTTGGGCATCTCATCCCTCCTGTAATCCTCCTGCTCCCACAGTTTGTTTTCCTGGCATTTTCAGCCATCTTATTCAGCACTGCTGATTTAGCAGTACCATTTTATCCTGCAGTTCTCTGCATAACAATCACCACGACAGCATCACAGAGACAACCAGTCCTACCATCATGCAAATGTCCTCCATGGGTACTGCAACAATTTGCATTGCATCTCAGGAGCTGTCTGCAATTCTTCTTGGAATTTCCCAGGTTAGCTCAACTACTCATAAATAGGTATTGCTTCAAGCACTGGGGGGAAGGAGGATGACAATCTCATCGTGAAAAACACCATGAAATCATCATTTCATTGTAATTGCATTTCGCTGGTCCCTTAATATCAAACATCATTTGGAGGTATTTTTAGAACAACGTGCGAAATGTTCATTACAATGCAAGCAGAGGGAAGGGACATGGGAAGCCTGCAGTGCAAATTGAGCAGCTGTCCTCAGCCAGGACAACAGCTTCTTCTCCAGCTGACTTCCAGAGGACACAGATCAATGCTGCCTCCTGACAGTTGGGACTGCACTTTTCCCAAGGAGACTGGAAGGGTTTATTGGGAACGCTGTTCCCTTCTAATGACCTGCGTGACACGAGGTGTGCCACTGTGAAAGACAAGTCAGATCGGTGGCAGAGCATTTTATTGTGCTCCATCAGCACCCAGGGGGGGCCAAGGTTAGTGAGATGCTGAGCACAACCATTGCAATGAGTTCATCCAGCCCTAAGACAAACAGTGCACGTGTCAAAAAGAGCCACCACCCCTCAGGAAGTGTCCCTCTTCCCTCAAGGCCTACTGAGGCACAGGAAGGTGACTAAATAAAGAGTGTGGATGGCAGGAGTGTGCTCGGGATGCTGAGGCAGCCAGGGGAATGGGGATGGAGGTCCCCTCATGTCAGAGCCCAAGACATCCCTCTGACTGTTCTAGGTGACTCGAGACCTTGGCACAGAGTCAAAACCACCTGTGCCTTAAATCAAGCCCATGGAAACAATTACCAACTTTATGTGAGTATTTAGAAGCCATGAGAGTTTAAGTAGAATGATAGTTAATTTGTCACAAGACAGAAAAGCAGAATTTTGGGTTTTTAGAATGGAGGTTCAGAAGCAAAGATGGAAGGATTGAAGCAGCCACCTGATACCGACACTTCGTAGATGTCGTATGATTATTCCTCTACATTTCTATCTACTGATGAGGATCTTACTCTTCTAGTATATTAATTACAATCGACTTCCAATCCTTAGAATCTGGTTTAGACCCAGAGAAGATTAATAAACATAATCCTATTCACGATGGCCCTGTCACTGACCCTAAGCATCCTCCTAACTGCACAAGGCACTGGGTGTGCCTTGTCCTTCTTCTTTCTTCTTCTTGGCCTCCATCTTCTAGGTGATGGTGGCATTTTTGGATTGGTTTAGAGTAGAAACTCGCTGTCTAACATAGGTGATAGGTATTGGGAAATTATTGTAAATAATTTAAATGTAGTTCTTAGTATAAAAAACTAACACCACGTCTGGGGCAGGCAGTGTGCCACAATCCAACCTGCTGGACAGACCTCAGCAGGTCAGAGAAAGAATTCTATAAGTAACAGAAAATAAACAATCTTGAAAACCCCAGCCAAAGAATCCTGACTCTTCCTTCAATCCCAGGACTGGGAAAAAGAGATTTTTTTCTAAAGCCTTGGGGTCATCTTGACCACAGAGACTCTGAGACCCCCACTCCAGTCCCAGGTGACAGATGGCTTCAGAGCAGAGTGCAGCAGACCCCAGGACGTGTGTGAGGCTGTGAAGGGGTCCCAGACTGTTCCACCCTCCTGCAGGAACCTGCTCCTTGCTGGTTCCAGCCCCACTGTGCTGGCTGCAGGTTGTGAGGATACCTGGACTAAAAACAGTGGCGCATGGAATTAGTGCTGAGGGATGAGACAGCACCCCCAAAGGCACTGAGTAAACTGAGGGCCCTTGAGCTCCAGAAGGAAGTTGAGGCTGAACAAACAGTGATCTCTGAGAAAACAAGGGTATCCAGGATAAAAAAGTGGAGATTGGACAGAAGACCAAGGGGAGTTTGGAAAGACAAGTAAGGGGAGATCCTGGAATACTGAGATGCATGGATATAAATGACTAGGACAGCCTGAGTGCGAGATCAAGCAGGGTAAAAGCCCAAAACTTGTTGGATCTTGGACAAACTCTATCACCCAATCCCAGCATGGGCTGTCATTCCCTGCCTCACCTGGGACAGCTGGTGGGAATTGTCATATGAGACTTTAGCTGGGGGATGAAGAAGGAGGGATCCCAAATCCCAAATCCTGTTTAAAATGCTGCATCTCACCCTAAACAGCAGCCCAAAGTCTGCACAGATTTATGCTGTGGAACACAATCCAAACCAGAGCACAGAAGATAACTTATCAGACTAAGACAGTTCTTGTCTAAGTAAAAATCTCCTCAGCTGGAGCATGTGTATGAGGAGTGTCATTTTCTCCAAATGCCCAGCTAATTTCCAGAGGTCAGGAGCTGGAAGGTCAGTGAACTGGACAGGCCAGGACTACAGAAATAGCTCTTTGCCCAACATCCCACAGATAAGCATCTTCCCTATCCTGTTTCCTCATTCTGTGCGACAGATTTTTCAGCAAGATCCAAATCAGATTGGACTAAATCTCATTTTATTTTTAATTCATTTCATATGGTTTTATTTTTAACTCACTTTAATTGAAATGCAGCGAATGAAATTATCAATTGAAATTACTTCATCAGCTGTGAGTCTTCATTCTTTAATATATAAAATAAGCTCTTAGTAAATCTGAATCACTGATTTTCCTGTTTCATCCTCAAACCCTGGGATGCTGATGCAATGCATTGGGCATCCAATACTGCAAATTCCACGCTCTCAACCATAAACGTATTCAGGATATTGACCAATTTTTTGGCATTTTTTAATAACACAGCACTTCAATTCTGGCCTAAATCTTGAAACTGCAGTTCCAGCTCTAATCCTCTCCTTCCAAGGGATTTCTTTTGATGCAATAGCCAAGTGTTTTATTAATGGCATGGATGGAGGAACAGAGCACCCTACTCAAGGGCACAGAGTGGGCAAATGGGGAGGGGTGGCCGTGCCACCAGATGGATGAGCTGCCTCTCAGAGGCCAAGAGGAATCCCAGCACGGCCAACAAAGGGAAAGGCAAGGTTGTGCCCCTGAGGCAGGGCAGGCTGGGGGCCAGCTGGCTGGCAAGCAGCTCTGAAGAAAGGCCTTGGGGTTCCTGTTGGACCCGAGGCTGAGCAGGAGCCAGCAGAGTGTCCTCACAGCACAGGGCTGCCTCCCTTCCCACCAGCATCCTGGGGCATCCCAGTGCTCCCACCTGGGCTGGATTCCCTGGAGAGAGCCCTCCAAAGGCCTGCAGAGGGGAGGAAAGGACTGGAGCACCTGACACGCAGGTAGGAGGGTCAGAAAACTGGGAATGCTCAGCCCAGAGAGCAGAAGGCTCGGGGGGAACCTTATCAATGAACAGCTGATGGGAGAAAGTGAGGAAGATGGAGCCAGACTCCTCTCAATGGTCTCTAAAAGGCCAGGAGAGCAAAGGTAGAAAATTCCATTTAAAGGTTAAAAAGCTGTGAGGGTAGCCAAACACTGGCACAGAGAAGTTGGGAAGTCTCCATCCTCGGGGATCCTGAAACCCTGACTGGACATTGCCCTGCTATAGGAGACTCCACCTGGGGCAGGAGGGGTTGGGTTGGACCGTCTCTGCTTGCCAAGCTCAACCACTCTGTGCCTCTGAAATCAGCTTTCTGCAGCCATTTCACCTTCACCGTGTGGGCAAAGGAGACTAAAGGTAAAAAATGCACAAACTCTGCCATAGCAATTCCAGTTTTACTGCTGGGCTTCTTCTAGCTTTTCCCATTAACTGTTTCTAGGATTCTCTGAGAGCCTGGTGCACAGCCCTCAGACGCTCTAACTGTGCCATGAATATTTTAAAAACGAGGGAAAACAAGTTACCAGCAGGATGAACTTGCTCATACGCGGCATGGTAGAAAGGAAGTATTTTGCAACTTGGTTACCATTTCCCAACTCTGCCAACTCTGGTACCTAAGCAGGAATTCCACATCCCTTCTGAAGCCCCATGCTTCACCCATCTGCAGCATTCAGAGGGAACACGTCCTGCCTTTCACAGAGCTGACAGCCTCTTAAATTTATTAAAATACGCCTCATTCCCAAACCTTCTCTTATATGTTGGTTCTTCAACTGCAAATCTCCAGGTTTAACGCAAAAGCCAAGGTTATTTATCAAAAATACAACAGTAAAACCATGCTTTTTAACCTAAAACTTGAACCAAAAATCCTAGAGCTCTTAAAATTGTACTGCATGGTTACATTTCCTACAAAAGGGCACCGAACTTCCCAATGAAGATCACAATAAAATGCTACTTGTCTTCTCTGTTGTTTCACAGGTGAAATTCAAGCCTATACATTTACATAACCTCCTCAATGCCCTTTATTTATTTCTGTTGGCACACCAAAAACCATCCAGCGTGCGGAGCACAACCTACCTAGAGAGAAAGACTCTTCTCTTATGCAACTGCTCCACTAAGGCTCGGTTACCTCGGAGCGCCGGGGAGGGAGGGCTGGATCCCGGCGAGCATCCGAGCATCCCTGCTGGGATCGCTCCAGGGCGGCGGGGCTGAGCCTGCCCGGACCGCAGGGGCTGCGGAGCGATCCCGGCACACACGGAGGGATGGAGCTCTGCCGGAGCGATCCCGGCACACACACACACACACAGAAGGATGATGCTCTGCTGAGCGATCCCGGCACACACGGAGGGATGGAGCTCTGCCGGAGCGATCCCGGCACACAGACACACACACAGAAGGATGCTGCTCTGCCGGAGCGATCCCGGCACACACGGAGGGACGGAGCTCTGCCGGAGCGATCCCGGCACACACACACACGGAGGGATGCTGCTGAGGCTCCATTCAGAGCGGAGTCATCGCTCCCTGCCTGCCTCAGCACAGGAATGATCCCACAGAGGGGCTGGCTGGAGCTTTAGCATCATGTTTTAATAGCTACATCAAACAAAAACACCTCTCCGATCCTTAGCTGTTGGGTTTCTTTAACCCCCTTTTTAACCCCTTTTTCAACCTCTTTTTTTTAACCCCTTTTTAAGTGAATGAAAAATAACTTAATATTGCCAGTTGAAAAAGGGGTTAAAATTAAGTAATCTAAAATTAATCAGAAATGTGTGGTTTTATTCGTGGTGCGGGGGAGACGCTCACATTTGATCAAATCATGTATAATAATCTGGACAGAATTAATCAGAGCGGTACTTGCTAAATTTCACATCCTTCATTGTGTCTCCTTGAAAACAGAATGGAAAAAAAAAAAAAAGCTGGCAAAAAGGCAGCTTGTTCTCCACTAGGTTTCCCAGTCAGGTTAATCAAATGAACCGCTTTCTTCCCTTCAGAAGATGATTTTAGGTGCAAGCTGTAAAAGTATTTCCATTTCTCAAGGGAGGTGGGGTCCCTTTGGAGAACCCCCACTGCTGGAGTCCTGCTGCAGTGCAATGGGCTCTTGGTGAGTGGGAGAGGGAGTTACAAGGTCAAGACTTCTACATTTATTCCAAAATGTAACAAGGAATTACTACCTACACAACTGGCATTTGACAATGTGAACTCCAGGATGAAAATGAAAAAAAAGATTTAAAAAAGCAAGAACACTTTTAACATTTTCATATGCTAGCAGGATGTAAGCTCACAGTTGCTGTATTCAGACAGGAAGATTTATAAATATATATTGAGTAGGATCCAAAAAATGTTGCATCCCTAATCCAACAGCACTGGGAAAGATAAGCTGTACATTTTAAATGCTGGGGGAAGACGAAAGGGGAAAAGAAAATCTTTCCAAGCTGTTTCCTGGATACATGGTATGAAATTTAAAAGGAAAAAAGCACTCACAAAAGTGACTTCACGGCAGCTCTTAGAAGAACAGTATGATACCTAGTTCATCATTACCATGTCCTCTGCAACCTGGAATCCTGCTGGGAAGCATGAAACTCTTCCAAGCTGTTCCAGTATACATGCATGCAACCTTTTTATATATGCAGAAAGCATGAGGGATATCACGCCGGTTTGGTTTGCAGCAGAGAAGAAAATTGACCTTTTCCATGAAAATGAATGTATATTTAGCATTGATGCGGGCCAAAATCAATTCTCTATAGAAATGAAGACAGGCACACAAAAAGGATGAAAAGGGGGGCAGGCAGAGAAAAATAAATAAATAAAAGGGAAAAACCTTCATGCTGCATTGCTCTACACAACTTAGCTACGAGCCTTATTTTATTGCCTTATTCACAAACTTGCTCATTTTACCAGCACTACAGGGAAAATGTGAACCACCTCTTCACAGGTAGCAATTTGGATTAAAATGAGAGGAGCACGAACAAAGTAGAAGCTGTCTGTGATCAAAGACCTGCTGGATACCTGAGTCAAACAGTTATTCCAGAGCAAGGTACAAGAGCCAGTCATGCATATGGATGACCTCTCACAAATTAAATGCTAATCAGGAATGCATCTCAGCAGTAAGAAAAAAACATGTGGACGATCTGTAATCCCTTCTCTAAGCAAATACTAACAAAACACCCCCGTTACCAATTTCATACCTCGGACATCTAACATCAGCCTCAGATCCCGATAAAAGCGCAGTTTTCCAATGCTGGACGTGCCAGCTCTCCTCCAGGCACCTCAACTCGTGTCACATCCCTGCAATCCTTCCCCAGCCCCACAACAGAGAGCAACCAGGGGCTCAAAGCCCAGAAACCCCGAGGAGCAGGGATGTGCAAGGTTTCTCCTGAATCAGAGCCCTTCCCTTGGAGCCCCTCCAGCACTCACCTTGCAGAAGGAGCAGGAGCAGCGGGCTAAGCATCCGCTGGTGGCTGCCTGGGAGCCCCGGGGCTGCCCACAGCCATGGCCCCGGCAGCCCTGGGGATGCTCAGGGAAGTGCCCCGGCTGGGATAGGACGAGCCCGAAGTGGGGACTGGGGAGGCTGGGGCAGAGCCCGGCTGCCGGCGGAGCGCAGGAGCTGCCAGCGCCGCAGGCGCGGATCGAACGCACAGAATTTCCCTTTACATAATCGGAAATGACTCCCGGAATCTCAGGGCTTCTCTTAAAGCCTTGGGTGCCTCGCCAACGGCCAAAAAAGCTTTTTTCCATGCAGCGTTCGTGGTGGGTTTAAACCTGATTCTTCTTTTGATTAAGTAGATAAAAAAATTAAATAAATAATGAAAGTCTATCTGTCAGAAGTCTTAATTAATATACCATACACCTCAGGAAAGCCTTTCCCCATCTTCCCACAGGAAGCACCATGCATGGTAAGAAGGAATTACAGAAAATTCCCACTTTCTTCCCCATTATTTTCTAGTCCATCTCAATACAAAGGCAATGCTTGGGGGTTTTAACCTGCTTGCCCTTTACTCTCAAACAAACGCACTAAAAACTATAAACAGCTCTATAAAGGAACCCAGCTGAAGATTACAGATTTTTCTAACATGAAATAGCTTTGCCTATCACAAGAGAACATTAAAGTTAGAAAAATACAACAGTCAAAGTGTACTGCTCACATTTTAGTGAAATGTGAGCTTCTGAAAGAAAAAAAAAAAAAGGGCACATCCGATTCTTACCAGCAATGATAAAAGCAAAATCCCATCCACGTGTTTTCCTCATCACTAAAGAACTGATTTAATCAAAATCAAGCCCATACGTTTCAAAAACAACAAGATCATGCTGAATTCTCAACCTACCGAAGCCCAGCAAACGCTTTCTGATGCAAGAGAGCCTTTTAGCTATGCAGTTTCTCTTTGACCTTACAGAATAATCTGCACGAGTCGCAGCATTACCTTTGCAGAGACTCCCAGGGCACGAACCAAAACCTAATGCATCACTCAGCCTCATTCCCCACACCATCTTCCCATCAGCTCGCGCCTTTCCCCGGCAGCAAAACGCCAAATAAACGAGCTCAGGAACGGAAAGGGGGAAATATATATATATTTTTTTATTATTATTATCATCATCATCATCACCACCACCACCATCGCTATTGCTCCCGTGCTGTGGATGTCGCTACTTACTCGGCTAAGACATGCTCTCCCCGGCGCAGCGGCGGCAGCCTGCTGGCGGCTAGCGGGCGGAGGGCTCGGGGCTCGGCATGGGCGCGGGCAGGCGCGCAGCGGCCGCGGAGCCGCTCTGCAGACCGTACCACCAGCGCCGAGGGGAGGCAGCGCCCGCGGCAGCATCCCCGCACCGCGCCGCGCCGCGCCGCTCCGCGGGGACACCGCCGCCGCCGCACCGCCACCGCGGCCGCGCGCGGGACCGGCCGAAACACACAGAATCATCATTTAGAAAATAATAATAATAAAAAAAATAATAATAATAATATGGACTGAACCACCATGTTTGTTGTTTGCGATTTTTTTTTTTTTTTTTTTTTTTTTAATGCTTCCCCCTGGGATAATGACAAAAACGGAAGATAGCAAGCGACCAGGAATATGCCACTTACTCAGAAACGGGAGAAACCTTCAAGGACAAGGGCTGTCAAGTCCTATCAGTGTCGCTGGAGGAGGAGAGGGGGGGGATGGAGGGCTGTGGAGCGCATCCCCGGCGCCCCCCGAGCAGGCGCAGGATGCGGCGGGGCTGAGCCCGCAGTGCCCGGCCAGGCTCGGGCTGTGCCCGCCGATGACAGCCCGGCACGGCGGCGTGGCCGAGCTGCAAATTACTTCGTAATCACCCTCTGCAAAGATCCGGCTCCTCGCTCGCCCTCCTCCTCCCCTGCTCTTTCTGTTTATGTAAGAACAATGGGGATTCTAAGGAAAATAGGAAAAAAAAAGGAAAAAAAAAAAAAAAAAGGAAAAAAAAAAAAAAGGGCAGACTTGCAGCGCTGTGGGGTTTGTGTTGTGTTTGTGTCCCTGCCGTGCCTGCCAGAAATCCAAACCCGGACAGAAGGAACAGTGAAATATCCCCGTTTAATCTGATCTGGTCACATCAGCATGTGCTGCAAAACCACACACACATGCCAGAGCAGCTCTCTGCCCTTCTCTTCCTCTTCCTCACAGCCCTGCACTTTGGGGAATTACTGCGTTTTATCTACAGCTTCTCACCGTCCATTCTGAGTTGTTATTATGTGTCTGCTATTTTGAATTATTAGCACATAGAGGATTTTGAAATGTAAAAGGCTTTTCCAATGGGATACCGTGTTAAGGCAGTGCTAAACAAACCCAAACACCAAAAATAAGACAGAGACATCAGTCCTTTGAAAAGCAGAACATTTTCTGTGTAATAGTTTATTTTTTTCAAAGGAAATTGTGATCAGTACATGTACCATGTCCAAACTACAACTTCCAATTCCCTACCTCAAACCATTCAATCCTGAGAGAGACTGAATGCAAGAAAATACCTCTCTCTTTTTTTTATTCTTTTTTTCTTTTTTTTTTCCCCCCTTTTTTTTTTTTGTGAAGAATGTGTAAAACAGCACAGATAAAAGTTGGGATGTGTTCTGTAGCATCCTAGGACAGCTCAAGCCTGTGCCTTGGCCAGGGTGGGCAGGAGCACCTCCCTGAGCAATAATAGGAGTAGCTGTGCTGATGCTCTGTCATCCTGCCTTACTCGCTGCTCAGAATATCAATTCAGCCAGTTAAACCAAAAGTCTGCACTGCACCAAAATGGAAGCTATTAAAAAAAAAAAAAAAAAAAAAAGTGCTGGGATCATTGATCAGGAGTTTTATCTATGCTGATCAATTTTTTCTTAACGAAGTAAAATGTAAATCAGGGCTAGGATCAATGCAGAATTTTCTCATGTGAGACTGCCTTTATCATTAGGAAGCTACAGGCAATTACATGCATGCCAGGACACCAGATGCAGTGACTTTGGGTTATATTAAGCAGAGAGACGTGTCCCCTTTTCAGAACAAGTTTTCAGTACAAACTGCAGCTGTGAGGAGTTTGCAGTGCAGCTCAAACTGAATCCCAGCTCTGAACAAAGCAGTGCTCCAGTTAAATGTCTTGTGCTGAGGTCCCAGACCTATAAATGTTGGTGACCTCTACTGCTCTGTCAGGAAAGCAGGAAGATACTAAGACATCTGCAATTATCTGGCTACTGACATTCTTTTTTATTTTTTTTTTTTTTGATAGAAATTTTGAAGATAATTTGAAAAGCAATAGAAGGTTGATTGACACAATACCAAAATATATTAAAGAAGACTTTTTTCTTACTCTGTCTTTCCTGAAGGAAGAGAGGACTGGCTTAAAGAAATTCAGCACAGCATAAAAAGCTTGTTCCACACATTTGGCTGTTGCCAGTTCAAGGAGGGCTGCTCCCAAAGCAGCCTGTGTCATACTACAGGAACTTCAGGCCACAGGCAGGACCATGAGGTCTATATCAGAAAAAACTCTATTCTTATTTTTAATTAACAGAATAGGCAAGGGAATAAGAGGAGGAGAAAAATTACTCAAAAAAAGGTGTTCAAAAGGGAAAGAAAACCTTAGTTTGAACATTTCATTATCTAGCAAATCCAAGGAACTTTGCACATGGACATTCCCAGTGCTCACTCACCGCAGGCCTCCAAAGCCCCAGAGCACGTGAGGAGATGGAAGATTTGGGGAGGTTTGTTTGGAGCCTGCTCACAGGGCTGTGTTGGTGCTACCTCCATCACAACTCTGCCATCCTGCAGCCAAGGCCAAGCTTTAATGCTGATCTCCATCCTGGAGGATGCAAATCCTGCAGTGTGAGCTGAGCTCCCCAGCCTTGGATCCAGGCACACGCTGGAGTTTGCATCAAGGAGCTCGGAATAAAGAGACAACCTCATGTTTGCCCTCATTTCAAGCTCCCAAGTGAAAACTCTTCAGAAATGGCCCAAAGCTGAGCCCCAGCACTGCTGAGACAGGGCCAGGAGTTCTCTGGTTCCAGGCTGACACCTGCTCCCTGCCCTCAGTTACAGGGCATACCTGCTACCCTCCAACCAGGTCTAAAAACAGCAATTCCCCCCCTGAAATGGGTCAGCCAGTAAACAGCACCTCTAGGAACACTCTGAGCTCGGATTTTAAAGGGTTGGGGGGTTTATTATTATTACTTTCTGGACACAATATGAAAATATTAACATTTTCCAGCCTGGCTTCCAGCACATGCAGCTCAAAATGGCTGCAACATTGGCTGATGCTTTTTTGAGATATTTCATCATCAAATTTAATAGCAAAGCCCTGCAAAGCAAGACACCATCCCAAATGAGGGTTTGTCAGCACATCTTCATGCCTATTAAAGCATCCAGCAGCATGTTATTTAGCTCTGACAGAAAAACAATTTACCACCTTAACTTGGGGGCAAGGAGCGGAAATGGAGCAGAAAAATGGAATGGAAAATAGAAAGATGCTCTTTGGGAGTAAGTTTAAAAAACACAACAACCCTTACGGGGTATAGAAGGAATGAGACTTTAGCTGTTGAGCTTGAGCTGCAACTTGAAAAAATTTTTTCCCCAGTAAAACTTCAACTGACAATTTATATTCAGAGGCAAAAGAGCCTACCTAATCTCTTTGGAGAAAATTTTCATTCTCTATGTGCTGGTGATAGACATCACAAGCGCATTTCAAGGTCTTTATGAGATAATTTATGACAGGAAACACAGGAACATAATTTTAATTCCTCTTTCAGGATCTTGGGGACCAAGACCTCCTTTCCAGTGAGGTTGTCCAGTCAGAGGAACAGCACTGAAAAGCAGGAGCAGATTTCTAATATTTTCTTAATCACAACCCAGATACTTAAACTAGAACAGCAGACTGGCAGCCTCTCATATTTTTAAACCTCATTTGCTACATTTTTTCAAAACAAGAATTAAATCTGTTTTCAGATTCGGTGTCTCTCCAGTTTGGGAACACAGAGCAGTAATATTTCTGCAAGGAAACAGCTTGTGCTCCCAAACTGTGCAAACATGTTGTTATCCTGGGAAGCAACACGACCTAATAAAAGGAGTGCAGGAGAGGGACCTCAGAACAGTCACATTCAAGGACTTGCCCTGCTGTTTCCTGACTGGGAGATGTTAGTAGGTCACTTGATCCCACTGTGCTTCAATTTCCCTAACTATAAAGTCAGTGTATTCCCGAGTTTAAATTACAGCTCTCTGGAGCTGGTTGCTTGGTTAACCCTTCCCTGCCCTTGGGGGAAGGTGTTGGGCACACCTGGCTGTGTTGGGGGAGGTTCTGGAGCTAATCCAGGCACAGGGTTTGGGTTGGGAGAGCCCCAGAGCTCCCACCCAAGCCCAGCCATTCGCTGTGAGATTTAAACTTCAGAAGCTCGCTGTTGCCTTGAACTCTTTATTTTATCTGCCACATTTATTTTCCTGTACAAATTGCCACTTGCTCTGGCTGATAAATTATTGCAGCTCACTTCCTTGACCAGCAGCCCAACTTTCTCAATATCTGAAAGGAAAACTACCAGCCAGCCAGAACTGCAGTTCCCCCCTCACCTTCAATCTCCACCAGCTGATATCTACAAATATCCCCATTTTTCTTCTTTCACCATCCAAAAGCCATGCCCACAAAAAGCAGGTGCCTGCAAGGCTGGGCTGCCATTGCTGTCCCCTCCTTGTCACAGGTTTCAAGCTCAGAAAACAACACCAGGCTCCCAGGATCACCCAAGCAGGAAGGGAAATCTTTAGGCTCTTGCAACAACAACAAAAAAAACCCCAAAAATCGAGGAAGAAGCATTAATTAGCCTGAGCTTCCCAGTAAAGCTTAAGTAAACCTGGCTCACTGCCACAGCCCAAGCACAGCAACGACAGAGAAACATCTTAGCAGCCTCCTCCAAAGGGATCTGCCCTGGCCAGAGTGAGGACCTGCAGCATCTGACACAGCTAAACCTGAACCCACTGCTCAAATCAGCTTCTCAACAGCCTAGGACAGGCCTAAGAATACAAAACCTGTCTTATACCAGCACTCAACCCTCTTTCTGCTTACAGACAGAATCTGCCCTCTCACATGCACATTTGTCAACACTCAGAACAAATCTTAGACCAACCAATAGAGTGGTCTGGCAAGAGCTTGGTGAGCCACCTTGTGAGGGTGCCACAGCTTCTGGGACTGTGGATAGGCAGCAAAGGAATCTCTCCTTCATTCTGTGGGCATTTAAACCCCATAAAATGCCAGTTCCCAAAACAGAACTTGTGCCAGCTGCCTTCCAGCATTAATCTGTTTACTTAACGTAATTCAGTGATACTGGCAGGGAGATTCCAGCCCTTTGTGGTTTCCACCACAGGAATTCCCTTCCTTGGGTTCTGGAAGGAAATTTTACTCTCCCCCTGCAGTTTCCTATCACTGGTCCTGATGGAGATTAGAAATGTAATCCAAAGTCAATTAAACTCAAATTATAGGATTGTACAATTTATAGGGGTCACACCAGCTCATATCAAACTGCAGATTTCAGACAACCTGACTCCGAAGAATGTTTGGAAATAGGGGTGAAAGTGCACAAGTAGATGGCTTACATGGACTCATCCCTCTCTTGCATCAAAACTATTCTCCCAGAAAAAACAGAGTTTGAAATCAGAATTTTGGTTCAGTACCTTCTTCTGATATCACTGATGTTAAATACCACCACAATGTTCTAAAAGTTGTTTTTCCTTCTTATTTGCTAAATTTCTGTACAGGAAATTCTCTTGCATTTGGAAAGAATATCCCCAGCAGATGGGTTTGCAGGAGCACCCTTTGCCATGAAATTGTGCATGAGTGTGCTATAGATGTGACCCTCAAGTGCCCCCTTCACACAGCCAGGTCACACCATGACCCTGCACTGCACCTTGGAGAAGAAACCCACCATTGTTCTACTGAAACTGCTCAACCCTCCCCAGCCATACTCCAGATTAGAGAGTAAGAAATTACAGCAGAGAATTCCATGACAAATATGGGCTGTTATTAATATTATTAAGGAAATGCATGTTCCTTTGAAAATTTAAAGCTTTCATTCTTCAATATATGAACTTTTCCTACATACCTGGATCTCCTGACAGGAAACCTCATTAACTGACACAGTAGCTCCCATTGTGGCATTTTTGTCAAATGGCTCAGAATGGGAGCCTGGACCAGCCTTATTTATTACTCTAATAAAGGCAAATTATTAACACAAAGGGAAAGAATGGTGGGACAAGGTTCAATCACTCTCAACAACTCGAACAGGAGAACAGAATTTGAACAAACCATGAAAAAAAAGGACTTTTGATATCTCAGCAAACAATCCAACTCCCATCCACATTTCCTAGCAATTAATCACCTGCAGGGATTGCCTCCTGGTTGAGGAAAGGGTTTTCCCAATCTAATGAGATAAAAGGCTATGTTTAGCTTAGTGGGCAAAGCAATCTGACCCATTAAGCTTTGCTAAGCCCTGGGTATCTGTGCCCTGCTGATCATCCTGCCTGAGGAACGTGCACACACAGGCACCCACAGGGGGCCAGAGCCACTCCTGGGAATGTCAGGGCCACCCCAGAGCCACCTCCTCCAGAGGGTGTCCCCACAGCCCAGAGCCCCATCCTGGGAATGTCAGGGCCACCCCAAGGCCACTTCCAGAGGGTCTTCCCACAGCCCCATCCTGGGAATGTCAGGGCCACCCCAGAGCCACCTCCTCCAGAGGGTGAACTCAGAGTCCAGAGCCACCTCCTCCAAAGGATGTCCCCACAGCCCAGAGTCCATCCTGGGAGTCTCAGGGCCATCCCAGAGCCACCTCCTCCAAAGGAGGTCCCCACAGCCCAGAATCCATCCTGGTAGTCTCAGGGCCATCCCAGAGCCATCTCCTCCAAAGGATGTCCCCACAGCCCAGAGCCCATCCTGGGACTCTCAGGGCCATCCCAGAGCCATGAGGGTGTCCCCAGAGCCCAGGGCCTCATCCTGGAAATCTCAGGGCCATCCCAGAGCCATCTCCTCCAGAAGGTGTCCATCCACACAGCCCATCCTGGGAATGTCAGGGCCACCTCTTCCAGAGGGTGTCCAGGCCCCATCCTGGGAATGTCAGGGCCACCTCTTTCAGAGGATGTCCAGGCCCCATCTGGGAGTCTCAGGGCCACTCTAGAGCCATCTCCTCCAGAGGGTGTCCCCAGAGCCCAGCACCAGGGCCTCTCCTCACTGCAGGCCCCAAAGCCATGCAGATCTTGGTGCTCCTCTGGGTGAAGGAGGAGCTGGAGCTCACCCACCCGCCCACCCATCACAGAAATCACTGAGAACCCCCAATGTCCTTCCCTGTGCCACACCGTCCAGCCTAGCCAAAGCTTTGTTTTCACTCTGTGCTGCTGATGTCACCGAGGCTGGCAGTGCCACCCCAGTGGCTGTGGGAACCCAGCCTGGTCCCAGGGCCTTGGGAGGGTTCACTGGTGCTGGCTGGAACGTTCTGGTACAGCCCAAAGTGTTTCACACCAAAGTGCTGCCCCTTCCCTGCATGGCAGCGTTTGACAGAATGGCTCTCCACTCCAGCCAAAACAAACAAAAAATGTGTGAGCTTCAGTAAGTCAGTTCTTTCCATGCCACTGCAACAGCTGGGAAAAACTCTCACAAAAGCCAATGCAAGGCTTCAAGCAAGCATAGAGTCAAACCTGATCTGAAATTATCACAATGGATGTTTGTAGCTTTTCGGTATAAATATTCTTTTGTAAAGACTCAGAATTTGTATTCACAACTACATCTAGATTTGAAATAAATGTTCAAAGTCTTCAGCAAAGAATGAGCTTTACAATAAGAAAGCTTCAAGAATTATTGCTATAGAAAACTTACTCAGAGGTGTAAGGTATAATTTGCACAAAAATACTTATTCATATTATTCAATATTAAACTAAATACAAGACCCAAATGTTATTGCAATAAATATAGTCGGTATAGGAAATAAAAATACACTCTAAATGAAAATTAGGTGGGTGTCAGGCTTGGCTTCCAGATTGAGCCATGTCCTGAAGATCCATGAGCTGTTCCTTAACCCCAGATGCAGCACTATGAAGCAATAGTTATGAAAATTTTGCCAAAATATCAGAACTTTTTGAAGCAACTGAGCTTAGGGCTTGCCAAAACATTATTGTAGAGTGCAAGAGTCTGTCCAGCACAGAATAGTGAACATGTGAACAAAAATGTTATTGGAGAAAAAAATCCCACCAATATTTAGTCTAGAATAATCAACCATCCCAACGAAATTGGCTCATTTTATGGTATTTCCCTTAGCTAAATAACCCTTCAAACTCTCCATTATTTTAAAATTATCCTTCTGCAACAACACAGATTCCTCACTGAGAGGAAAGATTCCATTCCTTCAGGAAGCGTTTAAAAAAAAGGAAAAAACCCAAACAAACAGAATCAGAAAACCACACCAAAACAACACAAAAGAACCCCCCACAAAACTCATTTAGTTTGGTCAGAAAGGAGTCAAGAAAGGATTTAGGGGCAAACAAGGCACAGTAATACCTCTCCTACCCCCCATAAAGGAGCCAGGAAATGCAAGAAACAAAAGACCAAGCAGAAGGAACCAGAACCAGTCATTGTAGACTTTGTAGAATCCCAGAATATCCTGAGAGGGACCCTCAAGGTGCACTGAACCCAACTCCTGGCCATGGTTGGGTCACAGCCAGGTTTAACCTAGCAGAGAGCACAGCCTGGGAGGTTTGAATGATCTCCTAATTACATCCTGAGTGATTTATTGACTGCATTTTCACCTCCCTTTCTTCAGAGCCAGAATTGTTCTTTTCTGCACCAGCAACGATTGGTTTTAGGCGCTGAGAACAGGATGCAGCATTGTGCAGAGGAAATAGAAGTCTGGTTATTTATTTCACTGGGGGTCATTTGTCAGCTCCCATCCCAAGCCCAGTCAAATTCCCCTCCACAGGGACCACCAGGAAGTGCTCCAGGACCAGCAGGCAAATTCCAGAGCCCAGAACTCAAGGTCTCATCCAGAACTTCTCCATCTGGATGACCAACATCATCATCATCTCCCTTTCCCAGGGCTAACTCACAGACATTATCTCTTAGCAAGGTTTTTGCTCCAAATAAATCTTTTGGATGTCTTAATGTCCGGTAATAAACCAGCAGATTATGGTGATAAAATCCCAACAGCCTCCTCCTGTTGGAGGCAGGCAGAAACCACCCCTCCTCCTCCTCACCTTACCAACCACACACATCCTGATCTCCATAAACAGAATTAATGGGTGAAAATAATTAAGGGGGGGGAAAAAGTAATTTACTGGTGAATAAATACAAAAGCCTTGCTGGGAGGTTGAGAAAATAAATCTGCAAAGCTCACTTAAATCACTCCAAAAAAGGGAAGATAAGAGGGAGAGTTTGAAGCACTTGTAAACCAGTAAAAAGCCAGGACAGCATCTTTTTTTTCCTCCTCTTTAAAGTGTTACAAGGTGGTTTATGCATGGGCTGATAATTTAATACCATTAAGAATTCATCTGCCATTACAGCACAGTAATTTTGAAAGTGTCCAGCACCATCAGATAAGCACAAATTCTACTTCAATCCACATTTCTTCTTGGAATTCCCATATTTGGAAGGATTCCTTAATTTCTTTATACAAATAGCCTTTTTTTCTCTAACACAGCACTGTCCTACAAAGATCAACTTCATAGCTCTGTTACATATCTTGGAGTTTTGCTCTCTAAATCAGACATTCCAGCTGTATATAAAATTATACAGCTTTTATTTTCAAAAGCCCAAGGAAAAAGATAATCAGTAATGCATATACTTGTGTACATATGTAATATATACAGGGAAATTCCTAACCTTGAAGGGAACCATATTTCTTGAACACTGATGTCAGTGCTCAGAGATGTTTCTTGACCTTGAGGATAAAAATAAATTGTGCAGCCCTGCATCGTGTCCTCGGCTTAGTTCACTAAAGACATCTAAATGTTCCGTGCTCACATACCATAAAACAGTTAAACACAGATATTCCATATTAATTATATTTAATACTCCTAACTTCGATTTGCGGAGAGGAAAATTGGGTTTCCCAGGAGCTGCTGCAGCTTCCAAACATCCTCTAATTCACCAGCAGCAGAGATGCTCACACTGTTATATTTAGATAAAGTAGTGATGAGAACCCTCAGCACATTATCTGCAAAATTAAATCCCACTGAGGTTTTTTTCCCTCTTGCCATTTCATTAATTCCAGCTCAGGAGCAACAATGGAAGATCATAATATGTGGAAGAGATAAAATAATAAAATATATAATGAAATATCATTCGGAATTCTACGTTTCCTGCTTTTAAAATAATGGGATTTTTGGTAATTTCTGTGACTGGGAAAGAAGACTCACAGAGAAGCTTCCTGAAGCTGCTGAGATGATGTCTGCTAGCACTGATCTTCAAGTAATTAATTCTCTAACGAAACATCTGAAGGCCAAGCTCAAGTATCCTTTAAAAATGCAATGGTTTCTCAAGGAAACATTTCAGAGAAGCTGACAGCCTTTGATTTCCCACTTTACAGAAATCCTGGGCTCCCCCTTCAGGAATGATGCCCTGGTGCCCCCAGCACTGGCACAGCCCAGGTGCCACCCGAGGTGTCCCCTGCTGGTGCTGCCTGGGGACCGTGGAGCTGTGCCAGAGCTGCCCAGATGTTCCTCCCCAGGCTCCTGATCCCACCCAGGGCTCTCAGCAGGGCCAGGGACAGCACCCTCAGCTCCCAGAGGGAACTTCACTCACTGGGAAGGAAACTGAGTGTGCATCCCCTGGCCTGGCTGGGAAAACACTCACAGGGACTGGACACAGCCACAGCTCAACTGGCAATTAATACATTAATTAACAGAGGTACAGAGCCCTCCAGGTGTCCAAAGAAGTTGGTCCCAAGAGAAAAAGGTATCCCTTGGTTGACACAAAGACCCTTTCACAGCTAAACAAGTTCATACAAAATCCCAAAACAGCAATCCCACAGCACATCTTTGGCCAACCCCTCACTGATGTCACCTGAAGTTGTGCCACTTACACCAGCAGAGCCCTCCCCAGAGCCCAGGAGAGCTTCATTCCAACAAAAAAACCCTATAGTTTGTTAGCAGGGGAATTAAAAAGAACCATTTTCTTTGTCTATCCTCAAAAATAGTTGGGAAAGCATCTTTGGGATGCCTCTTCTTCCTCCCTGCAGGATGACAAAAAAAACCTGATGAAACAGAACTTTATTTTACATCATTTGCTTCCTCTCAGCCTCAACTAAGTTAAATATAATCGCACAGAAATTAAGTCAATCACATTATTAAGAAAAGAAGAAGTTAATTTCTCTTAGGGGATAAAATTTTGATGGGTGTAAAAAGAGGTACTTCTAAACCAGCTGAGGAGAGAAACTCAGTGCATGCCCTGGAAGGAAGGATGGCCAGGTTTTATGAAGGACCACCTAAAATTCTTCAATACAGAACCCAATGGAAAAGCATGAATTATACAAATCAAATATGACAGCATTTGAGAGTCTACACCAGGATATTTAATTTATACAAGTTTTGGATCCTGTGTTTCCTGGAAGGCAAAAACAATAATAAATGCTGAAATCACTGTCTGTAAAGAGCAAGATTACCTCACTTGTAAGAAAATCTGGCTTCTTTTCTCCTGGTTTATGAGAAAACCTAAACACATGGTTTATTTGGGCACCATGAATAGGGAAAGTGATTGCACTGGTGTTCCAGCAGTGAAAGACTCTGGGTGTGTTTGCAGAATCAGCACGAGAGCAGCAAGGCAGGGATTTCAATCTCTAGGAAGGGAATGTTTAACCAGTGCAAGGCAATAAACATTATTCTGGCACATTATTCTATCCCTCACAGAACCAATCCAAGTAATTATTTTAAAACACCATTTCTGACTTGTGCATCCAATGAGAGCAACTAAAAATTTTGTTGTTGGACAGCAAAACCAGCATCCAGTTAAGCTAAAGTAATACAGTATTACAAAGATTTAGTGATAACCTTAAAGAACTCTGGAATTTTAGGGTTTTTTTTAAGAGCTTGAAACCTCAAGATTGAAAGCAACCTTAGAAATTTAATTTTCAAACCAATAGCCCATCTTTTATAAATATGGCACCCAATGAAATCAGGCATCAATTTTAGTTTATACTGAGCAAATGGTGTGATACTGAGCACTGCCCTGGAGATGCTGTAACAGTGAGATCCAGATCCTTTATCCCTTCCTCTCTCACCCCAAACTTCAGCTGTAAATAACTGATCCCACATTTACAGGCTCCAATGTGATCCCTGTGGAGATCTCTCTCAGATCTCCTACACATGCCTTACATAAAGCCTTGTCTCTCCATCACCACACAATCAGCTCAAGCCCCACCAGACTCCAGAGATGTATATTTAGCTGGAAGAGAATGAGAGCTAGCACAGCTTATGCTCAGTTATATCATCCTGGAAAATCCTGGAGTGAGGAGCTGAGCGATTTCCCTGTGCTGAGCTCCACGCTGCCCCAGTTCTGTGATCAGTTCTCAAGGCACACATTCAAAAACCAAATATGTGACACTCAAAAGCCAAATTTTAGACATTCAAAAGCCAAATTTGAGACCTCCACAGGCTTCTCCTCCCCTCTGGTAGCAGTGCCTGGCACCAAGGTCTGGGCCAGCACCTCCAAATTCCCAGCTCAGCTCCACTCCTGCTGCTCCAAGATATTTTCTGGGAATGCCACCTGGAATGTAGTGCTTCCTCTCACCCAACTGAGCCATTAACTGAGGCTCTCCTGAGCTCTCAGCTTGCAGAACAACTGGGAATTCCTCCAGGAGGAGGGGTTCTCCCCTCTGCCCAGCAGCTGGGATGGGGGGACAGGGGCTGCTGGTTCTGCAGGGTCCCCCCACTTGGGTTCCACAGACACTCTGTGGCTGCAGCAAACTCAGCCAAACCCACAAACAAGCTGTGATGACAGAAGAGATTTCAAATAGAGGGTGACCATGCTGCAAGAGGATTAGCTCAGGGCTAGGAAGATCCAGGCTTAATTTCAACATCCATCTCAAATTCTCCCCGTAACCTTGACCAAGTGATTTAATTTCACCGTGTCCGCTTCCTAAATATATCCAGGATAGATCACCTCCCAAATGTGCAGTGAGGACAAACAGAAGATTGCTAAATACTCTGATAAACTCTCAGTATTGAGGGCCTTCCACGGGCAGATAAAATCTACTGGGCAAACACAAAGTAAATACTAAGTAGCCAGATCGCTGGGGAATTTATTGCACTCTATTACATTGCAGCAGAAATTCAGAGGAGTAAATTCAATATTCCATGTTTTACTGAACATAACACAGAGCTGAGGAGGACTACGGACTTTTTCCTGTGAGTTCTTAAAAATCTTGAATACTTTCTCTTATTTTCATGGACTTAAGATCTTCAAAAATGTTCAGGGGACCTTTCTCCCAGTTTTTAACCTACATATATTCTGGTCAAATCTCAGAACACTGATTTATCAAGCATAAAAGTCAACACAAGACAGCTCTGAAGAAATCCCAACCCCAGCTCTTCTGGGGAACCAGCTCCTGTTTTTCTGGCTTACTTTCCACGCCTCATATTCTTTCCTCCTTGCATTAAAATTACACCTGTTAATTTAATTGTACTTCCAGATCTCTTCAGATATAAGACTGAATTCCTCCTTCCTCAGCTTTTAACTGGGATATCTTCTAAAAAACCCAAACCAAACAACAAAAACTCGACAGTCTTCAGAACACACATATCATTTTTGTGACATGTGGATGCAAAACTTCTGTATTCACACCTGGAGCGGCTCCTCAAAGCCCCCCACACAGAATGATTTAGGTTGGAAAAGACCTTCTGAATGCCACAAACCCCTCCAGTATTTAGGGTGTTTTTGCTAATAGTGCTTCTTTCTGTCTTCTCTGAGCTCCTAGTAATGAGCACACTCTGAAGAGTTTGTTTTATCCATGTTGAAATGTTTGAAATCCGTTTGAAATCTGCTTGAAATCTGAAAAACAGCAGCAATGCTGCCAGCCCTGCTTTCTGCAGGAAGAACTTCCAAACTTCCTTTCCTTATCCATGAATACTGATAGAACGACCTCTCCCTCTGCACCTCCAGAACCTTTCACTGTTTGCTCCACAAATCCCAAATCCCAGAGCAACTCCTGCATCCCTGCCCAAGGGCTCCCTGGCCCAGCTGGAGGAGCTGCCCATGGTCAAGAACTTGTGGCCCCCCTACCAGCAAGGTCCAGCAGGATAAAGGGGGAAAACAGGGATCCTGCTGAGGAACAGCATCAAAGCAGGCAGAGCCACCAGGCACCAACTCACACTAGCACTGCCACAGCTGGAAAACCTCTGCTCCAAAAACATGAAATCCTCCATAAAAAGTGAGCGGGACAAATCTATTAAACATTCTGACATGGAAACTCCGTGGAAAAGGCTGAAATGCCGTTGCCCAGACTGCTGGTGTCACTGTATTTCTCCACAGAATTTGAATTTGCAGGCTAAGGAACACAGCCTTTAATTTATTAGGATGAATTATCCAAACATAACATCTCACAATCCTGGCTGCAAGAGCCTGCTTAAAGCAGAAACAGACAAAAGCAGAGAATCTCAATCCCAGACAAAGGATTAAGGAATGCTAAAGTGTCCAAGAAGCAGCTGGACACGGAACTCAGGCCATGGTCTGGCTGACAAGGGGATGCTCAAGGTTTGGACTCCGTGATCTTGGAGCTCTTTTCCAACCTTAATGATCCTGTGATTCTAAGCAGGAAGCAGAAACAAGGTGAAAGCTTTCAGAGCTGTGTCAGTGCAGACTCCAGCAGGAAGATCCAGGCTGAATGCTTAGAAAAAATAAGAGATTGGAAAGAAAATGCTCCTCCTCCTCCTGCTCCCTGCACTTTCCCAATGTGGCAGCATGTCCTATTTCCCAAAAGTTCACTCTATTGTCTCTCTTTCACCTCTGTAAACAGAGTTGAAATCAAAGAACGCTGCTATTCTTCCTGTTCTACAAAAGCAGGCATTACTGTTACAGGTGTGTTCTGCTTGGAATGGTTTTATTCACTTTTTTCCAGTTTCTTTCTCATTCTGGGTATCCTCACTGCAAGCACAGGGAGTGTCCAAGGGAATATCAACTGTGGAACAAGAAAATTGAATTTTTCCTCCTTTTTTCTCTCATGCTTAACCTGCACTTGTCTCAGCTCTACCTAAACCTCAGCCCTACCCAAAGCTCATCCCTACCCATTGTTTAGCCCTACCCAAAGCTGCCAGAGCTCCTGACGTCAGGTGGAATTAGGTCAGCACCAAGGCTCTGCTGAGGAGGAATCACATCCTGGATCTCATTTCTCTCCTTGAAACACCAACCAAATCAGGGCATTATTTTCCAGCTCCCATCCTGGATGGCTGCCGTAATTTGGATTTTCTTCTCCTTAGCTGAGCAAGCATGAGGGAGGAGGAGGAGGAGGAGGAGGAGGAGGAAAAGGTACTTAATCTCTTTAGAAAGCAGCACTTGACACCCAGTGTGTAGGTGATAATGAGCATTTCTAGGGAGCTGACATAATACCCAGCATTTACAGGAGGGAAACTTTGCTGTGAGAGGAGCCAAGGTCCTCTGAAGAGATTAATTCATGATTTCTCTTCTCTCACACTGTAAAAAAAAACCCAACACGATTAACTCTAAAGCAATTCTACAGTTGTTCCAAAATGCACAAGAGGTGATAGTGGTATCACAGCTCTCTTGGATGCCTGGAAAAGAAGGTACAGTTCACCTTAATTAATACTCCAGAAAAAAATGAAAATACCACCTATTAGATTAAAGCCAGAAGGAAAAAATGGAAAAGAAAAGAATGGAAGAGAGAAGAGAAGAGAAGAGAAGAGAAGAGAAGAGAAGAGAAGAGAAGAGAAGAGAAGAGAAGAGAAGAGAAGAGAAGAGAAGAGAAGAGAAGAGAAGAGAAGAGAAGAGAAGAGAAGAGAAGAGAAGAGAAGAGAAGAGAAGAGAAGAGAAGAGAAAGAAGAAGACGAGAAGCCCAACTAAATTAAGTGTAGCAAGTAGCAAATAAATAGGAAGCAAATTTAAAATTAATCACAAGGTGAACATTCCCCAGCTCCCCACACATCTCTCTCTGGCAATTAAGCTACAACTGTCCTTACAGAGGGAAAGAAAGATGCAATAGCTTTATTTACATATAAACAATTATTCAGCTGTAAAGAGAACTCACACACACAGGAGTTAATGGAGAAATCATCAACACAGCTATCGACTACACTTAGATCTCCTCTTCAGGTGCCAGGTAGCAATTCCAGACCCCTTCACCTTGGGAATTCTTAAATATTCCCCTCTTTATCTGGACTAACCTGTGCCACTCCTATTTCAAAAACACTAAATACTGCCTCAGGTTGGGGTTTGGGGATATTAGCCTCTATCAAAGCATATTTGCACAAAGTGTGTCTGAGCCACAGAACAAAACTAAAAATTAACCAGGCACATGTAACTTTATAGAGCCTGCCATAAAATGCCACCAAAGGCCCGGAGATACTGCCTGAACCATGGCCTCTTTGGAAATCCACAAATGTTTGCTGGAGAATTGGACACGTCTCGCCACAGCAAATCTCAGTTTACCACTAAAAATCCCCATGCAAGGCTTGTTTTGAGGCAAAAATTTCCACCTACTCCTGCATATTTTCCTGTCCAAATACTGCTTTTGCCCCAGACACTGGCCTCCATTCCCTGCTCCAAGTTTTTATTGTACAATTGTGTTATTTGGAACATGGAGAATGAGGTTGAGTGTTAAATTATTACTTTATCTTTGCGAGATGAATTAGGGCTACACACAAAGGTGCCGAAGGTAATTAATTATCACATTGATGAGGCTCGGCCAGAATCTCAAAGTTAACCTCTGCACAGCTCTGCCCTGTGGAGCTCAGAGTTTGCTCCTTCCCTGGAGTCTCTGACCACACAGATTTCTCACCCAGAGGTGATAAATGAACCTCTGGGTCCAAATTAATGTTTCTGTGAGAGCCACGCTGCTCCCATATCCAGAACAATCTCACGATAGAACAACTGTGAATTTTTCCTTCTGCTTGAATACAGATTCTACAGGTTGTTTGCAATGCTCTTTGACAATGCAAACCATGCAATATTTCATTTTGGAAGGTGAGCATCTCTTGGAGGAAGAATGGAACACATCCAAGCAGATCCAAGAGCTGTGGCAAATCCTCATCCTCCTCCTCTCCCTGCTCCCTGTGTGGGACCACTGGAGTTTGTTTTCCCCTCAGAGACTTCATTTCAGAGAGCTGGGTTTACAGAAATTTCATTTCTGCCTTCCTGAAGCTCAGCTTTTTCTTCGTTTCTGCTTTTTTTCCTTCCCAAGCTAGCTCTTTGCAGGGTTAACTGCAGGAAAGTGATGCTCAAGGAGAAGGGAATGGGATTTCTGCTTTTGCCAACAAATATTCCTTCATGGATCTTAATTTCAATTGCTACTCCCTCCATTGGGCCATTGTCACCGCCCAAGGAAAGTGTGCTGGGATTCCATCAGCTCCAGGAACAAGAAAATCCCAACTGGAAGCCAACTGGTGCAACAGCTCAAATGCAACTTTAAGTTCACAAAGACGCACAAGTTTTGATTTTGCTTTCTGTAATAATGACTCCTCTTAAAAAAAAATAAAAATATTAAAAGAGGATGAGAGACATTATGAAGAGCTAAAGCTTTTCCTTTTAATGCAAATGTAGCTGGAAGTGCATTAACCACAGAACATTCATTGGGCATTAATTCCAATGCTAGAATGACCTCTGGTCCTATGGAATGTCTGCTGTGCCTGGGAAGGATGGAGCACACATTGAGGAGTTCTAACAGAACCAGTTCCATCCTAGCTTTTAAAGAATCAAACTCTTCTCTAGGTGCTTTCCCTTCAGCTCCAGAGCTTTAGGTGTTGGATGGGCTGTTCCCACCATGGGCTCCTCAAAGCTCCAGCAGGACCTGGATCAGCTCCAGGTGAGTGCAGGAGCAGAGCAGGGCAGGACTGGGCCCATGGAGGTGAAACCAAAAGGGCCAAACCCCAATTTTGCATCAGCTGAAGCTGTGCTGACACAACCATGTGTCCCAGTCCCACCAAACCTCACAGAGGTCAATGATCTCTTCCACAAGAGGGAATTGTGCCAAGGATGATGATTCCTCATTGACCACAAAGTGGCTCTGATTTCAAGCTGTTAAACTCAACTGAAGTGTCCCAGTGGAGAACATCTATATCTAGAGTGCATATTCACTGTGCAAAACCAAACATAAACCCCTCTGCCCAGGAAATTCCACAGTGTGCACTGTGAAAGAGAATTCTCTGTACCCCTCAGAAGTTACAGCTGCTTTTTGCAGTTACTTCTCACAGCTTTTCACTAATATTTCCCACAACAGCAAACAGAACATGCATGGGCACAGTCACAACTGCAAAGTTATTCCTTCATGTGCTCCCAGTTATTAATATGTTCTTCTCTGCATCTTATGGACCATGTATTCACAGCAACCATATGGATCAGTTAAAAACAAACAAACAAACCCAAAGGAAAACAGGTTGGCTGCAAACTCCAGAGTGGTTTTCATCAAGGCTGTGAAAATGTTTACAAATTTCCCTAAATTCCAGTCTAAAAATCCCATTTTAAAATCTCCACATTGATCAGTGGCAGCGAAGCAGTTTCCCGGAAGCCATTTTGATTAAAATCAGAGCAGTGAAGCTGTCACAGAGATTCTGGGGAGGAGCCAGGAGCACTGAAGGTGTTGTGCCTGCTTTTCTAAGAGCAGCTGCTGAAGGTCCTTGTTGGAATTCTGGATGCTGAGGAATTCAGACTTTCTGTGCTGACAGACCCTGACACCCAAGAGAACACTGCATTGACCTGAGGCTGTGGAGAAGCTTCCAAAATTGAATGATAGCACTGGGATTGTGGGTGTGGAGTTGATTAGAAATATGTGATGTCACAGGGTGGAAAACTTAGAATTTAAGGTTTTAGAATACAGTAATAGATACAGAGCAAGATAGAAGTGCCTGTCCCAGAGGTGCCTGGAGAACCCAGTCCCACTGCTCTGGAATGATGCCAGTTACTCTGGGCAGCTCCTCCCCACAGGTGACATCAACAATTTGACATTTGGACCCCACAGACCCATTCACTGTGAGATTTGTGACACATTTTGTGTGGATCTTGCATCCAGGCACTGTAGGAATTCTGTGAATGCTGCTCCATTGTGCCGCTGAACAGACCGGAGGCAAAGGATTTTCAGGTGGCAGGAGGGACTTAAAAGCAGAGAGCAGAAAAAAAAAAAAAAGGATGAGTTCCTAAAGCTTCTATTTCTTGGGTTGGACAGAGTTAAACTGCTTTAATGAATTAAAGAATATTGTATTTTGTACACACATATTGTGAAGGAGCAGCCTGCACAAATTCCCAGACACTGAAATTAATCTGTCATCTTGCAAGGTCACCATCACCAGGGAGCAGCTCTGGCAAAATGATGGGTGATGGAAAGGCAGAGTGAGTAACTAAATCAATGACTCAATATTGCTCTCTAGGAAATGATATTTTGGGTTGGAGGATACTCTGCTGTGAGATCTCTCTTCAGCAGGGAACAAGGTCAGGAATAATATTGCACTAACCAGGAGCAAATAAACATGGGGATCTGGCATTGTAGATGGAAAAAATTCACGAAAAATGTTTTTCCTACATCACTCACTAATTATTGCTCATAATTAAAGTTTATAAATATTTCCTCATACCCCATCCCTCTGAGTCCAAATCTTTTCCAATATGCATTTTCCATTCTAAAAATATTTTCTGTTTCAGCACTCGGCCATCAGCTGAATCCTCCCCCTAATCCTTTCCAGGTATAAAATTAAAATCAAAATGAAAAATGCAATTTCTACAAAGCCCCAAGAGCCCTTCTGAAATGTGCTGTGCTGACAGGTGGATTGCCAAACCACATTAGGACATTTTTGACCTTTTGCACTTTCAAATCAGTTGCAGTAAAGATATCGGGCATTTTGCAATAGGAGCTCTCCACAAAGAGTTGCTTCTAGGAAAATTTCCTTCTATTTCAGAATATGAGTGACAGGACTACTTTGGAAAAAGGTAAAAAATCACAAAGATGAAATTTTAGTGATCTGTTAGAAGGAGCTATTACATCCTGGATGGCAGAGTTACTCCAGATATAGAAATGATATTATGGTGAATAATGTCTTGTCTATCAAAACTCACACAACCAGAGGACTCCAGCACCAAACAATTTCTAGTCTAATGTACTGCACCACCTTATAAATTCATTTACCAAACAATCAGAGGTAGAAAATAAGCAGAATAATCCCAGGGAATGTACTTTTGGATGGAAAGAATCATTAAGGTCTCATGGCAGAGTCATTTTTTCTTCATTCTGAGTTGCTTTGGTTCCCTGTCCTCAATTTGAAGGATAATTAACAGGTGTGATGTTTAATGAAGTTCTATAAATACTGTGGATTGCATTGCCTTAGAGCTCCATGGGACTGATATTGTAAAATTACTGGCAAGAATTCCTTGGCTTTATTAAAGCTTTATGAGGATAAAACCTTTCTTTTACAGCAATGCAGGATTTAGGTGGGAGTAACTCATTTCTTGGTGGTAAAGCTGAGCACAAAGTTGCTCAGACCCTGCTTTCCACCCAGCAAACCTGAATCCAAAATTCTGAGTTCAGATTTCCTTTTGTCCAGGTAGGAATCCCCACCCAGAGCACAGGAGCACACCCAGAACGTGTCAGGCATTCTCAGAGTGTGGAGAAGACAAACTTCTGCCACTCTCCCTTTGTTCACCTCTCAATATTTTGTCAGAACACAGATTTCCCACACCAAACATGTCCCAAGTGGAAGGAGAGCTGTGAAAAGAACTGGAACATGAGAAGTACAGAAGGAAATACTTCTGACAGGATTTCTGCACACACTTGGAATCCCATCTGCTCACAAAACCAGTGAATATTCATCACTGACTGGTCAAACTGGGCATGTGTAATATTGCAGGACTTTTGCCTGGGTTAAATTACAGCTCCAGTCTATAAACAAAGAAAAAAAAAAAAACAAACAAAAACAAAACCCAAAAAACACTGCACAGAGATGAAACAAAACCCTTAAACTATATTATTCATAGCTTGCATGAAAAATATGATTAATATTGTATTTTTTTATACATGATTTCTTCCTGCATTGAGGAATATGGATTATTTCTCATTAATCCACAAGGAACCAAGCTCAGTGTAACAAAGTTTCACTAAATTCACTGCTCATTCAAAACTGCAATAAACCTTCTCAATACACTACTGCATTTTGATTGTATATGAGCAAAAGTGCATTTTGTTTCTGTGCTTCAGAAATAGTCATAAAAAAAAATACTGTCACAGTATTTCATTTGCTCATAATGCTGAATTTCACAGGCTACAGAACAGACTGGCAGCCACTTCAAGCCAGGAGCCACTGCCACGAAAATGACACGACTGTTACTCAGTGCAAAATTTTGAAATCTTTTTTTTAAAATCCCACTTTATAAAACATCTGACTCCTCTCTTTGGGAAGTGACCTTCTCTGGTTATCTTTTAGAGCTCTAATGGCACAGCTGTCTTCTCCCTCCCTCCTCCATCCTTCCCAAGCAGTGACAAACAGCCCCAAACCCCTTTTGGGAGCAGATCCTTCTGCCTCGATGTGTGAGAGCACAAGCAGGGCCTGTCTCCTGCCTGGCTGCAGTTTTAATTTCACTGGAGCTGCTCTGGCTGATTTTCTCTGCAAACATCTGTGACTTGAAGCCAAGTGTGACTTTGGATACTGCCCACAGGATTTCCTCCATTTCCCACCATCCCTGGGATCCTGCCTTGGTTTTTTTTCCCTGCTGTATTTTTAAAGCCTGTTCTTCCCAAAAAGATCCCGGGGACAGTCTCCTGCTCAAGTGTTATGGATTTTCATTTAAATTGCCAGGTGGAGGAGGGAGATCAACTCCCATTTTCCCATCCATTTCATGTGGAGCTGCATCCAAGATGATGTGAGTACCCCCAAAATAGCTGCTCAAAATGAATCATTCAAACCAGTTTCCAGCTCCTTACAGACAAAGACTGAGCCACCATCACAAAAACTTAAAATGTCGTATAATGAGAGAGTGCTTTGTGAGCAAAACAGGCATTTTGCAAGCAAAATGAAAAATAAAAATCTAAATTACGTGCTTTTTAAATTTGTAGTATGAAAATTAGCTGTTTTACTCAAATTTGACCACAGAAATAACAAAAGTCTCGTCATGTACAAAATAGATGGAAAAATAAATAACACCATTACAAAGGTCAAGGCTTCTGCAGCAAAATCCAAGGATTCAAATGAGCCTCCAGATGGGAAACAAGTGAAGCTTTTCACAGGTTTAAATCTTGCTGTACCTTGGGGCTGCTGCTGAGCTCCAGCAGTGCATGTATGAGCAGGCACACCAACCCCCTGTGTATTCACACACACTCAGCTGCAAAAAAATCCAGTGCATTACAGCCCTTTCTGTATCCTCAATATTCAAAGTGTAATCGTGATTTGGAGGGGTTTCTGTTTCTGCCATTTTTCTTTCAGATACTGATTACAGTAACTTTTTTTTTTCAGGTTCTCCTTTTTTTTCAATTTTTGCTCTTTACCCATCTGTATCTTACCAAAATTAATTTAAACTCCATGAAGACAAGATAGAAATTCTCTGATCCTTAATAACCTCATTTTTGAGCTCTTGCAGTTTCCTCCTTTAGCCTTTGCAATCTCAATTTGCCATCCTTTAGTCTGAAACGCTACAACAGTTGGGCTGGGGCTGTAATTTGATTGCCTCAGGTTGGTTTTTCCTTTTCCTTCCCTTGAAATTTCCTTTCCTTTCCATCAGAGGACCCTGCCATGAGCTGTTGAGCTGGAGCACTCACTCTTTGTTTGACAGGACCTCACTGGCTGCCTATTCACCAGATTTCCCAAAAATCATGACCTGCTCTAATCTGTTCACACAAAGCAACCCCACCACCCTGCAAAATCCACCAACCAGCTTCTCTCCACAATTCCCTGAATCATCCCTACAAAGGACCCACTCTTAGTGGTTCCAAGCTCTGGTTCAAATGCCACTTCTAATCCAGAAAGTCTGAAACTGGACATGGAAAAAGAAGTTTCCTTGTTAAACTCTCGCCATAAAGAAAGAACCTGCCGCTAGCTCTCCTCAAACTACACATTGCTAATTTTCAAGGATGCTACTTGATGGGATTTCGGAAGAATTTTGAAAGGCTTGTGAGGAAATGAGGATTCAGCAGCTCCCTGAGTCTCCCATGCTCCATGGCCATGTCATTTCCCCAGGAATCGCACTGAAGGGAGAAATGCTTGCAGGCCAAAATGAAGAGTTCAATTGGTATGGGCACTGGTTAAATTCCCATTTTGGTGCTGTTTCTCCAGCACCACTGACAGAGAGGTTCACAGGGGAGGACTGGGCACTCCGGGGACCCGTGGGATGATAGGGAAAGGCAAGATTCCTCAGCAGTGAGGTTTGGGGGAAAAAACCCCAAACCAACCAATGAAACAAAAACCCAAAGGAACCAATCAAAGAAGCTCAAAGGCCATCAGCCAGAGCAGCCCAGAGGGTGGCAGAGGCACTTGGGAGAAGGATGACACCCATTTGGGTCATCCTTACAGCTTTTCCAGCAGTGCCAGGGGTCACTTCATGGCCAGGCTTTTAGGGCTCTCCAGTCTAACACAAATTCCTACAGACTAACACAGACTCATCTCCCTCCAAGCTGGAATTCACATCCAGCGGCTCAGTAAGGTTAGAAAGTGCAAAGATAAAAATGCCAATAAAGATTAGAGGGGATGATTCTTCTCCTTTTCCCTCAGCAGTCCCCCAGGGCAGAATCTGCTGGATCATTGCATCCCAGACAGAGCAGCAGCTTCACCGCCGGCGCCGCCTCAGCGCCGCTGCAGCGCTCACCCAGCTGCTCCAGCAGAGCTCAGCACAAAGGAACAAAACCCTCCCTTCCCTCTCCTCCTACTGTGTTTAAGCCACACATCTGCACTTGCCAAGTTCTCCTTTTGATGCTGGAAATTTACATTTGCCTTCATACACACACATGCTCCTTTTATCACACTCTGATAAGCTCAGTTTTTATCCTCATCCCAGATGATGCTGGTGGAGAGAAGAAGCTACCTGCTACAGAGGAGAAGCTGGACAGCTGTTCCTGCAATTAAAAGTGTGTTTTTTTAAAAAACTGAATCCATAAAAAACCATTTAATGGATAAAAACAAGATCCATGTTGGCATTTATAAAGCCAGGAGCTCACGTCATTTATGCTCTCTTCTTTTTGGTTTTGGGCAGAAAGATTCACAGCACATCATTCCCAGAAGATTTTACAGCAAGTGGCAAACCTCTGCTAAACATTGTCATTTACAAAGAGATACTTGAAATTATAACAGATTCTAAAACAGAGGTGTAAAGTTGCTGCAAATAAGATTAAGAAAATTTTCACCGCATTCCAACTATAAAGTTGTGATCTCTGCTAAATTCCAGCCCAGCTCAGGTAAGTCACTGATCCCAGACTAGGAATTTCCAGCGTTCTTTCACTTTAAGGAAAGGGGGGAAAATCACGACCAAAAATCCCAAATAAACCCTACAAAACCCAGCCTTCCACCACATTCTCTCACACTGGATTTAGCATCAGCTCAGGTCAGTGCTGGCTCCAGAACTGGCACTAAATGATCTGGGCCAACAGAAGCTGGAAGCAGCAATTTTCATATTTATCAGAAAATCAAATTTTGCAGGACAAGTGATGATGATGTGTAAAAGTTCCATAGCAGCTAATCAAAGACAAAACTTGAGGAAGCAGCAAAAAGCTCATAATGAAGAAATATATTCCACCACAGGTGGCAGGAAATTGTAGCTACTGATAACAAGTGCTAAGGGGCTCTGGCAAAGAAAGACAATCAGCATAAGCAAGAAGGCAAAGTAGTGATAGCACCAATAAAAAAAAGCCTCAGAGCACTCTCCAGAAATCTATGGTGAGAATCAAGAGACAAGTAATAAATTTGCATTTTCTGTAAGACCTTGCATTTAAACACATTCTTAAATACTTTGTGAGTTTCAGGAGCTGGCTGCAGACCATGTGTTGCTTGAGAACATAAAAAGCAAAGCATCACTTCACTGAGCACTGAAGCACCAACATCTGCAGGGAGAGATTATGGGGAAATCTCAAACGAGATTCAGGAACAAGCTGCTCAATCCATCCAAATGGTGCAAAGCATGGAGAAGCCAAAGAATTCAAGGTTTGGTTTTTTAACTCCTAATTTTTTTCCATTAAGATTCCATTTTTTTTTTTTTTTCTTGGCGTTTTCACATTGTATTAATCTATGCCTGTGCTGTGGAATAGGACAGGGACAAGTAAGGGACAAAGTAGGACCCTGAAGTCAAGGCCAAAACTGAAGCTGGCCAAGGTGTCCCATCCTGGAGCAGTCACAAACTCCTCTCCAGCTGCATTTGAAGGAATTTCCAGCTCAGGAAAAGCCCTGCAGGAAGGGCAGTGCATCACAGAACCCTGCAAAAGCTGGGCAGAAGCAAATACCCATTCAGGATAGGCATTCGTATCCCTGGCTCGGATCAATTCTCCAGGGGAAAAATGGATTGCAATGGGAAATGACTGGCTCAGCAAACAGGGAATTCACCCACTGGGCTGCTGTGAGAGAGCACAACTCCTGAATTCAAGGGAATTCCAGCAGCCACAACCAAGAGCAGGCAAAACACAGAGATGGGCAGCATCTCTGAGCTCAATGCACCTTCCAATAAGGACCAGGTGAAAAAAGGAACTTGTGTTTTGTCTGAGAGGAGCTCGGACTGATTTACTGGCAGGGAAAACTGGAAAAGAGAGGAAAGAACACCAAAGTCAAGGAGAGACTTCCCAGCACCCAGGAAAGCAATAGAATCAGCTAAGGGGGGAAAAAAATCCCTTATCCAGACTCTGTTGGATATATGCAGCTCAGTTTCTCCCTTAAAAAGGGAAATTTAACACTGAAATGCAAGAGAAAGTGGAGGAATCAGCAAAGCAGGCTCAGGTGGGGTCACGTGAGGAAAAATTCACTTTTCCTTGGGATCAAAAGACTTAAACTATGCAAAAAGGAAATGCTTCTCTCTGCCTTTCAGGGGTGAACTTGTACAGTGTAAAATGCTCTGAGTGTCAGGGAAGGCTTGGCACACATCCTTTGAAATAGAGTGTGAATAAAGACAAATGTTAACACACTCCTTTGTGAGATTTGATTTCTACATATTAGCATTTGAATTGTGCTCAGCCCTCTGTGTGTGTCACATTAAGAAAACTCCCATTTCTATGCTCTGCATTAGGAGAAACCAGCAGAAATGTGGGCTCCGGGAAGAGCCAGAAGCCAGTAAAAATCCAGGAACACATCTACAAACCCTGCACCATCAAAGAGCCTGCCAAGGAAAACCCTACAGCACAAACAGCACACAGGAATTTCCCTTTGTAGGCAGCAGTTCCTTATTGATCACAAGCAATTTATTGATATCACCAAGGGTTGCTCCCAAGTCAGGAGGAATTTCTCCTCTGCAGCTGCTCCCTGGAGCACTTTGTCTTTCCTCAGAGAGGGAAATGTGTCCAAGAGCTCCTACAAGGAGCTCCCATTGTGCCTATAGAGGTGGCCAGTGCAGAAATCCTGAAAATGCCTTTTTTCAAAAAGAAACACTCAGAACATACAATTAACGCTTCCTGACAATCCTCAAAGCAGCTCTTCTGGTGAGAGTGAAGCAAAGCCACTAAAAAAGCAGGAAAAATAAATATCCTCAACATGCAAAACTAATATATATATATATATATATATATATATATATATATATATATAAAAAATTATAATAAAATGAATACTATAAAAGTACCGCCATTACTGTGAGCTCTTATCTTTTGAGCTCTTATCTTTTAAGTTACATTCAACATTTCCAAAGATTTTTAAAATCAGAAAGGTGTTTCAAAAGTAGTAACAAAGAAAAAAAATAATAATGACACAGTAATTAGTAAGAGAGTATGAAAATGTGATTTAAAAAATAAAATCTTTCAATCATGTCCTACTGTGCAAGAAAATTCTATGGAAACTTTACTTGCTAGACATGGCAGGAATTATTCTGCCTGGCTCCCAGAGCCACACAGAACTCAAAGCAGGGCCAGGCTGGCATTTATAAACTGATATAAATCAAATACATTTCCTCCTGTCCCTTGAACAGGCACTGAAGTCTCGCCTGACTTTTCCTCCCCAAAGTTGCTCAGTTCCTTGGAATCCTGGGGAGCACAAACACTCTGTTCCCTCTGCCAGAGAGGGAAAGGAAAAGCAGCCCCTGACACTGAGGCTCTTTGCCATTTTTAACACTCAGGTCACACCAAAATAGGTGAGAATTACTCAAATCCCAGGGTAACACTCATTAATTAGAAAATTAACTGACATTATGTAATAACTTCATGTTAATCTGTCCAAGACATGATTTGAACCAAATCAGAATACAGAATTCAGAAGGAATATGTTCAATTTTTTCAGGTTTTTTTCTTTTAAATCCTAATTTTATTCCATTAAGATTCCATTAATTTTTTTTTTTTTGCTCTTGTGTTTCCACATTGTATTTTAACATATTGCTCAGGAGTCTGATGGGATGTTGAGGCACTAAAACACATGGAGAGGTTTGCACAGCCATGCTGGGCAGCCTCAGAGGGCCACAGTTCCCATCACCTTTAAAACAGGGATAAAAATCCATATTTTTCTAACGCACTTCAAGATCTACTGATGAGAACCCCGTGCAAGAACTCCTCTCAGCTGTTACCCTCTCACTGAGTATGGTTATGTTGGAATATCACCCTTCCTGACCTCTGAAAATAACATAAAATTGAAATGAAGCAGTAATTGTATGATTATAAATGTCACTAACATCAGACAGTAGGGAAAGACTAATTAAAGGAAGTTTGCTCTTCAAAGGAGGAAGAGTTCAGATTCATTCACAGATATTTATATATTTAATTTAGTTGTGCACAGAGAAAATGAATGTACAGGTAGCTCTAGGGAAGAGCTCAGATTCATTCACAGATATTTATATATTTAATTTATTTGTGCACAGAGAAGATGAATGTGCAGGTTTTTGTAGGCACAGATCTGCTCTGCTTCTGCACAAGCCCTCTGAAGGAGCATGATCACATTCACAAGTGCCAGAAAAAGGAACAGGCTCTTCTTCCCCTTGAAATGCAGGGACTGGATGGGTGCATGGATGGATGGATGGATGGATGGGTGGGTGGATGGCTGGATGGGTGGAATCCATGGATGAGGGATGGAGGGATGGATGGAATGATGGATTGGATGGATGGGTGGATGGATGGATTGGATGGATGGATGGGATGGATGGGTGGGTGGATGGATGGATGGATGGATGGATGGATGGATGGATGGATGGATGGATGGATGGATGGATGGAAGGATGGATGGATTGGATGGATGGGTGGATGGGTGGATGGATTGGATGGAAGGAAGGATGGATGGATTGGATGGATGGATGGATTGGATGGATGGGTGGATGGATGGATGGATGGATGGATGGATGGATGGATGGATGGATGGATTGGATGGATGGATGGAAGGATGGATGGGATGGATGGATGGATTGGATGGAAGGATGGATGGATGGATTGGATGGATGGGTGGATGGGTGGATGGATTGGATGGAAGGAAGGATGGATGGATGGATGGATGGATTGGATGGATGGATGGAAGGATGGAAGGATGGATGGATGGATTGGATGGATGGATGGATGGATGGATGGATGGATGGATGGATGGATGGATTGGATGGATGGAAGGATGGATGGATGGATTGGATGGAAGGATGGATGGATGGATTGGATGGATGGGTGGATGGGTGGATGGATTGGATGGAAGGAAGGATGGATGGATTGGATGGATGGATGGATGGATGGATGGATGGATGGATGGATGGATGGATGGATGGATGGGTGGATGGATGGATGGATGGATGGATGGAAGGATGGATGGATAGATGGATGGATGGATGGATGGATGGATGGATGGATGGATGGATGGATGGATGGATGGATGGATTGGATGGATGGGTGGAATCCATGGATGAGGGATGGAGGGATGGGTGGAAGGATGGATGGTGCTGTCTCTGACATCCCACTCGCAAACCAGGCTTCGCTGACATCTCTCATTGTTTGGGATGAGCTGCTGGGTAATTTGTGCTGGGAATTGCAGTGGGGGGAGCCCCATGCTTCACTGTTTGCCCCCAGTGGAGGTGTAGAAGTGACAAAAGCTGTTTGCCAAAGGTGTCCTCACTACTGGAAAAGTCTCAGCGCCTTCCCAGTGCCCTGCAATTACAGGCCAGGAGGGGAAAGCAGGTGCAGCTACACAAGATAAAACCACTCCTTCAGCTTTCCATCCCCAGCTCCAGCTGGCATTTCAGTGCTGAGCAGCACAGAAATAACAGCACAGCCCAAAGCATCTCCTTAATAACTCAAATAAATCACAGGGATGACAAAACAAATCCAGGAAGGATGGGAACGTCTTTAGGAGAGGACAACACCTGCAGCTGCCTTGGAGAAGAGCAAATCCTTGTGGGCTCCTGGGCTCAGCAGACACGTTCCCAGAGCATTCCCAGAGCACTGGGACCTCCTGGCTCTTGTCTGCAGCTCCTGCCAAGGTCTGACCACAGCAGGTGCTCCGTGTTCATCAGTGCAAACAGAAACCCCTTCCATGTGTGCAGCCTCAGCTCTGGCTGGGAGGGAAGTTAAACTGAGCAATCCAGGGATTCAGCCCCTTTTACCCTGGAATGGGATGGGAGAGACTGAAGGCTCTAGGAAGGTTTGTTTTGGGGGGGAGTTACAATTTTTTTTATCTCCACAAGCTCACTGAACTGTGTGGTTGTGCCTGGCAGCTTGCCTTCCACAACAGGAATTGAAACTATTATACTGAGAAATAGAGAAAATTACAGTATTTCAAAGTCTGCTTATTTCTCTGCAAAAAAAAAAAAAAAAAAAAAAAAAAAAGGGACAAAAACCTTGGGAGGCTTTTCTTTTTTAATAGCTGAATGACTAAGAAAGTTTCCTCTCTAGTAAGTCTGTCTTTGCTTTTCAGTCTCTAACAGACATTTAAATGTCTGACAAATAGATTATAGACTACTTGTTTTAAGAGTTTGGGAGGGAAATGAAACTCAGATCCGTATTGCTTTGAAAGACAAGCACAATATTTGGTCTGCACAGCTTGTGGCACCTATTAAAACCTTCATTAAAGCACCAGTGACAAACTGCTGCTGTCAGGGAGAAGTGATGCTGAGCACGCTGCAATATTTGATGGCACAGTTGCCCACACAGTCATTATGACCATGTTTTCATTCTGCTCTATAATAAAAAAATACAGGCACCCATTAGAACATTTTGATAGAAGTTGGGTTGGTTTTAGCTAGAAGAGACTATCAAACATTTACATGGAGGTGAGAACTATAGGTACACTCATCACCTGAGTGGAAATCCATCTGGAAATCAGCAGTGGAAAAAGAGAGCAAACCTTTGTGAAATTTCTCTCCACATTTACATTACATAATATTTTGAATGCATTGAATCTGTGCAAGTGCCACTTTGTATAATATATTTTTTTTATCAACTTCCTAACAGGTTTTTCAATATACAATATAGAAAAATTAATCTAAAACAAGTTTGTGCAGTATTCTGCAGAGCAGCTACCCAGAACTTAGAGCTCTAATCTATGGAGAGTTTCCTTCATTACCCACAGAAAACCAGCAAAGCCTTTTAATCTGAGTTATTCATTTCTTTGTGCTTCTCCTATTGAGCTTTAAGTCTGTTCCACACACATCATAGGAGAGGGAGAGTTCTGTGAGCAGACACCCAAAGCAACAGGGTGCAATTGTTATCTCTCTGTTCTCCATATTTACTTGCTGAAAAAAGAGTCTGATTCTCTCTTCCCTGATAACTTGCTAATAATCTCAATATTTTTGGAATATATTTATTGTTGTCATAAAGCAAATTTGCTCAGACATCTCCTTGCAATCATAAAAATGAATACTAAGCTTATACTTCACTCTACAAAATTCCATTTCACTGTTAATACTTACTAATTTTTCTTTATTGGTTCTACTATTTCATAAGCCCAAAACTCACTTGCTGGTGAGTGCTATTTTCCCTTTTTTTCTCTAACAGTTTGACCATTATACCTCATTTTTCCTCCTTGGTTAATGAACCTTCAGCAACAAGAAAGGTAACAAATGAAAATGCAGATTGTTCATGCACTTGCAAGTCACTAGAATCACTTGCTATTCAAGAGAAAATTCAGAATAAATACCAGCTTGTACAAAACAGTGGAATTTTTATACATTCAGTGGCAGTTGGGCAAAGCCATTTTAACAAGATTATGAAGTTCAGCCAACCCAGCCTGCCTGGCTTTCAGTGCAGTTATAACTAAAGAAAAGCTGGAGATAATGTGGTGCTGCCCCACACCTAATAGCACTGGCTGGAGTCCTGCTCATCTAAGCAGAACATCCTGTAAATGTATGGCTTCAAAATTCAATAATTGAACCCCCCACCACCTGGTTACAGAAATTAAAGTCTCATCACTGCTAAGGCAGAGCATTTTCACACAAGTGAAAAATGGTAAATTAGATCCACACCCCACCAAACACAGTGACAAATGTATCAGTACTCCACCTGGCTCTAATAATTTGATTAAGGTGAGCTTATAAAACATGGCTAATGGTATAGATTAAAAAAAATAATTAAGCCATGCACTGTTACTGCTGGAACTTTCATTTCTGCATTCCAGACTATAACTGATACTTTACCTGAGAAATTCCAGTTTGAGTAAAATTGAGGGTTTGCTTTATGAATAAAAAAATTTTAAAAAATTTATAATTGTGGGAAAACACCTGTCTACATCAAGTACAGAGGAATGATTTTTTAGTCCAAATCTCCAGGGTCTGGTGGCCTGGGAGAATGCAGAATTCTGTTTACAGAGGAGCCAACTCCTCCTGCACCACTGCCACGCTGGGATTCAGCATCTCCTCACACAACCCACAGCAGAGCCCTCCAAACAGGTTTGTCACATTCCCTGATCCCACATGTCACATAGCACAACGTACAGAGACAGCAGATTGATCTTCCCAACCAAGGGAATCTCTCCTTAAACAATTCAAAAATGTAAAACCATCACTATGTGAGAAAAAAAGCTCTGGTAAAGTGAATAGAGCACGTCCAGTCCTTGCCTGGCATCACCAAGCCAAAATTCAAGATTTTACCAATCAAAATGAATTCCTCAAGAATGTTCCAGAATTTCTATGAGGTTACAAGAGTTGATTTTTTAATTTGATAGAGGAAAAGAAAAAGAAGCAACTTACAGTTGTCTTGTAAAAACAAGCAAGTGCCTCATGAACAGGGTTCTGAGTCACATAACCAGCTGGGTCTTCTCCTGTTGGCTAATCAATCTTGATTTCAAAACTGGAAGAAAGAAAGAAGATAATTAGACTTGACAAACCCCAGAGAATTAAGCAAATTAATAGAACAAACAAGGATTGATCTAAAGGATGCCCCACAGGAGAAACAGATCCAAGAGCAAACATCCAGTGTCATAAATAGTTAGGGACATCTTGCAGTAAAATCAAGTGATTAAAAAGTTCCAACTCTGTGACCAAAGATGTGAATTAAAAACTTGAAAACACAGTCCCAATGATATCTGGTTTACCCATTTATCAGAGCTGTAGCACTCTGGCCTCTCATATTTGTAAATAAATGAGATTTTTAATGTTTTTGGAGGCTTAAAACTCCATGTGTGAGGGAAAGGCCAGCAGAGAGGGCAGGAGCAGAGGGGAGACATTCCCCTGCTTTCCCTTGCATGACATAAGAACTTGGAAGGGAATAATTGAGAGGTCTTAGGGTCATCTCAGAGATGTCATGGTGAATAAGTGACATTCTGGCTGCTTTCATAAGGAGACTATGAAAGTCTCCCTGCTCAAGAAGGTGCAGGGAATGAGGGGCAAGGAGGGGCCCTCCTTGGACAGGATGAGGGAACACATCCTTACACTATAAGGACAGACAGAAATAAATCCATTTTTCATGTTTTGATACTGAAAGGGATTGCTGTGCTCCAGCAGGATGCCATGTCTGACCCAAGCACAGAATTACATTGGGTTCCTCTGGTGTCAAACCACAGCATCTGGCAGAGCTGGAGGGGACCCTCCTGGGAGAGCAAACATCCACTTCTGCCTTGTGAGCTCCAGCTAATGACCAATTCATCACACCCCTCAGTAAATCATGTGTGGGTTCAGCTTGCAAAAACTGGATTGTTTAAGGCCCTTTGAACACCATGTGAAAACATCTTTCATTATAAATGAGGATTTCCCTGCAGACACCAGTAGGATCACATCTGCTTCAGCTTGGATTAGCATAAAGGAGTGACTTCCCCCATGGTCCTGCCACTGTGTCAGCTCTGCCAGGTTTGGCACGTCATGGGCTTTATTCAGCCTCCACCTCCTGCCCAAATGAACATTCCAACTATCCAAACACATTTCAGTTCCATATTGATGGCATTTGTTTGAGGCATAGCAACATCCTTTAAATATTCTCACTCTAATTTAGCTCAGTTCAGTTTGTGCAATTTACCTGGGACTTGCAGGACATGGACACCATTCCCTTATAAACCACATTTCAAATGTATTGTGAATGTTAATGCACAACAGAGTTCCAGGACCACAAAACATCCCCAGGCTTCCTCTCCCCTCATGGCTGTGGAAATCAGGGAGCTGATTTTGGGGCATGGAAAGATGGAGCAGCCCAGGGGAGAAGCACTCAGAGGTGAGAGTGCTTCTGAGAGGCTGGACATGCCCCAGCCATGTCTGGGACCCCAAATCCCCTGCCCTGGGCTGAGCAGGGCAGGGGGGATTCTGCAGAGCTGCCCCAGCCCTGGGCCAGCACAGGAGGGACCTGGAGGCAGCAGAGGAGGCCCCAGGATGGGCAGAGGATGGAGCAGCTCTGCTGGGAGCAAAGGCTGGCACAGCTGGCATTGTTCACCTGCACAGGAGAAGCTTTGGGGTGATGGAATTGTGGCCTTGCAGGGCCTGGAGGGGCTGCAGGAAAGATGGAGATAGATGATTTACAAGTGACAGAACATAGGGAATAGCTTTACATTGTCAGACGTTATGGTTAGATGGGACATTAGGGAAAAAATCCTTCCCAGTGAGGGTGGGCAGGCCCTGGCACAGGGTGCACAGAGCTGCTGTGGCTGCCCCTGCATCCCTGGCAGTGCCCAAGGCCAGGCAGGACAGGGCTGGGAGCACCTGGGATGGTGGAAAATGTCCCTGCCATGGCAGGGATGGAATGGGATGAGCTTTAAGGTCCCATCCAAGACAAGGCAGCCTCTGTGCTATTGAATGCCAAGGGATGCACAGCCTTGCACTGCCCCACACAGTGGAGGAGGAACACCCTGAACCTGCCTGTTACAAACAGGACCCTGTGTAGGACCCAGTCTGAAATCCCAGTCTCAACACCCTGTCTACCAAAGAAAAGATGACTTTTGGAACAGGTTTCTAACCTAATATTTATTATCAGGCTATACCACCAGGTGGCAAGATTGCAAAATAAAGGAATTTTTTTAATTGTTCCTAAAACCCATTCAGTCAGGGCTGCTCCAAGGACCCCTGGCTGGGCCATGGTGATGGTTTTGGGCAGGTATTTAACATGTACCCACATGGTCTGTAAAATAAACTATTTTAAGGTTTCTCTGTCACTCCTAATGTAGTCAACAGCCAAATGCAACAGGAGATTCCCAGTACATGAAAAAGGAATTTGTGGCCACCAGCTGCACTCCTGTAAAGGACTTGGGTTTCCCACTCTTTTCATCCTCTTTCCCTGATAACCAATTTAACCTTTTCAAAAGAGCCTAAAACCTGACATGACTGCAGGGAACCACATAATAAATGGGAATATGACTCAAAAAGATGAATAAAATTACTTAGCAAAGGGAGAGGAAGGACTTTACACAGAGTGTACTTACATTCATTTGGGTAATTTTTTTGCCATATATTTTCATTTATCTGGTTATATCCCAATTATCTATAAACCAAGACACAGTTCTAAGCTCTACACTAAAGGTGTGCCACGGACACATGAGCTCAGTTTAAAGGGCTGAAATTTATAATATGTTCTTTTAATTCAAAATTTAGGGAAAATATAAATCTCCAGTAACAACTTGGAGAACTCTCTCTCTAATTCCTTGCCCCTAGATCACAAAGGACACCATGTGAGCACCCAGTCCACATTATTTGATTTATTTATATCTATACACACACAGATAGGCATATGGCTAAATAACAGGATATGAAATATTAGTAAAGCTAATACTGGTAACCACACCAAGCTGGTGAGAAACTCTACCTGACCCTGAGATATGCAACACAAAAGAAACAATGATTCCAGAAATAGTTTAGGGACTTTTTCCTTCCATTTGTAGCCTTGCACCTGCTCCATAACACACAGCTACACTTCACAGATGCTTAAAATATTGTCATTATCCCTGGAGCTAGAAGAAATTAGGTAGGTGTAAAATAATCAGAATGTCAAGCACATTAAATGTCAAGCATAAATAAGAACCAAAATTGGAATCTTTCAAAGATGCTGGTACTCCCACAGTTGGGCAAAAAGTGTTAACTTCAATAACTGCCACCATTTGGGACTTGTATTATTATACAAACCACAAAATTCTCTGCCTTAATGGCATCAGCCTGAAAGATGATTTGGCATTAGAAAGTAGAAGTAAATGTTATCCAAAACATCAAGAAAACTTCCTGCCCCAAAATAGATTTTTATTTGAGACTCTTCAATTCAAACACTCCAGGGTATTGAAATTAAAAAGAGAAATAAAAAATCCAAAAGGCTTTGCAGGAGAAGGGAAGGATGAGTAATACACAAGCCTGTGTTACGTGAGATGGCACCAAAAATATAAACTGCAAAATAAACTGCCGAGTTATGTTCCCTCAACCAATAAAACAAAATAACTTCTTCAATCAACTTTTAGTTCCATAATCCAATCATCATGAAAATTAAAATCAAGCACTCTTTCCCTAGTGAGCATATACTAACTAAATATTTTAATGTGAAGATACCTAAAAACTAAATTAGATTGGAAATTCTTTCAAGAGAGATTTGCTTTCATCTAAGTTCATAGAACCCCAGCATAAAGTCCAGAAATCTAAACTGTAATTTACTAAAATTTAAGCTTGGAAAAAAAAATATTAAAAGCCACAAAGCACATTATGCCATGCTTAGAGAGTAGCACCTCCTGTGAAATGTCCAATGAAATCTACACAAGTGTTTTGAGGTTTTTTTCTGGAATCAACATCTCCTTTTCCTTCCACATTTCCTATTTAACTTTCTATATAAACCACACGACCAAAGCAGCTTTACAGGACATTCAGAGCTTGGGAATGGGCTTTGCTTTGAGGGCTTCAGATGGGAAATTCCCTGGAAAAGAAAAAGACTGGATGTGGCTCTTGGTGCCATGATCTAGTTGAGGTGTTAGAACATGGGTTGGACTCGATGATCTCAAAGGTCTCTTCCAACCTAGAAATTCTGTGATTCTGTGAAAAGTCCGGGGCCATGGGGAAGGCCATGGAGAAGGCCACGGAGAAGGCCACGGAGAAGGCCATGGAGAAGGCCACGGAGAAGGCCACGGAGAAGGCCATGGAGAAGGCCATGGAGAAGGCCACGGAGAAGGCCATGGAGAAGGCCATGAGCCCATCACAGAGATGTTCCCATGGCCAGAACACAAAATCCTGAGCATCTGGATGTTCACGTGGGAGAGATTCACACTCTTGGACAGAGGCAGGATGGAAACTTTTCTCATCCTTTCCGCCTTGGGGCAAGAGATCTTCTCTTTCTGGGGAGAGCAGGAGCAGAAATCATGGACTGACAGGAGGATCCAGAGGAGCAGGGCTGAGGTCAGCGGAGCATTTGGCCTCATCCAGAGGAGGCCAAGGATGGGGGAGCAAGGACATGGAGCTGATTTGCAGCAAGAGAGCATCAAGGTTGGAACCCCTCCACAGAATCTGAGGAGGGAAAATATCCCAGAATCCCAAACTTCCTGTAAAGCTCCAGAACACCCCACACACATCAAACCTCACCATCATGGGCTGTGCTGTGCTTCACATTTCCGGAGCCTGAGAGAAAACAAACTCACAAAGTTCTCCAATTTTACAATGAATTGATAGAATTAGGGCAAGGCAGATTTACTCCCCTGCTTTAAGGAATAAAGGCTCTCTGCACTGTTTGGGACTTGTTAACGTGCACTGCCAGGATTACCATGCCAACTTAAGCCTCTGCTTCAAATCCCAAACTAACAAGAAAATACAAAGTATAAAGGTATTATTAACTGGAGTTTAAATTACATTAAAGGCTTTGCTGGCTTTCTTCATTGCCTTAATAAATAGTAAGAAAATAGAAAAAACAATCCAAAATTTTATAAGTAAAATGAGGCAGTGCCATATAGGTGAGCATTCTTCCTTAAGGTCTTCATGAAAATAACACTTTCCCTTCCTAGAGAGTACTGTGATCCAGCCACGGACTCAGGCAACTGAAGTACATGTTCACATTTAAAAAAAATAATAAAATCAAATCCTCTTCATGTTCAAGATCACTCTCTAAAGCACTTACTCTATAAAAAGAAATCTGAGAGAGTACATACACCTGATTTATTTCAGGAGCCAAACAAAAATAACAAGAGTGCCACCTATCCTTCATTAGGAATAACAGAACTTCCTGCGGACTGACCTTGCTGCTAAAAACCCTGCACAACAAAACCTGACTGCTGAGAACATATAAAACTCTCCATCTGGGCAGAAACTTGAGGGAAAAAATGCAAAGGAGTGTTGCATGGAAAAGCAGGATTAAAAAGAAATACAGGAGGAGGAGGAGGACTTGGGAAAAATAAACCTGTTAGGTATCAAAAGTATAAAATCCAAAAGATTAAACCCAGCAAAACTCAGGATGTTTTACAGCCTGAGGCCACATTTAGGGTTTCAGTAATGACTTTATGAAAATCAGTTTGCGTGTAAAATGCAAGGAGCAAACTTGGTGTAGAAGAAGCTGCTGTACAGAGGCAGCAGCTGACACTGAACAGGAGACAGGGGATATTTATTCAGTGCAGACAACTGGAGCAGCAGAGAGAGGTGGGAGGGTCATTATTTTCTTTTCTTTTAAGTTATAGCAGATATAGAAGTATTATATACTATATTATATAGTAATATATTCTATATATTGCTCATACAGATGAGCAATCCCAGCACCTATACCAGGAAAATAAAAAGAAATCATTGCACCTAGTGATAATATAATCATTATTTAAAACAGATAGGAATAAATACAAATATATAAATGTTATGTCTATAAATACATATTTTCTCTATCATTTTATATGTTTTGATATTTTATTTGTATTTATATATTATATAATACATATTTAGATAACAAATAATATATTGTATAGTATATTTTAATATATTTATAATAAATATTTAGAATATTTATAATAAATATATTTTACAATATATTTATTTTAAATTATATAATATATATATAATAAATAATGTATTCTATAATATATATTTAGATAAATATATTTTATTCATAAAAAAAGGAGAAACTTTTTCTTTCTGGTAAAGGGAAGTCATGGCTCAAAACCTGCTACATGTGATGAGGGAAAATCCATATATTTGCTTCTATTAAAATCCAATAAAAATTTGTAGGCTTTTCAAACTGTCACCCACAAAGGGAGTCACATGAAAACTAAGGCACTATGAGATAATACAGAAGGCCTTTGCTTTTCAGAAAAATCTGTGAAAATATCTGGGGAACCAGAGCTCATTTCTCCCTGCAGAGAGGGAAGAACATTGCACATTCTCCAGGGAATTTGACATGGAAAAGGGAAAAGCAGCAGAGCCAAGGGAAGGGCAAAGTTCTTCCAGTGAAGTGAGGAGAGGCAGCCATGGAGAAGAGTGAAAAGGCCTTTCCAGCTGTGGGTGGACATTATGGCAGGAGATGAGTTTCAACACAAGTCCCCACAACACAATAAACACCTGAAAAAACAAATTTACTACATTTACTGCTCAAATAGGGGAGCTCTGAGCTGATCGCCTCCCCTCAGAAGTGAGGCTGGGATAAAATGTGACACGAAACATGGCCTGACACGGGACAACATCCCTCTCATTTTCACACAACCACACAGAGCAAAGACCAGTCAAATATTTGTCACCTCTTCTATGGAGACAGCCTGGAGAAGGCTCCAGGGAGAGCTCAGAGCCACTTCCAGGGACTAAAGGGGCCCAGGAGAGTTGAAGAGGGACAGGGAACAAGAGGGGAGGGCTGCAAACCAACAGAGGCAAAGGTAAATTGGATATTGGGAAGGAATTACTGGCTGTGAGGGTGTTGAGGCCCTGGCACAGGTGCCCAGAGCAGCTGTGGCTGCTCCTGGATCCCTGGCAGTGCCCAAGCCCAGGCTGGATGGGGTTTGGAGCACCCTGGGATGGTGGATAGTGGAGTGAGATGATCTTAAGGTCCCTCTCGACCCCAACCATCCCTAACCCACAATCCACTGCCTGTAGGTTGGTCAGAAACCTCTTGAGGGTGAAGCAATATTTTTAAAATCAAGTGGACAGCCAATGCTGACAGCTAAACAATCATCTGAACTAAATTTCCCAGGAAACCAAGGTGTGAGACACCAAGCTCCAGGAAGCATTGCTTGCCAAGCAGATCTTCCTCGGAGACATGATTTACAGGATAAACAAAATGCAGTGTCGTGTTGGAAAGTAATGGAGGTTACCTCAAACCTGTCAAAATTCACAACTTCAACCTCCCCTAAAGTATTGCAACTGCTTCACTGTAGGAAAAAGGTGGGAAGGAGTCCAAATGAGAGCTGCAACCTCTCCAAAGAGCACAATGTGAACTCAAATAAAAATCACTCCATCAAGCTCCCCAGCAGAAGCTCCACAGTGAGAAGCCCTTATGGATTGATTTACACATAAACCAGCAAATGAAGGTTTATGTATGGAGGGAGCTTTGCTCCAGTGGTTTATATAATATCAGTCCCTAAGTATAATTACAGCTATATAATCAATCAAGGACTGCATGTTATTTTACTCTTGTACAGCTCTGTTTGGAATCACATCCAAGACATTTAAAATTGTACTCCAGTTACAGCTTCAAAATAATCTGCTGTATGGTCTCATCAGAGAAGTTTCAGAAGGATGCTATTAATAAGTATTTAGACAAATACAAAGAATGGCAAAAAAGCAGAAGTGTGAAAAATATTTCCCATTAACATGTGCATATGGTTTCACTCAAAACAAATTTTCTTGCAGGAAACATGTTTATATAACAATATTAAGTTGTTACATTACCAAACTGGCTATAAGTTTATAATGGGGCCATTTTGATTTAGGCACTGTAAAAATTTCAGCTGGAAGGCATAAATTTCGAATGGATATGGAAATAATGGAAGTAAAGTCCTGGAGGAAAACTATTTGAGAGAAAAATGATCAAGACAAAAGAAACAGAGCATTGTTTCTGAGCTCTGATGCCAAAAGCCCAAGGAAGGAGGAGGGAGATTGGGATTCAGCCTCTACCTCACACAAAGATGTTTAAGACAGTTCCATTAATTGCTGCCAGTGCAGTTAATCTTAAATTCTTTCTGCAAACTTTCAGTTTTAAGTGATTTTAAGAAGCCCATCAAGCTGCAGGGGCCACCTGTCCCCAGGCATTGTTTGAGCACCCAAGTCCTTGTCAGCCTTACCAAAGCATCATTTGAGTAGCCAGCTGCAACAGGATTTTTAAGCAGTTTTTAATCCAGCTCCATGCTTGGATGAAATAAACAATTTGTATAGAAGATTCTGTTGTAAATGTCAATTTTTTTTTTTTTTTTATTGGCATTGACTTGCTTTTGGGATCTGGATTAGCTTTCAGGCTCAGCAGGACCGAAGCGGAACCGATACGTGATAATGCTAAAAACGTAATAATGCAGGAATTTCTGTGTGTGAGCATTAACAGGAGAGACTCACCCAGGGGAACCACCCAAACTCTGTGAGTTTAACACTTCTCATGCACCAAAGGAGAGACCAACACAGGTATGAGTGTCCCCATCCTGGGAAAGTTTGGAGTTACTTCTGATGGAGGAACAAAACTCCCACAGCAGGGCTGGTTGGGTGGGGAGCCCCTGGCACAGGTTGAGGCTGCTCCATGATCCCTGGAAGTGTCCAAGGCCAGGCTGGATGGGGCTTGGAGCCACCTGGGATGGTGGAAGTTGTCCCTGCCCATGGATGGCATGGCACTGGATGAGCTTTCATGTCCTCCCAAGCCAGGGAAGCTCAGGGGTTTTAAAGGCACCTCCCTGCTTGGACGGGTAAAGCCCAGAACCATGTGTACATGCTGGTGTTTAAAGCCCTGCCCTGAGGGGCTAACCCAGCCTTGTAGCAGTGTAATTCTGCAGTTTATGGCAATTAAGGGGAGAGCAGGTGGGAAAATGAGGCAGTGGCTGGGTGGCAGGAACGTTCTTGGGGCTGTGGATTGGAGGAAGCACAATGGCACACCCACGCTGCTCAGGGCAGAGTGACACTCTCTTTGGGGATGCTGAGAAAAAGTCAAAGAGAGAAAACTCTCCAGGAGGAAAAGCTGATGCACAAACCCTCCCAGCAGGTGTTCAGGGATGGGAGAAAGACAGGTGCTCTCAGAATTGTCTTCTACCAGGGGTAAATGAGATTGCAAGAGTATTTTTCATTATTTTCAGAGACTGAGAGGATAAATATGAAACCAGTGTGACAACTTGTTACTCTGGGAAACAAAAGGGGTACATTTGTCAGCAGCTATATGTGTACATTATCATTTCAGCAGTGACACATTAAATATGGATTATTATGCTGGGAAGGAGCAGCACCATCCTGCAGCACCATCCATATTGAAGCCTTGCAGGAGGGCATCTGAGTAACTGCAGCCAAAACATCATAAGGAAAAATCCAAACCCATTATATTCAGTATTTATACTTGTTTATCACATTAAATATTTACTCTTTGCTCTCTGATTTGAAAATATCAGATGCAGCGCTTGTTGCTTCTTATCTAGCAAATACATAAGAATAAAAATAGATAAGATAAATCCCTCAATAGCATCCAGAGCAGCTAAAGAAAGAGGACAGACTCTCCATATATGTAAGAAGAAGCAGGCACAGAGTTTAAAACTCATCTCCCTCCAACTCCAGTCAAGTGAACTGAAAAGGCCACTTGGAGGAGGGAGCCCCACATGAGTTGATTTGCACTGTGGATTGTTGTCACTCTCACATATTCTGAAAAATCCCCTTGCCCAGGATTATTCTCCTGGGAAGCTGAGAAACCTCAGAAAAAAAGGAAAAACAATAATTATCTCGTTTTGCTTCTCCTGTGTTTTGTTTCTCTGGAATGTGGTTTGGAGATTGTTTATCCAACTGGTCATTGTTTGATTGGTTTCATGTGAATTGTTTTGACTTAATGACCAATCACAGCCAGCTGTGTCAGGAGTCTGGAAGGAGTCATGACTTTTCATCATTATTCTTTGTAGCCTTCTGTCTGTATCCTTTCTCTATTCTTTAACATAGTTTTAGTATAGCATTCTTTTAATATAATACCATAAAATAATAAATTATAATATAATATAATAATAAATTAGCCTTCTAAGAACATGGAGTCAGATTCATCAATTCCTCCTTCATCCTGGGGTCCCAGAAAATACCACAGATTGCAGGAAGGGTTTGACACCATTTCCCTGGCAAAGCAGGGCACTCTCCCAGCCCTGAGCAGCAGCATCCTCCCAGAGAGCTGAGAGCTCACCCATTTTCAGAGAGTCAGCCCAGAGTCACCCTGGTTGTGGTGCTTTTCCAGCCTTTGCCACCGTGGGTGTCTAAAGCAGCACATCGTGGACACTGCAGCACCAGCAGTGCGTGAATAACTGTGATAGATGGGTTTAAAAGGTTCTCTGCAAAGCTTCCTTGAGACCAAGGCAGTTTTCATTGTCTCCTCCCTCTTTGCAGCCATTTCTGTGTGCTCTCCAACCCTTCTTTCCCTCACACAATTACCCAAAGCCACCAATAAAGCACCAACTGCTCAGTGAGCTGCTGCAGATTGCTAAATGATGGCCTTGCACAGAGCTCATCAGCCTGACTTGGATATTGCAATCACTGATAATCATTTAGATATTTCATGCAAAATGCCATCCTATTCCTCTCTCAGAATTACCAACCTTCAAAATCTCCTTCCTAAGCCCATCTGAATCAGTCAGAAATAATGGGTTCATTTCTTTCCAATTAATTCAACCTGGCTTAGGAAAAAAACCCCAGATTTTATTTGCCTCTGTAACAGTGGCAGTTCCAGATTTCTTGTACTTGAAAGAGTCTCTGTACAAGTTATAATACCTGCCCAAATGTCTGTTCCTTTAAAATTAGCACCTAAAATTTAAAAAAAAAAAATCTTCCATATCCTGCAGGATTTCCTTATCTGCTTAACTCCTCAAGGGTTTGCTGTAAATGAGGTGAAGAAATCTAATAATGGGGCATATGAAAAAATAACCCTCCTGACCTTGTTCCAGGAGGAAAAGACATTTAAAAGGTACATGCAAGGTACAAAAAGGCACCCTGAGAGCAGCAGTGGGAGGTGTGTCAGCTCCCCCAGGCAGGACACAGAGCTGTGGTCTACCTGCAGGGAGCAGACAGGAAGGTCCCCAGACCATCATGGTTAATTTATCCCCAGCTGGCACATGGAATATCCAGCTTGGCACAGCAAAACCAGTGAGAAGCAGGCTGTGGCTTTTCCCTGTCCCTTGCAGCCTGCTGGGAAGAAGCTGCAGCTCTGTCTGGGCACAGGAATTCCTGTGGTTATCAGCCCAGCGTGGCTGGAGAGCAGGGGGAGTGTGACGGCGGTCACAGGGGTTTTCAGGTGAGGGAAGAGACGAGAATGCTGACTCCATGTTCAGAAGGCTTGATTTATTATTTTATGATGTACATTACACTAAAACTATACTAAAAAAGAATAGAAGGAAAAGTTTCATCTCAGAAGGCTAGCTAAGCTACGAACAGAAAGGAAAGAATGAAAACAAAGGTCTGTGGCTCGGACAGAGAGAGAGAGCCAGCTCTAAATCCTAAAGAAAAGATTTTTCATAAAAGATGTCTGCATCAGTCACACATCAGGGGGTTATTGAGTCCCTCACAGGCAGCTCCAACAGCAGCTCCAGGATTTGCTCTTGAAGCAATTCTTGAAGCAATCCCATGTTTTTTACAGAGGAAGTTTTGGCTGGAAGTGTCAGGCCTACGTTTCTCTGCAAAGGTTTTATAGCTGGGAAGGAAAGGCAGGAAGGTCATGAAGAAATTCTGCTCTAGTGAAGGTACCCAGACACCAAGCAGCTATTTGGAAAGAAGGAAAAACTGAAATTAAATGGAATTTTGTCCCTGTGAGGGTGGGCAGGCCCTGGCTCAGGGTGCCCAGAGGGCTGTGGCTGCCCCTGGATCCCTGAAAAGTCCAAGGCCAGGTTGGACAGGGCTGGGAGCACCCTGGGACAGTGGAAGGTGTCCCTGCCCCATTCTAGCATTCTATATATTCTATGTATTGATTCTATAAACTCCCCTCCTGAGCAGGAACATCTCAATGCCAAGATTTGCCCTAAGAAGGAAAATTCTGTTCAGGAGAAACCCTCTCTCATCACCATTTATTGTCCCTAACTCCAGTCTGCTCTCAAAGCTTGGACCCAGAGAAGACAGATTTCAAATAAGAGTGAAAGCTGTAATGGAAATAACCCTTTGTAAATGATGGATGTGCATTACACCTTGAAAATTCCTCTTGGAAAATGACAGCTCCAGCTACAGTCTGAGGCATTGGATGGATTGTGTGAGTGTTGCGAAATGCAGAGAACTCAAAAGGTCAGGACAAAGACCTAGAAGGAAGACGAGGAGGCAATCACATTCCTCCTCAATTTTCAACAAAACGGGAATTTTTAAAGTACATAGGATGCATTAATAATTTTCAACTTAAAGACCATGCAAATACTCAGGAAAACAGGTCTAGTAATAAAAATCACTTTGCTCTTTAGAGCATTAAAGTAACCAAACACTGGAGTCCTCATGCTCTGTCCTAACCCCAACACTGACCTGGAGAACAACCTGAGACATTCACCATTTTATTCACAAGATTGTCTTAAAATCACTGTTAAACTCACTTAATGCAAGGTTTTTTTTATTTTTTTTGAGCTCCTAATTTTCCCTTATCAAGGTTCTAGAGAATGATTTAAAACAATTGTACAAATAGAAGAATAGCTTATTTAAAACCAGAACAAAATTGACAAAACATTCCCATCTAATTGAGAGTGGCAGGAATAACCATCATGGAAAGAAAGCAAAGCTTGGTTTGTTTATCAGTAAATAAAGCAACTTACCAAACATCCGAAAACACAAAAAATGCATTGCGAATGCTACGAAAAAATTATCTTAATTGAAAAATAATGGCTTGTCTGAATTTTATTTTCTTTGCATCTTTCAAAAGAAAATTCAGACAGCTCTGCTCTCACACTGAATCTGAATATAATTGCAGTGGATCATGATGGTTCTCACAGCAGAGATGACATATCAGTGGCAAGCAGAGCCTGATGTGGATCAGGATAAGGGGGCAAGCAGAGCTCTCTCCTGCACAGCATTTTTCATGCACACTCTACATGCCCACAATCAAACAGCACAGTCACCTTGCTGAATAATGAATGGCAAAATGAAAAGAAAATTAAGGAGCAGCGAGCAAAGGAGAGGAGATTGAAGCTGACATTTGCAAGGAGAGGAAGTCACAGAGAGGTTCCCAGTGGCTGCTCCAGATGGCTGCAGCTATTTTGGCCAGACTACCTGGCCAGGACTGAGCTGAGCACAAGGGGACAGGAGGAAGGGAAGGAACAAAGGGACAAAAACAAGCACTGAAAATGGGATTTGGAGCCCGCAGGCCGCCTAATTCTGGAGCTTGTGAAGAAGAGAAAGTTACAAAATAAAATAGTAACCATTTAGGAAAAGGAAACCAATTACCACTCGGGATTAGACAGAAATTTCTTTTGGCCACTGTATGGATTCATTATCTCTCCCATGCCTGGCTTTCCATAAACATAATTAAATTGACTATTTCTTATGAGTAAATCTTACATGTGCTTTAGGCCACATAAAGCATCTTGCCATCTAATTGTATTTTTCATCTGCACTTTCCCCCATCAACCTCCCTTAGAGAACTGGGAAAAAAGGAAAAGCTCTTCTGTATAGATTCATCTTTTTTTTTTTGTTTGTTCGTTTGCTTGCCTCAAGGTCCAATGCATATTCTAGCTGTCAAAAGTGATTTCCCTGCTCACTGAGCAAAAATTCTCAACAAGGATTTTCTTTTTTATTTCCTACTATTAAACAATGATTTTACAGACACAGGTAATAGAAATGCAGGCAGGTCAGAGTGCATCAAAGATTTATTTCTGGGCAGGAAGTCAAGTTTCATTAAATATAAAAATGATGTTTATGTAAGTGGAATGCAGGGTTGCTGTGAGTTGGCTTTGGGACATAGGTGACAAAGTTGCAGCAAAATTATGAAAAACACAACAAAACCCAGTAGGAACCTTACATGACCCCAAGCCTGTATGGTAGGTGGATATTCCATTTCCAGAAGACTGTTTTAAACAAAACATTGAAATATATTTAAAGACCTGAAACTGGATTAAGTCTTAAGTCCTGATGCCTGATAAAACCAAATCTTTTGTACTCTCCAGCACTGGGCATAAGATGAGAAATAAACCACAAAGAAAAAAACAAGTGAAGCAAGTGCAGAAGTGGTGTGAAGCAGGTTTGCGGCTGACAGCAAGGTGTGAGCTGTGTGCCAGTGCAGGTGGAGCCCAGGGCAGAGCCAGGGATTTGTCTCCAGAGCACCCAACCCAACCCAAGCCTTTCCCCAGGGCTGTATTCAGGGCCCTGAGTGGAAATGGTGCCAGGGTTCTTCTCACAAACCTGCTGGAGAGTGGAAATGGTGCCAGGGTTCTCACAAACCTGCTGGAGCCCAGACACAGCCTGGCATTAAAAAAGGGTAAAGCCTTGGGTAGCTCCTGCCAGAGCAGCTGATGTCCTGCTAAGAGGTGTCCTGGTGAGCAGGAACAGCATTTACAGAGCTGAAAAACCCAGCACATCAGAGTTTTAAATTATCAAAGCAGATAACAAGGACCAGAGGATTAGTGCAGAGGCGAAACTGAGCTGGAGGATATTCCTGTAAATGCAGCCAGGAGAAGCTCAATCACGTTTTCATTTAGGAATTCAAGCACTCGTGGCCTTCAGGAGTCCTTAGGAACCCAATACTGGAAACTGGGGGTATTTAGGTCCAAATAAGCACTGATTACCACTTCAAAAAATCCCTGTATTTCTTATTCTGAACACCAGGTATCAGCATCTGATGTAGCTGAATTCCATTACTTGTCACAGTGTGGGGTCCCTACTGCAAAACCCCCCTAAACTTGATGTATTTTACAAGTGCTAAATGTACATGAAAGTTAATCAAGAGAGAGGTCTTTACAAAATGTCTAAAGCTTCTTTAAAATCCTTGCAATGTCTGAACAGTTGTGAGTGAACTGCTGAACAGAATTAAAATTCAAGCAAGATCAGATACCAGGAAGGATTATATGCCCTAAAAGGGTCGAACAGAAAACTCTGAAATATTTCAGGCAACTGTTTCCATGTTCAAAGCACCATGACAAAACAATAAACCAGAATATGGAAAGCAAAACATCAGGACAGTTTAGAAAATTGGGGATGGAACATGAAGACAAACAACTTGTCAAGCAACAGATATCTCCCCCACATGAGCAAACCTCCAAACTCCATGATGTGATGCAATTTGGAAAAATATTTTGGATGCCAAAAGATACCAATAAGTAGGAAACTGGGTGTTTGTTTAATGGATATGAGAGAAATTCAGGCGATGTCATCCCATCACTGGGAAAATAATGGTCTATGTACAAGAACAAGGAAAGAACATACCAAACATGGATAATTCATGGCTGCTGCTGCCAGTGTGTCAGAAACGTGAGTATAAAAACATGACTTTCTGTTTCTTTAATTAATTAAAAATAATTAATCCATAAACAAAAGCCTGAGGGCTTTTTTGGTTGGTTTTTTTTTTTTATTAAGCCATGTCTTGGGGTTAAACAATTTTAAATACAAAACAAAATCAAATCAGGTTTGTCAAAAGAATTATAAGATGTTTGTGTTAAAAAATTAAAAATAACAAGGCTTCCTTTTCTCATTATTAACAGAAAACATGAAGGGGAAACTACAGAAGAAGAAAAGTTGTTTCCTGATAGACAAAAGAATTATTAGGATTATTAAAGGAATCCAAATTTGTACAAAGAACAAGCTTTTGCAATTAAAGGCCAACGTGTACTCCAGAACCCATGGATAAGATAACAGATCTGGAATAAGAAAAAATATAGGAGAACACAAGACAAAGTCCAAGCTTTCAATGCAAAAAAGAAGTAAAATTCTGATTTCCAATATTGTCAAGATTTCCTGATTATTAGGGAAGCTCCAGACCTTGCGTGGCTCTTGCTGCTGAGGACACACAGCTCTGCACTCTGCTGCCACAGCAGCAAGAGGCCAAAGAAATTAAAGCAAGCTAAGTTAAAAGTTCAGGCATTCAGGAGCGCCAGTGATGAGAAGGCACTGAGAAGGGACCACGGATGGAGAATGGTTGCACAACAGAGAGGGGCAGAAATCAAGGAACCCCCTTTGTGAGTGGCTGAGCTAATGAAGCCTCGCTGGCTTCTCTGCCGTCTGACTGTATGCAAGATGAAAATGGAGCTTCCTTCCCCAGTTAGTGACATCCCAGGAGATCTCATTCCCCAGCAGCTCCTTGGTATTCAGCAGGGATCATCAGCCTTTTTTCTTAGGGCTTGCTTTCCCCTCAGCCTGGTCATCCGCTCTCCCTGCTGGCAGGAGCTCCCTGTTCTCTGTCCCTACCTGCCAAACACTGACCCTGGCCCAAGGACTCAGGAAATATTGAACTGTGGGGGGAGAAAAAAAGGGATGAATGCAGAGACGCACCAAGAGATTTGGTCTGAATATTTCCGAGGGGAGCTGCTGCCAAATCTTGGCAGCCCCTCCTCGGTCACTTCAGCTCCTCAGGTTTGCATTTTCCCCTCTCCTACCCCCACTCCAAGTCAGGAGAAGGAATCTGGGTTTTGGGGATGAATCACCTTCTCAACACTTCTCTTCATGAGACTCTTTCCTCTTTGGAAACTCAGCAAGAAATCATACATATGCAACAGAAAACCCAACAAAGTCGATTTATTTTAAGCCCAGGAAAAGGGAATTAAAAGACAAACACTTTGCAGGAGTTAAAACTGAGCCGTTTGCTGGTTTATTAGCAATGAGGACAAAGAAGGCAAATGGCCACAATGAACCTGTCAAGCCTTCCCAGCACCTCCTCGTGGGGGAAGCTACCCTACTTTCCTGAGCAGTTTTCCTCAGACTCATCACTTTCTGCTAACAGATGGGAAGCTGAAGATAGAAAGAGGCATAGTTTATGCCTAGCACCAAGGGGAGGGAAAAAATTATCTCAGCAGGAGATTCTTTAAAAAAAAAATTTAAAAAATCAGCAACTGTCCTTCTCTTCAGAAACCAGAGAAGGGGGAAGTGTTGAAGACAAAGGATCACAGACTTTGCCTGGTGCTGCCCATGTTCTGAATGCCCAGCCCAGCTCCTCCAGCCTCTTCTGATATCCTTGCTCCTTTTCCTAAATCACCCATCAGTGCTCACATGAGAGCAGTAGGAGAAAAAAAGCTCCTTCAGAAGTCTAACATAAGGAGTTATATGATCAAAAAGCTTCCTCATACTCTATAAATTGGAAATTCATTTTTTCTGTAAGACTTAGAACTTTTCAGCTCATCCTTAATCCTGAATTCCTATCTGGATTAATTTCTTCACCAAGCAGTCAGGATTTCCCTAACTCAGAGATGGCAAAACCCTCTGCAATGATCCAGCAGCAGGGCAAATCCTGGATTCACATTGAAATATTGTGCAGTGAAATGCTGGGATGTACACTAAAATAACTCTCCGAGGCAGATGGGAGTTTATAATTTGCCATTGAGACCTACAGATTTCCTGAAATTGTGATGATACAGTAAAAATGTCACTGGTCTTAAATCACTTAACGTTTTCTTCCTCTCCACCACTATGGAATTGTGAGAACATTCATCAGTAGTGGTATTAAAAAGGAAAAAAAGCTCAAACACCATCCCTACAACAAATTAAGCTGAACTAAGCCCCTTTAGATTGTGATACCTTAATACTCAAGGGGAGAAAGATCTTCTACTAATTCAGCAAGCTTACCTAGTGCTGGAAAGGACAAAGTGCTAACAATTCTTAGCATCATTTGTCATCATTTTCTAGATGCCAGCACACATTCCACTTACATTTGCATGTGTTTGTGTGTGCATGTTTGCCTTTTGTGTGGCAAACATGCATGCACAAACACATGCATGTTTGTGGGAGAGGGAAATACATAAAAATGCATACACTTTTTGGAGACCACGGCACCAGAAGCATTAACACCACATTATCTACACACAACTTTAAATTCAGATTGGAACCTAAAGCAAGGAATTTGGGAGTCGTTATTTCATTTTCCTGCCAGTGATTTATCAATTAAGTTGAGTAGGGAAAGGGCTGGTTTGCTCCAGTGCTAACATTCACAGAGGAACGTGAATCTTGCCCAAACCCTCAGCAGGTTGGGGCAGAAGGAACAGCATTTGCACAATACTGATTTTAGATTTTTTTTAGATTTCTCCCCTGTAAGGATGGGCAGGCCCTGGCATGGGTGCCAGAGCAGCTGTGGCTGCCCCTGGATCCTGGCAGTGCCCAAGGCCAGGTTGGACATTGGAACTTGGAGCAGCCTGGGACAGTGGAAGGTGTCCCTGCCCATGGTAGCATGTAGAATGAGATGATCTGTAAGGTCCTTCCAACCCAAACCATTCTGTGATTTCTCTTTAGTTCCAATTTCCAAAGCTAGCTGAGAGAATGCAGGGATTTAAAAAAATTATTGTGTGTATAGCTCTTCAAGGGAAAAGCTTCCATTTCTGTCTTCCCTAAGAGAAAAGAGGTCACCAGAATCAGGGTGAGAATGTTTCCAAGGTTTGCCTTTGACAGGGCAGGCATGGAATTGCATGAGTGATTCTTACACAGGAGTGTGAAGATTATAATCAAGCTCTAAGAAGGCTGAAATTCCCAGGAAATCTATACACACGTATAAACCCTAAAATAATGAAAGATAAAGGTTTGGTAAAAGTATCAATCCCTCTGTTATTTCTGAGCAGATCCCAGGTGTTTAACAGAAAAACAGAATACGAATGTAGAGCCACACACACCCAGTTACACACAAAACCAGAAGTGAACCAGAATGGTTTATGAGAGACATCAAAATATCATCAACTAATTAAGTGCATCTTCTCCCTTTTGGGAAGATAACTGTAGCCTCTGTAGACTTGAAAAATCTACATGGATTTGGATAAATATGGAAAATGGAAGCAGAGCAGCCTCTCTAAATGCTGAGTGATTATAGGAGGGTATTTCTTTGGGGTTTTTTTGGCTGTGACCATAGAAGAAACTGCAGCACAGCAAGTTCCCTGCCATGGGCAGCAAGCACCATTTTACCTTGGAATGCCATTAGACCATCAATTGAGACAAGCACTGACTGAACAAATCAGAGAGAGCTATTTATCTACAAGCAGTCTAACAGATTAGGCTACCAATAATTACAGATATAAAATAATGCAGACTAGTCTACAATGTGGTTTTGTGAGCTTCTATTTTGTTGGAGTTCAATTTTGTACCATTCTTATAGACTGTTCTGTAGTGTCATCATAAAGAAAATTTAAACCAGTTTCTGTCATTTCCCTAAATCTTTCTGACCAGCCTGATACATGCCTTGATTTATAAAGTCTATGGTTATTTACAGATTTGCCCTCCATCGTTCTGAAATGAATTTTCCTTGAACGTTCATTTCCTGGCTGAAATTTTCTAAGACAAAGTAATACAGGGAGAACTTTCAAGGGTAACCTTGGCTATGAAATAAGTTAGGGAGCCTTTAGTCCAGAGGATCCTTGTGAGAAAAAAAATTAAGTGAGAAAAGCCTGAAGTGGTTTCATTTGGCCAAAGAAGGATGCTTGATATGCAGATGTTATTTCATTTCTGATTAAGTGAAAATTGAACTCTGTTCAGGTGGGAGTTGGAAGATAAAACTAACCTGAGTTACCAACACCACCAACCCAAGATAATTTCACATAAATCTTGAGGAAATTTTATCAAAACTATGAAAAGACGATTTAAATATTGAAAACAAAAAAAAAAAAAAAAAAACTCTTGTTAGCTAGTCTGCCATACCTTATGTTCCAGTGCTTAGTTTATATGTTAGCAAAACAGAGGTAATTAGGTTGGCATTAAATTCCAGTACATAAAAGCTGCTGAAATTTTCATTTGCAGAGATGTTTAACCATCATTTTCTTCACACTTTGAAAGTGAATATAGACAGTCTGCCTAATGTCCTCTTATGTAACATGCACCAAATGCAACAGAAAGCAATATGGAATAAAACATATCTGGGCATTTTCAATTTTACTTGTATTTCATACATAACACATTTAACCTGACAAGAAGAAAGGTAATAAGAATAAAAGTCATCAATTTGAAATAGTATTTTTTGGTTCTAATCCTTAAGCTATGAAAGAAAGTCTAAGTTTCCATGGAAAACATTCTATTACTAAAAAACAGACAAATAATATTCAGATAATAAATCCTGAGCAATAGACTTTTTGGCTGCTAGTAGGTGAAAAAATACTGCTGTCAAGTGACTAAAATAAGCATTCAATTCTCTAACAGTCTGAAATATAACAGATTTCACTACAATATCAACGTGCACTCAGGTACATGAAATACATGACACAAAGGACATCCACAACCACATTAGAAAGATTTTTAAATTTACAGTCCCAATAATAAACCTCCTTTTTCATGTGCTTGATAGAGAGGGCAGATATATGGAACTGCTGCTCCTCTGCAGCATGGCACAAGCCATTCCCAAGAGGGAGAAACACCAGGATATTGGGAAGTGCTGTTTGGAGTTCTGGTGAGAAGCATTTTTGTCTGTAATGTAGTGACCTTGCATCACCAGAGGCACATGCAAATTCCTAACACCTCCGTTCCCTTAAATAAATGAGAATATTCAATATGGCTATACAATAAAAAGGCTTTTTCCACTACTGAACTTGTATGCCCAGTTATGGGGATTGGGGGACAAACCATAAAAATATCCAACAGGTTTGGCTGCTGCTCCTGGACTGGGAAATTTGCTGTTCTGTCAGGATGGTGGGTGCCCATTTCACCCATTTCAGGACAGACTCAAGAGGAACCACAGCAAACTTCCACACTGGAATCCCTGTAGCAACATCATCCCCACTTGGCTCTTCTAAAGTCAAAGCTTGTAATGGAAAATGGATTTTCTTTAGGACATGATGCATAAACAGTCATTTTTTTCCCCATTTCTACTCTGGAGAAATACCTGCATTGTCCATAGCACTTTAACATATGTCTGCCTCCTGCCTTAAAGATATTTTAATAGATTTACTAGCAGCTATCATACCTGGATTTAACTTATTTTAATTTCCAGCCTCAAAACCAAACTATAATAAAATAGCTGTTGGACCTGTCACAGCCTGAACATAGCAAGAACTAAATGCCATGTTTTCAGCTAGTCAGAAAATTCTCTTTAAATAGAGAGATGATGATCATACCAGAAGACATCATCAGCTTTCATAATTCAAAATTCCTTTGTGTTGGTTGCAGCATATTACATGGCAAAACAAGGGGGATAAATATAAAAAAATATGTATATAAGAATATATATATATGAGTTAGGTCTGGAATGGGGTAGCCAAGGAAAATTCAGGAAGACATAGAAGTTAAAGGAAGCCCTTTTAAGTTAATTTACTATTATTTTACACATTCTCCTCCCAGGTCATCCTGTCTGAAAACTAAGGTGGTCTCAGGACCACATTTCCAAAGCTGTCACAGACTAAAGATAACTTGACAGCTGACAATTTACTGCCACTAATTTTAAAAATATCACATAGATCAGCTCCAAGAAGAGTACCATGACCCACTATAGGAATGCAAAAGGAGGCATGAAAAAAAAAATCTAAATTCTCTCAAAATATATCTCAAAGTTCCTTATTCTGTACAATAAAAAAGCTGCCAACTTGTTCCTTCTTAATTTTTTTTCTTCTTACTTTTGTTTCTCCTTTTTCTTCTTGCCTTTGGATATTCAAGAATCAAATGTGATTCAAGAATCGCAAAGAAGAAAAAAAAATATTAAGCCACATATAAAAATTTAATTTAAAAACCATAATAATGATTTTGAAAATATAATTTTAAAGGCAACTTAAGGATATTTACAATCACACTTGCAATATTCATTTTCCATGCTGGATCTCCAAGCACTTGGATCTTAACACCATTACTGGTCCATGCAGACATCTGCAGAGAGTATTTTGAAAAGAACATATATTTGATTCTGTCTGCTGCCTCAGGATGGAGAAGACAGGAAGGCAGTAATAATTCCATTAGAAACACCAAACTTCCTTGTCGCCACATTTCTCTTCACAGAGAAAAGCAAGGCACAATTCTTCCCAAGCATATATTTCTGGGTTTTACATTCTCTGAACCTCAGAGAAAGGAAAAACAATTCTTATCTCATTTGCTGTGCCTGTGTTTGTGCCAAAGTAGAATGCAATGTGGAGATTGTTTACCCTAAGGGATGGGGTTTTGTTTCTTTGGTCCATCAGGGCCAGGTGTGTGTGTTGGGACTGTTGGGTGACAGCCACGAGATTCTGCGCAGTTGAGATTCGGTTTAGATGTAATGTAATACAATGTAATATATTATAGAATAATATAGTATAATAAAGTAATCAATTAGCCTTCTGATACGATGGAGTCAGATGCATCATTCTCTCCCCTCATCAGGGGCAAAAATATTTACTGTACTTCCTCATGTGAAAACCTAATTTTTGTCTCTAAAATCTTGAAATCTTATCTAAAAAAGGAGTTGAAGCATGCATTAAATGCTGTTGCTCATCTCAAGGCCTGCTATGTACAAGCTGGTTTGCCAGTCCCCCCTCAGGGAGAGGGAAATGCAGTTTAGGAGGTGCCAAAACAGCATTTTCTTGCACTCCTCAGAGTGGTGGCCAACGCATTTGGGCCAGCTCCCTTCCCCGGGTGACTGGCAAGGGCCTGGCTGAGCTGTAATTACTGCTGGCAGCAGGAGCTGCCTGCTCCTCTCCACAGCTTTTGGAGAACCAGTTCATTTCTTTCCCCTGGTTCAGGCCATAAAAGTGAATTCCAAGTATCCCACCTCCTGTTTTATGTTCACTGTCCGTGTGCGCGGACAAAATCCTGACATCCCGTTAAGGATCTGAGTCACAAGGCACAGGAAGAGGCTTTAGAGGGACTGCTTCATCCCTGGGCTCTTCCTACAAGTATTTATGGCAAAAGCAAGCTGCTAAAATGGTAATGGAAAAGGGAGGAATTTAACGTGGGACATAACCTAGGCAGTGCTATAACCACGCCGTAAAAATTTCAGCAGGAACCTTTCCTGTGCAGACATTTCGAGGAGCCTTTTTTGGGTTCACATATTTGCTCCAGCTGAAATATCAGGCACATAAAACATGGAGACAATGCCACCACCAGAAGCATAATTAGAGATTTGGAGGAAGAGCTTCATCAGTTGTCCATTTAATTCTCTCTCCTAGCTCCAAGAGTGGAGATATACCAAATGCTTTGGAGCAAAAACGCTCCAAAAAAGAGGAATCAGAGCACTCTGCAATCTGGTAAAACCCTTCTGCATGGAAAGGTTCCCTGAACTCCTCTCTAGCTCTTCTTATAGAATATAAACAAGTCAAACTTTAATTACTGTAAGCTTTCACATACTAATGGAATATAAGGAGATTTAAAGAAATTTGGAAAGCAGCAATTTGCTTTGGAGTGATGTAATTTTACTTAATTGCTTCTAATTAAAATTATTCTACAAATGTAAAACAAAAATGTCTATTAATTCTCTGCATAAACTAAATTTAGGTATCAACTGAGTAGCTTATTCACAGTATTTACTATAATTACTGCAAGACTTTTGTAACTTTGATGATTTAAAAGTTTGGAGGCTTGATACCAAATAATGGTTTCTGCTGCATAAAGCAAAATAATCTTTCAAACTCCCAGTGCCTTTGTACTTTGACTGTGACTCACTAAATTTACATTGTGTGAAAGTACATGTAGGAGTAAAAGCACTTATGTATTATCAAGAAATATGACATTATAATCCCATGAAGTTACTACTTATAGAAAAAAATAAAACTGTTCCCATTCTCTTCCACACCTAAGTGTAAAGTGAATACCTTCCATTAATTTTACCTTGGATTAACTTTAGAAAGAAAAAGGACACAATATTTTTTGCATGTATTTTAAACTTCACTTTTAACACAAAGTTTTGAAATCAGCCATGAAACATAAAAATTGGCAATATCTTTCCAAGAAATTTAACTCATCTGAAAATAATTATTGTATTTTAAACTATCCTGTGATTTGTGTCAATCTGACAAAAAGTTGCGGCCAAAGTTGGGGTGGAAAATTAAACAAAAAAATATGTGAGATCATGTTGCAAACTTTCATATTTTAGAAATAGAACAAATTAGATCCAAATACAGTATTTTTAAAATGTTTTTATCTTCTTTTATCTTCCTTATTCTCTCTCCACGTTTTTGCTGCCTAGATTTTAATTCGGTTCTTCAAACAGCCCAACAAAGCCAATGCACCAGGACAAATGCGCCATTTTGAGGTGAAATTTGCTAACGTGAGTAAAACCAGTACTAAATGCTATTTTCCTCCTACAGATAAGCAATTTTCTTCTCCAAATTCTTCAATACTCCAAAGTCAGTGCATCACAAGAGAGCCGTGCCTGATTTATTCCATGGGGAGATTGCATTACCACCGGATGGAGCTCACCCCACCAGCACCTGAGCATGGACCTCTGACAGCAAACAGAGAATCAGGAGGAAACAACCACACTCAGAGCTCCTCTTGCTGTAGGAATCATGGGTTGGAAGGGATCTTAAAGCCATCCAGTGCCACCCCTGCCATGGCAGGGACATTTCCACTGTCCCAGGTTGCTCCAAGCCTCATCCAGCCTGGCCTTGGGCACTGCCAGGGATCCAGGGGCAGCCACAGCTGCTCTGGGCTCCTGTGCCAGGGCCTCACAGGGAAGAGTTTCATCCTGATATCCAACCTAAATCTCCCCTCTTTCAGTCTGTACCCATTCCTCCCTGTGCTGTCACTCCAGTTCCTGACAAAGAGCCCCTCTCCGGTTCCCTGTAGCTCCTTCAGAAAGTGCCGGGCGGTGTCCGCACGAGCTTCTCCTCTCCGGGGTGAGCAGCCCCAGCTCTCCCAGCCTGCCTCCTTAGGGGAGGTGCCTCCACACCCTTATCAACACCCTGGACTCTCTCCAACAGTTTTTATGTTGGAGGCACCATCTGAAGACACTTCCAGAACCTGGCAAAACATGGAGTGTGGAAATCCAGACCCTGGCTTTGTTTTTAAACTTGGGGGGTGGAGAAGAAAACAGATTTCTCTCAGCCAACAATTTTGGCACTGTATTACCATTGCTTTCCTCCAAAAAAAAAAAAAAACCAATTCCAAGAGCCTCCTAAGGAAGTCACAGGCTGCCACCTTTGGGCCCAGCTGTGTCGCAGAAACATCTGTGCAGTGCAGGGTCAGCATTTCACCACTTCAGCAAGGTGGAATGTCTCCATCAGTGCATTTCCCTCTGCCTAATGAAGTTCAAGCCAAATCACCACCAAGGCCCAGAATGAGATTGTTGATGTCATGGCAAAGCAACAAGCAAAATAAAATGAAATTGTAGTGGCAGCAGCACCCAGGAAACAATTCCTCTCAGCAATTTACTTCTCACATCACTCTGTGGCACTGACTACATTCCCCTCACTGCATGGATGCCATGGGAAGCAGATGGTAACACATTTTTAACCCCAAGCTCCCCAAGTCTAATAACAGACTCTTAATTAAGGAAAAATCAGGGAAAATAGTCTTTAATAAACAAATGGGTTACATGAATACAAAATGCAGAGGGCATGTTTAAAAATAGGCAAAGACCAAAAGCAGGAACAATGAGTTAAATTACAAAAGCAGTTATTAAAATGTCTGTTTTGAATATCTAAAAAAAAATAAAACCTTGAAAATGCACTATTCTAGGGAAAATTCTGCAGTGGCAGGAAGAGATTCCCAGTGCAACTTGAAGTTTTTTCTTAAATTCAGCAATTCACTAACAAATCATCATTAAAGCCTTGATCCCCAGGGCATCCTAAAAGCACTTTTGCAGCATTAGTAATAGGCCATTTAATTCCCCCACTTTATTTCTAATTTCTAATTAGGCTTTAATTCATCATATATCTTATCCTCTCATTGTGATAGCCTGTATTCCTAAGGAAATGGGAATTTATCTTTCTGAGCTAAAAGTTTTTACACTCAGGATTGCTGGATCATGGTGTTCCTTCTGCTTGTTTGCCATCTCCCTCAAACTATCCTAAAATAAATCTAACTGTTTATTATTGAAATATCCTGCTTTCCCTTATCTGCTTATGCTGCTCAGCTGGCATTTTGGAAATGCAAGAATTGGTGACATTCCATGTATCACCACCTCAAACCACATCAAAAAGTCCTCTGTACCAGCAGCCTTGTCTTAAAATAACCTTGAAGAGCTTCACCATGGAACGCTGATTAAACATCTGGTCCCACTGCATGTCACCCAGACAAGGGATGGTGCCAGGGGCTCCTCGTCCTGCTTGGATTTCTCCTACCTATGGATTGCTGCACTTCTTGACTATCTAAAATGTTCTACTGGACAGCTTCTTTTATTGTCAATCTGAAAAAAAAAAAAAAAAAAAACAAAAAAAAAAAAAACCCACACACCAAAAACCCATCCCCAAATCAACTGCTTTTCCTTGTGACTCTTCCTCCATTTTCTCCTGCCCCAGGTATAAGGTTATCAGCATGTTACATCTAACGCCAAAATATCTTTGTGATCTTAAGCAAAACAGAAGAACTGGAATGAGGGTAGAGCAAGTGGAGTGGAGCAGAACAAGGGGAGAATTGGGGTGAGCTTAGAGCAGAGCAGACCCGAATTCCTGCACCTGCAATGCAGCACATCCCAGCTCTGCCTCGGTGACTCCAGCAGCAGCAGGAATCTGCTCAGGGGAGAGGGATCAGCTGCACCTCAGGAATCACTCCTGCACCCACTAATTCTGACACTGGGGAGACATTTCAGGACCCTCCCAAGTGCCTGTGCTGGGGACAGGAGTGAGACCCCAGGAAATGCTATTCCTCTGCTTCTTTGTCAGTGGGAAGCCTGAGTTTGTAGCTGATGCCCAACAGATATTCCTGTTGTGGTTCAGTTTAATTTGTTTGGTTCTAAATATCAGCAGAAGATGGAGTTGCGAGGAAAAGGAATTTTTAAAAAATGTGTTCCTGACGTACAGCAGAGCCTGGGTGGGGCTGCCAGGTGATCCCACACTCAGACACTCATCTGAGGCTGAAAAGCACTGCAGCACTGCAGGGTCTGCATTTCCTCCCAAACCCTCACAGCAACACCAGCACCCAAAACAATCCAGTTCCCTCTGCTGATACTTTCTGAAGGAGCAGCATGCATAGATCATGCTGAGAGAGAGGCTGCTTTTCTTTAGCCTGCTGATCTCATTATAAGCAAATACGAAGGCAATCTAATTTTATCGGCCACAAAACAAAGAGCGTGTTTAAATTTTAACATCCAGCCAAAACCTCTTCTGCTTATAATTTGAGTTTAAACTTATACAGCATGTTCATTACCATAAACAATCTGCAAAATGGCCAGAAAACAAACTCCCCCCTTGTAATCTGCTGTCAGAAAACCACAAAGAAATAAACATTGGCATCTCAGCTTTGCTTTCACTTTGCTCTCAAGGCTTTGGAAAGACCAGCTGAGAAGTTTTCCTTCCAAATAAAATGAAAATTTTAAACAAACCAAAGAATGCTTCCAGATGTTTTTTCTTTCAAGCATACCTTAATAAATGACCCTGAATAAAGAAAACTTCAAGGTAGATAAATAGTGTCTTGGAGGATAATGAATTAAGGAAGGGCTCTAAGTATTACAAAATTATACTCATGTTTCATCTCAATTGATTTTGTCCACCTAATCAGTAAAATCAACAACAACAATTTGACTTTCTTCTTTGTGAAAGAGAACAAAATACTATTTTAAAATATGAGATAATTTCAATTTAATAAATACTACATGTGCAGATAATGGGATTTCCATGAAAAATTCAAAGAGCATTGCTCTTCATCATTAAATTCAAGTTAATCAGCATATTCTTCTGCAGATTCAATTAAAAACCAATATTCTAAATTTATTACTCAGTTGTAAATATCAATTTGGTTTCCCAGCAAAACAATATGAATCTGCAGTAAACAGCTCAATCATTCTGGAAGTTGTCTAAACACCAACCCCAATAGCAACAGAAAAAATAAACAAGAGAAAAGCCACAACAGCAACTTCTCCAAAATCCAGAATACGTGGTACAACATATTGTACCTTAACAAACCAAGAGAATTGACAAAAAGTGGTGATAACCAACAGGAACAAAGACTGCTATTTGCTTATCAAACGTTACAAATTATTGTTTTAAACAGATGTTCATTTTGAATGCCATATGGGAGATGGGAAGGATCTGTCAAAGCACAATCCTGATGGAAATCTCCTAATCAAACCTGACAGAAAACCAAACCAACAGATCGACAGCCAGGAACTGCAGATGCCTCATTTGCTTTGGAAACCCAACCTGAAAGGAAGGGCTCACTAACAACAACCACCACATCCCTTCCAGAGCTGGTGGCAGCGCCCACAAACCCCAGCATGACAATATTTAATGGGAAAACAATTTATCCAGAGAGCACAACCCCTGGAGAACCCAGGGGGATGGATCCAAGAGGAGCTTTGCCTCCCCTCCCCATGTGACTGCCCCAATTCCCTACAGGGGTGCCCTTCCTGCCCAGGAGAGGAGCTCCCACAGCTCCTGGAGGAGTGAGGGAGCTCCCTGGCATGCAGGGAAAAGGACAGGAGCACAAGGACGGGCACGGAATGAAGGCAGGCTGAGAAAACCTGGCCTGGTTAGGCCTGGCTTTCCAAACCCAAGCCCAGCAGCTGCTCTCAAACTCCGCCATGGGGAACAGGCAGGTTTGGCCAAGCTGGAGAGAGCAGGAGCTGAGGGAACCCTGGAGGGAGCAGGAGCTGAGGGAACCCTGGAGAAAGCAGGAGCTGAGGGAATGTTGGAGAGAGCAGGAGCTGAGGGAACCCTGGAGAGAGCAGGACCTGAGGGAGTCTTGGAGAGAGCAGGAGCTGAGGGAATGCTGGAGAGAGCAGGAGCTGAGGGAACCCTGAAGAAAGCAGGAGCTGAGGGAACATTGGAGAGAGCAGGAGCTGAGGGAATGCTGGAGAAAGCAGGAGCTGAGGGAATGTTGGAGAGAGCAGGAGCTGAGGGAATGTTGGAGAGAGCAGGAGCTGAGGGAATGCTGGAGAGAGCAGGAGCTGAGGGAACCCTGGAGAGAGCAGGAGCTGAGGGAATGTTGGAGAGAGCAGGAGCTGAGGGAATGCTGGAGAGAGCAGGAGATGAGGGAATGCTGGAGAGAGCAGGAGATGAGGGAATGCTGGAGAAAGCAGGAGATGAGGGAAGCCTGGAGAAAGGGAACACCGAGCTCCACAGCCTGAGGAGGCCCTCAGGACCATCACTTCCAGGTCTGAAAGGTGCCCTAAGTAGTTGCAGACTCCACTTTAATGTTTCCCTCTCCTCTCCCATAAGTTCCTGTTCATTATTTTCATATTTTCTGTTTGGCATATAGAAACAGGATAATTCCAAGTTTGAACTAAATTTCTCCATTACTATAAAAATATATTTGATTAAACAGATGTCAGCAAAATTTTATGGAGTGAAAATTGAGTAACAGATGGTGAGGTCTGTGGAGTTCAAAGAGGCTGTATTTTATTAAATAGGAAATTTGACGAAAAGAATTATTTTGCTGGAAATACTGATGCAGTGTTTAGGCAAATGTAAAACCATTCTTACTTGATAGAAAACAGTAAGTTTGAAAAAAACTTATAATAGATATATTCATACCATGAACCTCACTCAGAACATTAAAACAGGGGATTTTATTCCAACTTCTTTTTACTGATGACAGCACATCAAGGTTCTCAAAGAAAAACAATGGAGAAGAAAAAAACCCAGCTACCAAACCAAAAAGAACTATGACCTTGATTAAGCATCCTGAGCAAAATACATCCTTTGTCTGATGCACAAATATTGTGAAAACAAGTCTAGAAGTACAAGACCATGGGATAATAAACAGTTACACCAAACTTACATTACAAGCATTAAACAAAATTGCAAATAATGGCTTATGTGCTGTGGGAAATGAGACAGAGGGATTATAACTCCTGAATGCCATTAATGTACCACCCCTATTCCAGCTTTACTGCTTGGAGTGGTAGAAGAACATTGCCACCAGTGGAACATAGACAGAGAGTCAATGAAATGAAAAGAACACCATAAATGTAATTATTATTGCATAAAATGATTTCTCTCCCTATTCCTATGGCTCTCAAGTCTTTTCTTCAAGCTGATATTTTAAACATTTTATTACATTATTGGGAAAAAAAAAAATCAAAGGGCAAAAGTAGTTTCAAATTCATGACCAGGCTCCTTCTGCATCAAAGAGAAAGCTACAGTACCCTGTGGAATAGCAGTCAGGGAGCTGCCTCACATGTCCAGGGGGAAGAACTGGAGAAATCCAATAGTTCCAGAGCACTCAGCCGTGCTGAGAGCTGCCTGTTGTCCAAAGCAGCCTTGTGCTGGATCACAGGCAGGAGACGCCTGTGATTCCCCCACAGGGAGGAACTCTGAGGAGGAGATAATTGGAGCTTTCTGAGCGGACAGAGCCCCTCTGACATGCAAGAGGCACCAGCACAGCCCAGCTCCATCAGAGAGCTCTGCTCCCTCCAAAATCCTGCTGGGAGCTGCTCCTGCTCTGATCCCACCCAGCGCAGCTCCGGGCTTGGTGCTCCCGTGGATCAGAGCTGCAAGTGCTGATGCCACCAGGAGTGAAACCATCACAAACACGTAACAGACATCTCTGAGCTCGTGTCTTCATTTCTCAGGGACATTCCCCACCAGGTGTTTGGCTGTGCTGTCAGGGCTGCTGATGTGAGCAGCCCCAGGGCTGTGGGAGCTGCTCCACGCTCACAGTGGGAAATGCTGCTGCTGCTGCTGCTTTTTCAGAGTGGGGCAGTGAACTGAGCCCCCCCAGACTGTGAATGCACCAACAGAGCTTACAGCACACCAGCCTTTATGGTTGATTAACTAAGATCATCTCTTATTAGTGGGTTTAAACCTTGATACCAGCGCCACAAGAAACATTTTCCCACAAAGACTGTATTTTAGGAGAGAAACAGTCAGATAATGTTTGACAGACTGATAAAAGAACCGACTAATTCAAGCCTCCACAAAGCAAAATACCCTCCTCGAGTTTGCACTTCAGGGTTTTGAACAAGAACAAGCTCTTGAGGAGCAATGCTCAGCTTTACAGCCCATCCATCCTTCCTCCCTCTCTATTGATCCATTTATCAGTCACATCCAGGTATCTGTGCTGCTCACAGGCTCCAAATAAACACATGAGATTGTTCCTGGGTTTATATCACTACCAGAGTAATTTAGGTCACGTTTAGCACTGCCCTGCAGCCTTCCCAAGGAAGAACTGACTGGATTCAAGCACGTTGAAACCACATATATGTTGTCTGAACTATCTTCACATGCTTTTAGACCTAGAAATCCTGTATTTAAATTAGCAGGAAAAGGAAACGTTGGAGGTGGGTGTTAATTACTCCTATTTACAGGCTTTTTAGCAGTTTCCCATATTGGTTAAAACAGAAGCTGTATCTTATTTTCAGTGATTCAAAAATCAAGGCAAGAGACAGAAATTCATCAGAAAAATCAGAGACTACTTTTCCAGAGATATAAAAGAAAATTCAGCTTACACATCTCAGGCATCAGCCTTTAGATCTATCCTTTATCTTCCTAAGGCAAACATGATTATCAATCTATAAAAAAAATCCTGAAATAGTCACCAAAAAAACTCCTCTTAATCTTCAGCTGTTCAAGGATTCTGCAGTTTTCAAAAGAACTCTTAAGCACAAGACATTTTGGGGTTTGAAGTATTCAGTGTTAAGGGCATGAAAAATATCACTCAAAATGTTTAAAAGGGATTTCAAAGCTTGACCCAAGTTGATAACCCTGGTTAAGATTTTCATTTCTGGATATTTAAGATAAAATGGCTGAGGACTTACAGAGAGCAGAAACCAGTTTTACAGCAGCATTTTAAGTTGCGATAAGATTCCTAAATATAAACGCCCAAAGCTGATGTGCCAGAATGTTCATTGGGTATTTTTTAAATGAAGGCACAAGGAATGATCTTAGACTTATATTTAACCTCTACACAAGAGGCAGTTGAGCATTTAGGGAGATCTGAAGGAAGGTCTTGTTCTCATCAGATCATCTTTCTTCAGCTTTGGAAGAAGAAGTGCTAATTTCCATTCTTCCCCATTTTCTGACGTGCTTTAGGACTCATTGTGGATGTGGGAAAAGAAATTATTTGACCTCTTGAATAGAAGGAAAAGGGAAGTGGGAGGGTCATGTCTGGAGAGAGATCTCTGCCCCCTATTCCATATCAGCACTCTGGGGCCTCAGGGAAATTTCTCAGGGCCAAATCTGACAGCTACCAGAGAGGTTTATTATGAAATGAATGAGGAAAAGTACTCTTGGGATAATCTTATGGAAACGTCTTTTTATTCCTGCAGTGAAAGGCAGGAAAAGTCCATCTAAAAATACCAAATAATTTACAAATGGAGTCAGAAGAACAAAAAAAAAGTGTCAATATGCATAATGCTCCCCCAACTGGGTAAACTCAATTAGAATAAAAACGACTTGTTAGAATCATCATTCTAAGGTGCTTTTAAATACCTTTAAGATAATTGTTACCATACTGGAGCCAGAAGTTCCCGAGGAGCTGCCTATTGATCCCTTTCACTGACAAGTTACTGGTTAGATAAAATCTCATGCCCACTGTTGGTGCTTTTTTGTTGGTATTTTCACAGAGAATGTTGAACACTTTTAAAAAAATTATTTGGTTGACAGGAGGCTGCTCTGTGCCTTGGGAATGCCAATGGATCCCTGATGGTGCCACCTTACACACAGGGGTGACAGGGACACAAGGAGGGAAGGGTCTCCCCAAGCACAGCCTTGCGCTCAGTGTCTTCTTTAATGCAAGCTGAAAGCAAAGTGCTCCAGCTGATAACCAAAAAATAGAAACCAAACAGTTAAGGTCTGTCTGATTAATTGCTCTACTTAGCTAATTTGATAAGCCCTCCATCAGTTTTCCATGCCTCCTTCATTGGCTTGATCTACTCTGCAAATTAATCTAATTATGAACACCTGCAATCCAAAGCCCATCTCTGCAGAAGTTCAAAAGCTCCTATTTATACTCAGTATTTCTCTAAAGGTCAGTTCTGAGCCCCATCCTGCCACAAGAAGCCAAGGAAAGGGCACAGCAAGGGGAATGTGCAGTAGAGGAACCACTCTGCCTCAGCAATGCTTTATTCCCTCTGTATTCAGCAATATAAACTGCATTTTACAAGAAAAATCTGATAACAATTTACAGCAGACAAAAGATGACAAAGTCATCACAGTGCCCACATTGATCAGATCAGCCTCACACCAGGAGGGGAATGACAATGCCAGCTCAAATTCAGGGTGCCATGGGATCCCCAAAGAAACCAGGGACTGCACAAGGAAAGTGCCAACTTGAGCTGATAAAACTATTTTGAAAAATTCAGCATCACCTAGAGTGAATACAAGTCAGATAATAAAAGATTAACTGTGTGTTTATGGTGTAGATGTGTGGCTTTCCCTTGATTCCCTGAAAAGCCATTTCTATTTGCACCAGTTCTTCACACAGGACAGAACTCTGCCAATAGAATCCAATCACAAAACTTGGGCTGCAGTATTTCCAAAAGCATGGACTGGTAACTGATTTAAAACCAATTGTATTGATAGTTTTAATTGATGTCTCTGATTGCTACTTTATCCTCATTCATTATTGTGAATATAAATTAGAAACAAAAGGAAGCCCCAAGCAGTTTTATCTGGCTATAAAGATTTCTTGCCACTGGATTTGCAATTCCTTTTCACAAATTATTTTGTGGGCAGAATTTTTAATACTCTGTTTTAATCATAATTTTCTCCCTCTCAACATCATTACAGAAAGATTGAACATCATAAAATGTTTTTTTTTTCATCAAAATCAGAAAAAGTTACAGTTCAATTCATGTGGGGGTTTGTGCTAGCCTTGATAAAATGTATTTTTAAAAGACAAATAATAACACTGTTAGACTTGCCTGACTCAAAAGCAATTTGCATTAGTAAAATTTAACTGTAAGCCCTTGAGATGCCAATGGTTTATTGTATTTGTTGTAAAAAATATTTTAGCCAAGCAATGCCAAACTTGGGGCCTTCTGCAGTAACTGTGGCAAGGAAAATGAGGAAATTGTGCTTCAGAGAACATCTGCAGGGCTTGCAGGGGACCCCAAAATGAAGGACACTCCTAACCTACCTCAAAATACTGGTCCAATATTTTAAACATGAGAGTATGAGGAAGTTATTGATGGAGCCATTAACTGTCTCTCTGGGGCACCCAGATTAATTAAATTCAGAGTCAGTTCTGGATCCTCAGAGCCTTTCCAAACCTCCAGCAAGCACCTGCAGAACTGCTCCAAAGATCACCATGGACAGCACAATGTGGGGGAAAAGTCATGAATTACATGGAAAAGCTGCTAGAATGTCAGAAAAATGTAGAAAACTACACCAAAAAGAAAAAAAAAATGTTGGCATTAAAAGCCCTGACAGATGTTAAGCTTTTGTTCTTGCATCATCTCCCTTTGCAGAGCTCTGAGTAATTAAATGTGATGAGTTGCAATGTATTTGCAAGGGTTAGGCCACAGTGTGCACCAGCCAGCCTGCCTCTAAGTTTGTTATCAAAGCCTCAAGAATTCATCAAGGCTATTAGAACATAAATTGTACTAAATTTCTGTACTAAATTAAGGAAGAAGAGGCTGAGAAACTGAACGCCAAGACCACAAGAACTAGATAACAGAGGACTGTGAAACACCTGGACTGTAACCAATCATTACTCTGAGAAATACAGGCAGAAAATGAGTAAAAAAGACAAAAGCAGTAATCAGAAAGTGTGTACTTAGTACTTAGTATCTATAAATATGTGCATAATGTAAACAATAAACAACTTCTACTTAATCACATTAGCCAGCTATTCAAAACACCTAAATTTCCCACATTAGTGATGTGCAACAGAGCAAGGGCTTGTCCCTGCCATGACCCCAAAGCTGCCCAGAGCCCCTCACCAGGGGAAAGGATTCCTCTGGGAGCTGAGGATGGTTCCTGACACCCCAATGGATGTCCCAGGATGCCACAGCACAATGATGGCTCCCAGAAACACCAGGAATCTCAGCTGAACGTGGCCACTGATTACCCCAACATCTCCATGAGGCAGATCCCAGTGGAGGACTCAGCTGAGGTGAACTGGGGAAGAGGATTAAAAATCCTAAAAATCCGTGTCCCTTAAAGCCTTGGCCACTCCTCTGCCATCCCCAATCCCATCAGCAAGGGAAAGCTGTTTATTAACTTCTGCTCTCAGAGGTGGAGGTCACCAAGCAGCTCAAACATCCTGAGGCATATGTAAGGGAGAACTTAGGAAATAAAAAAAAAATTAAATGGAGAAAAAAAAGGAAGAAAAGAACACTGGAGCCACATGAAGACAACTTATTTCCAGTTAAAACCATGAGGGAAAATAATTTAAAAATATGTATCAGTAAACCCAGAAACACAGCAGAAGGTGTTTGTTACTTAACCCCTAAAAAAAAGACCAAAAAAAAGAAAGCAGAACACAGTAGGAAACCTTTTGATAAATGTGAGGCCTAATCCCAAAAGCTGGTTTATTTTCATATCATTATAAAAGGGGCAGTTTGCTAATATTTGGAGGAGAAGGGAAGGAGAAGGAACATGTGCTGCTGAGGAGCAGCACAGGGGCTTCTTTTGCCTATACAAAATGAGTTTATGAAATATATTTAACTGAGTTATTTTAAGAAGTGCCAAAAAGTTGGCAGCCACAGAGAATTCCTTAGCATAGCTAAAGAGCCTGGGGGTTTGGAACCAGGACAAAATGGGATTCACTGGACCCAGGCTGGGCCTGTTGTATTGCTGTTTGCAGATCTCCTCATGGACAGGAAATCTGCAGGAATTCTGATTCCTGGCAGGAATCCTGATGTCACTGATTGCTTGAAACTACAAAACTGGCCCCATCCTGCCTTATCTGCAATTTTGACCAAGACCACTGGAACTTTGAGGCCATTATCAGATCCTTCGCAGGTTCTTAAAACTCATTTTGCACCGGATGTTGTAGAAAACTGGAGATTTGTCACTAATTCAGCAAAAAACAAAGACTAAACTCATTCCCATGTGTTTATGATGATTTCAAATGATTGGTTGCTAAAATAACATGATACCCCTTTGATATAATAATCTCTGGAATGGCAACATGGACAACAGGAGGAGATCAGGCTCACCATGAACATAGTGCACCAGGCGAGGAGATCTTTGTGTCACAGCATGCAAGACCTGTTAAAAACAAAGAAAAAAACCCGTTTATGTTTGGGAAATTTAAATAATAATTATAATGAATGCGAAATCAAAGAGAAAGGCAGTTCAATCATTGAAAAGCAGCTCCATTTAAATCCAAATGCATTTATTGCACAATTAATAAAATTAAGCTCATCTCTCTTGTGTTATTCCATAACAGAAAATTTAAAAGTGACTCTTAAAAAAATCAAGTATAACACACCTTAAAAAAAATTAAATATTACACACCTTCCAATAGAATTGAAGCATTTAGTATTGCTTAATTCCAGAAAATTCTAACTAACAATGCACACAAAAGCCACCATACTTGTTAGCACTTACAATTATTTTGTAGTAGCATTCAGGTCTACAAGCATTCAACAAAACTGATAACCTCAATTTTTCTCAGAATCAAATATCTTGAGGGGAAAATGTTTACTGAATAAATACAAGCATGAATCAGGGCACATGAAAGTTTTCCTCTCTTCCTGTTGGAGATGAAAACAAACATCTCTTCCAAGAATTACATCAGGACAAACTCGCAGGTGTCACAAATCTAATGCCAGGACGAAATTTTCAACAAAGATTCTATTTCAAGCCCTTCTGGGGGTGATTTCACGTCAGCAGAGACAGAATCCTGTGTGCAGCACATTTGTCAAGACACAACTTGCCAAGCAATGAGTTCAGCAGAGCCCCTCGCGCTGCCTGGGGAATGTCTCCCTCCCAAACCAGCAGATTGATGCAGGAACACAGCAGTGCCAGCCCTACAGAGCTCCAGGACACAGGGATTCAACAGCAGTTTCTCTCCCAATGCCTCAAAGCACTTCAGAGCATCAGAGGGATGCACAAACAGAGTGGACCTCGTGTTATTAAGAGCCAGAAAGGAATTCCCAGTCTCTGGGTTCTGCTGCGCAAATGCTCGGCCAGAAATTAAAAGGACAACACGACTTATCTGGGAGCCAAAGCTGACTTAGGGAGGTGATACATCATGAATTAAATTGAAATCTGGCCAGAACAAAACCAAACCAAGCCTAACCCACTTGATTGAAGTGCCGTGTAAGCACTACAAGCGATAAAAATACCTCTCTGCCATCCCAAGCTGACAGAAGTGCTTGCAGGAGTTCCAAGCCAAACATCTTGTTCCACCACCTGGGCTACCAACATCTCTTTAGCACATTTATCCCAGAGATTCCCCATTGTGGGAACACATGAAAACAGCTAAAAACCAGAGCTCTCTCACTCTGAATTGCACACACAACGCTGGAGCTGAGCAAACAGCAAGTCCATCTTGTCCAGGAGCTGAGAATGCAATCCCCCTACTGGATACCAGTCCCAAAAATCAGCAGGTGACTCCAGGAATCAAACAGCAAACAAGGAGACACAGCAGGGGGAAATACCCAAATACCCAAAGGCTTTGGAGTACAGCAAGTCAGAACTTCTCTGCCAGAGGGGATGGAAACGGTACAAAGTTGATTAAATGAATGAAAAGGGGACTCCCAGCAGGATTGGATGCAGGCAGAGATGGGAACAGTCGGCTCTGTCCTGGCTAAATCCAGTACCAACACTCACCCTTGGAGGCCTAAGCTGTAAAAACTGGTGTGTCCTTAAACCTCCTGCTCCCCTTTGCCTCAGCAGTAAAGTTGTCCCACTTCTGTGAGATTGATTTTGTGTATAAATTCAGAGGATAACATAAAAAGTGCACAAACACTGGGGTGATAAAATAAAATAAATGTCTCATTGGTATTCTCAATATATTTCTCTGACTCTGTAAAGACTCAACATTTTCAGCCTGGGAAGGATAACAAAACCAGAGTCCAGGAGTAATCAATGCTACTTTTAAAATGCATTTTTACTTTAATCAGGGATTACTTAAACCCCAGCCAGATCAATATTTATTTATTCTTTCATCTGGCTTTCCCAGAGTTTTAGAAAATTATAGTTGTCAAAGGTATTGCCTATTGCTGTAAAATTCCCTGTGAAGGAGTTTGATGTAAGAAAGCCAGTCACTCATGAAAAAAAATTAAAGTCCTACAAAATTTATAGTTAAATAAAAACCTTTGTGCTTCATTCATTTCCCTAAATAGCTTAAACCCTTGCTGGAGCAGAAATTCAGTGTGCCTGCAAATCTGTCATTTGCTGCAGCTGCCTAAAAATATGAATAACCATAAAGAAATGGATAATCAAAGAATTTGCTAGAAAGAAAAGAATCTTAGTGATTTTTAAGATTGGTTTTGATGAGGGAAAGGTTTCACCTTCCCAAAGCGAAGATGGAATAATAACAAAAATATGTGACAAAATTATAACAAATTAGACGAGTTCCTATTTCTCCAATAGCCAGAAATCTGGAAGAGTCACATAGGTAGCAATTGTGGGTTCTTCATCAACAAACCCATTTCCTATGAAAAGGAAAATAGATTCTCTTTGGGGTACAAGGGCATGGGGGAAGCTTGATTAAGCATTAAAAGAAACTTCTAAAAGGGGAGGGAAACAAAAGGATCATTCTCTGTCTGTCAGTCAGCTCTGGGATGCTCAGCTGCTGCCAAACATCCTGAGAACTTCTTATTTACTTTAAAAACAAATTCACAGATACTTTTCTTTATATTTGGGGCTACTGGACAAACACTTTTCTTTACAAGGTAAGGCAGAGCAGTTCCAGCCTTTCCCAGCCCAGAGCTGCAGCCCTGCCAGGTGTTTCCACACAACCAGAACCCAAAGTGACACAAGAACAGAACTACAACAGCTCCAAGCAGAATCTGATGGTGACCGTTTGCTTCATTTTTAACTGCTGATGACCAAGGTCTAGCAAATATCATCTTTGAGAACCCACATGTCATGCCGCAGTCAAACATTTAAAGTCAATTTTGTGCTGCTGAAATGGGATCGTTTCCCCAGGATTCTGTGGCAATTAGGAGCAGCACTCAGTAGGGTTATTTTTAGCAAGTGCACCTCATTCACACATTTCACAGTGCTGCTCAGGGATCACTGATCTATATGCATGACTGCAGTGATAAAATCTGGCAACACTCTTTAATAACTGTTTAAACTGTTCTAGGCGTGTTTCGAGCAACGTACAATTATTCCAACACCTAAAAAGAGCTTTTCCACTTGCAGGATTTTCCACTACTCAGTATGTGCACCCTTGCAGTTGGATAGTTAAGATTTTCCATTATTTCCTTTATTTGATTTGCACCTTTTCAGCCAGTGGACAAAGAAGGTGTCCCTGCCCATGGAAGGGGGCTGGAAATGGATGGTCTTAAAGGTCCCTTCCAACCCAAATTATTCTGCTCACAAAAGATACCTAAGATGGGATTTGCAAAGGCTGGAATGAGAGATTCTTATCCTGATTCACAAATTGATGAGGTACAGCTGGAAAACATGTGTCATTCACCAACACAACATTTATATAAATATTGAGAATGATCACCGTAAGATCTGTATGATTTTGTTAAATTTTAGTGAGCATAATGTATTTGGCATAACACTGAACAAAGCCAAAATTAAAACTGTAGCTTGGTTAGTTTGCTGGGTTTTTCAATTTACAACAAATTCCAGAAACATGTTCACTGCATCACCACTGAATTTCTTTATATTTTCTAAATGTCCTCAAGTGCTGCTGCTGTACAGTACCATTTCTTAAGATAAACAAAACAAATTGAATTTATTAAAATGAGCATGGATGGAGATTTTGAATCAAGCATAGCACTTTTGTTAATATAAAAGCTGGCAGACCTTTGGGTGAAGTAGGGATAAATAAAAGTCAGCTGTGTTAGGACATCTCCAGGAGGAAAAGTGTCCTGCTGGCCCTGCTTCCATCCTGTGCAGTGCAAGAGACCTCAAAGCCCTGCTCCACCTGGCCCTGGCTTCCCAGGACAAAGTTCACTCATGTTTGAAGATGGAATGAGTGTGGAATCAGCAAAAAGCCCAGCATGAACTGCCCAGTTTCAAGTCAAGCTGGTGGAGAAATGAAGTCACAAGGGTTGAATGCCAGAGACAGGACAACAGGAGAGAAACCACAGTGATCTTGGCAAATGCATCACAAAGGATGCATGGAAGGAGGACAAATCACTGCTTTTAAATTAAATGGTCACTTTGAGGGCTTTGTCTTCCCCTAAACCGCCCTGCAATAGTGGCACACACCTCTGCCACACCTTCAAATGCTCCCATCTTTCACAAGGGCAGCATTATTCCGAGTTCAGCTCCCAGTGTGAAATGCATCCCATTCTCCCTATAGTTCCCCAGGATCTCAGAATCTGTAGTTACAGCACAACAAAACAAACCTGACAGCCACCATGGCAGCTCTTCTTGTCAGGCAGAAAGGCACAAAGCCTCTCAGGGGCTGTGCCACATCCTCTGTCAGCTCTCATCAGGGGGAGAGCTGACAATCAGCAAGGGATGGCTTCCTTTGTTCTACCAAAAGATGTTCTTTTGAAGGGTTCTTCTGACCCTCAGTCAAGTCCTCACTGGAAATGGGAGCTGGAAACTTTTCCCCACAGCACTCAGATTTTGGAACATGCAAACCTTTAATCAAACTTACTGACATTAAAGTAAAAGTGGCATCCCAGGCACCTTGAGTCACTCTTGGAGCTAGAAAAGGGTTGTAGGCACCAAACAGACGACACAGCTTTTCTGCTTGGTGATGGAAGTTCTGGATGCTTATTTCAAACCATCCCATGTGTTCTGTTTGCACACTGAGGTGAGTGATGCCCTCCCTCCACCAATGGCCTGGGCTGGTGGGAACGAGGGACCAGCAGAGCTGCAGATAAAAATGTTCTGTGCCATGTCCCAGCAGTGCCTCTGTCACACAGCAGTCCTGACTGACACACCCCAGTGTGCTGGGGACTTTCTCTGGGGAGCTTTGGGCAATGAAAGTGTTACTCTGATGGTGGAAAGGGCAAAAAAATTTTAGGATTGGGTTTTGGCTTGGGGTTTTCTGTTGGGTGGGGTTTCCCCTCTTTTTGTATTTCTTTACCTTGTTTTTATTTTAGAGGTGTGGAGTTTGGATGATAAAAAAAGGTAATCACCACTTAAGAAACTTCAGTCCCCAAGTATTTCATACAATGACTATTGTGTATGTTAATTGAACATAAAATACATTAACAAGCAACTCTACCAAAATCACATAATAAATCCAGACAAATTTAGTTCAAATTTCTTTAGGTACAGTGTGATTTAGATGTTGATCTGCACTGTCTTTGGTGTGGTTAATGGCTTAAGATGTGCTGGTGCATCTATTTTATCCTAAGGCCAACTATTATAGTTTTAAAACAGGAAAAAATAAAACACCATGTAAGGGTCTATCAGGCAATAAACATTTTGTTCCCTAGAGGTATTCAGCTTCAAAATAAATAATGAAACAGGGATTTAAGATTTTAAGTGCTGGAATCAAAGCTATTTCAAAGGACTCTGGGTGATGTCCAGCCTTCGTTTGCCTGCACACTGCTCATATCCCAGGAGATGGGACTTTTGTTCTTCTGAAATTGTTTTGGTTATAAGAAAATGCAGTGGCTCAAAAGGCACAGTAATAGCTTTCCCTCAGTCATATTAGACATAAATTTTCTAAATATTCTCTTTATTTCTAACAAATGGGGCTGGATTTGTAGCAGAACTTGACTATCAAAGACCGTGATACAATTATGAGCCAGCTTATCTGCAAACTCCTTCACGGTTTGTTTTTACCAGCTCTTCAGAAACTGCAGTTATTGCCAATTCCTTTAATAATTTGGCTTTCTGATTCTAGGAGATTATCTGGGCCAGAAGAATCCTCAGATAATAAGTCTGTGATGTTACAGAGCTTTACAGCTGTATTCAATATATGTGAATCTTTTCTCCCAGAGATCAGCTCCGGGATCCAATAACACTTTTGGACAGTTTAAGGCTGTGCAATAAACACCCCATAAAAACTGATTCAAAACCAAATCATCTTATAAAATCTGAGAAAACATAAATCATGCTTGAAAAAACAGGGGGGTTATTTGGGAAAACCACATCTTTTCCTAGATCTGAGAGCAGGAGTCAAGAGCTGACACCATGCTGCCTTTCAGGCATTCCCAGCAGTGATCCCTCACTGCTGTCCCTGCAGAGCCCCTGGAAATGGGATTTGTGTGCCTGCTTTAGGAACAGCAGAGCCTCCAAGGCAGGGGCTCCTCCTGGGGGATGAGCAAACCCACAAGGCAAAGAACTTGATTTAGCCCAAAATACAAGTTGCTCACTTGCACCAGTGAATGACAGGTTTAGTGAGCAGAGGCACCAACAGGTATCTGCTTTTAGGCAGCATTTTGGAATGAAACCGGCTCTGGGAAGGAGGAGTCCATCATTCTCCCTCAGTGGCCTTAAACTCAGCAGCCAGGAACAGTTCCATTATCCCAGCCCTGTGCAGAAGCTGTTTCAACTCATTTATAACCCTTCAACATCTTCCCAAAGAGCAGAACAATCACGCCAGAGCCCAAACACTCATTCCACTGTAGCCATTATGAAATAGCAAATATTTCTGCCACCACTTGCCACTGGTACTGCTGAGCTTTAATTCCTCAACTTTCTAATGAACATGGCCCCATTCTCTCCCTAATATATGCAAATGCACTACAAGACTTTTCAAAGCACCGAACAAAACTTGATATCAATTTCTAATTAGAAATCTCTGCAGCAGCTCTGGAAATCTCAGCCTCCTCTCTGTGATTTTGTTTTAAAAAAAAATCCACATAAGTGGTCATAGAAATGTGTATTGTATGAATGTATTTTTTTTCATTTATTCATGAAGAAATATTTTTAAAGGCTGCTCGGTGACAGAGGATTTAACACAGTGTTATGCAATAACTGGTTCAACAGCTTCCCCCACCATGTACTTTTCTCTGCATGTAAATTTTTTTGAAGTTATTTCTAAGGCAATAACTCGATATCAAAAGTTTAATTTCAGAGTGTGACAGATGACAAATATCTTCTTTCTATTTAAGTGCTCCCCCCACAGCACTATTCTAGTCTGTGCAGAATATAAATGACCCACTGAAGGCAAAATAAAAAAAAAAAAAAAAAGCGCCAAAAGCATTTCTCAAGGTTTTTCATTAAAATGTACATTTAAGAGAGAATTAATGAGGGAGAAAGAAGCTACCCTCCCTGAATGATGCTGATCAAAGTACATTACTTCAGATTTGCTGAGCAATACATCACTCATGTCCCCTCCCAAGGAAAAACCAAATTGTGTATTGAAAATTTGGGTTAGCTACAGTTCACTGTAAATACATTTATGACACTGCAACAAAGGAATGCTGCCGTGCGCACAGGAAGGAAAATTCCTGCAGCATTCCTCTTGTGAAAAGGACTGCACTGACTTTAACACCACAGTTCAGTGTGAGCTTAGGTGCTGAACTTGGCCACATCTCAAAAGCTTGCAGAGAAAGATGAATCAGCCTTAAATTAAGCCCAGAGTGTGCAGTGAGGCTGTGAACCTTCTCAGAAATGCAGAGAGAGAGAGGTTTCAGCTCACACAGCCATCCACTGTGCCAGCAGGGACTTGGGCTTCTGCTGCTGCTTTTCCACATGTTAAACAACAACAGGAATTTTCCTTTCTGTGCCTCTTTCTGCTCCTTCACTCTCAGGTGATGCACACAGGAAAATAACTTCATTCAAGAGGAAATCTCCCTGAAGCACCAGAGACAGATGTGTGTTTGCTCTGAGCCAAGCCCAGCAAGAAAAGGGCTCTGGGTGTGCTCCCATCTCGTTTTGCTGGGCAGCAGAGTGTGCATCCTGCATTGGAAAGGGCACATCCACGGGCAAGGCCTGCCCAGGGCTGACCTGCAGCTCAGCTAAACACCTCTCACAGGAAAAGAGCCATAAAAACACAGATTGCAGCAGTTTGCCAGATCCCCACCATGAGCACCTCGCTGGGAATTCAGAGAATGAGCAGCATTCCCAGCATTTCCCACAAAGCTTTAACACTTCTGCTTTTTATTTTATCCATATCCCTTCCTTCAGGGGTGGGTACAAGTGCATCCAAACATCCTGGATCTGACAGAGGGTTTAACACCTCCCTGGTCACACAGCTGTGGTTAAACTGCTTTTCTGACAAAGCTTTATCTGCAAATTCATTCATTTTCCCTATTGAGGTCTTCCAAAGCACCAGCAAAGTACAGTGACAGCACTGCCAGGCAAGGTGACTTATGCAAAGATGATTTCCAACATTTTCCCAAACTAACTTCAAGGTAGTTGTCATGACTGGTTTGCCCATCACTTCTAGTAAGCACACACATTAATTACTCATTACAAATTGTTATCAATTACACACGTTACAACCTGAACTATTGCAAGGTACCTTGCCAGTTAAAAAAAAAAAAAGGTCAATTTAAATTTTCTCTGATTAAATAACATACTGAAATTATTTCCATGGCACATCCAGAAGTGGTTCAAGGTGAATTCTTTTGATCCAAAAGCAATTAGGACATTTTTTCAAATTCAATAAATTCAAATATAATGAGATGCCAGTGAAAAAACTTCCAGGGGATTGACAGGTGACTCCATTCCTAAACTATTACTCTGACCTCCAGTGGATGGGCCTATGAAAAAAGGCTTATAAAGGCTGTTTGGAAAAAATATTGGTTTGTTACTGGGATTTTGAGTTGTGTCAAACTATCTCCTGCAAGATGGTCCTAAAAGAATTCCCTGGAGCACAGCAGGGAATTTACAGAGCAGGTGATCAGAACCTGTCCAAAGGCAGAGCAGGGCTCTTTCAGCACAGTGTGAAGGAGAAGTATTTTAAACTAAATATTTTAAACCATTCCTTAGCTCCTGAGCCTTCTCCTGCACAGCTTTCCCCCACCCCATTGTCACAAAAGGCAGCACTGACAGCTCTGCAGGCTCCAGCAGGAGCCACCCACACACAGCTCCAGAAAAGCTCTGCCTGGCTGAGCCGGGCTCTCCTGGCCAGGCCCAGGCCCAAGTGACATCTCTGGTGGCACTGCCCCTGTCTCTTTGTGATCAGGATGACCCCAAGATGTGCCAGAGAGTTTCTTTTCTCAGCTCAGCAGCTGAAGAAGGAGTAAGGATTCTTCTGGTTTGGTTTTCAAGGTTGTCTAATTTCTGTTATCTATAACATTCTTTTTTTTGACCTGCTGAGGTCTGTTCAGGTCAGGCTGTGGAACAGTGACCACCCTCAGGGCGGTGTTGTTTTTTTATACTAAAAACAATGTGTAAACTATCTACAATAACTTCCCAATACCTATCACTTATGTTAGACTGTGTTTCTTCTCTAAACTAATCTAAAAGTGTCACCATCACCTAGAAGATGGAGGCCAGGAAGAAGGAGACAGAAGGACAAGGCACACCCAGATTCTTCCACTTGGGCCTCCGAGTTCCTGTTCTAAAAACTCTAAAATTCTACTTTTCACCTTGTGAAAAACTATCTATCATTCTACTTAAAACTTTGTGGCTTCTAATTCTTCATATGAGGTTGGTAATTTTTTCTATGGGTCAAAATCAAAGGCACAGGGGTCAGGACAGAATCAGAGAGATGTCCTGGGTTCTGTCACCCCTGGAGCTGCCCCTGAGCCCAGGATGCAGGAGCAGGGTGGCTCCAGCTCCTTCCATCCCACTCCAGCTCCTCCCTGGCTGCCCCCAAAACACATCCTGCTCTCTGGAGGTGTTCCCAACGTGTCCCAGCAGCCAAAAGTAGGACAACTGTGCTGCTTCCCCTCTGCTGGGGGTTTGCTAGATGTAAAAAATGTGTATTTTATGATTGGCTTTTCGCAAATATTAAAATGATTATATGTGTTGTGTTAGAAAGTAATGCTGTATAAATTTTCTTAAGTAGCGTGTTAAAAATAGATTTAGGTTATATTATAAGGTTAAAATAGAAACGATGCTATGAAAGATACTTTTTTTAAAAAGAGGACTTGCAGTGAGATAGCAGGCACAGGACACCTAAATCTTTCAGAGAAAGAGAATTTATTGCTCCATCATCAGAAGAAATGAACTTCTTCCTGCCTTGCTCAGCCCTGAAGAAGCTGGTTAGGATTAAGAGGAAGAAGCTGGCACTGACCAGACAGAATCCTGTGTTTGAATGGAATTTATGCATCATGTATGAGGTGTATGAACATGCAACAAGTTATTGTTTCAAAGGGTTAATCCTCTGTTAACGTGTGTCCTTTTTGAGCTTATTTTGCCCAGAAAGAGGTACCTGGACTGTCCATAACTCTTTGTTTCTATTGTCTCATATTGTCCTAAATCCTAATTGTCTAAATTTTTATTACTCTAATTATATTGCTATTTTTATAACCATTTTATAACTATTAAGCTTTTAAAATTTTAAAACCAAGTGATTGATGTTTTTCACACTATACTGAAAAAGAGAGGAAGATGGAAAAAAACAACTTTATTCCTTAATGTAGTAGTGCAAAAGATGATTACACTATCTTAGATTTTCCCAAAAATCACCTTATCTCAAGATACCCAACAGGCACCACTATTTTCACAGACATTAGGATATATTTCAGCTTAAATTTCCTCTGACAAGGGGGTTTTACATCTGTAAAATGTCTCAGTTTAAAAGAAAATTCCCTTATTATAGATTAGGGGAAAAAACCACACATGCACACAAAAAAAACCCAAAATGACAAACAGAAAAGCTCAGAACTGCTCAAGTTATTTAAGAGAAAACCAAAAGTACAAATTGCCATGGCAAAAATCCACAAAAATTTGCAATATTTTCAATCTTAGCAGACTTTCATAATCAGTCACCACTATTTTCACAACCATCAAAAGATATTTCAGCTCAAATTTCCTCTGACAAGGGTTTTTTTACCTCTGTAAAATGTCTTGGTTGTGAAAAAAAAGTTCCCTTATTATGGATTAGAAACTCTTGGTTTTACTGACTTTCTATGCAGAGGAAACAAGACTAGAATTCCTTGCTATGGATTAGAGATTTTGAGGTTTAGTGAATTCCTTTCTGTGCAGAGAAAACTCTAGGGCACACAGCAGCATAAACCATTGTTCAAGATAATTTCCAACCACATGAACAAGTGCTTGAGGAAATACAAGCATAAAATGATCCTGTTTAAAATGATCCAACTCTGTAATATATTTGTCTTCTTGTTCTGATAAAGTATGCATGTTGACAAGAGAAAAATGAAAGAGAGATCCAAGGGAATAAAACCCCTGCTATCAACTACAGCAAATGTAACATGATTTCTGTTGTACCAGAGATTAGAGATATTAAATGCAAATACATGCAAAAATGCTACTCATAAAGTGATTTGGAGGCCTTGAATAACCTTTTTTGGTAAAATGTGTCATTCACAGAATAAATGCAGATATATCACATTGTGAGATGTGATATAAAGAATTGTAAAAGTGGCATATTACATTTTTGAGGGATTTTTGGCCCTCATTTGAGACCATCAACATCCACATCCTCAGAGGCTTCAGCATTCACAGACTCTAGAAAGGCTTGCACAGGGTGCTCAGAGAAATTTAGCAGTGATGATTAAATGATGAAAATGCTTTAGGATTACTGCAAATTCCTCTTGATGGCAAATATTTAACTTGACACAACAAGCACCCACATACCAAATTAAAGAAGCTGCAAACCAAGATAAAACTTCATTATTAGTCTTCACAACATGGAGAAATGAGACAACAAATACAGGCTGGCAAAGCATCCGAACTATTTTTCAGCAACTGCAGGCAAAGGTAGAAATGCATCAGGCTTGCAGCAAGTGAAATAAACTGGAATCAAGAGCTGCCACCAAAACTCAGCCTACACCCCTGCAGATGCTGCTTGTGTCAGTATGAGTGGGCTTTACCTGTTATTTATAAGTAATGGCATCATTATTATCCCAGGTTTCCCCACATGGATCCCCCCAGACAACAATTTCCCCACTGCTGTCACCGTTCCTGCAGTTAACGAGCCCTGGGAAATGCCCCACTCCCTCCCAGGTACCTCTAATCCCTGCAATGTGCAGCACAAGCAAGGTTTGGTTTTGATTTACTGCCTGAACTGAAGATGACTCCTCAGACACCTGCAGCACTCCCAGAAAAGCCATTTCTGCAGCCTCTAACAGGGCTGCAAAGAGCCCCCAAAGAGCTGCTTTTCCAGGCAGCTGTGACACCACTGCAAGCTGTGGCTGAAAAGCAAGCACAGCCCTTCTTCCCTTCCACCAAAAGTCATTTACTCCTCTCTAACTCAGCTCTCATCTCCATCTGGGAGCTGGGAAATATCTCTGTGCATCACCCTTGACTGGGAGCAGTCTCACAAAATGAAAGAGCAGGATGCTGTTGGTGGGTTGTGACTGTGTTCACAGGGGTCCAAGGATGAGGGAAGAGATAAGGATCTGACTCCATGTTTCAGAAGGCTTGGTTTATTATTGTATGATACATATTATATTAAAACTATACTAAAAGAATAGAAGAAAGGATTTCATCAGAAGGCTAGCCAAGAAGAGCATAGGAAAGAATGATAACAAAGGTTTGTGGCTCAGGCTCTCTGTCCGAGCCAGCTGTGATTGGCCATTAATTACAAACATCCAACATGGGCCAATCACAGATGCACCTGTTGCATTCCACAGCAGCAGATAACCATTGTTTACATTTTGTTCCTGAGGCCTCCCAGCTTCTCAGGAAGGAAAAATCCTAAAGAAAGGATTTTTCATAAAAGATGTCTCTGACAGTGGGCTCTGCTCGCCCAACCAGGCCAGAGCAGCACTCACTAGCCATGGTCTGTCCTCAGAAAGGTCAGATGAGCATCAGGATGGAATCACAGAAAGGGTTGGGTTGGAAAGGACCTTAAAAATCACCAAGTTCCAACAAGTCCCACCCCCTGCCATGGGCAGGGACATCTTCCACGACTTCAGGTTGCTCCAAGTCCTGTCCAGCCTGGCCTTGGGCACTGCCAGGGATCCAGGGCACCCTGTGCCAGGGCCTGTCCACCCTCACAGGGAACAATTCCTGCCCAATCTCCCATCCATCCCTGCCCTCTGGCAGTGGGAGCCATTCCCTGTGTCCTGTCCCTCCAACCCTTGTGAAAAGTCCCTCTCCATCTTCCTCGTGGGCTCCTTCAGGCACTGGAAGAGCCCAGTTGGGTCTCCTGGCAGCTTCTCTGTTTGGTTTGGGGTACAACTTTAAAAGAAAAACCGAGCCACCAACAGAAAAGCACAAGACTGCTCAAGTTGTTTAAGGGAAAACCATAAGTACAAATTGCCGTGGCAAAAAGCAACAAAATTTGTAATGTTTTCAATCTTAGCAGACTTTCATAATTACTTGTTCCCTTAGCAGTAAATCTCACTCCCAAACAGAACTTCCTATACTGTGTTAAGTGCCAAGGGCTCCAAAGAACATATTCCCCCAAATATTTCTCATGTGAATAGCACATTATATTTACTATTTGATACATTTATAGTGGCACACTAAATATACACTTATGGAACAGGCTGGATTTATTTCCAGCATATAAAAGGCCATAAAGTTTTCCATCCATAGGGGACCAAGCTAATGATAGCCCATTCAACCATTGGACTCCAAACATTTCTGTCAGACAGTTTGGTTATTTCCCACTGAGGACACATGGCCCTTGGCTCCAGATAAATCTCCAACATGAATTTAAGGTGTAAAAGGGTTAACAAGGACCCAGGTATTCTGACACAGAGACATATTTCTTCACCAGTCCTATTTCCACAGGCCAAAGGTATATATCAAATTTCCCACCAGAGTCACACACAACAGCATGCCCCACATTTCAAAGCAAGGATGCATTAACTTCATTTAAAATTTCTCCACTCCCCATTTTAGGTACTTACATGTTTAGCCTAAGAGTGGACATTTTGTCTTGCTACACTCCACTCTCACTGCTCGAGACTGAGCTTCACTCATAAATGGACAAAATGGCCAATTTTTGAATGAGCAGGGGAGGTGGTGATTGTTTGGGGGTTTTAAGTAAGTCCATTTTCAACTGTCTCAAAATGACCATTTCAAATCAGTTACAAGCTTTACAGCAGGCTTGCTCTTCACCTTTTCATTTACTTGCTTTCATTCCCCTTAAACTAGCAAAATAAAAAGCTTTCAGGGATTTCCAGAGTGACCCATACTCGTTGCTGCCAAATGGAAAATGTGGATTTTATTGTAGTATCCTATAAGCAGGATCCTGTTGCAGAGGAATACTCTGTATGAAGCAGACATTTTCCCTTGGAAGTGGAAAAAGGATTCCTCTTTTTTTTTTTTTTTTCCTTTTTATTTTAATGAAATCTGCTTCCTTACAGTCCACATACCTAATTTGTGTGATGTAATAATAAATGTTGCCTTCTCAGAGAGCAAGTTTATAATCAAAATAAACTGTTCTGCAGCATCTGAAGATGCTTTTTATCATTCATTGCAATATGCTGTGTTTTTAGAATCTATGTAAATGTAATATAACCAAACCCAGCCCCCAGGTTTTCACCCCCAGTGGAACACAAGGGACACAAAATTTCTCGCTCTAGTGGCAGCACAGCTTCCTCAACACCTGAAATTTGTGACAGGAACTGTTCACTGAGAGTGTAGAAATGAACAGTCTAGCTTTTCAGACATGGAGATTAGGGACAAGAAACCAACAGGACTCACAGAATAGTTGGAAAACCCTCCCAAGGTCATTGGATCCAGCTGTTAATGCAGCGCTGCCACGTCCACCACCGAGCCGTGTCCCCAAGTGCCACATCCACAGGGCTTGAAGGAATGATGGATGATCCAGCCACAGCCCTGGGCAGCCTGTTCCAGTGCCTGACTGCTCTTTCAGTGAAGAAATCTTCCCCAATATCCAACAGAAACCTGCCCTGGTGCAACCTGAGGCCATTCCCCTTGTTCTATCCCATGTTATCTGGGAGCAGAGACCAACCCCACCTGGCTGTGAGCTCCTGGCAGGGAGCTGTGGAACCAAACTGTCATTTATCATGGGAAGGCTTTAACACTGCACACACAAAGACAAAGCAGGGGTTCTCAGAGCAGCAAACTGCTCTCCACGCCAGTAATTTCTAATTCTACAGGACACAGATCAATACTCTTCAGCTTTACGAGCTGATTCGCTCGAGTTATTGTTCCTGCTGCACCTTTAGTGCACAGCAGAGAGGTTTAAATCAGAGCCAGGGAACAAAGGAGGGCTGATGTGCCCGTGGGGAGGTCTGGATGAGATGCAGGCTCTGCTCAGGAGTGCTCAGCACCACAATGGAGCAATCAGACACACACAGCCCTGCCAGCAGCATCGCTGCCACAGCATCAGCAGGTGACTCACCTGGCCACCCACTGCTGCACAAGGGAGTTTGGTAGGCAGTGAAGAAGACAAAGGAAAGAGGAGAGCACCTGAAATCTCAGAATTCCTTTAGGAATGCCAACATTTGCATGGATCACTGCCCTGCACACACAGGAACACACAAAGCCTGGGTGGTTTGCACACAGCCCAAAGACAAAGGAGCAGCACGAGCTCCTGGGAAAAGCTGCTGAACAGGGAAAGGGAAATGGCAAAATTAAACATTATCTTAGATAATCTGGGATGAATATTGTTAAAATCTTCTTTCAGCTTTACAGTCACTTGCTTTTTTTTTATTTCAATGGCAGCTTGCAAATCTCACAGAAGTGCAATAAAAATCATAGTACTTCATGAACATAAACTATTAAAAAAGCTACCATTTATTACTTCATTGAAACAAGAAATGGAAACTCTAATGTATCCCATCTGTCTCAATGGTAATGAGCCCATGCAAAACTCATTGCAGGGTCAGAATCCAATATTTCCCTTTGGATCATTCAGTGCAAACAAAGTTCATGTCAGCTCTGGTTCCAACAGCAGAAAGAGGCAAAATGAGCTGCAGCTCCCAAGATTTTGTTATGCTGATCAGATATTTCTCAGGGTTTGAAGGCTCTTGGTGCACAATCTGATTTCACACACTCAGAATTTGCACTGGACCTTGTTTGCAGCTCTTGTTTCTCAGAATCTGCTCCACCTGCCTGGAGAGCTTCTCCTGAGGCACACAGACTCCACTCACTCTGCAGTGGGAACATTGGGGCACTCAAGACTGGGATTGACTTCAAAATTCAAAGCACATAGCTTTTGCAGAGCATTTTAGGTTTTTATAAAGCTTTTTTAAACCTGAATGTACATTTAAACACGTAGTTTACTAACACTAGTTGGAAGCTTTTTTGAAATAAAAACAGCAGGTTTTGAGTTGTGAAGATTTGATGGCCAAAGCTGAATGATCAGGGCACAGTAACTACCTGTGTGTTTATCTTAATACAACTGACAGAGATCCAAGCAGCTCCATTCAAACAAAACAAAAAGCAAAAAAAAAAGAAAGAAAGAAAACCAAGTAGACAATGTTCAACATCTTCCTTTAAAAAAATAACAAACAACGAAAGGCAGAAAAACCTTCACGTATTTTCCTACAGTACTTGACTCTAAACTGATTTTGAAGCTCAGCTCCAACAGGCAGGTTTACAGAGCCTGAAAGCAAACTGAGTATTATTTGTTTTCCTTTGCAGCGCTGCAGAACCAGCAGCCAGAGCAGAGCTAAGCTTTGGCTCAGGTTTCTTTGATCCTGGAAAACCAAGTTCTGCCAAAACTGTGCAAACAGCCCTGCAGGCTTAAGGCTAACGAGCAAGGGAGGCTCATCCATATTCAGTGGAGCTGAAGGGTTCTGGTGCTGGGAGAGCCCAGAGCAAACCTCCACAGATGCTTTCATGGCCCACACCTCTTGTGATGCAGCCACCCACACTGGGCTTGCATGATAAGCACCAGCATATCAATGTATGATCAATTAATTTATGAGTATTTAATATGCTGGGGAAAGGTCAGTTCACTCCCTCACTGAGATTTAGAGACTTTTCAGCACTAGTGGCAGCTACAGGTACATCTGTGTCCTGCAGCTCAAACACATTTTCAGCCCCTAGGCACAAGCATCCACCAAAGCTGCTCACAGAAGGATGATTTATCTTTTCACACTCGCTTCCCACTAATTTTGTTACTGACATACCAGTAATTACTGTTTCTAAATGCCTTCCCTACCTTCTTCAATTTTAATTATACTGTGTCAGCGCCTAAAAATGTACAAACCATGCAGAAGACAAAAAAGATGCATTTTCTACAGGGGCTACAGAGCTTTCAAAAGAAGGAATACAAGAGCAAGGCCCCAGTAGGCAGAAGTCACCAGCTTTGCATAGGGAGTCCCAGATAGGGATAAAAATAAACTTGAAGTTTTGAAGGGCTGAAATAGAGAGCAAAAAGAGAGCTGCAAAAGATTTTTCCTGACTTTTACTTGCCATTCTTCTGAGACTCATTTCTTCCTAAGAAATGGCCAAAGAAAAGGTTTGCTTGTCACACCAAATAATACAAAAGCAAGGCTCCCAGTCAGCTTTTCAAAGCTTGTTCTGTCCTGTCCCCTCCAGCACTTCTACCACACCTGTATTACTCCCTAGGGCTCATTCCAATAACAGTACATCATAATTTACAAAAGAAGCAACTTTTCCCTGCAGCCCACTTTCCTAAAGAGAAACACATCATTTAGGGATTTATCCCACAACCAGCTCCACCTCCAGCCACCTTCTCCACTGCTAAAGGAGCAGGAGACACGTGCAGGCTCCTGTGATCTGCAATGGTTCATAAATCAATGCAGAACAATCTCCCTGTGAGGGGTTCCTGATGAGGGGGACATGAAATAATGCCCGAGAAGGATTCTGCTGGATCAATAATGATTTGTCTTTAAAAGTAAGCTGAGAGCCAGAGCCACGAGGAAGACGGAATGCCGTGATTTAAGTTTCTCAGCTGTGGTTAAGTTCATGAAAACCTTCTCAATCAGACTCTCACCTGCTTCCCACCTCCAGAAAACACTGTGACAAGCCAGGGGGTCTGACAGGGCCTTTTGGGAGCCTGTTTTCCCCTTGCCTGGTAAATAAGGTTGCCTTCCAGTACTCTGATATTAAGAATTCATTCCTCTTCTCGGGTGAGAGGGAATCACCTAATTCATCACAGCTCAACCTTTCTCTCATAATACCACCCACACTCAGGGTTTGTGTCTGCAATACCCTCAGCAAGTTAACCCTTCTCCTCCCAATCCTCAGTCTCAAGGGAAAAGTCACTAAAGCTGTGAAAAGGAAAATGCTGGAGGTTGGATCCAAAAGGGAACTGAAATCCCACTGGGCAAGGCACAAAACCTGCACCAGGTTTTACCTCCTTTCTTCATTCCCTCATTTCTGCTCCCCAACACCAGCCCAGGTCCTGGTTTAAGGACAGATTCCCTATGGACACAAATCAGGGTACTTCAAGAGACAAGATCCACCAGGAAAACACACAAGTGTCTGCACCTGGAGTCCCTTCTCACATCTTAGGAACTTCCTAGGAAGGGGTATTTCCTTTTCTAAGGGTTTGTAAAACCTTCCACACCCAAGGGAACATTCCCCAGACTAATTTATCAGATAAAATAAGCAAGGCCTCAACTATTGCCTTCAGCCCCTGCTATTGCAGCTCCCATAGCTTTGTTCAGTGTTTTTTTTTACTTCCATTTATCTGGAAGATAAATGGCATTGTTCTTACTGAAGCAATGCTGATACAGGACAGACAGTGCAGAGAACTCCTGCAATGATGTTTTCATGCCATCCACCTGATGGACGGTTGTACCTCTATTTTACAAATAAAAACCAAAACTGGTTATTCTACTTCCCTCTACTTTACATTCTTCCATGTCTCACTAAGGAGCTTTTTTTTTACCTAAGAGATCTCTGATGGGCATCTGCAGGTCACAAAACAACATTTATAGGCAAAGTGAAATTTACTGCTTTGCCCACCAGTGACATTCAGTACTTGCACTGTTCATTATTTATTTATAAAAGATTCCTGAGGAAAGAGGGTAAATATTTTGGTCTAATGCCATTTAACATCATTTTAAAATTCTGCTGGGATGGTAACTTGTTGGCTTACACACTAATTGAGGACACATCAATTACTTAAGAGATTATACCAAAAATATCTTGCGGGGAGACTTTCTGTCATCTAATGAAGAAAAAAAAAACTATTTATTTTAAGCACCACGATCACCTTTTAAAATAAAAAACAAGCCCCTGTCTCATTAGGAGTATATTATACAACAACAATTTCAAAACTAACTTCCAGTTTCCCACCTTAGGTCTTAAAACAAGGAAAATTTAAGTATTTGTCAAAGCCTGGGGATAATTTAGGAAGTGTTTTAGACTAGCATCATTTTTGGGAAGGGTTTTAGCAGCTAAGACTTTAGTAAAGTATCAATTAAACTTTCCTCTATCGCATTTAAAAATATGCAGAACCCAGGCCCTGTTCTGACTTCACAAACATCCCAACAGGACAGCTCTAGAAATAAAGCTGTTGCTGCCTTAGAAAAAGTGAATTTTTCCTGCAGGGCTTCAGCAGTGACACACAGGAAGTCAAAGGCTTTTGCTGAAGGGTTTTTTGCTCCACAACAAATCAAAGCAGGCCCCAGTTCTCATCTCCCTCAGGACCCTGCAAATGCAGCTCCATTAACATTCAACACACTTGAGCTCAGAAAAGGAGAATTTTGTATAAGTATTAATTATGCAAATTAAATAAGTATGCTTTTAAATATATCTAATGTATGGAAATGACCCACAGTTATATCTTCACTTGAATTACTGTCTAATAATAGAGAGCTGCTGTTGCTGCAGAGCACTGTGCTGCAGGTACAGCCTGTGGGGTGACATCTTCATTGTGGCCAACATTTTCAATGAACGGAAAAGAGGAAGAAAGGGGAGAGGAGCAAGAACATTTTTCTTTGCTGGTTTGGCATCAAACCTGAGATAAATCGAGCTGAAATCTGTGTGTTATTGACCAACACTTGCACAAGTAGCTGTGATAAATGCAGATATAAATATTCTCTAGGCATCATCCTGGAGCACATTCCTGGGTTTAGGTGTCTGATTCATTCATTTGACCTGCAACTTCAACCCCACCAAGATCAATCTGCTGCAGCTCTGATGCCTCTCTGGCAAAATCCTACTGAGAAGGGGAGGAAAGAAAGGAGGAGAAGAAGAAAGAAAAGAGAGGAAAGGAGAAGAAAGAAAAGAGAAAGGAGAAAGGGAAGAAAAGAGGGAGAAGGAAAGGAGAAGGAAAGGAGAAGGAAAGGAGAAGGAAAGGAGAAGGAAAGGAGAAGGAAAGGAGAAGGAAAGGAGAAGGAAAGGAGAAAGAAAGGAGAAAGAAAGGAGAAAGAAAGGGGCTGGTGCAATGGAGAAAGGAAAGGACTGAATAGTTGAACAGTTTCTATGAGAGAAATAGGAGATTCAGATCATAAACTTCTTATTCTGTTGAGAATTCAGCTGAAGGCACTGCAAGTGGCTTTATTATCCAATTACTGGTATTTTCCAGTGTCCAACCAGACCTGAGCAGAACAAAATCTATGATGAGAGAACATAATTGAACTCAAGAAATATATGAATGAGGGGAAAATTCATGTTTTTGCCTTAAACCCTTTAATGGCACTGAAAGAATTTTAAAATTAAAACTAAAACAAACTACTTTTAGTGACTCAAACTAGAAACCCTTTCTAGAACACATAAATTGATTAACCCATCATACTGCCATTGAAAAAACCATAATGGAACACCAAAAAATCTGGTTTAAAAGTTTGTTTTTAAATTACTAATGAGATAGCTCCTTGTAAATACAAGGAGCTATGTACCTCTAACTTTCAGGAATGGGTTGATTTTAAAACCAAAAATGCAGGCATACAGAGAGAAACATCTGCTTGGGATGACTTCATCACCACCACCCTGACTGGCTCCACAAAGCTGTGCCACAAGTGTCACGTTTTTGGCATTTCTTGCCATGCCAAGCTCACTGTTCAGCAGGATTGCATGAACATCTCCCTGCCTTGCTGACAAACTCTCTGCTGCCAGGATGCCACACTTGGTGGGTGGAAAGCAAATTTTTTCTCCTTCACACTTTTCTGGTGATAAAGGCCAAAATGAAATTTTTGAAAATTCCCCTTCTGTTTTCTCCAGCACCATCATTCCTGAACTTCATGGTCCAATTATCCTGCCAGAATCCTTTCTCTTCCAAGTTTGGCAGCAAACTCCATGAGGAGCATCCCTCTCACTGCAGCTTCTGTCACACAGCTCCAAGGCCCAGGCAAGTTTGATCAGCCAAAACAATTTGACAGCAGGAGGAGATACCTCATTTGTTGGATGAAGATGTGCTGTGCTGAACACCACAAAGCTTAGATATCTCCATCAAAAAGCACAATCTGGGGGAGAACAGTTTCTCATCCATGAATAAGAGGATAACTCATTGCTGTAACCTGTTTTGTGTTTTTCAAACAGTGCTTTCTGCTGGAAAAATGAGAGCTCTTTCTCCAAAAATCAGGGGAAATGTAGTGAAGAAAAAAAGCACCTCACTTTTCTCAGGGGGAGAAAAAAGAGCCCAGTGCCTTAAAGCAGATCTGAATTCTGGTTGATTAAAAATGTCACAATACCTTGGCTGTTACACAACTGCTAGGAAAATGAAATGGCAATGCTGTGGGATTACTCACACGGAACAACCAATCCCCTGCTCTCTGAGGGAAAATATTAAACTTAGTTGTAAGCTAAATAAAAATGTGTTCTGAGGCAACGGTGCACTGATATAACAGCAGGAGTGGAGAGACACTGTTGGAGGTATTTGTGTGGATTTCACTCTGGTTCAGATTTGCTTTTGCATCAGTTGGGCTTCCAGATGTGCCCATGAAACATGAGACCTCTGTCACTCACATGGACCATCAGGACAGCTCCTGAGAGAAGGAATGCCAGGAACTGAATGCCTTTGGCAAAGGGACCTCCTGAGCAGGACAGACACAGCAAAGGGGCAGGGGGAGGTGAACTTACAGCCTTGCATCATTGTTCCAGGGCCTGGGAAAAGCCTTTGCTCTGTCTCTGACAGGGATTGCTGAATCACTGCACCCCCACACAGAATAGAGCTGGTGTTCCCTGGCTGCTCCCAGCCAGGGGGTTTCAGGTTCACCTGAGCTAAATGAGTCCAGGCAGCTCTGGCTCCAGCCCCCAGCCCCTCTCCAGCTGTGTGACACTTTGGATAATTGACTTCCAAAGCAGAATGGAACGGCACAGCAACATCAGCCAAATCTCTCAGCAGCCAAAAAATCAGCCACTAAACTGCTGTCAACATACAGCAATAACCACCCCAGCTGTGCACAGGCACCGAGCTGCTGGGCTGGCCAAGAAATTTTCAGTTTGAATTTTGCCATGACGACAACCCCTGTATGGAGCAGCAGATGACAGACAGGCCCTTCTGACCCCGCTAATTTTTTGGTTTCAATGAGGCAAGGTAAAAAGTTGGGCTATCACACACAACCCATCCTTCTTCCTAAAGAGCTGGAGCCAAGGCTGGAGCTGCTGGAGCTGCAGGGAAGTGGTGGAGCATGAGCCAGACCTGGGACAACCTGGAGAACCACCCAGGGGTTGCCTTCAATTTCTGCACACGGCTGCAAATGTTCAGTGATGCCACAGAAAAAGTGGTGGAGGACAGCACAAAACTGCATTGGGAACAAAATTGGATTTTTTTGCTTTCATCCTTAAGTATCTGACAGAAGGCTTCTCAGAAGAACAGAGCTGCATCCACCCTCTTCAGCACCAACAACAAATTCCAGCTTGAACTTCTGCTGAAGGTTATTTTGCCAGAAAAAGCAACAGGCTTTCCTTGTTTGGTTTGCTTTTGTTTGGTTTGGGGTTTAGGTCAATATGGTCTGCAAATAGTACAGCAAAAAAATTAAATAAATTAAATAGTTCTAAAGGAAAGGAAAGCTCTTTAAAAAGCCAACAGCATTCAATGCTCTGACTTTACCTCAAGGCTCCTTGAGCTGTCTGTGAAATAACAGGGCACGAGGGCTGGGGCTGACAGATGGATCCACCTTGAAGTATTATTAAACTCCAAAGAGCTGCCTCAACAAAGACATTTTCTAAAGCAGTACAAGCATTCCGCTGATGTGGGCTATCAGATCATATAGAAAGTGTTACACACTTCAAAGGAAAGCCCTTCATGTTTCCTCTTATAATAATAATAATAATTATTGCTTTTCTTATAAGACATTTGGAAGCTACAGATATCTGTGAAATTTCAAACCTGCCTGCTAATACAGAAGTGCTCTACACCAGAGAGGTAAAAGCAGTTCTGAGAGAGAGGTCCTGTAGAAAACACCTGTTTTATGAGAGCTCTTCAAAGATTTATCATCTCTGCTGGTTTTTTCCCTGGGTTAAAACCTCAGTGTTACATCTCCAGTACAGATGCACAACACATTTCAGTTTTAAAGGTGGAAATGAAAACTGATGGAAATAGATTTTAAACTGTTCTCAGGCTGACTTAACTGAAGTCACCAAGGCTTTTAAACAAGAGCAATGAAAAAAATGAACCCAAACAAAAGCAACAAAAAGGTGATTCACCAGGAAAGGTATTTCCTAATCAAGCACCACTGAAGTATGTTCAGGACACTCACATTAATTTTTCCTCCATCAGACTCCCCTATTTTTCAAAATGCATAACCAAGTCTAATATTGAAGCACTTCCATGATCCCTGTGAAGAAGCTGGTAAAGTCTAATTTGCCAAAATAAAACTGAAAAAAGAAATCTAGCAAAACATTGAAAGAAGCAGTCACAAACAATTATAACTGCTGGGATGTGTAATAATGAGGGAAAGTAACAGGCTGACAACATGACAGAATTTAGAGAAAGCAATTAAATCCTAAATATTAAACTCTCTTTACTTATCTTGGGATGCCTTGCAATTTCTGTTCAACAATATCAACAATAACCACACTCAAGATAAATGTTCATTATCTGAGTTCTACAGTCAGGCACCTGTATTTGCTACCTGCATTGTGACATGTTCCTGTTCCATATGCAAAAACCTGAAAGAAACAAGGCTGTACAATATTTTCACATAAATGAACCTCTACACCTGGTAAAAATACTACTTCAAGTGATAAAACCCCCTTGGAACTCCTAATGCCTAAAGCCCTGGAAAGTTTAGAAACTTTTAGAAAAAATTATTCATATAACCATAAAAGTTTTCCCAAAACCTCTCAGCTCCTTGCTTTACACAAAGCAGGTCACATTCACCCTTGTCTGTCTCTTTATTAAAAAAAAAATTCCAAACAAAAGCCACTAAAGGAGCACCTTCCAGCTGGGACTTTTCCAGTGACAACATCAAATATTCAGAGCAGAAACGCTCACTTTGTTACATTGAGCCTGGTGCAAAATCAAGTTAAAACAGCAGAAGGTGCTGGACACCCTGAGCAGGTGAGTGTTTAGAAAACTTACCCAAAATTTCCAGAAACACATCACTCCCGGATAAAAGGGTGTTTCTGCACAAATAGGAATGGGTTTGGGTTCTCTGAACAAAATTTCTGTGTGGTTAAATGTCATTGGCAAGGGACATAACTCCAGTCCATGTGATTCTGGCTTTAGAACCTTTTCATGGAGTTCAACCTTCAAATAATGAATTCTGAATAACTGGGAACCATGCTACTTTTAAGCACTTCAGTCACACACTCTGCAAGGAATAAGGTGAAATTATTGTGATTCAGGGCCAAGGATGGAGCTGTCGCCTGCCCACTGCCTTGTGTCACTGCATGTGGCTGAATAATATGATTAGAGACAAAAAATTGACATAACTCAGCTAAGTCAGCCCTGATAGCACAAGTGTTGTCACTCCTCCCCCCATTTATTGACAGGATTTGCAAAAGAAGGAACAAAAATTTTGTTACAAGAAATTCTGAAAAACAGAAGACTGATATTGCAAAACTTCCCAAAGGAGAGGAAATCAAAATAGTTTTTGAAATCTATGACAATCAAGGCTTGGTTTCTAAGAGTCACCAGGGGCTTCTGCACACTCGTGGCTCTCCAAAAGGACCAAGAAAGGCAGGGTGACAGCAGAGGAGGCTCAGGTTTGGGAGGTGCTGCTGGGAACCAGGAGCCCTGTCCTGACACCTCCAGCCCAGACTGGGACCCCAGCAGGGCCACGGAGGCTCCGTGTGCCCCTGCCAAGCCAGGCTGGGCCAGCAGGAAACCAGCAGCTCCCAAAGGTCTCCTTCATTACGCTTCCAAAAGGACGCATTTCCACAAACACTTGGGACTACAATGAATTGGAACTTTTCAGCCAAAAGTGTTTTGTCACAAGTCCCCGCCATTCCTGCCACCAAACGAAAAGCCATTAAAAGAATGAATTTGTTGTGCAATTCTGGCCAGCTGGATTCTTCCTCTGCAGCTATTGCAGAACTCTTACATGACCTGGAGCCAACACAATTTTTCAGTGATGCTCACAGGTCAGGTGCTGTGCATTTTGTGTGCCCAGCCCAAAGCTGCCAGATGAAGCTCCCTGCAAGGTGGGTGCTGGAGCCCAGAGCAGACAAAGTTCTGTCAACACATAAAAACTTCGCAAATGCCTGGCAGCATTGCAACTTAATGCTCTTGACAAGGTGACACTGTTGTGCACAGAAACATTAGATTCTCTTTCTTGGCTACCTGGTGGTTAAAGATGAAGAGAGGTGTGCTGTCACTGACCTGCTGGCACCCCAGCACACAAGCCCTGGTTCCCTGGCTTTGATGCTGCACAACACCCACACAACAGAGCCACATCAAGCTACAATTAATCTAAGATGAAAATTACAAACTCAGACACCCTCCCCAGACCCTGCTAGAGAAAGTGTTACTGCAACTTCCAATAATTACTCCTTGCTGCTGAAGCCATTTCAGAAACAAACTAATTCCTTTCACTAACACCATTGATTAGGTTTTTGCAGGAGGAATCAATGCAGGTATGGCTGTACCTGCATGGAAACAGCTCAGCTACTCACTCACTCCCCAAAGACTGATTATTTGCCAAGAGAAGGAAAGGAAGGAGAAGGAGGAGAAAGAAGAAGGAGAGAGGAGAAGGAGAGAGGAGAAGGAGAGAGGAGAAGGAGGGCTGTGCATTTTACACAAATCAAGCTTCACAGAAGCTCCTCCAAGCTGATACTGAACGTGGTCTCTCCCCAGCCTCCTCCCATGCACCACCCAACCAGGAGCACAGGGAAACACACTGAGTAATTATTGGAAGAAAAACTTCATCCCCCCCCATCCCAACATATTTTCTCAGTCTCTAACAGCTTTCCCATTAGGGCAGGGATGTCAAGTGGAATATAAACCATTATGACACAGCCACAGTTTGGTGGAACAAGGATTTGAAAAGATTAGTCTTGATTCTGGCAAGCATGAAGTATGGGAGTAATTAGTTCCTCTCAGGGTAATTGGTGTCAGTGAGACCCCAGCTGGAGCCCTGTGTCCAACTCTGGGGCTCCAAACAAAAACAGGGCTTGGAGCTCTGGGAGTGGGGCCATGGAAGAGCCACAGAGATGCTCAGAGAGGAGAAGGCTCCAGGGAGAGCTCAGAGCCCCTTCCAGGGCCTGAAGGGGCTCCAGGAGAGCTGCAGACGGACTAGGGACAAGGGATGGAGGGACAGGAAACAGGGAATGGCTCCCACTGCCAGAGGGCAGGGCTGGATGGGATATTGGCAGGAATTCCTGGTATGAAGGTGGGCAGGCCCTGGCACAGGTGCCCAGAGCAGCTGTGGCTGCCCCTGCATCCCTGGCAGTGCCCAAGGCCAGGCTGGACAGGGCTGGGAACACCTGGGACAGTGGAAGGGGTCCCTGCCCATGGCAGGGGTGCAATGAGATGAGCTTTAGGTTCCCTTTCAATCCAAACTATTCAAGGACTGCTAACCTCACTTGGAGGCTACAGCTGATGCACAAAACTGCAGCACATTTCAAAACAAAAAGATCCCTTCTCTCTTTGCAGGAGTTAAATGGATCTCCCACTTGAAGCAAATATGATTTATTAAAGCATTTAATATTTGGAGTAGCATTTATGCTTTCACCTTATACGTAATATTGACATTCCAATAAGACAACTGAAAGCAACAATAAAACAGAAATATAACGGCATTTTCTTATCTGCACTAACACAGAAGAAAACTAATGTTGCCATCCCTGACACTCCATAATGTAATTTTTTAGTCTATTCCTTTGGTTTTAAATTAATAATGATGCTTCCTTTCAGGAAAATCTACCCATACAGAAAATAGGGTTTTACAGAGATTTTCAGATACTGAGTCTATTTTCATTCTAATTCATGTACAGATAGAGTAAAACAAACTTGCCTATAACAGTAATAATCAAAAATGCATCAGTGTGATGTCTGGGATCTCTAGGTGCCAAATCCAACTGGGGACACTGGACAGAGCATTTGGGTCCTACCTTGGAACAGGACAGTGCATTTGGATCTAACTGCAGTTCTTTGGAAGTGTCTGAGACTAAAAGAACAGAACCAGTGGCTCAGGATTGTGCTGAAGAGCTCAATTCCTGCTCCAATCCCTGCTCAAGATTCTGCTCACAAACCAGCAGCTCCTCCCTGATGCTCCATCACACAACTTCTGCAACAAAGGGGATCCTATCCTCAAAAGACCTCTCAACTTCTCCTTCTTCCCAAACTAAGGTGGTCTGAAACACCAAGGAAAACAGCTTTTAAAAAATGGAAATTTCTGTCAGAAACTCAAAGAAGTCAATTTTTCATGAGCAGAAACCCACATTTTCTGTAACAAAACATCCTCTGGAGAATGTTTTGACTTTTGAGCACCAGCTGCAAGCAGGGAAGACGTGAGGGTTTCATTCTGGACTGCAGGATCTGGGGGGGACACTGGGTGACATTAGCAACTGGAATTCACACAGATTCTATTGTGAGTGCTCATTCCCCACCAAGCTGGGCTCCCTGCTTCCTTCCTGGCCCTGCTTTCCAAAGCCAGCACTGCCATAAGGAAGAAATGAAGAAGGGGGTGGTGCTCAATCAGGATGTTTTTCCATGTAGGGAGTAACAATAGAGCTATTTTTACTTTTATTCATTTAATAAAATGTTGCTAATTAAGAGAAATAAATAATCAAAACCAACCACCTTCAGTGACATTTTAGATGAGTTAGGGACAGCCACTCCCTCTCTGCTCACTTCATCCCAATGGTAAAATTGCAGATTCTGTCTCAGGAAGAGAACACTGTTTGGAATATTTCCTTTCAGCAACTCAGACTTTTAAACAATACAATAATAATTTTATTTAACTTTTTTTTTATTGGAAAGAAAACAAGATTATGGGCTAACACACAGCAGAAATAGGGCTGTGAATGCAGCTGGGCTGTGTTGTGCTGCTCATGGAGCTGTGTCCCCCCAGTGCTGCAGCACCCCTGGCCCAGGGAATGACTCTGCCCTGCTCCATGAGATGTCCCAGTTTTTCAGTCATTGAGTGACTCATTTTGTCTTTGTAGACAGGACTGAGTCCCTATTTCTCAGAGTTATTGAGACAAGATGTCACAATATTATGGGAGTCCCATAAATACTGGCGCAAATAGCACAAAATACAACAGAGTGCTAACACATTTCCACCCCAGGGTCTCCCAAGGGATCCAGCTCTGTGCTGGAGAATTCCCTAAGGAATTAGTTTCAGTTTTCTGCAGAATTCCACCGCAGGAAATTTTCTCTAATTTATTGAGGTACGTGGTCCAGCTTCCTGAAAGGGATGGATTGAGCTGGAGACAAATCCACAAATTCCATTGTGGACCAGGCCTACCCTCAATGAAATCCAGGCCTTCTTCTAAGTCAGATCCTAGATACAATTCTCTTGTTTTAAAAGCAATAATTAGACCCTCAACAAACATATTCTACTCATTTTTACATTGCCAGAAGTCAGAACCATTTGAATGCCTCCTACTCTCAGGTCTGCCTGAAGCCATTGCTTTTTGTGTGGGTTTTGAAACACAAGTGTCATCTTCATCTCCCCAGATCTACTGAATAACCATTCTTTTGGAAGTTTTTGAATTTTTCCAGAAGCTTGCCTTTATGCAAAATGGGTGGTTATGAACAGATCTTTTACCTAAAAGAAGCAGTCAAATTATCAAAATTTTCTGCGCACCCATTTTATGTACCCGGACTGTTGGCATGAACTGCCCCAAACACTTCTAGAATCCAGTGCTGCTGAAAAGAGTTGTGTCACATTTTTCACATTTCAGGCTGATTCTGAAGCTACTTCAAAAACTACACTTCCATATTATGTAATGGCCCCTTTTGGAGACTTTTGATGTTTATACCTACAATGCAGAAAAAGGAAAAAAAAAAAAAAAAGCTCATTTTTTGGATCATCTTTTTAACGCCTTTGGCTTCGCACACTTTAAACGCTCAAAGTGCGGCGTGGAGGAAAAGCTCAGAGAATGTGCCAGGGCCAGGAATGCACAGGATTAACACAAGCACTGCAAAATCATGCCTGCCAACATGTTTCCAGGGGAAACAGCTCTGAACAAACTTGACTCAACCTTCAGCAGCTCTGCTGTAAAATGAGGTCCTCCAAAGACAAAGGACAAGCTTTAAAAGCAGCTGAGACAGTCACCTCTGAAAACAGCAACTCAGCGTTCAGAACTGACCTTCCCAGGCTTGTCTTATAAATCCTTTTGCCTCTGGATGCCAAAAATCTTTGGATTCAACACTTAAGGGTACCTGCTGTCAAGGAAGAAATACCAACAGCTTTATGAAGTGCAGTGTTAAAGGGAATTCTCTGAAATGTCTCCTAAAGTTTCAGAGCAGCAAGTAAACAACCTTGTTTCACTGCTTGAAAATCCCAGGTACAACCCCTGAATTTGAATATATTATGGTCACTGACTCCATAAGAAGATTATAAACAATTGGAATCCTTAAAATCAGTTTCAACTAACTAGTATTTGTTTAGCTTGAGACAGAAAGGCAGCAGCACATCACATGCAAAGCATGATGTGCAGGGAGAGGAAATATCTTTAGTGAGAAGAAATTATATACTTTGGAATATAGGGTACAAGTATCTTTCCTTTCAGCTGCTGATGAGACATGCAATTACAATATCAGTAGGGATTTTTCTCCCCTCAGAGGGAAAAGCAATCAATGTTTTTCCAACCAGATCAAAGCAAGGTTCTTGGTATTTCCAATGTTAGCGTTCAACTAACACAAGGTTCACAATATTCCCCAATAAGAGACAGGGACGAAAATAGAATTTATGAAAAGAGAACTGAAGAAGTCAATTTGACACCATATTTCTGTGACCTGCACTCAGAGCACTCTCAGCCCAGCACACCCCCTACAAAGGGTTAATAGCAGACAAATTTTAAGCCATCCAATGCTTAAAGTGCTTTCAAGCCATTCAGTGATTTAAGCCAACCAGTGCTGGTTTTATTCAGCAGTATTAATATCAAATACACAAAATATATATCACCCACAACAAACAACAGTGTCTAATGTTCCTGCATTTCAAAAGAACAGGGAAGAAATTGTTTTGGACAATAAGCTAAGCCTTCACAGTTAAATCTAAGATTTGTGGGAGAAGCATTAGCTACTGTACAAAACTGGAGAAGGCTAGAAACAAAAACCAGCATATGCCAATTAATCTTGCAGCATGACGACATAGTGCTAAAATCAGACCACTAAGACACAAGTGTAGGCAGAGAAATAATTTGTCTTCTCTGCAGAGGCTTTTTTATCTTGGGGGAGGGAAAAAGGAGAAAGAGATGCAAGAGCCCAAATAGAAATTTAAAAAAAAAAATCTTCCCATGCCCTTTTTCATCCAAGGTTGGAAGTATCCCACAATCTTCAAAATAAGTAGAATCTGCTAGCATGAGCTAAATTTAGTTGCATATGTTTTTCACAACATATGCAAGTATCACTTCCCCCCTTCCTCCTGGGGGCACACCCTTTGCCTAGCTGTGGTGCTCTCATTAATCCACACTCACTGCAAAACTCCTGAGGAATATTCCATCATAGGAACAGAGAATTCATCTGTGATTAAGCCTTGGAACAACACTCAAATCAAGAAAGCAAAACCTTTCTCCTCACTGTGCCCATGACTTTCCCACCCTGGTGGGAATCAGATCAGAAATTCCCTGAGATTGCAGCTGTGGCTGAGACAGGGCACAGGCACAGCACAAACCCTGTCCCTCTCTGCAGGATGATTTCTGCTGCAATTCCACTTCTCACTTGGTTCACTTGGCATGAACCATTTTCCTATTCCACCACTGAATAAAGACAATTAGTATTTCCTTCTGATATGTGCTTTCTGCCTTCCAAGGATAACAACAACATAATTATCATTCTCCCCTCTTTTCCATGATGTTGTTCACCATCTTTTTTTAAATATAAAACTGAAATTCTACCTGTAAAATATTTCAACTGCATTAATTAACATTACTAGAATTACAACAACACAAACTTCTCTCTCTTTGACTTCTAGCTCTCCTTACCTCTTTGTGATTTCCTGCTCTTGTCCCCTGTGTTAATGAAACAAAGCAAAGTTTCACCTTCTGGAAACCCTTCAGTGCTGTGTCTCAGCACAGCTCCAACTGTCTCAGGGTTTCAGTGCAGCATCACCTTCCCCTGGAAATGCTGACACAACCAAAGGCAGGCAAGCACAATTCCTTCAAATAAACCCTTCCGTGGACAGTGGGGGTTGAACTCGGTAACACCACCGTGAGCAAGAAATCAATTTAATCCAAAAGTGACTTTCAGAGCTACTCAAGAAAGTAATTTCACATCGCAGTCCCACTGCCATCATTGAAAAAATAACTATATGTTCTTTACACAATCATGGTTTTGCAAGATAATAATGAAAAAATACACAAATCAGCAGTAGCAACAACTATGCTTACCTTTGTCAAGTCCTACAGGTTAAATTTGAGGGACTCCATAGTAAATACAACAGAAAGGGTACTTCATTAAGACTAATTTTAAGCAATACTGAACATAATACTCATCAGTGGGATCATACACAAAAATAGCATTTGAGAAGATGAGGCCATAACCCTCGCTGGTGCTTCAAAATGTTGCTTATAAGGAAAAGATTTCTGCCCTAAAGAGCACAAAAAGATGGAAGGAGTAAGCAGTGAAAATACAGGCAGCACTATACGGCCTTCAAGGCTGCCCAGCAGGAAGGAAACCCCTCCTGATCCAAGGATTCTACCCCAGAACTCCAAATCTGTGCTCAGAAAGAACATCACTATCAGTACTTTATGCAAGGCCACTATTTAATGCTGTAGAGCAGAGCTGGAGCTGCTTTCCTATCATTACCCAAGCTAGAGGAGGGCATTTGTTTTATTTGTAAATTCTGCAAACGGTAAAATAATTCTGCTGGGCCTCATCCATAGGCACAATACTGACATCACGGCTTTCACAGCAAGGTTGGCACAAATCTCTGCCTGCCCCTTTAGGCCCGTCTGTGGTGTTTTTTCTTTGGATTCTTGATCTCAATTCACAGGCCAAGAGACCAGAAAAAGTAAAATAAAGTGTGAGGGAACACTCAAGCTTCCAGGCTTGACTCAATCTCTCAGCCTGTTGAGCAAAGCTGATACGAGTTCAGATTTTATCCACAAACCTTTCTCCTTTCTCTTTCACACGTTCACTGGAAGTGAAAAAATGTTATTAATGACTTCTGAGTGCTCCCAGTCAGGCCAGGTTTCTCTGACCTCACAGAAGTGCCCTGTAGATTTACAGAATTATTCAGGCTGGGACAGACTGTTTCCATCTCCTGCAGAGAGCCAAGGAACGAGGTTAATGTGCAAAATGTACCTGGGGGTGTGTGGGGAAATGCAGAAAAAGCAACAATTTCTGCTGCCTCTGTGGCTCCTACAGCACATTGACCAGAACAAAATCAACCACGTCTAAATACCAATTTCTAACTGAACTCTACAAATTCAGTAGAGTTCAATTCTCCAAATGCACAGTTTGGGAACAACACCACAATCAAACCCTCCTCAGTTACCCAAAGTGAAAACCTGCCCCATTCCTGACAGTAATGCACATTAAAACTTGCAAGTCTGAGACAACAGCACCCTCCAAGCACACTTGTAATTAAACGTACATTTTCACCCCACATCCAACAAATAAGACTACTACATTTGTGTCCTTTATGTTCTAGTAAGGAAAAAAAAATATGCTCAAGTAGGAACTTACAAGGAAACAATAAAAAGATGTAAAGAAAACAAGGATGCAAGAAAACAATAAAAAACATAAATAGAGCTGAAATTGAGTCCTCCACGTTTCAAGTCTTGAGGAAATATCACCTATATTGCAGCCTAAGCTGTTGGGGTTTTGTTTTGTTTTGTTTTTTAATTCAGACAACTGCAAAATCTTTGTTTTGAATGGTACAGAGTCTGGCTTAAACGAAAGCTGTGTAACCTGAAAGTTGAGATTAATTTTTACTTAACCAACAAATACATTGCAAAATGTCTAAAAGAAATTATTTAAAAAGCCCTGTTGGGAAATTTTCTTTCAACTTTACATTTTATTTGTAGGCAAAATTTTATCTGCAGATAAGAAGGCACTTTTGCAATTTTATGGGGTTTGGTGTCTGATGTTTATAGGTCTCCGACACTGGAACAGAAAAAGTATAAAAAAATTTTTGAGGCCAATATTGACTTCTTTGAAAAGAGATTTTGGGAATTGTGGGAAAAGAGGAGCATCTCCAAACAAAGAGAATTTAAGAACAGCCATAAACAATTTGCTGTGAATAAAGGGAAAATAATCTATGTGTATATACACATACAAAATATTTAGACCATACCTACACAAGCACCCACAAACAATGATAACCAAAGCTTCAGGAAAGAAAGTAAAAGCTTTGTCTCAGAAAGGATGAGTTGAAAATTAAAGCTGCAATAGCCATTCACCTGCAGATTTTATTAAACCATTCCCAAAAAAATCTTTTTTTTTTTTAATTTTCTGTTCTATTTAGGAAAGTCACACCAAAATTAGTCCTGGTCTTTCAATATTCCCCAAAAGATCAGAGAATTTTGAAAAGGAATACCCAGAATAGCTGTTTCTGTTATTATTAGTTTTAACCAAAACAGGGAGTCTAAGTTTATGTGATTTGCAGACCAATTAGGACAAGCTCAAATGAGAAATGTTATGAGACAGCAAATGCTTGAGAAGATTCATTTTCAATAATGCTGACCACACACATCCAGCCCTGGGCTTTTTGCAATACTAAATTTTTTCAATAATAATTACAGTTAAGAAATATTATCATCATTATCTAAGAGTAAATACAGTCCCCACACACATATCAGAAATATTTTAACAGAATAGATAATTTCTGTGGTTCTTACAGTGACATCCCAGTGAGGTGAAAACCAAAGGAATCATAAAATTTCTATGTCCTTTAGCTGAGCAGCAGATCCCTGATCTTTCCGCACAGAGAAATGAAAGGTTGTGTAAAGCAAGGAGATTCTGCCTTCCTCCAGAGGCACCATGGAAAAGCTTCCCTCTTCCCTCAGAAAACGCAGATGATAAAGAGCACTGGATATTATTTATATAAAATTACAGATAAACACTTAAAAACAGCTATAAATTTGCTTACTGAGTGGTCTATCACTGTTTATCAATTATTTTTATTGCCCTCTTCCATCAGCACTCTTGGCAATTTATTTCTGACAATGTCTTTAGGAGGAATGGGACACTAACAGGAACAGGTGGTGACTTATATGGTGAACCTACCCCAAAATGTAATTTAGCCTGAAAAATCCCACACACACTTTTATTATTACTGGGAAAAATGCCTCCTCCCAGAATTCATGAAAACATTTCTGCCTCACAGGACTGATGTACATCAAATATATGGAAAGGATTTATTCCTTTCTGATACTTGTTGATATTTTGTACATTTAAATAGCTCTGAGATTGCTGGCAGTTCCTACTTGTGTCCACAGCAAACCCAGAACACTGATTTTATTTTTAATTTTTCTTCATTTAGTTCATTGGTCGGGGTTTTTTCCCCAAACTTTTACCCTCCACCCTTGCCAGACACTAAATGCTGAATATTTCCTGAGCCTCCTCAAAAAACTGGAGGGAAAGCATTCATTTGGAAAGTCTGAAAATTCCAAATGGGAAAAAAACCCCTATAAACATAAAACAGTTCAAGACTGCTGCCTCAGAGAATTCCAAAGGACAAAGGCAATCCACTCACAGAAATGCATTTTTCATTTATATTTTTAACCACTGCAAAGGGAAAGTAGCAGATTTTATTTAACGTCGAACTCTCAACCCTTAGCATTGAACCCTGTAAAAAACATAAATAGAGCTGAAACTGAGTCCTCCACGTCTCAAGCATTGGTCTTCTCACTGCTTGCCATTCTCCAGGGGTGAGGATCAAGCACGGCACTCGAGCATCCATTGTCTGCAGGGTTTGTACAAGAACCTGCTGGGAACTATTGCAGGTTTTACAAAAGCTTGGGGAGCCAAAGGACACCAGGCAGCTCTCAGGGTGCTGCTCCTTCTCAGGAATGCAGAGATACTTGAGGGAACTACAACCAATCTGTGTCCATCCTCTTAACACCAAGGGCACATTTCCACAGAGCTGATATGTTTTCTTCACATTCCTAAGTTTGTCTTTAAGAGAACTTGCTGAGCACAAAATAAGAATTTTCTATTTGTTAACATTTTGCCGATCAAAGCCTTTGTCACTGTCCCAAACCAAAATCCCCAGGAATAACTCCAAATATCGGGCATTTATTTCCAGGAACAACTCCAAATATTGGGTACTTGTTTCCAGGAATAACTCCAGATATTGGGCACTTGTTTGCTCTCTCCTCCTCCCTGTTCCTCTCTTTCTCCACGAGTCCCTTTCCTTCAGATGCAGCACGCGAGCAGGATTACGCTTAATTTAACAAGATCCCTGAAAACAGATTTTTCACTTGGTCCTAAAGCACAACATGCAAAGGCAAAAGGCCAAGTCACAGTCACATGAGAGATTTTAAATGTGAAAGTAGTAAACATAAGGGTAACTTGAAATAAATAGTTTACTTTGAGTCGTTAAGCTGTCTAATTAATTTTTGTTTGACATTATTAGTATATAGCAGCAAGCAGCCATTTAAGCAGCTGCTTAAACACAGATCATACAAATATATGAGTGTAGGCTAATGGAAAGAATGGCATATTTATTTAGATTAAACATTCCTGAATGATTTAAATAAAAAAAAATGCTCAGATCACGAGAACTGTGTGGCTTTCTGAAAAATGCTGCAGAAAAACCTGGCTTGGCTGCTTTGCATGAGGGAGAGCAGCAAATGGAACGTGGCGAGTCCAAGCAAGATTGTGAATTTGTTATAAGCTGTTAACAGAACTCATTTGAAAAGACTTACATTAAAAATAATTCCTCAGCTTGCTCCTTTTTTTAAGTACACAACCTTTTTTTTATTACTCAGACTAATTTTCATCACCGAAAGGCATTGCAGCTTGCTTTGATGCTGTATAACGCTGCTCCTTTCTGTTAAGTGGTACATAATTATATTCCTCCCCTTCCCCCAGCAGAGATCATAAATTCGTTATCTCCTGACAGCTTCAAACAATTCAGCTTCAAAATGTGCAGGTGAGGCAGATGGGTGAGGAGTCATGTGAAGCTGCTAAGCTCTCAGATGACAGAGGGGGTCTGAGTGTTATTTAGTGCTTAACTCCCAAGCTCTGAGGATCTGAGCAAAGTGTCAGAGCCACCTTTGGTTGCTCCAATATCTGGAGACAATCCACATAAATCTGAGGCAATATCAGCACTCAACCCTCTGACCTTTCAGAGCAGCAGCAGTGTGAACAGACTCACAGAAACTTCACGTGGATCTGCCGTCTCATCATGTTGGCTGATCTTGGGTTTTGAAAGTGAAATAACACAACTGTTGGACGCAACAGCACTTCTCAAATCTGCAGAGAACATTCTAGATCTGGGCAAAATCCAGAGCATGCCTGAGGCTTTCCCACTGTGCCCATGCAGAGCCTGTACAGGCAGGATCAGGGTGCCCAGATCTGTGGGGACCTGTTTTGTGCACCAGAACAAAAGAGACAGAGGGGACAGAGGGCTCCCACCTCAGGGAAAGTTCCTTTCCTATTCCCTTCCTTTCCTCAAAGCCCACCCCAAAATGATGGCAGCCAAAGGGGCAATGCAGGACGTGCCAGGTGAGGTTTGCTTGTCACAGACACGTTTTCTGAAAAATCTTTTCCTTAAGATTTTTTTCTTTCTCCTGAGAAGCCTCAGGAACAAAATGTAAACAATGCCTATTTGCTGCTGTGGAATGCAGCAGGTTCATCTGTGATTGGTCTCATGTGGTTGTTTCTAATTAATGGCCAATCACAGTCAGCTGTCCGCACTGTCTCGGTCAGTCACAAGCCTTTGTTATCATTCTTTTCTATTCTTAGCCAGCCTTCTGATAAAATCCTTTCTCCTATTCTTTTAGTACAGTTTTAATATAATATATATCATAAAATAATAAATCAGCCTTCTGAAACATGGAGTCAGATCCTCACCTCTTCCCTCATGCTAAGACTCCTGCAAACACCATCACATTTGCTCACCTGGAAAAGCCAGGCTGGGAGGACCCTGAGTCCTTTCCCAGGGTTGGGAGCTCCCTGGAGCTGTGTCCTGGTCCCAGCCCAGATGTCCCAGTGCAGCTCCACTCTCACCTCTCCCCCAGCATCATCCCACTGAAATCCCCCTTTACTGGGGATGGCTTTTGCTGCTTTGCTTCTGGGAGCACAGGGAACAACTGATCCCCATCCTCTTTTCACAATCCTTTCTTTAAAGCATCATGTTCCAAGCTGATGGCTTTCCAATTCTCTCAGGGTTTTCTTCCTCCCAGAGCACTTTCTCAAAAGATTTTATTTTTCCCTTATCTACCCTACTCATCACAGCTTCTCCTTTGCTTTAACTTCCCTTTGACATTTTTTTAAGTGCTCAAATTAGAAGCTAAGTGGGTCTCCATGAGCTCTGAGGGTGAGCTCAGAGCTGGTGCACATTACAAAGGTAACCCCAAACATCCCAGATTAAAAAAATCTGTAAAACACAATCCTGTCATGTTCAAAGTCTGATATAATCCTACACCCTGCTCTAACCCCCAATTCCTTCCCACCTACTAAATTGTCTCTTATTTTAGATTTTTGCTTGTAATAGTTAATACTACATTTCCCTTTTTAATTTATTCTTCAATGGTTTTAATTCCACACCTTTTTGTAAATATCAGTTTTAATTTCACTACTGCCCTGCAAAATGTTTTTGAAATGCATTTATCCTGAAAACACTAAACTTTGCACACGTTTTTGTATTCTAGAGCCAACCTGTTAATAAAAAAATGACACATAAGAATCAGAATCTGATGTTATTCTTGAGTGACCCATTCCAAAGAAGGAATGAATGAATAACTGAGAACTCTGAATATTCTTCTGAACTGGCCTAATTGTTTCGCAGTCATTTCGCCTAAATCAGATTTTTCTTCTGCAAATATCCCAACAGACCTTGTCAAATGCCCTCCTGAAGCCACATTTTTGTGTCTCCCCTCTTTTGGTATCCCTTGCAGGGCCATACAGGAGGTGGGTTCTCAGTAAAACCTGACCACTCTTTAATGAAATCTGTTAAAAACCTATTCTGAATCTTTCCCAATACCCAGTCAGGCCCTCTTTACCCTCCTACAAAGCAAAGTAATATTGCTTCCCACCCACCCACAGCATCCAGCTCTCTGGGAATGCTTCCTCCTAACAAATCCTCTGTGTCAAAAGGCACTAAATCATACATTGCTTTCAAGAATTCCTTAAATAGCACAGAACGTGTTCTCACTGTGCCTGACCAAGTGGAATTCTTCTAAATCACCCAAATATTTTCTAGCATGTTCTTACCTTCAGGCATGCAGTGCTATTTTGAAATTGCATCAAGCATCTGATTCTAGATTATCTTTTTTGGATTGGTTAAGGAAATAGATATTCCCTGCTTCAGCTTTGTCCAAATCATCTGCTCCTTTCTTACACTCACCACCTCCTTCTCCGTGGGACTAAAAACAGCAATCACTCTGCTTTGACCAGACAGTGCCCATGGAAAAAAATCCCAATTACCCTCTCCAGCCTTTTTAATTGGAGCACAGTTTTCTCAAGTTAATTAACAGCTTGTAGGGAACCAAAACTGTTGAACCTAATTTTGAAGCAGATCACTATAACTCAGAACAACACACACTGTCAGTTAAGTGCCTCTAATATGTTAATTTTGCCTTTTGGCTAACATTGTCTGCAGCTATTTACACTACATTGCCTGAATGAGATTTCAGTTTCTCCTTTTGACAAGCTAATACACACAGAGTTTCTAGAAATATCTGATTTATTTTCTTGAGTATTTTACAGTAATCTCCCATCAGGTCCTAATGCAAATGGTCCCCAGCCACCAGTGTGAAAAAAAACACCCTTTCTCAGGTATCTCTAAAAGTATCTTGAATTTACGAAGCCAAGACAGAAATTTCATGATTAACACAAGTTACTCATGGCCAAGAGCAAGAGAGAATTTATTTTTCCTGAAATTCTTACAAGCTGAAAATTCAAGGACCTATGTATCGAAATTACTAAAGTTAATACTGTCAAAGTTCAGGAAGGTTTGTAATTATTCAGAGTGATGGGTCAGAACAATTCATAATCTGTTTTTACCTGCTCATATCACTACTCTGTTGAAAAAAAAGTACACAAAAGACAGACAAAACCTTAAAATAATGCAGATGGTAATTACAGATTTTTCATACCACTGAACTTTTTCTTTGCTCAGACAAACTGCCCAACGGACAGAAATTCCAGGCAAGAGCACCATTGCAACCCAGTTAATTCATTTAGAAAAGCAGCTCTGAGTGGAGCTCTCAGGGAGAGAGCAGGCTCTGAACTTTCCCAGCAGTGGGATGGAGCTGCAGCTATTTGAGCAATGTTTGGCACTTCAAACAATTTCTTATCAGAGATAAAAATCAGGGATGTCTCTTTCCTGCCTGCCTTTTGCATCTGACTTCTGAATTTACAGCCTGGAGCCCTTTATCACTTGTACTTCAGTTACAAATCATTTTTCATAAATGCTACAGAATAGTTTTAAATCCTGACAATTTAACTTCATCTGAAGCCTCTCGGATCCTCCCCGGTGAAGGAAGGCTGGAGTCTCATCCTCAGCAAAACCAGAACCAGCAGAACTGTTGCTGTGCACGGAGCTGAAAATTCATGTTTTCACAAAAAACAGACAATCCAGATCATTATTTTTAAATTATCAATCCAAGGCAAACTGCTCTAGCACTGGCAGTGCAGTGTCAGCTCCTCTCTCCTTTCCACTACAACATTAATTTGGTTCCAAAGGATTGAAACTCAAGTGCCTCTTCCCTGCTGTTCAATATTTTAAATACCAGGGTACACCCAGTTTTGGGAAATTTATTGAAATAAATAGTATTTGTTCTTTATGCCAAGTTTGGTACCCTGTCTTTAGATGGTTTGAATATCCACTCAGTTATTTTTTGCTGGCTTCTTTGCTAAGGGATGAAACTGAGCTCAGTAACTCTCTTCAGTTTATCTGCACTGAATATACCACCTCACTGTAAAAACAGGCTCTTTAAAATGTGCAATTAAAAACATAATAATAATTTTAAACCCCCCCCCCCTTGCCAGCACTTTTTTTCATTTGTTCCAGAACTCATTCCAACTTCTATGCACTCATAATGCATTCCCTGCACAGCAAAAAGTGATGTCCAACCTCAGCAGACTTTTTAAGAGGACAGCTTCAAATTCGGAATCAGACTAACACTTAGCATTTAGTCAGACAAGAAAATCTCTTTTCAAAAGCATTATAAATCTCTTAGAGCGCTTTAGTCTGTGCAGCTGGATTTCTATGGAGAAAGAAAGTCATTATTTATTAGCAAGTTAGATTATAATATATATAATTTGAATTACATTAAATTCCTCCCAATGTAAAATGGTTTTAAAAAAGAGTATTTATCTAGAGTACATAAAGGAATAATCCATGGATTAATTCATGTTCTATGTGCCTTTTCTGGTCCCTTCTGGGTGGATACAGGAGCTGGTTTTAACCAATAACTGGCAGGAGCCTCACAGAGAAAAATCCATTTGCTTAAGCTTCATATTCTGGAATTTGGAGTTTAAAAATGCCATATATTGGTAAGGGTGCTGCTGTGGAAGCCCTCAGGAGTTCTGGGTTTGTACCTCCTGAAGAGGTTTTTGCAAACAGAGCAGTCAGTGATGTGCAGGTGTGGTGGCAGCTCAGGAGCTCCCGTGTCCCCTGCACAGGTGACAGAGGGGTGTCCTGTGCCAGCACTGGATTGTATCCAGGGTCAGAAGTGAAACCTCAGTGGGAAAAGCCTCAGTTCCACCCTGTGACGCTGCAAAGGCTGAAAATAGAAACCCAAAGCATCATCAGGGAGAGGGATCAGCTCAGCGAGCCTGAGGACATGGGGCAGGCACAGTGAAATTGTGCTGCTCACAGCTCTGCTCCTTTCCATCAATCTTTATTTCCAGCTGCATGAAATCCCCAGAAGCACATAAAATATTTTAGGACTCTCTCTTCCAGACTGTCAGAAACAAGAGGAGAAAAGAGAAATGCCTCTAAACAGATTTTCAGGATAAAAACCATCAAATACATGATTGACTACAAACTATAATACTTTATGATCTTCCCCTACAGCTTCCCAGCAGGAGCTATGATAATGCTGTTTCCTTTTGAACTTCACTGGGTTGGAACCTCACAGTGAATGCAGCTGCAAGGGTTGGAAATACAAATCCATCCTCCCACCCCTGCATTACTCAATAACCTCAGTGGGGACAGAAAATGGATCCCAAATTCTTCCTCCTGGCCTCGAGGGTTGAGCAGCCAGAACACCCCCAGGTTGTCTGCAAGGCTGTGTGTGTGATTATCAGTTTGGTGAGAAGTTTATAACTCACAGGATAAGGCTCCTGAATCCTGAGATAAACTGCAAAAGGGAAACACTGAGCAAACAGAAAATAGATCTTATGGTTTCAATGGGAGCCTCAACAAACGGGCATTCCTCTTGAACAGAAATCCACTGGAAATGAGGAAGCACATGAGAGAAATGGCTCAAGACACAGAAACACGGGACAAAAATCAATGCAGAAGATCAAAATCAATGAAGAAAATCATTGAGAACACCCAGTCTGACAGCAAAACCTCATGGTCATCTTTGGTGAAGATCTGGAGATTATGGGTCTACTGATCCTCTTAATGTCTTGCAATGAATAGAAAAACACTGAAAACACTGCTCTTACCAAATCTGAGCTGGAGCAGAAAAAAAAAGGCAGGAGAGAGTTGAGGAGGGATCCTGGCCTGATGCTATGAGCAGTTTGTGCACAGCCCTGCCAGGTGTAAACTTCACTTGAGTTTAACCCTGACACACTCAAAACACTTCTAACATTTCAGAAGCGCATTGAAATAAGCATAGACACAGAAAACTCAGTCAAAAGGCACCCTCAGCTGCCTCAAAAATAAATTATAAACCTTCTGATGATTATTGCAAGTGATTTAAATGGACAACCAAAAGTAATAAACTGGCAGGGAGAGAAGTGTCTCCAAAGAGAGCCAGTGCTGTGTCAAACTGTGAATCATTACATTTGTTTAGGTCAGAAAGTCCTTTACACCTCCATGTATGTTCTATTGTTGTTCAAATACAAATACACAGACATTGCAAGCCACAATTTCCCCCATTTTATGCAAATAAAGAGATCAATGGAATGAGATACAGAAAACAAGAAAAATGGGCTTGCCTTTTAGTGCCTGAACAAAGGATTTGGTGCCCAAGGACAGGAATCCCAATATTTACACCCTCAATCATTTAATAGCTGAGCATCAGGGAGAGATTTGAAGCTACAGATCCCAAAAAAAAGGGAACACTCAAAATCTAATTTTGCCATATATAAGGACTTGAAAACCAACCAAATCCTGTTACCATAAATCCAGCCAGAGATGTCCAGGAGAAACCAAGCTAGGCAGTCCAAGTTGTTCATTTAATAGCAAACTGACTTCACAGAGCACATTTCACTTCACCATAATGTGGCAAAACTCAAAGATAAATCTGAATATTGTTAGCAAAAAGACCATTAAAACCTGATGAAGAAAAAGCTAAAAATTCTTCTTTTCTTACAAAACAAATGGGTTTTTTTTTTTCCTCCTGAACTGGCCAGGTTCAGGCTGGACTACAGTTTTCCTCAGGTGGAGCATGCAGAGAGCGCAGACATCCATCCCAGGGTATTTGGGATTAATTCCCAGTGCTCCTGCAGCTGCCAGCGGAGCCAAGGGAGTGACAGCAGATGAGGAGCAGGGAGAGGGTGAGGCAGGAGCAGGGGAAGCCAGGGATCACATTACACACATCCTGACAGCATCAAGGCATCAGGTGCAAACCTACACAAGCACAAATTGCACACACAGCCTGGCACCACTGCCAAGCACGAGGCAAGTAAATATTTGACAATTTGAAATGACAGCCTGTGAAACAGAAGAGTATCTGAACCAAATGCAGCAAAGCCCCTCTAATTTCATTGATAATGAAGGGAGGAAAATCACTGTTTAAATTACTGTAGGCAGAAATGGTTGCCATAATTTAAATCCTGTAACCCTAGTCCTTGCCAGAAGGCTGGCAAAAAATTCTACATTCATGATTTTCCCGATAAAATATTTCTGGCCTTTTACCCTGAACTATTTCAGTTCAACAGCCCCTAATTCCAAGAATTTTCAAATCCCACAGTCTGTTTGTCCCTGCATGCAGTGACTTGAGCTTGTGATGGGAAATGCAAGAGGGGGAAGGAGCACGAGGTGCCTTCACATTAATTCAGTGCTTGAAAATAATTGAGCCAAGCAGAACTCAAAGTACAGAAGTTTCCTCTGTTGTCTCTTGATTGTGGGGTAAGAGCAGCTATAACATCCACAGACAGTGATACCAGTGCTTGAGCTGAGGTTATGAAATCCCACATGGATTCAGTACTAAACACACTTTTGGGAAGGGTAAAGAAGATTACAGGCACTTTTCTCACCTTTTCTTAAGGGAATTTGTTAATGCACAAAAGATAAGACAGTGCTATGGAAATCTTACCAAAACACAGTGCCAAGAATTAAAGTTCATTAAATGGTGGGAGATTTTTCAGAAGTTCAGGAAAAATTTCCTCTCAAAATAGCTGATTTTGATGAACCACACAGAATTCCAGACACATTCTCTTCGGCACCATTTTGATCCCACTAAAATGGTGGGAAACTCTCACGTCACAAGCTGAATTTTACAGAATTATTGAACTAAGAGACATTAAAGAAATGGATCCTAGAGCACAGTCTGGGTGAAAAGGCTCTTTTTTCCTTCAGTGTAATTGGAAATACAAGCAAAGACACAATTATGTGCTTGTCAGCACCTCTCCAGTCAGAGGCATCACTCCCCATTGTTCACAGAAGGGAATCACCAGCAGCACCTGTAACCCTGTCACTGCTCATTCTGTCAAATCCAAGGGAATATTCCCCCAGAAACAACAGGCTCCTTCCAAGAATTATGGAATAATGGCAAGCCACTGATGCTCTGTGGAATGAGAAATAATTTCCAAAAGACAATGGGGGGAAAAATGGGACAGAGAAAAGCATCAAGATCCTTCACATCATCCCCTGCTTCCTGTTTAGTATTCACCACACCAGGGTCCCTAAATGCCTATCAGAAATATGTACATCAAATTAGAGCCTCCAATTAACACTTCAGACCTAAGTGAAGCCAGCACAGAAAATGCATTTTCATCTGTGAAAGGAGGAAAACTTCCTTCCATATTGCTGAAGAGGAGGTTGCAGCATCCTCCATATCCAAAAAAAAACCTCATCTGAATTGTAACACAGAATTATAACGTTCTGTGGAGAGGAATTTAAACCTCCTTTATTGAGTTTTAAATAAAAATACCTGGGAAATATGCCAGGTCTTTAAAATATCTTACAATGTAAGAATGTGGGGCAAAACCAGACAGAAAAAAAATTTAAAAATACTATTTTACAATCATTTAAGAACAGATTGGTGAAATTAAGTTTATCTGATGGAGCATGTTTTGCAGCTATTTGGTTTAGATGCTCTTAATTAATAAAAAAAAATATTTATGCAACTGATTCTTAAGCAGTCAAGGAAGATAAACTGATGAATTCTCAGCAAGGCAAATTCTGCAGACTGGAGGTGACCAATCAGATTTCAGGTGCAAGGCACAAACCCAGGGGAAAATCCAAATGTTCACAAAAGTCACATTCCTCTGTACTAAACATTATTCTAAACATTATTTCTCATTGAATCTGAAGCACTCCAAGAGTGGTTAGATTTAAAAAAAAACAATTTAAAAATTCAAACAAAGCAGCCCAGGACACTGAATATCCCTAAAAGACAAAAAAGTTCTACCTGATTAAACTAAAGAGTATCAGGAGGATTTGGAAGAACACACTGGATCTATTTCTGACTGCTTTAAAATTAAAGATTCAAATTATACTTGAAAAATATTTTCAGATTGGAGGTATTTCAGCAATATTCTCCATGTACACCCTCCCCAGTGAACTCTGAGCACTGCCCTCTGTACCACAGGCACTGTGTGAAACCACAGGTTCCCTTCCAGCTCCCCAAATCCCAATCCCACAGGAAATCAGGAGACAGCATTCAATACCAATTAAGCCAATTAAAAACCATCAGGGTCTTCATGTTAGTGAACTTACTCTGTGTTTTGAGAAATCAGGAGGGATGGCACAGGGCTGGATTTAATGCCATATCTGTACAGTCCCCAGAGCAGCAAGACCCACTATTTACCAAAAATTTCAATTTTTCCCCCTCACTCATCAAACTTGGAAAGGAAATAATTTTTTTTTTTAAGAAAATAAATAAAAAATGTTACCAGACCTTTATAGCTAGTAAGAAAATAAAATATATCTCCTTTGGCCTTATAAGTGTCTTGTCTATGAGGAAAAAATTATTGCTTCTGTGGTTTTTCTACCAGGTTGGTGTCTAAGTGACTGAGGTCACAACTTCTTACTCATTCTGGAATCAGCTTTTCAATTTTTGCCTTCAGCAAGCTCCCAAGAGCTCTGCTTGGTTTCCATGCCCTCAATCTCTCCCTTTAAAATGGAAATCAGCTTGGAATTTCAGCCTTCCCTGTGACACAGGCAGGACCATCCCAACATGCCAACAGAATCATTATTAAACACAAGATGCTGGCTGCTCACGCAGGGATGCAGCTTTAGCTCTCATTTTCCAAGCTTTATGAGTTATACTAGAAAAAGGGAATTATGGTCTAAATTTCAATTTAAAATTAAATTTTAGCAACCACCAGTGACAAATCTGTTCTCACCTCCATGTGCTCCTGAGCACATCCATGTGTAATTCAGGAGCTGGGACTCTTTGTGACCTCTGCTCCTTCAGCAGAAATGCCCTGGCTCACTGAATCACTCTGAGATCTTTAACAAACAAAGTTCTCTGTTATCCCAGCTCAGGGAGAGCAGCAGAGGGGAAATGCCTGCAGGAATTGTCTGCAGTGTCCCAGCTGCACTGAAGTTCCTCCTCTGGCCTTGGCAGAGCTGGCACTGCCCTTCAGCCCTTCTCTCCCACCCCTAAGGACACTTTACATGGGGTCAGCCAGGAAAACAGCCCCGTGGGGGTGGCACGATGGAAGCAGGAGCTGAGAAAGATTTAAAATTGATGCTCTCCAAGTCTCCCAAGAGCACATCCTCAGGATCTGAGTAGGAGACTACTCTGCTAAAATGACATCGAAAGCTCAGGCTCAGAATTAAAATAGGTGTAATAAATGGCTGCCCTCGTGCCAGATAGCTCCTTATAACCACAATAAATCTGCCATTACTGTCATGTTACCCTGTGATGGAGAAGAAGCTGAGCCCCATCACACCCAGCTCAAACAGGGGTTTCTCCAGTGGCCATGGCTCATCAGCCCCCATCCCCTGCACACTCCAGGACGCACAGCAACTCAGAACCTTCCACTGAAGGCAGAAATCCCTTCACACTCCAGGAGGTCAAATTAAAGTCAGTCGTTTGTACAAATCCTGCAGCAGGCAGGCAGAGAGTGGCTGCCTGTTAATTAAAATGAATGGCTGTGTGGGCAGGGGGAGCAGAGCTGAGCACAGGAGGCAGCACAACGTCCCCTCCACTGCCACCAAGGGACACAGCATCAGGATTTCCCATCAAGGGAGGCAGGACAGCAAGAAAAGCAATGTTCAGTCACAGCAACCTTCAGGAAACACCAAAATCCCACCCAGCAGCACTGGGAGCTGCTCACCCTGGCCAGGCTGTGCACTGTAAGGCTAAATTAATCTTAATTTCAGGACACTTTTCTCTGCAATGGCAATAAAAGCAGATTTTAGTAATTTCCAGGTGTAGTTTGCATGCCAAGGTGTGAAAGCCACCACAGAACTGCAATATTTTTTTTAAAGGATGCAGAATTAATGCAAATTTTTATAACTATGCAACCTGTGGTTGGGAGGTAAACTTCCAGCACACCTTGGCAAATCATCCTTGTGATCTTCCTTATCTCTGACCCCCATTCCATTCTAAATTCCATTTTGCTTCTCAGCCTTATTTCAGAAGCATGTGAGGAAAATCTCTTCATTTTCTTAGGGTGCAGTTGATCACTCCGCTAAACCTGCAGGGTTGGCACTGTCCTGTTTCTCAGGCATTTTAGCATCCCTAAAACTCAATGATGCAGAGTCAGAGAGAAACGCTGCAGGACACCAAGGAAATGCCCTACAGGTGCTTCTGCTCAAGCCTGACCTTCTTGGTAGCTTTGCCACCACTCCCAGGTGGGATGGAAAGTGGCAGTGCCATCACTGGTCACTGACCTTGTCTCTGGGAGCTCCATTTAGGGTTGAATATTCAGCTTTCCCTGGGGTTTGTGGAGGGTTAGCAGCTGCTGGCTCTTTGAAGTATCTACCACAGGAGAAGGGACAGAAATGGATGGAGTCTCATGAGGGAGAATCCAGCAACCCTTAACACTGAGCAAGAAACAGAGACTCTCACTGGGCAATTTCTGTTGGCCAAACTGATTTTATCACAAATCATGGGATGGTTTTGGCTGGAAAAGACCTTAAAAATCAGCTTATTCCATCCTTAAAAATCAGCTTATTCCATCCCCTGCCATGGGCAGGGACCCCTTTCACTATCCCAGGGTGCTCCCAGCCCTGTTCAGCCTGGCCTTGGGCACTGCCAGGGATCCAAGGGCACTCACAGCTTCTCTGGGCACCCTCATTGGGAAGGATTTATTCCCAATATCCACTCTTAACTTATTCCCTGCCACTGTGAAGCCATTTTCCCTGTCCTGTCACTCCAGACTCTTATAAAACGCCTGTCTTTCTTGTTGGCTCCATCAGGCCACAATTCAGTCACCCCTAAACTTCTCCTCTTCAGGCTGAACAAACCCAATTCTTGCCTTATTTTGAACTAAGCATTAAAAGCACCATTAAATTAAGTGAATAAAACAAGAAGAAATGCAAGCAATACAAATTCTTCTCCTCCAAACTTACTGCAGCATACAGGCTCTGCTTGCACACAGCCATCTGTCAAGCCTCAGAGTACAATCTTTGGGCTTAACATGGTCCACCCAAAGATAAGTTTAATTATGACAGAATAAATCAAGCATATCTGTTAAAGGGGGAAAAAATACATCAGAAAAAAAGAGTTATTTTTTCCTACTGAAAAAAATAGCTCTGGATAGATATATCAACTGCACAGCCCTGCAACCTCCTCCACCTCAACTGCAGTGTTGGCAGCAGGATAAAGGTTCTCAGCTAAAGCAGCAGATTCTGTCACTGCAAGGCTTGCTTTGATTTGGATCATGAAAAGGAGTTTGATCCAATGGTCAGTGAAAGGGCAGCATTACCATATTACAACAGCTCCAGCCACATTTCTCCATCTCAACAGGAATAAACACAAATCTTGCCTCACATCTCAGACTCAGCTATGGCAAGTTATCATGTTCTGCATTCTTCACTTGCATCCACCAAGGGCTCAGGCATACCAGGAAGATTCAAGCTGTCAAAATGCTGGAGTAAAGGAACAGGTTTTTCTGAGGAAAATATCATAAGACATCTAAAAGCCTTAAAGAAAAATGCATCTTTGTTTATTTCTTCCGTATTTAAACAATAAAACAAAGCAACCAACCACAATCCTCTCTATGTAACGCTTGACCTTGATGAATATTTCCCATTTCAGAAATAAAGAGGAAAAAAAAGTGAAAAGATTGCCTGATCACCTAATAATTGTCTCTGTAAATCCCTACCAGTGTGGCTGCATGATCCCAGCAATGTTCATTAATGTCAAACACAGGTCTGGGAGCACAAGTGGAGGGTAAGGAAGAATTAAATCCATTTAGTTGTGCTGTGCATATTCTGATGAATGTTTTTAAAGAAGCTAAACAGTGCAGAGGTCAGTCAGAAATAAACAGAACATTAAGTAAATAACCTCTTAAAATAATAAGATAGATGAATTTATTTAAAATAAAGTTCAAAATAGATGGCTTTTCTGACTACTGCACTTGCTTTCCCTGGCAAAGGAAATGGGAATAATTAATGGATTTGGCTGCTTCTCCCCAGGGACAAAGATAATCAGTCTGTGGGGGAAGGCCTTTATCTAGCACAGAGATAGTGCTGGAACAGCAGGAGGAAGAGGGGGGAGAGGTGTTGGAGATCTTTTCCTGGCACACCTTCAGAGCTGTTATCAGCCCTTGCTGCTCAAACTAACTCAGCTCCAGGTATCTGAAATGCTGAAACGCTGCCAACAGAAATATTCTTTCTTTTCTGAACCAGAATGAAAGGGGGGTGTCCCTATTGTTATTACAACAAGCAAAACCTCAGAATTAATCCAGGAGCACTAAACAGACTCCTTGTTCCTTTATGGCAAATGCAGCTCTTGAAAGCTCTTGAAGGACCTTTTTTATTTTTTATTCATGTATTACTGGAAGGTGTTCCTGCCTGTGGCAGGGGGTTGGAACCAGATGATCTTTTCTGGTCCCTTCCAAACCAAAGCCCTCCACAATTCTGTGCAGTTACAATAGGAGTGCAATCATTGCCTGACAACACAAACTGCAGGTTCATCAGAATTAAATGGGTTTGGGTTTCAGTTATTTATTTTACAATAGCTCGGTTCATTGTCTACTGCACAGCTGAGTAGTTCTTGAAACACAAACCTCTTTTTCAGTGCACAAGAGATGCAAGTTAATTCATCCCTGCAGGCAGGGAGCAGTGTGACTGAGAGCTCCAACCTGCCAACCTCTTCTAGAGCCCCAAAATCTGCACAAACCTCTAGGAATGATCATTTCAGAAACCTCATTCTCAGCAATTCTTCCAATGGTTTGACCTGGTCTTCAATTTCAAGATTGACATTGTCTTCATTTTCTGGAACAAACTAACAGCGACTATTTTTTTTCCCAAAAAAAATTTTCATTATTTAGGATTAAATAAAATAATTCCATCAGCCCAAAATGAGCTCAAAATTCACCCTTCATGTTTGTGATAATCTGGCAGAAAAAGAGGAACATGAAAGAAGGTGGTGGGGTTTTTAATACATTCTTAGATAATCACATGGCATTGCTCAAAATAGCATGAGTTGAAAACCTCTGAGAACACACAGGAACTCACAGCTTTCCCAAAGTCATTTTAAGAAAAAAATTAAAATACCTTGAAAGGAATCAGATTCTCCAGGAATGCAGAGACCTCCTTACTTGGAGGAGGATAGAACTGAGCTTATTAAAAATCCCTGTACAAGTGGCCTGGAAGCCAACCAGGAGAGCTACAAGTGGCTGAACAAACACCACCATAAGGAGCCTAGATTTTCACAGGAAGTAAAACACTTCTGATCTCCTTTCCAAATTACCATCTAGCTTTCCCTTGTGAGCTGGGGGGGAGTAGAGTGTGACAGTATTTCATATATCACCAGAAATAATCTGGATTCCCGCTGTCAATCACATGGTACTGATTAACTCAAATTATTTCAAATCAGCACAAACAAATGAAAAGCTCCTAAAAAAAAAAATCTAGTCCTACTGGTTTGTCAGAAATATGGTGACTTAGACTAATGTGGAAAAGAAAACAGACACATGATCTGCCTGATGTAAACAAGAGTTTACTCAGGAAAGGTCAAGTCCTCACCTCACACAGTTATGAGAACCAGCAATGGCTGAAAGTTCCATAAAATTTTTGGAAAGAAAACAAAATGGGAAGAGGGGTTGTTCTCTGGTGCTTAGTCTCTATCACAGGGTGAATTCTGCAGGAAAACAAGCAGAAAGCAAACAAGTGCTCAGCGACACATTCTTAATCAATCCAAAATACAAAATCTATCCTTGTCATCTCCCTTATCTCTGACCCCCATTTGATACTAAACATTTTGCTTCTCAGCCTTATGTCAGAAGCATGTGAGGAAAATCTCTTCATTTTCTTAAGGTGCAGTTGATCACTTCATTAAACCTATTGTCTCCAACTCTTTCAGGAGCAGATAAATTATTTAGCAGCAGGCAGCTAAAAATCAAAGTTTGGTTTAACATTTATTCTTGCAGTACATCATAACTACATGCTCAAAGCTCCCTGACTTTCCAGTGAATGTTTCAGCAATTAAATTCCAAATTACACCTACTTTTCTTCCTTTTTAGAAGTAATTAGAACATGAGGAAAATATTCTAAGTAAAATAAAATTTCAAGTCAAGATCTCGACATGAATAAATTGGTTCATTTGGGGCTAGAGAGAAAATTGATTTCTGACCTACATAAGGATGAGTTCTGGACAGGATTGTCAAACCGCCCTGATAAAATTCCTGCTGTCAGCAGAGTGATTACACCAAGCAGTGTGCAATAGTGGATATGATTTATATTCCCCAAGCACACCAGGGTTTATGTCCCTGCTCTGGTCCTTCCTACCCTTTCCCACATGGAATTGTCTCAGTGACAGCACTGCTGGGGCACAGCTGCAGAGACTCCAGCTGCCCACAGGGACAAGGGGAAAATAAAGTTGCAGGGTTGAAATAAAGGGGTTGGGTTAAAATAAAGGGGCTTGTACAGGTGGGAACATCCTGAACAATGCAGCCTGTCCCTGTCACACACCTGCACACCCTGGGCACTGCAGCCTGTCCCTGTCACACACCTGCACACCCTGGGCACTGCAGCCTGTCCCTGTCACACACCTGCAGACCCTGGGCACTGCAGCCTGTCCCTGTCACACACCTGCACACCCTGGGCACTGCAGCCTGTCCCTGTCACACACCTGCACACCCAAAGCCAAGGAAGCACCAAGTGTCCATCAGAGCAGCTGCTGCTCCAGAGCACCAACTAGACATTGGTCACTGAATAAACATGAAGGTGCATTGCATGAAATCTGGAAAAATGTTATTATTACACCCCCAGCACCATTTTACCTTCTGGGCTGAAAGCAGCCGAAAAACTCATTGGAAACCATTCCCTTCCCAGGACCGAAATCATCTGGATTTAATGGGCAGCTCAGTCATCATTAAGTGCTTTATGAAACTTGGAAGGGCAGGGACAAAGTTCAGCTCAAACAACCATTCATCTCCTCCTAAGCTGGGTAGATATTCCATTGACCCAGCTGTGCTCAGGTCCCACTTGCTGCATTCCCTGGAACACCCACAGGAGCTGCAGCTCCCACATCCCATCCTCGTTTTCCATAGCCAGGAAATGCACACACATCCAAAACAGGAGCAGGAGAGGGCACAGAACCCTGGAGTTCAGTGGCTGCAGGAGATCCCTGGGCAGGAGAAGTGCAGAGGGCAGCAGGAACATCCCAGCACGTCCTCTAGGCTTTTGGGGCAAGATTTAATATACACATCATGACAAAGGAAACTCTCTCAGCACACTAAACAACTGATGTGGAGCTCTCACCTGGCAAAAATTCCACATCAAACTAAAAATTGTTTGATACATTTCAGTTGTAATGAAAGCACAAAAATTGAGTATTTGATATTGGATTTAGAGCACTTAAATTACACAGGAAAATTAATGGCAAAATGCAAAGTCATTCTCAGAGTAACAAAATCATTACCACTCCCCCCTTTAATTTTTATTCTTTTTTCCCTGTCTTCCTGCCATCCCAGGCTTTTTAACAGACATTTCATGTCACATTTTAAACAATATACTTAGGCTGACAGTTTTGTGAAAACTGAAATAATTAATTGCTGGCTATTGGAAATAAACTTTGTTGGAATTTACTACCACATTTGGAAATAACTGTGTATGGCCTTTGGTTGATGTCCAGCAGATATTCCAGAACCATCAACCCCTCTCTTTGAATCTCCAATGCTTTTCTGCTGTCTCATTCCTCATCTTGATACTACAGAAAATAAAGCAAATAAAGAAATCACTTCCCATCCCTAATCTCCAGTTTTATTTCACTAAAACACTACTAGTTTGGATCAAAGAAATTCCTATGAGAGTCTTAAAATGTTCTCTTTTTTTCCCCCCTTACTTTTCCAATATTCTGAGTCTGTTAAGTGAAATTACTCTGTGGCCTTCAGCCATTCCCACGTGAACATGAACCCATGGGAAGAACCAAATTCAGCCACACTTAGGGATACTCCACCTTTCCAAGAGCATTGGAGATCAGCCATTAATGGAACAGGTGTCACCAGCACAAATATTATCTGCCATTTACTAACACATCACAAACTATTTGGCCAGCTTGCCAGAGAGCTCCTGTGATCTACCACAAAATCCCCAAAGATTGAGCATCAGCAGATTGGGGGCAAAAAATACACAAAATACAAATGAGCACAAAATACTCATAGACATTAGAGCCAAACAGTTTGGCTCTAATCCAGCAAAGCATTTAATTATTATGAGACAATCTATTGCTAAGCATGACTTCAGCACTTCCATAAATATCTATTTTTAGTGCCTACTTTTTAATTTCCAGGAATAATTAAGCAGTTGACTTCAAAATAAAAAAAAAACATTTACAAATCTGATATTGTTATCATAATTATTTCTTCCAAACACAGGTTCAGGAATTGCAAAGCTTTGGGATCCACGGGCAGGTTTTGAGTGGTGGTTTGATTTAGGGGTTTTTGTGGTTACTTTTCCTCCCCACAAAATAATTCCCAATTCCACACAGCCAGTAAGACACATCTCTCAAGTCAAATTAAAAAAAAGCCAAATCTATTTCGGTACAAGTTTATTCAGAGTGTCAGTGGCTACAGGTACTTATTTGGAAAGCTCTCCTACTGCATTAAATTTCCTGGGAAAATTACCATGTTAAGGCTGAGAAAAGCTCAGCAGAGCAGCCCACCTCTCTCTATATATACATCTCTCCATGGCCCATCAGAAATGAAGACAACTTCCAAGTCAGGATGCAGAAGCCTGTGCTATATGCAGCTCTTCCTTGCTGCCTGCTGCATGCAAATGCTCTGGCTATTCTCTATTAATATTTCCAATTACCATATGACCTATTATTCTGACAGCTCAGCAAAAGGCTGAAGGACCAACAACAGCAAAAAAAAAAAAAAAAAAAAAAAAAACCATGAAACAAAGGGGGGAAAAAATAAAAACAAAACAATGATTCCTGTACTGTTGGCAAAGGCTCTCTCTTGGTATTTCATTGTTTCTTCTACTCTACATTTAAACAATTCCAGGGTTCTGCTCTGCTGAAGCTTCCACCAATCATTGTTACAGCACTGCTTAAATAACAATTCTGCCTCTACAACAGAGCAGAAGTATCATTATTTTATATGAAAGCCCTATCATAAGAAAGATAAAAACCTCTATGGTTTTCTATTAAGTGTAACTCCAAATAAAACAAATTTTTATCTATTTATTTGTGTCCATATATATAAAGGCAAATTCCCATGACAAGGTTTCAGAATGTTTCTTTCCAAAGCCACACCTGGAGGAGCCTGGCACACACCAGGCCATGAACACCCATAATTCACAGCCAGGAATGTTCCAGAAAGCCAATACCCATTCTCTTGGTGCTTTAGCCCCAGATCTATTTTGGTTTGGGGTTTTTTTTAACCTCTTTCACAGACAATGTTTCAGACACCATCTTGCTTCATAATGAAGACCTGAATTGCAGACAAAGCAAAAGCAGCAAAGCAGAACAAACAGCTTTGATTATCTTCTTCAAATATTGTTACGTTGGCATAAAAGTGTTTGGCTCTCACAATGCCTTTTTTTATTGTTTGAAACATGAATGGGTTCAGAGGAGCAGCAGCACAATGAGGACGATTCAGGACCTGTTTCACAGAGACACAAATGCATTGTCAGAGCAAACATTGATTTCTGCATTCACAGAACAGAGGTCGAGCAGGAGCCCTCACTGCAGACACCTCCCCAGCCCACAGCAGCCACCACCACTATTCCTCCAGCAAGAAATCAGCTCAAAAGGAAAAACCAACAAAAAGAAACCCCAAAAAACTTGCCTATATATATAGACACACACAAAATGATGTTGTCTCCTGAATATTTATTCTGTCAGCACACACAGTTTAAAACAACAATCCCATAAAACAGCAGGCATTTGCTTTTCTGGCTGAGACAGATCCAACAAAAGCAGGAAAAAGAACTTCTCAATTTAAAAAATACTGCACAACTGGTACCATTAAATTTGTTTATTAGAAGTCTTTGAGGGATTAACAGGGAGGGAAGTACCAGGCCAAAATTCACAAGAACATTATAAACGTGTCAATTGTATTTTGCATTCTGCTGCCACTCATTTATTCAACAATGCAAGAGGAAAAAATAGTCTTTGACTAGGGCATTACATCTAAATAACAACAAAAAAAATCCATTTTAAAGGTGTTTTCTCTCTTGATTGACCAGCTTTCCTTTATATGGTGTGTGCCAGTTTAATCCTACCAGTTTGCCTCAACAGCTTTCTAAAATAATTCTGCTCCTTGCTCAAGAAGAGCTCAGTGAGTATCACACGTTCCCCGCAGTGCCCTTGAAATAGAGCCTTGCTATTCCATCTGAGCAGGAAAGCCAGAATATCAAAGATCCTAAACTGCAAGGGAAAAGCAAACACTTGGGTTTGCACCACTCTGATCCAAGGGAAAAGGGAGAGCTTTGAACAGCATCAAAGGGATCCTGATGATCTCTTGCCACTCAGAATCTTCAGGCAACTGAAGTGAGCACATTTTAAACAATGTTTGGTGTGTTAATGCTCATTCCAGAAATGGGCAGGTGACAATTATGTGACCCTGGAGCACTGAGAGATGGACCCAGAGCCCAGGGAAGATGTGGAAGTGGAAATTGCAGACAGAGCTTTGCCAACCATTCACCTGCAGTGCTTCTCCCCTGCTCTACAACCAGAACGTTGCTTCCTAAAATAAAAACACAACCCCCAGCATAACAAACCTTCCCCATGTCCATCTGCCATTCTCACACTTGAGGCCAGAGAGGAGTTCAAATACAATACTCAGTAAAACACAGCTAAACCTCTCCTAATCCAAAGTGTCTCTCTCTAATTCTCCTTCAAGGATTTATGTGTGCTCACTGAGGAAAAATAAAGAAGCATCCATGCAGCATAATTATCTTAAATATCAGTTACCATCCCCAAAATGTACTACTACTGAAACTTGACATTTCCAGGAAGGAAACTGCTTAACTAAAATTGTTCAGCTGAAATATATACACTGTCAATACAACAAGTTCTCTGCTCTGGGAAGATGCCAATTCAATTCAATCATGCACTGCTCCACTGCTGCAGGAGAGTCTTTATTTTCCTAGGGGAACAGGAAATAAATAAGCTGAAAGCTCATCTTTAAAGTGTTGCCGGAATTCCTGTATCTAGTTCCCTGACTATGAGCTCTGTCCCATCTCACCAGTCCTGATTCCACTCCGCTGTTGGAAATCCCATTTGTTAGAGACATCTGACAGAACATTATTCACCCACATTCATTTTTTAACTTCCACTGTGCTTTACAAAAAGAGTAAGTAGATTTTGACAAGGGATGAGATGGCACATCTATTGATCCAACACACAGGTCCACTCCTCTTTAGTCTTCTCCATTCATAAGAAATCTTTTCTAGTCTCAATTTTTTTTTACAAGTGATCTTTACAAAGAAAGATTTTAAACAATTGCCTTGTCATACTTCATGCACACTTGTAGAGATTTTCTATACATGACATTCCTTTCTACAAGGGATTTTGAAGAAATGGGGGTTTTTCCTACATGAAATAGTACAAGCAGGTGACTCAGTCAAACTCTAAGACATGAGGTCAGAAAATAAAATATTTTGAGCTTTGTAGTCCAATAATGATTACTGAGAGCTGGTCAAAACAAAATGCTGATGTTACAGCCAGAAATAGCAAAACTCTAAACAAGAAAGGTGATCCAGCTTCTCCAGTGACAGAACCCTCCACGTGTAAAGCAGCTGGAAATTTACTGCCTGCTGGTTTGGAACCTGAGGAGTTCCCACCACAGCTGACTTTGGCATTTTCATCCCATTGACAACGCTCTGGCTAAACAGTTACCAAACACAAAAGTACAGGCACACAGATTGGCCCTCCCAAAAGAGTCTGTGCCAAAACACCTTTTTAACAATACACACAAAAGACTTAAAACTTGGCAGGAGAACATAAGGAAAAGGTGAACATTTCTATTCAAATGTCCAAAACCCCAAGAATATTCATTATTCCATGATAGAAAGAGAAGCAATAAAGAAGTGGAAATTAGTTAAACAATGCACAGGCTGCAGCCAATTACCTCTCCAAAATGAGTTAGCAGCATCTATTATATTTTATGTTAATATGCATTTTCTTCCAGCAGTTTCTAACTCCACTCAATGTCAAAGCTTTCTCAGCATCTCAACCAAGCACCACAAGAAAAATATGCACATTACTACGAGTATTTCTTTGCTCATTCTCAAAAGAACATGGCCAGGTGCAGTCTGTGAAGCAATTCAACATGCTGAGCCCTTCCCTTAAATTTTCATTTCCCACTGCCTACCTCAGCACCAGAATTGTCCACAGAAAATCATCCCACAGTTCTAGCAGCCTTTCATAGCAGGTATTACCATCTTAAAAACTCTTGTAGGGATAAAAAAAAAAACAAAATAACAACAAATAAAGAAAGAATAAAATATTTACAAAGGTATCCTTTCACTGCTGTGAATTTTTAATCACTGAATAATAATGCAGGTCCTAAAAAGCATTGCCTGACAAATGATCGCTGCCCACCACAGAGCCTCTCAAGTGTCACATCTGTTAAAATTTCATGGAGGCAGAAGTTTTAATGATGACTGAAAAATATCTAATTTTGAACACCAAGATTAAACAGAAAAAGAAAAACATTATGAAGAAATTTGGAAAAAATAATAATTTGGAAAAGAGGGTGGATAAAATCCAAAGCCTCAATAAGTGGGTATTACAAAAGAACTGATGGAAATGTCCATTGGTGACCTACAACTCCAGCACCAGAGCTGCCATCCTGCAGCACAGCAGCAGAACTCTTCATGCAGAGCCTGCTGGCACCAGCTCCTGCTGCAGAACCAGCTGGAGCTCTGTCTGTCCACAGGGACAGCCTTCCCTCAAAGACATTTGTTTGTCTCAGCCACTCCTGGCACTAAAACTGAAATCAAGGACTTTGTGATGGATGGTCACAGGCTGGGAGAGCTGGGGGTGCTCACCTGGAGGGGAGAAGGCTTCAGGGAGAGCTCAGAGCCCCTCCAGGGCCTGAGGGACAGGGGACAAGAGATGAAGGGACAGGGCACAGGGAATGGCTCCCACTGCCAGAGGGCAGGGATGGATGGGACATTGGGAAGGAATTCATGGTAGAAAGGTGCTGAGGCCCTGGCACAGGGTGCCCAGAGCAGCTATGGCTGCCCCTGGATTCCTGGTGGTGCCCAAGGCCAGGTTGGACAGGGCTTGGAGCAGCCTGGGACAGTTGAAGGTGTCCCTGCCATGGCAGGGGTGCAATGAGATGAAGATTCCCTTTCAATCCAAACTATTCAAGGACTGCTAGCCCCACCTGGGCCTGAAGGGGCTCCAGGAGAGCTGGAGAGGGACTGGGGACAAGGCCTGGAGGGGCAGGACACAGGGAATGGCTTCCAGTGCCAGAGGGCAGGGCTGGATGGGATATTGGGCAGGAATTGTTCCCTGGAGGGTGGGCAGGCCCTGGCACAGGTGCCCAGAGAATCCCTGGCAGTGCCCAAGGCCAGGCTGGACACTGGGGCCTGGAGCAGCCTGGGACAGTGGGAAATGTCTCTGTCCAGGGCAGGGGTGGCTTGGGATGGGGTTTAAGGTCCCTTCCAGCCAGATCAACCCTGTGACACTGAGGCCAAGCAGGACAAGGGCTGTGATCCCAGAACCTGGACAGAGCAGAGCAGCCCCATTGTGCACATCCTGCGGGGGACAGACACCCTAAGCCTCCCACACAGACACAGCTCAGTGTCCCCACATCCCAATGTCACTAAATAATGCCACTGCTCTCCCCACTCCCTTCCCCAAGCATGGCTTGGGGTGCTTTTTTCCATTAAACTCGTCTCAGACTGCCAGTGTTTAATCCCATTTTATAGACACAACCCTTTACAAGGCAGGTGCTCCCACATGCAGCACAGTTTTTTATTTTCCTTTCCAAATTAACTGTCTTTCATGGCTTCATAACCTCTCCTGATAGAACAACAGCCTAAGCAAATGACTCCTCACCCCAACATAACAAAATTAATTCTGTAGCCCAAGGCAAAGGAAAAGGAAATGTTAGAAAACAAATGGCTAAAAAAAGCAACTTAACTGCCAAAATCAGCTTCTCTTATGAGGTTTTAATAACTACTAGCTTTTCCAAATGAACATATTTGTAAAACATGAGAATCAACTTGAAAATCAGAAAAATAAAGTGAGAAAAAAACAATAACTTTTTATTAATGGAAAAACCTCTTCAGAAAAAAAAATAAATCAAAAAATTGTGACGCAACACCACTTACAGAGTTTGCATAAATCCTATATAACTTCCCATTTAGTAGGATGTGTATTTTTATGAGAAAATTGTGGTTTAGAATTAAACTTTGAATAATTTTCTTCTGGAGAAAAGGTAACAACGAAAGAAAAAAGAAAACAAAACCATAAACACTGCAGGAAAGAGATGACATAACACTACTTCCAGAATTAGTTGTTACCTTTGCTGCAAATGGTTATCACAGAAAATACTATTAAAAAATAGCAAAAAAAATCAAAAGCAAGCCTAATGAGATGTCTATCAAATACCTGTGACCTGATAGGGAATTTTAAAAAACCAACATTACAGCCATAAAACAAACTCAATCCAATCTCAGAATAACCAAGCAAATAATGGTTACAAAAATAAATCTTTAAATGCTCTTAAAAATTTCAAGACATTAACAATATGCTCCATCATTCCAGCAAAACAGTAAACTGCTGCTTGGGAAATGTTCTGCATTCTAAATTAAGTCTGCAGATCTCAGGGATTATTTTATTTTGTGTTTGCCTCTGAGGTCATGTACAGTTTTGCTGTGAGTTATTTTCCTCTAGAACCTATAAAGCTGAAGCACCTCAAACTTTCTGACCTTGAAATACAAACATCTGCAATCAAACACAGAAAACCTTATTAAAGTGGGCAGCAGAAACCATGGAATTAAATAGTAGAAATGTATCTAAAGTATAGAAACGACAATAAATAGAGATTTCTAAATTCTTTCCTTTTGTGCTTTACCTGCACATAGGAATCATAATGTGTCTACACCAGGAAATTGAATTTTTCCTTTTGCCCTGCTTTATATCCACTCACTACTCCCAGGTTTGCTTTATTTTGCTTGTTTCTCTTTTTACAGCCCTTCCTGCCTTTTTAGAGAGAAAACTTTTCATCTCTCCTGATTCCTCCTGCATTATTGTGTTGGGGCTCCCAGTGCCAGGAGCTCTGCCAGCCACCCACAGACCCTGCCCTTGTCAGCAGGATGAGCTCTGACCTCAGATTGAGGTGCATTCCACATTTTCACGCCCACTGGCGTGAGAACCATCTCCTCCAACCCCGTGGGACAAGGGAGGAGGTGCCCCTTCCCTCTGGCTTTGGACACAAGCTTCAAGGTGCTCAGGAAAACGGGAGAGAAGAAAGTGATTTGTTTGTCACACAGTTTTAATCAACAGAGCAGTTCTAGCTTAAGTCCAAGCACAGGATTGTTACAGGGAAACATAAGAACACAAAAAAGCTTTTGAGATACTGTTGGACTCATTCAGGGTGGGAAAAATATGTTTAATAAAGAAAATTGTTACAATTATTCCTTCAAATGTGGAGTTGAAAATCTATCTGGTGACCACCTAGCAGCACAAAATCCGTGGAGAGAGGCACATTTGAAAAGAATTTCCTCTCTGAAACTTCAGCAGGTGGAGCTCACAAGAAATGGCAAAGCCCAGGAGAGGAGGGAATGTCCCTTCCCCACCTGTTCTCAGCCCTTAGCTGGGGCCAACCCATCACACCAGGGCAGGATGCCAAGGACCCTGTGGTCACTTCATCTGCCCCAGCCCATGGTACCACCATCTCCATCATTAACAGAGGGGAATTTTAATGACATGGCCCAGCCTGGAAGGCACCAAGGACATGAATAAAGCCCAGCTGTGATTTGCTTTGCTTACAGAAATAACTGTTCAGGTAGCACAAGCCCCATTCCCAAACTGCAACAGAATATTCTGTACTAGTTTGGAACTCTTCTCCCAAGTGCATGTGCCACTCCTGTTCCCTTCCAGCAGGATTCAGGTCTTGTTTACCTTAACCCATACCAATGACTCTTTCTTGGAGGATTTCAAACTTTTTCCTTTAATATCTTCAGCTCAAAGCTTTCAGAGAACCCCAGAGCAGTCAGGGACCTCTGGAGAGGATCTAGTCCAGCCCTCCTGCCAAGGCAGGGTCACCTGGAGCAGCTTCCAAGCGAGACCACCAGCTTTTGCAAACTGTACTATCTCCCCACTTGGTTGCCTTATTTACCTTTTTACAGCAATAAAAAATAGAGCCAAGTCCTTTGCTCAAGGGGATCACAGCATCAGTAATACTGCTGCAGTTAGCATTCTCCAATTTTAAACTTTCATTAAAGAATTCATATTACTCACGAGCCTATGCAATATTCTAATCATGCTGTATTATTACTTTTTTCCATTAAGGAGTCAGTAAATTCAGAGTACAAAATCTTTTCATTCTCCTGACAGCTAGCAGGGACAAAAATACATCTCCTGCAGATCTGTCTTGTAGGTTTTATCTACAGACCAACACCATAAGTATAAATCATTTCTGAGCAAGTCCAGGAAGCTCTTTTTTCCAGTATCTTGCTGGAAATCAGAATCTAACCTTTTCCCTGAAAATTCATCAAGGGTGGATGACATAAAGCATATGTCATCATTTTACCTGCATTTAACCTTGTCCAAATGTAACTGTGGCCAGCTTAGCAGTGGCCAGCCATGAACACACAGGCCACAGTTCAGATTTTTTTGCTGATAAATGGGAATTGCAAACTTTATGTATAAAGCACGCAGCCAAACTTGGAAGTTGAATGCAAAATGGTTGCATGCATCTTCATTTCTGACTTTGCAAGTCTTAACCTTCCTCATATTTACCATCAATTTTTCCAAAGAGCAAGCAACCAAAAGCAAACCACTTTGTTGTGTTGGCACAGCCTCAGTTGGAGGGTTAAGATTCAATTCACAGAAAGACAATGGATGGGTGATAACAGAAAAAAAAAGTGTTAAATTATTTTTTGTTTGTTTGTCTTAACTTTTAAAAAGCATCCTTGAAAACTGCTCAGAGAAAGAATCAGCCTCCAGAAATAATAATCGTGTTTTATTTATAGTCAGGGTCGTGGGAAATCTGTCCTGAAACATAAAAAAAATACAGCCTCCCAGATTAGTTTGGGTATGGGAATTCAAAGAATGAACAGCTATGGGAAAGTTTAAATTCTCATCAAATACACCTGAGTGTCCCTGTTCAGAATGGTTTGTACTTTCTGCCACTCAGAGAGCACAAAGGCAATTGTAATTGCTGGAACACCCAGGACTAATTATTGGTAACCCAGAGTTTACCAAAAGCAGGAGCATCTCTAATGTCTACAGACTAGAGTCTGTGATCATGGGTAATCACTGCATGATTAGGATATTATTTGAATGATTATATTTGACAAGGAAAAAAATCTATAAAAACACTTTATTAGACTAATAAAAGCAATCACTAAACTTTACTTAAATACCCCATATATCAAAGTCTGCTGTACATACTAGTGAATTAATTATATCTAGCAGCACTTCTTACCCCTAAAAAATAAAACACTGATGGCAAGAGGATGCCTTCTTTCTGTACTTATTTCTCTCTTTGGTGCTTGCATGGCAAAATTCACCCTCTGTCCCTTGTGCTCCAGAGTTTAAAACATTGTTTGTTCTGAGCACTGCATCAACAAAGTACAACAGGACAAACAAAACCCCACAGAATAGAACCTGAGCCCAGGACAGCCTCTGACCCTGAGGAAATGATCCTGGCTGAGCTCAGGCTGTGCCCAGGCATTCACCCTGCTGCTCTGCCCATGCCAGAACTGCAGGGACAACTCTGTGTTGTCACCACAGCCACAGCTTGTCACTCCAGACACTCCACAGAAATGCCACCAGACCCGAGCTATCTGCACCTCAGAACTTTGGATTGCCCTCAAAGAAATAGCACCTTACTGAAGAATCATGCTCATTTTTAAATTTCCCTGTGATAAATGTGTGCTCTGGGGGTCAATCCTTTCAGGAAATCAATCAGGACCTGAATGTCAGCAGTAAATCCACAGCGTGCCATATTCCCCAAGGCATCCCAGCCACAGGCTCATCACTTCTGGGGGCAGCTTTGTGCCAGCCCCTGCACAGTCTGCCAGGCTGCGACCAGAGCCCCAAAACATTCATTTAAAACAGCACAGGTTATTGTATTTGTGGAGTGCCCCAATGAAGGAAGGAATGATGAATCTGACTCCATGTTCTCAGAAGGCTAATTTATTATTTTATGATACTATGTTATATTAAAGAATACTACACTAAGCTATACTAAAAAATACAGCAAGGATACTTACAGAATGCTAAAAGATAATAATGAAAACTCCTGACTCTCTCCAGAGTCCTGACACAGCTTGGCCCTGACTGGCCAAAGAGTGAAAACAACTCACAGCAGAATGCAATGGAACAATCACCTGTGGGTAAACAATTTCCAAACACATTCCACATGAGCACAACACAGGAGAAGCAAATGAGATAAGAATTGTTTCCCTTTTCTCTGAGGCTTCTCAGCTTCCCAGGAGAAAAACCCTGGGCAAGGGGATTTTCTAGAGAATGTGAATGCTACAAGAGGAGACATCAGCACCTGCTCTGCTGGCCCCTGATGTCCCACACCACGAGCAGGGGAGTGAGGAACCCTTTGCATTTTTGCCAAGCAGAATCACTCTGTTCTCTGCAGCACCTTCAATCACCCACTCTGTTCCTGCTGCTGCAGGAGCTGAGCAGCCCTGGGTGACAATGCCAAGCTGTCACACAGCTCTGCCCCAGGCACCCCCTGCCCTCAGTGCCTCAGGAAGGAATCCCCCTGGAGCTCACTGCCATCAGGCTGGATTTTTTTCTCTCTCCAGAAACGCTGCAATTATCTTTGTCAACACTGCAGGCAGGTGAAGTGTGGGTGCCAGGTGCCTGCCAGCTGGAATGCAGCCTGGAATGCAGCACCCATGGTCCCAGCTGCTCTGCACCTCGTCCTTCACAGCCTCAGAGACACAGGGCTGGCCCCCAAAAGTCAATAAATCTTCTGGTAAAGTACATTCATTAACCAGTGTGAGACTGCAGCAGCACTCAGGGAAATGTGGGCTCAGATTCCCACAGACACACACAAACACCTGCCTGCAGCTCTGATTTCCTTCATTATTATGGTTTCTATTTACCCTTTCTATCCCATTTCTGTTCCCATTTCCTTACCTTTTATAATAAAATATAAAATAATATAACATATAAAATATAAAATATAAAAAATATAAAATCTAAAAAACATTAAATTTAAAAAATATAAAATTTATTTTATGTATAAAATATAGAATATATTTAATATATAAAAATATAAAATATATAAAAATACAAAAATATACACATTTTCTTACTTTTTATAATAAAGTATACCTTTTATAATAAAATGATAATGCTTTGATTTGATTGAGTGTATATCACTATTCTATTTATATATATATGCTGTTTACCTGTAGATTCTCAAATACAGATATATTATAGGCACTTTCAATTCACAAAAGCTCTCTAGGAACTGCTGTCATAATGACAAAATTTCCATTTTTATTTGCCACTATCTAAACTCACTATTATTTTATTGTGCCTGCAGTTACCCAGATTCAGGGAGCACTGGGGTTTTTCACTGAATCAGTTATTTGGGGTTTTCTGTTGTTGTTGGGGGTTTGGGGGGCATTTTTGTTTTGGGGGTTTTTTTTGGCTGGTTGGGGGTTTTTGTTTGATTTAGGGGTTTTTTTGGGGTGGTTGTTATCTGGGGTTGAGGGAGGTTGACTCTGTTTTAATGTTTTGCTCGTTTCATTTTTAATGATGAATTTCCTTAAAAGAAAAGCACAGAAGAAAAGAAAAATAAAAACAGAAAAGAAAAGTAATTTAAAGCACACAGATAAACTCCATTTCCCTGAACAAAACCAAAACCCCACCAGGGGAAATCTCCTCTGTGGACAGAGCAGGGTGTGTTCCATGCAGTTCTCTGCTCCTTTCCCTCCATCACCAGATCCCAGGTGATGGAGGGAAAGGAGCAGAGAACTGATGATGATCCCTTTCTACTTCCCTCCCTGCACACAGAGCCTCACCAAAGTAATTCCAGGATCTATATTAGAAGGAAATAAGAGCACTGCATCTCAACAGAGATATGAATGCACAGTGGAGTTGGTTCCATACATGGTCACTGGCACTCTGGCCAGGACCAGAACATTCCAGACTTTGTCTGTAATGCTCTCCAGGAGAAGCCAAACCCACCTGAGAAAAGTTCTGATCACTTCATTGAGGAGAAGCATCCACATTAATCAATTAAACATTTCCTAAGCACACAGAGCTGAAGGGCTCACACACTTTGTTACTTCAATATTCAGGCTGACAGATAGCAGAGATTATCCCAGCTCCTGATACTCTATCAGTCCCACAGGAGACTGACACCAAACTGAACATTCATTTTCATCAGTTGCTCCTATTTACAGCCTAAGAAATTCACACAAACTGCTCCTCCTTAACAATAACTATCTGGTCTTATCAACAAGGGAGCCAGAGTAGCAAATGCTGAGATGTGAGCACTAATTAATTTCCTCTTTGTCACTCCCACCATGCAGTGAGCTGAGTTCCTCATTTCCATCACCATTTTCCCATACACCTTTGTCAGTTCTGCCCTTCACACTGCTGGAATGCCACACAAGGCAGAGGATTTCTCTGGTTCTTGCAGCTGGTTCAGGACAGTTCACTGAGCAAAACCTCTTATCACCTCCTGCTCTGCGCTGCTCACACCCCAGGGGACTGCACATGGATTTTCTGCCATCAGCAAAGTCTGGCCTCTCCTGCTGACACACAGAAAGCTTCCTCAGCTCTGCAATGGGCTGGAAATCACCTGTAGAAGTACCTGTGTTACAAAACAAGGCAAGCAGAAACACAACTGAGGTGAATGCAAAGCCTCTCTCAGTCCAGCCAAGCCTTCAGGCTCCAAAAAAGGAGGAACAGACCCATTTCTTCTTGGATGAAATGAATGGGCAGGAAATCCAGTGGTGCCCTGCAGCAAAGCAACCTCTCAGCTTACACTGGTAGGCTAAAACTTGGACATTCAAGCCTAGGCCTTTAAAGCAGAACATTTTGTGAGAGGTGGATCATGTAAAATAAAGTACATTAACCAGTGTGAGACTCTGCAGCAGCACTCAGGGACACATGGGCCTCACAGACACACACAAACACCTGCCTGCAGCTCTTATTTCCTTCATTATTAGGGTTTCTATCTACCCTTTCTATCCCATTTCTGTTCCCATTTCCAGAACTCCAGATTCAGATTTCCTAAGGAGATCATCTGGGATAATGAACACAGCCGTGTCCAGTCTGACCCTCCTTTCTAAAGGTTTGTTCTATGTATGTTCAGAGAGCCCTTAGAAGAGCACACTTCTACTTGCTTAAAGTATTCTAAAAATATTACTTCCTAATGAGGGTCTCATTTGCATGACAAATTCTCTGTGCAGTGTCAGAAACATCTTGAAATTAAGATGTCATGCTTACAGGAATTATTCTGCACGCAGATGAGTTCTCACCAAACTTTGCTTCTGACAAGTTAATTTCATTTTCCTCATCATGTGCTTTGACAGCAAGATAAGGGAATCAAAGCCTTTCCCCAGTGAGAATCCTTTGCTCCTACATTAATTGGAACCAAGGAATATCATCCACTTCAATTCATCCCTACTTTTCTGGCCAAATATTTAAAATCAATCATTTACTAAGTTAACAGTACATATATCACCCATGCTTTCCACTGCAATTCTTGCAGGAGGAAATGCAACCATTAAAGAGAAATATTAATAAAACAAGTAAAGGTTTCTCCTGTCACCCTGATTTTTTAAGATTTTCTAAGCCTTCTGATGTTTACATTCTTGTAATGAACTTTCTCACACACTTTATGTAAATAACTTATTGTTTTGCATTATTTTATGGAGGAGGAGAAATTTGATGGACTGTTGGCTTGTCCAGTGTCATTGGAGAGGTGGCACTGTCGCCCTCCAATGCACTGTCACTTTTGGAAATCTGTAAGTGTTGGAGTCAGAAAAATAAAGGTCCCTTTTTTACCTTGGAAAGAGCAGCGATTCCACATCGCGTTGTTTTGTGTCCTACAGCGACATTTCCTACCTCTACACAATAGATTTAAATTAAAAGGGAACATAAAAGCCTCAAGCCTTTAAAACTGGGGATAAATAAGATTAACTTCTCATTTTAAAACAAAAATTTAATAAAAAGAACTGAGAGACAGAGCTAGGTACAAATCCTCTGCCTGGAGAGAAAACAAACTCAGGAGCTGCTTCCAAGACATCCAGGGACATCCAGCAGGGAAAGCTCTGCCCAGGCTCAGGGAGCAGAAAGCAGCACAACTCCAGCCACAGCCTGCAAAACTGCTTTAAAAGCGTTCACATCACACATTGTGCTTTCCTGTAGAGCTCCTTGGCGTGGCAGAAGGACCCTGCAGGATTCCAGCATCCCCTGGCAGGAGGGGGTGCAGGAGATTTCAGCCACACCTCCCTGGAAAAAGCTTCACTGGATCCTCACACCCTGTGACCAAAGCTTGATGGAGAAAATAAAAGATATTTCTTCCTCTGCCTGGAGTCTGAGAATACGTGAGAGCTCTGCACCACAAAGATCAGACCCTGTACACTTCTTTTCTCTCCTCAGCCTGGAAACTTTGGGAATTAATGGTGAAGTCATGAAGGAAACCTTAAATAGATTCTGTTTTCCACCATCACCAGGCTCACTTTCTCAGATTTTATCTGCTTCAGTTTCCCACTCAAATCTTATATTAGATTTTTTTTTTCCTCTTTTTTCTCCACCTCCAAGCTTTTCCATTTTCTTACATAATACTGAATAAATATTTTATAGCCAAAGAGGATTTCTACCTGTTATGTAACTCCCATTTTTTGGAGGCAGCTTCCCTTCTCATTTTTACTGATAGAGCCTTTGGTGGAACCAGGAGCTGTACTGATGCAAACAGAATGTGCCTAAACTTAAACAAACAGCTCTGTTTCTGCCACATTAAAAATGCTAAATGGGGTGAAATCTCATTTCATCGACATGCAGAGGGGGGTGACAATGCTGAGGAAAATATTACCATATGTACATAAACATCAACAAAACTATTAATTGTCACATAATGAGGCAGCAATTTAAGCATGCTGAGCAGATGCATCCCAGCTAAACTGGAAGGAACAGCCACATTTTAATTCTGAACCAGGCTGGGATCCATGGCTGGCTTTTGGATGTCCAGTCACAGATGCTTCCCACAGCCAGAGAAATTTTTGAACAATCCCCTCTAAAAACTGCTCTGAGCAGAGCTCTCAAAAACCTTGGATAAACTTGGCAGATCTTGGACAATATCTGTCCAAAAGTTAAAACTCTTTCTTTAGCTCTGGCTACAACTTAAAAAAAAAAAAAAAAGGTAATTCCACTTATTTCTGGCCACCCACCTGTTTGTTAACACCATAATGCTGGATAGAGCAGGAAGGTGCCTCAATTATCAAAAAATGTCTGCGCTCATCAATAGACAATCAGGTCACCTGCAGAGGATGGCAGCAATTCTGTGTAGCAGAACGTTACACACCCTCTGTTACTCATTTCACATTCAGGAGCCTGATGTTTCCAGCCGGGCCAGCAGCAGTGGGTACGGAAACAGAGCAAGCTGAGAGCAAACCCATCCTCTTCTCCCTCACCACAAGGAACACACTCACTGTTTTATCCCAATGGGATGCTTCATTTCAGAACTACAGTTTTATGATGAATAATGGTTATTTCAGATTTTAAAAATTTAAAATTGTTTGTGGTTGTTTTTCACCCATTTTAGTTCAGAATTATTAATGCAGTGATGGACTCTGATAACATTTGGGAAAAAATACATTACAAAGATTGGCTTAAAGTTTGATAACAAGAATATTACAAAGAACACAGGTGTTACACTGCCATAAACTCCTACCAGGACATGTCCTGAACGTGGAATTTTTTTAAGAAATGCAAAGACTCCATATAAAGCTATTAAGTTGTAATTGGATTTAATATGATCAGCCGTTTTCATTTGTAGTTTTATGGTAGAAAATAGATTATAGAAACGTTCTGCATTTACTCAGTCACTTGAATCACTTCAAGGAGACCATGAAACAATCAGAAAGGCCCCAATTCTTCCTTCCATATGGCATTAAATAAATGTCAATGCTGGGCAGAGCAAATTTGGGCTTTCAACACAACATTGGGACAGAATTCTGGGGCTTGCATTCTACAAAAAGAGGCAGAAGCTCTTTGCTCAGCACTAAGGGCTTTATTATACACCAGGAAAAGCAGGTGTCTGGGAACCTGGGAGGTTACCAATGCAAACCTCTGTAAAGGTGGTACCAGAAAGATTTATGAACAGAGCAGGAGGGACCTTGAAACGTCTCCTTTAATTCTGGATTCCTTGGAAATGTTCCCTTCCTCCGGGCACACAAACCCCCGGGCTTGGGGTCACAGCTCTGCCACCCGAGCTCGGGGATCGCTTGGGCTGAGGGGGAACCCCAAAACACGGAGGGTCAGAGACTGCAGCCAGTGGGAAAGGGGGAGAGAGGAAACAGAGTGGGAAAACGGGAGTGGGAAACGGAGAGGGAGAGAGAATGGAGCGGGAAAGGGAGAGAGAACAGAAAAGGAACTGGAGAGAGAGAGAGAGAGAGAGAGAGAACGGAGAGAAAGAGAACGGAGAGGAAAACAGAGAGAGAGAGAACGGAGAGGGAAACAGAGAGAGAGAACGGAGAGGGAAACAGAGAGAGAGAGAACGGAGAGGGAAACAGAGAGAGAGAGAACGGAGAGGGAAACAGAGAGAGAGAGAACGGAGAGGGAAACAGAGAGAGAGAGAACGGAGAGGGAAACAGAGAGGGGCAAACAGAGCAAGAAAACGGGAATGGGAAACGGGGAGAGAGAGAGAGAGAGAACAGAGAGGGAAACGGGAGTGGGAAACAGAGGGAGAACGGAGTGGGGAATGGAGAGAGAGGGAGAGAACGGAGTGGGAAACAGAGGGCGAGAGAGAGAACAGAGTGGGAAAACGGGAGTGGGAAACGGGGAGACGGAGGGAATGGAGCGGGAAACAGAGAGAGAGAGAGAAAGAGAGAACGGAGTGGGAAATGGAGAGAGAACGGAGCGAGAAACGCAGAAAGAGAGAACGGAGCGGGGAACGGAGCGGGAAACGCAGGGAGCGGAATGGGGAACGGAGAGATAACGGAGCGGGAATCGCAGAGAATGCGGCTGTGCGCGGGTGATAACGCCGGCACTGGAAGGGCCCCGCAGCACCGGGAGGACGCAGAGGCGCCCGCGGTACCCGGAGGATGGGGCAGAGCCCAAAGGGGCCGGGACCGGGGTCAGGAGCGGGATCGGGACCGGGATCGGGACAGCCCCGGGGCTGCTCTGCCCGCCCGGCGCCCCCTGGCGGCCGCGGGCGGTGCAGCCCCAGCGAACCCCGCGGGCTCCGGGGCACCCCCGGGAGGGGACGGAAAGGAGCTCATCCATCCATCCATCCATCCATCCATCCATCCATCCATCCATCCATGGGCTCCCCCGCACCGCCCCGAACCCAGCAGCGCCCCAGGAGCAGCAGAGCTGGGATTTACCCCGCTGTCGGTATCTCAGACACTGTCTGAGCTCCAGCACAGTGAGCAGTAAAGCCACAGCTGCTGCAGCCCTCAGAGGAGCAGCATCCAATAAACGCTGCGAGCCCCAGCAGCATTTAAAACAGAAAAATACATCTCCACAGCAAATAGTACAGGGGACAGGCTGCTGACAGAGCCTGGATGTCTTATCTTCATTTATCCTGAACAGATCGCATTATCAGCTGCTGAATGAATTCTCTGCAAGAGAGGGAGGTTTAACATCCAGTCTTTTGTCCTGGATCTTAAAACCTCCTTTTTAACAATAATAGCTCAAAAGACATATTCCTTCTGTCTTAAATAGATGTCAACTCAATAGCTGAAGTTTGAATACAGTTTTCAATGAAAGGTAATTCAGAACTGAAGATAAGGCAAAGGACGAGGGAAGTGTTCTGTGCCTCCCTTGTGAGTGCCCTATCACAACACAAGGACTTGCTTGAGAAAAATGCCATTAAATGGAGAAAGGGGAGTGAGACATTTATTGGCACTCACACACACAGAAGATATACATAAGGAGGCTGCCTGGCCGAAGAAATAGAGTTTAGCAGCTCAGAAAACCTGGCCATCAAGCTCAGGGACAAAACCTGTTCCTAACCTGTTTCTTTAACCCGAGGTTAAAGGAATGACAAACATGCACCAACAACCAAAAGTGTGATCACCCAGTGCACACAAACTCATTGGCCACTGATGGTGAGCACAGAAACACCAAGACTGGAGTATCATTAAATCATTAACAGGGATTTGGAGCATCTGTTTGGACAAGACATTCAGTTTCTTGAATCCTCAAAAAAAAAAAAAAAAAATAGAAAGCAGCCCAAGTTTCTGTATTAGTTTCCCACTGCAGAAAGAGGATGTCTCTGGTCTCTGAGCAAACACCAGCATGGAAACAAACCAGACAGTGCTGATGGACTGAGCCAAAGTCAGCACTGCGTGGGGTGGCACCAGTCTCTCATTCAGGATAGGGTTTTTTTTTTCTTGTAAAGGAAGAATTTTTCAAATAACTTTGAGCATCTCTAAACAACAATTTGTAATCAAGTGTTGAGACTGCCTGTGCTGCAGCACGAATCAGAGCTGCAGAGTTCAGCACAGATCTGATAATCTCAGCTGGCTCCTGGTGCCACAGCCTTTGCATCCTACGTCAGCACGAGCAGAGCGAGCTTACGCTGGTCCAGACACACATCCAGGGATTTCTGGGTGCTGGCTGGGGCAGGACAGGCCAAAGCCATGGAGCAGAGCCAGCCCCAGGGGTGACAGCTGGGCACAGGCTCTGCCTAAGAAGGGCAATGTCCAGGGGATCTGACAGCCTCAAATACAAAAACAAGTTTGGTGGCATAGCTCTGTGCATGTGAGTGTAAAAAAAAACCTCTGCGGTGCATGCCTTGATAGCAGGTGGTTGTGCTTTCTCACACCACAGGTGACTCTTCTGTACCAACAACTGCACAGAAATAGAAATCAACCTCCCAGCTCAGCAAAGAGGGGCTTTGATTACTTATAAACAGTCACTGGTGCTTCAAGACAAATTTTACCTCTTCAAACACCTTTTGGTTCATGCGCACAGAGAGCCAGGCAGCGATGGTTGATAAAATAACTGATGTACAAATATAACAATAAAATCCCATTAACTCTTCACAGAAAGAGCTAAGTGTCATTTATATCCTAAGGAGTGTTTGGTGTGAACTCCTGGCCACCCTCTCCTGCTCATCCTGTACCTTTTGAGCATCATAAAAACACTGGAAAAGCAGCAAATTCAGTGCTTTGAATTAGAATTTCCCAGGTTAGGAGGAACACTGGCGGGGAAGTCTCAAATTACACAAAGTTGGCAAAGTTGGTACCTTATCACTGCTGAGCAAAATGCAACAAAGATTCTGACTAGTCATGTGTATAAGGCCGGCACCAAAGAACTGGAAGCTCATACAAATGGTACTTTGGTCCTTTTTAAGTGCCACTTTTTGGGGTTTTATTCTAAGAGAAGACAAACTGCACTATAACTAAAAATATTTGGTCCATAATAGAAATTTTAAAAAACAGATTGTAGGTAAAAGTCAAGAAGAAGCATTTAAAGATCTTTCAAAGCTACAGAAATGAGGTTTTTAATCTTTCTTGCTCTAGTCTGCTTCTATGAGGAAAAAAAATATTCTCAGCATGAAGTGTTTCACAGACTATACTCCTGAGAGTTAAATTCTGCTCTGGTTTTTTTGTTGGTTTTTGGGGTTTTTTTAAGGCCAGCTCTATGCTCTATTTAGTTCTGCCTTCCCACTCACACACAACACTTTAAAATTTACAAGTTCCAGTGATACCAACTGCTTTCATAAAATTCAATCCTTCTCCTGACAGACTTTGCCGTTCTTGAACCTCCAGCCATTGCAGTTACCATAATCCACTGCTCTCAGGTTTCTCACACGTCCAGCAGAGTGCACAGAAAAGGTCATTTTGAGAGTTTTGGGAGCAGAACAAAACCAGGAGGTGCTGCCAGCCTGGCAGGGGAAGCTTTGCCCACGAGATCTGAGATTCCAGGACTCACTGGGACCTCTCAGACGCAGCAGCTCCTGCAGCCAGAGACGCCCAGAAAAGGCTGCTGGAACTGGCACTCAGATGTTTGGGCAGAGAATTCAATTCTTGACAAGGTTTTAAGGGTATTTTGTGGGAAGCTGAGGTGTTAAAGTGAGATATTTGTGATGTTCATATCTTGATGTAAGAGCAGTGCAATCCCAGCTTTTTCCAACCCAATATTCCCACAGCCAGACCAGAGGAGGTCTGTAGGGCAGCACCTGAAATCCCACACAGGGGGAAAAGGAGCAGAAGAGGAGCAGAAAGGAGTCAAGACAGAAAAAGGCTTTGCTTTGTATTTCTGTGTTCCAAGGAACACTCCTGAAGTATTCATTCTTTCAGAAATTACACCAACAGGCAGCTTGGATTTGCCCTTGTGAAATGTGGGCTAACTTTAGGACAACAGGACATGCTATAAAGTCAAATGAAATTATGCCCATTTACATCAAAAGTGAAATAAAATGTGCTATTTTAGGGTTTTCAAGCAAATATTTGGTTAAACTGATTTACAATGATGCAGTAAAAGACAGCATAAAATAACAACCCATCGCTTTGGTCACCTACAGTATCCATTTAAATTATTTCACATAACTAAAATTCCATGAAAATACCTGCAGCAGTCCTTGCTTAGAGGGGTTTGAGGCATCCATAACCATGCAAAGTAAAAAATATTTACTTTTTTTCAAGCAAGGCTCCTGCATTATGTATGGCCAGTAGAAATACCTTTGCCTGAAATCAATTGAAACCATCCATCTGGAGCAAACAAGAAAATTAGGCACTCAAGAAAAACTTTACAGCTTACCACCCTCAACCCAGGGAGCCTAAACCTTATTTTACACAATAATTCTCAAGTATTAATGTTGTCCAGTAGCATTCTATAAGAGCAACTGATCTCCTTAACTGAAATCCACTGGCTGGAAACATATTGAATATACTGTGGGAACAGCCTGAAATTACAACCTAAGCTGCCCAGGAAAACAATGGCAGCCCCATAAAACATCCTGGGAGCAGAGAGCCAGACAGGAACAGCACGGGCTGGGCCAAAATGAGAATTTAAAAAGTGAGTTTCAGGAATTTTAACACATCCTGGTCATCTCCCATCCCTTGGGAAAAGACGGCATCTTCTGCACGTCCTACTTACATCTTCTTCAGCTTGCACCCAAGCAGCTCCAAGTTTTGCCAATTCTTTTGAAATGGCCACCAAAATTGGGTGCAAATTGTGCAGGCTGTGAATGACTCTGCTGGAACTCAGCATAGGGACTGTTCTGCCCCTGCTGGGTGCCAAAGCCTTTTCTCTCCACTCAGAGCACCACGAACAGGGGCAAGGGAACCAGCGGGAGAGGGAAAAGCGGCCTGGGTGAAATTCTGAGCCAAATCAACTCAGCTCTGATTGACTTAAATCACTAATGAGTGAAAGCAACAAGCCTGCTTCCCTATTCTAGATCACTCAGTGAAATAAAGTCTTTTACCACCTAGATTTGAAGAATTTTGGAGTGTTTTGATTTTTCATGGCAGTTCCTTGCCTCAGAAGCCAGATATGAGCACTGGCAGCAAGTGCTTGCTCATGTATCAGTGCATAAACACATGGCCTGCCAAACACTGCCTCCGTGGCTTTGCCCTGGTATTTCAAATGTTATTTTTCCATGTTCTGAGCAATTACCCCTCTGATAGACCCCAGCAGCTCACCAGGCTGGTTTCTGCTCACCATGATGACTCAAATTCCTGTTCTAGGGATTAAAGGCAAATCCTCCCCAGGCACAGGCACTCTGTGCTTTAGTGCCCTGGCTGACACCTGTGTGGGGCTGGAAATGCTGCTGCTCTCTGCCCATGCCCTGTTTGCTCTCTGAACATCCCAGGGAGCATTTCCAGAGAAGCACATGGCGCTGCATGGCTGCTTTACCCTCAGCTCTCTCCCCTCTGCCCACATTGCTGGCCAGGTTTCACCTTCAATCTGCTGCACAGAAAACCTGTTCATTCACAGGATCTTAATTACTGCTCCTTTTCTTTAGCATCCTCAGTTTTCAAACACTAGGGTCAGCTGAGAGCAGAGCATGGCCCATGAGAGACAAATTAAATCTAATTTGGCTCTGCCCTCCCGCCAGGGCAGTGAGGGCTCTCAGGTCTGAGCCCTCAAACACCCCAACCTGTGTCTCCCTCCAGTTCAGCATCACTTCTCCACTACAAAATAAAAAACATTTCAACTGGGACTTCTAGCTGTCACCCTTATAAAAAACACTGCAGCCCTATTTGTTCTTTGTAGGAAGAGTAAGGAAAGCTTCGGTATTTGTAGGGTTTGAAAAAGTTTCCCGTTGGTTGTGTGAAATCCATCTGAATGGATGTGATTAAACTCACAGCTGATGGCACTGAGGTCAGCACTGTGGGATCAATGCAAATAAACCTTTCCTGCCTCTGGAAATCAGTCATATCTACCCAAAGAGAAAAATGTTCAAGGCAGAGCCACCAAGAGATTTATAGCTGGTGGCATTACTTCATTTAAATAAAACACTCATTTAGCATCCCAGCAGTGATTCTTTCAAGCTGAACTTACTTTTCTGTAAGAATTATTAACCAGAGAAAACATTTTTTCCCCTTTTAACCATACTGCCTCAATCCACTTTTTTATTTGTATTTCGTTTCTGGTGAAAAAAAAAATCTCCTATAGACTAAAATTGTAGAAAAATAGACATTTTCCTATAGAAAAAATATTGCATCAGCAAAATAGCAGCTATCAGGTAATGATAGGAGAAGAACTCAAGAGGAACATTAACTTTCACTGTCTCTGAGAGTAGATTTCAGAAGACATCACCTTCCATCTGCTGTGGTGTTGCCTTAGCACCAGAGACAAGGCAAAACAACAGATTATTCAGATTATGAATGACTAGAAAACAACAAGAAGCTGTGCAAAGAGTTCCACAGAGTTTAGGAGACTGTGGTAAAACGCACTAGGAAAAAAAAAATCACATTGCCATCAGAGTATTATTTCTTTCCCATTAAAAATGTTTCCAAGTTGAATCCTTGGTAGTGCAAGTGAAAATTGAATTTGGGGAAGGAAAAGGCACCCAGGGAGTGTTTTTTTGTAATGTGGACTTTTGTCACATTGGAAGTGGCCCAAAAGGCCAGGTACAAGCTGTAAGGAATGGTTATGGCTTGTGTCCCTGCTTGGATGCCAGGCTCTGAGGGAAGAATTCAGTGCTGGGATCACCATTTTCATCCAGGGGTTAAAACAGAATTTGCCTTATGGGACTGAGAGTCCTGCATTTTCTCCTGTTTCTTCTGAGCCCAATCTGAGACATGTTTGACCAGAATGTTCTTTGGTCACTCCCAGTGTGAGCCAGGACCACAAACACAGCAGAACAGCTCAGCTCTCTCAATTACAGAGACAGGACACTGAGGAGCCGGTGAGTGTGCCCTGCAGAACATTTTCAACCACAACACCTGGAAGGCCTCAGAGTGCTGCCATCCATTCATTTCTCCTCATAAAGGTTCTGAGGAGGGGAAGGAATCAGCACACAAACCCTACACAGGTTGTGCTGGAGAGAATCCAAGTGCAGAGAAGGGAACAGAAGGGCTGTAGTGGCACCTGTACCACTGACCCCAAACCCACCCGAGCTCTGACCCTGTGCAAAACCTGAGTGCCTTCAACAGCTGCCACAGGGCTCAGCACTCAGGCACTGCAGGCAGCACTGGGACAATTACCTTTCCATGAGAAAAAACCTTTCCATGAGAAATTTGCCACTTGACTTCTGCTATCCCTGACTGCATTATCTAGACCAGCTCCAGCAGGACTGACGACCCACACCGAGCAGCCTGAGGAAGCAGAATGTGGGGGGGTTTATGCCTCCTTTGAATAAGCTGAAGCAGTAAACTTTATGCCAGGCAAGCCCCAGGTTTATAAAAACACCAAGAAAAACCAACGAGCAGCCTGTTAACACAAACCACTCCTGAGCCCAAAGGCACAGAGCACTCCTTTGGAGAACAGAGCAGTGAGAGGAGCTGAGCCCCAGGAAATGCTCTGTATCCTTCATTCCTTCTTGTGCTCAGCCCAGCAAACACTGAGCACTCTGCAGGTGCTGCTGGCCATGGATCCAGCCCTCCACACGCTCCTGGATGGGGACAATTATTCAAAGAGTCTGCAAGGAAATGACAGAAGGGGCTGTGCAGCTCCCATATACAAACAAATCAATCTCATTCTCTCCAGCCACTCTCCCCAGGATCAGACTTTTCAAACTCATCTTCACTATGGCAGCTCCTCATTTTCCCTGTGCTTTGTCACTCCCTGATGGAGCTGCAGCAGTGGCACACGCTGCACCTGGTGTTAGAGCTCACAAATCAACACACATCCCCCTAAACAAGAAAAGAACAACTCACTGTTCAAAGAAAACACACGTGCAGCCAAATTAGGAGAGTATTTTCCATATTCCCACTCCAGCCCTCTTGCAATAATTGTATTTCATGTTCCGCAAGAACCTAAGGAAATTGAGCTCCTTATCTATAAAAACTACTGTACTTCTTTTCTCCAAGATTTGTCTCCAACAACAACCAAACGTCACATGAGTGAAAGTCGGAATGATATTGCACTCATGTGATTCTGTTTCTATGCAGGCTAAACCTCTCTTTTCTGTTTTGCATGACTCCACAAGCTTTTTTGAGATTTAAGAACTAATCCTATTTCACCAAAACATTTTTTTTTTTTTTGCCTCAGATCCAGTTCTCCCCTCTCTCCTATATTGGCAGTGAAATTTTGGATTCTTTTCAGTTTGCAGGCAGAGGAATATGAGGAAATGCATTTACATTTTTCAAGAACTTCTGCAGAATAAGTAAAGGACATTGGTTAAAGCTCTTTTGAGAATTTTAGGTCTTTAAATCTGCCTCTGTAGGTGTTGTGTGTTGAGGCACTTCCAGCAGGGTGGCACATTAGAGGAGGGTTATTTCCAATTCTCATGGAAAAGAAGTGTATGAGTATTTTCCAGAGCAAGCTCTCACTGCCCACCACACACTCATGCCAGGGATTTTTTCTGACGGCTTCCCCTGTTTGACTGTGGGGTTTGGGGAGATTACACAACTCCTCTACACTTCCCTTACAATCCTGTCGCTCCATTCTCTGCAATTGCCTTCCAACACAGAGGCAATGGCAGCAGCATTTTGCCATGGCATTTTCTGGGTTATCTGATAGAGCTGGCAGTCATTCCTCCTCTCTGTCAGGCCTAGAGGTGTCTGGGAAATATTTCCTGAAGTAAATTCTAATTCAGTCTTCTAGAAAAGTAATTTATCCTTTGCCTTTCTTGTGATAGTTCAAATATGAAAAAATAAAAATCCTTTTTCTTTTGGATCTCGGTGTAAAACATACCTGCAGAGTCTGCAGGTACCAGCAAAACTCTGGTCTCATTTCTCCCATGTATCACTGGGAGGCAAAGTTAATTGGAAGGCTGGGTAAAAGAACCCTGATAGACAATATTGGTCACCTGCAGGAGTTAGTCAGGGGGCTCCAAGGGGTGTGGAGAATTCCCAGCAGAACTTTCTCTATATAATTCAAACTATTTCTCCTTTCTTTCATATTTGGAGACCTTGAGCAGATCCAAGGATGAATCATTCTTAGAGTTGCAGCTACATTACAAGACTGTGGCAATCAGTGATGCCATTTCAGTGATTTACACAGGCAATTCTTCCCCAGAAGGAACAGGGAGAGGAGAAGTGCTGTGATGAGCTCATTGCACAGCAGAAGATTTTAATGAAAGGAAAAGAACGAGAAGCCCAGGCTGAGCCAGGAATATGCCCAGATGAATATGCAAACGAGAAACTTGTGGGCAGACATTTTCTCTTGATTTTTTGACAAATCGTATCTGGCCTGTGAAAAGCCTGCTCAAGAGCAATGCTAGGCAGGGCTGTGGGAGAGCCTGGAGATCAAAGCAGGAAGATTTTGCATTTAAAACCAGGAATGATGATTAAAATTAACAGATGAGCATTAACATAGAAGTCTCCAGAGCAAATGACAGAAATGCCACCAAGCACTGTGGTCACTGGTGCACAAGAGGAGCCTGAAGCTCTGTACATGCACCTCTCCCCATCCTCTACCACCTGAAATTTAATTCCAGCCACTTTTCATTAAGTATTTCTTCCAAAATTAAGCAATTTTAATCCAAGTCTGCAACAGCAGAATTTCTAACTACTGTAAAGCAAACAAACAAACAAAGCTTTTAGACTATTTATCAGATAAAAGCACATATGTTGCCTTTCCTATACACATCATAAACAGCACATACAGCTACTGCAATAACCAGCTGGTGGGAAATGTCCTGCATGAAGAAATAGCTGCACTTATTTCAGATGAAAGCCCCTGCCACAGAGCACAGGTCTGCTGTAATCTGAATTATGGATGTGTGCTTTTCTTGATGAACCTAAAAATAATACACCCTTTAGACTTTTAATCCATTTAGAGAATTAGAATATGAACAAGCAGATACAGACATCTTCGATTTTCCTTCTTTCACTACTTAGGGCAGGGGCTGTCCATATCACTTATCAAGCAGCCTGCTGGAAGCAAATGGGCTGAGCTGTCTTGAGAAGTCCAGCTGCAGCCGACTGAAAACCTCAGCAGAGAGCAAGTCACTCCACAGATGGCATCCACTTAGCACAGGAACGTTGTGCACAAGTCAGGGGGATCAGTGATAACACAGCCAGCAGGAAAAAACAGGGTTGTCTTGGGGAGAGCAGGGGAGAGAGGTCATGGCTAGAACCAATTTCCCCTTTAAGTTGTATTTGAGCAAGAGGCTAAGCTGGAAAAAATGTGAGAGCAAAAGTTGCAGAATGTAAAAGATCTCACTTTGAAATCCAAGCAAAATGCTTCTTTTTTGACAATTTAATATTTCATGTTAAAATCTTTTACCGTGTTTTCATTTCAAAATTCACCTAAAATCAAGGAAGCCTGGAAAACATTTCATTTTAATTGAGCTGGTAAATATTTTAAGCTGAAAAGCAAATCCTTATGCAGTTTTTTGCCAACAACCCTTTAATTGTCATTTCAGTTCAATTCTGGTTTTGTTTCTTTCAAAATTTTTGTTTCAATCACTACGAATATGAAAGCAGACAAATTTACCAACTTTATCTGAGGGATAATTCACAGGGATTTCAGTCCAGTGTGGAGTGCAAGTCTGCTCCTCACAGCTGGGTAAAATCATCCACTGACATCCTGCAGGGGCCCATAGAGAGCACAGGAGCATGGTCAGTAGCTGGGACCTGTGCTGGCAGGAAAAACCCAAATTCCAGGACAAACCAAATTCCAGGACAAACCAAATTCCAGGACAAACCAAATTCCAGGACAAACCAAATTCCAGGACTCGGGAGCATTCACCTTCTCAAACCCAAAGCTTCAGCAGGGATTACTAAGGCAAAGGACTTCCATTATTAAGAACAGCCATTCTTAAATAGTTATAGTAGTGAAAGGGCAAAATATAAAGGTTCCAGTCTCTGAGCTCTTAGTGAGGAATCCAGAGGAAAAAAAAAGGGCCAAGGAAACAGCTAAAGAAGGGACAAGAAAATAACCAACACTGCTGTAGGTTTGCATGGTGTAGAAAGTTCTGAGCTCTTCTCTCACAGCCTCCTCCTTCCCCGTCAATTAGCATTTGTACTTTGGTTCCTTTGTGCATAGTCTGGAATGCTGAAGAGAATTAATATTTCAGCAAGGCTAAAAGGTTGCAGAGCCTGCAGCCTCCTGCTTACCCAGAGCAGGGGCAGTCCCCAGAGGGCAGGAGTCCCACAAAGAGCCCCCAGCCCAGCAGGGGAAGGGCCCCTCCAAGGATGAGACAGCAGCTCAGTCATTACTCATTTTTATTGCAGTGGTACTCAGGCACCACAGAAATATTATTTTTGTCTCTGTAGTCTCTTGCTCAGCCTACAGGATGCCCATTAGTGATCACTTTCTAATCTTATTTTTAGTTCTCTGCTTTAAACATCTATTTACTGGTAAACTGGCCAAGGTCCCTTTACCCACTGAAAGGGCCAAACTTGGCATTTCATAAGAGATTATTATATTTAGTCTTTCTGTTAATAGCCTTGAAACAAAAATGTGAAAACCAAAAATGTGAAAACCCAAAACAGATAAGAAAAACAGAAATCTAGATACACATATACAAAAGTCTGCATACCCACATGCAAACAATAAATATGCACAATATTTCTATAGTGTCTAGGCAAGATAACATTTTTAATCATGGTGCTGTATATATAAATGCCAAGCATTTAGCAGGATGCAAGGGAGACACACAAATCAATCTCATGCAAAACAAAATATTCAAATGCCAAGAAAGTGTAATGTATTGCTAATTTCCACAGTCACTTCCACTATGTTTCTGTGCTCAGACATGAAATTACATCTTCCAGAAAAACACTTAGCCTACTGCCCCCAAAACAAACCAAAAGAAGAAAACATTCCTTTTGTGCCCCAGGGCACAGAAAACAGGAAGATTATTTGCTCTGGGTAGTAATTAGAGGATACTGAGGACAGCATGTGTGTGTTTATGTGCATGTACACATGCACCACTCACCCTGAATGGTAATTAAATGATTTTGTCTTTCTGTGCACACACACTTATCTTGGCCAAATCAAAGAGCTCTGAAAACCAGATCAAACAGACAGGGAAAATCAGCTAAGAGCAAGACCCAATGCACCAGGTTCTAGGCTCTCCTAAATCTTTCACGGTTGAGAAGTTTGCAATTAATACTTGGTAACTCTTCAAACAGCACAGTCCTGCCTTGGCAGCTGTAATTCATAAGGCCTTTGGGTCATTTGAACACTTCCATAGAGGTTTATCCCCTCTGCTCATACAAGCCATAACTCTTCTCATTCCCATCATTTCCTTGAAAATTTGGCATTTCTAAATTTGCCCGCGATGCCGTGAAACATTTTGAATTATTGCCGTGGGGTCAACAACGGGACTGGAGCAGCACTAAACCAAAGTCAGGTTACAAACTTTGCTAAAGGGCACTGACAGATTTACAGCAACCCCTAAAGCTTTGCTGTGCTGGGACTGGTTGCACTTCTGAGCCAGTTGCTCCTACCCAGAAAAATCAATTTGAGAGTCAACGCACACCATAAGTGACTCCATGGAGAATTCTTGTGTCTGTCTTCAAACCCATTTATTTATACAGCAATTAAACGTCTCTATAATTACATTTTATAAATGTTTATAGCTCATCTTGCAAAACAGCTACATAAAGAGGAACTACACTGAAAAGTAAAGGTACTTAATGCACTCTAAACAGCAGAAATTGAAAGGAGTTTATTTTTGCAAGAACTGTTAAGGAGGGAGAAACAGGCTGTCCATCATACAGACTCAGATCAGGTCACCATTAGAGATAAGATGTATGAAAATTCTGGTTATATATTCAATAGCTTGGAATTGCATTCAGCCCTGATTGCCATGTTCCCACCCTACTGCTGTTGAATAATTGTTTTCTTCTCTGCTTTTTTGTGGGAACTACAGAAGATCTCATCATCAGGAGGGTGGGCAAAAGGAGAACAACACACTGAAGTTCCCTAAAAGCCATTTGTAATTAAGATGTTATTTTGACACACACTACTAATGTCTCTGCCTGACAATATTGATGTTCTTGGTAACAGTGCTTATTTTCAGGTAAATATTTTGTCCATTTTATACTTTATATACTAATTATTTGTCAAAGATAACATTTATTCCTATTACTTTTCATTTATCCAATGCAAGAACATGGCAGTAGATTGCTAATTGATGCTGCAGACCTTCTGATGACTTTATAAACTACCAGATTAGAAAAACACTTCTGCTTTTCTGATGAAAAGCACTGATTTATGAGAAACACCAAAGCACATGAACAGTGAGGAGACATCAAGCATGCCCATCCAGTTCAAAGGCACTCAGGAATGTGCCTTTATCTGCATTTTGCCTGCAGTCCCCAGAGCACTGAAGAAATGGAAAAACCATACCTGGAGTAGGTCTGGACACACAGACAGGAGAGAAACTGCAATGCACACATTTCAGCTCTGTTTGTCATTCTCCCACAAAGGTCTCTGAAGCAGTTGCCCATCTTCAATTACACAGGAAAAAGAAAACCCAGCCCAAAAATAGCTGCAGATAAACCTCTGCCACTCCCCTTTGCTTCTGTGAGGGATTTTTGTGGAGTTTTAGGCATGATGGCCAGAGAAGGCTTTGCCTCATCAGCGGCCTCTTCCTCTTACTCTCCTCAGAATTCACTCATGTCAACAATTCAATAGAGACATTTTCAAACAATTCTCAACATCTGACCTTATTTTTCTTTTCATCCAGTTATTGGAGTAATTGGGCTATCTTCTATCTGAGCTGAGATTTAAAAAAATAAACAACAAAAACAAAGAACATTTTCCACCCATCTTACATCACCAATTTTCTCTTGGTCAGGGCATCTCCCTCACTTGCCCTGGCTGCCTCAGGTAAATACTCAGCTCCTGTTCAATCCCAGCTTTCCAAATCCTGATTTTTTTTCCCAGTTTCCAGTGCTGCAGGTCAGGGGCAGTGAAGCTGGATGCTGAGGGATACTCATCCCTCACCTGGGAGGAACTGCAGGCTCGAGGATTTCCCTGCACACTCCTCTGAAGGAGCACAATTCAATTTTTATTCCTTCATCCACCTCACACATCAGAGCTGAAACTTCTCCCAGTGCAAAGACCCCCATGCACTGATCCTCTGCAGGGATCCTTGTGGTGTTTGTGGCACAAACCCACACAGAAATCATCCAGGCTGTGCTGGAAAACCAGCTCAGCTGGGATCTGCCACCCTCCAGGCTGCCCAGAACAGAGTCCCTATAGTATCTATCTAATTTATAACCTTATTGCTCCCTAAAAGGCATTTTGCATATAGAAAATGTTATTTTTAAAAGGTGAATCCTCTGAAAGTTTAAGAGTTACTGTTTGGATGATTTATTCCAGCCCCAGTTTCTGCTCGCCATAATCCCACTGAAATTCCCTGTAACACAGCTGATAAGAATGGTTTATTCATGGGGCTTCAATACTAAGTTTGAGATTATCTAACAGAACTTGGGATTTAATTTCTATAGAAAAGAGCTCTCTTTTTTCTTTTTAAATACAGGAAAATTCTGAATGCTCCTACTTGATTTCTGTAATCTGCTCTAGTACAACAGCACCACAGAGCACACCAAGGATTCAACTCCATGCGCAGATTTTTCATTTTCAGCTACTTTTGTCAAGTGTATTATTTGACACAGATTCTGTGTCTGCAAACCTGCTGGCAACTGGATACTCCACCTTCCTGCACTTCCTGCCCCAGTGAGTTTAAATGCTATTTTTCACTCTCAATTGAACACTAAAAGGGCAATGATACACTCTAGGAATTTCATGCATCTGTATTAATGCTGACTACTGTAGCAGAGAACTGACTTCCAAAGCAGCCCCAGAATTAACTTGTAAAGACATTATTACCAAGAAATTTTAAAAATTTCCTAATCTGGTCATTCCTTATAAAAATGAGGAAGAAGGAGGAAAAAATTATGGTTTGCTTCTTTTTAAGTCAACATCTGAGGCATTTCAAAACATTTTTCTACACAATTACAAAGGATTTTTTTAAAAGGAAAGTCAAAGTCAAAAAAATAAAAATGTGTTTTTGCAGTATCATCTGATTCCAGGAACTACAACTTACAGGAAAACATCACGTATGATGGAGATGATGCAGAGAAAAATCTTGTGCCAGAAACAGAAAATTAATCAATTTAGTAATCTGTGTGTGTCATCAGGGCCAAATACCCATCTATAAAAAGCATCTCTTTGGTGCCTCATTGGCTCCAGAGCCCCAGCACCATCCCCACTGAATCTGGTGTCTCCTAAGATCACATCTCCAGCCTGCCTTCCTATTTATAGCTGGACAGGGTTTCACAAATATTTATAGATAGGAAGTGCTTCACAGAACTTCCTTGTAGTTCCTGCTTCAACACACACAAAAACCTATCTGCCCTCAGAAAGCCAAGACATTATTGTGCATATTAATAAGCATCTTAGGAAGCATATATTTAATGTATAATGTATTTAAATATATGTTTTGACCTTATTTATATGAATATTTGTATGAGATCATTATAACAAATGTTATTTATATGAATAGCTATTTAGATATATGAATGTTTTATATGAATAGTTATTTATGACAAATGTTATTTATATGAATAGTTATTTAGATATATGAATGTTTTATATCAATAGTTATTTATAACAAATGTTATTTATATGGGCATGTTATATGTTATTTATATGGGCATGTTATTTAACAACAACAGTGTTGTGTTATTTCTATGAATCCAGCAAAGATTTCCACAGCTGGACTAATCTGTGAAGAACTTCAATTCCTACCATCCCTGGTGGTGCTAAAAGAGCATCTTGGATAACAGAACAGGAAAAAAAATATATTAATGAGAGAGAGAAAAAAACCAACTTGTTAATACACTGAGTTTCTCAGACCAAAGCTATTTTGAGCACCGTCACTGCACCTTCAACATCTACAAAGCTGCTGGATGAGGATGAGAAAATGAGTACAAACAGCTGCCATCCATCCTAAACCCCACAGCACGGCACAGGCACACAGGAGCTGTGAGTGTGGCCAGAGGAAACCTGCCTTCCACGCTCAGGAGGAATTGGGAACGAGCACATAAATTGCTCCGAGCTGACAGATCCATCTTCCTCTCTCAGAACTCTTTGCCTGCTGTTGCCATGCTCAGCCCTGGGTGTGCATTTCCAGGTTCCCTTGTAGGTTTGTCTGGGACAGAAGGGAAGGGTGGAGGGAGAAGCCACAGCCCTGGATTTGGGGCAGGGGAGCACTCAGAGCCAAGCCCCAGCTCAGCACTGCCCTGCAAGCTGATCACTGGACCCACCCCAATCTGCTGCACAATGCAATTGGATTTCAATTTCCCCAGGAGCTGGAGGATGGATCCAGGTGATGAAGCCTTGCTTAGGTTAAAGTCAGCTGAAAGCTTTCTGCAGAAAAAAAATGCACATAAGGCACTGCAAAGGAATTAATGACTGATCATGTTTCCCCAGTGCTTTTTCCTTTATTAAATATTTTTGTTAACCAAATTTGCATGACCATTCTGTTCAGCTTTGTTCACAATACTACCTAAAACATAAAAAATTGTCTTTGAAAAATGGGTTTTTTCCTTAAAAGGAACAGAAGGCAATTCCATTTCTTGGATAATTTTTCTTGATAAAAATTATGAACTTTTTTTGTATTGAAAATTAGTAATGGTACTTTATATATAGCTTAAAATATTTTCCCTTCTCCTGGAGGCAAGACTTGAAGGCCTCTGGCACCACCATTGACCAAACAATGAAAGAATTTATTTGCCATGAAGCTTTAACAAAACAGCTCCAGAACATTTAATTAAAAATGCTGCAGTTCTTTTCAGCGAAGAGGAAGCCTGACAGAATTATACTTTGCAGAACTCCTTTGCTTCATTGCATGCACATTTCAACATCAGACCATCAAACACTTCATCAGTTTATTTCCATTCTAATCTGTCATTTCCCTGGCAATAACCTACTGGAAGTTACTCTCTCTGCATATTTCACCAAGATCAGCTCATTAGTTTCTTGTCCACCAACCTGCTTAATTACATCCCATAGTGAAACTGCATTAATTTTAACAGAAGTTGTGTGTCATTCTGCAGCCTGATTTGGGTGTTTTGATCCCGTTTCTAACAGACATTTTCATCCCTGGTACAGAGAGTGCCACTCACCCAGTTTGAAGCTCACAGGGATAAAGCCCATTTTGTGTAACTCAAAGTGCCAAGGGCAGCCCGTGGAGCCAGAGCCCATCCTGGCACTGATGGGATTTGTACCAGCCCAAAATGGCCCTTCCTCAACCTGCCCTAATCAAACAGAACGCAAAGCAACCAGGGACTTTCACTCAAATATTTACAGAGGGGTGTTTTTAATTATAGAATTGAAAAATTTTCAACTATTACACTGGGGAGATTTACATGAGCTTATTATGACTTTATAGACTTGATCTGGTTTAAATTATGAAAGCCTTTTATAACTTCCTACATAAGGATCCAGATTAGAATTTCTTTAATCAGCTCAAACATATAACATTTGAATTAACCATTCTTACAGTGTGCTTTTCCTGGTGGAGATTTAGAGAACCCCCACAAAACAGGTACACAGATTTGCTCAACAGAGAAACAGTGAAGCAAACAAAGCCCCAGCACTGTGACTGACAATCAGCACCAGATATGACTTGGGCTCTACAGACTTCTTTTTAAACAGCCACAATTCTTCAAAGAATATTTTTGAAAGTGGTCTTCCAGGTCCATTTGACAGATATGTGTGTGTGTATATATATATATATATATATATGTATATGTATATATATATATATATATATATATATATATATATATATATATATATATCTCCACTAAATCATTATGGTAGCTCTATTTTATCAAAACATTTTTTAGTCAAACCTTTGCTTTATCAAAAGTCCAACCACTCATTAGTTCAACCAGATTTCCACTGGAAAGAAAATTTTTAAGAATTATCCCAGCTGTGAAGGTGAAAGATAACCAATATTCTGAAATGCATTTGGGGAATCTTGGGCTGATTAACTTGGAGTGATCTGAGATGTGAAAGCTGCACTGTCAGTCAGAGCAGGGACTCAGGGCAGGTTTTTTCTCAAAAGCCAATCTGCACCTCAGAATCCCTGATGAGGGACTGACACACTGAAGCTTCCATCTCAGTGGAAATCTAAGTTTTAGAACCTTCTTATTCCTACAAATGAAAAAAAAATTGTCTGTTTCGCTGTAAATGTCCATGCTGTTAAAAAAACAGGATATATTGTATTTTCATTATTTTCACATGATTGAGATACAGTTTTTAATTCTCACTTTTTGATGGATCCAGCCAGCCACAACAACCACTGTGGAATTTTTGTGGAGCGTTTCCAGAGATAAGATGACTAAAAATAGCTGTCAATAGTCAGGATCCCTGTAGAATAGTGGGCAATACTGAAATGGTAAAGTGGATTTCCTTATAAGAAAAGAGATGGTATGTTTTGTGAAATTAGGCCTTTGTAAGAGATCTTGTGAAGGTAACTTTAAAACTGAGATCCAAATGGTTTTTAGATGTACCTGAAGACTCCTTGTGAGTGCTAACTGGGATACCTGGATGGAGAAACCCAATTCTGAGCTCCTGAGTGCAGCTGCCTCTGATGTCAGGAGGAAAATCCTCACTGCATCAGTTGTGCAAAGAAAATGGAAATTCACTTCAGTGGATCATACAGGTCCTACTATCACAAAAGCAGCAGTTGTCATTAACTCTGATCAACTGGCAAACAACACAAGAACACAATTGTCGGAATATCAGAACACAATTGCTCTGCAACACTTTCATTCTCCAAGTTAACTGGTCGGTATACAGCATCAGGAATTCCCTATAAAGCACTGACCCACAAAGGCTCCCAGCACACCAGGGGCTGTGGGGGAAAGCATCCTTCTCTGGGGTCAGAAATGCCCTATAAAAAGCCACCCTTCTCTGGGTCTGTGTGCCCCCACAGCCCCAAATCCCACCCAGCGCTCAGGCCTGATGTCCACTGCTCGATCCCAGCAGAACTCAAGTGCACATGTAAGTGCTTTGTTGAACAAGGAGGGATTTAGGCATGTGCTTAAGTACTTCACTGAGCTGGGACCAGGCTGCTATTTATAGCGAGCTTTTTGGTCCGGTTTTATTGTTCCACACTTAAAGCCATCCTATGGCTTTTCCTACTCTATGCCCTCCCCTCACACACAGCAAACCTTTTAGGGCTGCAATCTCCTTCCAAAAGTCACAGGTTTCAAATCAGAATGGGTATTAGAAGCTCCTCCACAATTACATATTTTTTTCCATCATATTTACACAGAAATATGCAAAAAAAGAAAACAAAGTTAGGCTGAATGGTAGTAAAGTCATGAAGCCAGAAGTTGTATGGAATAACAGGATGAAAAATCCCACCCACCCCAGCACTGAAGCACCCACAGAGGAACCAAACACTGATGTGTGCACCCAGAAATGTTCATTCCAATTTCCCCAAGTGTCCTTTGCTGTGCAATCCTCTGTTCCACAGAGAAATTCGGGCAGAGTCAGGTCTGAGGCAGGATTTCACTGAGCTTGAGAAGCCATCAGTGCTGAGCAGCCCGTGCTGCTGCAGAGGCAGACTGCGAGCAGCACCGAGTGAAAACACCGAAACACTTCCCAATGACTCCAGTGCAACACCAGCACCTCTGTGCTTCCACTTGGAAAAATAAATCTCTCCACTGCAGAGGCATCCGGACCTATCAGCTCATCTTTCAGTGTTAATGAACGTGTTCACACCAATCCTCGTTTTGATTAATTTATGTCTTTTCACAGATACCGGTATAAAGACAAAAAAATCCACATCTCAGAAATCTCACAATACTCCATCTGCTTTTATAAAAACACTATATATATAGTGTTTATATAAAATTTTGTATATATCTATGTTGTTGTTTTACAGATCTTGTGTTCCCCATAAAAACACACACAGGTTCTCAGTATTTACACACAGATAACCCAAAGCTGTGCTCCTGGGATCCCTGAAAACCCGGCTGGAGAACAGCGGCGGGGTCAGCCGGCAGCCCTGGGTTAGTGCAGCCGGGAACGGAGGGTGAGGAATGGAAATGGATAACAGGGAAAGGATCCGTGCCGATGGTGTGGAGAACGGAGGGACAGAGGAGAGGCAGACGGGGAAGGATGGAGAGGGAGCGGTGCGAGCCAGCGGCGGCTGCGGCTGTGCCGGGGAGGGGCTGCGGGAATGGGATGGGGAATGCGGGAATGCGGGGAGATGGGACGGGATAGGGGAAATGCGGGGAATGAGGGAATGGGATGGGGGGAATGCGGGCAATGAGGGAATGGGACGAGATGGGATGGGGGAATGCAGGGAGATGGGACAAGATGGAATGGGGGGAATGTGGGAATGCAGGGAGATGGGATTGGGGCTGCGAGGATGGGACGGGAAGGGATGGATGCAGGAAGAGGAGGGGGATGCAGGGAGGGTTGAGATTACAGGGAGAGCAGAGATTACAGAGCTGTGGGATGCAGAACTTGTGCTGCACAGCAGGAACAGCCACTTCCCAAGGAAATCCACTGTCAAGCTCTGCCTGTGGAAATCTTCCACTGAGAAACTCGCTCTGCCTGATTCCTCCCGAGCTCAGGGGGACAGGATCTTACACATCCCTGAAAATATTGGCATGTGAACAGCACTAAAGGAGGCTCCAGCATCCATTTCTCCTGTAATTCGTGACTTTCCGTTCTGACTGCCAAGATGCATTGAAAGGGGCAAAATCATCCCTCAAAAGCACATTATTTCATCAGAGTGCCCAATAACCCAAAGCCACTAAAATCACAGAGAGAAGCTTTTCACCACTTTCAGGAGGTACTGAGCCCAACTGCAATAACCTCCAGCTGAATTATTAATGGTAACTTGTAAGCCATTATCATGGAAAGATCTCTATTAGTCACCAATTTGCAGCGTTATTTTCAAAAACATCCAACCGAGGGATGCACAAATCCCATCGACAAGCCAACAAGACTTAAAATTCCATTTGGCTTCCATTTCTCGTCTTTTTAAAAATCCTGCCCTTAATGTATTAAGCCTTCCCACTGCATTATCAATAACTTATTTGACAATCAGGCCATAAATGTTACTTTACAAGAACACAGCCCTTGGTACTAAGTCTAGACATTCTCTCCCTAGGACTGGACGAAATTTTAGCTACAGGGCATTTGGTTCTAGGCAGGTTCTCCTACTTGAAATGCAAAGGTTCTCAGAAAGGTGTCCTCAAGAACAGCAGCAAAAAACCCGATATTTTGATGTACAGAATAGACTTGGTTGTGTATGTGTAGAACACATCACACTTCACTTATACATAAGTAAATGGCTTTAATGCTCTTATTATACTACATATAACACTACAAATATCTTACACGTACGACCAGAGCTTTGTGCTTACAGCAGCATTTTCTATCCAAAATTCCCAGCAGCTTTACAAGTAGTGATTAATTAACCCTTGAAGCAGGCAGGTTATGTGCACTCTGTAACAGCTGAATGTTAAATCTGAAACAACAGCCCACAAGGACAAGTAAAGAGTACAGAGACACAAAATGTCCCCTAACAAAGCAGGTAACACACACAGTTTGTACTCCCGTCCCACGCCACAGCCCTCACACACCTGCATTTTTTCAGTCTTTTCTTGAGGAGGAAACTCAGGATATCACCAAGCTGGAGCTGTGCTAACAAGATAAAGGGCTGAGCATGGAAGCACTGCTAAGGCTGCAGCTGCATTTTATTCTGATTTAAGGGAAAGCATTGGCTGGGATCTTAAGGGCAGCAATACATTTCAAGTGAGCATCATCACAAGCAAAGAGAACTGACCAGTGACACACTGAAAGGAAGCACAAGAAAGAAGTGGAATTCAGGGCAGCAACTTCAGCAAACTCAGTCAAACGATTTGTGACATCTCTTAAAGGGAGGATCAAGGAATTCAGGCAAACTGACAATGACCAATGAAAAGTGTATAAAATAGTGCAGGGGGAATATAGGAAACACTGGGAGAGGCTGTTACACCCAGAACCTTCAAAGGCTTTGACTTGCAGAAGAGATTGTACAAAAGGTGAAACAAGAACATTCAACAAAGAATTAGAATGGCACAAACTGCTCAGTTCTGATCCAGATGAGCCAACACACAAAAGGATCAACAACTAATGAGGGACATAAAAGGCAATAGGAAAAGGATCTATAAATACAACAGAAGTAAGTGGGAGAAAAGAATAAGCAGAGGCTCTAGTATTTAATGGGAAAGGAGAGAAAATAACAGATGGCAAAGAGAAAGCTGAAGCATTCAGTACTTCCTTCATATTCTTTTATGTTTCCTTCTAAAGGATAATGAAAAGCAAAAATGTTTCTAAAGTGATTTTCACGGGGAAGACAGGACCAGAGGCCTGAAGAAAGAATAGGCTAAAAAGTATCAAAAGCAGCCAGACACACTCAGTCTGCTAGAGAATGATGAAGTTCACCCCAGAGTACTTAAGGAATTACCCAAAGCCATCCCCAAACATTAGCTATTATATTCAATAATGCACAGGGGGAGGGCAGAGCTCCCAAAGGACAGTGCAGAGGCAAAAACTCCAAGTGTGCAGCTCCAAAAGGAGCAGCAAAGCTAAACTGAAGAAACTGCAAACTCAACCACCTCCCTTTTACACCACAGAGGAAATTGGAACAAGTTAAATCACCACGGAGGTACCTCAAGGATTAAGTGCCTGAAAATAATCAGAACATCAAAGCAATGACATTTCCTTTTTGATAAGGTGACTGGGCTACTACAGAGGGAAACCCCAGTACCAGACTGGCTGCAGTAAGGCTTTCTGTAACTGGCCAACATGGTATTTTCATGGGATGCAAGGACTGATAGGAAATTGCAGTTTAGTGGGTGTGGTTTCTTAAAAAAAAAAATCAAAAACCAAACAACCACCCAAATTAAAAGTGATTGCTAAAACTCACTGCCAATGGAATTCATCTCACAACTCAGTGCATACATTAAAAAATGCTAGGAGAGAAAAATTTTTGTGAAGGAAACGGGTAGGGTTCATATCATCTCCAACCACAAGAAAACAAGATCAAAATTCAAACTAGAATGAATTCAAACTTGAAGCATTGATGGACTTGTTGAAAAGTGAAGTGCAAGCCGAACAAGTGCAAATCTTAACATCAAGAAAAACACTAAACAGAAATCAGCTGAGTTCTGTTGGAAGGGTTCTAAAAGCCACAGGTGACTATAAGTAAAAAACAGTATAATGGTGTTTTTAAAAATGCCATATTTTGTGCCAGGATGTCTAACAGGGCTGCCACTCACACAGTAACCTTTCCATTCTTCTCCACTGTCCAGAAACTTGCAGAACATGAGTGGTAAAAAAAAAAAATCACAAGAAAATTCACAGTAAATGCAACTCTGTCTTGTCATCCTATGTAGCTGGGGAGCAATAAATGTCAGCAGTGCCAAGGGGAAATATGAGGGGAGCAGCACTGGGTGACACAAAAAGCAGTGTAATGGTGTGTCTTTGCAGGGAACACACCCATTAACACCAACCTTCACAGCCCATAATGGCATTTCCCTGTTCCTGCTGCTCTCCAATCCTTTAGCACTTGACACAGAACCACCAGGGCCGCTGTAGATAACACATTAATTTTTCAGAGTATTTAACCTTTCTAGAAGAATCGTTCTACATCTTCCAGATTGATTCTTGTGACATTTTCAAGCTTAACTAAAAAATGGGCCTAGTTCTTGTCAGGGCTTTTGGACACCTCCTGTAATTAAGAAAAACCCAATGATGTGGAATAGATCTTTTCCAGGTAGAATTTTAACATTTCGTCTTCGTGTAATTATTTTCTACTGTTTATAGGCTAAAACTCAGGCCAGTCTTCTATTTTTTCTTCACATGACCTGATTTAAGGCTTGTAAAATACTTCACACATGAGGAAAAATGCTGGTGAGCATGAAGATTTTGTAGACTAAAGTAAAGCATTAACACTGCATTTGAACCTAAGGCCACAAATTCAATGCAGTTGTAAATACACTTAATAATGCCATCACTTTGTTTTAAATAATGAAATTTCTTCTCAAAACTTCCATTGTGCTTTTCCTGTAACTGCAGGCCAGCACCTAAAAATGCACATATCCTTTTCATCAGATGACAAAAAATGTAATTCTTAATTTTTCTGCTAATTACTTTAAGCTTCAGCAATTGCAAAAAAAAACTGATGATAGCATATCTTGATTATCATAAATCTCCTCATTCATACTTCTTCTTAAAAATATTCTGAAATGCCTATTGGGATAATTTCTAGGAACCCATCATCAAGCTATTGGGAGTTTCCAGTATGGGTTACAGAGAACATTCCCTGAAAACACAATTCCTATTATTTCAATCCTCTTACACAGTATTAACCTCTTTAAATAACAACAGCAGTACAAAAAAACTTTAAAATGTCAACAAATTACCTGAGTCACAAAAAATGGAATGCAGGATCATCTAAAATATTGCCATGTTTTGTCTGTATTTTCAGCTGTTCTGAATGCAATCACACCTTCCAGGATGGAAGATTTCCCATCAGTGGGAATTACTGTCCCTAATGAAGAATGGCTGTTCAATAAGCAGGACAGAATCCACAGGATCAGCAAATGCTTTCAAGGTGACTCTTTCTGCACAGGAAAGCTATCCAGGGGTTTGGAATCTCCTGCTCATCATGAGATAACAAAAGGAGTGTGCTGGGCATGAGGATCACTGATAAAGCATCAGGAGAAATCCTGTTCACCAGTAAACTCCTGAATCCTAAAGCATCCCATGAGGAGATGCAGCTGGAGTGGGCAGCAGCAGCTGCAGTGTCTTGGAGCAATCTTCATCCCTGATGGATGATTTTAGAGGAGGTATAATTTTCATAAGTTCAATACAAGCTATTTGAGCCTTTTTAATAAATAAGTCAGGCTCAAGGCAATTCCCCAAACACTGTGGAATTAATGATTTCTCAATCTTTGAAATAGAAACTCTGAACAGAGACAGCTGCATTATTTTGGCTTCACAACACACACAAGGTTTTCAAAACTTGAAATGTGCATCCAAGGTCACTCTGCTGGAGTGTGAGGGGGAAAAGTGATTCAGCCTTGCAGCTCCAAACCCCATCCCTTCAACAATTAGCATCACTCCTTGATGAACATGCAAGCCCCTGTGCCAGTTTCTGTGTTTACACAATCCCACAGCAGAAACACCTCGGAGCACCAATGAAATCAGGCAGGTCTGGCTCTGAACACCCTCCCTGCTGAGACTTTTTAAAGGCATTCCACCACCCAGGGAATAAACTCACTGTGCAAACACAGGTCCCTGTATTATGGCAACTGGGCAGCCCCACACACAGCCCCACTGCTGCTGCTCCCTCATGGCACCCCAACCTTGCCTTCCCAAGCCTCTGGCACCCCAAATGGGGCAGCCTCAGGAGCTGAGCAGTTCTGGGGGTGTGAATGGGAGCAGCAGTGATGGAGGGACTGTAAAACCCAGCAGTGCAAGGCTTTGGGTCAGGGGAGAGAAAGGCTGGGAGCAGATAAATGAGCATCCACAGGAGAATTGCTCTGGAGGCACAGAGGGCATTAACCTGAGCAGGCTCTTCAGAAATGCCTTTTCTGCACAGCTAAAGGTGTTCAATGAACTCTCCAAACACACTTCCTATTGCACTAATTAAAGCTGTAGCAACCTCTGCCTCCCAGAAATATTTAAAGCTTTTTTGGTTTACATTCCAGTGTGTGGAGGGCGCCCCTGCAGCACACCAGTTGTTTTATTTGGATGTTACAAAATAGTCAAGGATTCTGAGCATAACTTCCAAAAGAGGTGAAAAAACAGCCTTTTACATGATGACCCTTGGATACAAGCCCATGCTGCTGGATCTGGGGCCATCAGCAATATGGGAGTCACACACCCCTTAGGAAATGCTGCCTCAGATAACATAGATGTGAAAAATTGGTCACACCCATAAAATGGAAGTCTGAAATATTTCACTGCTAAATAAGTCCATTTATAAACATTTTTTTCAGAGATAAGTCATTCTGATTTAACCAAAAATTTTGTAGCACGAGTATACTGAGACCAAGCTGGATCTTAGCAATTGTGACACTCATTGCTGTCACCTCTGCCATCCTGTGACACACACATCTTTCTTGTTCATTCTCACTTTTCCTTTCTCAAGTATCTTATATTTTTTGTCTCAGATAAGTAAAGCTACTTGTCCTCTTGCATTTGCCACTTCTATTCATAAAATTTTTATTTAACTTACTTTTTACAAACTTTTTCTTTCCAAGGACAGCTTAAGTTCCACCGTGAACTTTGCAAATTGCAACCATTTCCTGCACAGTGTACATTAAATGTAAAGCTGTTTGGAAACTGAATTCTTATGCCTGACACACACATTCCAAGGATAAGCATCACCAGAAGTTTGAGCTTTGTTCAGACATTTGTTTCAAAAGATTTCAGCAGACACACAATTTTGTTTAAATGTAAACATCCACTCTGTTCCCAATTATCTCCTTTGCTATCATCTCCCATCAGACTGCCACTAAAACAATCACTTCTCTCTTGTACAATTACTCTGCTTTTTCCTCTGGTCACTGCAGATGACTTTTCCCCAGCTGCAGTCCTGAACCTATCCTTAAGTTACAATCCAAGTTTTAGAGGGTTTTGAGTATCAGAAAGTCCTTTTTAAATTCATGTGCTCCCCTTTAAACTGCCTACAATAACCAGAATACACAGGTTTTGTTGATGCAGATAAACTCCAAGCACTTTGAGGGTTATCAATATTCAGACAAACAGCCCAACTTCCCAGGCACATCACAAGGTTTTTGTGGTGAATGACCTAAGGTGCTTTATTGTTGGATAACCAAGGATAAGGAGCCAGACAAATGCACCAGGTTTGACTCAGGCAGCTCCAAAAAGGCAGCAAACACTGTCAGAGGTGCCTGGTATGTGACATGGGACATAGAGGAGACTCAGAGCCCTCTGAAACAGTGACAAAGGCCAGGAAGGGAGACCTGAGGCATCTCCAGTAACACCCAACACCTCTTTGGGGAAGCCAAACCAACCCCAACCCACTGGCTACGATAGGTCTCCATTCAGCCTCCTCCCTGCACTCCTCCAGACCAAACCCATGGAGGTCACAGCACCACAGGACACCATATAAATATCACCATTATCTCCCTATGGAGCTTGGCAAAAACATTAAAAATATACTTAGCGTGATCAGAAAGCAGGCAATTGAATGGTTAAAGAATAAGGGTGGGATAATGTTGCAGCAGAGATGGCCACAATACAAAGAGTACCTCCAAAAAAACTCAGAAAGTTTCAACCCAAACAGTCACCACTTCAGAAGGCTTCAGGGGTCTGCCCACACACAGTAACATCATTCCACTTCAGAAGGCTGCAAGTAACTGCCCTTCTTGTTCTCAGCCCAGCCTTTTATCCCCTCCTGTTAATGCATTGCACCTGTGTGCCCTCTGCTCCCTTCCCTGGTTGGTCAGTGCCCCTGCCTCGTTACCTTCAATGCTGCTCACCTGCTGCTCACAGCTGCACCCATTGGGGGTGAGAATGGGTCACAGCCACAGCTGTGCCCATTGGGGGTGAGGATGGGGCACAGCCACAGCTGCACCCATTGGGGATGAGGATGGTCACAGCCACAGCTGCAGCCACTGGGGATGAGGATGGTCACAGCCACAGCTGTGCCCATTGGGGATGAGGATGGGGCACAGCCACAGCTGCAGCCATTGGGGATGAGGATGGGTCACAGCCACAGCTGCACCCATTGGGGGTGAGGATGGGGCACAGCCACAGCTGTGCCCATTGGGGGTGAGGATGGGTCACAGCCACAGCTGTGCCCATTGGGGGTGAGGATGGGGCACAGCCACAGCTGCAGCCATTGGGGATGAGGATGGGTCACAGTTACTGCTGTGCTCATTGGGGATGAGAATGGGTCACAGCCACAGCTGTGCCCATTGGGGATGAGGATGGGTCACAGCCACAGCTGCACCCATTGGGGGTGAGGATGGGGCACAGCCACAGCTATGCCCATTGGGGATGAGGACGGGGCACAGCCACAGCTGTGCCCATTGGGGGTGAGGATGGGGCACAGCCACAGCTGTGCCCATTGGGGGTGAGGATGGGGCACAGCCACAGCTGTGCCCATTGGGGATGAGGATGGGTCACAGCCACAGCTGTGCTCATTGGGGGTGAGGAGGGGTCACTGCCACAGCTGTGCCCATTGGGGGTGAGGACGGGGCACAGCCACAGCTGTGCTCACTGGGGATGAGGATGGTCACAGCCACAGCTGCACCCATTGGGGATGAGGATGGGTCACAGCCACAGCTGCAGCCATTGGGGGTGAGGATGGGGCACAGCCACAGCTGTGCCCATTGGGGATGAGGATGGGTCACAGTTACAGCTGCACCCATTGGGGATGAGGATGGTCACAGCCACAGCTGTGCTCATTGGGGATGAGGATGGGGCACAGCCACAGCTGTGCTCATTGGGGATGAGGATGGGGCACAGCCACAGCTGCACCCATTGGGGATGAGGATGGGTCACTGCCACAGCTGTGCCCATTGGGGATGAGGATGGGGCACAGCCCCACTTCCAACCACCCCAAACTGTGTGCCTACAGGACAGAGGGACGTGCCAGACATTTGGATCAATGTCACACCCAACAGCCTGGATAATCAAGGGGTTGTGGTCCTGGATTTACAGCATGCGGGCAAAGAACAGTGCTGGTGATGGTATCAAATAGGAATTCAAGGTAACAGAATATCCTGCATTCATTCCACAAAGCGTTAAAGTGACTATGTTAATATTGACACTAAACTGAGCATTTAATTCATATTATTTTGCTTTAGGAAGAGCAATGCTCACTTTGAAAACTGAGCTTAACGTCAGACCATGAAGTCACTGCAGAGAATGCTGAGCTGCTTTCTTAGCGAGATACCACAGACAAACCACTTCTTCTCCACAGAAAAGTCATGAAAATGCTGAATGCTGCTTGAGTCAGCACATGAAAATCAGTCCCATGTAGGTGAGGGGACAGGGTCAGAAGCAAAGTGCTGCTGAGAACATGACAGCGTGTGTGTGTGCAGAGCCACTCAAAGCACTGCTTACATAACCAGGGCTCACAGTATCTACAGCCACACTCAGAATTCCTTAAAAGATTCCCTTTTACTCTTGGGGAGTTGAGTTACAGCACTATCAACTTTCACACGGGTTAAAAACTTACATTTTAGCTTATTTTGGGAGCAGTCAAGCCCTACTCTTCGTTGCTTTCAGCTTGCCTATCTTCCCAGCACCTTATCTTGGTACCCATGCTTCTCAAATAGCACTTTACTACAAAATACGCTTGAATTAAAGAGAAAGTAAAGAAAGTATTAGCACAGAATCGGGTTGGTGTAATGTGATAAAACTGAACAGTAAGATGGAAAAAAAAAAAAAAAAACCTACCAGCGAAAAGAGTCAGCAAGAAATACACAGAAAGTAATAAACTTTGGGACAGTTTAATTCAGCAAACAAGAGATTTTCTCTGCCTACAATACAGGAGGCCTTTCAAAGGTACAGAACGGAGACAGTGCCCCTCATTTCACGTTTCCAGCACAGTCTCCGCACCAGGATTTCAGCAGAGGAGCCGATTCTGTCGAGTGGGGTTAGAAAGCACATCCTGACGGCATCCATGCCCAGGTGGAGGCGGCCGGGGCTGCAGCGGCCACCCCAGCCCGCATCCCGGGCACCTGGCCGGGCAAAGTTCCCTCCCGCCGCCTTCTCCTCGGGCTTTCGGCCGCTCCAGACGCTCCGCTGGAGTACTGCCAGGCTTTGGAAACTACTGCTTGTGAAACATTTCAATCCCCCCGTGGAAAAGAAGAAGACAAACCCAAAAAGCCCCAGCGCGGCCGCAGCGGAGCTCAGCGGCACGGCAGGAGCCGGGCGCTCCCGGGAGGGTTTCTCCTTCCATCAGCCCGCCGGGCAGCGGGGCTGCGGGCAAACACCTCGTTATGACTCTCTCCAATTCATATTTCTGTGAGCAGCGGCGGGGGCAGCGTGGGGCTCCGCGGCCGCCTCCCAGCCCCCGGCCGGGGCACAGCGCGGCCACCGCCGCCTCCCGACCCGCTCCCATTCCCGTCCCCGAGAGCCCTCCGGGCTCGGGCCGGACGGAGAGCAGAGGTTTCCCGCAGCCGCTGCCCGCCCCGCGGAGCCGCCTCCATCCCCGCCCGAGCGCATCCTGCGGCCGCATCCCGCTACCCCGGCCCCGCTGTGCCGGGATGGGCTCGGCCCCGGCTCCGCTCCCGCCGCCCCCTCAAGGTCACCGCGGCTCGGGGCGGCCCCGGGGGCGCCGCCGCCGCTCCTACCTGGGCCGGCGAGCGGAGCGGAGCCGCCGGGAGCGCGGGGCCGGCGCTGTCCCCTCACCGGCGGCAGCGCCCGGGGACTCGGGCCGCGCACGGCGCCTCCTCCTGCGCCGGGGCCGCTGCGCTGCGCCGGGAGGCGGCGGCTCCGTCACACTTAGCGGGGAAGCCCCGGGGGGGGCGGGCAGCGCCGCTCTCCCCACCCCGCGAGGTGCCGGAGCCGAGCCGAGCCGAGCCTCCCCCGGCGGGGCTGGGGCTCCCCTCAGCGGGGAGAGGCTGCGCCGCGCCCCGCTCCGCTCCGCAGGGCTCCCGCAGGGCTCCGCAGGGCTCCGCAGGGCTCCGCAGGGCTCCCGCAGGGCTCCCGCAGGGCTCCGCAGGTGCGCGGGCTCGGGGGATGCGCGCAGGTGAGCGCGGCTCTGGGGCGCCCCGCGTCTGTTCAGCACCGAGCGTTTGACACCAGCGCCTTCCTCTCGCTTTTATTTTTGCTCAACACGCGGCGGTTTTCTGACAGAATTCTGTAAAAATCTCAAGGGGAAAGCCTGGCGCGGATTCTGAGAGATGGAGAGTGCCGCCCTGGGACGCAGCACCTGGGGAAGTACAAAAAATGGGATTGTGATGTACGGGTGATGTGCGTTGCACAGACTGAGCATCAGCCCTCCAGATTTAGAAAATTAGTAATAAAACCCCACCCCGTGACTTAGATTTGAAGATACTGGTTCTGTTTGCAAAGAGGATGGCATCTTTGAAATGCTGCCAGAGGAGTTAATGCCGGGTATTTAACCAACACGTTCTGGTTTTACACATGGGCTTAAGTTAGATTTCATAACAGTTCTCTTGTGCCACATAATCTTTTCACCTTGAGAGTTAAAACCAGTTACCAAATGTCCCCAAAGCTGAACGGAGACAGAGGGGATTTGAAGAGCAGAAATGTGTATTTGGTAGGTGGGATGGGAGTTGTGTGGTGGGAGGGATGCACACACATCACACAGCACCTGCAGACTGCTACAGTGAACAACACCAGCATTTTACTTGGAAAACTGGAAGTATTCCACCACTTTCTATTGGTGAATAGCAGCGCTGCCCAGCCCTGGTTGTTTGACAAATGATACACTGTTAATTATATTCTGATTACTATCTTGGCTTCTTCCTTAACACCATTTAAATTCCAGTTTTAACCTTATCTCAGCAAGGACTAAAGGGAAAAGTAGGACAGGCAACATGAAAGTACAAATCCCTCCACATCTTTTAAAACTCTTTCTAACTTATTGAAAGCCAGGAGAAGATGTTACAGTATATTTGTAGAGCTTTCAGACAAGCTTGTTAACAAAATCCAGACTTGTAGGTCTCACCAAGTTCAGTTCCCAGCTTTGGAAGAAAATCAGAAACCTGTAAGTATTCTGCAAATATCTAGATTGGTTTTCTCATCTGATCTTAAACCACATGCCTACTGTCGAGTGAGAGTGAACAAGGGAGGGAGCTTTCCCCTGCTACATTTCCCTGGGTCATGAGGAAGATCAAACCAACTGAGAAAAACTAATCAAGCAGCAGTTTTTTGTTTTGACAATGCTTAGAAAGATGGCAGAGAAAGCCTGAATGAAAAGTTTACAAAAATAATCATGCAAACATTAGGTAAATGCAGTGCTATTTTCAGCTCGTGCTTATTAATCATTTAAAGCAGATGATTGGAGTGCCATTTGAAAAGCATTAGATGTGCATCCTTACTAGCTGCCTGCAAATGCATTTCACTGGCAATTCTGTGCTGTACAAAAACATGACATCCCCCAGACTGTTTTCACAGAAATCCTGAATTCCACACCCAGCTCCACCTGTTAAACCCACAGGCTCCCAGAGCAGAGCTCAGGGCTGAAATCTCCCACAGAAGGACAGTCTCCATCATGTGATTCTCACATCAGAGCATCCTCAGAAGGTCAGCTACTGCAGCTGGAATTAATAGCACCAGCAGCACAAACAAATGATTGCTTTCCTTGCTTGCTCTCCATCTTGAGATGTTTTTAGCCCCCACAACTGATTTTGTCAATCATGGTGAAATAGCAGAAGTGTCTGGCTGTTTATCACTTCTGATAAGCAATGAATGACAGAGCAGATTTCTTCATTTCAACATCTCCTGCCTATGGAAATCTCTCCCCATGCAGACAGTGAAGTAGAATTTTCTACATTTCTGCCAGCTTTAGAAGCTGTCCCCATGTGTTTTATAAACATGACAGGGGCCTCAGCACATCTTTCCTGTTACTACAGCATTTCTAGGAACTCAACCTCTTGCATACAGGTTTTAAAAACACTTAAAGTGTGATGTTAACAGTAACAACATCAACTAATGACTAAATGTAACGCTTCTTATTATATTTTAGAGATTAGGGCTGTTTGTGTTGTGTTTTTCCCTAAATTCCTTGCACCTCCTCTCACCTAAGGTGATGCTTAGAGATTCCTTTAAATTCTTCTCATTTTCCTGGTTAAAGGGGTAATGTGTGCATAGCGGGGGGCAACTCCTTCACCAAAAGAATGAAAATGAGCAGAGATCATGCAATCACTAAACTCTGGCACTGTGCTTGCCTCAAGTCTGAATAACCCAACAGTGACTTATCCTTCTCAGGTTTTAGCTTCACATCATTTTCACAACCTGCAGCTTAATTTCCACACCAACAAAACAGGAGAGGATTTTCAAGGAAATTTCAGAAAGGAAGTGACAATGGGTGCCAGTTGAGCTTGGATTTTGGCTGTATTATGTGAGAATGGAGCAGCTATTGGTATTTCAGCCTCCTTTGGGAAATTTCTGCAACTATATGTGTGTGTGAAAGGACACAACTGTGATGTCTGGATACCACATATAAACAGAGCATCTTCTATCCTATGAGCCCTCCTGCACGCACAGTTTATCTTTGAACTGCTGCTGGTGCCAAGAGGCAGCACTGAGAATGAAAGGGAAGAACTCTGAATCTGCCAAAAACAGCAATTTGTGCATCAAGAGAGCAAAGTGCAGCCCTGACAGCTGTGCTCACCCTTCAGCCACAGAGGTGCTGCCTCCAGGAGTGGTGACCCAGCCCTGAGTGAAACACGAGCAGCAGGGAGGACATTTGGGGCGCCCACACTGCACTCCCAGCCACCAAACTGGGGCTTTTCCAACAAATTGGGACATTTCATTGGAGCTTTTCCAACAAATTGGGGCATTTCATTTGCAGAATGTTCAGGCCCAGCCATGGCTTCTATTGAGGAAAAACTCCCATGGTATCAAATGCCACCAAAGTGTGGCACGAGTCCAGCATCTGATAGAGTAGAAAATGTATCCCTGTGAATCGCCAGTGAGATCTCCTGCAGTAATTTCACACCCTCACACCAGCCTGCCAGTGAAAAGCCAAGCAGCCCTAAATATCTGCTGGCTTTAAGAGCAAAAGTAATGCCAGACAAAGGCTGTGTCAGTGAAACACTCTGTGATACTGCCATGATGTCTTGTAGCAACCAGCGTGAGGAAACTGATTTTTGCATTTAATGTTTCAACAGGAGAAGATAACAAAAACATGCCCTCTGCTTTGTTTGGAAAAAATGCAGACTGACCAGAGGATTATTAGGTATACTGGGATATTCTGGATCCATCCTTTTGCTGTTCTAATTCAGTATCAAAGCAAAAAGGGTCAATTGCAAAGGGCACATTTTGTTTGCACTGACATGAAATGACCTTGCTGTGGCCCAGGTCCAGCCCCACAAAAAGCAGAGACATTTCAACTTCCACCTGATGCTCAGCAATTCCTCAGGTCGCACACAGAGCTCCCAGGCTGCTGGTACTGCTGACCCTGACAGAAATAAAACTGACTAAAAGTTACCAATGGATTTCTCTATCAATGCTAACAAATATCAAAACAAATCTGGTGCTTCCCTGGCAGAAGCAATTCTCCAGCTGTAATTTGTTAAACATGACCTAAAGTTGATGATCTTGCAACCAAAAGCAGGAACAGCATAAAAGGCCATTTTCTCCCACATTTAGAACTCAATGGATGGAGGTGTCCACAACACCTTTATTCTAAAAAAAAAAAAAAAAAATTAAAATTAAATTTAAAATCTCCCTCATTTAGAACTCAATGGATGAAGGTGTCCACAACACCTTTACTCTAAATTTTTTTTAATTAAATTAAAAACCCTGACCAGTCAACCTGAAGCCACCACAACATAAAAGTCAGAAGAATATGGTGGATAGTGACAACATGATATTACAATTATATCTTTTCTGAAAGGGCCACAAGTTAGTTTTGCCAGATGCACAATCTGACTTGGTTTGTCATAATCTGCTAATTATATGTATATAAAAGGGGGCAGGATAACATTTTTGACCCCTGCACTCCTTAGCAGTCACACAGTTCTTTTACATACAGAGGGTAAATTGTGCAAAAGAGCTTTTTGCAATATCCAAACCTTTTTGCCACACACCTGGACAATCCTCTTAAGTGATGCAGCAAGACTGCTGTAAAAAAATCCCAAATTTTATATACCACTCATCCCACAGATTATTGTGAGAAAGCAGCTGGCAAAAGCAAAAGCTTTAGTAAGGATGACATTGCTTTGAGAACAACTTAGATATTTTGTTTTATTTCTTTATTAACATTGAAGTACACAAGGGAAAATGCTCAAGTGTTGGATTAAAAACTCTGACAACACTCTGAGAGGCAAAAGATGGTGAATTACCAAATGTTAAGTCACAGTACTGTTATTTTACAGTTAAGAACAGAAAAGACAACTTCAAATTGCATAATAATCACAAATAATCTCAAACATGTCCCTCTCTTTTTGATTTTTCTATCAAAAAATTTTTTATTTTCTTTTCCAAGAAAAATCCTGATTGACTGAAATAGGCACCAGTTTGCAAAATTAGTGCAAGTACCAAGGATCCTGGAAGTGGCAGAGCATTAAATCCTTGGACATGGGGCATAGGGCATTTCAGAAGCAAGAGAAAAATCAAATTTAAAAAAAACAAAGCAGTGAAAACAAAGCAGCAACTAAAGGTCAGTGCTGGAAAACCTGCTGAGTATCGGCAAATTTGTCTCAACATTCCTATAAATTTACAAGTCAGTCCTTGCTGTCTACAGCAGCTTCCTAAGGGGGAGCAGAATAATTGATTTAAATACTTTTCATCACCAATGGTAGCAGCAGAAGTTCCCAGAAAAAAATACTACACAAAAATACCTAAAATATTTATCAATAGCATAAAATTTATATTGCAAATAAAGTGAATTTAGCAAGGCAAACCAACCTAGATGTGGTCTCAGATTAATTTCATAAATGCCAGATTTCACTTGCTGCTGTTTGAGGAAGAATAATTCACTGGCTTGGAGAATTACAACATTTTACAGCATCTCCTTTGGACTGAAGGCTGTAAATTACAATCCTGCTCTTTTTTTAGGAAGCCCCCTTACCTTTCATACTTCAAGTCTTAATTAACACCAGCACCAGGGCAAGGCAGATCTGTCAGCATATATTTTTAGTGATTCCTTCAAGCCATAGATACCAGGAAAAACCGTCAGGAAGCCCTTGGATGCACTCAGGAGAGCCATGGCGCTGCAGAAGGAAGTTAACAATGCTGTTAGGCTGCTCTGCAATTTATCACCAGTGAAATCTGCTTTTTCACTTCTCCAGCTTCTGGCCAAACCTCCTGCTAATGAGCCCAGGGCTTATTTCTCACTGCATTTTACAAAAAATCACCTTGGATCTCCTCACAGCCACTGCAAGCCAGCCCTGAGGTGAGATGAACAGGTCAGACTCAGGTACAAAACATCCCCAAATTAACCCTACAATCACCCAGCACTCCCAAATCAACCCCAGAATTACCCAAGCCCTGGTGGGCTGAGCTGTCCCAGGGGCTGGTGAGGTTTAACTCACCTTAAACAGCAGCACAGAGGCCTTGCATGGCTCAGCAGGGACAGATCTGCATTTGTGTGGCCTCACCTGCAGCCTTCAGTTCTGCAAAGAGTGGGATACATTTATATTTATATTGTTTATATTTATATTTATGCTTATATTCATATTATTTGTATTTATATTGTTGATATTTATGTATGCTCACAGACCTAAAACAATGAAAACAGAAATAAGCACACCCAGCTGGCAATTCCAGATCTCCTTCAGTCTCCCCCCTTCCACCTCTCCATTATCTGCAGAGAGAATTTAAGGTGCCTACACACTTAAATTATGCACTTAAGGATTAATTAAGAATTAACCTCTGATATTGTTTTATAATTAAATCCATATATCTGTCTAATGATCCTGGGCATAAATTACAGTGATGAGTGCAAACAGCAGAAAGGCAAAAGTGTGCATGTGGATTACATTACAGATGGAGGAATTACAAACCTTCCCTTATTTTTCATTCAACCTTCTGAATTATAGCATTTCAGCAACATATTGATTTATATTGATCTAGAGCTTTTAGACAAAAAACTACTCCCAGTTAAAAACTACTTGCTTTTTTTTTTCTCAGCCAATAAATTCTGATTCTTTCTTATTCCTGTAGATATTAAAATTGTCATTTAAAGCTTTAAACCTGAACTTTGTCAACAGCAATACACTGACAGTTTTTCTCTCAGTATAACTTTCTACACAACTTTTAATTAACCATGGATAAACACTGGGATCAATTTTATTTTAAAATGCTTTTCTGGAGTGGTCTGAATTTCTGCAGTTATTGGTCTTGAAAATCCTCCCTTATCTTTAGTGTTTCCCATTGACAGTTGGATCAAAATTACCTTGGGAATAGTGCTTGACACAAAATGCCAGTGCATTGTACAAAAATGTTCCCCCAGTCCCTGAAATTTTAAGATTTAATTACCTCTTAGAAATGGTTTAAACTTTTTGCTATATGTAAGTGAAATCCCAGCACAAACAAGTTCTTGGGAGAAGTGTTATTCTCTTACAATGGGATTATATATGTGTATATATATGTATATATAATCTATATATATATATATATGTATGTATGTGTATATGTATATATGTATGTATATGTATGTATATGTATAAATTTATATTTTATATATGTGTAAATGTATGTATTTATATTTATATGTTTATGTTTATTGTAGATAATATCTATTTAATAGATCATATAATATATAATGTATATTCATATAGTATAATAATATATAATATAGAATATATATTAGTATCTAATATTTATTTATCTATTTATTTGTTCATTTATTTATTTTATATATATCTAGGAATGGTTCAGGCTTCAGTGCAAATGGTCTTGTCCTGCTGGGCTGCTCTCACTCCCAGGCTGATGCACACCCTGTCCTCACTCACAAACACTTCCTAATGAGGCAAACATCACTTTTATGTATCATATTACCATTTAAAACTCTCTACCAAAATAAACCATTTTTGATTGAGTAGGAGAATTTAAAATTAAAGAAATAAACTTGATGTCCCATCTCTCCTGAATGTGGAAGGACAAACGTTCCTGCTCACAGGCAGTGTCCCAGTTCTGCTCAGGAATCTTGGAGCTCAGCAGAGGACTGAGCTGGGATGTGCTGGAAAACAAAAGCTGGGACAACCCTTGGAAAGCTCCTGGTGGGTGTGAGCACTGACCAGAACAGCTCTGGGGTGACTGCTCAGGCTGAAAACTCCCTGGCTCTTTCAGAAATCCCTTCAGAAATCCTCCCCTTTGCAGCTCCATCGTTTGTTTTTGCCTGGAATGAACAGGCTGGATAAGCACCATCACTTTCCCCCCAGCAGCTCTGGTTTCTCCAGCCTTTTTCCTTTCTGAGCTCTTTGCACAGAGGGAGGTCCCAAAGATGGACTGTGCTGTTCCCACAGGAAGGAGGCAGCCAGGCCTTGGTCCTGCAAATTAAGTTATCTCTGTTTCCTCTTTCAGTTCTCTCCTGTCTCTGGTTTATTTCTTGGTTAAACCAATGCTCATTAGTTGTGTCTGTATTTAGTCTCCAACAACTGGCAAAATTGAAAATACACGTTTGAGTCAGCGTTAGGGGAGCTTCAGTAGGGAAAATCCAGGAATTTCTGCACTGAGGCAAATGTTCAAGGTTTAGATGAGGCAGCAAATCAACTCACAGAGGGCAGAGCAGCACCTGCCCAGAGGTTACACCCTTCCTGCAACCTGCTTTTATGCACAGAGGACAGACTTAAGGGTATACTCAGTTATTTCAGATCAAAGAAAGCAAACCTGGGTATGAAGATACAATATTTTTTAAAAGGTTGCTTTATTTCACAGGAGTAAACCTACATCAGAAAACAGCCACCTTCCATAGCCCAGCAAAAAAACCCCCAAAGACAAAAAAAACCCAAAAAAAACTAAAAAACCCCCCACAACCAACAAAGAAAATGAAAAAAAAAGGAAAAATTTAAAAACGAAAAAGGAAAAAACCCCAAACCAATGCAAAAAAAACCCAGAAAATCTTCATCTACTCCTTAGAAATTCTCTCAGACTACATACACGTTACTTACTTTTAATGGGCTGCACTGACATATATTAATCAGAGTCTCTGCTAAAGCAGTAATTATTGCAGTTCTAAGGGGGTGTTGAGGTAGATGTGCTTAGTACAGATTAATATTCCTTTAATTATGTAACTTACTGGGATCTGTGAGCTGGCAGGGCTGGTTGTTCCTCAGTGCCAGGCATACATGACAAAGCTTCACCAGTCTCTCATCTTTTCCCCCCTCTCCTGTTCATTTATCATAGGGTTAGATAAAAACAGCAGGGAAATGAATTATTCATGGTTTTTAGCACACTGAGGAGTTAATAAAAAGTTACATACAACTCACATGTGTGATTGCACAAAGCACTGATGTGACCTTGCTAAGCTGGAACAGGCACTCCAAGATTAGCCTGGCATGGATTTCAAGTGTATGAAAAACACAAAATTGCTTCTTAAAGCACTAGTACAGACTGTTTCATGCCTAAATCCTTGTTATGAGCAGTGTATTTATAGGACATGACTCAAGTTTGAAGTGTGCAAAGACAAGTAATCTCTCCTTGCTCATGGCAAAGTGGGGCTCCTGTGTTCAGATGCTCAGCCAACAATAAATCCTGGTCTGCACAGGGAAGAGCAAAGACAAACAAAGGTTTCCAGATAGCAATTTTTGGCATAATGATTGTGAAATATTGCAGCATTTTATAGCTGAGCAAAGGGCAGGGACAGGACAGAAGGAGGTGAAAAAGGGGAAGGAAAACCCCAACCCTCTGACCCTTTTCAGGTTGATGGTTTGCACACAAACCTGAGGCTTCTCCAGCTCACTTTGCCTTTCCACCATTGGTTACATCTCATTTTAACAGGGCAAAGCAAAAAGTAAGTGAAAAAAGATACCAAGGACAGAATAAATGCCCATCCCAGCACCACACAGAGAATGTTTTATTCATTCTTCATTCCCTGTCCTTGTGTAGCAATGGAGAACGTGACAGTGCATGATCTGACACAGCATGAACCAACTCTCCATGCCCACAAGGAGCACCATGGTAAGAGTTGTTTCTGTTCATCCATTTGTGAAAGAGATAATAGTTTAAGGAGTTTAAAAAAATCACATTCTCCTTTAGCAATACCTGAAAAAAAGTTAAATAAAATATTAAAAAGTATAAACTAATAAAAGAAAATAAATATATTGTTATGAATATTTAATATTCAATATAGAATAATTAATATAAAATAATATAAAATTTAATAACATTTTAAATTTTAATATAATATATTTAATACAAAATATTTGATGAAATATTTAAAAGTTACTTCAGTAACTGAGTTCTGCTAAGAACTCCTGGACAATGGTTCACCCTCAGCTGACAGAAGCAGGTCAGGTTTAAGTTTTCCTTACAAATTGATGCAAAAAACGATAAGATGAAGGATGTTAGATGGTTTTCTCCCAAAATGGTAATTACAGGTAAGCTGTGGGAAGTGATTTTTAATACCATTCTTATATTGGGGAAAACAGACTATGGAACAGAAAACCATCCATGACACTCAGACAAGTACACATGTACCAGTAACCACAGCTCTCAAGTCCTTCACCTTTAATCCTTAATTTTAAAATATTTTTAATTTGTGGAACTATTAATTTTCCTTGACTTAATGTCTCCTCACCTGTACAGTCTCTTTGTTTGTTCACATTACTGTGTTGTGTTGCATTATTACAGAGCTCCTGATTCCCAAAGGGTAAACTCCTGGTTAACTTATGTAGGTCTGACCAACAGTTATAAAAAATTATTCCTCCAAATGCACTTCTTTGTATCATGCTCTCTATTCTTGTCATGTCTGAATTAATATAACACATTGCAGCTTTTCCATGCTTTTACTGCTGGGGAATAATACATTTTTTCAAAGTGATTATTCCATGTAAGAAAAGGCTTTAAACTGGCAATACTTTAGGCATGTTATTACAAAGGTGTATAAAACCTGTTTGATATTATTGCCCCATATAAATTACTTTGGCCTCTTGCAACTCTTAATACCTTAAAAAAAGGAGCTTAAGGAGACAACCTTGCAAGGAAGAGACTCCATGCACTCTGTGTTTGGTGCCCTTATCTTCCCTTTCTCTTTATTATATACACTTGCATGAAAATCTCTCACTTTGCCACCACTTCACTCCTTTTCCCTTCCCTCTCCTATTGTGATGGAAATTATTCAAGAATTAACCTGCTGCCACTGACTCCTGGGTCAGTTTCTCTGTTGCTGTTTTTACATCATCTAACAAAGATTAATTTGGATCCAGGCTCTGAATGGCAGCTCTGGGAGGATCCAGCAGCCAGAGCCTGCACTCTGCTACTGAGCTAAGGAAAAACAGGACAAGTCTCACAGGCTTCAAGCTCTTGTGTTCACTTCTAAAAATGCAAACCTACAAAATAATCAGTGTATTTAAAGAGAAATCCTGGGTTTGGATTTTTTCCCCCTCAATGAGTTCACTGTTTATGATGTAATTAATGAGTTTATCAACTTTTTCTCTGCACATCACAAAAGAAATCTGAGAGTGGAAATTGCCTTGGGACAAACCAAGAGCCTGGTCTTCAAGGAGACACTTCAATGTTTAAAAATCTAAATGCACATTATTGAACTCTCAGCTGCAGCATGCCTTTCTGGAAAACAGCAAAGGAAAATAAGTACCAGCCTTAAGAAGTTCAAGTGTGTCACTGATGGTGGGGAGAAAAAAAAACAAGTGGCAACGTTTGTGCCTCTCTGCGTCAGCACAGACAAGTCCTGCTTGGCAAATGAAGCTTTGAGTGAGCATCCCTGGAGTCCACACACAAGAAATTGGAATGGAAAGGCAGGAATGAAAATCCAGTGTGCCAGAAGCAGCTCAAAGAACATTCCCAGGTGCAGCCAGAGAAACAGGGAGCAGGGAAACAACGCTGTGGGATGCTCAGGGCTGTGCTGTGCAGCCCCAGGTTAGCACATCTATCACATCTACCCAAGACACGCCTGTGCATCCACCAAGAGAGCAGCTGAAAGCAGAGTTTCACACAATAATCCAAGTCAAACAAAATATTTGAGAATTTTGTGCAGCTCTGTTTTCTGAGACCGCTCTTGCTCTTCCCCGTTTGTGTCTTCTGTGTGATGGTACTGACAGCAAAATGGGATTTGGAAACAGACCATTAAGTCTCTATTTGCAGTATCTCTTTGTAGGTTTTTCCATTTTTAAAATGATGGATGTTCCTGGTTCTTTGCTGTTTTCCTCAGGGGAAGGAAGGCATCTCTTTGGAATATGTACAGCCTGAAATAGCCAGTGTTTTTGGCTAATATACACAAGTGCTAAAAGCTGATGCTTTAGCATTTTAGCTTGTCTATTTTTCATTTATTTGCACTCCTGCAGTTCTTTAGTGTGTAACTCCAAACCCCACACCCAGTGCCAGCTGCAGCTTTCCCATTTTGGGCAGACACAACAATTCCTCTCCAGGCCTGGCAATCAAGGACACCTCACTGCCTCAGGGCCAGAGATGGGAAGAAAAGGGACTTGGGGGGAGCAAACTTGGGCTCAATGACTTCATTACCTGCAGCTGGAATTGGCAGATTAACCACCAATGTGCAAATGGACCAAACTTATAAAAGTATAAAAACCTGTGAAACATTGTCCATTTTTGGGTGTAGCCCCTGGGGGGCTTCATCTGCCCTAAGTGTACCTGCAGGCCCTTCAATAAACAGAACTGCTTTTTATTCCCTTCATTCTGGCTGGCCTCTGAATTTAGGTCGTCCCAAAAAGGCATCAAAGCAAAGGCACAGGTTTGCAGAGCCATGGAGGGGAAGAGGTTCAAGGCATTCTGTAGAACTGAGATTCAGAACTCTGCATTGTAAAATTCAGGCATTGGAGCAGCAGAGAGAGGTGAGAAAAGAATCCAAGTGCTGCCCATCAATAGAGCTGGAGCAAGTCAATAGGGATGTGCTGGTACCATGGCACCAGTGCTTACAGCCATGGCTGTGGCACACACACTACACAGCTGCTTTGGGACTTTCTTCCTCAAAGAGATACTCAATTACTCCTTAATTTAATTTTAGGTGGTGGAAATAGAAACACCTGTGGCTGTTTACCAGCTCATCTCCTCTGTTAGTATTGAACTGTGAGTTTATGTCCCTGAGACGAGGGCAAAGCAGCAGGGAAAGGCATTTTTTACAAAGACCATTAAAAAAGGGGAACCTGGGACACTTTTCTAATTAATTTGCAGAATTAAGATCAGGAGTAAGCTCCTGCCAAGTCCACAAACTAACAGGATCATCCAGGGATTTGCAGCATAAGGTGAATATTTGGGTTTGTCCCCTTTGGGGCAAGCAGTCATCACACACAGAAATAAATATAATCTGTGCTGTTCTGGGGTTTTAATCCCCTTTCTGTGCTTTATTTCTGTTACTTTGACTCCTCTTACAGAGCTGGTCTAAGTTGCATGGTGTTTAACACCAAGTGAATGGCAGAATCTTGAAGGTACCCAAATATTGCCAGCAAAATCCATTTTTGCATCTGGCTTGTACATCCAGTAGGGTGATGAGGATGCCACAGGGTGCACAGAGGAGTTCAGATATCAATGTGATCAACACATTATTGTAGATATCAAAACAAAACCACATTTAGAACTAACAACCAGATTCTTTCCTTGTACTCACTAATTTTTATGGGTGAGACTAATATCAGGCTGAAATTTGTCAGGATTTTTTTTTTGCAAATCTATCATTTCCTTAAGTGACAAAATAAATTTTAAAAGTGAGTCAGAAAAACCCTGTCATTTTCTCAGGCCACCCATCCTAGGATTAATTCTTAGGCAGCTTCCCCTCATGTGTGGCCTAAATTCCCATCCCATTTCACTGCAAGCCTCTTGAAAACTTGTTCATTACTATTCTCTTTGCAATTAGTATTTATTTACTGGAAGACTCCTCCCATCTCACCCTCAGACTTCCCTGCTGCAGAATCAACATGCCAACTCTTGCAATCCTTCCCAAGCCATCTTTGCCAGACCTTATTCCTGATTCTCCTCACGGGCCTCCCTCCAAATTGTCAACATCCTCCTCATGGCAGGGCTCCCAAAATTGGACACAGGGCTGCAGGAGGAGCCTTATCAGCAACTGAGTGGAAAGATTACTTCACCATCTCGCAGACAATCCTGTTTATGCAGCACAGCACTTGCTTTTTTTTGGTACTTGTGTTCTTTGGCAAGAAGATGGAATTACTGGTCCTTGTTTAATTACTAATCCGTGGCAGCTCCCTTTGCTGTAAAGCTCTTGCTTTCCAAGAGCCTGAGCTTGGCTTTTGGCTCATTCAGCTGACACAGTGAGCAACTTCTCTTTTTCATCTCACAAACACTGCCTTCAGGAATATTCAAGATCCTTCATCCTTGTTTAGATTGTATCACCAGCAAGATTTGCAGTCTAAGATCTCAATTTTTCCACGTTGCCTCATCTCCTCCCACTTCCCTGCCTGGCACACACAGCCAGAAGCAATGCAGTCCCAAAGATCCCATGATTTTGGGGGTTGCCAGCACATTAATCACAGAACACAAGTCCTAGGTCTATATTTTGATAGTCTTCACCTCTGCAAAGCTGCTGCCTTGCAAACAGAAGGATGTTTGTCCCCTTCAGGCAGAGCACAAAGGATATCCCATGGCAGCACCCCCTGCACAGCTGCCCAGCTGTCACACCTGATCAAACACAGCAAATATTAATTGCCAGGCTACATTTTGCTTGTCTGCAAGGTTTCAGCTGTTTTCACTGGTTTGAGCACTAAAGACAACTAGAACAAATTGCAGAATTAGGACAGTGTTTACAGAATTCCCAACGAAGTCTTGAAAATTAAATATCTTTAGGAACAGTTTTTATTCCATCTACAAGGAACTTCAGAAGTCTTCTGAGGAGTTTTGTGACCCCCTAATTAGAACTTTGTACAGACACAGACTGGAAATTAACTGAAATATCCAGACATACTGAAATAGGAACATTTTTCCCCCTTCAATTACATAAAAGCTATAATTATATTTGTTACATAAACATTTTAACTGGGGAAAACATTAGATAATTGATGACAGTCCCTCCCTCCAACCCCAGCTGCCCACCACTCACAGCACAGCAAGAGCAAAATTAACTCAGCAAAGTTGTGTTCCCCCTGCAAAGCTGCTCCTGTGTGTGGATGGTGCTGTGGAAAAAAGATGTGAAAGGAAATTATCTGAGGCTCTTTTGCAGGCCACTTTTTGTAATGCAGCTGCAGACAGTGTATTTTCAATCTGTTTAATCAGTGTTAAGAGTCCAGCTTGTAAGAAATCACATAAAGAGCAAGAAATTATTTAACAGACTGAATAATTGCTCTGTGCTTAACCAGTAATGATGAGGACACTGAACTCCACTGCTGCTGGCACAAATCAGAAAGATTCTGAGCTGCAAAAGGGCTGAAAGGTTGATCTGCTGCCACTCAACTCATTGCAGGATTGAGTGGAGAGGAACAGAAACCTGTTTATCTTTTCTCTCCTTAAAACCATTCTTCTCTCTGCAAGTTACCTGCAGAAGGACACCTACAGTCACCTGGGCAGGGCAGAAATGCAGCTCTGAGTGCTGCACCCACCCTGGGCAGGGCAGAAATGCAGCTCTGAGTGCTGTATCCACCTTGAACAGGGCAGAAATGCAGCTCTGAGTGCTGTATCCACCTTGAGCAGGGCAGAAATGCAGCTCTGAGTGCTCTACCCACCTTGAGCAGGGCAGAAATGCAGCTCTGAGTGCTGCACCCACCTTGAGCAGGGCAGAAATGCAGCTCTGAGTGCTGCACTCACCCTGGGGAGGGCAGAAATGCAGCTGTGAGTGCTGCACCCACCTTGAGCAGGGCAGAAATGCAGCTCTGAGTGCTGCACCCACTCTGGGGAGGCAGGGGGGTGACTCTGGGCTGGACCAGCCTGGCCACGCTCAGTGATGGCTCCTGAGGAGTGACAGGGACTGCACTGACACGAGCAGTGCTGCTGCTCTCCTGTCACAGAATTTGCTGGTTCAGCTCAGCCAAGCCTGAGGATTTCCTGCCCTCAGGCTTGCTCAGTGCCAGGCCCTGCCCTTGCCAAGGATGCCAATTGGGATCAGCTGCAGAATCCCAGCCTGGTGGAACTGGGGCAGAACAAACCCCTTGGAGCTCAAAGCAGCTCCCAGAGATTCAGTGGGCAGGGACACAACTCTGTGCACGTGTTTTTGGGGCTGTTCCCATTTTGCAGAGCTGCCGCACCGGGATTTTTGGATACAACAATGGATCTGGGTTGTGTCAGTACCTCCTGCTCCCCAGCTCCTGCAGGCTGCACACATTCCAGGCAGGAGGAGAGCTGGAATGCCACCAGGTGAGAGGCAGCAACACCAGGATTCAAGGCTCCAAACTCCTCCAGGGACAGCAAATGCTGTGACACAGCTCTGGAGTGCCCTGCTCATGGCTCCTCTATGCAGCAGTGGTCTGGGACCTCATTTGTGTAACAAGCTATTTAAGAGGGAAGCTAATTGAGGTACATAAATCCTCAAGAATATCACATCAAGCCAAGAGACTATTATTAGGCCAACCTAGATAATGTTATAGAAGTGCATTAAGAAACCTCAATAAAAAAATTACTAGAAAACATTCCCCCCCCTTCAAGATCCCAAGAGATAAATTCTCTCATGCAATGATTAGATATTATCCAGAAGAATAAAAAAGGAATACTAAAAATGGATGTGGAGAAGGAAGGTAAGAGACAGCACAAGATCACCCAAATGGGTCACAGCCTGTTCCTAATGTTCATGGCTGTGCAGGTAAGAGATCACAGCCATCTAACAGGGGCATCTGAAAGGAAAATTAAACCCTAATTCTACCTCCAATTTTTTTTTTTTATTATAAGCTACTTATGCTGATGTAAATGTTGATGTAAAGTTAATGGACCCAGAAGCATTTCCAGCAGTGTCCTCTGATCAGCTCTGGTCTTGTTCTTCTATTACATGTCCTAAGTATATTGAATTTTCCTTTCTGCTAGTTTCTACTGATCCTACCACACAGAAAGAGCATCCATGGGCATTTCCATCCTTGTGATGTGAGCAGGCTGGAGCACACCTGGGTTTCTGTCATCACAACCCAGAAGGACTGTGCTGATGTGGAGAGAAAGTAGATCAAGTTAAACAAACAAACAAAAACAAGACAAACAAAACCAACCACACATACACCAGAAAAAAAAAAAAAAGGAGAAAAAGGAAGAGTGACATGGTGAAGTGTGTGCAGTGAATAAAGGAGAGTGAGATGAAACAGGACAAAATGCTAAATCCCAAATAAATGTCTAAAAATGCAAGTGGTTGTGACCTTAGATTGGGTCATTAAGAATGAGGTTAGGTTGCAATCATTTACCATCTCCCTTTATTCTCCATCAAGAATAAAGCAAAGTTATTTTAGAAACAGCAATCTTGCTTTTACAGAAGATGAAACCTGGACATCTTTGATGTGACAAAGAAACCTCACAAACCAATACAAATTGGATTTCCATGTCACTGTGTCACTAAAAAGCAGCTGACTTCCAGGTAAAAGTAGAGGGCAATGTCCAGTATTCATTAACCTGAACAGGAACCTGAACAGGCCAGTGATTCAGGGGGCACAGCCATTTTTAATACTGATAAAATAATTATGTGTAAGCTGCATGCCAGGAAGTTGGTTCACTTCAAAGAGTCTTTACAATTTTGGTCCAGTCCACCAGTGCACAGGAGTTACACAGAACAGCTATTTATAGTTATTCCAACTAACACAGAGTTATCATGAACCAGCTCTGGGTTTTGCTCCTAGTGTAAAGATGAAACTCACAGAGTAATGGAAAAAGGTGCTCAGAAACCTCTGCTCTGACAGGCTGCTGCTCCACTGTTTGCAGTGTGTGTGCTGCTGCTCTCAGCACTGCCAGGGCTCACTCTGCCTGCCCCAGGGAGGTGCAGAACCCCCAGGTGTGCTCAAAGCTCCAGCTGAACCAGGCAGAAACACCCCAGCACTGCCAAAGGGGGGCTCTGCCTTCCCCTTCCTTCCAGCAGGTACACGAGTGAACATTGAAACACTGACAAGCTACAAAAACTAAAACCCCAACTGTTTTCAGTCTGAAACTGCTTCTGCATCAAAACAAGCCCCCAAACCTGTCAGCAGCACAATGCAAACAGCCACTGGTGCTCAGCACTGTCACATCTCAGGTGGCTCTGGCTGCTCCAGATCCATAGGGAGCTCTAAAATGTCTCTTCTTCAGAAATCCTGAGGAAGCAAAATACTCTGAAGTCAGGGGAGCAAAAGTCAGGAGATGAAGCAAATTTATTGTTCCAAGTGTTGAAATTAAGGGGTATTTGAAATCAACAGCCACACACTTGATGAAAACCCAGCGAGTATGAATGAACAAATCCAGATAACCCTTAAATAAGTTACAAAGCTGTTGTGGGAGGGTGGGAATACATCAGAGAGCCTTGTAGGTAAGCCATGGTTTAGAAAAGATGCCCTCTGCACAAAGGACAGGCAGAGAACAGCATCACTGAGGTACAAGTCCCATTTCTCTCAGGCAAATTACTGCATAGATATCTAAGGTTTCTGAACAGCTTTTACAGCATATTAAGATAACAAAATGAAAATACACCGTATTTGAAACCAAAGAGCAGCATATTAGACATGCACTGGTAGAAAACATCCTGTGTGCCACTAGAGATGTTAAAAGTACCATACACAACTTGGATGTTCATCTAAAAAGCATAATAACTTCGTTTGACTTCATTTTTTGTGGAAAAAAGTCTACATGGTCATAAATCTGGAATTCTCAACATTCAGCTGTGGTGGGTATGACATGAACATAGAGGGTCTTCATGTTCAGGTTCTTCATAGAAACATCTTTTGTGATCTCTGAAAGAAGGAAAGAAGAGAGAAACAACAGAGTTAGTGTTCTTTCTTACCATGAGAACTATGAACTTTAAAAAAAAAAATTTGCTTTATTCAGACATTTTTGCTGTGGGACTGGGACAGAAACTGCTCAGCTCAAAATTCCTTCCTCTTAAAGCCCAGGGCATGAAAGGAAGGGTCACCACATGTCACCAGTGTCCCTGCAAGAGCAGGAGAGCCTGTTTTATGTTCCAAAGTAGAAATTTTTGAAAGTCTACACCAGCCCACAGCTCTCACCTTCACATCCTGACAGAGCAGCACCTAATTCAGAAAACTCTAACACCATGATATGAAGTCAATATGAACAGCCCCTCATACACAGTTTACATGTAAAGTAATGATTGTACCAGTACCTGCTGAAGAACTACTGCTGGAATCTTGTTGAGTATGCCTGAAGACTTTCTGACCATACAGGACAATTCCCTAAGTCTTCTCACAGCTGCATGCCCAGAGTTTGGAACAGGGACAGGATAAAATCCCAACAAACCTCTGAAGGACAGAGCACGCTTCCAACAGGCTGACTCAGGGGTTGTAATTACTCAAGAAACACAAACACAGAGTAATCCCACTTGTGTCTAGGGAAAGTCACCTGCAAACTTGCAGGAGCTGGAAATCTTTCACCATTACCTTGTGAAATGTGATTTTTTTTTCCCAAGCAGCCTGGTGCTTGCTGACTTTGCTTCCAGCAGCCATCAGCTGCCCCACTGAGAGCAGTGTGTTTGGAATACTGGGAGCTACAGCCTTGGAACAAAAGTCAGCCCAGTATCAAACACCCTGAGGCCTCTGCACTGAGAAAGCTCAGAGAGATAAGAAACTTGGCAGGTGTAAGCAGAGAACACTGGTGAAACCCAGATTAACAAGGACTGGGGTCACAGTGTCACTCTCACCCCGGAACCCTGCAGACAACCCAGCAAACACAAGATATTATAAAGGTCTGGCACCAGTCTTAGCACAAAGGACACATTAATAACACCCAGACCGGCTGGGGGTTTTCAGGAGGAACCCTTCTGCAGTGTCCTGCCCCATCCTGCTTTGAAAAATGTTTCATTTTTAGCCTCAACACACAGAAGCTGCACTGATTTTAAAAGCCATCTGTCAATGAGAGAACTGAGAAGTCCTCATGGATCACAGTGCTATTCAGGAGTTCTCTTCCATTGTAATACCACCCTTTAAGCAGCTGAATATGCATCCACAGAGCTATAATCCAATACAGCAATCAGGGCTGTATTCCCTCACTAACCTTCCTTCCCAGGAATGTGTCCCACCAGGATGTGAAAGAGTCTGGTCTGCAGAAGCAGCCAAACCAATTGTGAACTTGGCTCTCCAAGTCTCTAATTACATATTTATTTATAAGATCCTGAAAAATTAGGAACTTACATGAACCTATTTCCTACAGTATTTATCACAACAATTAGTTTTAAGAACTGGAAATTTGATTTATCAACAGAGTGTAGGGACACCTTCCTTTCTGTGCCAATGGCTCCAGGGAAGGGCTGCAGGGAGCACCTGCAGTGTCCCCACCATCCCCAGTGTGGAACCATCAGGTACCTGGAGCCTCTGTCTCTCCAGCTCAGGAATAAGCAACACTCACCACCTGAACATTTCTTTTTGGAATGTTTTCCAACATTACAAAGGGGAGTGAAAAGCACGTTTGTTTCTGAAAAGCTGCTGAGTGTCTGTGCAATAGACAGCAGATGCCCAACTGCCTGGACAACATTTATAAAAATAACTCTTCAAAACCAATAACTCATTTTCCACCAAGTGATTGTTTTTCCTTTTTATTGAACAGGCACCAACCTTCCAATTCCTGGGTTATTTTCATCAAACACTTCAAACTGTTAACAGCAAATACATTTTTATTTTTAGAATAAAGCACACAAAACCTACTCAAGAGACTGAACTTTGCTGTTCTGAAGGTAAGACCTTGAACAGATTGATCAGAAGATGAATGGGAGATTACAAAGCTGCAACAATATAGATAAACACTAATTGACCTAATGTTTTCTAGAGGCATCAAAGTGTTTTATATGCAGCCCTCATTTGTCATACAAAGAGATGTGAAGATAAAACACAGCTATGCCAGTGTTTAAACTTAAAAAATGTTATTCAAGGAGCTGAATGCTGAGAATTAAATCTGAGATAGCAGAAGTGTGGCTACAAGGCATTAGCTGCACAAATAAACCTCTGGGACCAAGCTCTCTGTGTTCTGAGTTTTAAAAGAGACCAAATCTGTTGTTTTGGCCTTGAAGGAGTTATCAAATCTGATCTTTCACATCACTGTGAATTGTCACTTCATACACTTTAACTAAAGTTTAAAGAGTTCTAGAGAATCCATGCTACAAATGTTACAGTGATTTAACCCATTTCCCTTTCAGGTAAAGGCATTTTAAAATTCCTCACTTCAACTGAGCCTTAAAAGCTGTTTTGCCAGTCTGTACGTTTTCCTGTCCTGTCAGCTCCTTGCCTCTTTCAAAGCTCTGCAGTTTCCTACAGTGGTTATTTCAGTGTCTGAACAGAATCATCTGGGGCTGAACCAAAGAGGAACTGTGCCTAACATCCCTTGTTTCTGAGTGCCTGAATCCCTGAGTCCCCAGGTGGGCAAGGCTGCACACAAAAATACCTTTCAGTTTATGCAAACCAAGTGTGGTTCATCTTCTTGGTTTTTACCCCTTGTGCTGAAACACTCCAGGCTCCAGTTCTCTGTTAACACCACTCAGCACATTATTTTTGGCATTTGCTTAAACTATCACTAGAAAGTTTCATCAACATCTGAGATCCATTTGAATTACAAAAATGGCTTTTAAATAAATACACTTAAGGTCATATGAAGTAAAAGCTAAAAAAAAAAAACCCAAACCAAGAAACCCCCTTCCCACGACCACTCCTTGCTCAGATTTCAATATATCCCACCTAAATCCTCATGGGCAGCTGAGTGACCCCAGCTCTCAGCAGCTGCACCAGAGCTGCCCCCTCCTGCCCTCCCCACTGACAGCACCTCCTGAGGAAGCTCAGCCACCCTGAAAGGGGCAGTTTGAGCAGGATGTCCAACTTCTGGACAGGTAATGAGGGATAAGCCACTAACTGTCATGGATCCCTCCCAAACAGCCTGTAAATCACATCACTGTGACACACTGCAGACAGAAACCTCAGCATCATTCCACTCAGCTGAATTCTCCAAGAATCCCTGTTTGGAGTTGTTTGGGTTTTTACCATGTAGTTTGCAATCCATTCTCTCTGTCAAATGAAGCCCCAAATCACCCTGGTCCAATTTTTCAGCACCACAGAAGCTTCAGTCACACCTTCCTCATGAATCAGAGATTTTTGTTTCCCATCTGTCAGTGGGTTTGGGGGGCTCTTTAGCATTTCAGACCTTCCTGCTTCCCAGGTATCCCAAATGGCTGTGCCCTACCTCACTCCTCTAACAGAGGTCCAACACTTTTTTCCACCCACTCCAATCCTCCAAGACAATGCAGCAACCTGAATGCTCAAAGTTTGAACAGATTCTTAAAATATTCCTGCTGTAGACTCAGTTCCACGAGGAGATTCCCTGTTCATCACTCAGCAGGGCACTGCTGACTGACCTTTACTGCAGGAGGAAAAAACTTTCACAACGCCTTGCCTTGGCCATTTCATGAGGGGAATGCATTACAGCTTAGAGCTTCTACATCTGGATGTTTGCTTAAAGGATTCTGTTATGCTAATATTGAATTACTGGGCAAAATTACAAACCAGTGTGTGAACAGTGTGGATTTAGTAATTAAACTGGATCTCAGGTTACATGAGCTGCTCCTCAACAATAAATTCCAAGGATCCTCAGATGGCAAACCAAAAGTTTGTGCTTACCATGAGTTAGTGCTTCATCCAGGAACAGCTTTAGCCTCCTGCTTCTGAGCCCAAAAACTTTTGCTGTCTCATGCAGAAGAGCTTTGTAGGTTAATCCATTCTGACCAACAGGGTTTTCCATTAGCAGAGTTCCCACTGTTCCTTTCTGGCATTCTGGACAAGATAAAACAGCTGAGTCACTATTGGTGAGAAATCAAATTACTTCATTTATCTGAGTAAATCGAAATTTAGGATTTCTTCTTCCATTTTACCTCTATTTCTTCATGGTACTGAGAGACAAATTAGCAATACCAACCTACAGATATTCTCTTAAGTTCATTAATTACAGAGCCAGAAATGTAAGTGATGACTGACAGCTTGACCAACAGAAGAAAACTTCTTTACATGGGTCAACAGGATGACACAGAGTTTGGGAAACATGAAATATTTCAACAGGACATAGAAACCACTACGTGCAGAAGCTCACCAAGCATGTACTGATGATCAAATCCCCTGTAAAAAAACCACATTTTTGGCTCCTGCAAGCTCTCAGTAGTGTCAGAAAGGGCTCATACCAGGGCACAGGCTAAGAGCAAGTTACTGAAACAACTCAGCTGCTCCCATGTGAGCTCTCAAAGTGCCAGAACAGCAGGTGGGAAACAGAATTACACACACATATATTTATACTCCAGACCAGATGAATAATACAATTCACTTGGCTTTTAGATAGCACTAAGAGCTGCTTCACAGGCTGTTTCCAGTGTCCTGGTGAAGAGCTGACTCTTCATTCAAACTTGGTCTGTTTTACACTCAGCCTTTTACAATAAACTGCACAGGTGAGCTGATGGTCAGAAACAGGGAAACAATGCCCAGGGGCTCATGTTTAACTGCTGCCCCTTATCTCAAACTGGCTCTCCTTTTGCTCTCAGGAGAAGAGGGAAGATTGTTTTTATCAGAAAGTACACACTAGGAAAAAAAAATAACCAAAATCTCCATGCAGCAATGGAAAGCTGCAGCTGAGCAGCAGAAGCTGCCGTGAGGAGCAGCCCAGCAGCCCCCATACCTTGTGGCTTGGCATTGATGAGCTGCAGGTTGATGTACTGGCAGAGCAGGGCACTGGGGGAGCTGGGCAGGCCAGGAGCTGACCCTGCTGTCACGTGCAGAGTCCTCCCACTGAGCCCCAGCAGGTCTGTGTGCTTCAGCAGCTCTGCAACACAAAGGGACACCAGTCAGGCCAGCCCGGGAGCTTCTCACTCCTGCCCCACTGCCTCCTCTTGCACCATCCTGTCCTCCAGAAAGAGCTTCTCTGCTGGAAAAATGGGATTCGTGCAGGAACATTTGGGTTTCATAATAACACAAAGAGAGTGCTTGGTTTGCTGTGGAAATTAGCTCCTATATAACATTTCTTATGCATATAGTGATTTATGCAATAAAAATAGGTAGCTAACTTCAAACAAGCAAGAAATTATTCACCCAAGCCAACCATTCAGCAGCCATTATGGGCTACTTGTATGAAAACTGAGTGCAAGTCTACAAGTTTCCCAAACAAGAAGCTTAAGAGAGTTTTCAGCAGTCTAGAGGAAAATAAAATCACAGAAAATTTTTTTACCATCTGACTTGAGCCCAGCTTCCTCCCTTTGAATTTTACTTTTTTTTAATGTAGCAAAGGGCAAATTTTATTTTTTATTTTCTATTCCTATCTCATTATATGAAAAGCTGTGATCTTTGCTTGCAACCAGACTCCCTGGACAAAGCAGCACAGGGAATGCGTTACTATGCAACATCAGGCTATTTATTAATAATAAATATTAAATATTAAATATAGTAAATTATTATAATATTAATAACAAATTAATTAATACATTAATAATAAATTATATATTGTTATTAAATATATTAAACTCCATAAAAAAACAAACAAAAAAATTTCAAGTCACGGCTCATGAATAATGCCCCCTACAGGAGTATCTGTATGGCCAAAGCAGCACTGGGAATGTGTCACTATGCAACATCAGGATATGAATTTTACCTTTTTCTAATGTAGAAAAAGACAAATTTTATTTTTTATATTCTATTCCTATCTCGTTGTATGAAAAGCTGTGATCTTTGCTTGCACCCAGACTTCCCTGGCCAAAGCAGCACAGGGAATGTGTTACTATGCAACATCAGGCTATTTATTAATAATAAATATTAAATATAGTAAATTATTATCATATTAATAACAAAATAATTAATACATTAATAATAAATTATATATTGATATTAAATATATTCAACTCCAGAAAAAACCAAAAAATTTCAAGTCATGGCTCATGAATAATGCCCCCTACAGGAGTATCTGTATGGCCAAAGCAGCACTGGGAATGTGTCACTATGCAACATCAGGATATGAATTTTACCTTTTTCTAATGTAGAAAAAGACAAATTTTATTTTTTATTTTCTATTCCTATCTCATTATATGAAAAGCTGTGATCTTTGCTTGCACCCAGACTTCCCTGGCCAAAGCAGCACAGGGAATGTGTTACTATGCAACATCAGGATACTTATTAAATATATTAAATAAATACTATTAAACAAATATTAAATGCATTAAATTAATATAATATTATTAATAAAATAATCATTATATTGATAATAAATGAAATATTGATATTAAATATCTTAAACTCCAGAAAAAACAAACCAAAAAATTTCAAGTCATGGCTCGTGAATAAAGCCCCCTACAGGAGTATCTGTGTGCAATGCCAGCACAGCTCATGATCCAGCACATGACTCCAGGAAGGCAGATGGAGAGAATGGGGGAAAGCCAGACCCAAACCAGCAGCTCCATCTCCAAGGACATCAGAAGCAACCCCTGGAAGTGCTGGGAGGAGACGCTGATGAGGTTTCTGTGACAAAAATGAATCCTGCAGCACTGCCTGGGCCTTGAGGTCAGAGCCACTGATGGGCATGATATTAAAATACACAGGAATAACATAACTCTGTGCTGCAAAGAGCTCCAGAAATCAAATCATCAAACCCAGGGAGAGCTGATGCATTTAATTTCTTGTCAGAACTGTGTGTTCCTGTACATATGGAACAGGCACACCTGTCAGCTCCAGCCAACAGGTTTTCATTCCACAGCAGCCTTATCCACATGTCAGGCAGCCTAAGCTGTACAAAGCTCATTTTATATAGTTCACCTGAAAATCTCAAGGGAAATAATTTATAAATGTATACTTTTTGTAGGTTTATAAACTTATAAATAAAAAGCCTCTAAACCAACCACCCAGCTCCCAAAAAAAGCCCCTAACCCCACAAAAAGATGAACAGCAATCACAAATTCTCAAAATTCTGTCAAGTGCCACAGAACAGAGTGAGATGCACTGGGAGTGTCTACAAGATTGCTCAAGGAGGCAAAAAGACCTCAGGCTGCACCTAAGATTCTAAAATGTGTATTTTAAACATCAACTTTTATATATTTGTATATAAATATATACAAATTTAAATTTAACAGTTTAAAGAAAAAAGAAACCAAAAGTCAAGCACTGTTCTGGCCTGTCTCAAGCACAGGAAGGGGATTTGCTTTTGAAAGCAAGAAAACAACTGAATCAACAAGTGGAGAGGAATTACCAAGGTTCCATCCAAAGGAAGGGAGGCAGGGGCAGGTTTTTCCCAAACCAGCACCATTTCAGGCCACAGAAGAGAGAGCACAGGGGGTGACAGAGTGGGAACACCTGGCCCCAGTAACTCCCAGTTTGCCATTCCCCAGCTGGCAGCACCCCTGGGGATCCATGCAGGGCAGGGAGGCAGAGCTGCAGTGATGGGGGTTTGCCCAATTAACAAATGAGCATTTGGCATTCCAGGAGCACTGACATTTGCCAGGGAAGAGCTCAGGCTGACAGAGGAGTCTGTTCACAGAGCCCACTCACAAGAGCAAGAAAAAATGGATCATTTCTTCCTGGATATCAACAGACTTGAAGGCAAGCAGGTATTCCAAGTGCTCATCAAAATCACTTTAAAAGTCACTTCTCCCTGCAGTGGGGTTTAAGTGCTAATGCTCTGCCCTAAAGTACCTTACAGCCTCACAGCCTTTTAAAAATTGAAGATTAAAAAAATCAGCCATCTGAAAATTATAAAGATGGAATAAGGCATGGATCAAAACCTTGTAGGGGATTTTTACCCCACCTTCTTTGCCCCTCTCTTTTTTTTTTTTTAAGCCCTACATGACCTACAGATGCATTTCTTCCCATAAACATATTGAAAGTGTTTTAAATAAATCTTTTTCATTAAGGGCTACTTGCATGAAAGCTGAGTGCAAGTCTACAAGCTTCCCAAACAAGAAGCTTAGAGAGTTTTCAGCAGTTTAGAGGAAAAAAAAGTTGCAGGCAACTTTTTTTAGCATCTGACTTGAGCCCAGCTTCTTCCCTTTGAATTTTATTTTTTTTAATGTAGAAAGAGACAAATTCTATTTTCTGAAGGTCAGTACAAGTCCCACAGCCTTGTTTGGGGGGTGCAGTTCCTCAAAATACCTTGACACACTATTGGGGAGGAAATGTTCATCCCATTATTCCAATGCTGCACTGAAAAGCAGGCACAGGACCCATCTGAGAAGAACTGCCTGGTCATGTGCCACAGCACAACCCTAAGGAAACCCTCATTACAATTAGAGAACAAGATCATAAATTACTGCAAGTACAATGGACAGCCCTAGAAACCACAGGAAGGGAATGAGGAGCCAGAAATTTGGTTTTGCTGGGTCCCAATTTTATTAACACACGTGGGAACAATTGAGAAATTACTTGTCTGGAGTGCACAACCTTTCTCTGCAATTCCTCTGGGACACAGCAGCTGATTCCAAGCCCTGGAGTCACCATGAGACCTCACCTGAGGTTACCCACACCAGAGCAGATGGATTGTATCCAAAGCAAACACTGGGATTCTGTTCTGTCCTCTGACACCTTTCAGGATGTTTTCCTGGCACATGCCTTGAGCTGAGACTCCCCATGGAGCCACATCTGCTGACCAATGCTTGTTTGAGATGTGACACACTGCCACAAATGCCAATTTGATGATCTGATCTTTCCAAGGGCATTTCCATATGGTGAATAAGTGGGCAGGGAAAATACCCTGCTCTGCTCAGACCACTGACACATACTGAAAGGTGAAAATCAGCATGGCAAGAAATGATTCCTAAGGAGCAAAAGTGACGAGGAAAGAAGGAGAAGGAAAGGAGGAAAAGGAAAGGAGGAGAAGGAAAGGAGGAGAAGGAAAGGAGGAGAAGGAAAGGAGGAGAAGGAAAGGAGGAGAAGGAAAGGAAGAGAAGGAAAGGAGGAGAAGGAAAGGAGGAGAAGGAAAGGAGGAGAAGGAAAGGAGGAGAAGGAAAGGAGGAGAAGGAAAGGAGGAGAAGGAAAGGAGGAGAAGGAAAGGAGGAGAAGGAAAGGAGGAGAAGGAAAGGAGGAGAAGGAAAGGAGGAGAAGGAAAGGAGGAGAAGGAAAGGAGGAAAAGGAAAGGAGGAAAAGGAAAGGAGGAGAAGGAAAGGAGGAAAAGGAAAGGAGGAGAAGGAAAGGAGGAAAAGGAAAGGAGGAAAAGGAAAGGAGGAAAAGGAAAGGAGGAAAAGGAAAGGAGGAAAAGGAAGGGAGGAAAAGGAAAGGGAGGAAAAGGAAAGGGAGGAAAAGGAAAGGGAGGAAAAGGAAAGGGAGGAAAAGGAAAGGGAGGAAAAGGAAAGGGAGGAAAAGGAAAGGGAGGAAAAGGAAAGGAGGAAAAGGAAAGGAGGAAAAGGAAAGGAGGAAAAGGAAAGGAGGAAAAGGAAAGGAGGAAAAGGAAAGGAGGAAAAGGAAAGGAGGAAAAGGAAAGGAGGAAAAGGAAAGGAGGAAAAGGAAAGGAGGAAAAGGAAAGGAGGAAAAGGAAAGGAGGAAAAGGAAAGGAGGAAAAGGAAAGGAGGAAAAGGAAAGGAGGAAAAGGAAAGGAGGAAAAGGAAAGGAGGAAAAAGAAAAGGGCCTTTGTTACTACAGCAGAAGAAGAGGGAAGGTTTCAACTTTCTCCACCACTTCCCTTTGGGATTTCAGCATTAATTGATTTGTGCTGCATATTTTTGTCCTATAAATGGCAGAAAAACCCCAAATATGGAGTCAAATTACTTCTAAACTTAATGAGATGGGAGTTTCCCAACTTTTCTGGGCCTTTTGAAAGTCATCTCTTACTATCTGTAATGACATTGAACAATACAGGTACAGACTCCCCTCTGCAGGCACAGACCACACTGTCATCCCTCCTACTTGGAAAAGGATTTCAAGGAAAACCATTTCCTTCTCCAAAACACAACTGGAACTTGAGGAAGATACTGAAGGATTTCCCCTAAATCCCCTCTGACTGAAAGCAAAGATTAATCCTTTTGTATGACAGGACTGAGGACTGTGTTCAGCTGAGCTGAGCACAACTTGAAAGATTTATCACAGGGAGTTAATGGATGACACCAGATGGGAAACCCCCAAAATCCTCCTAGAAATACTCTCAGGAGAGGACAAGAAGGAAACTAAGGACTGAGATGGCAGCAGTGACACAAACTATTTCTTTATGGATGTCACTGGTGGACATGAACTGGTGATCCTGAGCAGCCCTGGGGGCACCTCAAATCAGCCAACTCAAGCACCTCCCCCTCAGATGTGCCTCAGTAATATTCCCATTAAAACACTAATAAAAGGTTTTGTGGCCATCCAATTATCATTGTTATAGTTTTCTGGGGTTGTTTTTTACATTCTTTTGCCTTAAAGTTCAAGCTGCAAAGATTATTCAATAGGTTTTTCTAAAAAAAAAGAAGAAATGTAGAGCTCCTCAAGGTTCTCTAGGGTGGAAAGGCAACATTTTTCTTCTACAGATCACAGTTTGCATTCAGCTTAGGTTCTCACCCTGCCTACTGAGGCATTAGGGAAAGCATGGAAAGGCTGATGGCAGCTCGCCATGGAGATCCAGCACAGCCTGGGCCCAGTGCAAACACTGAAATAAATCACATTTTGTCCTGATGAGAACTGCAATGGAAGCAAGATAACAGATGAGCACCATTTAGCAGCAGCTTTTGGAAACATGTTGATGTGACTATAAACACAGTCTCATAAGCTAAGGACTATAAAATGGAATATTTCCTTACCCATTTTCTTGTCAATTTGATATAGCTAGCTAGATAGATATAAATTACACAGTAAATAATTATACAGTAAATTACTCCTAGCTGGTGCAAGAAAGACTTTCAATTTTCCTTGTCATACTCCATTTACCTGTGTTTCCATTAAAAACTGTCAGTTTGGAATTTTTAAGACCAAAAATGCAGGAGACAGCATCTACAAGTCCAGTGAAGTTCAAGGTATTATCTCCTTTTGGATTTTCCAGCAGCAACACACCATCTAAAACCAAAATTAAGAAATTAAAATGGAGTTTGGAAGCAATATCCAAGTTCTAATGATTTTCTAATGATGCTAATTACTTCCAGTGAGTTTCTAAGTCAATTTAAAACTGACAACACTGCATCTTTCCAGATTTTTTTTTAGTGGGAAAGGGGAAAGAAAACAGAGAAACAAACTGATGTGTACTTCAGATTTATGGTGCAGAAGTTCTATTTGCCTTTATTAACAAGGCAGTCCCATTTGTGTGTTACTAAGGTACAACCCAGCCTATAATTTAATATTATAGGTAATATATTGGTTAAAAGCTGAGACTGTGCCCTCTGAGATGGTCACCAGCTTTCCCAGCTGGATTCCTTCTCACTCAGGGAGCAGCTCTGTGACCATGTCCAACAAGGAACAATTATTTCCATACATAAACTGGCAGTACATGCAAGAAAAAAGCTCCCCAAGTGCATTTAGTTTTCTCCCTTCTTAATATCTAACTCACTCTTGTAACAACATCACTGCACCCATGTCCACTGCCCACACCAGTCAGGCCATTATCTGGCTTTAAGTATTCTCTTCATTTCTGTACTTCATATCTGAGCTTTTCAATCTCCTCCACATCCAGGCCTCACCTCCTGCACAGAGCTGCAGCAGGGATTACAAATTCTCAAGCACAGCCCAAACCCAGAGAGTGCAGACCCCACAAGGACACCGACACACAAACTCTCAGGAATAACAACTCCTGCCCACACAGAAGAGTTTCCCTCAGAAGGAATCATGGACAGGTGTGGCTTTGCTTTGAATAAACTTATTTTCAAGAATTATTTCAAGGTCCTATTTGAGGGGAGGCTGCACCACCTTTCAAATGAATTCAGGCTCCAGCCTTCACCACTCCATTTCCAAACTCTCCCTCCCAGCAGCCCTGCCAAAGCAAGCTGGGGATGTTCATTCCTACCTTGCTCTGTCCCATTGACACAAACTTTGAGGTTGACATAGGCACAGGCTGGGCCAGCAGGCTGGCACACCCCTCCTCTGACCAGGGTGATTTCCAGCTCTGATCCCTTCAGCTGGGGAAAGACAGAGATTGGCATTATTTCAATACTGCTTATTAAACAAACACAGCAAAATGTTTTCCTTCAATAAACAACACTAAGACATTGCTTTATACTAAATGTGATTTATCATAAAGCAGGGATTTTTCCTACATCTGCCTTCAGTGACAGTGCTTCAGACATCAATCTGCCTGTACCAGATGTCAGGAAAGCAGGGAACAAACAGCCTGATTTTCACAAGTGATGAGCACTGAGGACACCCTCCCAAAATACAATCCCAAAGCAATTCTGCCTGAGAGGAACACTCTTCCAGAGAAATTCAGGTTACTGACCAGGGCCCTGCTCTCAGTCACTGCCTGGAGAAGCCCCCACTCTCCCTGGGGGAGCACTGAGAACCCCCTGGGTCACACTGCCTTGGAACCACCAGCCTCTGAGTGTCTCCCCAGGAGGCACCAGGGACCCTGTCAGACCTGAATCCAACATGGATCTTGCAAAAAAGATCCAGAAATCACTCACATGAATAACTGGTACAAAAAGACCATTTAAGTAATTTTGTTTTGTAAATTTGGAGATGGTCTTTGGCAAGAGACACAGTCCAAAGGGTGACAGACAAATTTGGAAGTGTCATTCTTTACTCTAGTCCTATTACAAAGTAGGGTAAAACACTTATGCAGCAACAAATGCCATTCTGTGTTTATCCATTCTACCAACAACTCTAAATTCATTTTTCAAGTACCTACTTTTCTGCCCCAATAGTTTCTGAGAAACTGCTTTGGTTTTTTTGTTGTTGTGGCTTGGAGCAAGTCTTTGGGAAAGGAGCTCAGAATTAAAGCCTTGTATCAAAAATTGATCCAGGATAATTTCCCAGAAGTAATGACTTTAATGTAATCACAATAAATATAAAAAGAACAGAGTGCATTTCATTTTTGTTCCAATTCTCACATATATTCAACAGCAAGCAGATTCCTGTTACTCCTCTGAGTAACTTCCAGAAATTTGATGCAATGATCCTGCCACAGCTGGCTTAACTTACACACTCCCATGAAGGCTTTCTCAGGAAGGGCTTTCTCATGTTACTGCTCTGGATGTGACAAAGGAGCTGCAGCAGAGCAGAGTCAAGCACCTGCCCTAAGCAATCCATCTCTGCAGGCCCAGAACACCAACTCCCAAGGAGCACTTGACAGTGGCACTGCAATCTCAGTCATCTGGTTCTCTCTGCAACATCCACTCTGAAGTCTGAGTGTGTGACAAACAGTTCAGAGGCACAGCCAAGGCTGCAGCAGGCACAGAGCTCCTCCACAAGGAGTTCCCTGGGGTGACTGTCCCTGTCCATGGTAGGGCTGGAACTACATAATCTCCAAGGTCCCTCCCAAACCCAACCCATTCTGTGATCCTGTAACTGAGACTCCTTAAAATAAATAATAATGAACAAGTGCATTGCTTCTGTTCTTCTGTGCCTCCATGTCCCACACACAGACTGTACCCCCTCAGGACTGGCAGCATTGTGTAGGATCCTAGGGTGGCTTGGTTGGAGGGTGCTTTACCTTGGTGACCATCTCATTTCACTCTTCCTGCCATGGGCAGGGACACCTCCCACTGTCCCAGGGTGCTCCAAACCCCATCCAGCCTGGCCTTGGGCACTGCCAGGGATCCAGGGGCAGCCACAGCTGCTCTGGGAACCTGTGTCAGGACCTCCTCACCTTCCCAGGGAACAATCCCTTCCCAAAATCCCATCCAGCCCTGCCCTCTGGCAGTGGGAGCCATTCCCTGTGTCCTGTCCCTCCATCCCTTGTCCCCAGTCCCTCTCCAGCTCTCCTGGAGCCCCTTTAGGCACTGGAAGGGCTCTGAGCTCTCCCTGGAGCCTTCTCTCCTCCAGAGAGAACATCAAGCCCAATTCCCTGCTCATGGTTTTGTGTGAAACCCTCTCCCTCCAAGGTTTCAAGGTGGCAGGAGGCCCTCTCAGCTGGATGCCCACAATGAGACAACTGCATTTCTCTGAACTGAGCTATCAACACCCCACAGACCTGGCTGCCAGAACAGTGCCATTTAGTGAAGATTTCTGTAGATTTTCTCTGTCTGAAATTCAACATTTGTGCAAATGCGTGGCCTGACCCACAAACCTCTCCCAGGGTCACACACTAGCTCCTCATCTCCACAACTGAAAGGACTGCCTGGTTTTTGCTGACATTTAGATGACAGCCATCAGTTCTAGCCATAAAAACCAGGTCAGGTGCCTGCTGGCAGGGGAGGATTTCATCTCTACACACAGAGCAGTGTTTATGACTAAACCAGTACACTCATCTTTCCACAATGGTTTTCTTCACTAAAATATACTAAATTAGATGTAGGTAAGAGCAAAATAAGTGGGGGGGAGCCATACTTGCACAGGCATTAAAGTTTTCATGGAAAGCAACAGTGACCAGCACTAAAGCTCAGGTTCAGGGGATTTGAGGCAGGCAATCACACAGGTGATTCCCAGCACTGTATTTCCAGCTTTTACATTCCAATTCAGATTTGATGTTGTCCAATTCAGATTTGATGCTGTCTATCAGAAGTATCAAATAAGTACTTAGAAGAAAGTTAAAGATTTTCAGTGATTTCTCAACCACAGTATTTACTTAGTGTTTACCCCCTGTCTGTCACTAGATGAAACTGATAGTTTTGAAAAAGGCCAAACAGGGCTTTGTTTCAAATCTGTACAACTTCAGAAGTGCCATTAATAACTATAAAACATTTCCTTTACACACACTATTAAGATGGATGAAATGTGCTCTTTCCTTTCAGCTATTCCCTGCCTTCCCAGTCATCCTGTAAATCAAATCTCAAGTCTGATGGATCCTACACTCTTGTGTGAATTAATCTTTGTAGTCCAGCAGGACATTTATATTGAAGAATAGCTCATTCACAGTTCTGCTAGGAATGTCTTTTGAATAGAGTAAGTTTCAGTAAAACCATGGCAAAACTATCATCAAGTATGTCAGAAGCAGCAATCAAAGAAAACAACAGAAATTGCTGCTGATTTGAAATATGAAACTACACTTTTACAACAGACAACTTCAGCAACACAGGGCAGAGGAAAAAACATCCTTAAATATTAAACAAGTTGGTCTTAAGCCAAATTCAGCCTCAAAGGAGTAGTTCTAGGACAAAAGACTATTAATCTAAGAAAATCAGAGCAACAACATTTTGGCTGTTCAAACAACACACTAATCCAAATACAAATAACTGTGTATTAAGTTCAGACAAACAACTGCCTCAGTTATTTACTCTGGTATCCAAGCAGCTTCATTCTCAAAATCACCACGCATACAGAACCCAACTCCTTTCTTTGATAAACCAAGAAAGACTAATACAAAAAGTTATAAATAGAAAACAATATCTGCTCTATCCCACAAACAAATATTGACACCATTATGCTTTAATTGGAGCAGCTTGTTGGGTTAAAAGCAAATAAGATGAACTATGCAAGCAGTGCTTTTCCTCCTTACTTGTGTTGTTTCCTGGATGAGAACTTCCCTTGAGGTAGGCACCGGGTAAGGCTTCAGGCCTGCCTTTATTGTGGCAAAAATGAACTCAGCGTGCTGCTGGATGACAGTGTCCAGGTATTCCCCCTCTGGCAGGGCCCTGTAGTACACTGTGATCTCATCTGTGGGCACCAGGTTCCTCTGCAGGACACACAGACACCATTACTGACAGCAAAACCACACACCAAGACAGCAATACTTGTCAAGTTTAAAAAAAAAATAATTTTTCAAGCAGTTGTTAAAAGCTTCCACAAAAGACTTGGAAGAAAACAATCCTTCTACAAAAACATAAAGAATCTTAAAAGATGGGAGTTTAGGCAAGATTAAGTATATTAATATTCATTATAGTGAAAATAAATTATGAACAGAACTGAATTTAAATGCAGTAACACATGGGAGAGTTTTCATGGCCACAATCCTTCCTGGTTATATTTTATACAGAAATAAATCCTCAAGTTTTATATATGTAAGAAACCATTAAAATATATAAATCTACATAGGTGTAGACATAATATTTTTAAAAATACTGCATAGGTGCGTATATGTGCATATATATGTATATGTATATATATATGTAAAATCTACACAGATTTTTTTCAAATATACATAATGTAAAGGACATCTATTTTGGTAAAATTTGTAATTTTTCAGTCTTATGCTGAAGAAAGGTCCTTTCCAATCCAGACTTTTCTATGAGTCTATGATTTATGCAGCCTTAACTGCACTGATCTTTTCCAAAATAACATGAAAATTTTTCCATGAAAATTTTCTCTACTCATCCTTTGGAGCTCTTGCAAGGGAATCCAATCAGAAAGCCATACAGGAGGAGTAAATGATACAGGGCTCCATGTTGAATTAAAAATGCAGTCTGTACATACTGCCCAGACTGCTGGAAAGGGAATGGCAGTGCCTTGTCCCACGCCACTGAGTGCTCACCTTCTTGCGAAGCTTCTGGATGCGGTTGATCACCTCCCGGGCCACGCCTTCATCCACCATGGACTGGTCTGGGGTCACATCCAGCAGCACCAAAACCTGAGCAAAGGCACAAAACATTGATGAACAGGTGACAAACTGGACACAAGGTGGGAGTAATATTGTCAGGAGCTCAGGATGCCTTTAGAGAGCTCCTCATATGGAAAATACGATGGTGGAGAGAGCGCTGAACAGCTCCAGGATTCACACACCCCTGGAATGTGCTGTGCTACCTGAACTAACAAACCCAAGCCAGCTTTTACCTCACCATTTTCCTACTGCTTCCTGAGGAACTCTTCCCTCAATCAAAAAAAGAGAGAGAGGAAATAACCAATAACATACCTGAGCATCGGAGTGTGCCTCGAACTGGGCAGATCCCTCTGTCATCTGATACATGAGACGCAGATCCTCCCCATGGAGCTCGTGTCCTTCCACAACAATGCTGCCTGCAGGGTTGGCAGATGGAGAGCAGCTCTTACCATCCAAGCAAAACCCCCAATTTTAAATTCAGAAAGCTTTAACCAAGCATCAGCCTTCAAACATGTGCCATGTATATATTTGCAATGCAGTCAAACAGCAGTTAAGCACTAGTAAGCAGCAGTGAATTATCCCACATTTCCATTTTTCACAGAAGCACTTCTCCAGGCAGCAGAGCCCACTAAAACACAGGCACTTCAGCAACTGTTTGTGTGGAACCATCTGAATGGAATAAAACTTAAAAATAACCTGTATACCCCACCAACTCCAAACTTCCATTTAAGCAGTTTGCTAAACAGATATAGCTACAAAATTCACACCCACTTGTAACTCTGGAATCAAAGGAATGCTTTTGGAATAAAAGCTACTGCACAAAAACTCAGTTCCAATCTGATTCAGTCTCACAGAAAGCTTGTTCTCTGCTTCATCTGGGCTTTACAGAAGCACTTAAAATCAGAGAACATCCTGAGCTGGAAGGGACCCAGAGGGATCACTGGGTTCAAATCCTGCACAGACACCCCAAAAATCCCACCAAACAGCACTGTCCAAACTCTCCTGGAGCTCTGGCAGCCTCAGGGCTGTGACCATTCTCTGAAGAATCTGCCCAGTGCTCGACACCCTCTGGGGAAGAACTTTTTCCTATTATCAACCCTAAACCTCCTCTGAAAGGAAGGAACACTTCACAGAAGAACAGTTTAAAATCAGTGTCCACAATCATTTCTAAACTTTTTTTTTGCAAAAAAAAAAACCAAAAAAACATGGAAATAATAAACACAAATTTCCTCCTCATAACAGGTGAAGAGGGATAACAAGAGGGAAGCAGGCCTTAAGATCCCTTAAGCCAAGGGCATCCGGGCCTGGATCAGGAATGGTGAGGCCAGCAGGAGCAGGGAGGTCGTTCTGCCCCTGCACTGGGCACTGCTGAGGGCACACCCTGAGTGCTGTGCCCAGCTCTGGCCCCTCAGTTTGGGAAGGACCTTGGCACACTGAGCACATCCAGAGGGAACAATGAGCTGGAGAGGGGCTGGGAGGAATGTTTGAAGGAGCTGGGGGTGCTCAGCCTGGAGAGAAGGAGGCTCGGAGGTGACCTTATTGTTCTCTATAACTTCCTGAAAGGTGGTTGCAGACAGGTGGGGGTCTGACAGAACCAGAGGACACAGTCTCAAGCTGCGTCAGGGAAGGTATAGGTTGGATATTAAGAAAAAGTTTTTCATCAAAAGAATAACAAAGTACTGGAATGCTCTTCCCAGGGAGGTGGTAGAATCACCATCTCTGGATGTGTTTAAAAAAAGACTGGACATGGTTCTTGGTGCTACAGTATAGCTGAGGTGTTAGGGCACAGGCTGGATTCGATGATCTTAGAGGTCTCTTCCAACCTCATTATTTCGTGATTCTGCAAGCCCACAGAAGGACACCCTGCCACCCCTGAGGGCTCTGTCCCACTACAGACCTGTCTCCTGGAACCTCTCTAGCTGCTCGCTGCTGAGCTCCTTGATGGCAGCCATGACGGGCTTGAAGGCGCCCTTGAGGCGGCGGCCCAGCACGGTGTGCTCGGGCTCGGCCCTCAGCCGCACGCCATACCGGGCCTTGTCCGCAGAGAGTGTCAGTGCCCGCACGTTCAGCTCCTGCAGGGGCACACAGCACACAGATCAGCTCCTGATGTCAACGTGAGACATTTGTACAGGGCTGTCTCTATGGACAGAGTAACTGGGAGAGCAAACAAACCCAACCCTGAGCCCACCTTCAGCAGCAGAGCCCGTCCTCAGCCTCCAGGGTGTGTGGCTATTAACAGGCAGCTCCTGCCTCTAATCAGCCCCTTTAACTTTCTTTATGTCCTACCTCCACCTAAGCTTCTACCCAGCCTTCGCCCTAAGCAGCCTAGGCCTAGCCTTCCACCTCATCTCAGCCCTACTATGTTTAGAAACTCAGCAGCCCTCTTGATTTCCCCCTCACAGCTGCCCAAGAGCTGAACCCATTCCCTCTGTGTGCAGTGGCCTGGCAGAGATCAGGAGAGGAAATTCTGCTGGAACAGAATTTGTGTCCTTTCAGAACACACAGAGCCAGGAAATCATTACCAACCATTTTATGGTTGAGGTTGTACAAAATGGCCTCATTTTGTCTCCTCCTTACCTGTTCATTGCAGCTCCTCACTGCACAGAAAACCATCCTGCTCAGAAAAGCTCCTGCAGCCAAAACAGCTTTATAAAACCTGCATGGACTTTAGGAGGGGCCCCAGACACTGCAGGAAGGTGTATGCCCATTTTTCTGAGCTGCACATGCAGATTTTGTTCCCATATCTGAAGGGAACATGGTGGTGCTGTGGGAAGTTTTACACAACTGATTGAGAGGACAAAGTTGTTTTCACATGAGGAAAGACCAAGGCTGGAACTCTTTGGAGAGAATATGGCAGGGGTTGGAAAACACGAGGCACAGACCTGCACAAACATTTCACTGCAATCCAGCAGGTCCTGCCTGCCAGGCTGCCCAGCACTTGGAGCATTTGGTGTTTAATGCCCACTGGATGGTGGTGAGAGCTCCCATCACCATCCTACAGCATCCCCAGGTGCACTTGGCAAACAAGCAAGGCATTTAGGAAGCAGAAGTAAATGGCAGCATCAGCATGACAGGACTAGCAAGTAGCCAAACATTTGGATTGAGAAATAATGTTTAAATACAACCTTTGAGCTGCAGCCTAATTCCCTAGGAAGTCCTACTGACATGAGGAGCCAAGAACACAACTGAATCTAATTTTATTTAATACATCTTTTAGGAAATCTAATGAAAATTATGCACTTCAGAAATTCAGTTTCAATGGGGTGCTGCTGGAAATGAGCCCACGAGTTGTAAATGACAACCTCGTGGGGGAAAAGAAATAATAATCCAAAAAATAGCACAAATTGAAAAATTACTTTGGGCCTGATTAGATAAATCAGAGAAGCCAACTCCATCAGGACAAGTTTTCTGTACTAATTAGATTAGGAAATTATTCTTTCCACATATTATCCATTTAAAAACCCAGAATGAGTCTTAGAAAAACAGGCAAATCTGTATCTTAGGTCTGTTTACACCAGTCTCAGAGCTTTGACTTAAAATAATTCTTAATTTTATCTTCCTAATTACTCAAAATTAGCTCCTTAACACATCTTTCAAGTCTCATGGGGACATAGTGAGGCAACCAGCCCTTCCCATGACCAGCTGAAGAGCTGAACACGGAATGCCTGAACATGTAAGAGCCTTCAGCTGGTGCCATGTGCCCCAGCTACGGCCAGTCCTCAGAACAGAGACAGAAATATCAGAAATGCTGTGCTTCAGCTGGGCTCTCTAAGCAGGCAGCCTAAAAAGGAAAATAAGTACTCATTATGTCATAGTGTAAGAAATGAAAAACTGCTGGGCCCTCCAGCCACATCTCCTGTCAGATAATTCAGCCCTGTCACAGGCTCACTCCCTGGGTTTGATGGAGAAGTCAATTTTCTGTTTTACAGCAGCTCTGCACAGGGCTGGGGGTTGGAGGGAATGCAAAGGCTGGATGGAAACAAGATTCTGACTGTGCACAGAGTCAAATTTACACAGAGAAAACCTTTCCCTGGAAGCAGCTGGGAAGAAAAGTCCTGACCCAGGCTTGTAAAAGGCCTCAAATAGAAATGAATAAAATGCAACTGTGTCCAGTTGCTAAAAGCCTTCTGGGTTTATTTCATTTCATCAGCTTGGCTATTTTTGCATGACAACCCTACAATCTGGCAAGTTCTAATATTAAAATCCATTTATTTAAATGACTTGCTGTGTTCTGAAGATGAGAGAGGAGCACTGCAGATCAAAGACTACAGCTCTTTCTGCAAAAGCAATGAATGAAATTTCTGAAGAATTGACAAGTATATTTTCCCCACTCTTTTGTCAGCAGCTACACGAAATTAAATGGTGTAATTCTCCTTACCCATTACCTCTGGCATCTGCAAATTTACTCCTGGCAATCACTGAAGGTTCTAAAGCTCTGAATAGGCAGGAGGTTGATGAACAAAGCTGCAAATGCAGCCCAAGCAATGCTGCCCAGCCTGCCTGTAATCACTGACCTCTTTAGCTCTGCACCATCCAGTAAACAACAGGATTGATTGCCATGCAGTACAATAAAACACACTCTAAGCTCCAGCAGCAGCTTGTTGAATTTTAAGACACATAATAAAACCAGGACAATAGACAGCACTTTGTGTTTGTGCTTCCACAAAGGCATCTGAGTTTGTTTTAACTCATCTCTCCAGAAGAGACACTTTTGTCTGCAGGAGGAAAGGAATGCTAATCAAAACATACTAATGTACAATCCAATTATGCAATAATTTAAAAATTGTTAGCTTCTTTTGTTACCTTTCATTAGCTGTAGAAGCTGACAAAAATTCTAGCAACCACTCTTTTGGAAGTAATTTGAGGAAGCAAACCTCATGTCCCTTAAAACTGGATTATCTAGAATTTAAAATCCATTTTTCAGATCCAAAAAATGGGACAGACATTAGCCTGAATTTCACAGAATTCTGCTGTTGAAGAGACTTGGATATTGAAATTATTATAATTAATAATAACAGCAATTGTGAAGCAAGGGATCATAACTGCCAAGTCTAAAAGCAACAATCATTAAGTTCACATGACAGAAAAACTTTATAGTGCCCCTTGCAAATCAATTACTATTTTTTAATTTAAAATTCCTCTAGTTAGTAATTCTTGGGCATTTAACTCCCACAGTAACTAAAAGCAAGCTGCATACAGCACTGATGTAGAGGTCCTGTGCACTGAGCTGTGACTTCCTGAGCCAGTGCTCATTCCCCCAGCAGAATTTTCAGAGATTTTCATAGATGTGTATTTAGGCTTGGGGAAAGCTCCTGTTGCTGGAATTGTATGTAACACAAGTTTCAGAGTCCCTCATCTCCTGAATTCCCTGACTGACATGGCTGCCCTCACCAAGCCAAGTGAGGTGAGCTGATCCTCTCTGGGAAGATGCACATTTTTGTTCTCTTTGTCAAGGTAAAGCAGCTGCCCTTGACAATGGCAACCTCAACCACAACAGGAGGGCATATTTTAGGCACATGAGCAGATGTGCTGTTACAGTGAAGGGAAGAAAGGATCCTTAAGCTGCCAAGAACAGGCACAGGATAATGAAAAGGCACAGAAATGGCCACACCATTTGCACAAGAGAAAACCCCTCAGATCCTGTAGTGCCAGTGCTCAGTGGAAACAGAACAAGAATTTTGTGTCACTGACCCTTGAAGATGGATTTCATGGCTTTAAAGAATGCAAACAGGTCAGATTCTAGCAGCCTCTCAGCCCAGAGTGGTCAGTTTGTAGGATTAAGTATTTCTCAACACTGAATGCCTTTGGCACATGACCCACTGCCACCCCTTTCATTACAGCTCTCCTGGAAATTCATTTCACCTGGGAGTTGTTAATATGATCAACAGGGAGGTTGCTCAGGAAACCAACAGACACAATCCCCTTAAACATGATGTTCTTACCTCGAGTACATACTTCTCTAAAGATCTGATGTTCTCCAGAGCCTCTGGATCCTGGTGGATAACTACCACTTCTTTCAAAGGGTACTGGGGGAAAAAACAAAAAAAAAAAAACAAAAGCAGAAACTTAACTATTCAGTTTCCCCAGGTTCATCCCAAAGTTACAAAGCTGTTACACATTCCCAAGGTTTGACAGGAGATGTGAGGAGCTCTAACCTTGACTGGGATGGTTTTTCTGTCTCTGATCACTCGTCCCAGCTCAATCACAGACTGCAAACAAGAAACGGCACTTTCAATTTTTTTGTCGATGAGATCCTCCCTAGATTAGAAAGGAAACATTATAATTGCTGCATTTTCATCACATCTCTTTGAGCAGATGGAAAACATTTTACCCCTTTCTCTGACATTTCCTGCAACAGACTCAATTATGCCCTGGTTGGGGCAATCAGGCTTTTCCTCTGTCTTTGTGGAGAAGATGAGGAGGAAATAACTTGCTGAAAACAAATAGCAGAGCTATTTTTACATCTTTTGTTAGCACCTCTCACAAGGTGCAGAGGATTGACTCATACAACCTGTTCTAGTAATAGCCAATAAAAAATACAATTTACATTAATAATATCATAAGAAGATGCAGAAAGATATTATAAAGAGGGTACTTATAGCCACAATGAATTCCCTGTAACAACAATTCACTGGATCTCAATTTATCCTCTTCTCCAAAAACTGCAGATATTTGAGCTTGATGTCTTAGAGTTTTAACATCTTTCTAAGCTCTTTTAACACCCTTCCATGTTGAGGCTAGGCAGGGTTGGGTGTTTTTTTGCCTTTTAGGGTTTTTTTGGGGGTGGGGTGGAGAGAGGATTGGGCTTGAACTTTTTGGCCTTTTTTTCCTTTTTTTTTTTTTTGAGGCAATTGACATTTAAATCTTCTTTCAAATGTACAAGCAGTGAAATGTTCTGAAAATGTGTTTCGCCTGATTTGTTGAGCAGATGCACTAATTGGGCAGCTCCTTTAAAACCACTCAGGTATCAAAGCAAGAGCAGAGGTATTGGTTAAAAAGACAGATATGAATAAAATTAAATGAACACAGATACTTGCTGTAATCTAAGGAGCAGAAGTACTGGGATGAAAACCACAACTCCAGTAAGGACTGGCCAGAAAAAACAGAGCTGCTGAAGCAAAACTGAAATACGCCCATTGCAGCATTAAAGCTTTGAGTTGCTTCTACCTCTTTTGAAGCTTTTGTTCTTCCAAAAGCCAGTCCCTGAGGATGATCCTCCAACAAGCTGGAAATGTGGAAATTACAAGATGGAATATTTTATCCCAGAAAGCTTCATACAGGATTATGTGACACTATTTCAATATCACTGAACAGGATTGCAGAGCCACAACATGAGAGTATTTTTCAAAGACTGAATGCAAATCCACAAAATTTAGTGCAATCCATCTGCTCAGACACTGAGCAACCAAGCAGGACCTCAGTGGGGTTTAACACAGGTGTTGAGTCAAGTTCAGCTGTGAATGTGGCCAAGCTCAAGTCCTTCAGCTTTATTTGCACTCCCCATACTGGTAAAGTGGTATTTTCTGTAACTGCATCCAAAAATCTCTCTTCCTATTAATTGACAATATTGTCCTTGTGCTGTATCAGAAAACTTTCCAAGTAAATGCAGTGATGTGCCTTGCAACTGCAGGTGAAACTCCAATAATATTCTGGATTTGAAAAGGCTTTTTCAAACTGATACACAGGGGATCCAATAAATTCCACAAACTAGTAACAGACAAAAACCCAAACAAAATGCAATACAGAGAAAAGTGGTGCAAGCCTCAAACACATCCCACATTTGCACACTGCAGCAGCAAGTCAGCACTAACTGCAGTGAAGAGTGACTAAGCCACTTTTAAATGCTCGTGCTACACCCATGCCTGAACTGAGTCCCTGCAAACAGCTCCCCATCCTTCCCTGACTCCCTTCCACAGGAGCCCTAACCAATCCTGGCAGCTCCCTGATGAGAGTGGCATTCCTTGATTATACATTCTTCACAGCACTTGCCCGGGGAACAGAAAATCAGCACCATCCTGATGCCAATCTCCAGCTCCCTGTTGAAGTAACTCTCACTATTAAAGCTCTCACAAAGACCATCCACCCTCCTCAAAGCATGCAGCAGCCATAAAAAGACTCACCATTAGAGAAGGCTTAAATTTTTAAACTGTCAAGTACCAAGGTCAGGTCCCCTGTCCTTGAGGGTTTTCATACTGAGCTGCAATGCTGAAGGGAGGGTTTTTCTCCTATTTTCAGATACCCAGAGCAGACAGGGCTGCAAGAATTAAATCCACTGCAATAGCAGTGATCTCTCTGATCCTTCAGGGCCCTTCATAGTGAGGCACTACAGCTTTGAGCCAACACACAGTTTGAGGAGTTAAAAAGGATATATCTGCCCACCATAAAAAAATATTATGAATTGGGAACATGCATTCCTCCTAATTGCTTTCCTTCCTATCTCCAGTCCTTTAAGCTAACACAAATCTACTGCCTAAATATGGAGGGAAAATTCTCAGCTAAAATTGAGGGTGGAGTGTGAAGAGCACTGCAAGGAAAATGTTCTCCTACAGCAAAGAGATTAAAATTGATCAGATCTTAATCAAAATATAAACATTCTGTGCTCATAGAAAAGAACATGTTCACTAGCACCCCAAAGTTTTTTCAGAGAAAAATGAATATTTACATTAATAAAGTAGTTGGGTTTCTTGTCATGCAGTTTTAAACACAAAAGTGAGGAAGCACTGTTCTGTGAAATCAAAATTAAAAAAAAAAAAAACAACCAACAACAAACCCACAAACCCCAAAAATTAACAAAAATCCCCCAACAAACAACCAAATAACCAAATCCCAATTTTGCCACCTAGGAGCTGCCTCTTACCTGACTTGGGGGAGCATGAGGTAGTGAATGCTCTCAGTGTTCTTCTCCTGGACCGAGGCTGGATCAATGAGGGTTTTCAGATTCTGGTACATCAGCTCAGTGATAAATGGAGTATATGGTGCCTGTAATGTTGCATTCAATCACCAGCTTGCCTTTATTGCTTGGACATTATGAATCAGTCATACCATGAATTACATAAGGGCAGTTCAGCAAAAACAATGCTTGCACAGTGTCTGCAACTGGGATGTTATTCAAAATGCAGACTGAAATAAACAATGGAATTCAGACTACCTATTTACCTCCTGCCTGATATTTAAATGTTATTTTTGGGCATCAGGGAAGAAATTATGATGTGTCCTTATCAATAAGGTGATACAGGCCTTTTTACTACCATGGGGCAGATAAAGAAAAGGTAAGATGGAAAATGAACTGTCCTATAAAGATGCTTTTGTATAAACTGCTTTAAAGTGTTATTGAGGGTGGAGCATAATTCCCTTACCATGAGTCTGCACATGGAGAATAAGACACTAAACAAAGTTTCCAAGGCCATAATGCAGTCCTCAGTCCCGTTCTCGCCCTAAATGAAGATTTCACCAAGAAAAATAGACATTTTAGGATCAGGAAATGCACTTCAATAGGTTTCCAAAGTTTCCTGTCTTACTACAATACACTTGTTTTCCAAACTGTATTAACTTAGGTCCATTCCACTGAGCAAGTCTGTCACAGACACATTTTATGAAAAATCCTTTTGCCAGGATTTTTTCTCCTGAGAAGCTGAGAGACCTCAGGAACAAAATGTAAACATTGATTATCTGCTGCTGTGGAATGCAACAGGTGCATCTGTGATTGGTCTCATGTGGTTGTTTTTAATTCATGGCCAATCACAGTCCAGCTGTCTCAGACTCTCTGGTCAGTCACAAGATTTTATTATCATTCCATTCCTAGCTGGCCTTCTGATGAAATCCTTTCTCTATTCTTTAGTATAGTTTTAATATATCATTTTCTTTTAATATAATATATATAATAAGATAATAAATCAAGCCTTCTGAAACATGGAGTCAAGATTCTCATCTCTTCCCTCATATTGTGAACACCACCACACAAGTTCAACACAATTGTTGGGCATTTTGGTGGCTCTTCCCACAAAGCACAGAGGAGAGAGAACAGTTCATTTTGGTGCCACTCTCAGGCACAAAGTGACAGCATTTCAAGCCAAGATTTTATGTGGAGCTGCCATGAAAGCCATTGCCAGGGGCTGCCAGGACTCTGCAGCAGGGCAGGAGTGCAGCACTGATCCCTACCTTGAGCCTCCTGCGGTTCATTCTGACATACCAGTTGGTCAGAACATCCACAAACTTCACCAGCCGGGGCACCACCGTGTACAGCCTGTAAGCTGCAAGGGAAAATGGGTCCTGCAGGTCAAATAAGCTCCTCACTTAGAAACCACATCATCCTCTACAGTCTTGGGGTTAAACACAGCACAAAGCTCCAAAAAGTGACTAAATATTGATCATTTCACAGCTGTATTTTGAATGTGCACAGCATTGTTCTCATGCTCAAGATAAACACTTTCCCCCCTCCCAAACTGCTTCCCTCATCCAACACAAACAGACATTATGGGAGCCTTATGCTTTTTTCTGACTGGTAAAGAGGATAGTGGATAAGAGACTATTAATGGCAGGGGATTGGGCAAATCCTCCCTTTGCACATGCTGCAAACACAGCCAAGGCACTGCAAGTTGAACAGAAATTATTGCAGAACCAGAAAATAAAATTTTCTTAATTACTGCCAACGCTTCCTCCTTTTGCTCAGCAGATTTAAAATGAGACACCTACTTCAACCAAGTCTCCCTGAATTAATTACAGCTTTTCACTATTATTTAAGTAACAGGGTAAGCTAAAGTGTGAAGTAGCAGCAAGGCTGATGAGGTAAGAGATAAACAGAGCTGTATTTTCAAGTTCTGTGTAAATGAAATCATGGAAATCTGCCAGCACCAAGGTCATCCCAACATCACTATGCAACAGGGAAACAAATTTCAGCTGTTCCTGAGAAAACTGGGGAATAAGGGGGACAGACCTTACACAGGACTCAATTTTCTAAGCAAAACCTTCTATTTAACTTCCCTAAAAGCCAAGAGCTTCTGGAGTTCCATTCTGAGGCAGTTTCATTAATCAAGCAGCTACTGAGTAAAATGGATCTTGGCTTTAAAAGCTCCACCACACTTTTCACTGTGTTTTGTAGAGCAGAAGTGTTTTTAAAGGCAAAGAATAGGGATTTAAACCTAAAAAGGAAATGCCCAGAAGATTCACACCATGGTGAGGAAGACATTATTCATGGGGGAATCTGTATTTCTAAAAAATCCTAACCTTTCTTCTAGCTATGCCTTATTTAGTTAGGAGGACTGTTATAAACAAAATTTTAAACAATCAAAAATCCCACCCTTCAGGGACAGTGTATCTTTAACAACAAATACAGTATTAGCCTGGAAAAATGTATTTCTGTTCTCAACAGCTGTGACCAAATTGTGAAATCTACTTTTTTGTGAGTCAGGAAAAAGCCATGGATGTACATTGAGACACTACAGACTTCTTTTCATTTCAGTCATCAGGAGAAAAGATGCTTTACTAAAATAAGTGTTTGTATTGGGTACTTTAGTAGAAAATAAAAGCTTAATAAACCTTATTAATTTTTAACACAGAATTTTAACACCCCTGAAACACATCAGGTTTCAACACAATGTAACTTGTGCCGTTTTCCAGGAATATTGGGAATGGGGCTGGGTCTCCTCTCCTCCAGCTGCACACACTCCTGGGAGGCAGAGCTCCCCAGGCAGGACCAGCAGAGCTTTTCCCCCTGCCTGGAGTTTCTCCAGGCTCTCCCAAGCACCCAGAGCTGGAGGGGGCACAGACTGAGCCCCTTCCCTGCCCCTCAGCCCCTGCAGGGGAGTCAATCCCACACTGACCCCACGCTGCCACCTCTCCAAGTGCCAGCAGAAACTGGGACAGAATTACCACAAGTTGGACTTAATGGAAGCATTTCTCCAGAGGCAGGAGCTGGGTGTAAAATTCAGCTCCATTCTAAGACACTGGATGAAATGGAAGAAGCAGAGCCCAGCTGCAGCATTTCCCTGGTCACTGGGGTCTCCTCAGCACTGCCAGGTTCAAACCTGTGTGTTCTTACACCCCATGACCTCCAGCTACAGGAATTTATATTTTTATTTATCTCATTTATTGAGCATTTGATAGTATCAGTCACCATTGTAATCTTTCCTTGTCTCTCCCTAACATTTTTCCTACTTGAAGTGATACAAAGTAGAAAATATTTTCCAAAAAAAAAAATAAATCCCAAAATAGGTTTGCAAAAGAGATTAGAGTATCATGTCACAGTACACAAATTCACTTCATCTCATTAAGATCTGCCTGACTGAATCCACAGTTTATGCAGAAAAATAAATTGAAAAATTCTGTTTATTAATCCCTTCCACATGAGACTGCCACTCATTTGCTGAGCACAGGATGTTATCTTCATCTAACACAAGACAACAGTATTTCCTACCAACACTACTGCCTTGGAAGTCTTGGCATTGCCATTTTCCAGCAGAAACTCTGCTCCTCTTGGAAGGATCTTATTTTATAAAGATGGCCACTGACACATCTCTTTTTCTCAGCTTCATCTTCCTCTCAGAAATCCAGAGCAGGTAATTCAAGTTTCTACCCCCATATTCACCTTCCTACAAATATTTCTGTTTAAACTATGCACTGATCCAAGATCCCAGCTTCAAAAACTCACAAATGAATTTTCTGCTGTCCCTCAGAGTTATTTTCCTGTTCACAAGCAGCACATAAACTTGCATAGGCTCTGCTTATTTCTGCTTGGCAACACTTGAAGCTCAACACAAACCACCATCAAATTTCAAGGACAACAACTTGCAGGAAAAGAAGCCACATTTCCATCAATGAGAGCCAGCTTTTATCATATTGCTAGGCTGGGCAGCTTGAGGATTCCTTCCTCCTTTCATGAAATGTTCTTAGATGAGCTCATTGAATTCTGCAGGTACCAAATGAACTGGTTCCCCTGTCACAGTCAGATAAACTGCTCTGCTCTTGGTGACAGTGACCATCACACCAGCCAGGGGGGGAACAAGAGATGAGGGCAGTGCAGGACTGTCCTGTGTCCTGCTGAACTCACATCTGCCAATCAGAAATTTCCTTATTGCCTGTTATCCCACTTAACACCTTCCTTCCCAAGCCCAAGGCTGCTAAAAAATTCTTCTGGGGGCAACTTAAGATCACAGGTATTGAGGGGGTTATTTGTTTATTCATGAACAGGAGTGACAATGGCCAAAGCCACCTTCTCTCCAATAGCTGGGCTTCCAGTGCCCTCAAATGCACCAAAACCTCTTCAAATCCCATCTGCAGGTTTCTCAACTACTTCAGGGGGTTCTTGCAGCATCTCCTCTTTGCAATTAAGTGTCCCAATGGAATGTGAGCATCAAGAGGTATGGGATGATGAAAAAAACATCATAAAGGAAAAAAACCTGCACAGTATCTTCTTACAGCTATCCTAATGCCATCCACTCTGCTGCACAGATTCCCACAGCATGATTCCAAAGAAACCCTCCCCATGGAACCACACCATGGAAAAATTTATTGCCAGTGCTCATGTACCCATCAAAATTATTTTATTCAGCTGACTTCAGCACTGCCCATTTTATCCCTTTTTTTACAGCTTCTCCAAATTCTATTTGGCTTCCTTTTCAGTGCTGTCTTTCAGTGACTATTATAAAATTATTAATTGCTCCAAGCACTGCAGACGTTGTTACAGCAACAAGCTCCATCCCTGAGCTCACAGGATTAGCTGTGACAAAAAAAGCCTCATCATTTTTTGAAATCTCATGAACAAGCATAGCAAAATCAGACTTCACACCCATGAAAGAAGCATTCCATGGATTATTGCAGCTGGTTAAAGATTTCCTTCCTTTTATCAAAGACTCTCACAGAATTTGGGAATCTCTGTATGGAAAGAAAAGTTCTGCAAACCAACATAAAACACCCCCAGACCCCCTGAGCAAAAATGCATACCTGCCATTTCAGCTTTGAAGAACTGGATGAGGGACTGGGTGAAAGAAAGAATCCATTTATCCATGATGTTATTGCTCTCCTTAACTGTGTTCTCATTGTAAAGGAATTCTCTTCCCTCATCCTATCATCAAAACACAAAGCAGATTTCCAAGTCATCAGGGTATATAATCAAACCTCTGTATCCAATTACCTGTCAGCTAGCAGTACTTTGGCATCTTCCCTGGGTTCCACTGGTTTCCCAGCAGCAAACATTAAATTCCAGACACAGCTATGTAAGAGAAGGAGCTGTGCAAAACCTGTGTCTCACTGCTGCCTCTCCAGCACCTTTAACTGCAAAGGAGGCTGGTGATTTGGGCTGTTAAAGCAGATAAAAAGCAGCACCAATCCTTTCCCAGGCTCCAAACACAGGCCAGGATCCTGGAATTTACACAGCTCCTTCATCCAGGAGGGTCTGAGGCATTTCTAAGGAATTCACTGTGCAGATGGATTCTGTTTGGAGAGCAGGCCTAGAAACAAGACCATTACTTTTTTAAGAACATGGGACAATCTCAACACACTGAAAAACAGATGAATGAAGCAACCTGAAAAAACAGGTGGAATTTTTAGCATCCAACATGCACACAGGGCATTTCTGCTGCTTTCCAGAGCACTGATGTTTGCAGCCATCTGAGAAATGGCATCACCTTGCTGGTTCTGCAGGGCTTTGCAGGCAAGACCATGTCTGACTCCTTCCCACATTCTTACAACAGGTTGGAAACAGGTTTTGGTTTTTTGTTTGTTTTTTTTTTTTAATTTACAAACAGTATTTAATAGCTGGTTTTAAAAGCCTTCAGACTTTCCCTTCCCTCAGAGTCCAGATGAAAAAATCTGTCTGGATTATTAAACCCAGATCCTACAGATGCACTTCCACAGTACAAAGAAGAAGATTCATAGGAAAGAAATGCAGAAGAGGAACAATCCCAGTGTGAGGTCAGCAGTCATTAACCAACTATAATTAAAGGGGGAATCACAATAAGCATTAAATCATTATTATACCTGATCCAGGACACTGGGATTTTACTTGCACTCTTGCAGGAAGCAGAACACAATGAAGTTGCTTAAACGTAATGAAATCTAATTTAAGCATTACCACATCCAATAGCACATTCTTTTGCCTAATATGGTGCATAGGAAGGATTTCACTATTTAGAAAGAGAAAATCCTGAAAATACTGAATTACCAAACCTATCTCCTCAAGTACCTGGATTTTCCACTGGGGTTTTCCATCCCCAACTGAGCTGACTGCAAGACTTAATGGGATCACAGCAAAAAGCTATAAAGGTCACTTTAGACAATTCAAAGGTCACACAGGATAAACAGGTGTATTTTGGGGGTAACATCTAAATTTGTCTGATGAATGCTGTCTAGGGATCCTGATAATAAGACTTGTTGAATAATAGGATCTGGAGTTAGCAAACTTTCTTCCCCAAAGAGGTTGCTGAAACAGATAAATCCAATAGTTTAAGTCAGCTGTTTACTGTACTGATTTGTGAATTGAGCTGCCTTTATTGATTCAAATGGCAGCTCCACAGTGCCCAGGCTAACACAGCAAGTGCAAGGTTTGGACTCTTCATTCAGCTCCCACTCTCCCATAAAAGTCTGCACTAAACCTGCCATCATTAATTTCAGCTAAAAGATTAAAATTGGTTTCAATAGAAACTGTACAAAATACACATCAATTCTTCAATTTTAATGAAAAATTACTATAAGAAAGAAATTTTAATCTTGCTTTCACACTCAAAGTGTAGAAACTCCTGTCACTCATCCAGCATTTTTAGCAGACTTCAAATGTAATCTACAAGTCTAAAGCATTATTGCTTTTGTGATTTGCCTTTCTTTCCATTCCATTTCTGAATCTTTTTTCTAAGTTGCATTTAAATACAACTTTTAAAAAAATTACTGTCATATGACAGAAGACAATCTCCTTGCTGTGGCTAATGTATTCAGGACTGAGTATTCCCAAGTTAAGCATTTTAATGCAGATTCATAATTAAAGTTCCTGTAAATGAGTTAGCTCAAGAAACTGTCACAGCAGCCACTACTGCAAATAACTTTGCTGACTGATTTGCAGTTCTGCACAGTGTGTGTGGTGCTGAGCACTGCTCTCAGTGCAGAGGAACCTGCAGCCCAAGTGACAGATGCTGCTGGACAGGAGCTGTGCTGGCCACACCACACAGGGAACAGCAAGAAAAAAGCAGCAGCTCTAAGGCAGGATCAGTGGGAACTGCTGCCTGCAGCTGCTCTGGAAGCACCACCAGGAAAACCCACCCATGTTCAGCAGGGACATCTCAGGAGGATCCCCTGAAGCACACGTGGCTTTAACTGGTGCTCCCAGGGGTGAGGAGCAGCAGGTAATTGCTCAGTGTGCCCTGACCCCACAAACACCAGGTCTGGAATTCCTATTTCACAAGTCTGAATGCAGCAGCAGCATCCCACAGATGTGAAATAAAAGGGACTCAACAGCACTCTGATCTGAGAAATGAGAGCTGTCATGTCTTGGCAGTCCCTCACTTTCCTCTCCTCCTTTCTATTTAATAAACTTGGTCAATAATACAAAGATGCAGGTGGTTACAACTTTATAAAGCGTGGTACAATGAGCAAATAACAGATTAGGAGCAAGTATAATAAACAGTCTGATCTATCTCAGATCAAGGAGTAAAGATCAGATGACCTCCAGAGCCCAGACCTCCCTCCCAATGTGCATTTCCCTGCCATGGTGATTCCCTGAGCCCTGAAGGAGCAGAGCCCAGGAATTTCCCTGCCATGGTAATTCCCTGAGCCCTGAAGGAGCAGAGCCCAGCAATTTCCCTGCCATGGTAATTCCCTGGACCCTGAAGGAGCAGAGCCCAGGAATTTCCCTGCCATGGTGATTCCAGAGCCCCCTGCCCTGAGCCCTGCCCTGTACCTTGTGCTGCAGGACCTGCACGTTCTGCACCAGGAAGCGATAGGCGTTGTACCAGGGCAGGAACACATCCTTCAGGATATCCCTCACCCCCTCCTCCTTAAACCTCAGATTTTCTGCTCTTACCACGGGAGAATTGATCAGGTACAACCTGCAAAATAAGAGCACAATAGTTCAAAGCTTAAACCTGCAAATACTGATAGGGTTTCACAGGAAAAACTCCAAAGATGGGTGTACTGTAGGCATGTAACAAACTGAACATAAAACCATTTACTAGCAACTGCTGCAGGAGTTTTTCTAAGATGCTGCACACAGAATTTGAATTGAAATTTTCTTTTTCACTCTCTGTGCTAACACATGCTCAGGTGCCATCACGGTGTAAAACAAGCAGAGGTTGTGTGGCTCATCTTTAGGATTGTTGTGGTAATATTTTGAATTCCTTAACCACTAGTATCTTTCTATTCAATCCTGTTCACCTCCTCAATTATGAAAAACTTTGGCAGAACTAAGGAGCAAAACAAACCAGGCAGATCCAAGGAAAAGAGCAGAAATCAACATTTTCAAGAAGGACAGCCCCAGAAGGGAACAAAGGCTGTACCTCCTGCAATACAAATCTTGTATCCAAAGGCAGCTCTGAGGGACCAAAGCAGAGGATCCAGGTGACACCAACTACTGATACAAGGGACAGAAACGTCCCTCAGCTTCTTTGCTGCCTCTCAGTTAAAAAATAAAAAAAAATCCCACCTTCTTCCCCAAATAAACATTCTGTCTTCAGAAATAAACTGGAATCTATCAAGTTCAATCAAAGAGAAACCAAGCCTTACTCAGGTGTCAGAAAAACTTGAACCCAAACTTGATTTAGACACACTTCATTTAATTTTCCAAATATGAAAACCAAACCAAACATTTTTTCGTTTTAAAGATTATGGCATTTTTCAATCCAAATTTATTGACCCATTTTCTCACATTTTTAAACTTTTAAAATCATGATTCTAAACTAATATAACTTTACAGGCACTTCCTTTAAGAGGCTTTAAAATCTTAATGGGGTTTGACACAGCACATTCAAGAATACCAGACCATAAATTCTTCAGGAGAGAGGGATTCTTGCATTAAAACTAATAGATAAAAATAGAGCTGCCAGAATAAACAGACAGTAATGCAGCACAGAAATGGGCTTTTTCAGTACTGGATTAAAAAAAAAATTAAAAATATTGAAAAATAAAAACCAACAACATTTTTTACATTTTTTAACACACATTCATAGAATGGTTTGGGTGGGAACAGACCCCAAAGATCACCCAAGTGAATTCATACCTGAATTCAAATTATGAATTTACACAAGAACAGAACAATTAATGGCAATGAATAGTAAGTCCTTAAATGAAACTGGAATTTAGGTCTGTCCTTAAACCACACCTTCCTTCTACCACAATTATTTATGTGCTACAGTTTGGTGGTGATGCAGCTTTGGTTTTTTTTTGGGGGGGGTTGTTGTTTTAATAAAGCAGCCCTACCCTGCCTTACAATATGTAAATGTTACAAGAAGAGCAATTTCCTCAATTACTCTAATTCAAAGATCCATTTATTGTATGGACAGAGAAATAAGGTCCACAGAAAAACCAGAGCTCCATCGGTTTAGTTACAGCCATTCAGTTACCCACTGGGCAGAAATAAAAATCTTCCTCAGATCAAGCCAGTGTTACTGAGTTTGCTGACAATGCATGAGAAAAAAGTGAATTATCTCTTCACCCCTCAAACCAGCAGCTTGTTGCATTACTGCTCCTGCATTTGAAGACCAGGTTGAGAGGAGGATGCAACTGCTCCCTTCTAACAGCAATCCTCACCCAGCACAGAGGAAAGCAAAGGCTGGAAATACCAGGACCAGCAAATTCCTTCTGACACAGCTCAGCTTGGACAGGTCACCAGCCCAGGTCTCAGCAATGTTGAAATGTAACTGGTTTGGCCTTTCTAAAAGATTTCACTCAGGATTCAAATTTCACGAAGCCTCAAGTTGAGTTGTTAAATTTACTGTGCTGTTATTTCTGCTGTTTGCTCAATTCCATATTCATTTCACCAACTTATATCTATATTTTCCACTGATCTATTTATCAAGCAACTGCTGAGAATACTTCAAAGCTGGAGTTAGAATATATATATATATTTGTGTACTGCAAAAGCTAAAGTAACTCTGCAGGGAAACAGTGCCAAGGAAAAAACCTCAGTTGTAGCTTTTGCTATAAACAGAGAACATCAAGCACCTCAGAAAAGGCAGAGAACTGAATTGCAGAGCTCCTTCCAGAAATGAGCCCAGGCTGCAATGCTTTTTTACTCTCTGTGTGGGTGTAGGTATAAATAAATGTGACATTAAAGAATGAGTACACTGGCAGAAAAATGAATTAGCTTCTTAGAAATTTCAAAAAAAAAACCATGAATAATGGAAGTGTAACTTCTGGTGTTTGAGATTTTTTTGGTTTGTTTATAAAAAAGGCAGGGTTGGTTTTTTTTTCAACAGAAACATCACTTGTGATTTAAAAATCTCCAGTATGAGTAACTCCAACCTTTTTCACTCTTATTATTGCAGCTACCAGCTCAGTGCTACCCTGCTACCACACCTTGTTGATTTGTAAAGAGCAACCTTGATTAAATGGAAGAATTCCACTCAACTCTTCATTGTAAACATGCTAAAGCTTGAAACAATTAGAACTTCACGTTGATTCTGTTAAATTATCTAGAAGCAACAACCACCTTCCCCAAACAAACACTCAGCTCCCATTCAGCCCATCAGTTCTGTGTGCAGCTGTAAAACACAATGTGTGAGAGCTGAAGGGTTTCTTGTATACACAAGAATTACAGGGCTCCAGAGAACTGCCCAACTGGTGCATTCCTGCAGTTATTAAAATGTCTTTTATGTAGCTTTACCTCAAGGTACCACCTGATGCATGCAGTCAGTGCACCAAGTGACTCTGTAATCACTTCAAGTGGTTCATTAAAATTACAGGAGCACGTGAACTGTGTTTAATCTCTGTTTGACCAGGATAATTTATCCACACACATTAGGCTGCTCCACTTCTGCTCTTGTGGTGCCACTACTATTAGGTGCAAATGATGTACTTACATCCACAAGCACAAAGCACTTTCTCTCTAGAAAATGTATAGTGCAAACAGGAAACAAATGTTTTGTGCATCATGCATAGACCCTCCTCACAGCCAATGATTTAACAGTGACTTGTAATGTTGTTATCAAATATTTTATTCCCATTTTCAGTGGCTCAGCTCAGACTATCAGTGCTGGAAGAAGCAGATCCCCTGGCCTTTAGGGAGGGAGACATGCACTGCATCCATTGCCAGTTCTTTGCAGTCATCCACTCCTGCAGCTACTTCTGTCACAGTGGTCTAGAAGCTTCTAAAATGAACTTTCTTCCTGCTGCTAACTGTCAAACCACCCAAGCAGCCTCTTGGTATGGATCTGCCATGAGCAGGGAGCCAACACATCCCACAGAACATCCAGCAGAGAAACCCCACCTGAGTGCATCAGCTCCATAACTGTTCACAATGTGCATTGGATCAGGGTAGTTCTTCTTCCTTTTGCTCATCTTCTGGCCATCACTAGAAAACATCAGAATGTAGGCATCAAATCTCAGAACTTTTTTAACACTTTTAACACTTATTTTAATGGATAAAGAAAAAAGGACCTTCAAATCCTGCTCAGTTTTTCTGGCCTAGTACATTCCTGGTGGCAGAGACATAATTATAAATATCTATATATTAGCACATCCTTTCTGTAGGACTGTTGAACCTAAAAAAAAAAACTGAAAAAACCAAAGCCCACCCAGGAGGCTCCCAAGTTACAAATCTAAGCAGGAAATCTGTCCTTCCTACCCAAGCTGAGGAAAGATGCACTTGTTTTGAATCAATCCCTCCACCCTACTGATTTTTTTAAAAATTTTCATTGGAAAATAAAGGGAAACAAATATAATTAACTTTAAATTACATCTAAAACTACATTTATCATCCCCTTTACTCTGCATAACAGGTACAATTTCTTCCCTATTCTTGCTATTCATTTTCTCTCTCCAGGCAGGACTGGCCCTGCTGGGAAGAGCCCAGTGCAGCAGATGCTGGGATGTGTGAGGCTCTCACTCTCAGATGCCTCTTATCTCCTACAGCACAGATATCACCCTGGCAAGTCTTAACAGCTCCAAAGCCCATTTCACATTCCATTTACAATTTGCAGGTCTTATCTGAAACATTCTTTGACTAAAAAGCTGCTCAGGAAGCAGCTGATTGACACCAACCTGGCAAGGACAAGGCCGTTGACAATGACATTCTTGAAAGGAGGCCTCCCAAAAAGAGCAGTGGACAGCACCAGCAAAGTGTAGAACCTGAAACAAGAGACAACACAAATGGGACTTTGTAAATACACCAAACCAAAGCCTGCATGTCTTAATTATAAAATAAACATGTCATTATGCTGCTTTCTTCTGGCAAAGGTAAATTTTAAGTCTGGGGAACATTTATGTGGCAAAGAGTCAGAAGAGGAGCCATGGAATGTAGATCTTCCTATTTGAAGCATATCATGCTGTTTGCTCAGCTGGGATCTACTAGTCCAGGAAGGCAGAAAAATTTTAATAGGAAGCATTAGGAAGAGCATGAGGAAGAAAACTGCAGCATTTTCCCTCTTTAGCAGAAAAAAGGGAATTCTGCCCCTGAACAAGTTTCCCATTTGCTCACTGCAAACCTGTCAGGACCAAACAGAGCACTCAGGACCAGCACATTTTTGTTTGTGTGTTAACTGTGTGTTCTTCAGCCTGGAACAATGGAACATAGTATAAAAGTATAAAAACAAGTTACCAAAAATGAGAGAAGCCTCCTTCCAATGCTGCCAAAGGTTTGATTGGAAGGAGGTTGTGGCTGTCTGCTTTAATCAGCCATCACTAGGAAATAAGAGAATGTTCCCCCAACAAAGGGCAGCAGTGGTTCCTCCCCATTCTATTTGATGTGTTTACAATCACTCCATAAACTTGGACACTCTGGAAATCAGTGCTGGAGCAAGCACAGGCACCTATTGTTCACAGGCTGATCTATGATTATATCTGGGAAATTAAGTGGAAGTGCAGGATGATGTGATAATTTCACACTCAGGAGCCAGAGCCTTCACCAAAGGAGGGCTGTGTGAGCTGCTGGAACTGCACTGTTGGTAATTACTTTAAAGAAAGTAACTGGAGGGTGGGCCACAGCTTTCCTGGTTCAAAACAGGCATCACACTGACAACTGCTTAGCAACCTTCAAAGAGAAGGTGATTATAAAAAAGCTATAATAAGGCACAGGAGGTTATGTCTCAGAACTATGTATTTGCATGAAGATTTAGAGGAGAAACACTTCATGGGGGGGAAAAAAATCCATCTGTATGTTCCAAAGTTGTTTTTATCAAAAAGCAGCCTGTAATTGCAAAAGCATTATTCTGACACTTGAGGGTCCTCTGCAGAGGTTGCTGTGTGCATTTATTAAGTGACTTCCATGACAACTCTGATGTTTATCTCATCCAGACCCCAAACTCTCAAAATCACCTCAACTCAGACTGCAGGATACAAATTCTCTTTATTAAACTGCACTTTAATTTCATTAATTTTAAACAATACTCCTCCATCTGCACACAAACATGTGCATTCAAAATCTCTGTATTGATTTTTAAAAAAAAAACCCAAAACACAAATATCTGACTATTTACTCAGGTGACTGACACCTCAAGCCTACAGGGCTGAAAGTTCATTACAAACACAGCAGTTTTTCCTCTGTACTTACTAAAAAGTTCCTCATTGACAAACTCCCAGCACTTTCTGCAAACTGGTCACAAATTCTCCTATTAGAGCACCTGAATTTGCAGGTAAAAATCACAAAGCAGAACCAACTAGGAGAGATTTCAATGTTCTTCAGGAATTCCTAATTCTCTGTGTTAGAAAAGTTGTACAGGCAGACTGTGGGCACTGAAAAAATGCATCCAAGGATACATCACAAATTTTATGTTCAAATTGTCAAACCCAAAGAGCCTCAGCATGAGGTGCCTTAGCTGATGACAGCTACAAGACTGTCTCTGAAAACCTGTGATCCACATATTCTGATGGAACTCTTCAGATTCTTCCTCAGGTTGTGCTTTTAGAATTCACCTCATTCACTCTGAATATTTTAAAGCAGTGTCTTTCTGCACCTATTTTTGAAATATGTTGTCAACAGACACACTTGTTTCTTGAAAACTTCCTCAATTTCTCTGCTGCTTCACCTTCCATTCACCAAATCTCAGATTGTTCCTAGGTATGTCCTTGCAGATAAATACCTGCCACTCAACCAACAATAAAAAAGCCATAACAGGGACAGGATTTCACTCCTTTGCTCTACTTTCCACCGAGGAGAAAACAGGGAGAGAAACTTTGCTCCTTTTTTTTCTTGAACATCTGTGGATAAATTCATGATCCTGTGGTTCATGCCAAACCCTCCAGATTTGAACTCCCTATAGGCCACCACATTCTGACCACAGCCATAAATCTTTGCTACATTTCCCTGTACAGAGGCAGAGCCTTTCCTACCACTCTGCCTGGACTGCCAGTCTTGCAACCCAACTACTCTGAGATTTTGTCCCGTGGCTTTAACAAATATAATTCAGCTGGTTCTCTATCCATGCAGAAAGTCATCAAAAATATCACTTTCCTGGACAATCACCCTCTTCACATTAATTTTCCCCTTGTCTCCTTTGATTTTTTTTCTCCTTTTCTGTGGAGCGAACCAGAAGCCACCAGACCTGCACCTCCTGAGCCTTTCCCCACCTCCCAGTCCTCACTCCACAGCAGCTGCAGATTCTGACCTGACACAAAACCAATCTCCATTCTCAATCTTCACACTTCTAACAGGATGTGCCAAACACAAATCACATCATCCTGTGCTCCCAGCACTTCAGAACTCACCCCTGCTCCTTGTTCTTAGACCTCACATCTTAATTCCTCCTGTCTCTCACAAATCACAAGTGCTCTACTACAAATCACCCAACACTTGCTGGTAGCAAAGCCCCAGCTCATTAACAACCTGGGAGAGGTGGGAGCAGCAGGAATTGAGGAGGGTGTTTTGATTTCCCACCACAAACAGGTGAAACACACCTGGCTCTGGCTAAGAGTCCCAGGAACTCTTACACTGATGTTAAGAACAAAAAGCCCCAGACTGAAAAGGGAAAGCCTCCTCTTGCACCCTGATTATGGCACACAAGTCTGAGGGCTCACACCAAATATCTTCATCCTGAGTTCCTCCATTAAAAAATAAATTATTTCTAATTTTTCCAGATGAAAAGAATAAAGAGAGAAAACTAACTTGTTATTCTCCTTTTGCTACCCAACAGTATTTGATTGTTTACTGAGGTACTAGATCATTTTTTGCATCACAATAAAGGAGTTGAAAAATGAAGACATTTCACTACAGTCATGAAATTTAGTTGTATTTGGCATCCTGCCTGCTTTGGTTGCTTGGTTTGTTGGGGGGTAGAGGAGTGGGCAAAGGGAAGTGCCAACTGTATTGCAGAGGAATTTATTTAGCTCTAATACCTCAAGTTACTGGATGGAAAAGTTCTGCTTGGACAGAGTCAAATTCACTAATCCAGAAAACACAAAAATTCATCTTCATCTGTCAATTTTTACAGTCAACCTCAAACTTCAGACATGGACTAAACACTTTGCAATGCTAGAATTAAAGCTGTATGCAGGCATACAAGTATGTATGAGAACATTAACCACAGAAAATCAGACAAAATTTTTCATGGATGATTGAAAAGGATTTATCCAGAGTGAAAGAAGCAGATGTAGTTTACAGCTGAAAGCTTTGACTTTTTTGTAAACTATACAATCTTTACAACATAAGGTTTGATTTAGTTTTTTTTCTGCACTCATATAAACCCAAAACTCAATCTTAGAGTAAAAGTTATCAGGCTATACATTGGCTTGAAATCCTCAACACATTGACTTCCATTTCAGCCAACTCAACTGCAGCTCTGTCTCTAGTAGATAACTCAAGTTCTGTGATCATTCAGCTGCTGAGATTTTTGCTTACCAGGCCTAAGATGTGCCCTATTACCTACTGATGTCTTCCATAACAGCTGGGAAGTTTTCTTGCTAATATTGTACTTCTACAACAACTTTTTCATCACCAAGTTTTAGGCCACCTTGTGTTCTAGTTTAAAAAATTAATTATACACTTACCTGTACAGAAACAGTCAAGTTATCTGTACAGCATTACCCAAAGATATGGAAGTATTGAAGCCATGACAGATTAAGTAGAATGATAGTGAATTTATCATGGGGTGAAAAATAGATTTTTGGGGTTTTTAGAATGGGGGTTCAGGGGGCAAGATGGAAGAAGCTGGCTGTGTCAAGTCCTTCTTCTTCTTGGCCTCCATCTTCTGCTGTGATGTTGGCACTTTTAGATTGGTTGAGAGTAGAAGCTCACTGTCTAAATAGGTGATAGGTATTGGGAAGTTATTGTAAATATTGTACACGTCGTTTTTAGTATAAAAAGATAACACTGCCCTGAGGGTAGCCAGTGTGCCTCTGACTGTCTTGCTGAGCAGACCTCAGCAGGTCAGAGAAAGAATTCTATAGATAAGAAACAATAAACAACCTTGAGACCGAGCAACGAAGAGCTCCGACTCCTCCTTTGACCGCCAGGCTGGGAAAAGAGACTTTCTAACACCTCTTGGGGTCACTGTGACCAGCCAGAGTCCCGAGGCCCCCAGAGCTAATAAGGCAGGCATTACCATCCCCGCGTCTGGTCGATGCCCTCGGCGATGAAGTCGGCGGGGAAGGCGTCCTCGAGCTCCCTCCTGCTCTCGAAGGGGTAGTGCACCTGCGCGTAGGGCATGCTGCCGCTCTCGAACCAGCAGTCAAACACCTCGGGCACGCGGCGCAGCGCGCCCCTCCCGCGGCGCGACGGGATGTGCAGCGCGTCGATGCTGCAAAAGGGACACACCCACCTTCAAACACCCCCTTTAAAACTCAAATGGTTTATTCAACCTTAACAGAAATACAACAGAAAGACTCAGTCATCTTTGTTTCGGGTGTGCTATGTATCTCTGGGTTGTCATTGCTACCGTGTCACGGATGTATTTTATGAAAAATCCTTTTGTTAGGATTTTTTTCTCCTGAGAAGCTGAAAGGCCTCAGAAATGAAATATAAACAATAATTATCTGCTGCTGTGGAATGCAACAGGTGCATATGTGATGGGTCTCATGCCGTCGTTTTTAATTCATGGCCAATCACAGTCCAACTGTCTCAGACTCTTTGGTCAGTCACAAGATTTAATTATCATCCCTTTCCATTCCTTGCTAGCCTTCTGATGAAATCCTTTCTTCTATTCTTTAGTATAGTTTTAATATATCATTTTCTTTCAATATATCATTTTCTTTCAATATATCATTTTCTTTCAATATATCATTTTCTTTCAATATATCATTTTCTTTCAATATAATATATATCATAAAATAATAAATCAGCCTTCTGAAACATGGGGTCAAGATTCTCATCTCTTGCCATGTCAGGGTTGCCTGCAAATTCAACACCATCAGAAAGAAGATCTGAATTAAATAATACTCTCCCTCAGACATATTCGTTCCTATGTCTATTGAACAGAAGTGATCTAACATTTAGTTTAAAGTGAATCAGTAAAGGAAAATAGCTCTTGGTCACGTGAACAAATCCTCTGAAGAATAAAACGTGCAATGATGTCCTAAGCTGACTTGATTTCCCTGAACCCAAACAAGTGCACTTGGTGTCTCATTTCACCAGGGTTTAATTTCATGCAGATTTAGTCTTATAGATGGATAATGAGATGACTGGCTCTCACAATTAATATTGTGTGAATATTAAGAAAAGCTTTAGTGATGTATAGTTATGTTATTGTAGTTTAGATGTCCTCTGTTCTCCCCATAGTTCCCCTTCCCCCCAGTACTGTTACCATCAGACAAAGTATTTCCTTTAACAGTCTCTGTAATTTTTTGCATTAACAGCGTTCAACAAGTGTTTTTCAACAGAAAAAAATAACCTGACATTTATATGTGTTAATCACAAGTCCTGTTACAACTTGTCTATTCCCTAAATCTGTTTCCCAGGGTTCTGGGAAAAAAAAAAAATCAAGGTTTTTTTATGTCTGCTTATCTATTTCTAATACCCAGTAGAGTCTCTGTGACCCACCTTTCTCGATGCAGATCTGTCACTTTGACTCCAGTCAGCTCCTCCAGTTCTGCCATTGAACCAACACAAACCACCTGCAGGAGAAATTACAGAAATTTAGCCAGTTATTTGTACACAGCAGGTTTGGTTTTTTGTTGTTTTGGGTCTTTTTTGGTTTTTTTTTAATATCAGACAGGAGACTTGCACTATCTCCTGTAGCAGTTTACAGAGCTGAAAAAAAACCAATACAAATTTTGCACAAGGCTCTCCTTCCTCAAATGATGTTAAAGACCACTGCCCTGATTTAATACAATTCATGTCACAGGAACTGGAGACTTGGAAGCAGCAGCATCTTGGCAGGTTATCAAAAAATGTGGGGGGCTTCTCCAAACCAAACACAACCAAAAACCTCTGAAAATTCAATGACTGACTTTACACAAACAGGAGTTCCAGACCCCAGGTTCCTCCCCTAAAGTAAGCAGCTCACTATCCATAAGGGTTCCATTCCAGGCAAACAAAACTGTACATGTTAAAAGGCTTTTTATTTAAAGCAAAGAAAGCATCACAGCTACCAAAGGGGTTGCTAAGAAAGACTTTTCTTGTGCACCAACATGCTATTAGGAAAAATGCTGATTTCCACATCAGATTTGCACTGACATCATGAAACAATGATTCTAAAAAACTGCATGACAAAGCAGAAAAGCAAAGGTTTTACTTTATGTTTTACTGCAATGAGCCCTCCCAGACCCTGTTGCCTCTCTCATCTGCCAGGACTCAGGAGCCACAAGCTGCAGCACAGGCCTGGATTCTGGAGATGCTGTCCCACATGCCATCTTTTCCATTTAGACTAGCAACAGAAAAACCCCAGGGTCTGACAGATCTGACAGGGAAGGAGTTAAATGTAGCACCATAAAGAAGCTGTAAATAGGCCAGACGTTTTCCACATGAAATAACTTTGGAAGTTGCTCTTAAGATACAAAAAATCAGAGCACTGCTCAATTCCGTGAGCAAGTCTTAAACATATGCATATGTATACACATGGAAATTGTGACTAACTGAAAGGTTTTGGTGTATTTCATTGCAAAAAATTGTCATGAATTACAGAAAAGACAGAAACTCAGTCTGATTTGGGTTTTAAGACATGATTTTCCCAGTCTGATTCAAGTGCTGATCTGCATTACTAATCACCATTTGCTATTGTTAAAGTACTTTGGAAATGTGATGTTTTCATTCTTATCTTTTTTTTTCCTGTAGGAAATGAGGCAGGACAATGATTCCACTAGCCAGGTACAAGAGGCTGCAGAATGCACACAAACTACACCAGGGGATTGATTCCAGGTGAAAATACATCTTCATCAACAAACTATTTTAAACCCAGATCTGTTCTTCATTCATGTGGCCCCACAAGTAAACACAGAGGCTCAAGTGAGCAGCAGCAGGTGCTTAGTTCAGCACTGCTGGAGGAAGAAAAGGTATTCATAGAGAAATGGCTAAAAAAATGCCCTTGGATACAACTTCACCTTCACTAACCTATGTATTTGAAAATACTTTCACACTAAGCTCTGGGAGAAAAGCTGCTCATTATTTGGTGCTTTTTGAACAAGTTCTTCAATGCCAAAGCAAAATTCTGAATATTGATGCACAACTGCACCCAGAAATCATTCATGGAAGAAATGAAAAATCCACCAACCCCCAGAGTAACACAGATCTCCCCCACTGAGTCAGACTGCCTCTGTCCAAGGCAGAAGGAAGGAGCTCCTGTGTCCCAAGGGGAGCTCGTTAGACACTGAAAGGCAAGAGGAGAAAGCAGCAAAGAGATGCTAATCAAATTCCATCCCTCATTAGGCCCACCCCCTCGTTTCTGCAAGGAGCACACACGGGCTGATGCTCTCCAATTAAATTCCTCAATTAGATGGATCCTGCTCTGGATCCATCCCTTCAGGAGCCATGGCTGCCCCAGCAGCCTGGGCCCTCTGCTCTGCCCACCAGACATTTGCTCCTCCTCCATTTTATGGTTCACAGCAGCTACAGAAGCAGCTCCCCCACGTCCAGCAGCAGCTCAGGCTGCAGCAGATGGGACCTGACAAGAACCCACAGGTCAAGGTTAACCCCTGCCAACAAAATGAACATCAGATCCAGGATTATCCATGTCCACAGGAGCACAGATCCATCCAGCAGCAGCCATGGACCTCAATGCTCCTGTAGCACAGCCCTGCAGTCCCTGCTGGATAAAAATGTTTGTTTATGTGGGTTTGCCATTTCAGCTGTGCCCAGGACCACAGCTGGAGGAAGGAGTGCCCACAGAAAGGAAGAAGCCTGCAGGGTGTGGCAGAGAGATCTCCAGAAAGCATCTCATGAATATTCAACAGGGGAAGAAATGACTGCTACAGTGGGCCAGAAGTGGCCCAGAAATGCAACCAGGAGAGGTTCCCTCACCCTCAGGAGAGCAGAGGCAGAGCCCTCTCCTTGTGCTGGGCCAGACTGAGGGCACCCAGCCCGGGGCAGGGTTACCATGGGTGACAAGCCAGGAAATAATCAGGGAACCTTCACAGCATCACTGAATACTGAACACTATCATTTGTATGCAAGGCCTATCAAGTGAGCCCATATCTGCTTTACCAACTTGGGTGTTATATTAAAAAATTTTATTATCTAATCCAAATGAGATGTTTTCCTCCACTGGGGAAATGGTTGGAATTTGAAAGCTTAAAATGATAAACTGTCTGCAAAAATGTGGCAATAAACACAAGCTTCAGAATTTAACTTCCATTATGTGTCTCTACCTGATAATTATGCTAAAAGAAAACTAAAATAAAACTGTGCAAAACCAGTTATTGATCTGTAATAAAATTCACTTTAATACCAATTAATTCACCTTACTGTATATTAAATAAGGAATTGTTATTACTTCTCCAGGATTTAATATGCAAAGCATAATTGCATGCAACAAAGTGTTCTTCTGAGAGCAAGACACGAAGAGGCTGCTGTGCAATCCCACACCAGGCTGCAGTAACACTGGAGTCAGGAATTCTGAGGGAATATCATTACTGAGAGAGCAGATGTCACCCAGGCTCTAAGTTCCACATCAGTTCCAGCCCTATTTGTTTTTCAAGCCATATCTCACACACACAAAAAGATAAAATACTTTTCAAAAAACCCTTAACTTGAAATTTAGCTCTGTTCAGAAACTGTACTCAGCTATTAAAGCACAATATTCAGGCTCTGGAGCAAACAGAAATGTGTAACATCTATGGATAGAAATAATAGACCTGTTGGTATTTCCATCATTATTCAGAACACTGAGCCCTGAGGAATATTTGCAGCTTGTTTCAAAGGAAAGGTCAATCTTCCAAGTTAGACATCATTTTGTTATTAAAAACTAACAAATCAAACCTAGAAAAGCAAAAAAATCAGTACACACAGGAATACAGATATGGGGAGACTGGACAGAAAATGAAATATTATTAGAGGCAAGGACTGGAAGTAATGAAACCTTTACACAATTTTTTTCAGCCACAACACTGAAAGCCTTTTTATTACCTAAAAGAAATTATTATATTGAACAAGGGACTGAGCAATGTTGGATGAATGTGAAAAAAAGTGTGTATAAATTGTCAGTCCTCAAACTAAACTGGAACTGTTATATGAGAGACAGAAGCACTGGGTTTGTCAGTAATTTACAAACACACTCACAGCACAAGCAGAATCCAAATGCCAAGGCTTTCTTAGATACTTAAATCCTAATTGCAGGAGTATCTCCCTGTCTTACCAAGATTCCCAGTGAAGAGGAAATAAAAAATGCTTTATGGTGCACATCTAAGCAATGGCAAGTTGAAGATCATAAAATACTTCTCTAGCAGATGTTTTCCTACTCGAGGTCTTTCAGGTCTAAAATGAAGAGTAAAACTTTTTCAAATTGAGAGAGAGAAAAATAAAGGCTTGGGGTAGTGCCATCAGTGTTTACCTTCCCTGCACACCCTGACACTGATTACCATTTTCTGCTTCTTGCATGAGGAAGGCTTTTCATGTGTGTCTAGTGGAACTAACCCAATGCAAAAAAAACCAACAAAAACCCCCACAAAAAACCCAAAACCCACTCTACCTTCAGAAAGAATTTTAAAACCATCAAAATTCTGTTAAGTGTTCACTTGTGCCCTCTCCATCTTGCTACCAATGCAGGGTACCTTACAGCTTGACAAAGCTCATTTCTAGCATTACCATTATACATTTTCATCATTCCACTAGATTCATATTTTTACAGTCTGCTACATTCACATTTGTGGCACTACAAATATGTATCTTTGCTGTTCTGCTGTGGTGGACTGGCTTTTATGCCTTCAGCAACTCATTTGGCTTGAACTAACCAACCACCAGAATATCAAAAGCAGACTTAAAGGAGTTCCAAAAAAAAAAAAAACTCCTCCTTGCCATTTTCTCACTGCATTTATTATTTCCTTTAGATTTGCCATCACTGCAAATTCTTCTGGGAAAGACAAGATCAATTTTAATGTAAAAACCAAGAAAAATTGCTTGCAGTTCTCAAGCAAAAGCAGGGAATACCTGTACAGGCACACCAAGGCACCCATAAATATGCACAGATCTATCACCTATTACACACCCACAAATGGGTTATACAGATTTACTGTTCAAACATGTAAACAGCACTTCAGGCTGCAGCAGTCAAAGATAGAGCAAAACAGGCAAACAACAAGTACAGGCAGGGTTTCTGCCAGCTGGAAGCTTTCATGTTCCTCACTCACCTCCTCCAAATCCTCGCTGACCCACAGGGGGATGGGGGTGCCCCAGTAGCGGTTCCGAGAGATGGCCCAGTCGCGAGCGTCCTTCAGCCAGTTCCCAAAGCGCTTCTCCCGCACAAAATCTGGAACCCTGGGCCAAAAAACCAACAGTGTTCATCTATCACTACTGCCACTTCAGAGAAAGCTGGTAAGAATTGGTTCTATTTTATTTTATCCTCCAAGAAGTTCATTTCAGCATTGATTGACTTGGAGCACGTTCATGTTACAGCTCTGGTTGCTGCAAGGCCTGAGGAGGTGCTGCCAAAAAACGCAACATTGCCTTCTTCTGACCCCAGGTGAGCTGCAGAAGTGACAAACACCAGGTTCATTTTACCATAAAGTAACTCAGGAAAACATGGCAACATAAAATAGATTCATTAGGGGTGAAACACAGCCAAAGTGCTCAGGACAGTCCAACACTGGAGGGTTATGGCTAAGGGTGATCACAACACTGCTGCTTAAATTACATATAGAAAAAAGATTTTGAGGTTGAATGAAATTCCCATTATTAAAAAGCCTGGAGCAACAGCATCAAAAGGCACCTTGGATTATGTGTGGGCATCCAGGTACACGAACATTAATCAGGCTGATAGATCATACAAAAAATCCTTTCCAAGCTATTTATCATCTCACTTTGAATTACCCAATTAAGAAACAAAACACGCCCCCAACCACAGAACCCTATCAAGGCTTGCTAAAACCTCATTTTGAGCACTAATGGGCACTGAGGGATGGTAAAGACAAATTTTCATTGTATGAAAGTGTCTTGGAGCTCAAAGGTTAAGGCCAGAACCCAATGTTCCTGGTTGTGCTAAGTGGCCTGGTGCCTTGATCAGAACCATTTTCTCCCACAATATAAACAAACAATTAACTATTTACCCAATGATTATATGCAGATGAAGGAAAGCAATGGATTTCACAGTCAACAATATGCTCCCCTCGTGCCTAAAGGTGCATTTCAAAAGACCAAATTGAAATTAAACTCACAGAAAGAGCAACCTTAAGCCAGTGTCAGACACACAGAAGCTTGAATGAGCAGCTCACAACAATAAAGCAGCTCTGGAACTGAGATTTTAGCAACCCAAGGCAAGTTTTGCTGGGTTTGTTTTCCCAGTCTAACTAGAAAGGCCCTTCCCAAAGTCTGAGCTGGATTAGGAGAGCCACAGTTTCCAAAGGGGGAGCAGCCAAGCTACAAAGCACACAGGGTCTCTTCCACCTTTGCTTTCTGAAGCTCTTGGTCCTCTTGTCAAGTATTTCTTTTTAAAGAAGATTTTTAATCACAGGTCAGTCCCAAGAGTAACAAAGATGAAAGGCTCCATTAGAGGGGAAATTGAAAGAATGGATTCATATGACACATTGAGGTAGGATTTGGCCCGTAGCAGGAGATTTATGAAACAAGTGTGAACAAAAAAAAAAAAAAAGGCAAACTATTGATGAAAATAAAAGCCACTCTCTTTTAAAAGTTTTACCCATGATGATGCCGTGTGGAGATCTAAAGACTCCTTGATGGCAGTGTTGTCTCAAGTGGATAAAAAGTACCCTTAAAAGCCTCACTAAATATCAGCCTGGGGTTCCAGAGCTTCCTTTGCTATTTCTGGAGTTACTTTCAGCCGCAGAGTTGTCTCCTGTAACACTTCTCCAACAAAAATCTAATATAAAACAATTTCAAACAAACTCAGTGAGTCATGTTTCACATGACATGTGCAGCCCTGCTTTGAAATGTAGAATGTATACAGGCTTTCCCAATTTGGTTCAGCGTGGGACTCATTACTATTAACTCTCTGTGCTGACCTTAGGAGACCCTCTCTCCAAACACAAGTGGAAACTGTACAAAGTTCATTAGCATTTGCCCAACGTTCCACTAATGTGGAAAACTTCTCTTTACATCACTCCTAAACTAGTTTCCATTTTTCAGAAGTTGTTAGACACTGATTAGCTGAAATCATTAGTCCCATTTAACATAGCTAGAGGCTGAGACAATCCCCCAATGACATTAAAATGCTAAGAGTTTCAACTCTGCCTCCTCAAAACACGCCTGAAAAATTAATTTTATCCCCAAAGTGGACATTAACCACAAAAATGTATGTGGTGTGATCTCTCTCTGTGAGCTATGAAAGCATATAATTTACCTCTTCTGGTAAAATTGTCTGACCCTGCTGCCAGTTTTCAGTGGAACATGAAACACAAACCACTTCATCTCCTACCAACCAATTTTGGAACAATGATCTGTGGCTCTTCAGAGGTACAAGGCAGGAATAACAGTGGCACAGGCATCAAGTCAAACAGAAAGAGCCTGTACCTAACCCATTCTGAGCCCATCACTCAAAGGAAGTGTTACTTAGAGCAGCTGGGTTTTGCCTGTGCAGAGATGCTGCCCGTGGGTGCTGCCCAGGGCAGGCACAGCCTCCAGCTGGGATCAGGCTGGAAAAGGGATCTGCAGCAGGAACAGCCATGCCAGGCACAGCCCTTCCAGTCTGGAGCCCATTTCTTCTACTTATTCTCACTAGGTTTAGCTCCAGAGAGCTCAGCTTAACACACACCTACATATCACAGGGGAAAAAATAAAATCAGAGGCACCTTCTACTGAAATATTTCCCTAATACTTAAATATTAAATATTAGGCTGGAAAAAAGAGTATTCTCAATGATGTTGTTATAAACACCTGATCTTTATTTAAACCAATTCCAGGTTAGTGTTCTTATAGAGTTTTTCAGTTTCTTTTCATCCTACTCTTAGATATTTTCTTGGTATATTTCTCCTGTTAAATTTTCATAAAGACACCATCCTGCCACAGGCATGTATTAGTTGAGGGAGCATTTTTCACTCTTCCATCTACACAAAGCAGCTGGAGGATAAATGAAAAGCCCTCTCCCATATAGCAATGCACTCATTTTTCATGTTTAACCCCACATCCATCACAAACCCCTTCAGGCTGACACACAAATCTCAGGTTCCTGCTGGTAACCCCTGAGCTTGGCTGTGCCCAGTTGTGCCTGTTCAGAGCCCTGGACTGGCACTGGACACCTTCACACCTCAGAGAGGATCAAACCCCAGCACCCAACTGCTCCATGAGGCTGCAAGTGAAAAATCAAAGCAGCCCCATCTCTCCCAAAGCCATAGTGCTGCAGCTCCTCAAACTGAGCTGTGAGAAATGGGTTTTTTGGGTTGTTGGTTTGTTTTTTTTTTTTTTATTCCCCAACTGACCTTCAATTTGTTTGACCTTCAAATTTCTCTGCAAAATTACACAGATAGGATTTCATACTTCTTTCTGTGACATTTAGCAAGGTTAAGGAGACTGCTGCCTCAGCAGGTCAGGGAGCTCTTGATTCATGGCTGTGGAACAGTGTGGGACAATTGCAATTTCTCCTCTTGGCACCCAGGACAGGGCACTAAATAAACTTCAGCATGCAGACACTGCAGCAGTTGGAAAGTTCAGGGAACTGAACTCCACAACACAAAGGAATAAATACTGTTTTGCCAAATCATACATTAAAAAGATTCTGCATCAAAGTACATCAGTTCCAACCTGTTTGAATGCTCATGTCTATCTTACTTTCCCACCATCAAAACTCTATCATATAAGTTAGAGATAATGAAAATTATTCATTTGCTGCAAATTTCCGTGTCCATTTTTGACTGTTTGTTCCTATTTTTGAAGCAGATGTGGGGTTTTGCTTAATTCATGCATTGCTAAGTCCTCTGCACAGTCAACTCCCACATCCTTTCTTGGTAGCTACTCATTTTCTTCGTGTCTAAAATAAAAATTCCATTTGACAAGCCAAAAAAACCCATGAAGAGCAAAGCAAAACCCAGCCTTTTAACAGCATTTATTAACTTATTACAACAGGAACCATCTTCTTTGCCTTCTCAGCCTATGCACCACTCAGCACCCAAGTCACACAAGCAATGTGGGCATGGGTTTGAAAACAGCAAATATTGACCACCCTCAATCCCAGAGCAGAACTGAGTCAGCTGACAGTGAGCTACCACAGGCTGAGCCAGTGGGCTCTCAGCATCAATAAAATGCAAGGAACAGCATCAATTAAATACAGAAATTTGCTTTCTGACTCTTGTCTCCAGAGGAAAAATGTACAGGATGCAAATAAAAAATATTCTAAATTATCATATTATCCAGAAGGAAACTTATTAAAAGGATAAAGACATCTGCTCCTTTTCTGTAGATATATTCTGAGGTGTATTTCTTGTGCTCATAACACAACTGCAAATACTGAACTGAGCTCCTTATTCCATCTGAGAGTTCAGGTGTGCTCTGAGCTGCCTCTCCATGCCCCAGCCACAGGATGCAGGAACTGCCTGAAAGCAGCACCATCCCTCTGTTCTGTAAACACAAACAGCACTGCCAAAATAAAACACTGCCCCTGCACAAGCCTCGTGTTTTAGCATCAGCTCAACATGAAAAGCTGTTTCAGATATTACATAAAGATAAACTAATCCTTTTCTCACTCTTCATTTTGTCATGATATCCTCTGCAAAACCACAGCACCTTTATGTATTGGGTAAGATTTACTTCATAATTGCTAATTAAAGGAGTTAAGACTGTAAAGTTGATAAACAAAATACTACCTTAAGCAGTAGGAATTAGGGGACCTAATACCAGATTAAGAACTCTAATACAGCTTTGGTTCTGAGAGGATGGTCCCAGATCTGTCCTTCTTTGGCAAGCTGGTAACTTTTTAAGTGCCACCTGAAATCAGGAATCAGTTGTAAGCCTGGAAAAGAGAAAGTTACTCTAGCAGCAGATAGCTGAGTTGTATCAGCAAACTCAAAGGTGATGAAGTAGTTATTCTATGTCATCTAACTAAATATGTACAGATTTATTTAAATTCCTAGCATACCAACTGGGGGGTTTATTTTAGGTGTAGAATTTGGCTTTCTTTTTAAACATTAACCAACCCTTAGAAGACAAAGGCTTAAATTCCTTTATGTTAATTTACTCTAATAACAAGCCTCCTTCAGCATGCCCTCAAATTGATTTTTAATGGTTTTTAATTCAAAGAGATAAAATAAGGAACTATTCATGGCCTTTTGACACTTTAATTAGCACCAATCTATATCATGGACCTAATTAAACATGGGGGGAGGGAGGAAAGGTCAGTGTGTGGCAGGCAGAATTTCCACTGCAGCAGCAGCTCTGCTCCTCAGCCCGGGAGAGCTGCAGTGGTGCAAGCCCACAAACCCTGCTCACGGTGCAGCTCACAGGGGCTAGCTGAGCTGTGCTTTCCATCATTTTCATCTCCCAATGTTCCTCTTGGCTCCTTTCTCCTGGTTCCCATGGCAACCCCCACGTTTGGTGTGCCTGCAGTGCTGCTGCAGCCCCGCCAGCGGCACGGCTCCGGACGCAGCCGTGACCTCCAAGGCTGGCACACACACACACACACACACCCCCCTGACACCCTGCTGCACCTCCCTGCCACAGCCAGGCATGGCTCACTGTGATACACCCCTTATCTCATCAACAACCCCTGCAGCCACAAGCCACGGAGTTCCCTTGGGAATGTTCTAACATTTGCTGGCACAAAGTATTTTGTAGGGCATCAGCACCCAGGATCCATCTCAATGCACATCTATCAATGCATTTGCATTCCTGTGACAGGGGCAGATATTCTACACACTGCTCATGTCACAGATTTATCAGATGCCCAAGGAAATAGTGCTGGAGTTGCTCTGTGAACTGGCATTTGGGAGGTTTATTTCAGCAGCTTTTCCTTGTGCCCCCTCAGTGGGGCTGGAGAGGTGCCTCTGCATTCATGGCATCAGCAGCAAGCCCTGCACAAGAGCCTCAGAGAGCAAACACCAAAACTGAGGCACAGCAGAACAGTAGCCATCAAAATCCAGTGAACAAGCCTCCAAATTCACTTCTAATCCTCAGCCATGTCTGATAACAGACAGTAATAAAACCCTCTCTAAATTAGACAAACACAAGGCTAACCCTGCAGCAATTTTTTCCACCTCCTGCTGTAGGCAATGGCAGTAATTTGGATTTTTCCTCGGGAAATGTTGCCATCTAGTGACTCCACGTTGCTGTACACATCACAATTGCTACTAGAGGAAGGATCTCATTTGTAGTCACGATTCCCCAGTAAGAAAAGTGTGACTGATGACTCAAAAAGAAGAGTTACAACTGCAAGGTGATACTAAAGAAAAGAAAGAAATTAAAAAATCTACACACAGCATACATTTCAAACTGTTCAGATGAAATGTATTAATATTAACAAACCAAGAAAGAAAATGTCCTGAGACTTTCTATAAAACAAAAATAAGCAGCAAAAGAAGGTAAAAGGACTCACTGATTTTCTTCCATTGCTCTACAATCCTGTTATGACTTAAAATTCTGTTGCCCTGCCTCAGACTCAGATTCCCACGTAAGCAAAAATGACAAGTTCAGTAAAATAAACATTTGCTTTCTATTGTGGCTCTACAGCCCATCTCTGCACAGCCTCGGGGTTTCTGACACAAACAGGCATCATTCCTGATCACATCTCACCTTTCCACAGCTGGGACACTGTTTTGTGCTCAAAGATGAAAATGACCAGGGTGAAAAGCCTCTCCAAAGCTTGATGTGCTTGATGACACCTGGGCTGGAGCTGCAGGGAGTGAGTGCAAAACTCTCATTTTAATTTCACTACAGAAATGTGCTGTGGGTGGCATTTCCAGCAAGAACTAACAGCTTAAGTGATGGAAGTCAGGAAAATAATACCTTCAACCATACATCAAGCTCTTTATTACAGCACCTGAGTTCTTCAGTGGTGAGAAGATGCCAGAACAAAAGGTTTGGCTGCTTTGAAGTCCCTGACTGTCTCCCATCACTGCTTTCCTTCCACTGATGCCCATTTTTCCACTCCTGCAAGTGCTGCACATCTTATGCAAACAATGTCAGAACTGCACAATGTCTTTAACATCAGAAACTTGGCAACAGCTACAGGTCAATGTTTCAGGAGTTACTGAAGGAGAACTTTTAAGTGAGGGAGGTTTAAAAGAAAGAAAAAAAGAGTTCAAAGCTAAAATTTAAACAGAATCTTTTCTATCAGTCTGCAAGAATGGAAATAAAACATCCACTGCCAGAAGGATGAGCTACAACAGTTTGGAATTCTCATTAGAAGTTGTACAGATTTATTGCTTTCAGTAACTTGTAAATTTTCAATTTACACCAACTTTGAACACTGATGACAGGAATTAGTCCTATATTGTAATTATAATCTGACATGGCCTGGTTTAGTCTGTGGGTACATAAAAAATGCTCTTTCAACAAACCATTTGAGAAAATGATGGTGACAACATTCAAGGCTGAAATCCAGACAGCACCTTGGTGCTGCATCCAACTCTCCTTATCAAGAGAATAGAAAGCCAAGATCTGACAAATCTGGATTTTACAGCAGCCAAACCTGCCCCTCTTCATCTCAAATACAGCAGCACTGGGTGCCTGAATGCCAAACAGAAGAGAATCTTTTTAATTTAAATTTTCTTTAAATAAGATCTCAGTTACACAGTAAAGAACATTCAGTAAGGGAACTTCAATTAAAGGCTGAAGCACAGCCCCCTAAATACTGTTCCAATTGTGCATTTTCATCAACATCCAGCACAAGTTAATTCCCAGTCTGACTGAAATAAGGATGCAACAGAGCAGAGAGGGTTTCTTGGCTTCTGGTTTTACAAAAATGCTGGCACATTACTCATGCAGCCATTATTGGAAGTGATAGTTAAATCCATTTTGAAAAATGAAAATAGACTTACTGGTTTTAATAAATTTTGAATGACTGTGGCCTTATAAGTTGGGTAATTCACTAAAAAACTAATTAGAAATGCAATCAGGTTGCAAAGTTTGTCCAAGTATGTTTAATCTATTTCATCAGAAAGGATATCTATCAAGAGGGCAGCTATTCTTAAGGGACAATATACCTATCAGTCATTTGGAGGAATAAAAAAAGCAATGCAGTCAAACCCATTTTGTAAAGGTTAATATAGTCGGAAAAGCATTTATCCCAAATTTTCTCATTTTCAGGACATGCTGAAGCCCCAGAGAGTCCAAAAATAAATTTTTTAAAAGCTACATATTATTCCTGTGACACTTTCAGAGATCAAGTCTCTTCAAAAGCAGAAAAAGTAGGTTTGGGGAAGGAAGGAGTTCCCAAAATTTAAATAAATGAATACTGCAGAAGGCCAGCAGTCTCAATGCCAACTTCAGAAGCTACAAGCCCAAACAAAACTGGCATCAATGGAGAACACATGAAGAAAACCTCAAAAACACTCCCTTATTCTTTACAAAAGCTGGATTTTAAAAGCCAACTTCCAGATTACCCAGTATTCAAATTACTGTGAATTCACATACTGGAAATACATATTATTTATTAATAATTCTGTGATCATACATCTCTACTTGTAGCTACATTCCCAACAAAAAGCTTCCCAAAATCTTTAAGACCACATGGTTTTAAGAGGAGTCCTGAGGAACCAGTTTTATGTTCGATGATGGAATTGTGTTCAGATTCAGGAACTGCCTAAAGGACAAATGGCTGCTGTAATTCCAGGCATTTTGGAAATTGCCAAATGATGGCATTGTCTGCTCTTCTCACTCAACCTCTGCAACAGCAGCTCCAACATTTGCTTCCACTGATATCCCCCCTATCAGCACTTACAAAAGCACCACTGAAACCCCAAATATGTGCATGAGGCTCAAACTGAGCAGTAATTCTCACTAATTAGTGTCTCCTGGATGAATGGAGGTCACTCAGCAGCTCCTTCCTGAAGCTCAGCTTCTGGAAAAGCAAAACCCATCCATTCAAGCCCTTCTTAACAGGATCATTACATTTTTTCTTCTGTTCATGTGAAAATTAAGTATGCAGGTCTACTGTCATCCCAACAGTGAAAGCATCTTGAGGAAGCTAATTAAAGCTAAGAACAAACACTTTCACCCCCTCTCCAGCTTATTTTTGCCCCAAAGGAGGATCACAGTATGTTCTGCTGTGGAAAACAGAAAACAGCACTCCCTAATCTCTAAACTCTCCTGACACAGGCAGACGGGGCTTGTGCTGCAGCATTTTTGGGCAGGCTCCATTCTGGATCACTGACTTCTCCCTCACATCCCAGGATTTACACTGCCTGCACCACGTCAGCACTTATGCAAAAGCTGCTCATGGAGAATTTAATTGCCAGCTACTGTCCATGAAAAAAAAGGCAGCACAAGCTGTAATTGCTCACTGAAGGTTGAGTCACCTTCTTTCCAAGAGGCAAAGGAGGTGGGAGAGGGGTGGAATCCCAACTCTCCCTGCAGCCCTCAGAAGAAAAGACTGAATGAGGTTGGAATCTCCAAGTTTTCCTCGCTCACTGGGAGGTCTCAGCCTCCCAGGCACAAGTGATGGATGACAGGAAGGGAAATAAAAATGCAGCTATTGAAAGTGCAGAAGACAAGGTCCTTTTGTTACTAACACACCACAAACCCAGCACTGACTCCCTAAAAGGCCACCAGCACCAAGAGTCCCCTTTTACTGTAATTAATAATGCATTTAAGTTCTTATCTAAAGCTCATCTGCTGTTTTCTACACAAATCTCACACAATATAGGGAGTATTTTTCACACTCCCTATATACATGTCAAGATTTCATTTTTGCCATTAATAGAATTTTTTTCTTTAAAACTGTAACTGAGTTTACCTACAACAATTAAGGCAGCTGGGTTGAGCTTTTTGTGGCTGTTTAGGGGGAGAGTGGGTGTGGATTTTTCTTCAAATGCACCTATGATGAAGTAATCAACCTTATCTGTAATAACTAGATGAAAAAACCACAACTTGTCTAAAAATTGGTTTAATTTGGAACAATATATACACAGCCCTAAGCTGCCTCTATTACTGCCTCAGGTGGAACCTTTTGGGAAGCACATCTCTGCTTCTGCAGGATGATTCTCCTCTGCAGTTTCTCTCATGCTGAATTGTTTAGGTTTGCATACCATGATTGGAGGGCATTCTTAATGACCCTGTAGTGTATTTCTCTGTAAATGACTAGGGAATATTAATCCTTGATAGAATTGAGATAAGACTCTGTTTAGAACTGGTCCCAGCAACACTGGCTGAAAAGGAGTGGAAATATGAAGCAGAGTGAGCATGGGAACAGGGGAATGGCTTTGGAGAGCTCCAGCACACACAACCCCCAGCTCCAGGGAAAGGAATAAATCAGATTTCTGCAGGACACGTTACCAGTAGCACTGGGCATTGTTCTCCAGCAGCTTCTCCACCATGTGCTCCACCCTGACAAACCAGCTGGGCACAGCTTTGTAGATCAGCGGGGTATCTGACCTGTGCAGGGAAGGGAATAAAAGAAACAAACACATTTTTAAATGCTACATTATTTATAAAGTGCTCTTTAATATTTATTTTTGCACATGACAGTCTCCTTTTCACAGGGTGCTGCTGAAATATTATCACAGTTAAAGGCTGGGGTTTGTTTGGTTTGTTAAATTACATAAACTGTTACACTTATGTGAGCTACTATTTTGAAATCCAGTCCTGAAAAAATATTTTACAGCCTTCAAACCCAGTAATTCAAGGAATTTGTATAGCAAGAGCAATCATGAGAATGTTCAAACGATATTGAATTTGAAATTTGTGCTCCTACATAGTACAACATGATGAACTTCAGCAACTATTAAAATGAGTCATGTTTCAGTCTTCCACATGAGCTCATTCTGCATCACTTTTTATGTGTACATGAGCTTGAAAAGTCAGGGAACATTATGCTGTGCTTTTACTACTTGCATTTAAAATAATAATCACAAATCATAAAGAAGTAACAGCACCTAGGGTTAACCAGAAGAAAGTTCTATTCCAGGAGGAGAGGGAAAGCAAGAAATCCAGATAAGCATATAAAAGAAGTTTCAAATATATCTTAACATATTCCTTACTTCAATAAGCAATAAAAGAAAATTCTTATGGGAGGAGAGCAGTTTCACAACTTGGGATTGCTTAGAAATGGAAACACAATTGGCCAGAGCACAGATTGAGCAATTTCCTAAATTGCTTGGGAAAATCAGTATCTCCAAGCATCTGACTGCAGTGTCCCAACCCAGTCTCTGATTTATCAGTTCCACAATAACTGCTTAAGGTCTTGAATAACTGTTCAGGCAGCACATCCTTCTGAAGGATCCTGGGATCCAGCAGTGGGCACAGGTCACTAGCAGGGCTCAGACATTTCTAACCCTTCCCATCCATCCCATTATTCCATTTTGAGGAGGGAGAAGAGCCCTAGAGGATAGGATCTGTGGGTACAGAGGAGAAAACAACACTGAGACAAGAACCTCATTCTCCTTTAGCATCATTCCACTCTACAAAATGTTTCTGAAAAATATTACTTTTGTTTGAGTCACTTTGGTTCAGAACTTGGCAATACACAAAAGTTCACCTGAGAAACTCCTGTTATCTCCCATGTGCAGTGAGCACTACAAACAGCCAAAGTTTAATTCATTTCACTTATACCCACAGCAATAACACATTTGAAATCCACCAAGTACTGCTGGTTATGATGTAAATTCAAGCTGCTACTGTGCCAGCACTTGCTAAAGGCGCACCTGCCTGACCCACAAAAGAAAGAAAACCCACAGCAAAGGTTGTTCAGACCTTAAAAGCTGAACTCACAGTGCACAAAGCCCAACAATAAAAAACACATTGTTTCTTTTAACACTATACTTCAAAGGACTTTCCATTTTAACTATAGCTGTATGTTTCCATGTGCTTAAGTGTTAAACTACCTATAACCTTAAAGGAAGTGGTGAAAGCTCAAAGTAACAATAATGTAGTTGTGTCCTAGCTATTAAAGGCAAACCTACTGATGGTTTGCTACAAATTTAATTTAATTTAAAAAATGGGAACAGTTGAGTTCACTGCTCACACAGTAAAAAAGAAAACATTCCCCAAGCTACAAGGTGTTTTGATTTCACTGAGTATCTTGTTTCAGATGTGCTGAAGAATGATGATCACAAGGTCTTGAGTAAGTGCAAACAAGGAGAACAAAAAATTGATATTAAAAATTTATATTTAAAATTTCTCACATGATCTTCACATGTTGGAAAAGGAAGGTTGGGGCAATGGTGAGGAGAGCAGCAGGTGGGGCTGGCTGGGAGATCTGTACCAAAGGCCCAGCAGGGGAACATTTCCCACCCAATACAGAGGTTATAACACCTGATAACCACTCCAAGCACCCCCAGGGCTCTGCTCCTCCTACAACAACAATAAATGGGAGAGGACAAAGTTTCCCTGAATATTTTTCTTCTGGTACTACCAAGCAGTGCCTCAGCAGGAGACTGCAGAGAACAAAACAGTAAAATCTGCCCAAGCAGTGACACCTCCCATGTTTATGCCCCTCATGACTGGTGAGGAGGTTGAGGAATCCAGGTCCAAGTGGATTTTACTGTAGAATCAAATGAGAAATACTCATTGCTATCAAATGAGAAATACTCACTGCTGGGTTTGTTTTCCATCAACACAAGGGGAAAAACACCCAGACAGACCTTAAATCCAAGTCTAATGCTCACAAAGTTCCTGCCTTACCATTCCTCTCTGTCCCAACTGAACAAAGTCTTGTTCCCCTTACAGACAGATCCTTTAGAAACACATCACAAGAATCAAATCACATTAATTGTGATCCTATTCCATTTTCTTGTAATTTAGGAATGAAATGATCAATGATTGAGCCCATGCTATAAAGATGCTTCTTGGCTTTGCCTTACTGGTTTGGAAAAGTCAAAGCTCCACATCTGCCAGTGGAGGAGCTTCCCAACACTGTTCCCAAAGGAATGGCAGGCAGGAGCTGTGAGGGACACCCAAGATCTCAAGACTCCCAAGATCTCCAGTTCTGACCAATGTCTTCCATTTTCACCAGTTCTAATAAAGACAAATTCTAACTGAAAATTATCTACTCTGTCCTTACCAAGCTGTTGTGTTTTTCATAAAGTTTAGTTGACAGAAAGTTACTTAACAGAGAAGGATCCTGATTTCATGACATGTGAAAAGAGAAGGCAAATTTCTCAACATCCCAAGGATTCAACAACTGCTTGGTTTCAGGGAAAAGCAGGAGTACATTAAGAAGAGTCTGATTGCAAAGTTTTCTTCCATTAATCAATATAACTTATAACCATGTTCAAAGTTAAGAACTACTCTTCTACTTTTAGCATATTCCAATTATGGTTTGATTTGTGATGGCAGTGAAATGAGCTTTTCAAGTAGCATCCATTGTTCGGTTCTTCCCACCGGATAATTTGCTGCTAGGTGCTGCCTGCAACTTATCATCCATCAACAAAAATGTCAACAGAGTGGCAGGATTAAGGATCTTATACAGAATCAGCACTTCTGCATCCCTGCTTTTCTCTCAGAAGGCCATGACTGGATATTTGAGTTGCTGCACAAGAAAAACACAAGCCTTGCTTGATTTTGGGCCTGTCATTTTTCAAGAGCTGTCCCAAATCATCAAGCACGTAACACTTGAAGAGCAATTTCCCTTCTTCCTCCAGGCAGCTGCTAGAAACAAACCAATCCTGCTGCTCAAGAGCAAGCAAAGGTTATTTTTGCTATAAATTAAAGATAAATGTACCCTGCTAGAACACTTCACCTGGCAGAGTCAGAGCCAGACAGAGAGATGAGCTTTTATCACAGCTATTTCAGTACAGGTGCTGTATACATCAGATAAGACTTAAAATCTTCAAGCCATTTCAGATAATTAAATTAGATATTTTAATTTAAGTCTGTCTTTGCTCATAATAAGAATTCAATACTCTACTAAAAGGTTACTGAAGGTTCTTTTTCTTTTAATTTGAAATGGTTTGGTGATTTTTTACAACAGCAACCATGGAAATTTCAAACCAGGGAAGACACTAATAAAAACAAGCTTCATTTCTAGATTAAATCTGTCTAGCCCTGTACTCCTCAGAAACAAAACTTGTTTGTTCACTGATACTGAAGGCCCATGGAGAATTCCACATGGAGACTTCCCCCAGAGACCTCCACCTAGGGAGATGTTTCCACATTTTAGGCAACTGGGCTTCTTTCAAAGAAATAAGTCATTCTACAAGGTACAGAAGAGCTATATTTCAGCCATTTCATTCAAAACATACAAAGCTTTAACACCAACATCTAAAGACCTTCTGTGATATGCTTATTTGGATACAATTCAAAGGGTATCAAAAAAATCCTTTCCCATCACTCAGCTGCTTAAAAAATAACCTTTTTTACAAGAGGTGGTTAGTTAGGAGTTCTACCCCAAGAAATGAGCAACACAAACTACAAACTACATTTAAAACCATGAATAGAAACTAAATTTCAGCACTACACCTAAATTCATCAGTTTTATGGCAAAAAAAAAGAAAAATTTCTTGATGACTAAACCAAAACTGGAGCTCGCCTGAACTAATAACCTCGGTTTGTGTTACTTTTAGTTTTGGCAGGAAAATTAAGTAAAAGAGGGGAAAATATGGGAGAAAGCTGAAGAATTTGTGTGTTAGGAAGCTGTGCTGAAGGCAGGTGCAGGGGTGAGCTTACCTCCAGCAGAAGGGGTAGCTGTGCTGGAAGGTGGTGCTGTGGATGAGCCGGCCCTTCTCCTTCAGCCATTTGATGATGTGCTTATCTGCATCCTGAAACACACATTGGCCTTGGAATGCACACTGCTCTAAGCTGCCACAGGGTTTGTCTCAGATATTCAAATTATATATATTTTTATAAAAAAATCTATGCATAACCCAGCATTTACACACACACACACACAAAGTTGCTATCAAGTTTATACATTTCCTGCAGGGGCACTGTAAAACACTAAATTTGCAAAGTTATTTGCTCTCCAAACCTTGTTTATTTACAGTGTCTTCAATGTGTCTCTGCTATATGAATACATTAAAATTCATAAATTAAAGCATCAGTCTTTTTATACCCTTAACTCCCTTTCCATATACACAAAACTGTGTGTAAAATTTAGATTTTCTGAAGCACCAATAGAAGCCAGAAACCACACTGTTTAATATCCTAATGACTGAGTCTTCTAATTTTGTGGCAGGAAATCACACAGTGCTTTTTACCTAATATTTAAACTTCCTGATACCACATTCCTCTAAAATGACTGATTTTCAGAATTTGAAGCATATTTCACAGTACCTCCCTAACTAACTGGGATTTCATGCTAAGCTGGAAATTTGATAATTGATAATTCAATCAATTTCATGTATTGATAATTCAAGACAATCTACTGAACATACAAGTGTCAATATGACATTAAGGAAAAAAAAATACAAATATCCACGAGTGAAAAATTCAGTATCATAAGATAATTTTCCAAGAGCCTTGCATTCAGATTTTTACCAGCAAGAAGCTAAACATGGAGCCTCCAGTGTCCTCTTATTTGCCTTAATGCACAAAGCAGGAAGGAAAGACAACTGATTGAATCCTCAACTTAATTGGAAAAGACTGTAAAATCTTGCATGGCGTTTGTTTCCAGAACTTGCTTTGCTATCAAACTGGAGCAGCAGGGCTAAAAGCAATTTGTTTTCTCAGGACATGGAATTTAAGAGGCACTCCCTGCTCGGGATTTGCATCTGCAGCAATGTGGAGTTCCTGGGGGTTTCCTTTTCCAGGGATTCTCCTGCATCTGCTGCAAGTAAATTCCCACTGCAGCACAGCCCACAAGTGGGGAAAGGATGGAATTTCTCTTTTCTAGGGAGTCACATTACATTAACTGGCTGGGAGAAACTTAGTGATGGCACCTGGAAATCCAGAGTCATCCAGAGGTGAGGGAGGCCCTGCAGATGTGCCTGGAGACTCTGGACATGACATGTGTGTCAGGAGAAAGCTCAGAGTGAGTGAGAGTCTGCAAACAGGATCCTCCTCTGCCCTCTCACCACATCATCACTTGCATTTCAACTTTTTTCTCAGCTGCTTAATTAACAAATTAAAAAAATGTTAAAACAAATTTTCATTTATCCAGATACCAGTCACACATTGAAAACAAGCCCACACAGGGAAAGAAAAGAAATCTCCTACTATATATAAAATGTCTTGAATAAAGTATTTCAGGCCCACTGACCTTCACATACTGCCCAGCAAAGTCAGTCACTTCTGCTGTGAAGCAGCCTGATGCGTCCACAGGACACACAGGCACAGAGTCCTTCTGAATGATATTAAAATCCATGCAGACTCTGTAATCATCCTGCAAAAGAGACAAGCAGCAAGCTGTAAGAATACAAAATACTGGCTAAGATATCCATCCCTCGAAACAGAAATGAAATATTCAACAGAAAATGTGATGACTGGACAAGAATAGCAAAATACTCAGGCTTCACTAATCCCAAGTGCTTACGAAAAAGTCCTTTTTTACAGGATTGTAGTTTTATTCATGCAGAAAATTATGATTTCTTCAGGCTGTGCCCTAGTACAGGGGATATGTGGATGTGTTTCTCTGCACATCAGTGCATATACACACATGTATTTTATGTGTCTGAGCACACACACACCCATGGAGTGAACAGCTTCAGGCAACCCTTGCATGGCAAGGGAATCCATCACTCCATCCTGAGCCTGGATCTGCCCAGCTCTCCAGCCAACAGGGCATGTTTCAGAAAGCAGGTTGTTTTAATCAATCTAATTCTGGCATTTCACGTAAGCAATCCCATTTTCTGAATGTCTTAACGAGCCAAAGCCTTTAAACCTGTATTTCTCAATCATTTTTGGCCCATAGGCAATGCTACTGACCAAGAACCACACATGGACAACATCATAGTTCTTTTTTCCTGGCCTGTCTCCATTTAAATTTTTAATTTCCTGTAGCAGTAAGGGAAAAAAAAAAAAAAAAAAAAAAAAAAAAGGTTGCTTCAGACTTTCCAGAACATGACTGAACAACAATGGTATCGGAGAAAAGATTAAAACAAAATCAGTAGGGGGATAGAAAAGTTTAGATTTTAGCTTCCAGGCTGAAGTGACAGTAAATCTGTATCTGACCCAGGATACACAGCAGCTGTTTCACAGGAGCTGCACCTACAGCACCCTCTGAGGCTGCCCAAGGACAGGGTGTAAATGCACATTTCACATGCAGGGCTCCACAGCTCCCTGAGCTCTCCTTCCCTGGCCCTGACCAAGCCAGGTGAGCCAGCTCTGGGGTGCCAGGGCAGGGCTCCCATGTCCTTTGTGGCCTCACCCAGCCCCTCCAGCTCTCCCCACTACCCCTGAGGCTCCCATTCTCCTAAGCCAGACCTGCTGTGTTTTACAAGGATGAAATCCATCCACAGATGGGGAAGTTGGTTGCTTCATGGACCAAAGCCTTACACACAGAATCCCTGCAGCCTCAGCACTCCCAGCCCTGTTGTCCTAGGGTGGTGTTATGATGCTTGTATCCTCATTCCTGTGTTTTGTTTATGCTGGATATCATGTTCTTTGCCTTCAAGACTGGCTCTGAAGAGTGAAAGTTTTGGTTTGGTTTCTTATCAGAAAGACATACAGACGGCACAATACATGGTGCTGCTTTTGCTTTTTGCTTTCCTTTTCACTTTGCTTCTGCTTCCTCTTGCTTCTGCTCATTAGCTAGTTTAGCTAGACAGTCCAAATTTCTTCCTGGATTGTTTCTCCTTTCCTTTTTTGGACCTACTCAAACCAGCTCCAGTCTGAACCTGGGAAACACCGAGAATTTGCACCTTGTGGCTGCAGCAGCTGCCCCAGCACCAGAGGGACTGATAACAGAGCAACCACTCCCAAGAGAGACTTTCTGAATTTGTCATCTTTTTCAGAGAGGTGTCACCTGGTATTGTTCATTCAGTGTGCTGGGGGTGCTGTGCCTGTTAAATAAACAAGTTCTTTCCACTTCTCTCTGAGGAATCCTTCCCAAACCAGTTGGGTTTGCTGTCTGGAGGGGCCCCCTTTGGAGATTCTCTCCCAAATTTGCCCTAAACCAGGACACCTGTCCAGCAGCTGCAGAAAGCATCCCATAATTATTGCCCCTGCCCTTGTGACCCAGAAGAGCCTCTCCAACAGTGAGGACAGTTTCTGGCACACAACACTACTGCTCACATAAAAGCCAAGATCAACATCAGGTTTTTCCAGGATAGGAGTTACTCCTGCACTATTCCAAGATAGTGGTCACTCCTGCACCCCAAAATCCCTCAAAAGATAACACACAGAAGTTGTAATATACAAAATTAATAAGTACAGCTCATTTGTGAGAAATCAAAAGCTTTTTATGTGAAATTTTAACAAAATAACAGGAACACGAAGTCAAATGTTCACCTTCAGCACTTCTTAGCAAAAACAAACATCACTTTTGCCAAAAGTGTCAGGCACTGAAAAAAAAGTGCATCAGTAACAGATCTATGAAAGTTGTGTGTCACAGCCTGAGCAGGCACTAGCAGCATTGCAAATTAAAAATTTGTATGCAAATTCAAGTGTTACTAAAGCTTTTAAGTTGACTGCACATACATCTACATATGATGAAATACCTGAGCAGCTGAATTTCAGTGTCATGTTAATCTGGAGGTACAATGAGTTTACAGCATTTTTAATACAGGTTTGTCTTGTTCTGTGAGCTTTAATTTTGATGTCTTTTGAACTGAAATAACAGAGTGCTCTGATATGGTGTGGCAGCTTGCATTTGGCAAAGGCATCACACAAGACAATGAAACAACACCTGGAACTAAATGGAAGTGAATTTTTACTTTCTATTTTTTTTGGAGAAGGATACATTGCTGAGCTATCAGCAATACAGAACATGTATCATGTAGGATTTTAGGATAAGTAGGATTTTAAATAAATAAGTAAATAAAACCCTGTCTTTCCAAATTTATTTATCAAAGGGACTCACTTATATTGATGGGAAGGGACAGAGACAAGACTCAAGGCTTGCTGTGAAGGACTGTGCTTTGTTTCCTCACCTCTGACCATCCTGGTGCAGTTATTCCTTTTTTATTCACCTTCACCTCAACAGGAAGGTGCAGAGGAGCCAATTAAGCAGGAACAGAACCCTGCCTGCTACCATGAACCATCTCCCTTCCTTCAGCTAAGCCTGTCTGAAGGCCAACAAGCAATACCAGCAGGATTCTGCACAGAGCCTGCTGTGTAATAATGAAATCCTGAGCTTACACCAGCACCTCTGGGAGCTTTTCTGAACAGAAATAATCCAGGGGCTGTCAAAACTGAATTACATGCACCCCAAAAAGAAGGCAGCAGCTTTAAGTGCAACACACACTGTGCACTTTCCTTGTGAAGGCAGCACAGCCCATTGACTCAGGCACCAAAATTATCAAACCTCTCCTTAGCTATGACTGCAAGGTTTTGTTTGTGATGTCTGTGCACTTTTTCCTCACACAATGTTTTATGTATTTTTTTCTTTGTGAAGCATTTAACTGTTACTCTCAGGTTTTTTTCATAAAAAAAATGTTTTACAAGTAATTGCTGATTTCCCAGAGGAGAGAGAGAGTAAAATATTTTTTCCTCTGTGTTTACAAAACTCAGTGGGCTTATTAAAAAAATCAAATAAAAGAGGGCAGATAATCTTTGCTCTAAGAGGCCAGTCAAGGTTTCCAACAAGCTGTTTCCAATAAATTTAACTGGACTGTGCAAATACACAATCCACTCTTAGGGATTTTGTGATTCTTTCCTGTCCAGGGAAAGCTTCTTCCAGAGCTCCTTCCCCTCCATCTCCCACAGCAAGAGCTCCTGACTCTAAATGAACTCCCACCCTCTGGAACACCCAGGATTCAGCTGCAGGGGAGAGTCTGAGGAGAAGTGGGACAGGATTTACCCTCCTGAGGACACTGACCAGCCACCACCATTCCTTCATTAACTGCTAACACAACCCACTCTAATTTGCTTTATTCAGAGCTATATTAAGCTGGAACATCTTTTCATATCAACCATCACCCTGACAAGGGAAACACCACCACAATGGATGTTCCCTTCAGCAAAATGCAGGGCAAAAAGGATGGAAGAGGATGGGCTATTTCACATGAATACAAAGAGGCCTGTTGCTAATGCCAAGTTTCTCTGGAAATTATGACAGAGCTCGTGGTCCAGGGATTGCTAATTGCTAGGCACTGCAAGTTTTTTGAGGGCATCTTTGGATAATGGCTGAAGACAGGACACTCCACAGAAAGGACAATGAGCCTAAAACAGTGCATTTAATTCAAGTGTCTAAAAACTGAAATGATTAAATCCATGACAAATTATTCCTCTTAGCCTTAAAAAAGAACAGACTGAGAGAAGGGACAATAAAGACAGGAAAAAAAAAATAATGGAGTGCAACAAAATCCTTTCACACCAAGGGATAGTCTCAGGACAAAAGCAGTGAAAGCATTTTCTCATTCTCTAAAAGCCCAGTGAGTAATGAAATTGAAACACTGAGCAGAACTGCTGTTCCCAACCAAAATCATCACTTAGCAAAGCCAGTTTTCACTACCAGTGCCACAGACCAGCCCTTCCCAAAGCTCCAGCTTCAGACTGAGAAAAGCTGAGCTCAGTGACACCCCCAAAAGATCCAGTGGTGAGTTCAGCTCACACAACACAAACTCCAGAGGGGGACACAAAAATCTCCAGCCTAGCACAGGCACTAAGTGGAAGAGTTCATGAGAATACAAAGCTACATTATATTCTTACACTTTTAAGCAGCAAATGGGAAGATTGTTGAACATCACTCACCCTGAGAGAGTCCCCAGGAGCTGGAAAACCAAGCAATGTGTGCTGGCCAAAATTCACATCACAGATACACTACAGTGTACTTGATACTTACAGCACCAAAATAGGGAGCCTGATGGACAACCCCTGTGCCTTCCTCCTCCTTCACATAACCATCCACCACCACAGTAAAAGCACCATTTTCTTTGCACTGTAACACAAAAATATCATTTTATATATTATTTACTATTTGCTCATTGATTATTTATTATAAATATAATTTATAGATATATAATATATATCATGTATCATGTCATGTATCATGTCATGTATCATGTCATGTATCATGTCATGTATTATATATTATTTATTATATCATGTCATATATCATATCATATATCATATATGATCTATTATATATTATGTATTATATATTAATTCATTTTTAATATTTTTATTTTTCTATTTTGATATTCATTAACACACATAGAGCAAAACAGAGTTGCTCAGAACCTGGCAGAGCCACAAGCCACACAAAAGAGGAAAGAAGTGCATCAAAAATCAGTGACACAGTAAAATGTGACATCCCTGCCATGACTTAATGACTTCCCATAGCCCAGACACCTGTGTACTTCATTTAAAGAGTGTCAAGTGTGATTAAATCTCACACCTCTCCAGAAGGCCTCCAAGTCAATTACTCCTCAAGCCACAGATCTTCACACAGTTCTGTGCTTAACAGACTGCAAATCAATACACTCCTGAATGTGGGGAAACCAAGAAAGGTACAAAAGTTTCCCTGCATTTTTGTATGTCCCCTATACCTCTGAATTAAATAAAATTTTGATTTTATAGTCACACATTTTCCTTATTTCCTCCAGAGAATAAGAGCATGGTAAATACCAACTAAAAACAGAGAGAAGAGAAAATCCAGGAAAAAAATTGCTAAGAAAAGATATGAGAATTTTCAGTGTGTTCAGTATACAGATAATGAAAAATAAAGGGTTATTTACTATTCCCTAAAACAAAAATAGTAAAATAAATACTGCAGTCACAGCTGAACCAAATATGTTACAAAATATTAAGTTTGGCTTGTTCTGAAGGGAGCTATTTTGAGATAAGATCTCCATTCTAAATAAAAAATTGTAGATGCCCCCATCTGCTCCTTACAAGTACAACAGGACTCACAAAATTTATCCATTCCAACCCTCAGATGCACAGTCCAATATTCCACATTCAGCTGTGTTTGACTTTCCTCTAGAAAGATCAGAGATTGCTCCCTGCAGAGGTTTTCCCACCTTTGCTGACTCCTGCACATCTTTCAGAACAGGAAATGTCTCAAATGGCCAAATCCCTCACAGCAGTTCCCAGCTGCCTGGCCAGCAGTGCTGCACCTCTTCATCAGATTTTAATCACCTTTTAATCAGATGTTTTTTTAAAAAATTAGAAAAATTCTCTAGGAACTCTCCTGTTTCTAGATATTCTTTTATCATCTATGATGCCAGACTTAATGCAGCTGAAAAGCTGCATCCAGATAAATCTGATACATCAGTAGGGTTGTAGCAAAGGATTTTAAATCTTCAGTGGGAAATGACAATGACATGTCTGTGGCTGTTATCCAAGTCATTCCCTTGTGAAGACAAAGCTGGGCTTAGGAGGAAGACAACACTCACCAGATGAGAAAAGGAGAGAATATTTGTTAATATGTACTGGTTAATATGTACTGAAGTTTCTCTTCAATCTGAAATCAAACTTCTATTTATCAACCAGTGTTTACACTGAGTACATTTAAAACTTAAAGGAAAAAATTAGAGAAAAAAGTCAACACTGTTTTTCAAACTTTCACTATTTAATACAATCTGGAGTTTCTTATTAGAACCCAAGATCTTTTTATAATATGAACAAGGAATACTCAGAATGGGTTTTATTTTTGTCTTTATATCCTGTATCAAACACCAAACTGGTTCATCTTACCTGAATAAAATATTCAAAGAGTGGTTTGTATTTCTTGCCTTTAAGAACAATACCAGGAAACCTGAGGAGAAGGATTTACAAGAACATAAATTAACAACTTTAAAAACTGTTTTTTCTATTTGCTTCTTTGATTTATTTGAATTTGATTTCAGAAGAAGAAAATAATTTCCTTAAATTTACTTCCCACCTCTGTGGTAAACTGGAGAAAAACCAATGTCTTTTATGCATCTCTGCTACCAGTCAACAACTTGTACCTGATGGGCTTCAATCAAACAATCAATGTAAATTAATAAAGGAATTAAGCATTAATGACAAGCTCCTTATGGTAAAGCTGGGCAAGAATCTTCTGGATCAAACACAATAATCATAGCAACAAAGCCCTAAAGTTCAGCATGTCCAAGAGCAGTAAATAATGACCAAAACACCTGAAGTTTTATGTACAGGAGATTGTGACACAGGGCATTGCAGCCTGTGAAGCTCAGGTATCTCATTCCTTATTCCAAACTGGGCATCCAAACTCTCCAGAGGGATCTCAGGGAATGACCCCACACAGGCGGGGCTGCCTGGGGAGCAGCTGAGCCAAACAAGGCACAGGAGCAGAGATGGAGCCTGGCTCCCTCAGCCCCTGACAGCAGCTGACAAAGGCACGGCTTAGGTTGGGATTTGCAGCTCAGAACTCCCCTGGAAGTGCTTAAATTGTCCAACTTCAGGAGGAAAATCCACTTAAAACATAACTTAATCTAAGAGATGGGCTGGCTCTCTGACTGTGTCCCAGCTGTGGTCTCTCTCTGCTCTGGCCTTGATCTACAACTTCCAAACAATGGCCAAACCATAAAACACTTGACTCTTTCAAAGTGGGGGACTTTCCAAAGCTGTTTCCCTGCACAGGGAGGACCTGCAGCAGCTTTTACTGCCCAGTTCAAGAAAACAAGCCCACACAGGGAAAGGAAAGTAGTCTAGCTTACAAAAATTTTCATGTATCTTTTCTAATTGGTTTCCATGCTTTGTCTTCTTCCTTGTTATAGATACACTTGAAAGTCGTCAATTGTTGATTCTTCTATTAATTTCTACTATTAACTCAGCTTTGCTTGCAGGCCAGCTGTCAAGCCCCTCCATACCAGCTCAGCACACACAATATATCCTCTAGGAATAGGGGAGGTTTCTATTTTAAGCCTCAGCTTTGCAGATGGTTTATATGTTTTTACATTACAAACAGCTTTAGGAATGTTTGAGGTGCTTAATCAGGATCAGATGAGAGAGAAGCATCCCAGTGCTCAGCCACACAGATACAGAATGTGAAGCACCAAAATTGGCTTAAAAAAAAAATAAAGTAGTTATATTTTTTTAACACAAGTCAGAGAAAGGTAAAGGTTGTGGATCACATTCCTGATTTTCATTTTGGGATCTGAAGTGCTTTGTTTCTCAAAGTCCTGGACTTCAGGTTGAAAATTTATACAATGGTGCCTTCTTGTGACCTAAGGTATAGCAATAAGGTTGGTTAAAAATCACTTCAGCAATCCTTCACTCTCAGGAGATCAGAAATCTCTGGTTTGGATTCTTTAGAATCCAGAAAAAGACAACCAGGGAAAACAGTGTGAAGAAATTAAATTTTTAATATGGCAAAGGACTGAAATCTAACACAAGGGGAGGGAAATGCTCAGCAATCACATCCCACCTCTGCTAAATAAAACAGGAATCCACTGAATGGCCAAAATTGGCTTTATACATCCAGACACACTCATGAGGGCAAAGCAGCCAGTTCAGGGGACTTCAGACACTGAACATTTTCATCAGACCATTCCTGACCTCAGCCTGATCCTGATACAGATTTTGTTCTATCAATTTCTCCCTCAAGGGCCTGACTGCTTGAGAATTTAAAAGTGAGCTAAAGGAAGAAAAAAGTTAAAAGAAGAAGTGGTAAATTTCATTTCTATGAATTTAGATACTTGTAGATCTAAATCTTTCACAGAACCATTCAACTACCAGCTACCTTTTAACTGTCTCACATCTGGGAAAATTAATTTTTACATAACAGAAAAACTGGAGCATGACCAAAACCAGAAAAGAAATCAGCTTGAGAACAGACCATAGCACTAATACAAAAAGAATTAAAATATACTGTTCTGCAAAGAGATTTGCTAGCAGCCTTACAGATCGGCAGAGGTTAAAAAAATAAATTTAAAAATAATCAGAGATTGGAGGGGGTGAGTGGTGGTGTTAGGGACATAAATACAACACCTGAAATGTTCATGATTGCCTTAAAGAGCAGGATCTTCCAATTTCTGATGAAGACACCACATCAAAAGAAGGCCAAAATGTTCTGTGCACTCCTGATATAGAATGACTGCATTCACATTGAAGTTAAATTTGCAGTATTGCATTAAAAGAAGAGTTTGGAAACAAAAGACAACAGATCAACAAATTTAATCTATGAGCTACCTTGCTTCTTTTTTAAGCCTAAAGCAAATGTATTTGAAAATACTTAAGAACATAAAATGGTTTTGATAGAAGTTTTTAGACACTCTGAACAGGTTTCAAAAGACCAAAAAGGAATAGAGTATCTGTATTTCCCAAGAGAACTGAAGCACTGATGGACCTAAAAACCACTGAGACAGATCTAACAACCTGATTCAACTTCAAGGGATGGACAGTTTCTAGTAAGAGAAGTGCTAAAGAATATAAAATGTGGATTTGTCAAGAACAAGCCACACAAAGCCAAAATTTTTGGGGCAGAATTGCCAGCTTAGACAGCAAGCAATCAGATCAAATTTAGGTCTCAATGTTAGTGAGAGCTTTGACACTTTATCATTCCAACACACAGAGATATGGAACTGGAGGATACCCCAGCACTTCCAGAGAAAGTTGCTGTTAATTCAGTATCAGACCAACAGAAAATCCCCAGTGGGGCCTGGCACGACCAGCCTGACACTGTTCAGTGATTCCACTGATGACTCAGAGGGGAGGGAAAAACTCCAGAGATCACAAGTTCAGCCAAGCCTGAAGAATGAGAGCACTGAACATCATCCTCAGAAACTGAACACCAGCTTAAACTGGTACAGACCAAGTGACAGATTAAGAGCATTCTCAGAGAGGGGGGAAGGGCAGAAATCAATGCAGAAATCTAAAATTATTCAACTGTCACAGTATGAACCATCAGAACAGGAAACATCTTAAACATTCCAGCTCTGCATTTCCCTAATTTAATGATTACATGTAACTGCTTAGCTGAAATATCCTCTACTTTTTCAATTTACAGCTTTCAAATGCTTGATAAAAAGACTAAAATAGAAATAACTGATGCCAGTGAAGAAGGGTGTTATTCTCAAAACCATTTCTAGTCTTTATTTTTTTATTGTGGTTATGTGGGGTTTTATAGGGTTTCCTGGTTTGTTTGTTTCTTTGAATAAAGTGAACAAACAAATATTTGTTGTATTTGACCTCTTCAACAGGCTGCTGGTTTATACAAAATGTTTAAGAGAAGCCAAGGCAGACATTTTGTCTAAAGAGCTACAGAATTTAATATCTCCACCCCCTGCCCAGCCTGACTTCTCAAATAATTCCTCTTTTTCCACCTAATCAAGATGAGCAAGCACCCTGCAGAAAACAATGGCTGCCACTAATTAGAGAAGTAATATTTATTTGCTAAAACCAATGGGATTGCTTTGCCCATTTCCCTTTAAATCTTTACATCATGTGTAGAAGAAGGAAGAAGGCACCTGGACCACACCTCCAGCATTTTCTCAAACTTTTACCTTTATCTAAACACAAAGGAGAAGGGTGGACTATGGAACCTTTATTCCCCACAATACAGGGACCCAATGAAACTTTTTTCTATTTGTAGCTTCACATACAAGACCAATTTGTTCCAGCAAATTTCAATTCCTTTTATAGATTTTTGAAATATAAACACAGATGCAGGGAAATCCATCTTCTTAACAACATTTAGAAAAACACTGAAAGCTAGCAAGTATAATAATTTATGTACTTGCCTGTCAAGTATCTGATATTCACTGTCAGATTTGTACAGTGCCACCAGCCTGGACTCCATCAAAATGTAAATCTTCCCTGTGGCTTTATCTAGAATATAAAATAAAACAGGAGTTTCACAAATCTCAGTTTGATCCTTCATTTGCACCATTATGAAACCTTTCAATGTATGCAAGATATTGTAACAATAAAACTGCCCAAATAATCCTTTACTACTTTCCAGCTACTTTTTCTCCACACAGCCAGTTAAGGAACACTTTCCAAAGGCTAAGTTTAAACAGAAACCACAGGATAAAACCCAGGCCACTGATTTTCAGTGTGTTTTGTTGTTGCAGAGGCAGAAATAGCTTGTCTATTATTGCTGAGTCAAATAAAAAAGCAATTGAGAAGTTTCAGTAAATTGTAACTGAAACTGGAAAATGGACAATGACTGCATTAAATCAATATTATTAAGTTGTGAGGTAATGATTGCACTTCATGCAGCCTTCCTGAGATTTGCTATTTCAATTACATGCTTGCATTTCTTTATAAAATAAGTATATACCAACAAAGAAAGTTAACATCAAAATTGAGTGAAATGTTATGAAGAAAACTAATTTTCTATCCCAAACCAGCCTGATTTCCTAACTTCAAGGCCAAATTTTATTCAGGCTGCTAACTTAGGGTCACTGTCCCACAGCAGTGAGCCAGAGACATCCAAACCCAGCTCAGGGCCTCAGGGAAATGAGGTTATTATTTCTGAAAATACCCAGTATTCTTTTTAAGATGACCAAATTTATGTTAAAACTTTTGAAAACTGAAACATACTTAGTTCTCTTCAAAGAAAGAAAACCCAAACAGGTGGAGTTCACTGCAAAGGCCTGCACAACCTCATGTTTAACACACAACAGATTCACGAGGTTATGTTGAAACTGGAAATTCCTACTCACTATTTTACTTTATTAAAAAAAGGGGAGAGGTGTTTGTAGATGAAGGTATAATTAAAGACTACAAACACACACACCTTTATTTATTATTCTTTATTTCATCTATCTGTATTTTGTAGGGAAGAGTCCTCTCAATTCATGGTAAATAACAAGAGCAGAGCAGCTGCAAATCATCAGCCACATCCAAAGTGGATCTCATCCTTCACACTATCACTGGTTCAACCCCAGAAAGTTCTGTAAATTTCACATAAACCAGACTAAAATACAAAACATAAATACATGTCCACAGGCCCTGAAGGAAGAGGTGTTCCACACTTGCCTTTGAGTTTTACATACTGCAGTTCTGGGTTAACACACAGGGCCAGGTTGCTGGGCAAGGTCCATGGAGTTGTGGTCCAGGCAACAAGAGAAACACTTGGATCTTCCTCCAGAGGGAAGCTCACAGTCACTGAGGGATCCTGAACATCCTGAAACACAATTTAACATGCCATGTTCATCTGGGATGGAAAAGGTGAAGTGGGAACATTAAAGTCAGAATAAAGCAATCACTGAGCTCCTCATTACACCAGTGCAGCCTGCCAGTCCAACCAGGCCACAGGGTTAAAATCCCCCATTAAGCAGGGAGATTTGGGAGATTTGCTGCCAAAACACCAAAGAAAGACAAGTGCAGTTCCTATAGGCACCTCTCATAACCCCATTTTCAAAGTTCAGAACCAATCTCAAGGGTCAGGAAAATGAGCAGTTTCTCAGATACTGAGAAATACTTAAGATACTGCTAAAAAAAGCCTTTTCCACATTTTCTTCTGCAGCCAGGGATTAGGAAGAACAGCCATCACATAAAATGATTCATCTCTAATTAAGGAGTTGTTGTTAACAAGGGGGGAAAAACATTTGGGGTACTTAAAAAACAAGGGTATGTCAATATTTAAGAGTAAAAAACCTCAGGGAAGGAGACCTTTGTCAGCTACACTATAAAACTTCACCTTCAAATGAATCCTAAAAATCCCCTGAAAAGAAATTTTTCTTTCAGCCAACTACAACCTTATTCAGTCACTTCACATTTCACATATGATGAAAAGCTGCTTGTAAAAAAACAAGTCTAAGCCTGTAAATGTGAAATTTTCCCTTTGGAATCCCACATGGCAGCTCAGAGGGTGCCATGCACAGCGACCCTCAGCCCTAAATTGGTGCTGTGGCCAGGGCTCTGCTCCCCATTCAGCATCATGGAACACTCACTGGCATCATGGGACAGGCAGCTATTTCTGTCTGAGCTGAGGGCTGCTCCAGAGGGAATTTGCTGTGAACATCTGGTGCAGTCAACAGTAAAACATAAATATTACATAAGCCATGGCCCAGGCTCAGTACCAGGCAGAGATGGAGCCCTCGGTTCTGGTGAGGCAGCACTGCAGGCTCCTCACTGATCTCACCAAGGAGATAAAAACAACTGGGAAAGTATAAAAATACCCTCCAGGCTGGCAGGTAATGTATTGTGTAGGGTTTTAGCTGTTAGAATTTCACCTGCAGACACCATTTCCTCAGTTTAATGCAGTACCAGCTGCTGGCATTGACAACTCTGGTGTGCCTTGGACACCCAGCTCTGGTTCTGAAGGTGCTTCTTGTGCTCCTGATCTGTGTCCCAGCTCTCAGAGGATCAATGAACAGCAGCCAAAGGCTGCTTCCCACTGAGAGAAAGGCAACAGCTGCCTCACACCCAGGAATGACTGTGCTCACCAACAACACATCCTGTCAGCTCACAGACCCACAACTTCCAAACAGCACTTCTGGCAGATGAGAAAGGTAATTTGTGCATAGAGTGGCAGAGCAGCATCCCACCCACACACACCTCTGGTTCTAGAGTAAGAAACAGCATCTAAATATTTCATTAAGACTCAAGTAGAGAAAAGAGCTTCAAGCTTTATTATGGAAAAAGAGAACATAGACACACATACAAACTTTCAAAAAAGTCTTTTTCCTAAAGAAATCTCATTTATCTGAGCCTGTATGAAATGTCAGCCAATAAGAAAAGTAATTATTTCAGTTGTCAGTCACAAATATCAAGATCTCTTTGCAAATCTCTCTTTCATAAATCACAAACCATTTTTTCTTCAGTACAAATGCCCTCCAGCAACACTGAAAGCTCTGGTATCTCTCTGGTATCTGTGGGCTGCATTGTGCTCCAAGTCTATTTAAACATTTGTTTTAAAACCACTATTTTTGGCCAGAAAACTGGCCTTTTTTAGGCAAGATATAGAGACCAGATGTACAATCTGTGCTAGCTCTCTGCTCTCACAATGCAAGTGGACGATTTACAAGGTGAGGATGTGGAGGCCTGGGTCAGGATTGGAGGGGATACAAAACCTCTGTCTACTAACTAACGTGGAATTTGGAAAATTGGGACACAAGTTCACATACATGAACATGAGTTTGTTGCAAGTGAGAAGCTGCACTTGCTTCATCTCGTCACTCATTTTTAAAAGAACATTTTATAAACCACAGTAAACCCTGCATGATATTAGGTAGAACATTTTCTGGTGTTTCCCAATGTAAATTAATGATTTTTAGAAGAACCATTATCCTACAGCTACAGAGTCTTTGACATTCCTTACAAATCTCCTCACAGAAGACTCAAACCCTGCCAAAGACCCTCTTCCTTCCAGATGTGCACAGGCACAATGCAGCTCTGCTCTGAAAATCCACTACTACAATAAAGCCTTGAGAGCACAGAGAGGGAGGAGTTTGCCACAACAAAAAAAGTGGGTACTTTAAACATCTGTAAGTATAGTAACCAAAGAAAAAGTCTAAGATCAAGTGATCCAATCAAATACATCAAAATATGACTAAAAATAACCAATTTACCTAGATTTTACCACCAATTTGGAGTGTAATGACATGTTTAGGAACCACCAAGTGAAAAGAACAAAAGCTTTACAGAAGAAAATAGAGAAATCTGATTGCAACTTACCTTGTAGTTCTGATGGGACTCAAAGTTGGACAGGGGGGTGTTGCATGCAGTAGAAAAAGGCATGACCTTAACCCCTCTATACACCAGGCCTTTGTCATAGAGCTGCTTGAAAACCCACCTGGAAGTACACAAGGAAGAAGAAATGACTTGGTGTTTCACATTTAGTAAATAAACTGTAACATTTATTTTACAATTCCTGCTCTAGCTGGAGTTTCTTTCTGAATGACACTTTAAAAAAAAAACCACCATAAACTAAAGACAATATTTGCAAGTCAAAAGGCAGAGAGATAATTGATTACAACTGCATTTCTGGCAGATTTTTAGCTTTGGCTGGAACTAGAGCTTGGTATTCCATGCAGTGGTGCATAGCACAGGGATTAACCAGCAATATGGATTTGTGTTCCATCTAAATCCCTCCTCAGATTTCCTAAATAAAAAGATCACCTGTAATTTGAACAAGGCTGAAATCAGTCATAACTTATAGAAGAGCTGTAGTGACATGGCTGCTCACCTCTCACATGATCTTAATTTTCTGCTGCAGCAACCAGTGCTACAGCAGAGACACAGACACAAATCAGAGTCATCTGCAACCCAGCCCAAGTAAATCCTGCTCATCTGAAAGCATTTCCACAGGAGACCACAGTTAACCATGAACTCAGTGCTGCAATTTAATGTTCTACTTTGAACTCAGATCCTCACCAAGACATCAGTCTCACACCAAGGTCTAACTCTGCTTAGGAAATCATCAGTTCAGCCTGGAGCATAGCTGGAGCCTTATGTTTTCTTGAAATAATCAAGACAGCAATATTAATATTGCGAGTGACAAAGTGTTCAAGGTGAATGGAAGCTGGCAGAGAAACTCTTCACACAACTCAAGGTGTCCATGTGATGGAGAAACCCTGAATGCCCAGGGTTTCCTCAAGGATCATCAGCATTTATCAGCTTCTCCCATCCTGCTGACTTGCACACTCAGTGGCACAGCCTGCAGGCTGTAAGGCAGGAGAGGCCAAGCCTTAAATAATCCTGCCAGCTTCAACTCACAAATCAGAGCTGCTGCAGAGCCTCCTCGTTTGGAATTTCACAGCAAAACTGTTAAACTCTGCTGACTTTAAAAGCTCCTTTATTCAAACTATGTTTTCAAACCATCCTGATCCCTTTTCTGGGTCCCTTTGCAGATAAATAGCTCATTGCTAAGCAACCAACCCAGTCCTGGCAAGCAGCACTTCTTTCTGCAGGCTGTCATTTTGTGCTTGAGAATCTGGACCTGTGTTTCAGTCAGTGTCTTGTCTTCTGTGCTTGAAATTATCATCTTCAACAAAAACCACAAGTAGACTATTGCACTGATTTTATCTGTGGCCCAAAATAAGAATACCAAGAGACATGCCCTGGCTTGCTGACATGGAATTCCTGTGATGCTTTAATCAGAATAATTATTACACTGCAGATTAGGCAGCTGGAGAAAATAGAGAATGTCACACAGAAAAGATGTGCAGTCCAATCAAATTCATCCATGGGCCTCCAATAGAAGTCAAAAACTCTGCTATGAGTGGTCATTAACATCAGAAAAATTATATAATCCAAAGTCTGAGATGGAAAAAGCCTCTGAGACCTTCAGCAGCATCAAGTTCTGCCACAGAGGAGCCAAAGCCAGGAGTCTCTCAGAGCTGTGCACTCCTGCAAAGGTGCCTTACCTTACACACAGCTCCAAAGAAACCTTGTTCAAACAAGAAATGTCACCAACAGCAAGATGTGGCTGCCTGACCCCCAACCTAAATCTGAAACACGGCAGTGAGTGACTATTTTAAGGTGGAGATTTTAAATTTATCAACTTAGACTTGTATAAATCCAGATCAGTCTTTTATAAAAATGATCCCTGAATATAGTTTCACCAGCTTTCAGCATATAAATTTGAGCTGGCTAACTGCACAAGTTTTTGTGGGAGTCAAAGTAACTTTAAATGTATGCTTACCCCCTCAGAGCATAATTAATGCAGCCTGTGACAAGTGACAGCATTCCTACTGAAGGTGTTCTATTTGCCTTTCAAAAACAGTAACTGAAACACCTATAGAAAAAGGCTCCACTTGCCTTTCTATAGAACACTGCCTACTAACAGCACACAAAAACTACCCAGAGAAACACTGAATATTTAATTCAGCTGTAAATATAACTGTAAACTCAGGGAGCTGCTCAGGAAAGGTGAGCACTAGTGGAGCTGCCAAGCTCCCAGTGCAGGCCAGCATCTCCCTCCTGTGGCAATCCCACCCCACTGCACAGCCCAGGCTCCAGCTGTGCACTCCGAGCAGGGGTGGGCTCTGAGGGAATCCCTGCCCTGAGCACAGCCCTGTCCTAGATCCACCATCCCTGCCTGAGCTCCATTCCTGCCTGTGACCGTGTTCACAGGGGTCTGAGGACGAGGGAAGAGATAAGGATTTGACTCCATGTTTCAGAAAGCTGATTTATTATTTTATGATATACATTAAAACTATACTAGAAGAATAAAAGAAAGGATTTCATAAGAAGGCTGGCTAAGAATAGAAAAAGAAGAATGATAACAAAAGCTTGTGTCTCAGACAGAGACTGAGCCAGCTGTGACTGGCCATTAATTAGGAACAACCACATGAGACCAATCCCAGATGCACCTGTTGCATTCCACAGCAGCAGATAATCAATGTTTACACTTTGTTCCTGAGGCCTCTCAGCTTCTCAGGAGAAAAAATCCTAAGGAAAGGATTTTTCAGAAAGTATCATGGCTACACCTGCCCTGAGCTTCATCCCTGCCCTGAGCTCCTCCATCCCTCCTGCCCTCTTTGGAGTTTGTCACAATCTGTCCCCTCATACAACCATTCCAGCAGAATAAACAGAATTCTAGTTGAGTCAAGTCTGCTGTTTGATGCTATAGCCCTCATTACCACTACACAAATTCTTTTGTTATCTTAAAAAGCACCTAAAATGGTTTCCTTAACAAAAAAGCTGCTGGTGTGTGACCAGCAGAGCTGATTCCCAAAGAGCTCCCTGCAGCAGAGCCCACCTGCCAAAGATGAGATGGTCCTGACAGTAAGAGTCACTGACAGGTAGAGATCATACTTTGATTAAAATCATCACAATATTTTAGGCAATTACCTCACAAAACATGGTGAAAACACATAAGGTTTAACCCTTATGTTTGAAAAATGTTGACACTTTGCAACAAAGGGACCCGGGTTTGTAAGCCAAAATTGAAAATGCAGTGCCTTCTGAAAAAAAAAATAATAATCTAAGGAAACCACAGAGCTCCTTTCTAGTAACAAACAAAGCATTTACTCACAGAAATGAGAAATTAAATCCTGTTCCTCTAATTCTGCTACATTTCTCCTCACACATAAATAAATTTAGTTGCATCCTCTTGGCTGTGGGAGCAGCACTCAGACCTTTACTGAAGAAAAATGCAGTTTGGGAAAAGGTGAAATTCAAGATGCATATTTCAGCTTCTTGTTCAGAGAGAATCTGGTCCCTAAAGGTGCAAGGAGTGTTTAACTTCCAAAGTGATAAGAGTTTGTTGTTCCTGAAGTGTCATAGGGGTCAAGCCCAATCAATAACAAAGCCTTGCTCTCCCCAGAACTCCCAAAAATCCAGAACCTTCCTGCAGAATTTGTTCAACCAAGTCACACACACAGCACACAAACAGCACATGGATACAACCAAACCCCTGCAAATGGAAGTTTTGCTTCTAAAAAATACTGAATCAGTCAATGCAGCACTGCAAACAGCCCTGGCATCCCACATCCAGCATCCCTCATACCCAAAAGCAAGCTGCTCTTCTCAGACACCTCCATCCAGCTCACATCAAAGAGAAGGTTTGATCTTGGAGCTGCCCAAGCCCTTCATGCCATTCCTTTGAGGGATCAAGGGGCTCTGTCTGCAATGATCAGTATCTGAGGGTTTTCTAAGGGTTTGAGAACTCCAATCTTTCCACAAAACTACCTCATAACTGAGATTTATTTTCAAACACATAAAGTGCTTTCCCCCCTTTTTTCCTCTGTAAAGAGTTCTGTAGCCATTAGGACAGCAGGATCCAGAGGTCTATGATTTCAACATATCCATGGTACTTCAGGTAAATGGACAAAATTATTGCTGTGTGACCTCACATCAGTTCACATCAAGATAAAAGCACAATTTTATAACCTCTGTAGACCCACCAAACAAATCCAGGCACAAACACCACACTATGTAAGAAGCCTGTCATTTTAAATTCAGCAAACACTGCATCCTAACAGCACCATGGGAAGCAGAAATCCTGAGGAAAAGGTTTTCCTACAACTCATGGACAACACTTGAAAAACAAGAGGAAATTAAAATGAAAGCAACATGCACAAACAGATGCTTAGGGACAAAAAAAAAAAAATAAGAAGTACTCGAAAAACACTGGATGTGAATCAGAAAAATCATAAGCCTAAGTGGAACATGAATTCCAATAACAAACACAACCTATCTTTAGAATAGCAGCTTGGAAAGACAGCTCCTGAAGAAAGGCAGGAAAAGCATTTCTTTGTTCCAAGGCCTAGGAATTGTTGAGTACAGAAGTTGTTAAATTCTGTGTTAAACTAGCACTGAAAGCTTTAAAATCCTGGCATACAGAGATCATCCTGTTCCAGGTCTACCCTCCAAGCTGTAACCTTCAGAGCTGTGTGTTTGTTGACAGATTCTGGATGAAGCCAGAAATGCAAAATACCTGCATAACAGTAAATTTGAATATCTAAAACTGATGCTAGACTTATCCCAAAGGTCAGCCATAGGGCTGCAGTTTTCCTCCTCCAAAATACAGGTAAGGAGATACAACAAGACTGGAATGGTGAGAAGGTAACAACTAGGGGACTAGAGAATTTAATGCACAAAAGAAACACAAGAATGAGGGGAAAAAAATACAGGTAACTCATGGAAAAGTGGGCAAACCACACTTCTTATCACCAGTATCTCTAGAGAATCATTAGTCATGGAATACACAGAACACAACAGGGATTTCTATTAGGAGAAATCTATTTCTAGAAATCTACTGGGAGAATTTCTATTCAGCGATCTGTTGCTCTGAGATCATTCTGGTTTAGTGCTGGGTGCTGGGCCTGTCTCAGGGTGTGAGCCCAGCTCTCCGGGGCAGCTCCTCCCACAGCTCTGTCACCAAGGGCTGTCTCTACCAGGCTCAGCCCGCAGTTGCTCGTTTGGGCACTAGATGGTGACAGGAATCTGCTCGAGCCACCCTTCAGAGGAGCAGGAGGAGAGGAAAAGCCCTGACATCACCTGGGGATGCAGAACATCCCCTCATCCCACCCGGGCTGCTTTTCCCAGGGGTGAACCCACACCCAGCACTGAGGACAATCATTTACAGTTATTCCAACTCCCAAAGGTTTCTTTCAGACCACCTCAGTGAGAGTTTAAGCTCCCAAACTCCTCTCCATTTCACTGGATGTGCCTTGTGGCTGTACAAAGAAAAGGCAAGAAGATATTCCATGTTTGTGCCATGCCAGCTCAAGAACATCACTCACTGCACTGTTCCAGTGAAGGGCACTTCTTAATTGAGATCCAGCTGCCTGCAGGACAAGTTGTACATAGCTTTTAAGTTCTAATTCTATTTAAGTTATACAGTATGTGCAGAGCTGATTGGATCTTAACATGCAAAACCAGTGCAGTATGACCTCTCACTGACACCAACCTTCAATCCTCCCCTGAAAAATTCTGCCAGGATACCACAATTCTACCAGTGAATGTTTTGTTTTAAGTCAAAATTTAGCAGGCTAAAAATTCAGTTTAGTCAGTCATCATATGACAGCATCAAAATGCCAACAAAGTAGTCATTTCCACCAGAACAATTATAAAGATAAAGAAATGCTCTTCAACATTCTGAGCTTATTGTTTTGTAGAGATACCATACAACAGATGCATTTGGTGTCTGAGTCCTAAATACTCCAAATCTAAAGGATTTGGATCAAATCAGCCACCACTGAAAACAACATTTATTACCAGTATTATATTTTCTCCCTGAACTCAACAGAAACAAGGAAGAAAACACCACATGTCACAAAGAAATTCCAGTTGAGGCCACTCCAGAGCTGCAGGAAAAGCTACAGACCAGAAAAAAACAACCTAAACAGACTGGTTGAGCTGATTATATGACTAAAGAGAAACTCCTCACCATATTTTAACCACAAAACTTACAGCTGCCATGCCCACTCCCATTTTCATAACCAGGTTATTTTTTTTTTGGACCTAAAATCATCATTGTACTCCCACAGACAGAACAACAGCAAGGTCAAACCACTGGACAGGCCAACATGGTCTCCAGGGCAGCCAATGCAGAAATTAAGCTGCAGTTTCTCCATTGTACATAGCTGGACACTAAATTTAAAACTTTCAGGGATTTCAAAAGGAGCACAGAAAAAATTGAATCAATTGTGAGAGGAGCATTCTAGAACCTACAGCTCAAATTACACTCCTGAGGGACATGCAAAGTAACTTCAGTAACACCTTGTGGGTCTGATGATTGCCTGGCTCACCTTTTAATTTATTTAATTTTTAGGAAATTGGGCATTACCCTGCCAAAAGCATCACTCTAAGTGCAGTGACAGAGCTCTCTTTAAGCATCATCTGCTTCAGCCCTGAGACAGTCCTAGGAGACTTCCCAAAAAAACCCCCCAATTTTTAAAAACAGAAAATGTTTCATTACAGGATTTAACAGAAACTTAACAGTATCAGGAAGCAAAAAAAGTACAAAATTAAGAGGCTGTCTGCCTACATGCTTCCTGAAATCTCACTGAGTTTTCAGATCCAATATAATGTAGAGTTTGTATCAAATCAGGCATTAGAGGAGGTGATCTCTGTAACACAGGTCAAAGACCAGAAATTGCCTTTTGAAGAGGCGGTGGGATAAAAAAATAACCAAAAAAAGGCTTGGGCTGCTGAGAGACACCCTGCAACTAGCTCAAGGCAGGTTTGGTTTTTAAGCTGCCTGTTAAACAGGATTTGAGATGCCACTAAGTATTTCTGTAATTTACAAAATGAAGGTTTCTTGTCAGTTTTGGCTTTATAATTATGCAGGGTTTCTTCAGCTGAGTGAGTTAAACATCTGCTGCCTTCCCACCATCTCTCCGCTGCTCACTGAAATCTCACTGGCACTTCAGTCTCTGCAGTGGCTTCTTTTAGATGTCTCTGCAGGGACATCTAAAAGCTCTGTCAATCCAGTAGCAGAACTTTATGAAACTACACAATTAAAGCTGATTAATAATGCTAACATTACCAAATATTCAATACTTCATTATGCACATAATTTGCTTTTCAATGGATGTTGAATTCACCTTGTGATTCTATCACCCAAAGGATTCACAGCTGCCATTTCTTCACTGTGTTAAACCAACCTGCTCATCCTTAACCTGGAAGGTTTTCTTGTCTTCTGAAATCCCAACACAACCTGAACACATTGCCAAAACACCCAAATTTTATTAAGCTCTGCACCAGGAGTCCAAGGCAGTTGTCAAACTGTGCTGCCAAGAAAAAGATAACAGCAGATTCACAGCCTCTAAAATCAGGCTTGAAGGAGAGGTTTGGAGCTAAACTGAGCTTGGACAGTTTGCCATTTACAGCTGACAGTGTGAAGAACATCAAGAATGCAGAGCTAGAATGTAATTTCCTAAACCAACCAAGGACCATATTAATAGATCTTCAGAAGTGCTTTGAAGCTGGCATGGAGCAGTAAGATTTCAGGGCAGTGTTGGTGCACTTTATTTTGCAAAGCCCTGCTATCCTGGAGAAGGAAAAAATGGGAAAATTCATTCCATCACTTGGACATCAAGAGATTTCACATCACTTTAATTCCTCTGCCTGATGTTTTAACTGCATTTGGCACTTTCTGAGCAGTTCCAGTGACACGTGGACCAATACATGTTTGCAATGAGTGAAGCCTTTCTCACATTTCAAATCCCCAAAGCAGTGAGTGTTCACTTACCACACAGACTCCATGAACTCAGGGTAAAGAGTTTTATAGTCATTTTCAAAGTCAATCCAGCGTCCTAATCTGGTAACACTGAACTGTTAAGACACAAAAACAGATTGAAAGGCATTTAAATAATGCATCAGCAGGATACATTACAAATATTTATTCTGTAAAATAAAAATCAGCTGGATTTTAAGTGCAGTGTTGTCCCATCTCAATGAAATACATCTACAAAGTATTTTAGCCTGATAATAGTTCCAAACAGTGTACTCATACAGGCAGAAGTAAGGAAGGAATGAAACCATGAGCATGGGTATTTAGAACCAAGGTCACACAACAGGCAAACGTGTTCAACACAGCAGGAACAGTAGATCATTGGATCATCCATCAGATAGAAATGGTGGATCCCCTCAAGGTTCAGCCAAGGTTCAAATGCCTGAAAATTGCTCTTCATGACAGTGGTCACACTTCTATTTTTAAGACTACTTGTTGCAGAGACAGTGAAAACCCAGAACTCTCAGCTTTCAGCTCCATGCAAACATGATGTAACTTGAAGACAAAGCAATGCTGAGAGAAATTGATACATGACAAGTTCTCAAACCCTTCCAGGGCCAGCTGCCTTCTGTGCCTGCCCAGAGCCACGAGAGGGCTGCCAGAGCCCCAGCAGTGACAGGTGCCACCCCTGGCTCAGGACAGGCCATGGTCACACTCAGACACTGATGAGGAATGAGCCAGCTGTGGGATTCACTGGGACAAGTGGGATTTCACAGCCACCCAAATCCCCCAGCTCTGCAGAGAGCCAAGGCAGGGACAGCTGTCCTGACACTGCTAACAGAGCCCACACTGAATGTCAGAGCAGCCAAGGGAACACAAAACATTCACTCCCTCAGCTCTGCATTTTCATACCACACCTGAGCTCTGACATGGATCAGTTTCCATCCTGACCTTTCAGCCACTCTGACATTCCTCTATAAGATCCACAGCCTAGGATTGATTAGCACAAGGATTCAGAGTTGGAGCAGTATGTCTGGTCACAGCATTGTGAGATCTCACACAGCCAAGAAACCTTTACTATTTTTTCATAAGGCTCAAATATTTGCTAACCACTCCAGGCAGAAAACAAACAATCCAACAGGAATGTTGGTAATTCCTCTCCCAGCACTATTCCAAAAAAATTCAGTTTAAACAAATTTCATTATTTTTATTTATCATCTAAAATACACACACACACAAGTTTATGTGTGAACAAAACAAAACACAAAATCCATTCACCACCCAAAAGATCAAGTGCTTGCACTAACCAGCACTGCAAAAACACCAGCTGCTGAAGCACAGCAAGTTAAAAGGTATGAAAAATGAACCACAAATGTTCCAGGTGTGGCTGGGACAGAGTTAACTTTCTTCTTCATAGCTGTCCAGTGCTGTGCTCTGGATTTAGGATGGGAATCATGTTGTTAACCCACTGCTGGCTTAGGTGCTGCTGAGTCCTGCTTGTCCCAAACAAGGAGTTCTCAGTTTCCCAGGCTGTGCCAGCCAGGAGCTGCACAAGGAGCTGGGTGGGAGAAGAGCCAGGACAAAGAAAAGCCAGGACAGCTGATCCCAGCTGGCCAAAGGGACATTCCACAGCACAGGACATCATGCCCAGCAGAGAACTGGGGGGACTTGGCCAGGAGCTGTGAATCACTGGGCTGGCCATCACTTGGTTTTTCTGGCTTTTATTCCTCCCTCTGTCCTCTTTTACTATTATTATTATTATTATTATTATCATTAACATCATTCTAATATTTTATTTTGTTTCAATTAAGCTGTTCTTATCTCCACTCTTTGGTACTTGGCTGCCAGCTGGGGTTAAACCACCACAACAAACCAGAATGAATCTTGCTGTTTTTATTTCTAAAAGCAACAAAGAATTATCCACGATGGGTTTGAAATACAACATTTCAGAGTGTCATTTGAAAAAAACAAAATGCCTGCTTTTCATCCAGCCAGAGTTACTCCACCCAAGGCACCTCTGGTGTCTTCATGCTCCCAAGAGCAAGAGGCAAGTGATACTCAAGTAAGAAACTCCTATTTCCATGAAAAGAAATACAGCAGGACTAGAAACATGCAGAGGAGTGGGATGTAGTAGAAGAGCCTTTGCAGGAGGAAAAAATTAAAATAATATAGGACTGTTCTGCCTAGGGAAAAAAATATGGTTAAGATGAAGCTTTATTGGAAATAATTTTAAGAGAACTACCATTCTTCAAACTCGCAGACACCAACACTCTCCCTGTATTCCTGGGATGAAAAGCTGACACCAATATTCTCTGGGAAGACTGAGGGTTTACCCACACCTCTGGTGACAAAACCAGATGTGAGAATTTCTGTTCTTCCAAAAATACAAGCTGCTGCCCTGCACTCTGGCAGTGAAAAGACTGTGAGGAAGGAGGAGCAGAAAAGCAGTGAGGTTAATGGTAATTTTCTTTAATGGCTCCATTAGAAAACCAGACAGATCTTTCAATTTTCTATACAAGAGAAGACACAAAGAAAGAGACAATGCTCAACATATCTGTTATTTGTTCAGTGTAGCTCATCAGACACTTTGAGCTCCAGGTAACCTGCCAGTAACCTTCTCCTGACAGCACAGCAGTGTCTGTTCCAAGCCACAAAGGGCCTCTTTTTGTTCCCTTTCAGGATCACAGGGGAGAAACACAGGAGCTTAAAGGCATGAGATTTATGCACACAATCACAGAAAATGATGAAGCTCCCCCCCACCTGAAACACTTCTGCACAAACACATTTAGAAATGCTCAGCAGAAGGTGGACTGAGCCTGCACTCACCTCCCACTCCTTGGCATATCTCATGACAATCCCTCTGCACTCTTTGTTGTAAGCTTCAATGCCCATCTTTGCCACGTCCTCTGGCCCTTTAATGCCCAAAGTCTTGTCAATCTCATATTCCTGAAACATGGAAAACAACCAAACAAAACATCCAGTTAGCAAAAGCCTTCAGGACTCTCCTGGATACTTTATGTGTCCTGTGCATTCTAATGAGGCTCAGGGGCCTCCTTTAACCTTTTGGGATTTCATGGGAGCTGCACCTGAACTAGGCAGGGATTTCACAGGCTCACTCTGGTGTGACTGTTTCTTTAGTTTCTTTAGTAAAATAAACAAAACACCACTTTCTGAAATATGAGCCAAATAAATACAGCTTCATAGCAATGACCAGAAGGAAGCTCCTGAACTCACCACACACAAAAGCCAGAGAAATACACTGGACAAAGAACTTCCATTCCTCTTTTAGCAGCAATGTCAGGCATAAAAGCAACAAATATGAGTGATAAGCAGGGAACAACAGGGAAAGAAGAACCTACAGAAGTATCTGCAGTAAATTCATGACACATACCACAGGCAAGCCATGGCAATCCCAGCCAAACCTCCTCTCAACATGGAAACCACTCTGATGAGCAAATCTGGTCACAATGTCTTTGATGGTTCCTGCAAGAATGTGGCCATAGTGGGGCAGCCCCGTGGCAAACGGGGGGCCGTCGTAGAAGTTGAACCTACAACACAAAACATTCCTCATAAAAACTGCAAAAACTGAGCAGCAGGTCAGTGACAGGTGACTCCATGCTTGCACTACTTGTGTTGCACTTGGAAAATGCCCATTCCTTCCTCCTCCATCATCAGGGGCTGGCAGTGGCACTGCAGGGAACATCCCAGCCTGTTCCACGGCACACCCAGCACAGCGGGAAGAGCTCCTTGCTTCCCTCCCCATTTCTCTTACCAACCCACCAGGCAGGAAATTACAGGCTCATTACAAGGGTTTGAACACTGCTGATCTTCACCAAGTGAAATATAAAGGGACAGCAGAAAGAGCCAGGCTTGCTGCTGGCAAAGGGAGCAGCTGCTGTTTACAGAACCAAGGAAAAACAAAGAGTAACCACAGCCAAGCCAGCCCTGCACTGCCACACACAATTGCTGCAGCTTTTAACAATTCTTACCTAGGTCTGTTCTTTGATTGCTTCAGGCATTCCTTGAAACAATTTAGATTTTTCCAGAGTGTCAAGATCTTCTCTTCCTCATTTGGAAAGTTTATGTTTTCTGGGACTTGTTGAACCATTCTTTCCCAACAAGGATCGATAAGAGAAAAAGACACATTGAACAGAAGTGAGAAAAAATAACTCCACAAATACAACTTTTATCTTTCAAACCCACATCACCAATCCAAAGAGCCTGATTCATTGCAGGCATGGAAGCAAGCACTCCATTCTAAAAAAAGCCTAATTTTGACTGACTCACACCAAAGTTTTGGAACAGGAAAAGGATTCTCCATTCATTCAACCAGGATTGTTCCCTTTTTTATCATGTTTTTATTTCTGTTTCCCAGAGAAAACAGTCAAAGGGTAAATTATGTTTTGGTTACAGGGTTTTTTCTTCAGGAAAAGCCTCTGAGTTCAAACTGACCCTTCAGCACCAGTTTGTATCAGAGAGTTTCACTTTCAACTACTGAAGAAGGAGCAACTTTTCCTTGTTCATCTATTCACAAACTGTTTAGATGTTTAAAGGAGCATCTTCCATCAGGCTGTGCCAGCAATCTCAGATGCCCCTAAAAGCAGCCAGACTGCAGAGAACACAGCTGAAAAACTGCAAAGATGAACATGAGTTTTAGAAGTACATAAAAACTTGTACAGGCCACTTGTGTACAAGCAACACAGGGAAGAGGAATTCTCAACATTATTAGGAACACACAGCAGTTGCCTGGTTCCAGAGCTGCTATGAGATAGAAAGGGGTCAGATGTCAATAAAATGCCACAGCAAGAACTAAACAAAGCTCTGTTTTAAGGCAGCAGCTCCCTAAGAGGAGAAAATTGGTTATGAAGGTTGTAGCAGATGATGCTAGAGAATAAAAGGGTTCTTCCACCTCTCACTTCAGTGCTGCTGCTCCTAAGCATACTTACACCAGAAGTAGCTACTACAGCTTTGAGTTTCACTCAGCATTAGAGAATTACAAGTAACAGCACAAGGCCTGAGTTTTGGGATTTACTCAGATTTGTAAATACTAACCATAAAGCAGCAACAAAGGCAAATGCATGACGAGAATTCTTCCAGTTACAGCTGGAGCTCCAAAACATTTCCTTAAACAGAACCCAGAACATCACAAAAACTGCCAGCTCAAGGCTTCAACCCCTATGAAAAAATGTGCTACAGACCAACTCCATCACTTTTGTATTCATGACAAATCATTCTCTCCACTAACAAACCCAAATTATCCTTTATCACATTATTATAATTGAGAATCCCAAGACCTGGAGCACAGGCAACACAGCATTTGGAGGGGAAATCAGAGGCTGACAAGGAACATGTGGACATGGCCTGGATGTATTTTGAAAGGTAATAACCAGCCTGAGCACAGTGAGTTACTCTACACAACCTGGAGTTTTCACCATTCTGAACCTCAAAGCACTGATTAGGCTGTGACTTGATCACAGAGACAATGGAACTGATAAAATAATTCAGCCTTAAAGCTTTTATTTCCCACAAGCCAGCTGACCTGAGGTTTAAGGATCTGCATGTTCTACTCAGCTCCATGTCACATTTTCTCAAAAAATCCCTTTGCCCAGGATTTTTCTCCTGGGAAGCTGAGAAGCCTCAGAGAAAAGGGAAACAATTCTTATCTCATTTGCTTCTCCTGTGTTTTGCTAGTCTGGAATGTGTTTGGAGATTGTTTACCCACAGGTGATTATTTCATTGGTTTCATGTGAGTTGTTTTCACTCTCTGGCCAGTCAGGGCCAAGCTGTGTCAAGGCTCTGGAGAGAGTCACAAGTTTTCATTATTATCTTTTTAGCATTCCGTAAGTATCCTTTCTGTACTCTTTAGTATAGTTTAGCATTCTTTAATATAATATAGTAACATAGAACAATAAATGAGCCTTCTGAGGACATGGGAGTCAGATTCACCATTCCTCCCTTTGTCTGGGGGAGCTCAAATACAAACTCAGCTCAGGGATCTGCATGTTCTGCTCAGCCCCAGCTCAGCATAAATCAGTGTAACTCCCAAATCAGTGTAGCTACAAAGTGTCTGGAGCCTGGCCAGCTGCGAGGAAGCAGAGGCAGGCTGGTTTGGGGTGTGCCTGGGGCAGGGCTGAGGAGGCTGCTCAGGGCTCACAGCCTCCCTGCGTTGCCCCAGGGTCACTGTGGGCCCATTCTCCAACTGAAGCACTGCACAGGCACAGCAGTGTCCAGCAACCACAGGGCACAAACCACCCACACCCTCAGCAACAGCAGCACTTCACTGCAGCAGAAGCAGGGGGGGGAAATACTGCTGGGAATTAATGTGCAACCATCACTCCCCGTTATATTTTCCAAGATACAAACCAGAATGTTATGGAGATTTAGAATTTTAAACAGAATTTTAAACAGACTGACTTAAAAGGCAAAAAGCACATTGAAAATCTTGCCATGGCTCAAGCTCAGCTGAGAAAAAAAGCCAAAGTACAACAATCATTCTATAGACAGAGGTGTGAATACCCCTACAGCACAGAAAAAAAAAGCTTGTTATAAGCAATCTGGTTATTTTCAATCACAAAATAATGGAGAATAACTTCATTACTTTGAACACAGTCTGAGCAAAAACATCACAAACCATATTACAAAAATTATATAAACACATCTAATAAAACCCACTTTCATACAACACCACACCTACAGAGATCAGAAAACACATGAAGCAGACAAGAATTGTTAAAGTTTAAGACAATGCACCATTAACTAACTTTTTATTAAGTACACTCACTTTTTTAGAGGATAACAACATTCACTAGCAAAGGTGTCAAAATTTGGAGATTGTGCTACAGCAGTCAGAGACTTAAGCTGGGCTTCTTATCTACAAGAAAAAAAAAACATGCATTAAAACCATAAAAGCAAAAGTTCCCATGAACTTTTTTTTAATATTAATTTTTTAAGAAACAATAAAAATTCAGTTAAAACACCACTATGAATAAAGTGAACCCACATCTGAGAAATATTGCTGTACTCCCATACATCAGATATGTGATTAAAACAAAGTGGATTTCATTATATTAATCATTTTGTAGCCTGAGAAATGATAAATATAAAAACACAGGATGAACTAAAGGTGAACAAAAGGTTTCTGATTTCCAGGGGTTTATGATCAGTCTCTTATTCTTGTTCCAGTCACCTTCTCCCACAAACTATTCTATAAGAGACCAAAGCTCCCTCCAAAGACAAGGAGCTTCCTTTCTCCAAAGTTAAACAATGCTCCATTTTCCATATTTTCCACATCTAGCACCCATTTCTATCTTTTCAGGTCCTGTTCTGGAGTAACATCAGTCTAAACCATTTACCTGATCATCAAAATTCTCCATTTCAAGAAGGGGTGCAAACAGCAAAGTTTAAAACAAAAGGAAGGAAGGGTGGGAACAGAACGCTGAGCTACAGAACAAACATTGCTTCTGAAAACCTTGTGTCTTATCCAGGGAATAAAACTGCAACACCAGCCCAGCTGTCCCCCTGCAAGGATTTCCTTTAACATTGAGAGGCCAATTAAAACATTGCTAAAACATTTAATAAGCACACTCATCAATTAATGCTGTCCTTAGATACAAATATTTCATGCTATGCAAGAGCCCAGTTTTACACTGTATCTTGTGCTGGCTTAGGAAATGCTTGTTGTCATCCTGCTACATTGATTAAAAATGCAACATCATTGGGAACAAAGGAAATCTAGGTTATCTTGAAATAACTTTGAACTACATCTTTTTAATAAAAACTCAGAAACCAGCATCAGCTGAGTTACTGAACACTGCTTTCATGTGACAAATTAATTCTATCACCTGACAGCTGCTTTCTAAAGGTGTCACCACCAAACCGAATTAAAGCCTCAGAAAGGGTGTGGAAGCCAAGGTTTGCTGGAGATATCAAAATCACTGCAGCTGCAGCAATAAAAAGGGTGCATTCATCAACCCCCCAGTTAAAAGGATATTGAAGGGAATGCTTAAGGTATTACACATTGTAAGGGACTGTAAGTTCTTTGTACAAATAACTAAGGAAACCAAGACTTGCTAAGCATGAAGCCCTGCAATACAAATAACTAATGAACCCAAGCCTTGCTAAGCAGGAAGCCCTGCAATAAGGCACCAGGCTACCCCTTAATAAGCACCTCCTATAAGTAATCCCTAAATTGCCGAAAAAGCAATAAATCCGCACAGCAGCCAGGCAGTAAATCACGCACACGAGCGGGACGCTGTACACACAGAACACACGATCTAACAACGCCCAAGGCCGCAGGGAGCCGCCAGCCCGGCCGGAGCCGCTCCCGCCCTGACAGCACCGGCACTGCCGACCCGGGAGCCGCCGCCCCCCGGGACACCCTGAAGGAGCCGCTCCCCGGCACGGCGCTGGAGCCGACCCGCTCTGGGGTGTCGGACCGGCCGCACGGAGCTCAGCCCGGCCGGGCCGTGAGGGGCCGAGGCTCCGGCCGGGCCCCCCCGCTCACCTCCGTCCCGCCATGATGCAATCGCGCCCGGCGCAGCATGGCCGGAAGCGCCGCCAGGGCCACGGCCAATCGGCGCGCGGCTCTGTGTGGCCGCACAACGGCGCTTTGTAAGGCGGCCACCCATTGGGTGCGAGCTCACTCGGGGCGGTGAGTCACGGCGGTGCGAGGCAGCTCGGGAAATCCTGATTGGGCGGGGCGGGGAGGGGGCGGGGCTCGGGGAAGGGGTCGGGCGGGGCAGGGGCGGGGCCGGCAGTTCCCTTCACGGCACGGGGGTGAAAGGAGCTCGGTCCGTGGCAGGGCAGCCGAGCCCAAACCCGGGCAGGAGCTGTGCTGGGCGTCCTGAGAACCCCGCCCGGCTCTGACCCACCCAGAGCAGAACGCTGGGCTTCCCCCAGTAACTGGATACCAAGGGCCTCCACTGAATCCCTCTTGGGAGCTCGACCTTACCTCCGTTAAAGGGATTCTCTTAAATACCTCAAAATATCAATTCTTAAGGCTGTAGCTACAACAGAAGTCCCTCCTTTGCTGCTAAGTAAATAAATAAATTTTTAAAACCAAACCTGTAGATGGGTTCTCCCGTCAAAGAAAACGGTTTGAAAAAATATTATCGCTGGCTGGCAACCACTGAGAAATTACAAAACGTTTCATGATACATCAAAAAAACATTTCCTCCACTTTTCCAGTGCTGAAATCAGCTGTGAAAAGGCTCTGGAAAAGGAAAAATAGAAGTGAGGCAGGAAGGTGAGGGAAGGAGATTTCCCAGCCTGCACACCTGAACCCTGCCCAGAACAGAGCCTGGGGAATGAAGGCCAGGTCAATAATGGCACAAATAGTTCAGCTGTAATTATTTCAAATTGCTCTAAAAATTTATTTACTTATAGAGATGTAGGTACCAATAAAGGTTTCATTAAAAGCTTTATGTTTTGATTTGCAGGACTGGGTGCAGGATGAATTCAGTGGTCTGTGCAGGGCAGTGTCAGTGTGTGGATTAGAGATAATCCAGATGTGAAGGGAGGCACATTAACTGGAATTCTCTCCTGTACAAAGTAGCACAAGGCTCCTTTCTACACACAATTTCCTACATCCTTCTAGAACAGCTAAAAGAAATGCAGACTCAATCTGCACCAAAATGAGAGAAACAGAAGAGAAAATGGGAACTGAGGCCAGACTGAGCTGGGCTGACCAGCCAGACAGGAGAGACTGGCTGCATGTGGTTGCCAGGGCAGAGTCCCCTGTACAAACACAGAGTTCTGGCATGTTCTGTATCCAGGAGAGAAGTTTGGAGTGGCAGAAGTTTATTCAAGCCACACTGCTGCCTAATACATCTGTGAAAAAGCCTGTGACAACTGGAGATGTGGATTCTACCCCATGATGTGGCATTTCTTTATAAACATCCTCAGAGGCTGCACATTTTAGACAGCTGCTGCTTGCTCCAGTGCCAAGCCCTTCTATTTTGGCCTTTAGTTTGTAAAACACACAGGTGATAACACCAGCTGAGTTTAAATGGAACACCATATAATTCCTGAATGGAATTTGAAACAAACACTGCTTAGAAATACACACTGTAATGCAGTGAAACAGACAAACGTGGGCAATTTGGTTTGGGCGAGGTTCATTACATGTTTAGCTCAAATCCAGACTTTTACCTTGTCTCCCTCAGTTTATTTGGTACTTCTTTGCCCTTCACTGTTAAAGTGTAATAAAATGTTACCCGCATGGGAGTTGCTGCCCTTGTTCGTGCACAGCTTTTACTTGGGAGCCTTTGGGCAACACTGGGCTTGTTTTCCATGAACAGATAGGGAGGGAGTGGGTAGGGGGGGAAAGGGGAAGTCACAGTCAGATTAGTTACGTGCAGGGCAGAAAAACGCCACCCAAAACAGATTGGAAAATCAGGGGAAAATTGTGGTAGAGGGACCAAGGCCCAGCACAAGTAACTGGGACATTCCCCAAATTACAAAAATGAATGTCTCTGCTCTTGTTTTTCACTCTAGACTGATGAAAAAGCACCGATTCAGCCGGAGAGGTTAAAGGGAAGAAAAAAGAAAAGAAAAAAAAAAAAAAAAGTGAAGCCTCAGGAGGGGACCCCCCTGGCGTGAAGCGGCTGAGGGGGAAGGCGCGGGCACCATTTTGTGGGACCCGCGGGAAGGTCACCGCTGCCCGGCGGTGGCGCCGGCCGCAGCCTGGAGCTGCAGAGGAAGGGCGGCCGCGGGCACTGGCATTGAGGGCCGCGGCTTCTCTAGCGCCCGGTGCCGGCCTCAGGCTGCCCCTTCTCCCTCCCCGCTGCTCCCGCGGCCATTTCACCGCCATCCCCCCACCCCACCCCAGAGCCCCTCACGGGCGGCATACGCTGTTTGCGTAGCGGTTGGCGTAGCGCCGGTGCTAGGTACAGGCGCCGTACGCGGTTTGCGTAGAGGTTTGCGTGGCGCCGCTGCAAGGGCCGGGCGCCGTACGCGGTTTGCGTAGCGCTGCTGCAAGAGAAGGGCGGGCAACGGTGCTTGCGCGGGGAGCTGAGCGTAAACGGCCTTCGTGAATAGGAGATGAACAAAATGCGCCCGCAGCTCTGGGCCAAGCCAAAGCGCGCCCAAGGGGGAAGAGATCTCGGGATAACCCGGGATAACACGGGAGATACGAGCGTGCGGGCTGCGGTGCCGCGGAGCCCTCGCACTCCCCGGGCGCGGAGAGCCAAGTTTGGCGGGGACAGGCCAGCTGAGGAGCGGCTGTGCCGCCCCGGCTCCCCTCGCGGCGCGGCGGCCGTTGAACTGCGCCGGAGGTGATAAGTATGGGCTGCGCGGGAGCGCGTCGGCAGTGGGCGCGGGGCGGCGGGCGGTGCGCGCGCTCCCTGTGCGGTCCCCGAGCCTCGGCGCCTTCCCCTCACCTCGCTCGCTTCGCTCCCGGGCCCTGCCCCGGCCCGCCGTGCCCGGCGCAGCGCTGACAGCCCGGCAGCGCCCGGCCGGGGAGTAGGCGAGACCATCTCCGAAGAGGCGGCTTGGAACCCGTCAAGCTGCCCCGCAGCCCGCAGCCGTTCAGCCAGGCTATGCGCTGCCAACGGGCTCCGCTCAAGAAAAAAACAGAGCGGATCGTGAAAAGGTAGAGGCGTCCGCAGAGGCCCCCGCAGGGCTCTTGGGAAGCGGCCGCTCAGCCCGGAGAGAAGCTGAGGACGCGCCGGAGAGGCGACGGCGCAGGAGCAGCGCGGCGGGGGCGTCCCGGCGGCTCGGAGCATGTGAGAGGCCGGGGGGCCGCGATGCTGCGACGCGCGGAGTTCATCGTGTGCCCGCCCTGGGAGCCCGCCCGCGGCGAGGGGGTGCCGGGGGGCGCCTCCCCGACGCCGCTGAAGGGCGGCGAGCCCCGGCGGGGCGGCAGCCGCTCCCGTTGGCCGCCCGGGCGGCGCGGCAGGGTCCCCGGCGGGGCGCGGAAGCTGCTGGGCAGCCGCACGCACAGCCACTTCCAGCACTACCAGCAGCTGCAGCAGCAGCACTGCCGCGCCTTCCGCCGCTGCCACCGCCCGGCGCGGCCGCGGGTGCTGCTCTCCCTGCGGCCCGTCAATGTGCTGGGCCGGCGGGCGCCGGGCATGCGGGCGCCCCGCAACACCAACCAGTTCCTGATGCGGGAGAAGTACCAGCTCATGCACCTGCGCTCGGACTCGGTGGGCACCGAGAGCGGCGGGTCGGACTGCGAGATGGACCCGCTGGACATGGACTCGTACCTGGGGGTGCTGGAGAACGCCCGCGGGGCGCTGATGGAGTGCGCGGGGGAGCCCGGAGCCGCCGCCCGCTCCCCGCCCGCCCGGGCCGGGGCCGATGCGGCCGCGGGCTCCCCGCAGGAGGAGAGCCAGCAGTACTTCCCCTCGGAGGACGATGTGATCGAGAGCGAGCTCTTCATGGAGAGGGACTTCGACGAGTTCTGCAGCAGGATCGCCTGAGCCCCGGGCCTGGGGGGAGCAGAGCCCCGCTGGCTTGGAGCCTTTCCGCCTCGGAGGGGGGGAGAGGTTTATTTATTTCTCAGCCATTCCTTTGCGTTTTTGTCAGGGGGGTCGGCTAATTTTACAAATGGGCGCGTGTAAACAGGGGGGAGCCCCCCTTGTAAATAAAGTGAACTTTTCTGAAGGCGACATCAAAGCGGATCGCGCTTTTTGGGTTTTGGGGGAGAGCGGGGACAGCCGGAGTCGCCGTCGGGGGCAGTGCAGAGACCGGGAGGGAGGGAGGGAGGGACGGGCAGGGACCGGGCACGGGGGCGGTGACGGCCAAAGTCACGGCGGAAAAGTTTCACGCCTCCCTGGCACTCGCCCCGATTGTGGTTTACGGCGGCAAAGTCGTTTAATGACCGCGGAGGGCGGCCGAGGAAGCGGCCCTTGACACACGGACACGGGGGGAGCGGCAGCACAGAGAGACAACAGCTCGAAACTCGGCAGCCCTGCCCGGCCCGGCCCGGCCCGGCTCGGCTCGGTGCGGGCACAGCGGGAAGGGAAACACCAAAGCCACTGACCGGCCCTGCAGGTCTTTATTGACCCTCCCTCGCTGGGGGCACTTTGGCCGAAGCTTCCATGGCTGCCCGTGCTCCTGACAGCAGGTTTCTTTCTGTTTTACCAACTACAGACATTTTACCAACAAATGTCTGGAAAGAGGTTTAAAGGGCCACCAGCTGAAACAACTGAGCCAGAGGCAGTCAGGGTTAAGTTTAAGTACCGTGCAGGGAGCAGATCTGATCAAAATTAAACTGACCAGTTCCCTGAGAAGGGAAAGAGGAGGCATCAATTCCACTAGAAACGGTTAAAAATTACAGCAGGTAGCTGGAACGTTCCTGGGACTTGTTGCCAGGGGAGAAGAGAGGGACATTGTTTTAACAGGTCTGAAACGGGAGATGCGGGGCCATCCTTTCTCATGGTGCCTCCCTCGGCTCCCTGTCAGGACCCTGTGCTTTCCCCCACTGCAGACACGCTGAAATCAGAGTGTGCCAGGAGGACAAATGGGAGATGAATTTGCAGATAAAGGTGTCCCTGCCCATGGCAGGGGGTTGGAACTGGATGATCTTTAGGGACCCTTCCAACCCAAACCATTCTGGGCTTCTGTGGGATGTTTTTTGCAATTACATAGACAGGAGTTAACTGTTATCCTTCCAAAAGAAACTATTTTAAGACAAAATATTCAAAATTCGCTGTACCTCAGTTGTAATCCCATGGAAAGAAATGTCCAAAGACACAATTTTCTTCATTCTTCTTAAGAAACAAAGCTGCTGAACACATTAAGACCAACATCGTGTTTATTTTCTTTGGAATTAGCCAAGTGGTCTATACACACAAACTTCAGTTTGTTTGATGCAGGGTTGCATTACAGCCATGCTTATTCTGGGAATTTCACTCCATGGGAACTTCCAGGAGAGGCACAGGGAGAAATAAACCTCTCACACGGGTAAATAAACCTAAGTTTGCACTGGTTTGGTCATCAGCAAGTTTGTATTTTATTCATGAATCCAGATCTGCACTAACATGTTAAATTAATGGCTTGAATGCATGTTTCCTTTTTTTTTTCCTGACTCGTGATTTGAACAAGTATGACAAAAACTCCCTTAGGAACACTTACTTGGAGCTTGGCCTTCGTGCTGCTGCTGAATTTGCATCATAATATGGATGTGCTTGGACACAAGCAAAACAAAGTAGGAATGTAAATTAATAAAAGAGCACAGGGCCATAATTACAGGTCACACAGAGCCTGACAGAATTACAGAGATTTTCCACTGGGGAAGGTTCTCTCCCCCAGACAGAGACTTGCCATCAATGATCCATTCCTGTTGAAACCCTGGAAGTTCCTCCAGGCCCCAGCCTTGCTCCCCTCCCAAAGGGAATTCTCTTACAGACCTTTCCCTGGTGTGTTACTTGTGTTACTCAGATCTGGCTTAATTGTCTTTTTTTTCCCCTGTTTCCTTCCCTTCTCACTTGAATTAGGAATTTCCTGAGTGTTTGGAAAGTGTCTGCCTTGCAATAGCTGCAGACACAACACCTTCCTACTAGATTTGAAAATACTTAACAAAGCTGAAATTCAACATATAACCAAGTTCCTCAACATCAAGGCTGGGAAAAGAAACCAAAAGCTGTTGGTCCAGAAGATCACCCATCAACGCAGTGGCCAACAAACTTGCTCAACTCAAACCTTACAAAAACAACTTTTATAAATTCCTAGGTTTTCCCGTTATAGACACACTTCTCATACAGGTGAGCTTTACACATTTAAGCAAATGTGATGACCAGAACCTTATATATCAAGTCTTTACTTTGGTGAATTTTTGTTAGGGGTCCAGCTGGAAGTCACTTATAAATAAATACAAACGACTGGGAAGTCCAAGGCAAACAGAAGAAAAATTAAAGCCTTTGTTCCAACACAAAGGGTTCTGTTGCAACCTGTGTAAGGGATTTTTATGGCCAGTCTGGGCACAGAATGACTTAGGGTTTTGTAAACATTCCTGGAGAAAAGAAGGGTTTGGTAATGTTCTGAAGGAGGCAGCAGCATTTATTATTCATTATTGCCATTTCAGCACACTGCTGAGCAGGTGCAGCAGCAGTTTGTGGGGCTGTTTGAAGCCTCCAGCACGGCAGAAATGCTGATTTTTGCTGAGGAACAGTAATGCTACACAGCTCTGAAAGGTTTTCAGCCACATTCCTGGAGGAAAAGTAACCATGAGTGGAAGAAAATGATCAGCCTGTCACCCCTCATTTCCAACTGTGCATTTGTCATGGATCTGAGGATGTTCAATTCAACATGGGGTAATAAAAATAATTTTTGAACTGTTTGCTGTAAAAGCAGTGACCATTTTGCTGTTATATGTTCCAATTACATTCAAATGTCTCTGGTTATTTTTTCTTAGCTCTTGTATTCTTTTCAAGGCAAAAATTAATGGCTAATAAAATTCACATTAAGTGTAATTTATTTTAGCTGGGTGAGGATACCCTTTTTCACCATGCAGAAAAAACAAAAAGAAAAACTTCAATCAAACTGGGTGCAGCTCACCACCCCTCCTGGCTGTAGTGCTGCTACATCACAGCCAGCCACAACAGGCCATTTTTAGTTTGGAAACAAGAAAAATAAAGTATCACATGAAAAGAAGCTTCTATCTCCTCTTCAACAAACAATTTTGCATTTCATATTATCTTTAATGTTAATGATCCCTTTATCCTGAAATTTCATAGTGAAGAAAGATCAAATGTTTTATGCAATTCAGAATAAGGAAAGGAGTTCAGGATAAAATTTTAATTTATGTGCCACTCCTCCCCGTGTTTCTTCAGGAAAAGAAACCCAAAGTGTAACAGTAGCAGATTGAAATAAATAAACACCCCATTTATTTATAATAATTGGCTGTTATTCCCAGCCAGTTAAAGGTCTTTTCCAGATGATTAATCCTTTATTTAATAGCAACAATTTAATCAAAAGTTGATTCAAAATAATTAAAATTCCAGGCTCCAGAATAGTTCCTTTCAATATAACCAGCAACTTCTGCCAAAAAAAAAAAAATGAGCCTGAGCACTCCAGGCAGGGTGAGGAGACTGAAGGAGGGAAGTGCTACAGGAGCTCTGCCCCACCAACATCCCCAGAGCCCACCCAGCTGGACACTGAGCCACTGATCTTTGCTTCACTAAGTGTCCAAGGCCCCAGAACATCAAGGAAATGTGGATTTCTTTCCATCAAGGAAATGGGCTCATTTTGTTGTTTCCAGGGTTCTTGCAAGGGTTAAGTCAGGGGTAAGAAGTGTGCCAGACCCTCACCTGTGGTGGTGTTCACAGGGGTCTGAGGATGAGGGAAGAGATGAGGATCTGACTCCATGTTTCAGAAGGCTGATTTATTATATTATGATATATATTATATTAAAACTATACTAAAAGAATAGAAGAAAGGATTTCATCAGAAGGCTTGCTAAGAATAGAAAAGGAAAGAATGATAACAAAGGTTTGTGGCTCTGCTCTCTAAGCCAGTCTAAGCCAGCTGACTGTGATTGGCCATTAATTAGAAACAGCCACATGAGACCAATCACAGATGCACCTGTTGCATTCCACAGCAGCAGATAATCATTGTTTAGATTTTGTTCCTGAGGCCTCCCAGCTTCTCAGGAGAAAAAACCCCAAGGAAAGGATTTTCATAGAACATGTCTGTGACACTGACCAGTGAGTCAGGGCAGCAGTGCTGCTGCTGCTGCCAGGAGCAGGGCACAGCAGAGTTTCCTCCTGGCTGCTACCACAGACACTTGTCCAGGCCAGCATTTCCCAGTTATGGTGCTCCACTCCTTTTCCCTCCACAAGTGAACCCTGTCATGCAGTTGCTGTCCTTACCAGCCCCAAAGCAGGAATCCTGCAGGCACACTGTGCTGCTCCAGCCCCAGGCCTGCTCCCCGCCTCGGGCCATCTCCAGCCAGGTGTGCCCCACAGAGAACATCCTCTGCCTCCTGTGTTTGCACAGCTTGCTGCCACAGGATCCTCAGCACGGCTCTGCATGGAGCAGGGCTGTCAGCTGAGCTCATTTCCCAGGTCAGTGAAAGGTTCTGCTGTTCCCCTGCCAGCGCAGTGAAACCATCCCTGTCACCCCGCTGTGCCCACCCTGGCCCATGGAATCTGTCAGGGCAGCAGGGAGATGGATGAGCACTCCCCAGCTATGTGGCACCTACTTGAAGTCTCACTGTGTTTACTGCAGGTCAAATGCCCAGCAGTCTTTCTGCACAGCAAAACCAACCAAACCATGCTCCCCATCAGATGTGTCCTCAGCACATTTCTATTTCCTCTAACACCTCACTCCCTCAAAGCAAGGAGACTTCGAGATCCTTTGGGAACAAGCTCCCCAATGTGAAAAAACGCATATTTTATGATTGGATTTTTGCAAATATTAGAGTGAGTATTATATGTTTTGTGTTAGAAAGTTATGCTGTATTAATTCTCTTAAGTAGTGTGGTAAATATAGTTTTGGGTTATAAAAAATGTTAAAATAGAAACAATGCTATGTAGGATATTTTTTTTAAAGAAAGGACTCGCAGCGAGATAGCAGCCACAGGACACCTAAATCTTTCAGAGAAAAAGAATTTATTGCTCCATTATCAGAAGAAATGAACTTCTTCCCGCCTTGAAGGCGCTGTTAAGATTCAGAGGAAGAAGTTGACAATGACCAGACAAAATCCTGTGTTTGAATGGAATTTATGCATCATGTATGAGGTGTATGAATATGCAACAGCCTGTTGTTTTTAAGGGTTAATCCTTTGTTAAAAGGTGTCCTTTTCCGGGCTTATTTTGCCCAGAAAAAGGTACCCGGATGTCTGTACCTCTTTCTCTCTGTTGTCTCATATTGTCCTAATCCAAATTGTCCAAATTATCATTAATCTATTTGTATTACTATTTTTATAACCATTTTATTACTATTAAGCTTTTGAAATAAAAAAAAAAAAAAAAAACAAACAAACAAGTGATTGGCGTTTTTCACACCAAGTTCACCCTGGATTTCCCCACACAGTGACTCCATCAGGCTTGTGCAATGCCTCCAGAGCTCTTGTATTAGATCTGCTGAACAGCCAGTCTTTATCTCACCTCACTGAGGGTTTTATAACCTCTCCTGCATTCCAGGTTGTTTCTTCTCTGACCTGAAGGTTTCTGCAATAATCATCTCTTCCTCACACTGGGATCCACACAGAATTGTTGCATCTCCTCTTGCAGCCTCTCTAATCAGTTTCTCTCTGAGTCACTGATGCTATCTAAACATTCATTATCTACAAATGCAATCTTTGTGTTTTGGCTTGTAAAAGTACAGGTGACTTGTACCTGAAAATGTCTTGCTCCTAGGAAGGTCATATTTTATAACTGAGATCACCTCATTCCAACCAAAAGTTACTTGGTTGTTAAATTAGTTTTACCTACCTAGTTTTAATTGATCTATGGATCAATTACAATAAATAAATGTTTCCGTTTTTTAAAATTGTATCCAAGAAAATACAATTAAATGCAATTCTAAATAGAGAGAATTTTTGTTCAGTATCGGGAAGGAAGGAATATTTCAAATGTTGCATGCTTGCCAGGTGGAAAACTTCTTGTGGTTAACTGAATGTAGGTGATCAGTTGGATTTACCATCTTCTATTTAACAGCATAAAACTGGACCCAGCAGTTTGTAAACAAGCAAAAAGTACTTGCTTCCAAATTGAAAAAAAAAAAAAAAACAGGAAGGAAAATCAGATTACAGCTCTCAGGTACTCCTTATCAATACCCAGTACAGAGAGAAAACCCATTTATGATTTGAGAAGCCAGAGGGGGAATGGGGAAGGGAGGGCAACAATTCCTTGTCACACTGCAGTCCTGGAGTCACATCACCCCAAGCTCAGCTGCTGGAAGAAATGCAGTGCTGAGCAGAGTTCCAGCTAAAATCCAGCCCTGGATTGGGGCAGCTTTCCAGCAGGCTCGTGCCTGGTTGTTGACTGAATTATTTTCAATGTTTTTATCACAAATGTTTCTGCATCACCAGTTCATCCCTCTCTGATGACCGTCTGAAAACTGACAGAGGAGAAGCTTTAACTGGGAGGAAAATCTGGGGCTTTCTTTTGTGGGTCCTTTGATGCACAGGTTGGGCTCATGCTGCATTCTTTAATGCAGCACCAGGCTGTGTATTTCCCTGTACAGAAAAATGACTGATGTGTCCTACCTTTGAGATCTCTACACTTGGCTCCATAAATTATTATAAGGGACAGATGAAAAGACAGCAGCATGATCCCTAAGAGACAAAGCTAGGAAAGAAAAATAATAATACACATTTCAAAACATCTGCACAAGTGTTATTATCCTGTAGCTTGTGGTAAAGTACTTCCAGTGCTCAGCTTTAGAGCACACACAGGAAGGTGCCATCACTACTGAAACCTGCTTTTTCCGTGGATTAGTCCATTACTTAGTCCTGATCCATCTACACCATCACTGAGTACCAGAGCAGCTGCATGAGCACAGGGACACCACACACAGGAGTAAAGAAACATTCAGAGTGGGTCTCACAAATACCAAGGAAATGTTGTATTAAAAGAGATTATTTTATGCTGCTGACATCAGTTTTCCTGCATCACTATTTCATTGACACATGTTATGAGAAAAGACAAATCATACTTCCAGAACTGCTTCAATCCATTTTGCAGATAAGAAAAGCTCAGTTGCACATTTCAGATCATCAAGAAATTCTCTCTGTGCACAAGAGAACACATTTTTCTCCCTTCTGTAACCAATTACTACAAAATCCAGCAAGTATCAGATATCCACCTAAGAACATTTACATGAGAGAGCAGGGTAAAGCTACCAGAACATCATACAGCCTCACACAGAGGTTTGATATTTCCCATTTTTGTTCAGAGACGAGAAATGAGTCAGGCACACTTGACTCTGGTTTGCCTTTGGATCTCAGACGTACTATTTAATTATCATTAAAGTCATGCAAGCATGAAAGAATCCATAAGCATGCATGGATTATTTCTTTGCTAACACTTGCATGAGGAAAGTTGGTCCTAAAAGGCTTGGAAGAGTAAAGCCAGATATTTATTCTACCTTTGCCATTCACACAATGCAAGTGTTGCTGTGTTCTGATCCCTTTATAGGCCAGAATTCAGCATATCAATCAAAATCCTATTAATTACAAAAAACCCCTGAGTTGGACACTAACAAAATTAGAAGATTTCCTTTTAGTACTGATTTTACTCATTGATTATTGGGGGGTGCACTTGATTATTGAATATTTTGGGGTACACTTGAAGAGGAAGCTTAGAAGTAAATTACCCCATTTTCAGGGCTCTCTTGAGGGATAGCTGCCCAAATGTGTGCCATTGCAGGGGTACAAATCCAGCCTTAGAAAGCTGAAGCAAGCCTTCTCATAGTGATCAGAAGGGATTCCTCACCTCTCTGATTTCTGGAAATCATTTCTTGTGTTCACATTACTCCATTTGCTGTAGCATCCTCCTGCTCCAGCCTTCTCATTTCCCTGCTGTTCCTAAAGACCCCATTTCTCCCCTTTCCTTCAGATCTCTCCTTGTCTTGTCCTCCTTACAGTTCCTACACACTAAACCCTTCTCTCAGTGGGACTGTGAGAGAGGCTGATCATCAGAACAAGAAACAGCTTCCCCTTCCCACTGCTTGGATGTGAGGACCAAAAACAATCACAAGGCAGCCAAGTTTAAGCTGGAAACACATCACTGGTGAGAGCAGGGCTCCTTCCAGCTGCTGTCTGCACACATCTGCTTCCTACCATTTGTCCCCTCACATCCCCCCAACATGCACATTGTTATGCTAAACGTTCCCATTCGTTTATGGATCTGTCATCACAAATGGGGCTCATCCCTAATGCAATCTGTCCCACCTCTCTTCCTGGGCTCTGTGTGTACACTGCTTTCTCTGAATTAGTCTAAATTTAAGCCTTCACTCTGTTCTGCTGTTTTAGGATTTAAGCCACCTGATATTTCATAGAGGAAACACAAGAAACATTTAACAAGTACCATAAATATGGAACTATTCTAAAGCTGCTTCAGTATCACCCATTTTCCCTCAGTTCCTTGGGCCAGGAAAGCTTCAGCAGTCCTGCAGCACAACCTCATGCAAGGCAGGTCTGCACTGGTGCCAGGGCAGCCTCACAGCAGCACTCTGGAGCTGGTTCAGCTCTGCCAGAGCCAGGCAGAGCAGCAGGAGCTGTGTCTGCACTTGTCAGGACAGAGCCCTGCGCTCCTGCAGCTCTGCAGAGCCCTCTGAAATCCTCTGGGGTTTGGGATGGCTCTGACAGGGGGCGAGGCCTTGTCCCTGTGTCTGTCAGCCACAGCCTGTGGAGCAAACCCCACTGCAGAGCTCTGCTTGGTCAAAGAATATACAACCAACTTCTGCTAGACTTTTTTCCTCTTTTTAGAAATAAATCCATACTTTCATTATATTCCCAACCCCTCAGGTTCTACTTCAACATATTTTGTATTGTCCTGCATTCAAGAAATATGAAAACTAACAAAGAGTTTACTTGTGCAATAGTATAGCAAGAAAGGGAAAAAGTTAGAAAAAAACTTCTGCTAGACTTTATTTTTCTCTTTTTAGAAATAAATCCATACTTTCATTACATTCCCAAGCCCTCATGTTCTACTTCAACATATTTTGCATTGCTCTCACATTCAGGAAATACAAGAACTAACAAAAATAAGAGCTGAATTGTGCAGTAGTATAGCAGGAAAGGAAAAAAGTTAGAGGTTTACATTTAAGCACTTTCAGCTTTTCTGAGAAACTTTTTTAAACCAAAATCCTTGTACAAATGAGTTTCTTCCTTGATTATGATTCCTCTGAATATTATATGTGTTGTGTTAGAAAGTAATGCTTTAAAATTAATGTATTAATTTTCTTAGGTAGTGTGTTAAATATAGTTTTGGGTTATAAAAAAAATGTTAAAATAGAAACAATGCTATGTAGGATATTTTTTTTAAAGAAAGGACTCGCAGCGAGATAGCAGCCACAGGGCACCTGAATCTTTCAGAGAAAAAGAATTATTGCCCCATTATCAGAAGAAATAAACTTCTTCCCGCCTCCAAGGCGCTGTTAGGATTCAGAGGAAGAAGTTGACAATGACCAGACAGAATCCTGTGTTTGAATGGAATTTATGCATCATGTATGAGGTGTATGAATATGCAACAGGTTACCGCTTTTAAGGGTTAATCCTCTGTTAACGTGTGTGTCCTTTTCCGTGCTCAGAAAAAGGTACCCGGACTGTCTGTAACTCTTTGTCTCTATTGTCTCATATTGTCCTAATCCAAATTGTCCAAATTATTATTACTCTAATTGTATTACTGTTTTATAACCATTTTAGTACTATTAAACTTTTAAAATTTTAAAATCAAGTGATTGGCGTTTTTCACAAACACAACCTCTCATTTTAGAAGGTGGCTTGCATGGGGCCTGCCCACGCTCCTGAGAGCTGACCTGCTTTCTGTGTGCTGGGCTGGTGTTCCCTGAGCCCTGGATGTTGTTTTGGAAAGTTTTTGGACACTGAACTGAGATGGCACAGACCGAGCTGAGGATGGGAAGGGGGATCTGCTCCCCCAGGAGCTGCAGCTCTGTGCCCTCCATGCTGAGCACATCCTCCAGACCTGCTGGGAAAAGGGGAAAAATATCCACAGTGCTTTAACTTTCATTAAAATACAGCTTTAAAATCTAGCTAAGCACGAGCAAGAAACAGTTAAGCTCACAGAGGAAAAAAAAAAAAATAGTTGGCTTCTGATCAGAAGGAGGAGCTTGGCTTTCAGTGACTTTGAATGAGCAGTAAATCCAGGCTATGGTGAAGCTTCCTGCCCGAGCCTGGCTGCCTCAGGGTGCCCTCAGCAGCCCCAGGGTGGGTCCAGCACCCCACTTTAACAGCCAGCACCCCTCTTTAGGAGCCAGCACCCCTCTTTAGTATCCAGCACCCTTCATTTCCATGGCCAGGGGACACAGTGAGCCCCCCAGCAATCCTCACTGCCCCAGGCAGAGGAACATTTTCAAGCCATTAAGGCTTCGATCACTAATTTATTTGAGTTGTGTAAATTGTGAGGGGATTGTCTGTGCTGTAGGAGGGGCTGGGGAGCCTGCACAGAGACCCCCACCTTGCCAAAGCTCCCAGGATGGCATTCTGTGGGACACAGAGGGAGCACGAGTTTTGGAAGAGTCCAACAGGTGTCAAAGGGCCTTTGCAGAGGGACCATTGCGGATTTGTGGAACCACCGAGGTTGGAAAACACCTCTGAGGTCAAGTGCAGCCACTTAACCCCTGCAGACGTGACCCCAGTGAGGCTCAGCTGCAGATGTGGGGTCAGGAGCCTCGACACGGGGCAGGGCAGCTCCAGGGGTAGCAAAGGCTGCTCTGGCTGCTCCAGGGGAACTGAAATCCATAGGGATTCCTGTCTCACACACAGAATGCAGCAGAGCTCAGTGCCATACCCCATTTCACCTCCTGCCACCGGTGTGACCAGATCTGTTAATGTTTGAGGGTGTTTTTTCTAGAAATAACTCCTGTTCCTGCTGAGCAGTGTTACCCTTTGAACTCCTGCCCTCACCCTCTCCTCCCTCAGTAACTCTGTGTTTTTCACTCTCACATCTTCATTCCTTTTACTCTTTTTGATTTTTCAGTCATTAGCCTCTGCACTGGGTTGTTCTTTTGGTTTTGGTTTCTTTTTCTTTTTTTTCCATTCTGTTATTTTGTGAGGACATGAAAGCCAGTGCATGAGAGGTTTACAATACAAATGGCTAAACAACCTGAACCTGATGTTTTGCCTCTGATTTAGTGGTGAAAAAGGGAAGGCAGGACACAGACTCAGTAGGGCCAGAAGGAGGATGCTCATCAGCTGAGACACAACAGAGGAAAGTCACACTTACTGAGACCTGAGCTCTTTAACCTTCCTGAGGTACTGAGAAATGCTCCCCAGCACTAACTTTCTATTGCCTGTTTATTTCTCACATTGTGGCCATTATTTTGACTGCCCCATTATTCAATAATCTACAGTTCCTCTCCTTGCATTAGCCTGGATTCTACTTTGAAAAAATACTTTTGGGTATCAGAAAAAAGTGGCATGGACAAAAAGGGTTAAAATTTAGGCAGAGCAAATGTTTAAAAGCTTCAGGAACCATTTCCTTTCTAGTGAAAGAAAAAAAAAAAAGGCACAAAAAAAGAAGAGTTTTCTGCTTGTTTCTCTGACTTAAGGTTTATTTTCTATTTCTCCAGTTTTCCAGGATTCCAATAGCTCTAGAGGGTTCAGTAATCCAGGTCTGTCTTAGGTGCACAGAAAGTCTATTTTGACCTTCCAGTACCTACAAGAAGCCCACAAGAAAGATGGAAAGAAACTTTTTACAGGGGCCTGGAGAGACAGAGCAAGGGGGAATGGTTTCAGACTGACAGAAGGTAAGTTTAGTTAAGATATTGGGAAAAAATTCTCCCAGTTTGGGAGTAAGGCCCTGGCATAGGTTGCTCAGAGCTGCTGTGGCTGCCCCTGGATCCCTGGCAGTGCCCAAGGCCAGGCTGAACAGGGCTGGGAGCACCTGGGATGGTGGAAGGGGTCCCTGCCATGGCAGGAGGGTGGGAATGAGATGAGCTTTAAGGTCCCCTCCAGCCCAGGCCATTCTAGGATTGTCCAGTTGTGCTGTGCTGGCTGTGAAGAGATGCCTCATGCCAGGGAATCTCTCCAGTTCTGAAGTCCTGGCCCCTGCCACTTGTCCCCCAGAAGGGTTTTGTTCAGGAACACTTACAGAGAGCAGCAGCCCTTCCTTCTCTGGCTGCAGTGTTTGCACAGCAGCTGGCATTTGTATGGCATTTTTACAGGCACCAGAGCTGCTGCACACCTGTCCCTGACGCAGGTGAGGGTGTTCCTGCAGGGAAGGGCTGCACGTGTGGCACTCCTGCTCCAGGGTGGGCACTGCCAGCTCCTGCCAGAGGCACCAGCCTGCTGCTCCTGCCCCGCACAGCTCCTCTGCTCACCCTCCTGCAAATTCACTTCTGTGCACGTGATCTGTTCCAACACCTCTGCACTCAACAATTTTAGAAAGTTGAATTTTAACTCAAACCTGTAAGAATAATTCAAAAGTAACAACGAATTAACCTGATCAAGTTTGCAAGCATATATTCTCCCTCATTTCTCAAGGTTTGTTGTAATTATCCATCAGGAATGAATGTGCTCCAGAGAGTTTAAAAATATTGGAAATTCAGGGCTGCAGGACAAAAGGGTTGTGCTCAGAAAGCAGCATAAGAAAGACTTTGTCATTAATGCTACAAGTGATTAGGTAACAAGTGGCATCAAATTCAGTGTATTGTAAAAAATCAGAATCCCATATTTGCAGGTGTTCTGGACTGGACAGCAAAGTATGGAGTACTCAGAGACTGAGAGTCAGTTGTTTCCATCTCTGCACCCTGTGTTCAAACATTGGGTCTACAGTAAAAGTCATAAAAATCTCCCCTGAGTGTCTCTCTCTCTTCACTAAGGAGGAGATGTGCATGTCTGAACACAGCCCCAGGAATCCAGAATTAATGAATATTTTATAGTCACATTCTAAGGACACACACATAAATAAGAGGCTGGCCTAACTGATATTTATTCAGAGCTGCTGCCATAATAAGAAACCAAATTAATGAAAACCATCAGCAACTACAGCTAACAGGAGAAGGGGAACAGATAAATACAAAATGTACACAACTGTTACTGCAAACTTTCACTGGGACAAAGAGAAGCACTACTTTTCCAGCCTAAAACATTTTGATGTAGATTAATTTACCCATCACTAAAAATCAAATTAATTTGCTCAGCTGTTAGTAGTTTGATCAAAATGTTAACAAAACCCTGTTAATAGATCAGTTCAGGAGGGACCTATAGCTCCCTGGCACAGTAACAAAAGCCAGAATTCCAGCTTAGGTTAGAAACTGGAGTTTTGTGACAATTTATGTTACCAGTGTTGCCTCACATGGCATTTGTGACCCTTAAACATCTCCCTTAGCCTCCCCAGCCCCAGCTGTAAGGAATGGAAGAGGTTATTTCTGAGGAAGTAACACTTGTTCCAAGCTGGGATCTCTGAATGATTATTTGTGAAAGGCTTTTTTTTTTAATAGGTTTGGATTAAAGCTATTCTCACTTTTTAGTCCATTCCAACGCACCTATGAAACAAGTCTGAAAAATGCACTCAGAATTACAATGCATTAATTTGTAATAGAGCTAAAAAGATTCTCAGGTGACAAAAGAAGGGGGAAATAGGGAAAACACAAGTTCCCTGCTGGATAACTATTTCTAAGATATTTTCCCTCAGTGATCATGGCACAGACCTTGCTACTGCAGAGCAGGAACCTGCCTCCTAGAACAGCCACTATAAATATGACATCACAGTAATTAACCTTTCTTTAATTCCTCTGCATGAGTGACATTACAGTGGAAAGTCTAAGATAATGTGCTCATTAACTTTTCCATTCTTTGAAGCAGTAAACTGAAACACTCAAGCAGAAGTACTTGAAACAAGCTCCACTTGTCTCATTTTTTCCTGGATTATCTGCTCAGCATAAGAGACAGCTTGCTTCTCATGCGTGAAGCAACAATTCCACAGCAAATACTAACCTGAAATGTTCTTTTCTGTACCTGTTTCACCCTGAAGTGGCTCATTCACTCACAGGGGGCTTTTGAGCAGACAGTGGAGCTGCAGCCATGACTAAGTGACAATAATGAGACCAGACAGTTTAAAACCTTGATGTTGTTTCTGCCTCGTACCCAAGCTGGCACCCCACTGAGATCCTTCCACATTTGCCTCCCTTTGTGGCACTGCAAAAGGCACAGCTCATCAGAAACAACAGCATTAATGAGATTTCTATTGGGATTGCAATACATTTTTCTATTTGGACACTACTATTTGCCTAATTATTCCTCTCCTAATTAATTCTGCTGGCAGTTGCAGATCTTCAGTTACGTAAATGCTCTCCTGTGTTTGTTCAATTAAGTGGAAAGATTCCTGTAACTTAATATGTTAACATTAGGATAAAACAGCTGCATAACCTCCACCCAATATAGAAAATCCTGGAGTTCTCTGAAGGAAAAGCCTCTCAAAGCTCCTTAGACCTCTTAATTTTTTCCCCTGTAGTTTCCCATGATTTTTAGAAGTATATTCCAAATATTTTTTTCTATTCTTCAGAGCTGGTAAAAGATATTAGACTACCAGTGAATAAAAAATTGTATTTCTTTGGAGAGCGACATGGCAAAGAGCTTTACTACAACTTTACTGTACAAATGATACTACTTAAATCTTAAAAGGCTTAAGGAGTAAGAGTTCAGCACTCTGCTACATTGTCCATCACCCACACACAGAGCTAGGGATGACAACAACAGGTCCTGGTGTATTTTGTTTTCCTGGCTCCCATTCCAGTGGGGATGGAGAGGGGATTCTGTCCCCAACTGGGGACTCATTCATCCAATTCTTTGGAGGAGCCACTGTCAGTCCTGTCTCAGCAAATGGGGCCAAAATCCACTAAAGGAGACCCACAGAAAAATGGAATTTTGCCAACAGGAAAAATAATTTAATTGTGCAAAAGGACAAACTCTCTGCAAGTGCCCACGTGGCCCATGTCAGTGTTCCCTGACTGTTCCATTCCTGTGCTGACAGGCCACTTCCCATGCCAAGTTTTCCTACCCAGACCCTTCCCACCTCCAACTTCAAGCTACTTCAGACTGGCACCTTTTTAAACAATCACAAATAACGTAGGAGGACATCCTCAGTAATTGCACGTCAGCGTTTCTGTGCTTTGCAGTGTGTGCACAGCAGCCTGTTTGCTTTGGTTTATGGCCAGTGATTTACACTGAAAATTGCTTTTCAGGGCATGAAGGACATGCCAGCAGGTAAGCACTCAGCACTACAGGCAGAATTAGCTTTTAGGAGATGGCAATCTCATATTTAGGGATGTGTTTAGGACAGCCAGAGTTACACAGAGTGTTTCAGGAGGCAGAATTAGCTTTTAGGAAATGACAATCTCAAATTTAGGGATGTGTTTAGGACAGCCAGAGTTGGACAGAGTATGTCAGGGGGCCAGGTGGTGGCTGCAATTCAGTTATAACCATGGATTTGGTATCTAAATGTTCTTATCAGGGAGGTCTGCCATTTCAGCAAGGTAAAAGTAGAACAAGTGTTTTAACTCCAGTGGATTTTGACAGTTCTCATGATTATGCACTTCTAAAACAAACAGCTCAGGGCACATGACAGGCTGCTCACAATGTCTGCATTGGCTCTCCCTTATCACAGACTTATTTAAGTTTCCAGTTGGAAGCCATCAGCTTGGAGAGAGCTGGTTTGGGGGTATTTTAATGAGCTGCTGACTTGGAACCCAATTCTAATACTCAGAAGGAGCAACAGCTGGTAAGCACCAGCCTTCAAGGCTACATGACACACATTACTTTTTCAGACTACAAACAGGATTATTGAGTGTTACAAAACAGAATTAGACTTTTCATTCTCTGGGACTGTAAAATTATTTCAGTGTGGATTAGCTCTAGGTTTTTCAAACATTATCAATGTTATCAATTCTATTCAATGCAAGAACTTCCAGCTGTGTTAATTAAGACAGCAATTAATACAAAATCATGCCAATTAACCAAAGAGCCTCACAAGATAAAGATGACACTGACTTCTTTCCAAAAGACCCATCCCAGTTAATACAAAACTCCTGTTAAATTGTTCAGCAATGAAGTGCCTCCCATGACTTGGCATTCCTGCTTATTTGGAGTTGTACAAAGATAACCACTCCACAGTAGGTTTGGCATGGATTTGACATTAGTAAACAATATATGTTAAATATTGAATAGGGATGCAGCAGATTGTACTCACAATCACAAAAAGAAAGCCTTGGGTTTTTATCTCACTAGTTCTGAAGCAGGAGAAAACTGTGATAGGAGAAGGATCAGGATCCTTACAACCAGATGGCAGTGAAAATATGGTGGTGGGTCAGATGGTTCAGAATGTCCTTTGGTCTGTCTTCACAAAGATGCAACCTTGGTTCCTAAATCCAGGAGTAGACACTTCCTTCCCCCACACCTAATCTGATCCCTGGTATTCAGGACACCAAGAGAGCTTCTCTGCAGAGTTCCTTTCCACACCTTTTAACTTCTGCAACCACATTTTTCCTTCCAGTTCCTCATGTTTGGAACACAGCAGGTTTCCAGTGCAGTGCAGAGCACAGGCTGGTGCCCTACATGCCAACTTCAGCCTTCCCCCAGAGCACAAACCCCCTCTTGAACCTCTTCCCTCCACCCACATCAGCACACAATCCTCCAAACACATTTCAGCAGGAATGGCAAAACTCAAACTCAGCTGGAAATTTTAAATTAGAAGGCTTATGGCAAACACCTGTACGCTGTATTAAAATCTGCACCTTTCCTGGCAGCCTCATCTATGTGCCTGAGATAGTCTGACTGGTGTACATCTAAATAAATGCTGTACACCAGTCTGACTGGAGTACATCTAAATAAAATGAGCTCAAATTGGATTTGATCTCACCTATTACTTAACTTTTAAGTAATACACAACCACAGAAGGGGCTGGGTTGGGAAGGACCTTAAATACCATCCAGTGCCACCCTCAGTGCCACCCCCTGCCATGGGCAGGGACCCCTTCCACTATCCCAGGTTGCTCCAAGCCCTGTCCAGCCTGGCTTTGAACACTCCCAGGGATGGAGTGCTCCCACTCCCAGCTTCTCTGGGCACCCTGTGTCAGGGCCTCACCACCCTCACAAGGAAGAATTTTTTTCTAATATCTAATCTAAACCTCCTCTCTCTCAGTTTGAAGCCACTTCCCCCTATTCTGTACCTCTAGGCTCTTGTAAAAAGTCTCTCCTTTCTTGTAGGCTCCCTTCAGGTACTGAAAGGCCACAGTTCAGTCACCCTGAAGCTTCTCTTCTCCAGGCTAAAGTACATTGATTTCTTTAAGAGTGGAAGGGCTGAGGAAGGTGGATATAAGAAGACATTGGTGTGTTTTTCTAATTATATCAGCTGATTTTCTTTTTCTAAAGATGTATCTCTAATTTTAGAAAATGTGTCCCCAGTACATGCACTGGACATGTAGTCAGTGAATAAATAAGTACCTGGGCTTGCCTCATTCACTACTGAGGCAGAAGAGGCAAGGATCTTCCCTTGTGCTGTAAAACTTCAACCTGAAAACTGCAATTCAGTACAGTTCTTCTTCCTTAAAGGAAAAAGAAGAAAACTCATTCATCTGATGACCAGGAAAGAGACCAGCAATTTGTGCTGGGATAAAACCATGGGAAACACTCAGATATATCCTGAATTGGAGCTCCTGCTGTCCCAATCATCAAAATGAAAACATGCATGCTCCCAAAAGTGCAGTTCTTCTCCAACCCCAAAATATGTCCTGTCCTGCCCCATCTCCTCTGAAGAACAGAGGACAACCAGTGGTTAAAACAAGCATGGGTAAAATGTAGTTGCACTGCTATAAAACAAGCTTTAGCATAGTCTGCTGATAAATCTGCTGTAATACAAGATGTAAGAATAGCCCTTGTCCTAAAAACACTGAACAAGTGGATCTAAATCTTGTACAGAGTGAAGCTGAATTAGAAAACAACATTTACCACTTGAACTTGCCACCGGCCTCTGGCCCAGGCCCTGCCAGCTGCACCTCAGAGGCAGCAGAAGAGCCCTGTCTCATCCCTCAGACTCACCAAGTTAGCTCAGATCCCCAATTTAAGTCACAAAGCTGCTCTGGCTCACTGTGCCCACAGCAGGACACTCACATCATCCCTCTGGATGCAAAAGGCAGCTGTTCCCAATGGGGACAGGATTAGGGGAAGCTGCAAGTCAGGGGGAAACAAACATCCAATTCCAGCTTTATGTACCAAATGAACATTTCCATAGCAACCACTGACTCCATCAGCCCAATTTTCAGGGTTGGATTTGTATTTATTAAAGAAAAGAAGCATAAAATGTTAATTTAAGGCTGTTACAAAAGGGAAATACTCAGCCTGTTGCTGGAAACTGCTGGGCCATAAATTAAAAACTACAGTAGATTAAAGTGTTTGTATTTGTGCATTTCTTTGGGGCTCTACATTCGTTCACTCGTGTGGATGTGATCTGTTCAAATACCTCTGCACTCAAAAATTTTAAAAAGTTGAATTTTAACTAAAACCTGTAAGAATAATTAAAAAGTAACAATGAACTACCTTTTTAAAAACCCTAACCTGATCAAGTTTGCAAGCATGTATTCTCCCTCATTTTTCAAGGTTTGTTGTAATTATCCATCAGGAATGAATGTGCTCCACAGAGTTTAAAAATATTGGGGGTTGGATTTGATGACTTCCAGAGGTCCCTTCCAACCATCTTCTCTAGAGCTAAAGGAGAGAACTGACTGGTTTGTATTTTGTCCAGCTATTTGTTAATTAAAATACATACTAATAACAACATATTAATCAAACTTCCATTGTCCCATACTTCAGTAATCACCATTAAAACAGGTCATTTACACATTAAATTTTAAAACACTTCAAGGCCATAAAATTTCTGGCAATCCAAGTATTACCAAACTTTATATTCCTAGAACTACAGAAGATGATATGAGAGCAAAGCAAACTCTACAGATCAGATTCCACTCCCAGACAATCAGATGAAGGCAGGGAATCAAACCATCACAGCATCAACAAGTCTTCAGCTGACTTTCTGCCATTTATATGCAGCCAAAGGAAAAAGTCAGAGAGGGCAATGCAAAAAAAAGATAAAAATGAAGATTCCATAATTAGCTGATAATTCAGCTGAAATGAGACGCCACTAGCAACTGTTAGGTGTTTAGTTTTGCAATCTTCCCTTTTATCAGCAGCACAAAAGTCAGCATTTCAACAGCTGCTGTATTTTCTGTCTGAAACCTGGCTCCAGAAAGGATTGCAGGGCAATGATGGCTGTTTGCTGGGCTCCAGAACAACTGGTATTCCACAGAATCCTTGGAAGCTCTGGAGTAAGTGGGTAATGAGCGCATCCCTGAAGGCTGTCTGGGACGTTTTAAAGCTTTTTCACATGCTGCAGGAGAGAAGTTGGACTGTGAAATGGACTAGGACTGTGTTTGTGGCTGTCACTGTAAGAGGTGATATTGTAAATATTCTGTGTGTATTCTGAGTGTCAATGCCTCTTAATGTCAATGCCAGCAGTCATAAGGTTCAGTGGATCAACATCTTGTCCATTTATTTGTGAAATAAGCAGCTGGAACAACCCCTTGATCCTGATTGCTTCTCCAATAAGAAGGCTGGCAACCTGCTCATGCAAAAGATCTGCTCGTTTCCAGTATTGGCACATTTTTGGGGCAGCCACTGGAGCTGTTATTTGTGGCTTGTTACCCTGGTCTGGGATGGCAGGATGAGCAGTAAATTGATTCAGGCTCCTGTTTATAAAATAAACTCTTACCAAAACTTAAATGGGGGGAGGCCTGATATGAAATAGTTACAGTACTTGTGATAAATGAACAAAATTACAAAACTGACACTATCTTCTAAGGGGTCAAGGCTGGCACCTCTGCTTTTCCTACAGGACAATTTTCACTTTCTGATAATATTTCTTTTTTTTAAATAACCAGCAGAAGAATAAGATAGAAATCAGGGACTTCAGATTGCAGAGGATGGGTCAGATAATCCTACTAATTATTTTCTAGATTAAGCAATAGGAAATGCTATTGAGATAAACAGCTCTCTGTTGTAGTGTGTTCTCCCTAGGTTTTATTAGCATGCCTAGTGTTTATTTGTAATTTTATAATCCCTTTGTGTTGTCCTCCCCCTACCTCCTGGAGTGGGGCAGGTTCTCTATTTTGTGTCCAGTGTTCTAAAATCAGACTTGCACCCTCATTGTTATTCAGCTCTGTTAAGTGTCAGTCCTGGTTGTTCCCCCTCCCCTCCCCAGCTGTCAATCCCCTCTATCCCTACCCTTTTCTCCAGAACCTTCCTTGCTCCTCCTGCCATTAGATGTCAATCCTTCCCTGAACCTGCCCTCTCTCCAGAAATTCCCCTGTCAGTTTGGTATCCCTTAGAACCTTATTGGTTTACTCAAGTTATTCCGTTCCCTGGTGTCCCTCCACATAAAATACCCCTCCTCAGACCCCTCCCCAACCATACCCCTGGAGGTTTGCTGCCCTAAACCCTTCCTCCAAAAACATGTTATGAAAACCTCTGGAAGCCTCGAGTCTAGGTCTTGGGTGTCTTGGGATTTTGGTCTTGGGGAGGCTGTTACCTGTAGATTTCTTGTTCCTTCCCGGCTGATTTATGTCCGGAGATAGCTCAGGGATGCCACTTGCTCGGTTTCTCGGCTGTTTAGGTGGCCTGGAAAGGCCCAGGGTGGCCTTGGACAGCCCGGCGCTTCAAAGGACGAGGAGAGACTTCAGATCTTGTTTCGGTCTCAGTGTTTATTAATTGTTTATCTAAAAGATTTTCTCCCGGCCCAACAGAGGTCTGCTCAGCAAGTCAGCCATGGGCACACTCCCCAGCCCCTGGGGCGGTCACTTATCTTTATACCCGAAGTTACGTGTACAATATTTATCATTTTTCCCCAATACCTTCTACCCTTATTAACCGGTGCACTTCTAGTAAAGACCAATCCCAAAGTGCCACCATCACCACAGAAGATGGAGGCCAAGAAGAAGAAGAAGAAGGACAGGACACACCCCAATTCCTCCATCTTACTTCTTTAGACCCCCCCTGTACAGAAATCCTAAACCCTGTGTCTCACACTCTAATTAACTTATCCCTTCACCATTCACCCCAGTGAAATCCTCCCAGTCCTCATACAGGTGTCATCTCCTGTGTAGGATCAAAGTCCAGCCACCAGACACTTCTGGCAACATTCCAGGACTCCCGAGCCCCCCAAGGGTGTTCTTGGCCACTCTGCACCTCCGTCCTGAGGTGCTGAGATCCCACAGTTACCAAATAAAATCAGCCCAGTTCCACCCCGAGAGCCGTGCTGCTGTTCCTTTGTTCCCTGCTGGACCATCTCTGGTAGCTGGGATCTGCAGAGCTTGCCAGGGGCTCTGCTGTGCCCCTGTTGTCACCAAGCTGGGTCACTTTAACCTCAGCACAGCACGACAGCTGTTATAAATGAGAAGCTTGACTAGGCCAATATTCAAGCAGCAATCAATTTATTAATTAATGTGGTCAAGTATGAGCAATACAGCACTGGGTACAGTGGGGGAAATTTTCCCTCCAACTGCACACCCATAGCTGAGGCTTACAGGTATTTATAGGGGTACTCATCAGCTTTCTCAGAAGTTTCTACTCCCAATTTTTACTCATCAGCAGTTTCTATTCCCAATTTTTACGTCACAATTCTATACCTATTGTGATTTAATTTTTCTCAGGATCTATCCCAGAAAGGAGTATATGCAGATGGTGGTGGTTTAGTTTCTGAAAGAAGGAAGAAATCTCCCAGATGGTGTGGTCCAGCTCTCCACATGTGGGTCCACCTTTTAATTGCAAGGACTATAAATCTCATAACAGCTTCCCTTGGGCAAAACTTTTAATCCTGGAGTTGATGTTCATCTTCCTTTCTCAAGCTGCTTTTCTCTGTTTTGTTAAGGCGTGACATAAGCATGTTTCCTTTTTATATATTCTAAAGCTATAGTTTCAAAGATCCTTACTATAAGTAATATTCTAAAATTATACTTCAGAACGTTATTATTGCAAAACTCTTTAAGGCTTAGCTACAAACAGAAAGTTCCTGTCAAAAAGCAACATCCTTAAAGCTTTAATTCAAATGCTCCTAAATCAACTTAAGATCTATAAAGGTTAATTGCAAACAAAGGATAAGTTCAAAGGCCTTCTTCCATGCTTTACTTTCCTCAGTTATTGTTATAATTCATCTTTATAACTGTCCCATGGTCGGTTTCCACACATATTACAATCACAAATACACACATTGCCTGTATGTACCTGACACGAAACACAGCTTGGTATTTCACACAGCTCTCTTTTTTTTCCCCCTTAACAGCAGAGATTAGGAAGAACTTAAAAAAAAAAAAAAGTAAAAAGGGAAACCAAGAAGGGCAGTTGGGCACAAAAGTCCACTGACAGCCTGCAGGAGCCTGACACCTCAGTTTTATTTGTTATTCTTAAAATATTCTCCTGCTGCCAAGGCTACAGAGTTGATGTGCTCTGTTTACAGCAGGAGAAGCCAGAGCCCAGGACAAGCGCAGCCCTGCCAGGCCTGGAGGTGAAGGCACTGCTTTGTTCCAGGGGCATTCCATGCCCAATCCTCAGTGAAGGAAGAGAATCACCAATGGCAACAGCTGAATAAACACAAAGCACATTTCAATGGGCAGCTGAAGTGCCCAGGGGAGACAGACATTAACCACTCTCACACTCATCCTCGGGACACTCTTGTGTCCACATTTGACAGTTCTTCCCTTGAATGTTGTTTGGTTTGTTATAGCTCAGACGCTTAAAGTAACAGTGCCCAGTGTAGTTATTAAACCCCAAAACAGCCCTCTAACAATTGCTTAATTTATTTCCCACTGTCATGTTCCAAGACTTTTATCTTAGTTCAGAACAAAAGAATTCCAGCGTCCTGCCCACGATAGGCAGAGAGAGATTTTGAAAGGGTATAAGGACAAGCATTATTTGTTGGGAGGTTATTTATGAAGAACAGGAAGTTCAGGGGAGATGGAAAGAAGTCAAATTGCTTTCCAAGAACAGAAAGAAAAGCTTTTTAAAACCAGTATACTTTGCCACTTTATCTTTGCTTCTGTCCCAATACAAAAGATTTTCATTTGTGACTTTACCACAATTAGTTTTGTATCTAGAAAATAAAATGTCACTGTTCTCTAGAATGATAAAGCTGCAAAATCTAAAATTAAAAAAAAAAAAAAAACAAAACCAAAAGAAACAAAGTATTTGTCAATTCAACTGCAATATAGATAAAATGCTCCTGGCAGGTTCTGCCAGGGTGCAAAGGCTTCCACACCAGCCTTGAAAGAGTCCTGTGCAGATTCATCACAGCAGAGAAGTTTAGCAGGACCTGAGCAAATACAGAGATCATCCTTTCAGAAATCAGACACAGGAAACAATTCCTTCAAAGCTCTCTGCTACAGTTTCAGTTCATGATCTACCAGAAGAAAAAAAGGTAAATCAGACCTTTAAAACAGACTATCAAACCAATAGTGGAGTTTTCAAGAATGAGTAATTTTCTCTACTCTATGGGACTGAAGCAGATCCCACCATTGAAAGGAGCCTAGGAGCACAAATACAGAACAGGCAATTCCACCCTGTCAGGAAGAGGAGCTGCTCTTTCCACTCTCTGTGGTCATACAGTTTGTCTTTTCCAGACTGAGAAGTTGGAAATTTGTTGTTAAATTACACTTCTAACAAATTTAGGAGCTCTAGATATTGCTTCAATAAAAACTATTTTTATTGTATCTCCTTTCCTATATAAAAATGATTGTCTTTAAAATTAAGTTTAAAGCACTACTGCAATATAAAAGAAACGTTTTTTAAAAAATACTTTATCCCCCAGAATTCAAATAAGGTTATATAAACAGACATGCATTTGTTACCATACAGAATCTAAGAAGCCTTTTATCTCAGTTATTGTCTAATTTTTTTTTCTTTTGGTGTAAAATGCTGACACATTTGGTAGGTGCCAACAGGTTGAGTAATCCAACTCTTTTCACTACCCACCATTCCCTTCACACCATGAAGACTGCTTTTTGTCAAAATAAATGAGGCTATTCCATATGACAACACATTTTCCCCCACTAACTCCAACAGCTGTAACCTGAAAACAGAAAAAAATACTTAACTGCCAACTTAACCTCAAAACTTTTTATTCATTTAGAATTTAAAACAGTGACTGCACCTCTTGTTTTTATGCTTTTCTCTCCCTAATGTTCTTGTCAGTACAAAACACATACAATGCATGCTTAGAACCTGGTATGTTCCCAGTTAAATCAAAGAACATGGCAGCATCCAAGCATCCACAATTACCTGCACTGAGACATAAATGGATCATCATTTATCAGTCACTTTGCTGATGCAAAGGTATTGAAGAGGAGTGTGTGCAGAAGGTGTCTAGGAGATAAAAATCTAGGTGGATCTAAGGCATAAAACATGCTTTTAACCTAAAAAAAAATTCAAACCTCACACCTGCCTTTGGGAAACGACAGCACATCAAATTCAGCTTTGCTATCGCTTAGATCATCTCTCTTGGAAAGGCTGTAGATGTTGGGGGGGGTTTTCTTCAAATTTAAGCTTTTTCTAAAACTGGGCTAGGAAAAAACTGAGACTGCACATGTGCTCTTTGAGTAGAATTTCCTAGAGGAAGCAACTTCATGTGAGAAGCCTGTGAAGAAGATGTTGAAATCAATGGCTTCCCTTCGTGCTGTGCCCTTTCCCTCCACCATGACTGCACTTCATTTACCTGTATTGACAGCACAGAGGAGAGCCAAGATAAGAGAAGGAATTTAAAAAGCTGTGATGGTTTCTATGCCATTACTTCAAGTGCCACATGCAAACCCAAGCTAACAGCCCTCTCTACAAAGAGGGGAACTAAAATAAGATCTTGCACCCTGCATGTCAGGTAGGAGTGAACGTGTTTGTGAAAATTACTGTAGAACAGGTACTGCATCACAAGCGGCAAAAATTCCTTCCCAGGGAGATTCCAGCAGGGAGAAGGTTGCAGACACTTGAATTTGGTTTTCAGGTACTGTGCAGTTCGTTGGCATCTGACCCAAGGGCACAGCTCCCACACACAAATACTTTGGAATATCTAAGCATGGGAATAAGTGCTCTGGCTTGCTAAAGAACTCAGTGTTCAGTGGCTTGCAGTGGGGGGTGTTCTTAGGGTGCACTCAGAAATAAACCAAAATTAGGCCCATTATGGCTTTGGGGGTTAGTGTTTCTTGGTGTTTGTTTTGTTCTTTCGGGGGTGGCTTTTTAAAGATGTGTAGAGAAGTTCTAGTGGTAAGCACTTTACATTATTAGACCACACTAGTTGTCTTACCACTGAGCACAATGAAAAATTTATTATTTTTATCTGGCATTATTGGTGATTCAAGATGTGACAACACAAATATCGTAGCCTTACAAAAACAATGTGGGTTTTTTTCACATTCAGGTGAAACAAACCCCCACAAATATTCTATTTATAGAAATGAATGATAAGTTCAACATTTGCACACTTGTTTTTAAAAAATCAAAGGGGCAAAGGACTAACTTTCAACTGATACTCCCCGTTCTAAAAAGAAAAAAGTTACCAAAGGACAAATGTAACGCTGACCATTAAACAAAGTAAAGGTTCCACCTTTCTTCACATAAGCACTGGAAACACCACACATAATCAATCTCCCAGTGAGCTTATTCTTTGGGAAGGAGACTCCTCATTCCCCAAGGGTGCCATGGCCTGTTGTGTGCCCACAGGTCAGTGTCCTCACCTGCCTCACAGCCTGGCAGCTGAGCAACAGGGCTTCTGACTTTGGGTAAGGCAATGTTTGAAATACAGAGGCAAACAAGGCTGCAGGATATGAAACACCATAAAGCTAAGTTCAGGAACTTGTCAGACACAGCAGGTCAAGTTACTGAGCAGGACAAAGGGTTCTGAGCTTAAGAACCTGGCTTGAAAGAGACACCACGTGTGTCTTACCTGGAACTCAGCTGCTGGTACTGGACATTGGACTTTGTCACCAAAGCAGAGCCTGCCTGCCACCACACTCTCAAATGAACTTGAGAGCTGGGCTGGAGATGGAAGGAGGGGTGAACAATTAACCATTTGCTTAGCAAATGAGAATTGAATTTAAACAATTTTTTTGCCTTTTCCTCTGTTCCAAAACACAGAGTAATAGAGAGGAGATTCAGAGATCCCTTTCTTCCATTGTGGTATTATGCAGCTGTTTTAGATACCTGGAAGGTGGGGCCAGAGTTCAGGTCCTCAGTTTTTGTGAATTACATTCACTGCTCAACCTCTTTCCAATTCCTTAGGGTGCCAGGCTGCCTGGCAGGATGCTCACTCCAGCCCAGCATCCACACTGACACCAGCATTAGCCACTTCTGATTGTGCAGCCACAGCTCAGCACCATTTGATGCAGCTCTCCAGCTCTCCTGTCCCCCTCTACTCCAGCCTCACTAATCAAAATGGATGTTGGCAAACTGCAGTAAATGCCAATGAAATTTCTTCAGTGTCTCCTAAGTCTGCTTGAAAACTGTGTACGTGGAAATTCAGACGTTTCACTGAGCTGCACTGCACAGCTGACCCTGCAGCACAGCTTTTGAGAAAGGCAAAGGAAAACAAAATACAGAACCTTCTCCTGGCATAAACAGGTCACAGCTAAATGATTGAACAGAAGATGTTTGGTTTAACCAAGTTCTACTGCACAAACCAGAGTGAAAGCGTCAGGACATCACCTTATGTGGTGGGGAGGGAAAAGCATATTAAAAATAAAAGCAGAGGAAGTGCCACAAATGCTTCCAGTGCGCCGAGCATCTCTGCAATTGGCCAGGAGAGCTGCTGCTGCACACACTCTGCCTGCTCCTGCCCACAGAGTAAGCCCTGCTCCCTGTTACAGCAGGCTGAAGCACAGCATGGCAAGCTGTCCCCAGCTGCTATCCCTGATGGCCATCCCCACTCAAGCTAACAACAGTAACAGGTTTGCCCAAGATCCTAAAAATCCCTCAAATTGAGCTGTGTGTGGGTGGAAAATTGTAGTCCACAAACGTTTCATGCTAAGCCCAGCAAACTTGTCTTCTGTAACTTCTGGTTTCCAAAGCAACAGAACATGGTTCAAATCCCTGCTGGGGTATTGTCCGATAAAAATCCCTTTCAAGTGCGTCATCACTGTAAGAAGGAAAGCAGGGAAACAAAGGTGAGGCAATTTCAAAAGGTACTAAACTGAAGGCAGAAAGTAAATTAAACCCCCTCCTCAAAGAAAACAAGCTTTGATTTTACAACTAAAATACCTTTACAGGGGACTATTTTCAATTTTTAAATAAGAAAAAGTTTTCCCTTTTGTGGGACCTGTGTATTAAAATCAACACAGACAAAACTGTACCTGAGTGTCTAAAAGTCTCACCTGTCCCAGGAGTAACTCTTTGTATTGGAAATCAAAGGTGTGCCATAGCCTGGGGAAAAGTGCTGTAAAAATACCTGCTGCTTTAAGATATGAAATGGAAAAGCTAACATCCTACCTCTTCAGCTCCCACTCTAATGCAAAGCAATGTTGAATTTGGAACAAACCCCAGAAACTTAATAAAATTACCAGCTTTAATGTCCTGACAACTGATATGCTGGAGCAAGCCCTGAAGGGCCCATGGGATTCAGTAATACACTTTGATCATATAAAGGGGTAGCAAAGTGAATGATCATATAAAGGGGTAGCAAAGTGAATGAAGTGAAATAGCAGGCCAAGCTCCTGAGAAAATTCCCAACATATAATTAAAAAGATTGAATTAATAAGGATGTTGAATTAATTCAGGTCCATCAATAAAACAACTCTAACAGCTTTAGGTATCATCTTCAAAACCAGCATGTGGAAGTGTTCAGCAGAAAGTCAGACTTAAATAGCCAGCACTAGAACGTGATTTATTTGTGGTGAATAGGAAATTTATTCTGCAATTACAAAAATTAACTGGCCAAGATGTCACAAGTCCCTTATCACAGGAATCACACATGGAAATTACAGGATGTGCCTTTTTTGGGAATTGCAACAATACACAAGAGGTATACAATAAATAAGAGCATGTACAAACAGGTTGCCAATAAAATTGAATTCTGTTGTTCTGGTTTGAAGAGTATTCTCACTCCTCAGTCACATCACAAAGTTTTATTCCTACAAAAAGGCACAGTAAAATGGCTATAGCAGCCAGGCTAGGGCCAGATTTGACTGCTTCAAGCTTTAGAAGCCTCTTGGGAAACCGGGACACTTGCTCAGTTTGTAAACCCACTCCAAACTCTGTGTTTCTATTTGGGTACTGTTGTACTCAGTCCAGCTGGATTAAAGCTAAGCAGAGAAATGCCTTCTGAACATAGCGAAGCCATAGCCTCAGGCTCCCTGGACCTGTAGGGAGCATGTCCTCACTCCCTAGCTGAACAAGCTATTTTTAGATTACACAAAATGGATATCAACAGACCTGCTGTAATCAAACACTGGTTAAAAACAGCACCTGTCTTCAGCAAAGAGACGGCTCGTGATGGCTCCCACAAATGTTCCTAAAATGCTGTGCTGCCCTAGTCAGTTTTCCAAAGGTTCTTCATGCATCAAGGTCTTGGGATGTGCACATGTCAGAGTGACATCAGGTGAAGAAGGAGAAGAAAACACTGTTACATAACAGAGAGCTGGCTTTTGAATCTGGACGCAACTGGTCTCTCATTTGGCATCTTTCTATTGTCACCATCTTTCACACCCACCAGCTTAGACTCCAAGGTCTGGAAGCACACGGTGCCAGCATGACACACAGCACAGTGCAACACTCAACACAGTGGCGGTGTGGCACACGCCACCAGTGTGACACTGTGCAGCACGAGTGTCACATGCAAAACACTGCCAGTGTGACAGAGCTGGGACACAGAGCGGGGTGGGGGTCTCTGTGTGCAGCTGACACATGCCAGCTGAGGTGCAGAAAACCACAGTTGTCTGTGCAAACAAGTCAGTTCTTTATCCTGCGTGCACACAGACCTTGGACACGAACAGTTGGCTGAAAGGCAGGGGCATTGCTTTACCCCCAAAATGGTGTGGGCACGGTGCAGATGTGTAGGACGGCCTGCCTGGAATGCAGAGCTTGGGCACAGAAAGTCAAAGCTCGATAAGCACAGCTCTGTCAAAAAATGCCATGAAAGGACAGAAGGAGTAGGGCGATATTAAACGCCGTGTTCAATTTGGCTGCACCAGCTCCCTCAATTACAGCTCGGTCTGTGCAACAGAAACCGCCTCACGTGGCAGGTGGCACCGCCCTGAGGAAAACCGGCCTTGGAGCAGGGCTGGGGCTGTCAGCCCTCAGGGAAACCTGCCATGGAGCAAGACTGGGGCTGTGACACCTCAGGGACACCGGCCGTGGAGCGGGGCTGGGGCTGTGACACCTCAGGGAAACCGGCCATGGAGCGGGGCTGGGGCTGTCAGTTCTCAGGGAAACCGGCCATGGAGCGGGGCTGGGGCCGTGACACCTCAGGGACACCGGCCATGGAGCAAGACTGGGGCTGTGACACCTCAGGGAAACCGGCCATGGAGCGGGGCTGGGGCTGTGACACCTCAGGGAACTCACCATGGCAGCCACCTCCCGAGATTTTGAAGCACGTGTTTCTTGGTTTAATGCCCTTCCAAGATCAATCTAGCATCTTTGCATATGAGCGGGACATACAAGGGTATTTAAAATTGAGTCTGATCCAATCAGCAAAGACAATGGATGTTACCTCTAAACTTACCTTTTCATGATTGTCAAGCAAAATGGAACTTTTCTTATGTCTGACTTAAAATATCCAGAATGCAAAATTCTCAAGACAGGAAAAAAGAAAACAATGAAAATAGGATATAGGCAATCTTCAAAAGGCACAGAGAAGAAAATAAACATTAGAAAACCTTAGAAAAATTAGGTTTTCTTCTTCATCTTCTCAGTATGTGTTGTTTGAACATTGGTTGTCTCACTTGTCCCTCCCAAAACAAGGCATGTTACAGCTTTATTGTCTCAGTGCTGCATTTCCCCAATCGCTGACTTGCCATTTAGGCTCTGCTTTATTGGAAATATACAACAAGGGACTCTCTATGGAAGACAGTTGCACAAGCCTCTGGATTCCTGACCATTCACCTCTGCCAATGCTCACAGTATTCTCCTAACACACCTGAGCTTCCTGTCTTTCAGAGAGAGAAAGATTCAGCTAAAGTCAAGCAAACAGGGCAGGGCAGATGGAAACCTTCCCTTGAGATGCTTTTGGGAAGGCCTGCAAGCACCCTGCCTTCCCTTGGAACAGAGGTGGTCACCATGCATGGTGTTGCCTGACTTGCCCGAGGTGCCCCTCTATTCCAGAAGGACTTTTGCCCGCTTCATCACTTGTCTGTCCCTCTAGTTCCAGGGCCTCAAACCTGCTCTGTAAGGCACTAAACCTGTTAGTCAGCTGTAAGTTTTTAGAATACGGCACTGACCAGGGCTCTAAGTAAGATGTTTTAGTCAGGCTTACAATATATTTTCAGAAGAAGGAACAGAAGGGGTAGATACCACACAAGAATCCAGCACAGTCTTCCCAGCTTCTTCGTCACTTATATGAAGCATAATGCCCAGCGCTTGCAGTGTGCTGTCTTTTCCTGTGTTCTAGTGACCAGAACCATCCCATGCCCAGGCCCAGAATAATTTGGGCGACAAAGTCCTGTTGCCTGAAAAGATCACACTCTTTTTTACCCAGCTGGTGCTCAGCATATTTGCTGAGTTGACACTAGGACTGTTTTCTGTATCTTGGCAGTTTTAGCAGATGGCCCCAAAATTCTGCATCCTTTGTGTCCACTATCAGTGGGCATCCTTCTTCCCAAGCTTTGTCAACTTCTCTTTGGGTTTGAGATCAGTGAAACGTGCCCAGCCTGGAGTGCCCACTTTCTGTGCCCAATTCTAGCAACAAGTACTTTGCTTTTCTAACCCCTGGCCATCACTTCGAGCTTGTAGGCTGCTATGTGTGTCGCAGGTTAAACGTCTCTTCCTGTTGATCAGGCTTGGAAGTGTGTAAAGCCCAGGCACGACAGGACATGTTTTCTTCAGGAAATGGGACGTAGGGCCCAGTTTGCAACGGGTCCCGGCCCGCGCCTTCCAGAGCGCCAGAAGGTTGGCGGCGCCGTTGCAGGGCTCAGGGCGCCGCCTTGTGGGCGAGAGCCGCCATGACAGCGCGGGCGCCGCGCGGCGGGGCCGGAGGGCGGGAAGGGGCGGGCGGGTGTGAGGGGCGGGGCGGTTCGTGCCCAGAGCCGAGCCCACGCTGTTCCTGGGCGCATTCCCGGCTCGGTGTTGGGAGCGTGCAGGCGCTGCTCGGGCTCTGGGAGAAGCGTGCGGCCGCTGCGGGGTCCCAGCCCTCAGAGCTGGCTGCCGGCCGAGGCTGCAGTACCAGACCTGCCGTGCGCCGTGGCAGTGCCAGAGTCCCTGGCAGAGCCGGGCTGGCACTGCCAGCTCCCGAGGGAAGCCCTGCCATGGCCGCGCCGGGGCCGCTCGGCAGAGCCGGGCTGGCAGGGCCGCCAGCTGAGGGGAGCCCGGCCATGGCAGCGCCGGGCTGGCGGTGCCGACAGCTGAGGGGAGCCCGGCCATGGCAGCGCCAGGCTGGCAGTGCCGACAGCTGAGGGGAGCCCGGCCATGGCAGCGCCGGGCTGGCAGTGCCGACAGCTGAGGGGAGCCCGGCCATGGCAGCGCCGGGCTGGCAGTGCCGACAGCTGAGGGGAGCCCGGCCATGGCAGCGCCGGGCTGGCAGTGCCGACAGCTGAGGGAGCCCGGCCATGGCAGCGCCAGGCTGGCAGTGCCGACAGCTGAGGGGAGCCCGGCCATGGCAGCGCCGGGCTGGCAGTGCCGACAGCTGAGGGGAGCCCGGCCATGGCAGCGCCGGGGCCGCTCCTGCCCCGGGGCCGCCCGAAGGAGCGATCTCTGGGACCTGCCGGCAGACTGGCACTGCTTGGCCCTCTTCAGTAGATCGACGGAGTGGCAGCACAGATAGCAAAATATTAAAACATCTGATTTAAAACACCGGAGGGAAACCACTGAATTGAAAAGAAAATGAAGGTGTACCAAAATACTCAGGGCATGAATGGGAAAACTGAAAAGATACAGATTCTAATTATTTATATAATCTCAACTATATCATCAGAATCATGAGGGTGAAAATACCTTCTAATAGTTTTGACAATAGAATGGTTCAGCTGTGTCGTTTTGCTGGTACATTAAAGTCTTAAAAAGCAGTCAGGTATTCCTTTGTCCAGTGCTATGAATTTAATAATGGGATTTGTTACAGTTGTCCCTCAAATACCCCTCATAAAGAGAGTTGAGTGCTTAGATTCGATGGAAGCCATCCGTTAGTAAATGCAGTGTTGTGGTTTTTAGTAGTTCTGTAGTAAGTAGTTAGTTAAAGAAGTGATTGTTCTGCCAATGGATGCTGATCCCTGATGCGTTCGTGCTGGTTCAATGGAAAGGCAAATTTTTGGTAATAGGCTTTTGGAAAACGTCTTTTCTGCTGGTAGCAGGTACAAACACATTGCTTTTACTGGTAGAAACTGAAGCAACTTGAGATGCCTGCTCCTTCTTCTCCACCTATGTTTAAAGGAGATCCATGCAGGTTAAAACATGAACCAAACCTCGAGGCTCTGGGCCTGTCCTGCAGGCTCACCTGCCTCACCCAACAATCAGCAGAGGAACAGCCAGAGGACCCTGCAGTGTTCCTCAATGCAACAAGGGGAGGACAAGGTGGGCAGGAGCAGCGCTCACATAGACAGAGAGTATCAGCACCTCAAAGTGACCACATCGTTCAAGGGACAGGGACTGACTGCTGACAGCTGCCCTGTGAGACAGCAAGCAGGAGGGCCCTGGTGCCAGGGAGCCAGGTGAGGGCAAAGCAGCCCTGTGACAGCCTGGCCCAGGGGCTCTTGTGGCAGCAGGCAGCGTGGGGATGAGAGCAGAGGCAGGGGGAGGCAGGAGCTGCTTGGCCATGCCGGGGCTGGGAGCCTCCTTCCTGCCCAAGTGGGGCCCAGCTGGGCCAGGGGGCAGCTCCTGGGACAGCCGTGCCCACAATGGCCCCTGCTCTGCAAGGCCTCCAGCCCTGCCCATCAGCCAGGCAGGGACAGAGCAGCCTCGGGGCCGAAGCTGCTGCAGGCTCTGAGCCCCACAGAGCTGCTCGTGCCCCGTGCCATTGGCTCTGTCCCCTGCAGCCTGCATGCTGTGTCGCCGTGCCGAGGCTGACCCGGACATGTGCGGTGACAAAATGCAGAAGGGTGGGCTCTGTGCCCACGTGTTCTGCCTGGTGAGTGGCTCCGGGCGCTCCCTCCACCATTGCAATGGGCAGCTCCTGCCGCCCTCTCCTCATCAGCTCCTCCCCTTGACTGCAGCTCTTTGCCAGTCTGCTATTTCGGCAAGAGAAACGCCACGTTACACTCGTGGAGTTTCTCCTGTGAGATCTCCTTATTGCAGTGAGGCGGGCAGCACAGAAGGTGGGCAGGGAGACTTTGTGCCTGGGGAGGTTTGCCAGAGCTTAGCCCAGACAGCAGGAAAGAAAGGCTGGCCCAGAAGCCGGGACAAAGTCTGGCTCCCAGCGGCTCTGGCACAGAGGCCCTGGCACAGGAGCCTCCCTCCTCCAGCAGGCAGTTCTGTGGGCTGGGAGCCGGCAGCCGCCCTGGGCCTGTCCTGCAAAATTCCCCCCCCAATTCCTTCTCCCCTAGACAGAGAGTATCTGCACCTCGCAGCGACAACGTCTCTCGAGGACAGCGACTCACTGCAGAGTGACGCCATGTCTGACAGCAAGCAGGAGGGCCCTGGTGCCAGGGAGCCAGGTGAGGGCAAAGCAGCCCTGTGACAGCCTGGCCCAGGGGCTCTTGTGGCAGCAGGCAGCGTGGCGATGAGAGCAGAGGCAGGGGGAGGCAGGAGCTGCTCGGCCATGCTGGGGCTGGGAGCCTCCTTCCTGCCCAAGTGGGGCCCAGCTGGGCCAGGGGGCAGCTCCTGGGACAGCCGTGCCCACAATGGCCCCTGCTCTGCAAGGCCTCCAGCCCTGCCCATCAGCCAGGCAGGGACAGAGCAGCCTCGGGGCCGAAGCTGCTGCAGGCCCAGAGCCCCACAGAGCTGCTCGTGCCCCGTGCCATTGGCTCTGTCCCCTGCAGCCTGCATGCTGTGTCGCCGTGCCGAGGCTCAGCCCTGTGCCTCCCCAGGCCCTGGCCGCTGCTCCTGTGCTGCTCCTGCACAGCCCAGAGCACCCACGGGCCCTGCTCAGGCCTCACGCAGACCAGAACCAGCTGGGCTGTGACAGCTCTGCTGCTCTGGGCCCAGCCCTCGGACAAAGCACCCGCCTGTCCCTGGGCTGGGGGCAGTGCCCAGGCTGGGCTTGGCAGAGCCCGTCCGCTCCTGGAGGGCTGTGGGCACTGCTCTGGCCTGGCCTGGCCTGGCCCTGGGCTCCCTTGGCATTCCTGCTTGCCCTTGCCTCCACCAGGGATGGGCTGCAGCTCAATGGCCCCGGCCTGGTCGCACACTCGGGCCTGGAGCCTTCCCGTGGCTCCCCAGGGCACGAGAGCCTCAGCCCCAGCTCCCAAACACGGCCTAACAGGCTTTGCTGATATTGATCCCTGTCAGAGCTTTGAAAGCATTTTCAAAGTAGCCTTGTCTGGCAACACTTTCAAGGAACAAACGGGACTCGCTTCTAATCGGTAAAAACTTTATTGGTTTGCTTGCACTTCCTATAGGGTATCCTAATGCTTCCTTTGGCGTTCCAGAAAATAATGAAAATCTAACAAATTCTAAAGAGAAGTTCCTGAATCCACTATGAGGAGAAGTCTCTACATTCACTATCCTTACATACAGTTAAGAAGCTGCTCCTGTAACACACAAAGATGGAGTGGTTAACCTGACTGGACCACACAACATGATGTTTTATACACACCGCTACACTACAAAACTTCTCGTCCCTGTTCATTACAAATTTGAAGCTCTTCTGGAGGTCCTGACTTAATTTTGCATGCACATTCATACCTGCAATCCCTCCCCATGCTCAGCTTTCACCTAGACTTACCAGGGAACAGATGTTCCATACTCACCTCAAGCAATAATCTACGTCTGTCTTCCTAACCCTCTTTTTCTTCACTGACTTCTACTAATCTACAAAATAACTGCGGACCCTCTGCACAAAAGAAACATCCAATTAATAGCCTTAAACACTTGTGATTGTGCAGCTGCTTCTAACAATCACGTCCAACACAGCACTAAAATCAGAAATCAATTCTCACACCCTTCCTATTCTCCTGCCCCCACCACACCTTGGCTCCAGCAGAAATGTTCCCTACTGCAGCCTGGTGTGCTAAGAACAATCAAAGGCAGCAGCACTTTCCCTCAACATGCTGCAATCTGAATTGCACTGAAATTGCAGCTGTTGCATTAGAAGCTCAGCACCAGCACCCCCAGAACTGAGGCCTGAGCTCTCCATTTCAACACACCCTGTAAATCAGGCTGCCTGGAAGATTGTAGGCCGGGAACTGTGTGAACACAGCAGTGCATTTCAGCAGAGTTATGGAATCAATCTCATGGAAGGCACATCCTTTATGCTTGTCTTAAGATTCTATTCTACAAAATCTAACCAGCAATTGTTTTGGTGGCCTGTGCAGGTTTTGGGGACTGTGCATGTTTCCTTTGGATGTTGTTTTCTTTGTTTCTAAATACAAAATTCACTGCATTCAGAAGAGAAAGCCCCAGATTCATTAGGACAAAGAACCACAGGGACATATGCGGCTGACAAGAACACTCAACCTTCCTAACGGTAACACCAGAAAGAGAGGAAAAAGACAAAGATGATTTAAATACCTGAAAGGATCCAAACTGTCTATGTAAGCTGTCAAGTGACTAAGTTTTTGGTAAACTCTAAAAGTCCAGATTCCTATTCGGTAATTGTCTGAAAGAAAAGAAAGCCAGAAATTTGCTTGACCTTCATTTTGCCAGGACTTTCTCACAGGATTCTGCCACAACTTGGATCACAAGTGAGGGTGGCAAATTTTGACTAGAAAACTTGGATAACTAGGCAGCATTTTTTCCTCCTCACTGAATTACAGGAAGGGTTTAAAAGGAAAAAAAAATATAAAAAATGGTAAAGAAATTCTGTCATACCTCTAAGGCGTTCATCATCTTTGGAGAAGAAAAAAAAAACTCTAGCACTTCCTGTGCGTGGTAAAAAAAAGAAACCTAGAAAAGGAAAAAAGGGATTTGAGCATCCTAAATTGTACTATCAAATTCCATGAACACAAGTTAAACCTGTAGTGCTTCAGAGAAATGGCATCCATTGAAAAGCTTTATTCCCTAGGATCCGAGTAGAGCTTTTTATTTTACAAAACCCTCTTTTAAAGAGAAAACTGACTGTGTCTTGGGCTTTTGGCCAAACTCAGTTTGGAGTTGGTCAAACCAAAATGACCCTGTTAGTTTCTCGTGCTCTACTCTTTCTTTCCATATTCACATTCACATCCAATGGGCTGCTGGGAGTTTTGACTCGGTGCAGCACGAACGGTTTTCCAAGACCACTTTCATTGCTCAGAGGTGTGCAATGTCAGTTTCCCATTCCCTGAGTGCTGCTATTAATATTCCCACAGCATCCAACTACTACAGCCATGTAGACAACAAAGAGAAATGCAACTTGCATTTCTTGGTCCTGTTCCATTTCTGTCATCTCAGGCTCATCGTCACCCTCAGAACTGCTGTCCTGGAAACGTGGATCCTCTTGCCACGTGGCTTTTACCGGCTTTATTGTCCCAAGCGCGTGAGGCTCTGCAATGACAGCACCAATAGAGAAAAAAGCCAAAACCAGATTATTCCTCTACCCGTCGGGAAAAATTCCTCCTTTCACGTGAAATACTTACAGTGGAGAAGAGAGATTTAGGAAGGACAGAATCTGACCCTGCCAGATTTTCTAAGCTACATCTCTGCTCTAGTATTTTCCACTTTGTTCCAGGGATCCCTTATGTATTCTTAAACATTTCTCATTGCATTCAGAAGACACTGAATACCTTCTCAGTTCAGCACAAGTCTGGGGGGCTCGTTGCTTTGTGCTGTTGTGTTGGGTTTTTTAATATTTTGGATAACTTCACGGGGTTTCTTTTCTCTCCTACATGACTGGGACTCGAGTTAATGTTGTTTCATCTTCATTTCAGACGGCCCCAATTTACCTAAGGTTAGGACACCCCAATGATCATGTGTCATTCCATTTCCTTTTTCTAAAGGTCCAGGAGTAGAATTCAGTAACAAACAGAATGTTCATGGATCTTGGGGCCAGCTCTCGGACTTTGCTCCTCCCTCTACATTAGCGCACATTTCCTTAAAAGCCTTGTGAGGTCCTATGAAACTTGATATGACTGGTGTGTCACCTTTTTCCCTGTTTGAGGAATTCAGGGCATGAGAACAAGCTTTTTCACCACTCAGCCAAAACCCCAATGCCTTCTCAAAGCATGCCTTTCAGAATTCCTGAGATGCAAGCATGAGGCACCTCTCATTAATCTACCACAGCCCCGGCAAGCAGAAATGAAGATCAAAATGCTTCTGCCTAATTACTGACTTCTGTTGCTGAAAATCCCCTGCATCCTGACCTTCTTTACACCATATTGCCCTACAGTGCCTGCCAGAAGCTCTTCCTTAGCAATGGCACTGTTAGAAGGGTTCTGCTGTTACCTTCTTTGATGCCCAACTCCTCTGTGCCTCCAAAGAAGGAAAACTTGAAAGAACTCGTCTCCTGAGTTGCGTCATCCTCAGGCAAAGGTCCCAAATGGTCGTCTGGGGCAGAGTCCTGTGCATCCTCTTTGTCCCAGGGTTTTTCCTCAGTCTCTTCTGGTTTGTTCTTCGAAGGTCTTTCAAAGAACAAACCAGAATAGACGGAGGAAATACCGTCTATTCTGGTTTGTTCTTTGAAAGGCCTCTTTCAAATCCGCAGCAATGCTGTAGAAGTTGTCTTCAGACACTTGAGGCAGTGTCTCACTCTCTTTCTTCTTTTTTTGGCTTTACTGAAATGAGATTGTTCAAGGATAGCAACACAGTACGCGTCCTTTTCAGACACAGCTTCCCTAAGAGCCACCTTGCTCTGAATGTCTCCCTAAGCATATCCAAGCCCATTAAGGAGTGCTTCATTATCAAGGGTAAGCACTGGGGAGACATCTGAGGTTGGAGTGTAAAGGCAGGAACAAGAGTCCTTTTTAATTAGCCACATCCTTAAGTGACTTTTCACTGGCTACACGGTTACACAGAAATCAAGGTATTTAGCACAGACTTCTTCCTGCCAGTAGAAACATCAAGAGCTAATCGGGTTTGCTCACAGAGCTGCACAGCTCAGGGTCCCTGCACTGACCGTTCTCACCTTCACTTACGGCAAGGAACACACGGCCTCGAAAGAAAAGAGGACGGAGCTACGTGCTGCTGTTGGAGGTCCCAGTTGAGGTCCGACGTCGCTGGTGGGAGCGGCTGCTCCTGCGCGATGTCCCCGACCACGTCCCCCTGCGCCTGGGCCTCTCAGCACTGGCTGCTGTCCTCCTGCTCCTGTCCTGGCGACTCCTGGACCGCACAGTTTGAGTCGAGGCCCGGCGCTGCTGGCGGGAGCGGCTGCGTCTGGGGGGCGTCCCCGATGATGTGTCCCTCCGCCTGGGCCTCTCAGCCCTTGGCCTTGTCCTGCTGCTGCTGCCACGGCGACTCCTGGAGCGGACAGGTGGACTCTGGGCCCAGCCTTGCTGGCGGGAGCGCCTGCGTCTGGGGGATGGCCCTGACCATGTCCCCCTACGCCTGGGCCTCTCAGCCCTTTGCCCTGTCCCACTGCTCCTGTCACAGACACTCCTGGAGCGGACAGGTGGACTCTGGGCCCAGCCTTGCTGGCGGGAGCGGCTGCGTCTGGGGGATGGCCCTGACCATGTCCCCCTACGCCTGGGCCTCTCAGACCTTGGCCCTGTCCCACTGCTCCTGTCACAGACACTCCTGGAGCGGACAGGTGGACTCTGGGCCCAGCCTTGCTGGCGGGAGCGCCTGCGTCTGGGGGATGGCCCTGACCATGTCCCCCTACGCCTGGGCCTCTCAGCCCTTTGCCCTGTCCCACTGCTCCTGTCACAGACACTCCTGGAGCGGACAGGTGGACTCTGGGCCCAGCCTTGCTGGCGGGAGCGCCTGTGTCTGGGGGATGGCCCTGACCATGTCCCCCTACGCCTGGGCCTCTCAGCCCTTGGCCCTGTCCCACTGCTCCTGCCACGGCGACTCCTGGACCGGACAGGTGGACTCTGGGCACGACTTTGCCGGCGAGAGCAGCTTCGCCTGCGGCTGGGCCCAGCACGTCTGGAATGGACCCTGTCCTCAGGGTCCGGGGACGTGCTGCGTGTTGCCCTTGATCTGCTGATGCTGCTGGTGTCCAGTGAGGAAGATGGCAGCGCCTGCTGCCATGCTGCGTGGTGGGGCCTGCTGTGGCTGCCCGTCTCTGGAGATGGAGACGGGGAAACCAGCACCAATGGCACAGGGCTGTGGGAGCTGGGGCTGATGGCCTCAGATTCTGACCAGCCACGAGCAGATTGTCGTCCTGACTGTCTGGCCGGCCTGGGGCCATTGAGCTCTGTCTCATCCCTGGCGGCTGTAAGGGCAAGCAGAAATGTCAAAGATTGCCCAGGCCCCGGCCAGGCCAGGCCAGAGCAGTGCCCCCAGCCCAGGGACACCGGGGACTTTGACTCGTACATGTTCCGAGCCCAGCACAGCTGTCACACTCCCATCTCTGTGTGCTGTTCCTCAGGCCAGAGCAGCGCCTGTGGGTGCCCTCAGCAGCACAGGAGGAGCACAGGAGCAATTGCCAGGGCCTGGGGAGGCAAACAGGCTCATGGCACTGGAACAAAGTGTACCAGCACGTGGTTGTCTGGCCAAGCGCTTCCGGCTCTTCCCGCTTTGAGTCCTCGCCGAGACACAGGTTCCCTGCAGAGCCCCAGGTGCAGCTTCCCAACTTACCCCTGTTCCTCTGCCTCCTCCCTGCCCCCAGGGTAAAGGCAATCCCTGGCGTTGCACTGGCCGTGCCTCACTCCTAGATCTGCGAAGGCATCGTCGTCCTCCCATGTTGGGTCTCTGATGGAGAAAGGAAGAGATGAAGAATTTCTGCTGCCGTACCCTCATGGAGATCCAAGGTGTCCCAGCTCTTTCTCCAGAGCTTTTCCAAGTTGGGGGTGAAGCTGAAGCCCAGACTCATGGGCCAGGGCAGGACCAGGGCTCCTGGGGCAGGGCCTGGCACAACACAGCACTTGCACCCTCCTGCCTGTTGGGCCAGGCAGAAGGACACCAACCTGAAGGGGACTCGGATCCCCAAGATGAGCATTTCAAAAGGGAATTCCTCACTGTCTCTGCACAGGGGGCACTGGAAATACAAAACACCAGCGCACAAGGCCTGTCCCTGCAGGGCAAACAGAGGCAGGCTGAGCGAGGCCCTGCTGCTGCTGCTGAGCACCTGCTGTGCCCCGGGGCTGAGGGGCGGGCTCCTACCTGGATGCAGTCCCTGTGGAACCAGGCCCTTTTGCACGTTGGGCACACCAGGGTTGTGAAGGTCTTTCTGTCCTCCACAGGCTCCAGGCAGATGAGGCAAACGGTGTCTGGCTCAGGAGTCGCCTCCACCTTCTGCTCTGGACGGTGCTCAGGGCAGAAGGACCTGGAGGAAAATGGATGGGGAAAGTGAGAAATGCTGGATCATTCCCCAGGGGTGGCCATAAAGAGAGATGAGGTACCTGAACGGAATAAAGTATACATTGACACAGCCGCCCTCCTTGGCACAGGGCAGGTGGAACCATCTGTCACAGTCCGGCACACAGCACATGATGGTTGCCCCGCTCTGGCCGCAGACGCAGCAGCGCTGGAAAGAGCCAAGCAGCCGCGTCAGCAGCAGCAGCAGCCTCGAGGCCTCCCCGGGCAGCCGCAGGGCTCCGGGCAGGGCGCAGGACGTGGCCGCTGCCGGCTCCCAGCCCACAGAGCCGCCTGCTGGAGGAGGGAGGCTCCTGTGCCAGGGCCTCTGTGCCACAGCTGCTGGGAGCCAGACTTTGTCCCGGCTGCTGGGCCGGCCTTTCTTTCCTGCTGTCTGGGCTAAGCTCTGGCAAACCTCGCCAGGCACAAAGCTCCCTGCTCTTGTCAGGCTCTCACCTTCTGTGCTGCCCGCCGCACTGCAATTAGCAGATCTCGTGGGAGAAAGTCCATCACTCCAACGTGGCGTTTCTCTTGCCGAAATAGCAGACTGGCAAAGAGCTGCAGGCAAGGGGAGGAGCTGATGAGGAGAGGGCGGCAGGAGCTGCCCATTGCAAAGGTGCAGGGAGCGCCCAGAGCCACTCACCAGGCAGAACACGTGGGCACAGAGCCCACCCTTCTGCAGTTTGTCACCGCACATGTCCGGGTCAGCCTCGGCACGGCGACACAGCATGCAGGCTGCAGGGGACAGAGCCAATGGCACGGGGCACGAGCAGCACTGCGGGGCTCAGAGCCTGCAGCAGCATCAGCCCCGAGGCTGCCCTGTCCCTGCCTGGCTGATGGGCAGGGCTGGAGGCCTTGCAGAGCAGGGGCCATTGTGGGCACGGCTGTCCCAGGAGCTGCCCCCTGGCCCAGCTGGGCCCCACTTGGGCAGGAAGGAGGCTCCCAGCCCCGGCATGGCCGAACAGCTCCTGCCTCCCCCTGCCTCTGCTCTGATACCCACGCTGCCTGCTGCCACAAGAGCCCCTGGGCCAGGCTGTCACAGGGCTGCTTTGCCCTCACCTGGCTCCTTGGCACCAGGGCCCTCCTGCTTGCTGTCAGACATGGCGGCTTTCTCTCCTGCGTCGCAGTCCTCGAGGGACGTTGTCGCTGCGAGGTGCAGATACTCTCTGTCTAGGGGAGAAAGAAGGGGGGGGAGTTTGCAGAACAGGCCCAGAACCACGAGGCTCTACTCCCTGCTCAGGCCTGCGTGAGCCCTGCTCCTGTCCGCTTTCTCCTCCCGTCGTCGCGCTGAGGAACACCGCAGTGTCCTGGCTGTTCCTCCGCTGATACTGGGAAGGGAGAGGCAGGTGAGGCTGCAGCACAGGCCCAGAGCCCCGAGGTGTGGGGCCCCTCTGGTCCCTGGGCAGCCACGTCCCCACCCTACCTTCTCCTCCCGGTGTCAGGTCGCACTGACGCTCGACCTGAGCCCAGCGTCCCCTTTTGTGGCCTTGGTGGCACAGGTCACAATGGCCACTCTGACGTCAGAGTCGTGTACCCAAAATCGGGGCAGCCATGGCCTCAGGTCCCTGGCAACCACTTGTGGCGGCCCCCTCGGGCACCGAGCTTCTGAGATGGGTCCGAGCGTTTGCTCAGGGTGGAAGCACGGCCGGGAATCCGGCAGCAAGTGCAGGGTCAAATGCCAGGCCCTGGGGCAGCCAGCCAGGGTGGCACTGTGGGCAGGCAGGTGCTGTTCAGGCACTGCCACGCCAGGGCTCTGGCCCCGGCCAAGGGCAATCTCTGCTCCTGCCCCTGGCAGGCGGTGGCCCAGAGAGCCCGTGCGGAGTCAGCTGCACTGCAGGGATTCAAATCCTGCTCTAGGTGAACTGATGTTTTCCTCAACACCTGTCTGCAGAAAAATAAGATGAACCTGATTTGGTTCTGCTGCTGATCACCATTGGGTACTGGAGATAAACCTGGACACCAGCACAGCTGCCTCCAGGCCTCAGTTATCTGTCATCCTATGAACTAACAACTTTCACATTTCATATAAATGGAAAAATTAGTATTACTCTCCTGAGAATCGTCATCTTTGATACTGACTCAGTGGAAAGACACAAAATGCACTGAGAATTTTCTGTGTACATTTGACGGGAGAGCTTGCAACTGTCCTCAACTCAAGTCAAATACAGGAGGATGCTTTTCCTACGTTATAGGAACTTTGCCAGTTTGGTCCGTGCTTTCCTACTAGAAAATACATTGGAAAAATTCAGCAAGAGAAGCACAAACAATTCTTGTCAGTTTTTCTCTTTCGTGTCTTTGCAAACATGCTCCTGGAAATCCAGATCCATGACTTCTAGAACAATCAGTGGCATCTCTGGGAAGCAGGGCAGGGGCTGACAGGCAGGGACACCCTGCAGCTGCCTGATGCTGGGGCAGCAGGAGTTTGTCCATTTTCCTGTCTCCATGGCAGAGCCACCTTGGCTGGGAAACGATCCCTTCACTGCTCTAGGAGGGAGGCACAGCCAGTGCAATGCCAGGGAGTGCCTTTACCCTGGAGGCAGGGAGGAGGCAGAGGGGGAAGTTGGGAAGCTGCACCCGGGGCTCTGCAGGGCTCCCGGCCAGGGCTCGAAGCACAAGGAGCCAGAAGAGCTTGGCCGGACAATCCTGAGCTCTGGACACCTTGTCCTCAGCACTGGGAACCCGTTTGCTTCTCCAGGCCCTGGGCAATGCTCCCGTGCTGCTCATGCAAGTTACACACAGACACAGAGCTACCTGCTCTGTCTCAACCCTCTTCAGCACTGGACAGCACAACACAGTAACATGTTCTCTTCAGTACATGGTCTAATTATTAATAGTCCTGCAAAGACTCTCATTCAAAGCATACACACACAAAAACCCAAGCCCTGGTACAGACCTTGCATCAAGCCCTGGTACAGACCTTGCATCAACACAAAATGCAAGTTGCTGTTCAGAAACACAGGGCAGCACTTTTGGCCAATGCTTTTTCCTGCAAGATCTTTCAAAGGATTGCAAAAGTGACTTTGTTTGGCAACTTCTTCAAGGAACAAACAGGAGAGGCTGCTGAGTTTTTAAAGATTTATTGATTTGCTTTCACTTTCCTTTTGGCATCCTTACAGTTATCCCTGCATTCCAGTAAACTCTGAAAATCCAAAAAAATACCAGGGGAAGTTTCTGAATTCTTTCATATTTCTCTCAAAGACTTTCTTGACGTACATACAAGGGACTGGTCTGATAACATACAGAGAAGCAGTGGTTTCCCTCACTGGACATTACAAGACAATGTTATAGACTCCACGTTACTAAAACACTTGTGTTGCCTGGTCATTACAAAGCCTGAAGCTCTTCTAGAGGCTTTTCCCAGTGCAACTTCATTAGATTCCTCTCTGCTCAACTCTCGAGCCTGTCCAGGTCTCACTGAAGGGCAGCAGAGCCTTGTGGTGCCTCAGGCCCTGCTCCCAGTTCTGTCCCATCAGCAAATGCTGAGGGAGCGCTCCGTCCCTTCTGCCAGGACCCTGGGGAATAAGGCAAACAGGGCTGGTCCCAGCACGGCCCCCTGAGCTCACAGCTACCTGAGTTTGGAGCTCCCCTGTCCACTTCTCTGCCCCACTGTCCCTGAGCTGCCTCAGGGGCCTGTTATGGGAGGCAGGGACAAAGCCTTGCTGAAGTTCCAGCTGACAACAACCACTGCTCTCCCCTCACAAGCCCAACCAGGCACTGCAGCACAGGTGGCTATGGGATTGGTCAAGCATGGTTTCCATTCCTGTTATTCCACAGGCTTAGAGATGGCATCCAAGAGGAGCTGTTCTGTCTCCTTTCGGGGGATGGAGCTGAGGCTGATGGGCCTGCAGTTTCCTGGCTCCTTCTTGGTGCCCTTTTGCAAGACTGCAGTGATGTTGGCTTTCCTCCACTGCTCATGCCTCTCTCCGGGGCTGTCTCCTTCCCTGACCTGCTGGCAGAGCGCCCTGTGCCAGAGGCAGGAGCAGAGATTTCCCTTGGCCCCAAAAGGGAAGGCTGGGCTCAGGCCGAGTGTCAGTGCGACCTGACAACGGGAGGAGAAGGCGGGAAGGAGCAGGGCTGACACAGGGCTGAGCAGGGAGTAGAGCCCTCGTGTCTCTGGGCCTACTCTGCAAGCTCCCCGGCCTGTACTTTCTCCACAGAGAGAGGAACAGCACCTCGAAGTGAGCAGGAAACCCGGCCATGGAGCGGGGCTGGGGCTGTCAGCCCTCAGGGACACCGGCCATGGAGCAATACTGGGTCTGTGACACCCCAGGGACACCGGCCATGGAGCAACACTGGGGCCGTGACACCTCAGGGAAACCGGCCATGGAGCGGGGCTGGGGCTGTGACACCTCAGGGAAACCGGCCATGGAGCGGGGCTGGGGCTGTGACACCTCAGGGAAACCGGCCATGGAGCGGGGCTGGGGCCGTGACAACTCAGGGACACCGGCCATGGAGCGGGGCTGTGGCTGTGACACCTCAGGGAACTCACCATGGCAGCCACCTCCCGAGATTTTGAAGTACTTGTTTCTTGGTTTAATGCCCTTCCAAGATCAATCTAGCATCTTTGCATATGAGCATGACATACAAGGCTATTTAAAATTGAGTCTGATCCAATCATCAAAGACAATGGATGTTACTTCTAAACTTACCTTTTCATGATTGTCAAACAATATGGAACTTTTCTTATGTCTGACTTAAAATATCCAGAATGCAAAATTCATTCTCAAGACAGGAAAAAAGAAAACAATGAAAATAGGATATAGGCAGTCTTCAAAAGGCACAGAGAAGAAAATAAACATTAGAAAACCTTAGAAAAATTAGGTTTTCTTCTTCATCTTCTCAGTATGTGTTGTTTGAACATTGGTTGTCTCACTTGTCCCTCGCAAAACAAGGCATGTTACAGCTTTATTGTCTCAGTGCTGCATTTCCCCAATCGCTGACTTGCCATTTAAGCTGCGCTTTTTTGGAAATATACAACAAGGGACTCCCTATGGAAGAGAGTTGCACAAGCCTCTGGATTCCTGACTGTTCACCTCTGCCAATGCTCACAGTGTTCTCCTAACACACCTGAGCTTCCTGTCTTTCAGAGAGAGAAAGATTCAGCTAAAGTCAAGCAAACAGGGCAGGGCAGATGGAAACCTTCCCTTGAGATGCTTTTGGGAAGGCCTGCAAGCACCCTGCCTTCCCTTGGAACAGAGGTGGTCACCATGCATGATGTTGCCTGACTTGCCCGAGGTGCCCCTCTATTCCAGAAGGACTTTTGCCCGCTTCATCACTTGTCTGTCCCTCCAGTTCCAGGGCCTCAAACCTGCTCTGCAAGGCACTAAACCTTTCAGTCAGCTGTAAGTTTTCAGAATAAGGCGCTGACTGTGGCTCGAACTAGTTTTTTTAGTCAGGTTGACAATATGTTTTGAGAAGAAGAAGGAGCAGAGAAGGTGTGGAAAATGCATATTATATGATTGGCTTTTCGCAAATATTAAAATTAATACTATATGTGTTATGTTGGAAAGTTATGTTGTATTCATCCTTTTTTTGTAGTGCTATCCTAATCTTTTAAAGTAGTGTGGTGAATATAGTTTTAGGCTACAGAAACTCTGTGATGTAAGATACTTTTTCTAAATAGCTCGTGGAGAGATAACAGTAACAAGACACCAAAACTCTGAGAAAAGAAATGTTGCCTCCTTATTGCGAAGAACTAGACTTTGAGGGACCAAGACAATTGATTTGCAAGATGAAGGAGTGGTTGACAAGAACAAGAAAACACTCATTGTTTGAAAAGAATTTTGGCATCATGTATGAGATATATGAATATGCAACAGGCTATTACTTTTAAGGGTTAATCCTTTGTTAGCAAAGTGGTGTCTTCTGAGGCAGAGCAGAGCACCCAGACATCTGCTTTTTTAATTGCCCTTTATTGTCCTACCTCTAATTGTCCAAATTAATTTTTCTCTAATTTTTATTCTTATTTTTATAACTAATTTATTACTATTAAACTTTTAAAATTTTAAAGCAAGTGAAATTCTGCATCCTTTGTGTCCACTATCAGTGGGCATCCTTCTTCCCAAGCTTTGTCAACCTCCCTCTGGGTTTGAGATCAGTGAAACGTGCACAGCCTGGAGTCTTGGAAGACAATTCTAGCAACAAGTACTTTGCTTTTCTAACCCCTGGCCATCACTTCGAGCTTGTAGGCTGCTATGTGTGTCGCAGGTTAAACGTCTCTTCCTGTTGATCAGGCTTGGAAGTGTGTAAAGCCCAGGCACGACAGGACATGTTTTCTTCAGGAAATGGGACGTAGAGCCCAGTTTGCAACGGGTCCCGGCCCGCGCCTTCCAGAGCGCCAGAAGGTTGGCGGCGCCGTTGCAGGGCTCAGGGCGCCGCCTTGTGGGCGAGAGCCGCCATGACAGCGCGGGCGCCGCGCGGCGGGGCCGGAGGGCGGGAAGGGGCGGGCGGGTGTGAGGGGCGGGGCGGTTCGTGCCCAGAGCCGAGCCCACGCTGTTCCTGGGCGCATTCCCGGCTCGGTGTTGGGAGCGTGCAGGCGCTGCTCGGGCTCTGGGAGAAGCGTGCGGCCGCTGCGGGGTCCCAGCCCTCAGAGCTGGCTGCCGGCCGAGGCTGCAGTGCCAGAGCTGCCGTGCGCCGTGGCAGTGCCAGAGTCCCTGGCAGAGCCGGGCTGGCACTGCCAGCTCCTGAGGGAAGCCCTGCCATGGCAGCGCCGGGGCCGCTCGGCAGAGCCGGGCTGGCAGTGCCGACAGCTGAGGGGAGCCCGGCCATGGCAGCGCCGGGCTGGCAGTGCCGACAGCTGAGGGGAGCCCGGCCATGGCAGCGCCGGGCTGGCAGTGCCGACAGCTGAGGGGAGCCCGGCCATGGCAGCGTCGGGCTGGCAGTGCCGACAGCTGAGGGGAGCCCGGCCATGGCAGCGCCGGGCTGGCAGTGCCGACAGCTGAGGGGAGCCCGGCCATGGCAGCGCCAGGCTGGCAGTGCCGACAGCTGAGGGGAGCCCGGCCATGGCAGCGCCGGGCTGGCAGTGCCGACAGCTGAGGGGAGCCCGGCCATGGCAGCGCCGGGGCCGCTCCTGCCCCGGGGCCGCCCGAAGGAGCGACCTCTGGGACCTGCCGGCAGACTGGCGCTGCTTGGCCCTCTTCAGTAGATCGACGGAGTGGCAGCACAGATAGCAAAATATTAAAACATCTGATTTAAAACACCGGAGGGAAACCATTGAATTGAAAAGAAAATGAAGGTGTACCAAAATACTCAGGGCATGAATGGGAAAACTGAAAAGATACAGATTCTAATTATTTATATAATCTCAACTATATCATCAGAATCATGAGGGTGAAAATACCTTCTAAAAGTTTTGACAATAGAATGGTTCAGCTGTGTAGTTTTGCTAGTACATTAAAGTCTTAAAAAGCAGTCAGGTATTCCTTTGTCCAGTGCTATGAATTTAATAATGGGATTTGTTACAGTTGTCCCTCAAATACCCCTCATAAAGAGAGTTGAGTGCTTAGATTCGATGGAAGCCATCCGTTAGTAAATGCAGTGTTGTGGTTTTTAGTAGTGCTGTAGTAAGTAGTTAGTTAAAGAAGTGATCGTTCTGCCAATGGATGCTGATCCCTGATGCGTTCGTGCTGGTTCAATGGAAAGGCAAATTTTTGGTAATAGGCTATTGGAAAACATGTCTTTTCTGCTGGTAGCAGGTACAAACACATTGCTTTTACTGGTAGAAACTGAAGCAACTTGAGATGCCGGCTCCTTCTTCTCCACCTATGTTTAAAGGAGATCCATGCAGGTTAAAACATGAACCAAACCTCGAGGCTCTGGGCCTGTCCTGCAGGCTCACCTGCCTCACCCAACAATCAGCAGAGGAACAGCCAGAGGACCCTGCAGTGTTCCTCAATGCAACAAGGGGAGGAGAAGGTGGGCAGGAGCAGGGCTCACATAGACAGAGAGGATCAGCACCTCAAAGTGACCACATCATTCAAGGGACAGGGACTGACTGATGACAGCTGCCCTGTGAGAAAGCAAGCAGGAGGGCGCTGGTGCCAGGGAGCCAGGTGAGGGCAAAGCAGCCCTGTGACAGCCTGGCCCAGGGGCTCTTGTGGCAGCAGGCAGCGTGGGGATCAGAGCAGAGGCAGGGGGAGGCAGGAGCTGCTCGGCCATGCCGGGGCTGGGAGCCTCCTTCCTGCCCAAGTGGGGCCCAGCTGGGCCAGGGGGCAGCTCCTGGGACAGCCGTGCCCACAATGGCCCCTGCTCTGCAAGGCCTCCAGCCCTGCCCATCAGCCAGGCAGGGACAGAGCAGCCTCGGGGCCGAAGCTGCTGCAGGCCCAGAGCCCCACAGAGCTGCTCGTGCCCCGTGCCATTGGCTCTGTCCCCTGCAGCCTGCATGCTGTGTCGCCGTGCCGAGGCTGAGCCCTGTGCCTCCCCAGGCCCTGGGCACTGCTCCTGTGCTGCTCCTGCACAGCCCAGAGCACCCACGGGCCCTGCTCAGGCCTCACGCAGACCAGAACCAGCTGGGGTGTGACAGCTCTGCTGCTCTGGGCCCAGCCCTCGGACAAAGCACCCGCCTGTCCCTGGGCTGGGGGCAGTGCCCAGGCTGGGCTTGGCAGAGCCCGTCCGCTCCTGGAGGGCTGTGGGCACTGCTCTGGCCTGGCCTGGCCTGGCCCTGGGCTCCCTTGGCATTCCTGCTTGCCCTTGCCTCCACCAGGGATGGGCTGCAGCTCAATGGCCCCGGCCTGGCCGCACACTCGGGCCTGGAGCCTTCCCGTGGCTCCCCAGGGCACGAGAGCCTCAGCCCCAGCTCCCAAACACGGCCTAACAGGCTTTGCTGATATTGATCCCTGTCAGAGCTTTGAAAGCATTTTCAAAGTAACCTTGTCTGGCAACACTTTCAAGGAACAAACGGGACTCGCTTCTAATCGGTAAAAACTTTATTGGTTTGCTTGCACTTCCTATAGGGTATCCTAATGCTTCCTTTGGCGTTCCAGAAAATAATGAAAATCTAACAAATTCTAAAGAGAAGTTCCTGAATCCACTATGAGGAGAAGTCTCTACATTCACTATCCTTACATACAGTTAAGAAGCTGCTCCTGTAACACACAAAGATGGAGTGGTTAACCTGACTGGACCATACAACATGATGTTTCATACACACCGCTACACTACAAAACTTCTCGTCCCTGTTCATTACAAATTTGAAGCTCTTCTCGAGGTCCTGACTTAATTTTGCATGCACATTCATACCTGCAATCCCTCCCCATGCTCAGCTTTCACCTAGACTTACCAGGGAACAGATGTTCCATACTCACCTCAAGCAATAATCTACGTCTGTCTTCCTAACCCTCTTTTTCTTCACTGACTTCTACTAATCTACAAAATAACTGCGGACCCTCTGCACAAAAGAAACATCCAATTAATAGCCTTAAACACTTGTGATTGTGCAGCTGCTTCTAACAATCACGTCCAACACAGCACTAAAATCAGAAATCAATTCTCACACCCTTCCTATTCTCCTGCCCCCACCACACCTTGGCTCCAGCAGAAATGTTCCCTACTGCAGCCTGGTGTGCTAAGAACAATCAAAGGCAGCAGCACTTTCCCTCAACATGCTGCAATCTGAATTGCACTGAAATTGCAGCTGTTGCATTAGAAGCTCAGCACCAGCACCCCCAGAACTGAGGCCTGAGCTCTCCATTTCAACACACCCTGTAAATCAGGCTGCCTGGAAGATTGTAGGCCGGGAACTGTGTGAACACAGCAGTGCATTTCAGCAGAGTTATGGAATCAATCTCATGGAAGGCACATCCTTTATGCTTGTCTTACGATTCTATTCTACAAAATCTAACCAGCAATTGTTTTGGTGGCCTGTGCAGGTTTTGGGGACTGTGCATGTTTCCTTTGGATGTTGTTTTCTTTGTTTCTAAATACAAAATTCACTGCATTCAGAAGAGAAAGCCCCAGATTCATTAGGACAAAGAACCACAGGGACATATGCGGCTGACAAGAACACTCAACCTTCTTAACGGTAACACCAGAAAGAGAGGAAAAAGACAAAGATGATTTAAATACCTGAAAGGATCCAAACTGTCTATGTAAGCTGTCAAGTAACTAAGTTTTTGGTAAACTCTAAAAGTCCAGATTCCTATTCGGTAATTGTCTGAAAGAAAAGAAAGCCAGAAATTTGCTTCATTTTGCCAGGACTTTCTCACAGGATTCTGCCACAACTTGGATCACAAGTGAGGGTGGCAAATTTTGACTAGAAAATTTGGATAACTAGGCAGCATTTTTTCCTCCTCACTGAATTACAGGAAGGGTTTAAAAGGAAAAAAAAATATAAAAAATGGTAAAGAAATTCTGTCATACCTCTAAGGCGTTCATCATCTTTGGAGAAGAAAAAAAAACTCTAGCACTTCCTGTGCGTGGTAAAAAAAAGAAACCTAGAAAAGGAAAAAAGGGATTTGAGCATCCTAAATTGTACTATCAAATTCCATGAACACAAGTTAAACCTGTAGTGCTTCAGAGAAATGGCATCCATTGAAAAGCTTTATTCCCTAGGATCCGAGTAGAGCTTTTTATTTTACAAAACCCTCTTTTAAAGAGAAAACTGACTGTGTCTTGGGCTTTTGGCCAAACTCAGTTTGGAGTTGGTCAAACCAAAATGACCCTGTTAGTTTCTTGTGCTCTACTCTTTCTTTCCATATTCACATTCACATCCAATGGGCTGCTGGGAGTTTTGACTCGGTGCAGCACGAACGGTTTTCCAAGACCACTTTCATTGCTCAGAGGTGTGCAATGTCAGTTTCCCATTCCCTGAGTGCTGCTATTAATATTCCCACAGCATCCAACTACTACAGCCATGTAGACAACAAAGAGAAATGCAACTTGCATTTCTTGGTCCTGTTCCATTTCTGTCATCTCAGGCTCATCGTCACCCTCAGAACTGCTGTCCTGGAAACGTGGATCCTCTTGCCACGTGGCTTTTACCGGCTTTATTGTCCCAAGCTCATGAGGCTCTGCAATGACAGCACCAATAGAGAAAAAAAGCCAAAACCAGATTATTCCTCTACCCATCGGGAAAAATTCCTCCTTTCACGTGAAATACTTACAGTGGAGAAGAGAGATATAGGAAGGACAGAATCTGACCCTGCCAGATTTTCTAAGCTACATCTCTGCTCTAGTATTTTCCACTTTGTTCCAGGAATCCCTTATGTATTCTTAAACATTTCTCATTGCATTCAGAAGACACTGAATACCTTCTCAGTTCAGCACAAGTCTGGGGGGCTCGTTGCTTTGTGCTGTTGTGTTGGGTTATTTAATATTTTGGATAACTTCACGGGGTTTCTTTTCTCTCCTACATGACTGGGACTCGAGTTAATGTTGTTTCATCTTCATTTCAGACGGCCCCAATTTACCTAAGGTTAGGACACCCCAATGATCATGTGTCATTCCATTTCCTTTTTCTAAAGGTCCAAGAGTAGAATTCAGTAACAAACAGAATGTTCATGGATCTTGGGGCCAGCTCTCGGACTTTGCTCCTCCCTCTACATTAGCGCACATTTCCTTAAAAGCCTTGTGAGGTCCTATGAAACTTGATATGACTGGTGTGTCACCTTTTTCCCTGTTTGAGGAATTCAGGGCATGAGAACAAGCTTTTTCACCACTCAGCCAAAACCCCAATGCCTTCTCAAAGCATGCCTTTCAGAATTCCTGAGATGCAAGCATGAGGCACCTCTCATTAATCTACCACAGCCCCGGCAAGCAGAAATGAAGATCAAAATGCTTCTGCCTAATTACTGACTTCTGTTGCTGAAAATCCCCTGCATCCTGACCTTCTTTACACCATATTGCCCTACAGTGCCTGCCAGAAGCTCTTCCTTAGCAATGGCACTGTTAGAAGGGTTCTGCTGTTACCTTCTTTGATGCCCAACTCCTCTGTGCCTCCAAAGAAGGAAAACTTGAAAGAACTCGTCTCCTGAGTTGCGTCGTCCTCAGGCAAAGGTCCCAAATGGTCGTCTGGGGCAGAGTCCTGTGCATCCTCTTTGTCCCAGGGTTTTTCCTCAGTCTCTTCTGGTTTGTTCTTCGAAGGTCTTTCAAAGAACAAACCAGAATAGACGGAGGAAATACCGTCTATTCTGGTTTGTTCTTTGAAAGGCCTCTTTCAAATCCGCAGCAATGCTGTAGAAGTTGTCTTCAGACACTTGAGGCAGTGTCTCACTCTCTTTCTTCTTTTTTTGGCTTTACTGAAATGAGATTGTTCAAGGATAGCAACACAGTACGCGTCCTTTTCAGACACAGCTTCCCTAAGAGCCACCTTGCTCTGAATGTCTCCCTAAGCATATCCAAGCCCATTAAGGAGTGCTTCATTATCAAGGGTAAGCACTGGGGAGACATCTGAGGTTGGAGTGTAAAGGCAGGAACAAGAGTCCTTTTTAATTAGCCACATCCTTAAGTGACTTTTCACTGGCTACACGGTTACACAGAAATCAAGGTATTTAGCACAGACTTCTTCCTGCCAGTAGAAACATCAAGAGCTAATCGGGTTTGCTCACAGAGCTGCACAGCTCAGGGTCCCTGCACTGACCGTTCTCACCTTCACTTACGGCAAGGAACACACGGCCTCGAAAGAAAAGAGGACGGAGCTACGTGCTGCTGTTGGAGGTCCCAGTTGAGGTCCGACGTCGCTGGTGGGAGCGGCTGCTCCTGCGCGATGTCCCCGACCACGTCCCCCTGCGCCTGGGCCTCTCAGCACTGGCTGCTGTCCTCCTGCTCCCGTCCTGGCGACTCCTGGACCGCACAGTTTGAGTCGAGGCCCGGCGCTGCTGGCGGGAGCGGCTGCGTCTGGGGGGCGTCCCCGATGATGTGTCCCTCCGCCTGGGCCTCTCAGCCCTTGGCCTTGTCCTGCTGCTGCTGCCACGGCGACTCCTGGAGCGGACAGGTGGACTCTGGGCCCAGCCTTGCTGGCGGGAGCGCCTGCGTCTGGGGGATGGCCCTGACCATGTCCCCCTACGCCTGGGCCTCTCAGCCCTTTGCCCTGTCCCACTGCTCCTGTCACAGACACTCCTGGAGCGGACAGGTGGACTCTGGGCCCAGCCTTGCTGGCGGGAGCGGCTGCGTCTGGGGGATGGCCCTGACCATGTCCCCCTACGCCTGGGCCTCTCAGACCTTGGCCCTATCCCACTGCTCCTGTCACAGACACTCCTGGAGCGGACAGGTGGACTCTGGGCCCAGCCTTGCTGGCGGGAGCGCCTGCGTCTGGGGGATGGCCCTGACCATGTCCCCCTACGCCTGGGCCTCTCAGCCCTTTGCCCTGTCCCACTGCTCCTGTCACAGACACTCCTGGAGCGGACAGGTGGACTCTGGGCCCAGCCTTGCTGGCGGGAGCGCCTGTGTCTGGGGGATGGCCCTGACCATGTCCCCCTACGCCTGGGCCTCTCAGACCTTGGCCCTGTCCCACTGCTCCTGTCACGGGGACTCCTGGACCGGACAGGTGGACTCTGGGCACGACTTTGCCGGCGAGAGCAGCTTCGCCTGCGGCTGGGCCCAGCACGTCTGGAACGGACCCTGTCCTCAGGGTCCGGGGACGTGCTGCGTGTTGCCCTTGATCTGCTGATGCTGCTGGTGTCCAGTGAGGAAGATGGCAGCGCCTGCTGCCATGCTGCGTGGTGGGGCCTGCTGTGGCTGCCCGTCTCTGGAGATGGAGACGGGGAAACCAGCACCAATGGCACAGGGCTGTGGGAGCTGGGGCTGATGGCCTCAGATTCTGACCAGCCACGAGCAGATTGTCGTCCTGACTGTCTGGCCGGCCTGGGGCCATTGAGCTCTGTCTCATCCCTGGCGGCTGTAAGGGCAAGCAGAAATGTCAAAGATTGCCCAGGCCCCGGCCAGGCCAGGCCAGAGCAGTGCCCCCAGCCCAGGGACACCGGGGACTTTGACTCGTACATGTTCCGAGCCCAGCACAGCTGTCACACTCCCATCTCTGTGTGCTGTTCCTCAGGCCAGAGCAGCGCCTGTGGGTGCCCTCAGCAGCACAGGAGGAGCACAGGAGCAATTGCCAGGGCCTGGGGAGGCAAACAGGCTCATGGCACTGGAACAAAGTGTACCAGCACGTGGTTGTCTGGCCAAGCGCTTCCGGCTCTTCCCGCTTTGAGTCCTCGCCGAGACACAGGTTCCCTGCAGAGCCCCAGGTGCAGCTTCCCAACTTACCCCTGTTCCTCTGCCTCCTCCCTGCCCCCAGGGTAAAGGCAATCCCTGGCGTTGCACTGGCCATGCCTCACTCCTAGATCTGCGAAGGCATCATCGTCCTCCCATGTTGGGTCTCTGATGGAGAAAGGAAGAGATGAAGAATTTCTGCTGCCGTACCCTCATGGAGATCCAAAGTGTCCCAGCTCTTTCTCCAGAGCTTTTCCAAGTTGGGGGTGAAGCTGAAGCCCAGACTCATGGGCCAGGGCAGGACCAGGGCTCCTGGGGCAGGGCCTGGCACAACACAGCACTTGCACCCTCCTGCCTGTTGGGCCAGGCAGAAGGACACCAACCTGAAGGGGACTCGGATCCCCAAGATGAGCATTTCAAAAGGGAATTCCTCACTGTCTCTGCACAGGGGGCACTGGAAATACAAAACACCAGCGCACAAGGCCTGTCCCTGCAGGGCAAACAGAGGCAGGCTGAGCGAGGCCCTGCTGCTGCTGCTGAGCACCTGCTGTGCCCCGGGGCTGAGGGGCGGGCTCCTACCTGGATGCAGTCCCTGTGGAACCAGGCCCTTTTGCACGTTGGGCACACCAGGGTTGTGAAGGTCTTTCTGTCCTCCACAGGCTCCAGGCAGATGAGGCAAACGGTGTCTGGCTCAGGAGTCGCCTCCACCTTCTGCTCTGGACGGTGCTCAGGGCAGAAGGACCTGGAGGAAAATGGATGGGGAAAGTGAGAAATGCTGGATCATTCCCCAGGGGTGGCCATAAAGAGAGATGAGGTACCTGAACGGAATAAAGTATACATTGACACAGCCGCCCTCCTTGGCACAGGGCAGGTGGAACCATCTGTCACAGTCCGGCACACAGCACATGATGGTTGCCCCGCTCTGGCCGCAGACGCAGCAGCGCTGGAAAGAGCCAAGCAGCCGCGTCAGCAGCAGCAGCAGCCTCGAGGCCTCCCCGGGCAGCCGCAGGGCTCCGGGCAGGGCACAGGACGTGGCCGCTGCCGGCTCCCAGCCCACAGAGCCGCCTGCTGGAGGAGGGAGGCTCCTGTGCCAGGGCCTCTGTGCCACAGCTGCTGGGAGCCAGACTTTGTCCCGGCTGCTGGGCCGGCCTTTCTTTCCTGCTGTCTGGGCTAAGCTCTGGCAAACCTCGCCAGGCACAAAGCTCCCTGCTCTTGTCAGGCTCTCACCTTCTGTGCTGCCCGCCGCACTGCAATTAGCAGATCTCGTGGGAGAAAGTCCATCACTCCAACGTGGCGTTTCTCTTGCCGAAATAGCAGACTGGCAAAGAGCTGCAGGCAAGGGGAGGAGCTGATGAGGAGAGGGCGGCAGGAGCTGCCCATTGCAAAGGTGCAGGGAGCGCCCGGAGCCACTCACCAGGCAGAACACGTGGGCACAGAGCCCACCCTTCTGCAGTTTGTCACCGCACATGTCCGGGTCAGCCTCGGCACGGCGACACAGCATGCAGGCTGCAGGGGACAGAGCCAATGGCACGGGGCACGAGCAGCACTGCGGGGCTCAGAGCCTGCAGCAGCATCAGCCCCGAGGCTGCCCTGTCCCTGCCTGGCTGATGGGCAGGGCTGGAGGCCTTGCAGAGCAGGGGCCATTGTGGGCACGGCTGTCCCAGGAGCTGCCCCCTGGCCCAGCTGGGCCCCACTTGGGCAGGAAGGAGGCTCCCAGCCCCGGCATGGCCGAGCAGCTCCTGCCTCCCCCTGCCTCTGCTCTGATACCCACGCTGCCTGCTGCCACAAGAGCCCCTGGGCCAGGCTGTCACAGGGCTGCTTTGCCCTCACCTGGCTCCCTGGCACCAGCGCCCTCCTGCTTGCTGTCAGACATGGCGGCTTTCTCTCCTGCGTCGCAGTCCTCGAGGGACGTTGTCGCTGCGAGGTGCAGATACTCTCGGTCTAGGGGAGAAAGAAGGGGGGGGAGTTTGCAGAACAGGCCCAGAACCACGAGGCTCTACTCCCTGCTCAGGCCTGCGTGAGCCCTGCTCCTGTCCGCTTTCTCCTCCCGTCGTCGCGCTGAGGAACACCGCAGTGTCCTGGCTGTTCCTCCGCTGATACTGGGAAGGGAGAGGCAGGTGAGGCTGCAGCACAGGCCCAGAGCCCCGAGGTGTGGGGCCCCTCTGGTCCCTGGGCAGCCACGTCCCCACCCTACCTTCTCCTCCCGGTGTCAGGTCGCACTGACGCTCGACCTGAGCCCAGCGTCCCCTTTTGTGGCCTTGGTGGCACAGGTCACAATGGCCACTCTGACGTCAGAGTCGTGTACCCAAAATCGGGGCAGCCATGGCCTCAGGTCCCTGGCAACCACTTGTGGCGGCCCCCTCGGGCACCGAGCTTCTGAGATGGGTCCGAGCGTTTGCTCAGGGTGGAAGCACGGCCGGGAATCCGGCAGCAAGTGCAGGGTCAAATGCCAGGCCCTGGGGCAGCCAGCCAGGGTGGCACTGTGGGCAGGCAGGTGCTGTTCAGGCACTGCCACGCCAGGGCTCTGGCCCCGGCCAAGGGCAATCTCTGCTCCTGCCCCTGGCAGGCGGTGGCCCAGAGAGCCCGTGCGGAGTCAGCTGCACTGCAGGGATTCAAATCCTGCTCTAGGTGAACTGATGTTTTCCTCAACACCTGTCTGCAGAAAAATAAGATGAACCTGATTTGGTGCTGCTGCTGATCACCATTGGGTACTGGAGATAAACCTGGACACCAGCACAGCTGCCTCCAGGCCTCAGTTATCTGTCATCCTATGAACTAACAACTTTCACATTTCATATAAATGGAAAAATTAGTATTAGGCTCCTGAGAATCGTCATCTTTGATACTGACTCAGTGGAAAGACACAAAATGCACTGAGAATTTTCTGTGTACATTTGACGGGAGAGCTTGCAACTGTCCTCAACTCAAGTCAAATACAGGAGGATGCTTTTCCTACGTTATAGGAACTTTGCCAGTTTGGTCCGTGCTTTCCTACTAGAAAATACATTGGAAAAATTCAGCAAGAGAAGCACAAACAATTCTTGTCAGTTTTTCTCTTTCGTGTCTTTGCAAACATGCTCCTGGAAATCCAGATCCATGACTTCTAGAACAATCAGTGGCATCTCTGGGAAGCAGGGCAGGGGCTGACAGGCAGGGACACCCTGCAGCTGCCTGATGCTGGGGCAGCAGGAGTTTGTCCATTTTCCTGTCTCCATGGCAGAGCCACCTTGGCTGGGAAACGATCCCTTCACTGCTCTAGGAGGGAGGCACAGCCAGTGCAATGCCAGGGAGTGCCTTTACCCTGGAGGCAGGGAGGAGGCAGAGGGGGAAGTTGGGAAGCTGCACCCGGGGCTCTGCAGGGCTCCTGGCCAGGGCTCGAAGCACAGGGAGCCAGAAGAGCTTGGCCGGACAATCCTGAGCTCTGGACACCTTGTCCTCAGCACTGGGAACCCGTTTGCTTCTCCAGGCCCTGGGCAATGCTCCCGTGCTGCTCATGCAAGTTACACACAGACACAGAGCTACCTGCTCTGTCTCAACCCTCTTCAGCACTGGACAGCACAACACAGTAACATGTTCTCTTCAGTACATGGTCTAATTATTAATAGTCCTGCAAAGACTCTCATTCAAAGCATACACACACAAAAACCCAAGCCCTGGTACAGACCTTGCATCAAGCCCTGGTACAGACCTTGCATCAACACAAAATGCAAGTTGCTGTTCAGAAACACAGGGCAGCACTTTTGGCCAATGCTTTTTCCTGCAAGATCTTTCAAAGGATTGCAAAAGTGACTTTGTTTGGCAACTTCTTCAAGGAACAAACAGGAGAGGCTGCTGAGTTTTTAAAGATTTATTGATTTGCTTTCACTTTCCTTTTGGCATCCTTACAGTTATCCCTGCATTCCAGTAAACTCTGAAAATCCAAAAAAATACCAGGGGAAGTTTCTGAATTCTTTCATATTTCTCTCAAAGACTTTCTTGACGTACATACAAGGGACTGGTCTGATAACATACAGAGAAGCAGTGGTTTCCCTCACTGGACATTACAAGACAATGTTATAGACTCCACGTTACTAAAACACTTCTGTTGCCTGGTCATTACAAAGCCTGAAGCTCTTCTAGAGGCTTTTCCCAGTGCAACTTCATTAGATTCCTCTCTGCTCAACTCTCGAGCCTGTCCAGGTCTCACTGAAGGGCAGCAGAGCCTTGTGGTGCCTCAGGCCCTGCTCCCAGTTCTGTCCCATCAGCAAATGCTGAGGGAGCGCTCCGTCCCTTCTGCCAGGACCCTGGGGAATAAGGCAAACAGGGCTGGTCCCAGCACGGCCCCCTGAGCTCACAGCTACCTGAGTTTGGAGCTCCCCTGTCCACTTCTCTGCCCCACTGTCCCTGAGCTGCCTCAGGGGCCTGTTATGGGAGGCAGGGACAAAGCCTTGCTGAAGTTCCAGCTGACAACAACCACTGCTCTCCCCTCACAAGCCCAACCAGGCACTGCAGCACAGGTGGCTATGGGATTGGTCAAGCATGGTTTCCATTCCTGTTATTCCACAGGCTTAGAGATGGCATCCAAGAGGAGCTGTTCTGTCTCCTTTCTGGGGATGGAGCTGAGGCTGATGGGCCTGCAGTTTCCTGGCTCCTTCTTGGTGCCCTTTTGCAAGACTGCAGTGATGTTGGCTTTCCTCCACTGCTCATGCCTCTCTCCGGGGCTGTCTCCTTCCCTGACCTGCTGGCAGAGCGCCCTGTGCCAGAGGCAGGAGCAGAGATTTCCCTTGGCCCCAAAAGGGAAGGCTGGGCTCAGGCCGAGTGTCAGTGCGACCTGACAACGGGAGGAGAAGGCGGGAAGGAGCAGGGCTGACACAGGGCTGAGCAGGGAGTAGAGCCCTCGTGTCTCTGGGCCTACTCTGCAAGCTCCCCGGCCTGTACTTTCTCCACAGAGAGAGGAACAGCACCTCGAAGTGAGCAGGAAACCCGGCCATGGAGCGGGGCTGGGGCTGTCAGCCCTCAGGGACACCGGCCATGGAGCAATACTGGGTCTGTGACACCCCAGGGACACCGGCCATGGAGCAACACTGGGGCCGTGACACCTCAGGGAAACCGGCCATGGAGCGGGGCTGGGGCCGTGACAACTCAGGGACACCGGCCATGGAGCGGGGCTGGGGCCGTGACACCTCAGGGAACTCACCATGGCAGCCACCTCCCGAGATTTTGAAGTACTTGTTTCTTGGTTTAATGCCCTTCCAAGATCAATCTAGCATCTTTGCATATGAGCATGACATACAAGGCTATTTAAAATTGAGTCTGATCCAATCATCAAAGACAATGGATGTTACTTCTAAACTTACCTTTTCATGATTGTCAAACAATATGGAACTTTTCTTATGTCTGACTTAAAATATCCAGAATGCAAAATTCATTCTCAAGACAGGAAAAAAGAAAACAATGAAAATAGGATATAGGCAGTCTTCAAAAGGCACAGAGAAGAAAATAAACATTAGAAAACCTTAGAAAAATTAGGTTTTCTTCTTCATCTTCTCAGTATGTGTTGTTTGAACATTGGTTGTCTCACTTGTCCCTCGCAAAACAAGGCATGTTACAGCTTTATTGTCTCAGTGCTGCATTTCCCCAATCGCTGACTTGCCATTTAAGCTGCGCTTTTTTGGAAATATACAACAAGGGACTCCCTATGGAAGAGAGTTGCACAAGCCTCTGGATTCCTGACTGTTCACCTCTGCCAATGCTCACAGTGTTCTCCTAACACACCTGAGCTTCCTGTCTTTCAGAGAGAGAAAGATTCAGCTAAAGTCAAGCAAACAGGGCAGGGCAGATGGAAACCTTCCCTTGAGATGCTTTTGGGAAGGCCTGCAAGCACCCTGCCTTCCCTTGGAACAGAGGTGGTCACCATGCATGATGTTGCCTGACTTGCCCGAGGTGCCCCTCTATTCCAGAAGGACTTTTGCCCGCTTCATCACTTGTCTGTCCCTCCAGTTCCAGGGCCTCAAACCTGCTCTGCAAGGCACTAAACCTTTCAGTCAGCTGTAAGTTTTCAGAATAAGGCGCTGACTGGGGCTCGAACTAGTTTTTTTAGTCAGGTTGACAATATGTTTTGAGAAGAAGAAGGAGCAGAGAAGGTGTGGAAAATGCATATTATATGATTGGCTTTTCGCAAATATTAAAATTAATACTATATGTGTTATGTTGGAAAGTTACGTTGTATTCATCCTTTTTTTGTAGTGCTATCCTAATCTTTTAAAGTAGTGTGGTGAATATAGTTTTAGGCTACAGAAACTCTGTGATGTAAGATACTTTTTCTAAATAGCTCGTGGAGAGATAACAGTAACAAGACACCAAAACTCTGAGAAAAGAAATGTTGCCTCCTTATTGCGAAGAACTAGACTTTGAGGGACCAAGACAATTGATTTACAAGATGAAGGAGTGGTTGACAAGAACAAGAAAACACTCATTGTTTGAAAAGAATTTTGGCATCATGTATGAGATATATGAATATGCAACAGGCTATTACTTTTAAGGGTTAATCTTTGGTAGCAAAGTGGTGTCTTCTGAGGCAGAGCAGAGCACCCAGACATCTGCAATTCTTTGCTTTTTTAATTGCCCTTTATTGTCCTACCTCTAATTGTCCAAATTAATTTTTCTCTAATTTTTATTCTTATTTTTATAACTAATTTATTACTATTAAACTTTTAAAATTTTAAAGCAAGTGAAATTCTGCATCCTTTGTGTCCACTATCAGTGGGCATCCTTCTTCCCAAGCTTTGTCAACCTCCCTCTGGGTTTGAGATCAGTGAAACGTGCACAGCCTGGAGTCTTGGAAGACAATTCTAGCAACAAGTACTTTGCTTTTCTAACCCCTGGCCATCACTTCGAGCTTGTAGGCTGCTATGTGTGTCACAGGTTAAACGTCTCTTCCTGTTGATCAGGCTTGGAAGTGTGTAAAGCCCAGGCACGACAGGACATGTTTTCTTCAGGAAATGGGACGCAGGGCCCAGTTTGCAACGGGTCCCGGCCCGCGCCTTCCAGAGCGCCAGAAGGTTGGCGGCGCCGTTGCAGGGCTCAGGGCGCCGCCTTGTGGGCGAGAGCCGCCATGACAGCGCGGGCGCCGCGCGGCGGGGCCGGAGGGCGGGAAGGGGCGGGCGGGTGTGAGGGGCGGGGCGGTTCGTGCCCAGAGCCGAGCCCACGCTGTTCCTGGGCGCATTCCCGGCTCGGTGTTGGGAGCGTGCAGGCGCTGCTCGGGCTCTGGGAGAAGCGTGCGGCCGCTGCGGGGTCCCAGCCCTCAGAGCTGGCTGCCGGCCGAGGCTGCAGTGCCAGAGCTGCCGTGCGCCGTGGCAGTGCCAGAGTCCCTGGCAGAGCCGGGCTGGCACTGCCAGCTCCTGAGGGAAGCCCTGCCATGGCAGCGCCGGGGCCGCTCGGCAGAGCCGGGCTGGCAGTGCCGACAGCTGAGGGGAGCCCGGCCATGGCAGCGCCGGGCTGGCAGTGCCGACAGCTGAGGGGAGCCCGGCCATGGCAGCGCCGGGCTGGCAGTGCCGACAGCTGAGGGGAGCCCGGCCATGGCAGCGTCGGGCTGGCAGTGCCGACAGCTGAGGGGAGCCCGGCCATGGCAGCGCCGGGCTGGCAGTGCCGACAGCTGAGGGGAGCCCGGCCATGGCAGCGCCGGGCTGGCAGTGCCGACAGCTGAGGGGAGCCCGGCCATGGCAGCGCCGGGGCCGCTCCTGCCCCGGGGCCGCCCGAAGGAGCGACCTCTGGGACCTGCCGGCAGACTGGCACTGCTTGGCCCTCTTCAGTAGATCGACGGAGTGGCAGCACAGATAGCAAAATATTAAAACATCTGATTTAAAACACCGGAGGGAAACCATTGAATTGAAAAGAAAATGAAGGTGTACCAAAATACTCAGGGCATGAATGGGAAAACTGAAAAGATACAGATTCTAATTATTTATATAATCTCAACTATATCATCAGAATCATGAGGGTGAAAATACCTTCTAAAAGTTTTGACAATAGAATGGTTCAGCTGTGTAGTTTTGCTAGTACATTAAAGTCTTAAAAAGCAGTCAGGTATTCCTTTGTCCAGTGCTATGAATTTAATAATGGGATTTGTTACAGTTGTCCCTCAAATACCCCTCATAAAGAGAGTTGAGTGCTTAGATTCGATGGAAGCCATCCGTTAGTAAATGCAGTGTTGTGGTTTTTAGTAGTGCTGTAGTAAGTAGTTAGTTAAAGAAGTGATCGTTCTGCCAATGGATGCTGATCCCTGATGCGTTCGTGCTGGTTCAATGGAAAGGCAAATTTTTGGTAATAGGCTATTGGAAAACATGTCTTTTCTGCTGGTAGCAGGTACAAACACATTGCTTTTACTGGTAGAAACTGAAGCAACTTGAGATGCCGGCTCCTTCTTCTCCACCTATGTTTAAAGGAGATCCATGCAGGTTAAAACATGAACCAAACCTCGAGGCTCTGGGCCTGTCCTGCAGGCTCACCTGCCTCACCCAACAATCAGCAGAGGAACAGCCAGAGGACCCTGCAGTGTTCCTCAATGCAACAAGGGGAGGAGAAGGTGGGCAGGAGCAGGGCTCACATAGACAGAGAGGATCAGCACCTCAAAGTGACCACATCATTCAAGGGACAGGGACTGACTGATGACAGCTGCCCTGTGAGAAAGCAAGCAGGAGGGCGCTGGTGCCAGGGAGCCAGGTGAGGGCAAAGCAGCCCTGTGACAGCCTGGCCCAGGGGCTCTTGTGGCAGCAGGCAGCGTGGGGATGAGAGCAGAGGCAGGGGGAGGCAGGAGCTGCTCGGCCATGCCGGGGCTGGGAGCCTCCTTCCTGCCCAAGTGGGGCCCAGCTGGGCCAGGGGGCAGCTCCTGGGACAGCCGTGCCCACAATGGCCCCTGCTCTGCAAGGCCTCCAGCCCTGCCCATCAGCCAGGCAGGGACAGAGCAGCCTTGGGGCCGAAGCTGCTGCAGGCCCAGAGCCCCACAGAGCTGCTCGTGCCCCGTGCCATTGGCTCTGTCCCCTGCAGCCTGCATGCTGTGTCGCCGTGCCGAGGCTCAGCCCTGTGCCTCCCCAGGCCCTGGCCGCTGCTCCTGTGCTGCTCCTGCACAGCCCAGAGCACCCACGGGCCCTGCTCAGGCCTCACGCAGACCAGAACCAGCTGGGCTGTGACAGCTCTGCTGCTCTGGGCCCAGCCCTCGGACAAAGCACCGGCCTGTCCCTGGGCTGGGGGCAGTGCCCAGGCTGGGCTTGGCAGAGCCCGTCCGCTCCTGGAGGGCTGTGGGCACTGCTCTGGCCTGGCCTGGCCCGGCCCTGGGCTCCCTTGGCATTCCTGCTTGCCCTTGCCTCCACCAGGGATGGGCTGCAGCTCAATGGCCCCGGCCTGGCCGCACACTCGGGCCTGGAGCCTTCCCGTGGCTCCCCAGGGCACGAGAGCCTCAGCCCCAGCTCCCAAACATGGCCTAACAGGCTTTGCTGATATTGATCCCTGTCAGAGCTTTGAAAGCATTTTCAAAGTAACCTTGTCTGGCAACACTTTCAAGGAACAAACGGGACTCGCTTCTAATCGGTAAAAACTTTATTGGTTTGCTTGCACTTCCTATAGGGTATCCTAATGCTTCCTTTGGCGTTCCAGAAAATAATGAAAATCTAACAAATTCTAAAGAGAAGTTCCTGAATCCACTATGAGGAGAAGTCTCTACATTCACTATCCTTACATACAGTTAAGAAGCTGCTCCTGTAACACACAAAGATGGAGTGGTTAACCTGACTGGACCACACAACATGATGTTTTATACACACCGCTACACTACAAAACTTCTCGTCCCTGTTCATTACAAATTTGAAGCTCTTCTGGAGGTCCTGACTTAATTTTGCATGCACATTCATACCTGCAATCCCTCCCCATGCTCAGCTTTCACCTAGACTTACCAGGGAACAGATGTTCCATACTCACCTCAAGCAATAATCTACGTCTGTCTTCCTAACCCTCCTTTTCTTCACTGACTTCTACTAATCTACAAAATAACTGCGGACCCTCTGCACAAAAGAAACATCCAATTAATAGGCTTAAACACTTGTGATTGTGCAGCTGCTTCTAACAATCACGTCCAACACAGCACTAAAATCAGAAATCAATTCTCACACCCTTCCTATTCTCCTGCCCCCACCACACCTTGGCTCCAGCAGAAATGTTCCCTACTGCAGCCTGGTGTGCTAAGAACAATCAAAGGCAGCAGCACTTTCCCTCAACATGCTGCAATCTGAATTGCACTGAAATTGCAGCTGTTGCATTAGAAGCTCAGCACCAGCACCCCCAGAACTGAGGCCTGAGCTCTCCATTTCAACACACCCTGTAAATCAGGCTGCCTGGAAGATTGTAGGCCGGGAACTGTGTGAACACAGCAGTGCATTTCAGCAGAGTTATGGAATCAATCTCATGGAAGGCACATCCTTTATGCTTGTCTTACGATTCTATTCTACAAAATCTAACCAGCAATTGTTTTGGTGGCCTGTGCAGGTTTTGGGGACTGTGCATGTTTCCTTTGGATGTTGTTTTCTTTGTTTCTAAATACAAAATTCACTGCATTCAGAAGAGAAAGCCCCAGATTCATTAGGACAAAGAACCACAGGGACATATGCGGCTGACAAGAACACTCAACCTTCCTAACGGTAACACCAGAAAGAGAGGAAAAAGACAAAGATGATTTAAATACCTGAAAGGATCCAAACTGTCTATGTAAGCTGTCAAGTGACTAAGTTTTTGGTAAACTCTAAAAGTCCAGATTCCTATTCGGTAATTGTCTGAAAGAAAAGAAAGCCAGAAATTTGCTTGACCTTCATTTTGCCAGGACTTTCTCACAGGATTCTGCCACAACTTGGATCACAAGTGAGGGTGGCAAATTTTGACTAGAAAACTTGGATAACTAGGCAGCATTTTTTCCTCCTCACTGAATTACAGGAAGGGTTTAAAAGGAAAAAAAATATAAAAAATGGTAAAGAAATTCTGTCATACCTCTAAGGCATTCATCATCTTTGGAGAAGAAAAAAAAAACTCTAGCACTTCCTGTGCGTGGTAAAAAAAAGAAACCTAGAAAAGGAAAAAAGGGATTTGAGCATCCTAAATTGTACTATCAAATTCCATGAACACAAGTTAAACCTGTAGTGCTTCAGAGAAATGGCATCCATTGAAAAGCTTTATTCCCTAGGATCCGAGTAGAGCTTTTTATTTTACAAAACCCTCTTTTAAAGAGAAAACTGACTGTGTCTTGGGCTTTTGGCCAAACTCAGTTTGGAGTTGGTCAAACCAAAATGACCCTGTTAGTTTCTTGTGCTCTACTCTTTCTTTCCATATTCACATTCACATCCAATGGGCTGCTGGGAGTTTTGACTCGGTGCAGCACAAACGGTTTTCCAAGACCACTTTCATTGCTCAGAGGTGTGCAATGTCAGTTTCCCATTCCCTGAGTGCTGCTATTAATATTCCCACAGCATCCAACTACTACAGCCATGTAGACAACAAAGAGAAATGCAACTTGCATTTCTTGGTCCTGTTCCATTTCTGTCATCTCAGGCTCATCGTCACCCTCAGAACTGCTGTCCTGGAAACGTGGATCCTCTTGCCACGTGGCTTTTACCGGCTTTATTGTCCCAAGCGCGTGAGGCTCTGCAATGACAGCACCAATAGAGAAAAAAAGCCAAAACCAGATTATTCCTCTACTCGTCGGGAAAAATTCCGCCTTTCACGTGAAATACTTACAGTGGAGAAGAGAGATTTAGGAAGGACAGAATCTGACCCTGCCAGATTTTCTAAGCTACATCTCTGCTCCAGTATTTTCCACTTTGTTCCAGGGATCCCTTATGTATTCTTAAACATTTCTCATTGCATTCAGAAGACACTGAATACCTTCTCAGTTCAGCACAAGTCTGGGGGGCTCGTTGCTTTGTGCTGTTGTGTTGGGTTTTTTAATATTTTGGATAACTTCACGGGGTTTCTTTTCTCTCCTACATGACTGGGACTCGAGTTAATGTTGTTTCATCTTCATTTCAGACGGCCCCAATTTACCTAAGGTTAGGACACCCCAATGATCATGTGTCATTCCATTTCCTTTTTCTAAAGGTCCAAGAGTAGAATTCAGTAACAAACAGAATGTTCATGGATCTTGGGGCCAGCTCTCGGACTTTGCTCCTCCCTCTACATTAGCGCACATTTCCTTAAAAGCCTTGTGAGGTCCTATGAAACTTGATATGACTGGTGTGTCACCTTTTTCCCTGTTTGAGGAATTCAGGGCATGAGAACAAGCTTTTTCACCACTCAGCCAAAACCCCAATGCCTTCTCAAAGCATGCCTTTCAGAATTCCTGAGATGCAAGCATGAGGCACCTCTCATTAATCTACCACAGCCCCGGCAAGCAGAAATGAAGATCAAAATGCTTCTGCCTAATTACTGACTTCTGTTGCTGAAAATCCCCTGCATCCTGACCTTCTTTACACCATATTGCCCTACAGTGCCTGCCAGAAGCTCTTCCTTAGCAATGGCACTGTTAGAAGGGTTCTGCTGTTACCTTCTTTGATGCCCAACTCCTCTGTGCCTCCAAAGAAGGAAAACTTGAAAGAACTCGTCTCCTGAGTTGCGTCGTCCTCAGGCAAAGGTCCCAAATGGTCGTCTGGGGCAGAGTCCTGTGCATCCTCTTTGTCCCAGGGTTTTTCCTCAGTCTCTTCTGGTTTGTTCTTCGAAGGTCTTTCAAAGAACAAACCAGAATAGACGGAGGAAATACCGTCTATTCTGGTTTGTTCTTTGAAAGGCCTCTTTCAAATACGCAGCAATGCTGTAGAAGTTGTCTTCAGACACTTGAGGCAGTGTCTCACTCTCTTTCTTCTTTTTTTGGCTTTACTGAAATGAGATTGTTCAAGGATAGCAACACAGCACGCGTCCTTTTCAGACACAGCTTCCCTAAGAGCCACCTTGCTCTGAATGTCTCCCTAAGCATATCCAAGCCCATTAAGGAGTGCTTCATTATCAAGGGTAAGCACTGGGGAGACATCTGAGGTTGGAGTGTAAAGGCAGGAACAAGAGTCCTTTTTAATTAGCCACATCCTTAAGTGACTTTTCACTGGCTACACGGTTACACAGAAATCAAGGTATTTAGCACAGACTTCTTCCTGCCAGTAGAAACATCAAGAGCTAATCGGGTTTGCTCACAGAGCTGCACAGCTCAGGGTCCCTGCACTGACCATTCTCACCTTCACTTCCGGCAAGGAACACACGGCCTCGAAAGAAAAGAGGACGGAGCTACGTGCTGCTGTTGGAGGTCCCAGTTGAGGTCCGACGTCGCTGGTGGGAGCGGCTGCTCCTGCGCGATGTCCCCGACCACGTCCCCCTACGCCTGGGCCTCTCAGCACTGGCTGCTGTCCTCCTGCTCCTGTCCTGGCGACTCCTGGACCGCACAGTTTGAGTCGAGGCCCGGCGCTGCTGGCGGGAGCGGCTGCGTCTGGGGGGCGTCCCCGATGATGTGTCCCTCCGCCTGGGCCTCTCAGCCCTTGGCCTTGTCCTGCTGCTGCTGCCACGGCGACTCCTGGAGCGGACAGGTGGACTCTGGGCCCAGCCTTGCTGGCGGGAGCGCCTGCGTCTGGGGGATGGCCCTGACCATGTCCCCCTACGCCTGGGCCTCTCAGCCCTTTGCCCTGTCCCACTGCTTCTGTCACAGACACTCCTGGAGCGGACAGGTGGACTCTGGGCCCAGCCTTGCTGGCGGGAGCGCCTGCGTCTGGGGGATGGCCCTGACCATGTCTCCCTTCGCCTGGGCCTCTCAGCCCTTTGCCCTGTCCCACTGCTCCTGTCACAGACACTCCTGGAGCGGACAGGTGGACTCTGGGCCCAGCCTTGCTGGCGGGAGCGCCTGCGTCTGGGGGATGGCCCTGACCATGTCCCCCTACGCCTGGGCCTCTCAGCCCTTGGCCCTGTCCCACTGCTCCTGTCACGGGGACTCCTGGACCGGACAGGTGGACTCTGGGCACGACTTTGCCGGCGAGAGCTGCTTCGCCTGCGGCTGGGCCCAGCACGTCTGGAACGGACCCTGTCCTCAGGGTCCGGGGACGTGCTGCGTGTTGCCCTTGATCTGCTGATGCTGCTGGTGTCCAGTGAGGAAGACGGCAGCGCCTGCTGCCGTGCTGCGTGGTGGGGCCTGCTGTGGCTGCCCGTCTCTGGAGATGGAGACGGGGAAACCAGCACCAATGGCACAGGGCTGTGGGAGCTGGGGCTGATGGCCTCAGATTCTGACCAGCCACGAGCAGATTGTCGTCCTGACTGTCTGGCCGGCCTGGGGCCATTGAGCTCTGTCTCATCCCGGGCGGCTGTAAGGGCAAGCAGAAATGTCAAAGATTGCCCAGGCCCCGGCCAGGCCAGGCCAGAGCAGTGCCCCCAGCCCAGGGACACCGGGGACTTTGACTCGTACATGTTCCGAGCCCAGCACAGCTGTCACACTCCCATCTCTGTGTGCTGTTCCTCAGGCCAGAGCAGCGCCTGTGGGTGCCCTCAGCAGCACAGGAGGAGCACAGGAGCAATTGCCAGGGCCTGGGGAGGCAAACAGGCTCATAGCACTGGAACAAAGTGTACCAGCACGTGGTTGTCTGGCCAAGCGCTTCTGGTTCTTCCCGCTTTGAGTGCTCGCCGAGACACAGGTTCCTTGCAGAGCCCCAGGTGCAGCTTCCCAACTTACCCCTGTTCCTCTGCCTCCTCCCTGCCCCCAGGGTAAAGGCAATCCCTGGCGTTGCACTGGCCATGCCTCACTCCTAGATCTGCGAAGGCATCGTCGTCCTCCCATGTTGGGTCTCTGATGGAGAAAGGAAGAGATGAAGAATTTCTGCTGCCGTACCCTCATGGAGATCCAAGGTGTCCCAGCTCTTTCTCCAGAGCTTTTCCAAGTTGGGGGTGAAGCTGAAGCCCAGACTGACGGGAAAGGGCAGGGCCAGGGCTCCTGGGGCAGGGCCTGGCACAGCACAGCACTTGCACCCTCCTGCCTGTTGGTCCAGGCAGAAGGACACCAACCTGAAGGGGACTCGGATCCCCAAGATGAGCATTTCAAAAGGGAATTCCTCACTGTCTCTGCACAGGGGGCACTGGAAATACAAAGCACCAGCGCACAAGGCCTGTCCCTGCAGGGCAAACAGAGGCAGGGTGAGCGAGGCCCTGCTGCTGCTGCTGAGCACCTGCTGTGCCCCGGGGCTGAGCGAAGGGCTCCTACCTGGATGCAGTCCCTGTGGAACCAGGCCCTTTTGCACGTTGGGCACACCAGGGTTGTGAAGGTCTTTCTGTCCTCCACAGGCTCCAGGCAGATGAGGCAAATGGTGTCTGGCTCAGGAGTCGCCTCCACCTTCTGCTCTGGACGGTGCTCAGGGCAGAAGGACCTGGAGGAAAATGGATGGGGAAAGTGAGAAATGCTGGATCATTCCCCAGGGGTGGCCATAAAGAGAGATGAGGTACCTGAACGGAGTGATGTATACATTGACACAGCCGCCCTCCTTGGCACAGGGCAGGTGGAACCATCTGTCACAGTCCGGCACACAGCACATGATGGTTGCCCCGCTCTGGCCGCAGACGCAGCAGCGCTGGAAAGAGCCAAGCAGCCGCGTCAGCAGCAGCAGCAGCCTCGAGGCCTCCCCGGGCAGCCGCAGGGCTCCGGGCAGGGCACAGGACGTGGCCGCTGCCGGCTCCCAGCCCACAGAGCCGCCTGCTGGAGGAGGGAGGCTCCTGTGCCAGGGCCTCTGTGCCACAGCTGCTGGGAGCCAGACTTTGTCCCGGCTGCTGGGCCGGCCTTTCTTTCCTGCTGTCTGGGCTAAGCTCTGGCAAACCTCACCAGGCACAAAGCTCCCTGCTCTTGTCAGGCTCTCACCTTCTGTGCTGCCCGACAGGCCGCAATTTGGAGATCCCGTGCGAGAAAGCCTATGAGTCCATCGTAGCAGTTCTCATGCCGAAATAGAAGAGTGGCGAAAAACTGCAGGCAAGGGGAGGAGCTGATGAGGAGAGAGCGGCAGGAGCTGCCCATTGCAATGGTGGAGGGAACACCGGAGCCACTCACCATGCAGAATCTGTGAGCACAGAATGCACCCATCTGCAGTTTGTCACCGCACATGTCCGGGTCAGCCTCGGCACGGCGACACAGCATGCAGGCTGCAGGGGACAGAGCCAATGGCACGGGGCACGAGCAGCACTGCGGGGCTCAGAGCCTGCAGCAGCATCAGCCCCGAGGCTGCTCTGTCCCTGCCTGGCTGATGGGCAGGGCTGGAGGCCTTGCAGAGCAGGGGCCATTGTGGGCACGGCTGTCCCAGGAGCTGCCCCCTGGCCCAGCTGGGCCCCACTTGGGCAGGAAGGAGGCTCCCAGCCCCGGCATGGCCGAACAGCTCCTGCCTCCCCCTGCCTCTGCTCTGATACCCACACTGCCTGCTGCCACAAGAGCCCCTGGGCCAGGCTGTCACAGGGCTGCTTTGCCCTCACCTGGCTCCTTGGCACCAGGGCCCTCCTGCTTGCTGTCAGACATGGCGGCTTTCTCTCCTGCGTCGCAGTCCTCGAGGGACGTTGTCGCTGCGAGGTGCAGATACTCTCTGTCTAAGGGAGAAAGAAGGGGGGGGAGTTTGCAGAACAGGCCCAGAACCACGAGGCTCTACTCCCTGCTCAGGCCTGCGTGAGCCCTGCTCCTGTCCGCTTTCTCCTCCCGTCGTCGCGCTGAGGAACACCGCAGTGTCCTGGCTGTTCCTCCGCTGATACTGGGAAGGGAGAGGCAGGTGAGGCTGCAGCACAGGCCCAGAGCCCCGAGGTGTGGGGCCCCTCTGGTCCCTGGGCAGCCACGTCCCCACCCTACCTTCTCCTCCCGGTGTCAGGTCGCACTGACGCTCGACCTGAGCCCAGCGTCCCCTTTTGTGGCCTTGGTGGCACAGGTCACAATGGCCACTTTGACATCAGAGCCGTGTACCCAAAATCGGGGCAGCCATGGCCTCAGGTCCCTGGCAACCACTTGTGGCGGCCCCCTCGGGCACCGAGCTTCTGAGATGGGTCCGAGCGTTTGCTCAGGGTGGAAGCACGGCCGGGAATCCGGCAGCAAGTGCAGAGTCAAATGCCAGGCCCTGGGGCAGCCAGCCAGGGTGGCACTGTGGGCAGGCAGGTGCTGTTCAGGCACTGCCACGCCAGGGCTCTGGCCCCGGCCAAGGGCAATCTCTGCTCCTGCCCCTGGCAGGCGGTGGCCCAGAGAGCCCGTGCGGAGTCAGCTGCACTGCAGGGATTCAAACCCTGCTCTAGATGAACTGATGTTTTCCTCAACACCTGTCTGCAGAAAAATAAGATGAACCTGATTTGATGCTGCTGCTGATCACCATTGGGTACTGGAGATAAACCTGGACACCACCACAGCTGCCTCCAGACCTCAGTTATCTGTCATCCTATGAACTAACAACTTTCACATTTCATATAAATGGAAAAATTAAACTTCTGAGAAAGGTCATCTTTTATACTGACTCAGTGGAAAGACACAAAATGCACTGAGAATTTTGTGTGTACATTTGACAGGAGAGCTTGCAACTGTCCTCAACTCAAGTCAAATACAGGAGGATGCTTTTCCTACATTATATAAACATTGCCAGTTTGGTCCGTGCTTTCCTACTAGAAAATACGTTGGAAAAATTCAGCAAGAGAAGCACAAACAATTCTTGTCAGTTTTTCTCTTTCGTGTCTTTGCAAACATGCTCCTGGAAATTCAGATCCATGACTTCTAGAACAATCAGTGGCATCTCTGGGAAGCAGGGCAGGGGCTGACAGGCAGGGACACCCTGCAGCTGCCTGATGCTGGGGCAGCAGGAGTTTGTCCATTTTCCTGTCTCCATGGCAGAGCCACCTTGGCTGGGAAACGATCCCTTCACTGCTCTAGGAGGGAGGCACAGCCAGTGCAATGCCAGGGAGTGCCTTTGCCCTGGAGGCAGGGAGGAGGCAGAGGGGGAAGTTGGGAAGCTGCACCCGGGGCTCTGCAGGGCTCCCGGCCAGGGCTCGAAGCACAAGGAGCCAGAAGAGCTTGGCCGGACAATCCTGAGCTCTGGACACCTTGTCCTCAGCACCGGGAACCCGTTTGCTTCTCCAGGCCCTGGGCACTGCTCCCGTGCTGCTCATGCAAGTTACACACAGACACAGAGCTACCTGCTCTGTCTCAACCCTCTTCAGCACTGGACAGCACAACACAGTAACATGTTCTCTTCAGTACATGGTCTAATTATTAATAGTCCTGCAAAGACTCTCATTCAAAGCATACACACACAAAAACCCAAGCCCTGGTACACACCTTGCATCAAGCCCTGGTACAGACCTTGCATCAACACAAAATGCAAGTTGCTGTTCAGAAACACAGGGCAGCACTTTTGGCCAATGCTTTTTCCTGCAAGATCTTTCAAAGGATTGCAAAAGTGACTTTGTTTGGCAACTTCTTCAAGGAACAAACAGGAGAGGCTTCTGAGTTTTTAAAGATTTATTGATTTGCTTTCACTTTCCTTTTGGCATCCTTACACTTATCCCTGCATTCCAGTAAACTGTGAAAATCCAAAAAAATACCAGGGGAAGTTTCTGAATTCTTTCATATTTCTCTCAAAGACTTTCTTGACGTACATACAAGGGACTGGTCAGATAACATACAGAGAAGCAGTGGTTTCCCTCACTGGACATTACAAGACAATGTTATAGACTCCACGTTACTAAAACACTTGTGTTGCCTGGTCATTACAAAGCCTGAAGCTCTTCTAGAGGCTTTTCCCAGTGCAACTTCATTAGGTTCCTCTCTGCTCAACTCTCGAGCCTGTCCAGGTCTCACTGAAGGGCAGCAGAGCCTTGTGGTGCCTCAGGCCCTGCTCCCAGTTCTGTCCCATCAGCAAATGCTGAGGGAGCGCTCCGTCCCTTCTGCCAGGACCCTGGGGAATAAGGCAAACAGGGCTGGTCCCAGCACAGCCCCTTGAGATCACAGCTACCTGAGTTTGGACCTCCCCTGTCCACTCTTCTGCCCCACTGTCCCTGAGCTGCCTCAGGGGCCTGTTATGGGAGGCAGGGACAAAGCCTTGCTGAAGTTCCAGCTGACAACAACCACTGCTCTCCCCTCACAAGCCCAACCAGGCACTGCAGCACAGGTGGCTATGGGATGGGTCAAGCATGGTTTCCATTCCTGTTATTCCACAGGCTTAGAGATGGCATCCAAGAGGAGCTGTTCTGTCTCCTTTCTGGGGATGGAGCTGAGGCTGATGGGCCTGCAGTTTCCTGGCTCCTTCTTGGTGCCCTTTTGCAAGACTGCAGTGATGTTGGCTTTCCTCCACTGCTCATGCCTCTCTCCGGGGCTGTCTCCTTCCCTGACCTGCTGGCAGCGTGCCCTGTGCCAGAGGCAGGAGCAGAGATTTCCCTTGGCCCCAAAAGGGAACGCTGGGCTCAGGCCGAGTGTCAGTGCGACCTGACAACGGGAGGAGAAGGCGGGAAGGAGCAGGGCTGACACAGGGCTGAGCAGCGACTAGAGCCCTCGTGTCTCTGGGCCTACTCTGCAAGCTCCCTGGCCTGTACTTTCTCCACAGAGAGAGGAACAGCACCTCGAAGTGAGCAGGAAACCCGGCCATGGAGCGGGGCTGGGGCTGTCAGCCCTCAGGGACACCGGACATGGAGCAAGACTGGGTCTGTGACACCTCAGGGACACCGGCCATGGAGCGGGGCTGGGGCTGTGACACCTCAGGGAAACCGGCCATGGAGCGGGGCTGGGGCTGTGACACCTCAGGGAAACCGGCCATGGAGTGGGGCTGGGACTGTGACACCTCAGGGAACTCACCATGGCAGCCACCTCCCGAGGTTTTGAAGTACTTGTTTCTTGGTTTAATGCCCTTCCAAGATCAATCTAGCATCTTTGCATATGAGCAGGACATACAAGGCTATTTAAAATTGAGTCTGATCCAATCATCAAAGACAATGGATGTTACCTCTAAACTTACCTTTTCATGATTTTCATACAAAATGGAACTTTTCTTATGTCTGACTTAAAATATCCAGAATGCAAAATTCATTCTCAAGACAGGAAAAAAGAAAACAATGAAAATAGGATATAGGCAGTCTTCAAAAGGCACAGAGAAGAAAATAAACATTAGAAAACCTTAGAAAAATTAGGTTTTCTTCTTCATCTTCTCAGTATGTGTTGTTTGAACATTGGTTGTCTGACTTGTCCCTCCCAAAACAAGGCATGTTACAGCTTTATTGTCTCAGTGCTGCATTTCCCCAATCGCTGACTTGCCATTTAGGCTCTGCTTTATTGGAAATATACAACAAGGGACTCTCTATGGAAGACAGTTGCACAAGCCTCTGGATTCCTGACCGTTCACCTCTGCCAATGCTCACAGTATTCTCCTAACACACCTGAACTTCCTGTCTTTCAGAGAGAGAAAGATTCAGCTAAAGTCAAGCAAACAGGGCAGGGCAGATGGAAACCTTCCCTTGAGATGCTTTTGGGAAGGCCTGCAAGCACCCTGCCTTCCCTTGGAACAGAGGTGGTCACCATGCATGGTGTTGCCTGACTTGCCCGAGGTGCCCCTCTATTCCAGAAGGACTTTTGCCCACTTCATCACTTGTCTGTCCCTCCAGTTCCAGGGCCTCAAACCTGCTCTGTAAGGCACTAAACCTTTTAGTCAGCTATAAGTTTTCAGAATAAGGCACTGACCGTGGCTCGAACTAGTTTTTTAGTCAGGTTGACAATATGTTTTGAGAAGAAGAAGGAGCAGAGAAGGTGTGGAAAATGCATATTATATGATTGGCTTTTCGCAAATATTAAAATTAATACTATATGTGTTATGTTGGAAAGTTATGTTGTATTCATCCTTTTTTTGTAGTGCTATCCTAATCTTTTAAAGTAGTGTGGTGAATATAGTTTTAGGCTACAGAAACTCTGTGATGTAAGATACTTTTTCTAAATAGCTCGTGGAGAGATAACAGTAACAAGACACCAAAACTCTGAGAAAAGAAATGTTGCCTCCTTATCGGGAAGAACCAGACTTTGAGGGACCAAGACAATTGATTTGCAAGATGAAGGAGGGGTTGACAAGAACAAGAAAACACTCATTGTTTGAAAATAATTTTGGCATCATGTATGAGATATATGAATATGCAACAGGCTATTACTTTTAAGGGTTAATCCTTTGTTAGCAAAGTGGTGTCTTCTGAGGCAGAGCAGAGCACCCAGACATCTGCTTTTTTAATTGCCCTTTATTGTCCTACCTCTAATTGTCCAAATTAATTTTTCTCTAATTTTTATTCTTATTTTTATAACTAATTTATTACTATTAAACTTTCAAAATTTTAAAGCAAGTGAAATTCTGCATCCTTTGTGTCCACTATCAGTGGGCATCCTTCTTCCCAAGCTTTGTCAACCTCCCTCTGGGTTTGAGATCAGTGAAACGTGCCCAGCCTGGAGTCTTGGAAGACAATTCTAGCAACAAGTACTTTGCTTTTCTAACCCCTGGCCATCACTTCGAGCTTGTAGGCTGCTATGTGTGTCACAGGTTAAACGTCTCTTCCTGTTGATCAGGCTTGGAAGTGTGTAAAGCCCAGGCACGACAGGACATGTTTTCTTCAGGAAATGGGACGTAGGGCCCAGTTTGCAACGGGTCCCGGCCCGCGCCTTCCAGAGCGCCAGAAGGTTGGCGGCGCCGTTGCAGGGCTCAGGGCGCCGCCTTGTGGGCGAGAGCCGCCATGACAGCGCGGGCGCCGCGCGGCGGGGCCGGAGGGCGGGAAGGGGCGGGCGGGTGTGAGGGGCGGGGCGGTTCGTGCCCAGAGCCGAGCCCACGCTGTTCCTGGGCGCATTCCCGGCTCGGTGTTGGGAGCGTGCAGGCGCTGCTCGGGCTCTGGGAGAAGCGTGCGGCCGCTGCGGGGTCCCAGCCCTCAGAGCTGGCTGCCGGCCGAGGCTGCAGTGCCAGAGCTGCCGTGCGCCGTGGCAGTGCCAGAGTCCCTGGCAGAGCCGGGCTGGCACTGCCAGCTCCTGAGGGAAGCCCTGCCATGGCCGCGCCGGGGCCGCTCGGCAGAGCCGGGCTGGCAGTGCCGACAGCTGAGGGGAGCCCGGCCATGGCAGCGCCGGGCTGGCAGTGCCGACAGCTGAGGGGAGCCCGGCCATGGCAGCGCCGGGCTGGCAGTGCCGACAGCTGAGGGGAGCCCGGCCATGGCAGCGCCGGGGCCGCTCCTGCCCCGGGGCCGCCCGAAGGAGCGACCTCTGGGACCTGCCGGCAGACTGGCACTGCTTGGCCCTCTTCAGTAGATCGACGGAGTGGCAGCACAGATAGCAAAATATTAAAACATCTGATTTAAAACACCGGAGGGAAACCATTGAATTGAAAAGAAAATGGAGGTGTACCAAAATACTCAGGGCATGAATGGGAAAACTGAAAAGATACAGATTCTAATTATTTATATAATCTCAACTATATCATCAGAATCATGAGGGTGAAAATACCTTCTAAAAGTTTTGACAATAGAATGGTTCAGCTGTGTAGTTTTGCTAGTACATTAAAGTCTTAAAAAGCAGTCAGGTATTCCTTTGTCCAGTGCTATGAATTTAATAATGGGATTTGTTACAGTTGTCCCTCAAATACCCCTCATAAAGAGAGTTGAGTGCTTAGATTCGATGGAAGCCATCCGTTAGTAAATGCAGTGTTGTGGTTTTTAGTAGTTCTGTAGTAAGTAGTTAGTTAAAGAAGTGATCGTTCTGCCAATGGATGCTGATCCCTGATGCGTTCATGCTGGTTCAATGGAAAGGCAAATTTTTGGTAATAGACTACTGGAAAACGTCTTTTCTGCTGGTAGCAGGTACAAACACATTGCTTTTACTGGTAGAAACTGAAGCAACTTGAGATGCCTGCTCCTTCTTCTCCACCTATGTTTAAAGGAGATCCATGCAGGTTAAAACATGAACCAAACCTCGAGGCTCTGGGCCTGTCCTGCAGGCTCACCTGCCTCACCCAACAATCAGCAGAGGAACAGCCAGAGGACCCTGCAGTGTTCCTCAATGCAACAAGGGGAGGAGAAGGTGGGCAGGAGCAGCGCTCACATAGACAGAGAGTATCAGCACCTCAAAGTGACCACATCATTCAAGGGACAGGGACTGACTGCTGACAGCTGCCCTGTGAGACAGCAAGCAGGAGGGCCCTGGTGCCAGGGAGCCAGGTGAGGGCAAAGCAGCCCTGTGACAGCCTGGCCCAGGGGCTCTTGTGGCAGCAGGCAGCGTGGCGATGAGAGCAGAGGCAGGGGGAGGCAGGAGCTGCTCGGCCATGCTGGGGCTGGGAGCCTCCTTCCTGCCCAAGTGGGGCCCAGCTGGGCCAGGGGGCAGCTCCTGGGACAGCCGTGCCCACAATGGCCCCTGCTCTGCAAGGCCTCCAGCCCTGCCCATCAGCCAGGCAGGGACAGAGCAGCCTCGGGGCCGAAGCTGCTGCAGGCCCAGAGCCCCACAGAGCTGCTCGTGCCCTGTGCCATTGGCTCTGTCCCCTGCAGCCTGCATGCTGTGTCGCCGTGCCGAGGCTCAGCCCTGTGCCTCCCCAGGCCCTGGGCGCTGCTCCTGTGCTGCTCCTGCACAGCCCAGAGCACCCACGGGCCCTGCTCAGGCCTCACGCAGACCAGAACCAGCTGGGGTGTGACAGCTCTGCTGCTCTGGGCCCAGCCCTCGGACAAAGCACCCGCCTGTCCCTGGGCTGGGGGCAGTGCCCAGGCTGGGCTTGGCAGAGCCCGTCCGCTCCTGGAGGGCTGTGGGCACTGCTCTGGCCTGGCCTGGCCTGGCCCTGGGCTCCCTTGGCATTCCTGCTTGCCCTTGCCTCCACCAGGGATGGGCTGCAGCTCAATGGCCCCGGCCTGGCCGCACACTCGGGCCTGGAGCCTTCCCGTGGCTCCCCAGGGCACGAGAGCCTCAGCCCCAGCTCCCAAACACGGCCTAACAGGCTTTGCTGATATTGATCCCTGTCAGAGCTTTGAAAGCATTTTCAAAGTAACCTTGTCTGGCAACACTTTCAAGGAACAAACGGGACTCGCTTCTAATCGGTAAAAACTTTATTGGTTTGCTTGCACTTCCTATAGGGTATCCTAATGCTTCCTTTGGCGTTCCAGAAAATAATGAAAATCTAACAAATTCTAAAGAGAAGTTCCTGAATCCACTATGAGGAGAAGTCTCTACATTCACTATCCTTACATACAGTTAAGAAGCTGCTCCTGTAACACACAAAGATGGAGTGGTTAACCTGACTGGACCACACAACATGATGTTTCATACACACCGCTACACTACAAAACTTCTCGTCCCTGTTCATTACAAATTTGAAGCTCTTCTCGAGGTCCTGACTTAATTTTGCATGCACATTCATACCTGCAATCCCTCCCCATGCTCAGCTTTCACCTAGACTTACCAGGGAACAGATGTTCCATACTCACCTCAGGCAATAATCTACGTCTGTCTTCCTAACCCTCTTTTTCTTCACTGACTTCTACTAATCTACAAAATAACTGCGGACCCTCTGCACAAAAGAAACATCCAATTAATAGGCTTAAACACTTGTGATTGTGCAGCTGCTTCTAACAATCACGTCCAACACAGCACTAAAATCAGAAATCAATTCTCACACCCTTCCTATTCTCCTGCCCCCACCACACCTTGGCTCCAGCAGAAATGTTCCCTACTGCAGCCTGGTGTGCTAAGAACAATCAAAGGCAGCAGCACTTTCCCTCAACATGCTGCAATCTGAATTGCACTGAAATTGCAGCTGTTGCATTAGAAGCTCAGCACCAGCACCCCCAGAACTGAGGCCTGAGCTCTCCATTTCAACACACCCTGTAAATCAGGCTGCCTGGAAGATTGTAGGCCGGGAACTGTGTGAACACAGCAGTGCATTTCAGCAGAGTTATGGAATCAATCTCATGGAAGGCACATCCTTTATGCTTGTCTTACGATTCTATTCTACAAAATCTAACCAGCAATTGTTTTGGTGGCCTGTGCAGGTTTTGGGGACTGTGCATGTTTCCTTTGGATGTTGTTTTCTTTGTTTCTAAATACAAAATTCACTGCATTCAGAAGAGAAAGCCCCAGATTCATTAGGACAAAGAACCACAGGGACATATGCGGCTGACAAGAACACTCAACCTTCTTAACGGTAACACCAGAAAGAGAGGAAAAAGACAAAGATGATTTAAATACCTGAAAGGATCCAAACTGTCTATGTAAGCTGTCAAGTGACTAAGTTTTTGGTAAACTCTAAAAGTCCAGATTCCTATTCGGTAATTGTCTGAAAGAAAAGAAAGCCAGAAATTTGCTTGACCTTCATTTTGCCAGGACTTTCTCACAGGATTCTGCCACAACTTGGATCACAAGTGAGGGTGGCAAATTTTGACTAGAAAACTTGGATAACTAGGCAGCATTTTTTTCCTCCTCACTGAATTACAGGAAGGGTTTAAAAGGAAAAAAAAATATAAAAAATGGTAAAGAAATTCTGTCATACCTCTAAGGCGTTCATCATCTTTGGAGAAGAAAAAAAAAACTCTAGCACTTCCTGTGCGTGGTAAAAAAAAGAAACCTAGAAAAGGAAAAAAGGGATTTGAGCATCCTAAATTGTACTATCAAATTCCATGAACACAAGTTAAACCTGTAGTGCTTCAGAGAAATGGCATCCATTGAAAAGCTTTATTCCCTAGGATCCGAGTAGAGCTTTTTATTTTACAAAACCCTCTTTTAAAGAGAAAACTGACTGTGTCTTGGGCTTTTGGCCAAACTCAGTTTGGAGTTGGCCAAACCAAAATGACCCTGTTAGTTTCTCGTGCTCTACTCTTTCTTTCCATATTCACATTCACATCCAATGGGCTGCTGGGAGTTTTGACTCGGTGCAGCACAAACGGTTTTCCAAGACCACTTTCATTGCTCAGAGGTGTGCAATGTCAGTTTCCCATTCCCTGAGTGCTGCTATTAATATTCCCACAGCATCCAACTACTACAGCCATGTAGACAACAAAGAGAAATGCAACTTGCATTTCTTGGTCCTGTTCCATTTCTGTCATCTCAGGCTCATCGTCACCCTCAGAACTGCTGTCCTGGAAACGTGGATCCTCTTGCCACGTGGCTTTTACCGGCTTTATTGTCCCAAGCGCGTGAGGCTCTGCAATGACAGCACCAATAGAGAAAAAAGCCAAAACCAGATTATTCCTCTACCCGTCGGGAAAAATTCCTCCTTTCACGTGAAATACTTACAGTGGAGAAGAGAGATTTAGGAAGGACAGAATCTGACCCTGCCAGATTTTCTAAGCTACATCTCTGCTCTAGTATTTTCCACTTTGTTCCAGGGATCCCTTATGTATTCTTAAACATTTCTCATTGCATTCAGAAGACACTGAATACCTTCTCAGTTCAGCACAAGTCTGGGGGGCTCGTTGCTTTGTGCTGTTGTGTTGGGTTTTTTAATATTTTGGATAACTTCACGGGGTTTCTTTTCTCTCCTACATGACTGGGACTCGAGTTAATGTTGTTTCATCTTCATTTCAGACGGCCCCAATTTACCTAAGGTTAGGACACCCCAATGATCATGTGTCATTCCATTTCCTTTTTCTAAAGGTCCAAGAGTAGAATTCAGTAACAAACAGAATGTTCATGGATCTTGGGGCCAGCTCTCGGACTTTGCTCCTCCCTCTACATTAGCGCACATTTCCTTAAAAGCCTTGTGAGGTCCTATGAAACTTGATATGACTGGTGTGTCACCTTTTTCCCTGTTTGAGGAATTCAGGGCATGAGAACAAGCTTTTTCACCACTCAGCCAAAACCCCAATGCCTTCTCAAAGCATGCCTTTCAGAATTCCTGAGATGCAAGCATGAGGCACCTCTCATTAATCTACCACAGCCCCGGCAAGCAGAAATGAAGATCAAAATGCTTCTGCCTAATTACTGACTTCTGTTGCTGAAAATCCCCTGCATCCTGACCTTCTTTACACCATATTGCCCTACAGTGCCTGCCAGAAACTCTTCCTTAGCAATGGCACTGTTAGAAGGGTTCTGCTGTTACCTTCTTTGATGCCCAACTCCTCTGTGCCTCCAAAGAAGGAAAACTTGAAAGAACTCGTCTCCTGAGTTGCGTCGTCCTCAGGCAAAGGTCCCAAATGGTCGTCTGGGGCAGAGTCCTGTGCATCCTCTTTGTCCCAGGGTTTTTCCTCAGTCTCTTCTGGTTTGTTCTTCGAAGGTCTTTCAAAGAACAAACCAGAATAGACGGAGGAAATACCGTCTATTCTGGTTTGTTCTTTGAAAGGCCTCTTTCAAATACGCAGCAATGCTGTAGAAGTTGTCTTCAGACACTTGAGGCAGTGTCTCACTCTCTTTCTTCTTTTTTTGGCTTTACTGAAATGAGATTGTTCAAGGATAGCAACACAGCACACGTCCTTTTCAGACACAGCTTCCCTAAGAGCCACCTTGCTCTGAATGTCTCCCTAAGCATATCCAAGCCCATTAAGGAGTGCTTCATTATCAAGGGTAAGCACTGGGGAGACATCTGAGGTTGGAGTGTAAAGGCAGGAACAAGAGTCCTTTTTAATTAGCCACATCCTTAAGTGACTTTTCACTGGCTACACGGTTACACAGAAATCAAGGTATTTAGCACAGACTTCTTCCTGCCAGTAGAAACATCAAGAGCTAATCGGGTTTGCTCACAGAGCTGCACAGCTCAGGGTCCCTGCACTGACCGTTCTCACCTTCACTTCCGGCAAGGAACACACGGCCTCGAAAGAAAAGAGGACGGAGCTACGTGCTGCTGTTGGAGGTCCCAGTTGAGGTCCGACGTCGCTGGTGGGAGCGGCTGCTCCTGCGCGATGTCCCCGACCACGTCCCCCTGCGCCTGGGCCTCTCAGCACTGGCTGCTGTCCTCCTGCTCCTGTCCTGGCGACTCCTGGACCGCAGAGTTTGAGTCGAGGCCCGGCGCTGCTGGCGGGAGCGGCTGCGTCTGGGGGGCGTCCCCGATGATGTGTCCCTCCGCCTGGGCCTCTCAGCCCTTGGCCTTGTCCTGCTGCTGCTGCCACGGCGACTCCTGGAGCGGACAGGTGGACTCTGGGCCCAGCCTTGCTGGCGGGAGCGCCTGCGTCTGGGGGATGGCCCTGACCATGTCCCCCTACGCCTGGGCCTCTCAGCCCTTTGCCCTGTCCCACTGCTCCTGTCACAGACACTCCTGGAGCGGACAGGTGGACTCTGGGCCCAGCCTTGCTGGCGGGAGCGCCTGCGTCTGGGGGATGGCCCTGGCCATGTCTCCCTTCGCCTGGGCCTCTCAGACCTTGGCCCTGTCCCACTGCTCCTGTCACAGACACTCCTGGAGCGGACAGGTGGACTCTGGGCCCAGCCTTGCTGGCGGGAGCGCCTGCGTCTGGAGGATGGCCCTGACCATGTCTCCCTCCGCCTGGGCCTCTCAGACCTTGGCCCTGTCCCACTGCTCCTGTCACGGGGACTCCTGGACCGGACAGGTGGACTCTGGGCACGACTTTGCCGGCGAGAGCAGCTTCGCCTGCGGCTGGGCCCAGCACGTCTGGAACGGACCCTGTCCTCAGGGTCCGGGGACGTGCTGCGTGTTGCCCTTGATCTGCTGATGCTGCTGGTGTCCAGTGAGGAAGATGGCAGCGCCTGCTGCCATGCTGCGTGGTGGGGCCTGCTGTGGCTGCCCGTCTCTGGAGATGGAGACGGGGAAACCAGCACCAATGGCACAGGGCTGTGGGAGCTGGGGCTGATGGCCTCAGATTCTGACCAGCCACGAGCAGATTGTCGTCCTGACTGTCTGGCCGGCCTGGGGCCATTGAGCTCTGTCTCATCCCGGGCGGCTGTAAGGGCAAGCAGGAATGTCAAAGATTGCCCAGGCCCCGGCCAGGCCAGGCCAGAGCAGTGCCCCCAGCCCAGGGACACCGGGGACTTTGACTCATACATGTTCCGAGCCCAGCACAGCTGTCACACTCCCATCTCTGTGTGCTGTTCCTCAGGCCAGAGCAGCGCCTGTGGGTGCCCTCAGCAGCACAGGAGGAGCACAGGAGCAATTGCCAGGGCCTGGGGAGGCAAACAGGCTCATAGCACTGGAACAAAGTGTACCAGCACGTGGTTGTCTGGCCAAGCGCTTCTGGTTCTTCCCGCTTTGAGCCCTTGCCGAGACACAGGTTCCCTGCAGAGCCCCAGGTGCAGCTTCCCAACTTACCCCTGTTCCTCTGCCTCCTCCCTGCCTCCAGGGTAAAGGCAATCCCTGGCGTTGCACTGGCCATGCCTCACTCCTAGATCTGCGAAGGCATCGTCGTCCTCCCATGTTGGGTCTCTGATGGAGAAAGGAAGAGATGAAGAATTTCTGCTGCTCTCCCTCACGGAGGTCCAGGATGCCCCAGCTCTTTCTCCAGAGCTTTTCCAAGTTGGGGGTGAAGCTGAAGCCCAGACTGACGGGACAGGGCAGGACCAGGGCTCCTGGGACAGGGCCTGGCACAGCACAGCACTTGCACCCTCCTGCCTGGTGGGCCAGGCAGAAGGACACCAACCTGAAGGGGACTCGGATCCCCATGATGAACATTTCAACAGGGAATTCCCCGCTGTCTCTGCACAGCGGGCACTGGAAATACAAAGCACCAGCGTGCAAGGCCTGTCCCTGCAGGGCAAACAGAGGCAGGGTGAGCGAGGCCCTGCTGCTGCTGCTGAGCACCTGCTGTGCCCCGGGGCTGAGCGAAGGGCTCCTACCTGGATGCAGTCCCTGTGGAACCAGGCCCTTTTGCACGTTGGGCACACCAGGGTTGTGAAGGTCTTTCTGTCCTCCACAGGCTCCAGGCAGATGAGGCAAACGGTGTCTGGCTCAGGAGTCGCCTCCACCTCCTGCTCTGGACGGTGCTCAGGGCAGAAGGACCTGGAGGAAAATGGATGGGGAAAGTGAGAAATGCTGGATCATTCCCCAGGGGTGGCCATAAAGAGAGATGAGGTACCTGAACGGAGTGATGTATACATTGACACAGCCGCCCTCCTTGGCACAGGGCAGGTGGAACCATCTGTCACAGTCCGGCACACAGCACATGATGGTTGCCCCGCTCTGGCCGCAGACGCAGCAGCGCTGGAAAGAGCCAAGCAGCCGCATCAGCAGCAGCAGCAGCCTCGAGGCCTCCCCGGGCAGCCGCAGGGCTCCGGGCAGGGCACAGGACGTGGCCGCTGCCGGCTCCCAGCCCACAGAGCCGCCTGCTGGAGGAGGGAGGCTGCTGTGCCAGGGCCTCTGTGCCACAGCTGCTGGGAGCCAGACTTTGTCCCGGCTGCTGGGCCGGCCTTTCTTTCCTGCTGTCTGGGCTAAGCTCTGGCAAACCTCGCCAGGCACAAAGCTCCCTGCTCTTGTCAGGCTCTCACCTTCTGTGCTGCCCGACAGGCCGCAATTTGCACATCTCGTGGGAGAAAGCCCATGAGTCCATCACGGCGGTTCTCTTGCCGAAATAGAAGAGTGGCGAAAAACTGCAGGCAAGGGGAGGAGCTGATGAGGAGAGGGCGGCAGGAGCTGCCCATTGCAATGGTGGAGGGAACACCGGAGCCACTCACCAGGCAGAACACGTGGGCACAGAGCCCACCCTTCTGCAGTTTGTCACCGCACATGTCCGGGTCAGCCTCGGCACGGCGACACAGCATGCAGGCTGCAGGGGACAGAGCCAATGGCACGGGGCACGATCAGCTCTGCGGGGCTCAGAGCCTGCAGCAGCATCAGCCCCGAGGCTCCTCTGTCCCTGCCTGGCTGATGGGCAGGGCTGGAGGCCTTGCAGAGCAGGGGCCATTGTGGGCACGGCTGTCCCAGGAGCTGCCCCCTGGCCCAGCTGGGCCCCACTTGGGCAGGAAGGAGGCTCCCAGCCCCGGCATGGCCGAGCAGCTCCTGCCTCCCCCTGCCTCTGCTCTGATCCCCACGCTGCCTGCTGCCACAAGAGCTCGTGGGCCAGGCTATCACAGGGCTGCTTTGTCCTCACCTGGCTCCTTGGCACCAGGGCCCTCCTGCTTGCTCTCAGACATGGCGTCACTCTGCGTTGAGGTGGTGTCCTCGAGGGACGTTGTCGCTTCGAGCTGCTGAACTGTCTAGGGGAGAAAGAAGGGGGGGGAGTTTGCAGAACATGCCCAGAGCCACGAGGCTCTACTCCCTGCTCAGGCCTGCGTGAGCCCTGCTCCTGTCCGCTTTCTCCTCCCGTCGTCGCGCTGAGGAACACCACAGTGTCCTGGCTGTTCCTCCGCTGATACTGGGAAGGGAGAGGCAGGTGAGGCTGCAGCACAGGCCCAGAGCCCCGAGGTGTGGGGCCCCTCTGGTCCCTGGGCAGCCACGTCCCCACCCTACCTTCTCCTCCCGGTGTCAGGTCGCACTGACGCTCGACCTGAGCCCAGCGTCCCCTTTTGTGGCCTTGGTGGCATGGCACAGGTCACAATGGCCACTCTGACATCAGAGCCTTGTACCCAAAATCGGGGCAGCCATGGCCTCAGGTCCCTGGCAACCACTTGTGGCGGCCCCCTCGGGCACCGAGCTTCTGAGATGGGTCCGAGCGTTTGCTCAGGGTGGAAGCACGGCCGGGAATCCGGCAGCAAGTGCAGGGTCAAATGCCAGGCCCTGGGGCAGCCAGCCAGGGTGGCACTGTGGGCAGGCAGGTGCTGTTCAGGCACTGCCACGCCAGGGCTCTGGCCCCGGCCAAGGGCAATCTCTGCTCCTGCCCCTGGCAGGCGGTGGCCCAGAGAGCCCGTGCGGAGTCAGCTGCACTGCAGGGATTCAAACCCTGCTCTAGGTGAACTGATGTTTTCCTCAACACCTGTCTGCAGAAAAATAAGATGAACCTGATTTGATGCTGCTGCTGATCACCATTGGGTACTGGAGATAAACCTGGACACCACCACAGCTGCCTCCAGACCTCAGTTATCTGTCATCCTATGAACTAACAACTTTCACATTTCATATAAATGGAAAAATTAAACTTCTGAGAAAGGTCATCTTTTATACTGACTCAGTGGAAAGACACAAAATGCACTGAGAATTTTGTGTGTACATTTGACAGGAGAGCTTGCAACTGTCCTCAACTCAAGTCAAATACAGGAGGATGCTTTTCCTACATTATATAAACATTGCCAGTTTGGTCCGTGCTTTCCTACTAGAAAATACGTTGGAAAAATTCAGCAAGAGAAGCACAATTCTTGTCAGTTTTTCTCTTTCGTGTCTTTGCAAACATGCTCCTGGAAATCCAGATCCATGACTTCTAGAACAATCAGTGGCATCTCTGGGAAGCAGGGCAGGGGCTGACAGGCAGGGACACCCTGCAGCTGCCTGATGCTGGGGCAGCAGGAGTTTGTCCATTTTCCTGTCTCCATGGCAGAGCCACCTTGGCTGGGAAACGATCCCTTCACTGCTCTAGGAGGGAGGCACAGCCAGTGCAATGCCAGGGAGTGCCTTTACCCTGGAGGCAGGGAGGAGGCAGAGGGGGAAGTTGGGAAGCTGCACCCGGGGCTCTGCAGGGCTCCCGGCCAGGGCTCAAAGCACAAGGAGCCAGAAGAGCTTGGCCGGACAATCCTGAGCTCTGGACACCTTGTCCTCAGCACTGGGAACCCGTTTGCTTCTCCAGGCCCTGGGCAATGCTCCCGTGCTGCTCATGCAAGTTACACACAGACACAGAGCTACCTGCTCTGTCTCAACCCTCTTCAGCACTGGACAGCACAACACAGTAACATGTTCTCTTCAGTACATGGTCTAATTATTAATAGTCCTGCAAAGACTCTCATTCAAAGCATACACACACAAAAACCCAAGCCCTGGTACACACCTTGCATCAAGCCCTGGTACAGACCTTGCATCAACACAAAATGCAAGTTGCTGTTCAGAAACACAGGGCAGCACTTTTGGCCAATGCTTTTTCCTGCAAGATCTTTCAAAGGATTGCAAAAGTGACTTTGTTTGGCAACTTCTTCAAGGAACAAACAGGAGAGGCTTCTGAGTTTTTAAAGATTTATTGATTTGCTTTCACTTTTATTATTGGCATCCTTACACTTATCCCTGCATTCCAGTAAACTGTGAAAATCCAAAAAAATACCAGGGGAAGTTTCTGAATTCTTTCATATTTCTCTCAAAGACTTTCTTGACGTACTTACAAGGGACTGGTCTGATAACATACAGAGAAGCAGTGGTTTCCCTCACTGGACATTACAAGACAACGTTATAGACTCCACGTTACTAAAACTCTTGTGTTGCCTGGTCATTACGAAGCCTGAAGCTCTTCTAGAGGCTTTTCCCAGTGCAACTTCATTAGGTTCCTCTCCGCTCAACTCTCGAGCCTGTCCAGGTCTCACTGAAGGGCAGCAGAGCCTTGTGGTGCCTCAGGCCCTGCTCCCAGTTCTGTCCCATCAGCAAATGCTGAGGGAGCGCTCCGTCCCTTCTGCCAGGACCCTGGGGAATAAGGCAAACAGGGCTGGTCCCAGCACGGCCCCCTGAGATCACAGCTACGTGAGTTTGGAGCTCCCCTGTCCACTCTTCTGCCCCACTGTCCCTGAGCTGCCTCAGGGGCCTGTTATGGGAGGCAGGGACAAAGCCTTGCTGAAGTTCCAGCTGACAACAACCACTGCTCTCCCCTCACAAGCCCAACCAGGCACTGCAGCACAGGTGGCTATGGGATTGGTCAAGCATGGTTTCCATTCCTGTTATTCCACAGGCTTAGAGATGGCATCCAAGAGGAGCTGTTCTGTCTCCTTTCTGGGGATGGAGCTGAGGCTGATGGGCCTGCAGTTTCCTGGCTCCTTCTTGGTGCCCTTTTGCAAGACTGCAGTGATGTTGGCTTTCCTCCACTGCTCATGCCTCTCTCCAGGGCTGTCTCCTTCCCTGACCTGCTGGCAGAGCGCCCTGTGCCAGAGGCAGGAGCAGAGATTTCCCGTGGCCCCAAAAGGGAAGGCTGGGCTCAGGCCGAGTGTCAGTGCGACCTGACAACGGGAGGAGAAGGCGGGAAGGAGCAGGGCTGACACAGGGCTGAGCAGCGACTAGAGCCCTCGTGTCTCTGGGCCTACTCTGCAAGCTCCCTGGCCTGTACTTTCTCCACAGAGAGAGGGACAGCACCTCGAAGTGAGCAGGAAACCTGGCCATGGAGCGGGGCTGGGGCTGTCAGCCCTCAGGGACACCGGCCATGGAGCAATACTGGGTCTGTGACACCTCAGGGACACCGGCCATGGAGCGGGGCTGGGGCTGTGACACCTCAGGGAACTCACCATGGCAGCCACCTCCCGAGATTTTGAAGTACTTGTTTCTTGGTTTAATGCCCTTCCAAGATCAATCTAGCATGTTTGCATATGAGCATGACATACAAGGCTATTTAAAATTGAGTCTGATCCAATCATCAAAGACAATGGATGTTACCTCTAAACTTACCTTTTCATGATTGTCAAACAATATGGAACTTTTCTTATGTCTGACTTAAAATATCCAGAATGCAAAATTCATTCTCAAGACAGGAAAAAAGGAAAACAATGAAAATAGGATATAGGCAGTCTTCAAAAGGCACAGAGAAGAAAATAAACATTAGAAAACCTTAGAAAAATTAGGTTTTCTTCTTCATCTTCTCAGTATGTGTTGTTTGAACATTGGTTGTCTCACTTGTCCCTCGCAAAACAAGGCATGTTACAGCTTTATTGTCTCAGTGCTGCATTTCCCCAATCGCTGACTTGCCATTTAGGCTCTGCTTTGTTGGAAATATACAACAAGGGACTCTCTATGGAAGACAGTTGCACAAGCCTCTGGATTCCTGACTGTTCACCTCTGCCAATGCTCACAGTGTTCCCCTAACACACCTGAGCTTCCTGTCTTTCAGAGAGAGAAAGATTCAGCTAAAGTCAAGCAAACAGGGCAGGGCAGATGGAAACCTTCCCTTGAGATGCTTTTGGGAAGGCCTGCAAGCACCCTGCCTTCCCTTGGAACAGAGGTGGTCACCATGCATGGTGTTGCCTGACTTGCCCGAGGTGCCCCTCTATTCCAGAAGGACTTTTGCCCGCTTCATCACTTGTCTGTCCCTCCAGTTCCAGGGCCTCAAACCTGCTCTGTAAGGCACTAAACCTTTTAGTCAGCTATAAGTTTTCAGAATAAGGCACTGACCGTGGCTCGAACTAGTTTTTTTAGTCAGGTTGACAATATATTTTGAGAAGAAGAAGGAGCAGAGAAGGTGTGGAAAATGCATATTATATGATTGGCTTTTCGCAAATATTAAAATTAATACTATATGTGTTATGTTGGAAAGTTATGTTGTATTCATCCTTTTTTTGTAGTGCTATCCTAATCTTTTAAAGTAGTGTGGTGAATATAGTTTTAGGCTACAGAAACTCTGTGATGTAAGATACTTTTTCTAAATAGCTCGTGGAGAGATAACAGTAACAAGACACCAAAACTCTGAGAAAAGAAATATTGCCTCCTTATCGGGAAGAACCAGACTTTGAGGGACCAAGACAATTGATTTGCAAGATGAAGGAGGGGTTGACAAGAACAAGAAAACACTCATTGTTTGAAAATAATTTTGGCATCATGTATGAGATATATGAATATGCAACAGGCTATTACTTTTAAGGGTTAATCCTTTGTTAGCAAAGTGGTGTCTTCTGAGGCAGAGCAGAGCACCCAGACATCTGCTTTTTTAATTGCCCTTTATTGTCCTACCTCTAATTGTCCAAATTAATTTTTCTCTAATTTTTATTCTTATTTTTATAACTAATTTATTACTATTAAACTTTCAAAATTTTAAAGCAAGTGAAATTCTGCATCCTTTGTGTCCACTATCAGTGGGCATCCTTCTTCCCAAGCTTTGTCAACCTCCCTCTGGGTTTGAGATCAGTGAAACGTGCCCAGCCTGGAGTCTTGGAAGACAATTCTAGCAACAAGTACTTTGCTTTTCTAACCCCTGGCCATCACTTCGAGCTTGTAGGCTGCTATGTGTGTCACAGGTTAAACGTCTCTTCCTGTTGATCAGGCTTGGAAGTGTGTAAAGCCCAGGCACGACAGGACATGTTTTCTTCAGGAAATGGGACGTAGGGCCCAGTTTGCAACGGGTCCCGGCCCGCGCCTTCCAGAGCGCCAGAAGGTTGGCGGCGCCGTTGCAGGGCTCAGGGCGCCGCCTTGTGGGCGAGAGCCGCCATGACAGCGCGGGCGCCGCGCGGCGGGGCCGGAGGGCGGGAAGGGGCGGGCGGGTGTGAGGGGCGGGGCGGTTCGTGCCCAGAGCCGAGCCCACGCTGTTCCTGGGCGCATTCCCGGCTCGGTGTTGGGAGCGTGCAGGCGCTGCTCGGGCTCTGGGAGAAGCGTGCGGCCGCTGCGGGGTCCCAGCCCTCAGAGCTGGCTGCCGGCCGAGGCTGCAGTGCCAGAGCTGCCGTGCGCCGTGGCAGTGCCAGAGTCCCTGGCAGAGCCGGGCTGGCACTGCCAGCTCCTGAGGGAAGCCCTGCCATGGCCGCGCCGGGGCCGCTCGGCAGAGCCGGGCTGGCAGTGCCGACAGCTGAGGGGAGCCCGGCCATGGCAGCGCCGGGCTGGCAGTGCCGACAGCTGAGGGGAGCCCGGCCATGGCAGCGCCGGGCTGGCAGTGCCGACAGCTGAGGGGAGCCCGGCCATGGCAGCGCCGGGGCCGCTCCTGCCCCGGGGCCGCCCGAAGGAGCGACCTCTGGGACCTGCCGGCAGACTGGCACTGCTTGGCCCTCTTCAGTAGATCGACGGAGTGGCAGCACAGATAGCAAAATATTAAAACATCTGATTTAAAACACCGGAGGGAAACCATTGAATTGAAAAGAAAATGGAGGTGTACCAAAATACTCAGGGCATGAATGGGAAAACTGAAAAGATACAGATTCTAATTATTTATATAATCTCAACTATATCATCAGAATCATGAGGGTGAAAATACCTTCTAAAAGTTTTGACAATAGAATGGTTCAGCTGTGTAGTTTTGCTAGTACATTAAAGTCTTAAAAAGCAGTCAGGTATTCCTTTGTCCAGTGCTATGAATTTAATAATGGGATTTGTTACAGTTGTCCCTCAAATACCCCTCATAAAGAGAGTTGAGTGCTTAGATTCGATGGAAGCCATCCGTTAGTAAATGCAGTGTTGTGGTTTTTAGTAGTTCTGTAGTAAGTAGTTAGTTAAAGAAGTGATCGTTCTGCCAATGGATGCTGATCCCTGATGCGTTCATGCTGGTTCAATGGAAAGGCAAATTTTTGGTAATAGACTACTGGAAAACGTCTTTTCTGCTGGTAGCAGGTACAAACACATTGCTTTTACTGGTAGAAACTGAAGCAACTTGAGATGCCTGCTCCTTCTTCTCCACCTATGTTTAAAGGAGATCCATGCAGGTTAAAACATGAACCAAACCTCGAGGCTCTGGGCCTGTCCTGCAGGCTCACCTGCCTCACCCAACAATCAGCAGAGGAACAGCCAGAGGACCCTGCAGTGTTCCTCAATGCAACAAGGGGAGGAGAAGGTGGGCAGGAGCAGCGCTCACATAGACAGAGAGTATCAGCACCTCAAAGTGACCACATCATTCAAGGGACAGGGACTGACTGCTGACAGCTGCCCTGTGAGACAGCAAGCAGGAGGGCCCTGGTGCCAGGGAGCCAGGTGAGGTCAAAGCAGCCCTGTGACAGCCTGGCCCAGGGGCTCTTGTGGCAGCAGGCAGCGTGGCGATGAGAGCAGAGGCAGGGGGAGGCAGGAGCTGCTCGGCCATGCTGGGGCTGGGAGCCTCCTTCCTGCCCAAGTGGGGCCCAGCTGGGCCAGGGGGCAGCTCCTGGGACAGCCGTGCCCACAATGGCCCCTGCTCTGCAAGGCCTCCAGCCCTGCCCATCAGCCAGGCAGGGACAGAGCAGCCTCGGGGCCGAAGCTGCTGCAGGCCCAGAGCCCCACAGAGCTGCTCGTGCCCCGTGCCATTGGCTCTGTCCCCTGCAGCCTGCATGCTGTGTCGCCGTGCCGAGGCTCAGCCCTGTGCCTCCCCAGGCCCTGGGCGCTGCTCCTGTGCTGCTCCTGCACAGCCCAGAGCACCCACGGGCCCTGCTCAGGCCTCACGCAGACCAGAACCAGCTGGGGTGTGACAGCTCTGCTGCTCTGGGCCCAGCCCTCGGACAAAGCACCCGCCTGTCCCTGGGCTGGGGGCAGTGCCCAGGCTGGGCTTGGCAGAGCCCGTCCGCTCCTGGAGGGCTGTGGGCACTGCTCTGGCCTGGCCTGGCCTGGCCCTGGGCTCCCTTGGCATTCCTGCTTGCCCTTGCCTCCACCAGGGATGGGCTGCAGCTCAATGGCCCCGGCCTGGCCGCACACTCGGGCCTGGAGCCTTCCCGTGGCTCCCCAGGGCACGAGAGCCTCAGCCCCAGCTCCCAAACACGGCCTAACAGGCTTTGCTGATATTGATCCCTGTCAGAGCTTTGAAAGCATTTTCAAAGTAACCTTGTCTGGCAACACTTTCAAGGAACAAACGGGACTCGCTTCTAATCGGTAAAAACTTTATTGGTTTGCTTGCACTTCCTATAGGGTATCCTAATGCTTCCTTTGGCGTTCCAGAAAATAATGAAAATCTAACAAATTCTAAAGAGAAGTTCCTGAATCCACTATGAGGAGAAGTCTCTACATTCACTATCCTTACATACAGTTAAGAAGCTGCTCCTGTAACACACAAAGATGGAGTGGTTAACCTGACTGGACCACACAACATGATGTTTCATACACACCGCTACACTACAAAACTTCTCGTCCCTGTTCATTACAAATTTGAAGCTCTTCTCGAGGTCCTGACTTAATTTTGCATGCACATTCATACCTGCAATCCCTCCCCATGCTCAGCTTTCACCTAGACTTACCAGGGAACAGATGTTCCATACTCACCTCAGGCAATAATCTACGTCTGTCTTCCTAACCCTCTTTTTCTTCACTGACTTCTACTAATCTACAAAATAACTGCGGACCCTCTGCACAAAAGAAACATCCAATTAATAGGCTTAAACACTTGTGATTGTGCAGCTGCTTCTAACAATCACGTCCAACACAGCACTAAAATCAGAAATCAATTCTCACACCCTTCCTATTCTCCTGCCCCCACCACACCTTGGCTCCAGCAGAAATGTTCCCTACTGCAGCCTGGTGTGCTAAGAACAATCAAAGGCAGCAGCACTTTCCCTCAACATGCTGCAATCTGAATTGCACTGAAATTGCAGCTGTTGCATTAGAAGCTCAGCACCAGCACCCCCAGAACTGAGGCCTGAGCTCTCCATTTCAACACACCCTGTAAATCAGGCTGCCTGGAAGATTGTAGGCCGGGAACTGTGTGAACACAGCAGTGCATTTCAGCAGAGTTATGGAATCAATCTCATGGAAGGCACATCCTTTATGCTTGTCTTACGATTCTATTCTACAAAATCTAACCAGCAATTGTTTTGGTGGCCTGTGCAGGTTTTGGGGACTGTGCATGTTTCCTTTGGATGTTGTTTTCTTTGTTTCTAAATACAAAATTCACTGCATTCAGAAGAGAAAGCCCCAGATTCATTAGGACAAAGAACCACAGGGACATATGCGGCTGACAAGAACACTCAACCTTCTTAACGGTAACACCAGAAAGAGAGGAAAAAGACAAAGATGATTTAAATACCTGAAAGGATCCAAACTGTCTATGTAAGCTGTCAAGTGACTAAGTTTTTGGTAAACTCTAAAAGTCCAGATTCCTATTCGGTAATTGTCTGAAAGAAAAGAAAGCCAGAAATTTGCTTGACCTTCATTTTGCCAGGACTTTCTCACAGGATTCTGCCACAACTTGGATCACAAGTGAGGGTGGCAAATTTTGACTAGAAAACTTGGATAACTAGGCAGCATTTTTTCCTCCTCACTGAATTACAGGAAGGGTTTAAAAGGAAAAAAAAATATAAAAAATGGTAAAGAAATTCTGTCATACCTCTAAGGCGTTCATCATCTTTGGAGAAGAAAAAAAAAACTCTAGCACTTCCTGTGCGTGGTAAAAAAAAGAAACCTAGAAAAGGAAAAAAGGGATTTGAGCATCCTAAATTGTACTATCAAATTCCATGAACACAAGTTAAACCTGTAGTGCTTCAGAGAAATGGCATCCATTGAAAAGCTTTATTCCCTAGGATCCGAGTAGAGCTTTTTATTTTACAAAACCCTCTTTTAAAGAGAAAACTGACTGTGTCTTGGGCTTTTGGCCAAACTCAGTTTGGAGTTGGTCAAACCAAAATGACCCTGTTAGTTTCTCGTGCTCTACTCTTTCTTTCCATATTCACATTCACATCCAATGGGCTGCTGGGAGTTTTGACTCGGTGCAGCACAAACGGTTTTCCAAGACCACTTTCATTGCTCAGAGGTGTGCAATGTCAGTTTCCCATTCCCTGAGTGCTGCTATTAATATTCCCACAGCATCCAACTACTACAGCCATGTAGACAACAAAGAGAAATGCAACTTGCATTTCTTGGTCCTGTTCCATTTCTGTCATCTCAGGCTCATCGTCACCCTCAGAACTGCTGTCCTGGAAACGTGGATCCTCTTGCCACGTGGCTTTTACCGGCTTTATTGTCCCAAGCGCGTGAGGCTCTGCAATGACAGCACCAATAGAGAAAAAAAGCCAAAACCAGATTATTCCTCTACTCGTCGGGAAAAATTCCGCCTTTCACGTGAAATACTTACAGTGGAGAAGAGAGATTTAGGAAGGACAGAATCTGACCCTGCCAGATTTTCTAAGCTACATCTCTGCTCCAGTATTTTCCACTTTGTTCCAGGGATCCCTTATGTATTCTTAAACATTTCTCATTGCATTCAGAAGACACTGAATACCTTCTCAGTTCAGCACAAGTCTGGGGGGCTCGTTGCTTTGTGCTGTTGTGTTGGGTTTTTTAATATTTTGGATAACTTCACGGGGTTTCTTTTCTCTCCTACATGACTGGGACTCGAGTTAATGTTGTTTCATCTTCATTTCAGACGGCCCCAATTTACCTAAGGTTAGGACACCCCAATGATCATGTGCCATTCCATTTCCTTTTTCTAAAGGTCCAAGAGTAGAATTCAGTAACAAACAGAATGTTCATGGATCTTGGGGCCAGCTCTCGGACTTTGCTCCTCCCTCTACATTAGCGCACATTTCCTTAAAAGCCTTGTGAGGTCCTATGAAACTTGATATGACTGGTGTGTCACCTTTTTCCCTGTTTGAGGAATTCAGGGCATGAGAACAAGCTTTTTCACCACTCAGCCAAAACCCCAATGCCTTCTCAAAGCATGCCTTTCAGAATTCCTGAGATGCAAGCATGAGGCACCTCTCATTAATCTACCACAGCCCCGGCAAGCAGAAATGAAGATCAAAATGCTTCTGCCTAATTACTGACTTCTGTTGCTGAAAATCCCCTGCATCCTGACCTTCTTTACACCATATTGCCCTACAGTGCCTGCCAGAAACTCTTCCTTAGCAATGGCACTGTTAGAAGGGTTCTGCTGTTACCTTCTTTGATGCCCAACTCCTCTGTGCCTCCAAAGAAGGAAAACTTGAAAGAACTCGTCTCCTGAGTTGCGTCGTCCTCAGGCAAAGGTCCCAAATGGTCGTCTGGGGCAGAGTCCTGTGCATCCTCTTTGTCCCAGGGTTTTTCCTCAGTCTCTTCTGGTTTGTTCTTCGAAGGTCTTTCAAAGAACAAACCAGAATAGACGGAGGAAATACCGTCTATTCTGGTTTGTTCTTTGAAAGGCCTCTTTCAAATCCGCAGCAATGCTGTAGAAGTTGTCTTCAGACACTTGAGGCAGTGTCTCACTCTCTTTCTTCTTTTTTTGGCTTTACTGAAATGAGATTGTTCAAGGATAGCAACACAGCACACGTCCTTTTCAGACACAGCTTCCCTAAGAGCCACCTTGCTCTGAATGTCTCCCTAAGCATATCCAAGCCCATTAAGGAGTGCTTCATTATCAAGGGTAAGCACTGGGGAGACATCTGAGGTTGGAGTGTAAAGGCAGGAACAAGAGTCCTTTTTAATTAGCCACATCCTTAAGTGACTTTTCACTGGCTACACGGTTACACAGAAATCAAGGTATTTAGCACAGACTTCTTCCTGCCAGTAGAAACATCAAGAGCTAATCGGGTTTGCTCACAGAGCTGCACAGCTCAGGGTCCCTGCACTGACCGTTCTCACCTTCACTTCCGGCAAGGAACACACGGCCTCGAAAGAAAAGAGGACGGAGCTACGTGCTGCTGTTGGAGGTCCCAGTTGAGGTCCGACGTCGCTGGTGGGAGCGGCTGCTCCTGCGCGATGTCCCCGACCACGTCCCCCTGCGCCTGGGCCTCTCAGCACTGGCTGCTGTCCTCCTGCTCCTGTCCTGGCGACTCCTGGACCGCAGAGTTTGAGTCGAGGCCCGGCGCTGCTGGCGGGAGCGGCTGCGTCTGGGGGGCGTCCCCGATGATGTGTCCCTCCGCCTGGGCCTCTCAGCCCTTGGCCTTGTCCTGCTGCTGCTGCCACGGCGACTCCTGGAGCGGACAGGTGGACTCTGGGCCCAGCCTTGCTGGCGGGAGCGCCTGCGTCTGGGGGATGGCCCTGACCATGTCTCCCTTCGCCTGGGCCTCTCAGCCCTTTGCCCTGTCCCACTGCTCCTGTCACAGACACTCCTGGAGCGGACAGGTGGACTCTGGGCCCAGCCTTGCTGGCGGGAGCGCCTGCGTCTGGGGGATGGCCCTGACCATGTCTCCCTTCGCCTGGGCCTCTCAGCCCTTTGCCCTGTCCCACTGCTCCTGTCACAGACACTCCTGGAGCGGACAGGTGGACTCTGGGCCCAGCCTTGCTGGCGGGAGCGCCTGCGTCTGGGGGATGGCCCTGACCATGTCCCCCTACGCCTGGGCCTCTCAGACCTTGGCCCTGTCCCACTGCTGCCGTCACAGACACTCCTGGAGCGGACAGGTGGACTCTGGGCCCAGCCTTGCTGGCGGGAGCGCCTGCGTCTGGGGGATGGCCCTGACCATGTCCCCCTACGCCTGGGCCTCTCAGCCCTTGGCCCTGTCCCACTGCTCCTGTCACGGGGACTCCTGGAGCGGACAGGTGGACTCTGGGCACGACTTTGCCGGCGAGAGCAGCTTCGCCTGCGGCTGGGCCCAGCACGTCTGGAACGGACCCTGTCCTCAGGGTCCGGGGACGTGCTGCGTGTTGCCCTTGATCTGCTGATGCTGCTGGTGTCCAGTGAGGAAGATGGCAGCACCTGCTGCCGTTCTGCGTGGTGGGGCCTGCTGTGGCTGCCCGTCTCTGGAGATGGAGACGGGGAAACCAGCACCAATGGCACAGGGCTGTGGGAGCTGGGGCTGATGGCCTCAGATTCTGACCAGCCACGAGCAGATTGTCGTCCTGACTGTCTGGCCGGCCTGGGGCCATTGAGCTCTGTCTCATCCCGGGCGGCTGTAAGGGCAAGCAGAAATGTCAAAGATTGCCCAGGCCCCGGCCAGGCCAGGCCAGAGCAGTGCCCCCAGCCCAGGGACACCGGGGACTTTGACTCGTACATGTTCCGAGCCCAGCACAGCTGTCACACTCCCATCTCTGTGTGCTGTTCCTCAGGCCAGAGCAGCGCCTGTGGGTGCCCTCAGCAGCACAGGAGGAGCACAGGAGCAATTGCCAGGGCCTGGGGAGGCAAACAGGCTCATAGCACTGGAACAAAGTGTACCAGCACGTGGTTGTCTGGCCAAGCGCTTCTGGTTTTTCCCGCTTTGAGTCCTCGCCGAGACACAGGTTCCTTGCAGAGCCCCAGGTGCAGCTTCCCAACTTACCCCTGTTCCTCTGCCTCCTCCCTGCCCCCAGGGTAAAGGCAATCCCTGGCGTTGCACTGGCCATGCCTCACTCCTAGATCTGCGAAGGCATCGTCGTCCTCCCATGTTGGGTCTCTGATGGAGAAAGGAAGAGATGAAGAATTTCTGCTGCCGTACCCTCATGGAGATCCAAGGTGTCCCAGCTCTTTCTCCAGAGCTTTTCCAAGTTGGGGGTGAAGCTGAAGCCCAGACTGACGGGAAAGGGCAGGGCCAGGGCTCCTGGGGCAGGGCCTGGCACAGCACAGCACTTGCACCCTCCTGCCTGTTGGTCCAGGCAGAAGGACACCAACCTGAAGGGGACTCGGATCCCCAAGATGAGCATTTCAAAAGGGAATTCCTCACTGTCTCTGCACAGGGGGCACTGGAAATACAAAGCACCAGCGCACAAGGCCTGTCCCTGCAGGGCAAACAGAGGCAGGGTGAGCGAGGCCCTGCTGCTGCTGCTGAGCACCTGCTGTGCCCCGGGGCTGAGCGAAGGGCTCCTACCTGGATGCAGTCCCTGTGGAACCAGGCCCTTTTGCACGTTGGGCACACCAGGGTTGTGAAGGTCTTTCTGTCCTCCACAGGCTCCAGGCAGATGAGGCAAATGGTGTCTGGCTCAGGAGTCGCCTCCACCTTCTGCTCTGGACGGTGCTCAGGGCAGAAGGACCTGGAGGAAAATGGATGGGGAAAGTGAGAAATGCTGGATCATTCCCCAGGGGTGGCCATAAAGAGAGATGAGGTACCTGAACGGAGTGATGTATACATTGACACAGCCGCCCTCCTTGGCACAGGGCAGGTGGAACCATCTGTCACAGTCCGGCATACAGCACATGATGGTTGCCCCGCTCTGGCCGCAGACGCAGCAGCGCTGGAAAGAGCCAAGCAGCCGCATCAGCAGCAGCAGCAGCAGCAGCCTCGAGGCCTCCCCGGGCAGCCGCAGGGCTCCGGGCAGGGCACAGGACGTGGCCGCTGCCGGCTCCCAGCCCACAGAGCCGCCTGCTGGAGGAGGGAGGCTGCTGTGCCAGGGCCTCTGTGCCACAGCTGCTGGGAGCCAGACTTTGTCCCGGCTGCTGGGCCGGCCTTTCTTTCCTGCTGTCTGGGCTAAGCTCTGGCAAACCTCGCCAGGCACAAAGCTCCCTGCTCTTGTCAGGCTCTCACCTTCTGTGCTGCCCGACAGGCCGCAATTTGGAGATCCCGTGCGAGAAAGCCTATGAGTCCATCGTAGCAGTTCTCTTGCCGAAATAGAAGAGTGGCGAAAAACTGCAGGCAAGGGGAGGAGCTGATGAGGAGAGAGCGGCAGGAGCTGCCCATTGCAATGGTGGAGGGAACACCGGAGCCACTCACCATGCAGAATCTGTGAGCACAGAATGCACCCATCTGCAGTTTGTCACCGCACATGTCCGGGTCAGCCTCGGCACGGCGACACAGCATGCAGGCTGCAGGGGACAGAGCCAATGGCACGGGGCACGAGCAGCACTGCGGGGCTCAGAGCCTTCAGCAGCATCAGCCCCGAGGCTGCTCTGTCCCTGCCTGGCTGATGGGCAGGGCTGGAGGCCTTGCAGAGCAGGGGCCATTGTGGGCACGGCTGTCCCAGGAGCTGCCCCCTGGCCCAGCTGGGCCCCACTTGGGCAGGAAGGAGGCTCCCAGCCCCAGCATGGCCGAACAGCTCCTGCCTCCCCCTGCCTCTGCTCTGATACCCACACTGCCTGCTGCCATAAGAGCCCCTGGGCCAGGCTGTCACAGGGCTGCTTTGCCCTCACCTGGCTCCTTGGCACCAGGGCCCTCCTGCTTGCTGTCAGACATGGCGGCTTTCTCTCCTGCGTCGCAGTCCTCGAGGGACGTTGTCGCTGCGAGGTGCAGATACTCTCTGTCTAAGGGAGAAAGAAGGGGGGGGAGTTTGCAGAACAGGCCCAGAACCACGAGGCTCTACTCCCTGCTCAGGCCTGCGTGAGCCCTGCTCCTGTCCGCTTTCTCCTCCCGTCGTCGCGCTGAGGAACACCGCAGTGTCCTGGCTGTTCCTCCGCTGATACTGGGAAGGGAGAGGCAGGTGAGGCTGCAGCACAGGCCCAGAGCCCCGAGGTGTGGGGCCCCTCTGGTCCCTGGGCAGCCACGTCCCCACCCTACCTTCTCCTCCCGGTGTCAGGTCGCACTGACGCTCGACCTGAGCCCAGCGTCCCCTTTTGTGGCCTTGGTGGCACAGGTCACAATGGCCACTCTGACATCAGAGCCGTGTACCCAAAATCGGGGCAGCCATGGCCTCAGGTCCCTGGCAACCACTTGTGGCGGCCCCCTCGGGCACCGAGCTTCTGAGATGGGTCCGAGCGTTTGCTCAGGGTGGAAGCACGGCCGGGAATCCGGCAGCAAGTGCAGAGTCAAATGCCAGGCCCTGGGGCAGCCAGCCAGGGTGGCACTGTGGGCAGGGAGGTGCTGTTCAGGCACTGCCACGCCAGGGCTCTGGCCCCGGCCAAGGGCAAACTCTGCTCCTGCCCCTGGCAGGCGGTGGCCCAGAGAGCCCGTGCGGAGTCAGCTGCACTGCAGGGATTCAAACCCTGCTCTAGATGAACTGATGTTTTCCTCAACACCTGTCTGCAGAAAAATAAGATGAACCTGATTTGATGCTGCTGCTGATCACCATTGGGTACTGGAGATAAACCTGGACACCACCACAGCTGCCTCCAGACCTCAGTTATCTGTCATCCTATGAACTAACAACTTTCACATTTCATATAAATGGAAAAATTAAACTTCTGAGAAAGGTCATCTTTTATACTGACTCAGTGGAAAGACACAAAATGCACTGAGAATTTTGTGTGTACATTTGACAGGAGAGCTTGCAACTGTCCTCAACTCAAGTCAAATACAGGAGGATGCTTTTCCTACATTATATAAACATTGCCAGTTTGGTCCGTGCTTTCCTACTAGAAAATACGTTGGAAAAATTCAGCAAGAGAAGCACAAACAATTCTTGTCAGTTTTTCTCTTTCGTGTCTTTGCAAACATGCTCCTGGAAATTCAGATCCATGACTTCTAGAACAATCAGTGGCATCTCTGGGAAGCAGGGCAGGGGCTGACAGGCAGGGACACCCTGCAGCTGCCTGATGCTGGGGCAGCAGGAGTTTGTCCATTTTCCTGTCTCCATGGCAGAGCCACCTTGGCTGGGAAACGATCCCTTCACTGCTCTAGGAGGGAGGCACAGCCAGTGCAATGCCAGGGAGTGCCTTTACCCTGGAGGCAGGGAGGAGGCAGAGGGGGAAGTTGGGAAGCTGCACCCGGGGCTCTGCAGGGCGCCCGGCCAGGGCTCGAAGCACAAGGAGCCAGAAGAGCTTGGCCGGACAATCCTGAGCTCTGGACACCTTGTCCTCAGCACCGGGAACCCATTTGCTTCTCCAGGCCCTGGGCACTGCTCCCGTGCTGCTCATGCAAGTTACACACAGACACAGAGCTACCTGCTCTGTCTCAACCCTCTTCAGCACTGGACAGCACAACACAGTAACATGTTCTCTTCAGTACATGGTCTAATTATGAATAGTCCGGCAAAGACTCTCATTCAAAGCATACACACACAAAAACCCAAGCCCTGGTACAGACCTTGCATCAAGCCCTGGTACAGACCTTGCATCAACACAAAATGCAAGTTGCTGTTCAGAAACACAGGGCAGCACTTTTGGCCAATGCTTTTTCCTGCAAGATCTTTCAAAGGATTGCAAAAGTGACTTTGTTTGGCAACTTCTTCAAGGAACAAACAGGAGAGGCTTCTGAGTTTTTAAAGATTTATTGATTTGCTTTCACTTTCCTTTTGGCATCCTTACACTTATCCCTGCATTCCAGTAAACTGTGAAAATCCAAAAAAATACCAGGGGAAGTTTCTGAATTCTTTCATATTTCTCTCAAAGACTTTCTTGACGTACATACAAGGGACTGGTCAGATAACATACAGAGAAGCAGTGGTTTCCCTCACTGGACATTACAAGACAATGTTATAGACTCCACGTTACTAAAACACTTCTGTTGCCTGGTCATTACAAAGCCTGAAGCTCTTCTAGAGGCTTTTCCCAGTGCAACTTCATTAGGTTCCTCTCTGCTCAACTCTCGAGCCTGTCCAGGTCTCACTGAAGGGCAGCAGAGCCTTGTGGTGCCTCAGGCCCTGCTCCCAGTTCTGTCCCATCAGCAAATGCTGAGGGAGCGCTCCGTCCCTTCTGCCAGGACCCTGGGGAATAAGGCAAACAGGGCTGGGCCCAGCACAGCCCCTTGAGATCACAGCTACGTGAGTTTGGAGCTCCCCTGTCCACTTCTCAGCCCCACTGTCCCTGAGCTGCCTCAGGGGCCTGTTATGGGAGGCAGGGACAAAGCCTTGCTGAAGTTCCAGCTGACAACAACCACTGCTCTCCCCTCACAAGCCCAACCAGGCACTGCAGCACAGGTGGCTATGGGATGGGTCAAGCATGGTTTCCATTCCTGTTATTCCACAGGCTTAGAGATGGCATCCAAGAGGAGCTGTTCTGTCTCCTTTCTGGGGATGGAGCTGAGGCTGATGGGCCTGCAGTTTCCTGGCTCCTTCTTGGTGCCCTTTTGCAAGACTGCAGTGATGTTGGCTTTCCTCCACTGCTCATGCCTCTCTCCGGGGCTGTCTCCTTCCCTGACCTGCTGGCAGCGTGCCCTGTGCCAGAGGCAGGAGCAGAGATTTCCCTTGGCCCCAAAAGGGAACGCTGGGCTCAGGCCGAGTGTCAGTGAGACCTGACAACGGGAGGAGAAGGCGGGAAGGAGCAGGGCTGACACAGGGCTGAGCAGGGAGTAGAGCCCTCGTGTCTCTGGGCCTACTCTGCAAGCTCCCCGGCCTGTACTTTCTCCACAGAGAGAGGAACAGCACCTCGAAGTGAGCAGGAAACCCGGCCATGGAGCGGGGCTGGGGCTGTCAGCCCTCAGGGACACCGGACATGGAGCAAGACTGGGTCTGTGACACCTCAGGGACACCGGCCATGGAGCGGGGCTGGGGCTGTGACACCTCAGGGAAACCGGCCATGGAGCGGGGCTGGGGCTGTGACACCTCAGGGAAACCGGCCATGGAGCGGGGCTGGGGCTGTGACACCTCAGGGAAACCGGCCATGGAGCGGGGCTGGGGCTGTGACACCTCAGGGAAACCGGCCATGGAGTGGGGCTGGGACTGTGACACCTCAGGGAACTCACCATGGCAGCCACCTCCTGAGGTTTTGAAGTACTTGTTTCTTGGTTTAATGCCCTTCCAAGATCAATCTAGCATCTTTGCATATGAGCAGGACATACAAGGCTATTTAAAATTGAGTCTGATCCAATCATCAAAGACAATGGATGTTACCTCTAAACTTACCTTTTCATGATTTTCAAACAAAATGGAACTTTTCTTATGTCTGACTTAAAATATCCAGAATGCAAAATTCATTCTCAAGACAGGAAAAAAGAAAACAATGAAAATAGGATATAGGCAGTCTTCAAAAGGCACAGAGAAGAAAATAAACATTAGAAAACCTTAGAAAAATTAGGTTTTCTTCTTCATCTTCTCAGTATGTGTTGTTTGAACATTGGTTGTCTGACTTGTCCCTCCCAAAACAAGGCATGTTACAGCTTTATTGTCTCAGTGCTGCATTTCCCCAATCGCTGACTTGCCATTTAGGCTCTGCTTTATTGGAAATATACAACAAGGGACTCTCTATGGAAGACAGTTGCACAAGCCTCTGGATTCCTGACCGTTCACCTCTGCCAATGCTCACAGTATTCTCCTAACACACCTGAACTTCCTGTCTTTCAGAGAGAGAAAGATTCAGCTAAAGTCAAGCAAACAGGGCAGGGCAGATGGAAACCTTCCCTTGAGATGCTTTTGGGAAGGCCTGCAAGCATCCTGCCTTCCCTTGGAACAGAGGTGGTCACCATGCATGGTGTTGCCTGACTTGCCCGAGGTGCCCCTCTATTCCAGAAGGACTTTTGCCCACTTCATCACTTGTCTGTCCCTCCAGTTCCAGGGCCTCAAACCTGCTCTGTAAGGCACTAAACCTTTCAGTCAGCTGTAAGTTTTCAGAATAAGGCGCTGACTGGGGCTCGAACTAGTTTTTTTAGTCAGGTTGACAATATGTTTTGAGAAGAAGAAGGAGCAGAGAAGGTGTGGAAAATGCATATTATATGATTGGCTTTTCGCAAATATTAAAATTAATACTATATGTGTTATGTTGGAAAGTTATGTTGTATTCATCCTTTTTTTGTAGTGCTATCCTAATCTTTTAAAGTAGTGTGGTGAATATAGTTTTAGGCTACAGAAACTCTGTGATGTAAGATACTTTTTCTAAATAGCTCGTGGAGAGATAACAGTAACAAGACACCAAAACTCTGAGAAAAGAAATGTTGCCTCCTTATCGGGAAGAACCAGACTTTGAGGGACCAAGACAATTGCTTTGCAAGATGAAGGAGGGGTTGACAAGAACAAGAAAACACTCATTGTTTGAAAATAATTTTGGCATCATGTATGAGATATATGAATATGCAACAGGCTATTACTGTCAAGGGTTAATCCTTTGTTAGCAAAGTGGTGTCTTCTGAGGCAGAGCAGAGCACCCAGACATCTGCTTTTTTAATTGCCCTTTATTGTCCTACCTCTAATTGTCCAAATTAATTTTTCTCTAATTTTTATTCTTATTTTTATAACTAATTTATTACTATTAAACTTTCAAAATTTTAAAGCAAGTGAAATTCTGCATCCTTTGTGTCCACTATCAGTGGGCATCCTTCTTCCCAAGCTTTGTCAACCTCCCTCTGGGTTTGAGATCAGTGAAACGTGCCCAGCCTGGAGTCTTGGAAGACAATTCTAGCAACAAGTACTTTGCTTTTCTAACCCCTGGCCATCACTTCGAGCTTGTAGGCTGCTATGTGTGTCACAGGTTAAACGTCTCTTCCTGTTGATCAGGCTTGGAAGTGTGTAAAGGCCAGGCACGACAGGACATGTTTTCTTCAGGAAATGGGACGTAGGGCCCAGTTTGCAACGGGTCCCGGCCCGCGCCTTCCAGAGCGCCAGAAGGTTGGCGGCGCCGTTGCAGGGCTCAGGGCGCCGCCTTGTGGGCGAGAGCCGCCATGACAGCGCGGGCGCCGCGCGGCGGGGCCGGAGGGCGGGAAGGGGCGGGCGGGTGTGAGGGGCGGGGCGGTTCGTGCCCAGAGCCGAGCCCACGCTGTTCCTGGGCGCATTCCCGGCTCGGTGTTGGGAGCGTGCAGGCGCTGCTCGGGCTCTGGGAGAAGCGTGCGGCCGCTGCGGGGTCCCAGCCCTCAGAGCTGGCTGCCGGCCGAGGCTGCAGTGCCAGAGCTGCCGTGCGCCGTGGCAGTGCCAGAGTCCCTGGCAGAGCTGGGCTGGCACTGCCAGCTCCCGAGGGAAGCCCTGCCATGGCCGCGCCGGGGCCGCTCGGCAGAGCCGGGCTGGCAGTGCCGACAGCTGAGGGGAGCCCGGCCATGGCAGCGCCGCGCTGGCAGTGCCGACAGCTGAGGGGAGCCCGGCCATGGCAGCGCCGCGCTGGCAGTGCCGACAGCTGAGGGGAGCCCGGCCATGGCAGCGCCGGGGCCGCTCCTGCCCCGGGGCCGCCCGAAGGAGCGACCTCTGGGACCTGCCGGCAGACTGGCGCTGCTTGGCCCTCTTCAGTAGATCGACGGAGTGGCAGCACAGATAGCAAAATATTAAAACATCTGATTTAAAACACCGGAGGGAAACCATTGAATTGAAAAGAAAATGAAGGTGTACCAAAATACTCAAGGCATGAATGGGAAAACTGAAAAGATACAGATTCTAATTATTTATATAATCTCAACTATATCATCAGAATCATGAGGGTGAAAATACCTTCTAAAAGTTTTGACAATAGAATGGTTCAGCTGTGTAGTTTTGCTAGTACATTAAAGTCTTAAAAAGCAGTCAGGTATTCCTTTGTCCAGTGCTATGAATTTAATAATGGGATTTGTTACAGTTGTCCCTCAAATACCCCTCATAAAGAGAGTTGAGTGCTTAGATTCGATGGAAGCCATCCGTTAGTAAATGCAGTGTTGTGGTTTTTAGTAGTTCTGTAGTAAGTAGTTAGTTAAAGAAGTGATCGTTCTGCCAATGGATGCTGATCCCTGATGCGTTCGTGCTGGTTCAATGGAAAGGCAAATTTTTGGTAATAGACTACTGGAAAACGTCTTTTCTGCTGGTAGCAGGTACAAACACATTGCTTTTACTGGTAGAAACTGAAGCAACTTGAGATGCCTGCTCCTTCTTCTCCACCTATGTTTAAAGGAGATCCATGCAGGTTAAAACATGAACCAAACCTCGAGGCTCTGGGCCTGTCCTGCAGGCTCACCTGCCTCACCCAACAATCAGCAGAGGAACAGCCAGAGGACCCTGCAGTGTTCCTCAATGCAACAAGGGGAGGAGAAGGTGGGCAGGAGCAGCGCTCACATAGACAGAGAGTATCAGCACCTCAAAGTGACCACATCATTCAAGGGACAGGGACTGACTGCTGACAGCTGCCCTGTGAGACAGCAAGCAGGAGGGCCCTGGTGCCAGGGAGCCAGGTGAGGGCAAAGCAGCCCTGTGACAGCCTGGCCCAGGGGCTCTTGTGGCAGCAGGCAGCGTGGCGATGAGAGCAGAGGCAGGGGGAGGCAGGAGCTGCTCGGCCATGCTGGGGCTGGGAGCCTCCTTCCTGCCCAAGTGGGGCCCAGCTGGGCCAGGGGGCAGCTCCTGGGACAGCCGTGCCCACAATGGCCCCTGCTCTGCAAGGCCTCCAGCCCTGCCCATCAGCCAGGCAGGGACAGAGCAGCCTCGGGGCCGAAGCTGCTGCAGGCCCAGAGCCCCACAGAGCTGCTCGTGCCCCGTGCCATTGGCTCTGTCCCCTGCAGCCTGCATGCTGTGTCGCCGTGCCGAGGCTCAGCCCTGTGCCTCCCCAGGCCCTGGGCGCTGCTCCTGTGCTGCTCCTGCACAGCCCAGAGCACCCACGGGCCCTGCTCAGGCCTCACGCAGACCAGAACCAGCTGGGCTGTGACAGCTCTGCTGCTCTGGGCCCAGCCCTCGGACAAAGCACCGGCCTGTCCCTGGGCTGGGGGCAGTGCCCAGGCTGGGCTTGGCAGAGCCCGTCCGCTCCTGGAGGGCTGTGGGCACTGCTCTGGCCTGGCCTGGCCTGGCCCTGGGCTCCCTTGGCATTCCTGCTTGCCCTTGCCTCCACCAGGGATGGGCTGCAGCTCAATGGCCCCGGCCTGGCCGCACACTCAGGCCTGGAGCCTTCCCGTGGCTCCCCAGGGCACGAGAGCCTCAGCCCCAGCTCCCAAACACGGCCTAACAGGCTTTGCTGATATTGATCCCTGTCAGAGCTTTGAAAGCATTTTCAAAGTAACCTTGTCTGGCAACACTTTCAAGGAACAAACGGGACTCGCTTCTAATCGGTAAAAACTTTATTGGTTTGCTTGCACTTCCTATAGGGTATCCTAATGCTTCCTTTGGCGTTCCAGAAAATAATGAAAATCTAACAAATTCTAAAGAGAAGTTCCTGAATCCACTATGAGGAGAAGTCTCTACATTCACTATCCTTACATACAGTTAAGAAGCTGCTCCTGTAACACACAAAGATGGAGTGGTTAACCTGACTGGACCACACAACATGATGTTTCATACACACCGCTACACTACAAAACTTCTCGTCCCTGTTCATTACAAATTTGAAGCTCTTCTCGAGGTCCTGACTTAATTTTGCATGCACATTCATACCTGCAATCCCTCCCCATGCTCAGCTTTCACCTAGACTTACCAGGGAACAGATGTTCCATACTCACCTCAGGCAATAATCTACGTCTGTCTTCCTAACCCTCTTTTTCTTCACTGACTTCTACTAATCTACAAAATAACTGCGGACCCTCTGCACAAAAGAAACATCCAATTAATAGGCTTAAACACTTGTGATTGTGCAGCTGCTTCTAACAATCACGTCCAACACAGCACTAAAATCAGAAATCAATTCTCACACCCTTCCTATTCTCCTGCCCCCACCACACCTTGGCTCCAGCAGAAATGTTCCCTACTGCAGCCTGGTGTGCTAAGAACAATCAAAGGCAGCAGCACTTTCCCTCAACATGCTGCAATCTGAATTGCACTGAAATTGCAGCTGTTGCATTAGAAGCTCAGCACCAGCACCCCCAGAACTGAGGCCTGAGCTCTCCATTTCAACACACCCTGTAAATCAGGCTGCCTGGAAGATTGTAGGCCGGGAACTGTGTGAACACAGCAGTGCATTTCAGCAGAGTTATGGAATCAATCTCATGGAAGGCACATCCTTTATGCTTGTCTTACGATTCTATTCTACAAAATCTAACCAGCAATTGTTTTGGTGGCCTGTGCAGGTTTTGGGGACTGTGCATGTTTCCTTTGGATGTTGTTTTCTTTGTTTCTAAATACAAAATTCACTGCATTCAGAAGAGAAAGCCCCAGATTCATTAGGACAAAGAACCACAGGGACATATGCGGCTGACAAGAACACTCAACCTTCCTAACGGTAACACCAGAAAGAGAGGAAAAAGACAAAGATGATTTAAATACCTGAAAGGATCCAAACTGTCTATGTAAGCTGTCAAGTGACTAAGTTTTTGGTAAACTCTAAAAGTCCAGATTCCTATTCGGTAATTGTCTGAAAGAAAAGAAAGCCAGAAATTTGCTTGACCTTCATTTTGCCAGGACTTTCTCACAGGATTCTGCCACAACTTGGATCACAAGTGAGGGTGGCAAATTTTGACTAGAAAACTTGGATAACTAGGCAGCATTTTTTCCTCCTCACTGAATTACAGGAAGGGTTTAAAAGGAAAAAAAATATAAAAAATGGTAAAGAAATTCTGTCATACCTCTAAGGCATTCATCATCTTTGGAGAAGAAAAAAAAAACTCTAGCACTTCCTGTGCGTGGTAAAAAAAAGAAACCTAGAAAAGGAAAAAAGGGATTTGAGCATCCTAAATTGTACTATCAAATTCCATGAACACAAGTTAAACCTGTAGTGCTTCAGAGAAATGGCATCCATTGAAAAGCTTTATTCCCTAGGATCCGAGTAGAGCTTTTTATTTTACAAAACCCTCTTTTAAAGAGAAAACTGACTGTGTCTTGGGCTTTTGGCCAAACTCAGTTTGGAGTTGGTCAAACCAAAATGACCCTGTTAGTTTCTTGTGCTCTACTCTTTCTTTCCATATTCACATTCACATCCAATGGGCTGCTGGGAGTTTTGACTCGGTGCAGCACAAACGGTTTTCCAAGACCACTTTCATTGCTCAGAGGTGTGCAATGTCAGTTTCCCATTCCCTGAGTGCTGCTATTAATATTCCCACAGCATCCAACTACTACAGCCATGTAGACAACAAAGAGAAATGCAACTTGCATTTCTTGGTCCTGTTCCATTTCTGTCATCTCAGGCTCATCGTCACCCTCAGAACTGCTGTCCTGGAAACGTGGATCCTCTTGCCACGTGGCTTTTACCGGCTTTATTGTCCCAAGCGCGTGAGGCTCTGCAATGACAGCACCAATAGAGAAAAAAAGCCAAAACCAGATTATTCCTCTACTCGTCGGGAAAAATTCCGCCTTTCACGTGAAATACTTACAGTGGAGAAGAGGGATTTAGGAAGGACAGAATCTGACCCTGCCAGATTTTCTAAGCTACATCTCTGCTCCAGTATTTTCCACTTTGTTCCAGGGATCCCTTATGTATTCTTAAACATTTCTCATTGCATTCAGAAGACACTGAATACCTTCTCAGTTCAGCACAAGTCTGGGGGGCTCGTTGCTTTGTGCTGTTGTGTTGGGTTTTTTAATATTTTGGATAACTTCACGGGGTTTCTTTTCTCTCCTACATGACTGGGACTCGAGTTAATGTTGTTTCATCTTCATTTCAGACGGCCCCAATTTACCTAAGGTTAGGACACCCCAATGATCATGTGCCATTCCATTTCCTTTTTCTAAAGGTCCAAGAGTAGAATTCAGTAACAAACAGAATGTTCATGGATCTTGGGGCCAGCTCTCGGACTTTGCTCCTCCCTCTACATTAGCGCACATTTCCTTAAAAGCCTTGTGAGGTCCTATGAAACTTGATATGACTGGTGTGTCACCTTTTTCCCTGTTTGAGGAATTCAGGGCATGAGAACAAGCTTTTTCACCACTCAGCCAAAACCCCAATGCCTTCTCAAAGCATGCCTTTCAGAATTCCTGAGATGCAAGCATGAGGCACCTCTCATTAATCTACCACAGCCCCGGCAAGCAGAAATGAAGATCAAAATGCTTCTGCCTAATTACTGACTTCTGTTGCTGAAAATCCCCTGCATCCTGACCTTCTTTACACCATATTGCCCTACAGTGCCTGCCAGAAACTCTTCCTTAGCAATGGCACTGTTAGAAGGGTTCTGCTGTTACCTTCTTTGATGCCCAACTCCTCTGTGCCTCCAAAGAAGGAAAACTTGAAAGAACTCGTCTCCTGAGTTGCGTCGTCCTCAGGCAAAGGTCCCAAATGGTCGTCTGGGGCAGAGTCCTGTGCATCCTCTTTGTCCCAGGGTTTTTCCTCAGTCTCTTCAGGTTTGTTCTTCGAAGGTCTTTCAAAGAACAAACCAGAATAGACGGAGGAAATACCGTCTATTCTGGTTTGTTCTTTGAAAGGCCTCTTTCAAATACGCAGCAATGCTGTAGAAGTTGTCTTCAGACACTTGAGGCAGTGTCTCACTCTCTTTCTTCTTTTTTTGGCTTTACTGAAATGAGATTGTTCAAGGATAGCAACACAGCACACGTCCTTTTCAGACACAGCTTCCCTAAGAGCCACCTTGCTCTGAATGTCTCCCTAAGCATATCCAAGCCCATTAAGGAGTGCTTCATTATCAAGGGTAAGCACTGGGGAGACATCTGAGGTTGGAGTGTAAAGGCAGGAACAAGAGTCCTTTTTAATTAGCCACATCCTTAAGTGACTTTTCACTGGCTACACGGTTACACAGAAATCAAGGTATTTAGCACAGACTTCTTCCTGCCAGTAGAAACATCAAGAGCTAATCGGGTTTGCTCACAGAGCTGCACAGCTCAGGGTCCCTGCACTGACCGTTCTCACCTTCACTTCCGGCAAGGAACACACGGCCTCGAAAGAAAAGAGGACGGAGCTACGTGCTGCTGTTGGAGGTCCCAGTTGAGGTCCGACGTCGCTGGTGGGAGCGGCTGCTCCTGCGCGATGTCCCCGACCACGTCCCCCTGCGCCTGGGCCTCTCAGCACTGGCTGCTGTCCTCCTGCTCCTGTCCTGGCGACTCCTGGACCGCAGAGTTTGAGTCGAGGCCCGGCGCTGCTGGCGGGAGCGGCTGCGTCTGGGGGGCGTCCCCGATGATGTGTCCCTCCGCCTGGGCCTCTCAGCCCTTGGCCTTGTCCTGCTGCTGCTGCCACGGCGACTCCTGGAGCGGACAGGTGGACTCTGGGCCCAGCCTTGCTGGCGGGAGCGCCTGCGTCTGGGGGATGGCCCTGACCATGTCTCCCTTCGCCTGGGCCTCTCAGCCCTTTGCCCTGTCCCACTGCTCCTGTCACAGACACTCCTGGAGCGGACAGGTGGACTCTGGGCCCAGCCTTGCTGGCGGGAGCGCCTGCGTCTGGGGGATGGCCCTGACCATGTCCCCCTACGCCTGGGCCTCTCAGACCTTGGCCCTGTCCCACTGCTCCCGTCACAGACACTCCTGGAGCGGACAGGTGGACTCTGGGCCCAGCCTTGCTGGCGGGAGCGCCTGCGTCTGGGGGATGGCCCTGACCATGTCCCCCTACGCCTGGGCCTCTCAGCCCTTGGCCCTGTCCCACTGCTCCTGTCACGGGGACTCCTGGAGCGGACAGGTGGACTCTGGGCACGACTTTGCCGGCGAGAGCAGCTTCGCCTGCGGCTGGGCCCAGCACGTCTGGAACGGACCCTGTCCTCAGGGTCCGGGGACGTGCTGCGTGTTGCCCTTGATCTGCTGATGCTGCTGGTGTCCAGTGAGGAAGATGGCAGCACCTGCTGCCGTTCTGCGTGGTGGGGCCTGCTGTGGCTGCCCGTCTCTGGAGATGGAGACGGGGAAACCAGCACCAATGGCACAGGGCTGTGGGAGCTGGGGCTGATGGCCTCAGATTCTGACCAGCCACGAGCAGATTGTCGTCCTGACTGTCTGGCCGGCCTGGGGCCATTGAGCTCTGTCTCATCCCGGGCGGCTGTAAGGGCAAGCAGAAATGTCAAAGATTGCCCAGGCCCTGGCCAGGCCAGGCCAGAGCAGTGCCCCCAGCCCAGGGACACCGGGGACTTTGACTCGTACATGTTCCGAGCCCAGCACAGCTGTCACACTCCCATCTCTGTGTGCTGTTCCTCAGGCCAGAGCAGCGCCTGTGGGTGCCCTCAGCAGCACAGGAGGAGCACAGGAGCAATTGCCAGGGCCTGGGGAGGCAAACAGGCTCATAGCACTGGAACAAAGTGTACCAGCACGTGGTTGTCTGGCCAAGCGCTTCTGGTTTTTCCCGCTTTGAGTCCTCGCCGAGACACAGGTTCCTTGCAGAGCCCCAGGTGCAGCTTCCCAACTTACCCCTGTTCCTCTGCCTCCTCCCTGCCCCCAGGGTAAAGGCAATCCCTGGCGTTGCACTGGCCATGCCTCACTCCTAGATCTGCGAAGGCATCGTCGTCCTCCCATGTTGGGTCTCTGATGGAGAAAGGAAGAGATGAAGAATTTCTGCTGCCGTACCCTCATGGAGATCCAAGGTGTCCCAGCTCTTTCTCCAGAGCTTTTCCAAGTTGGGGGTGAAGCTGAAGCCCAGACTGACGGGAAAGGGCAGGGCCAGGGCTCCTGGGGCAGGGCCTGGCACAGCACAGCACTTGCACCCTCCTGCCTGTTGGTCCAGGCAGAAGGACACCAACCTGAAGGGGACTCGGATCCCCAAGATGAGCATTTCAAAAGGGAATTCCTCACTGTCTCTGCACAGGGGGCACTGGAAATACAAAGCACCAGCGCACAAGGCCTGTCCCTGCAGGGCAAACAGAGGCAGGGTGAGCGAGGCCCTGCTGCTGCTGCTGAGCACCTGCTGTGCCCCGGGGCTGAGCGAAGGGCTCCTACCTGGATGCAGTCCCTGTGGAACCAGGCCCTTTTGCACGTTGGGCACACCAGGGTTGTGAAGGTCTTTCTGTCCTCCACAGGCTCCAGGCAGATGAGGCAAATGGTGTCTGGCTCAGGAGTCGCCTCCACCTTCTGCTCTGGACGGTGCTCAGGGCAGAAGGACCTGGAGGAAAATGGATGGGGAAAGTGAGAAATGCTGGATCATTCCCCAGGGGTGGCCATAAAGAGAGATGAGGTACCTGAACGGAGTGATGTATACATTGACACAGCCGCCCTCCTTGGCACAGGGCAGGTGGAACCATCTGTCACAGTCCGGCATACAGCACATGATGGTTGCCCCGCTCTGGCCGCAGACGAAGCAGCGCTGGAAAGAGCCAAGCAGCCGCGTCAGCATCAGCAGCAGCAGCAGCCTCGAGGCCTCCCCGGGCAGCCGCAGGGCTCCGGGCAGGGCGCAGGACGTGGCCGCTGCCGGCTCCCAGCCCACAGAGCCGCCTGCTGGAGGAGGGAGGCTGCTGTGCCAGGGCCTCTGTGCCACAGCTGCTGGGAGCCAGACTTTGTCCCGGCTGCTGGGCCGGCCTTTCTTTCCTGCTGTCTGGGCTAAGCTCTGGCAAACCTCGCCAGGCACAAAGCTCCCTGCTCTTGTCAGGCTCTCACCTTCTGTGCTGCCCGACAGGCCGCAATTTGGAGATCCCGTGCGAGAAAGCCTATGAGTCCATCGTAGCAGTTCTCATGCCGAAATAGAAGAGTGGCGAAAAACTGCAGGCAAGGGGAGGAGCTGATGAGGAGAGAGCGGCAGGAGCTGCCCATTGCAATGGTGGAGGGAACACCGGAGCCACTCACCATGCAGAATCTGTGAGCACAGAATGCACCCATCTGCAGTTTGTCACCGCACATGTCCGGGTCAGCCTCGGCACGGCGACACAGCATGCAGGCTGCAGGGGACAGAGCCAATGGCACGGGGCACGAGCAGCACTGCGGGGCTCAGAGCCTGCAGCAGCATCAGCCCCGAGGCTGCTCTGTCCCTGCCTGGCTGATGGGCAGGGCTGGAGGCCTTGCAGAGCAGGGGCCATTGTGGGCACGGCTGTCCCAGGAGCTGCCCCCTGGCCCAGCTGGGCCCCACTTGGGCAGGAAGGAGGCTCCCAGCCCCAGCATGGCCGAACAGCTCCTTCCTCCCCCTGCCTCTGCTCTGATACCCCACACTGCCTGCTGCCACAAGAGCCCCTGGGCCAGGCTGTCACAGGGCTGCTTTGCCCTCACCTGGCTCCTTGGCACCAGGGCCCTCCTGCTTGCTGTCAGACATGGCGGCTTTCTCTCCTGCGTCGCAGTCCTCGAGGGACGTTGTCGCTGCGAGGTGCAGATACTCTCTGTCTAAGGGAGAAAGAAGGGGGGGGAGTTTGCAGAACAGGCCCAGAACCACGAGGCTCTACTCCCTGCTCAGGCCTGCGTGAGCCCTGCTCCTGTCCGCTTTCTCCCTCCCGTCGTCGCGCTGAGGAACACCGCAGTGTCCTGGCTGTTCCTCCGCTGATACTGGGAAGGGAGAGGCAGGTGAGGCTGCAGCACAGGCCCAGAGCCCCGAGGTGTGGGGCCCCCTCTGGTCCCTGGGCAGCCACGTCCCCACCCTACCTTCTCCTCCCGGTGTCAGGTCGCACTGACGCTCGACCTGAGCCCAGCGTCCCCTTTTGTGGCCTTGGTGGCACAGGTCACAATGGCCACTCTGACATCAGAGCCGTGTACCCAAAATCGGGGCAGCCATGGCCTCAGGTCCCTGGCAACCACTTGTGGCGGCCCCCTCGGGCACCGAGCTTCTGAGATGGGTCCGAGCGTTTGCTCAGGGTGGAAGCACGGCCGGGAATCCAGCAGCAAGTGCAGAGTCAAATGCCAGGCCCTGGGGCAGCCAGCCAGGGTGGCACTGTGGGCAGGGAGGTGCTGTTCAGGCACTGCCACGCCAGGGCTCTGGCCCCCGGCCAAGGGCAATCTCTGCTCCTGCCCCTGGCAGGCGGTGGCCCAGAGAGCCCCGTGCGGAGTCAGCTGCACTGCAGGGATTCAAACCCTGCCTCTAGATGAACTGATGTTTTCCTCAACACCTGTCTGCAGAAAAATAAGATGAACCTGATTTGATGCTGCTGCTGATCACCATTGGGTACTGGAGATAAACCTGGACACCACCACAGCTGCCTCCAGACCTCAGTTATCTGTCATCCTATGAACTAACAACTTTCACATTTCATATAAATGGAAAAATTAAACTTCTGAGAAAGGTCATCTTTTATACTGACTCAGTGGAAAGACACAAAATGCACTGAGAATTTTGTGTGTACATTTGACAGGAGAGCTTGCAACTGTCCTCAACTCAAGTCAAATACAGGAGGATGCTTTTCCTACATTATATAAACATTGCCAGTTTGGTCCCGTGCTTTCCTACTAGAAAATACGTTGGAAAAATTCAGCAAGAGAAGCACAAACAATTCTTGTCAGTTTTTCTCTTTCGTGTCTTTGCAAACATGCTCCTGGAAATTCAGATCCATGACTTCTAGAACAATCAGTGGCATCTCTGGGAAGCAGGGCAGGGGCTGACAGGCAGGGACACCCTGCAGCTGCCTGATGCTGGGGCAGCAGGAGTTTGTCCATTTTCCTGTCTCCATGGCAGAGCCACCTTGGCTGGGAAACGATCCCTTCACTGCTCTAGGAGGGAGGCACAGCCAGTGCAATGCCAGGGAGTGCCTTTACCCTGGAGGCAGGAGGAGGCAGAGGGGGAAGTTGGGAAGCTGCACCCGGGGCTCTGCAGGGCTCCCGGCCAGGGCTCGAAGCACAAGGAGCCAGAAGAGCTTGGCCGGACAATCCTGAGCTCTGGACACCTTGTCCTCAGCACCGGGAACCCATTTGCTTCTCCAGGCCCTGGGCACTGCTCCCGTGCTGCTCATGCAAGTTACACACAGACACAGAGCTACCTGCTCTGTCTCAACCCTCTTCAGCACTGGACAGCACAACACAGTAACATGTTCTCTTCAGTACATGGTCTAATTATGAATAGTCCTGCAAAGACTCTCATTCAAAGCATACACACACAAAAACCCAAGCCCTGGTACAGACCTTGCATCAAGCCCTGGTACAGACCTTGCATCAACACAAAATGCAAGTTGCTGTTCAGAAACACAGGGCAGCACTTTTGGCCAATGCTTTTTCCTGCAAGATCTTTCAAAGGATTGCAAAAGTGACTTTGTTTGGCAACTTCTTCAAGGAACAAACAGGAGAGGCTTCTGAGTTTTTAAAGATTTATTGATTTGCTTTCACTTTCCTTTTGGCATCCTTACACATATCCCTGCATTCCAGTAAACTGTGAAAATCCAAAAAAATACCAGGGGAAGTTTCTGAATTCTTTCATATTTCTCTCAAAGACTTTCTTGACGTACATACAAGGGACTGGTCAGATAACATACAGAGAAGCAGTGGTTTCCCTCACTGGACATTACAAGACAATGTTATAGACTCCACGTTACTAAAACACTTCTGTTGCCCTGGTCATTACAAAGCCTGAAGCTCTTCTAGAGGCTTTTCCAGTGCAACTTCATTAGGTTCCTCTCTGCTCAACTCTCGAGCCTGTCCAGGTCTCACTGAAGGGCAGCAGAGCCTTGTGGTGCCTCAGGCCCTGCTCCCAGTTCTGCCCCATCAGCAAATGCTGAGGGAGCGCTCTGTCCCTTCTGCCAGGACCCTGGGGAATAAGGCCAACAGGGCTGGTCCCAGCACAGCCCCTTGAGATCACAGCTACGTGAGTTTGGAGCTCCCCTGTCCACTTCTCAGCCCCACTGTCCCTGAGCTGCCTCAGGGGCCTGTTATGGGAGGCAGGGACAAAGCCTTGCTGGAGTTCCAGCTGACAACAACCACTGCTCTCCCCTCACAAGCCCAACCAGGCACTGCAGCACAGGTGGCTATGGGATGGGTCAAGCATGGTTTCCATTCCTGTTATTCCACAGGCTTAGAGATGGCATCCAAGAGGAGCTGTTCTGTCTCCTTTCTGGGGATGGAGCTGAGGCTGATGGGCCTGCAGTTTCCTGGCTCCTTCTTGGTGCCTTTTGCAAGACTGCAGTGATGTTGGCTTTCCTCCACTGCTCATGCCTCTCTCCGGGGCTGTCTCCTTCCCTGACCTGCTGGCAGCGTGCCCTGTGCCAGAGGCAGGAGCAGAGATTTCCCTTGGCCCCAAAAGGGAATGCTGGGCTCAGGCCGAAGTGTCAGTGCGACCTGACAACGGGAGGAGAAGGCGGGAAGGAGCAGGGCTGACACAGGGCTGAGCAGGGAGTAGAGCCCTCGTGTCTCTGGGCCTACTCTGCAAGCTCCCTGGCCTGTACTTTCTCCACAGAGAGAGGAACAGCACCTCGAAGTGAGCAGGAAACCCGGCCATGGAGCGGGGCTGGGGCTGTCAGCCCTCAGGGACACCGGACATGGAGCAAGACTGGGTCTGTGACACCTCAGGGACACCGGCCATGGAGCGGGGCTGGGGCTGTGACACCTCAGGGAAACCGGCCATGAGCGGGGCTGGGGCTGTGACACCTCAGGGAAACCGGCCATGGAGCGGGGCTGGGGCTGTGACACCTCAGGGAAACCGGCCATGGAGTGGGGCTGGGACTGTGACACCTCAGGGAACTCACCATGGCAGCCACCTCCTGAGGTTTTGAAGTACTTGTTTCTTGGTTAATGCCCTTCCAGATCAATCTAGCATCTTTGCATATGAGCAGGACATACAAGGCTATTTAAAATTGAGTCTGATCCAATCATCAAAGACAATGGATGTTACCTCTAAACTTACCTTTTCATGATTTTCAAACAAAATGGAACTTTTCTTATGTCTGACTTAAAATATCCAGAATGCAAAATTCATTCTCAAGACAGGAAAAAAGAAAACAATGAAAATAGGATATAGGCAGTCTTCAAAAGGCACAGAGAAGAAAATAAACATTAGAAAACCTTAGAAAAATTAGGTTTTCTTCTTCATCTTCTCAGTATGTGTTGTTTTGAACATTGGTTGTCTGACTTGTCCCTCCCAAAACAAGGCATGTTACAGCTTTATTGTCTCAGTGCTGCATTTCCCCAATCGCTGACTTGCCATTTAGGCTCTGCTTTATTGGAAATATACAACAAGGGACTCTCTATGGAAGACAGTTGCACAAGCCTCTGGATTCCTGACCGTTCACCTCTGCCAATGCTCACAGTATTCTCCTAACACACCTGAGCTTCCTGTCTTTCAGAGAGAGAAAGATTCAGCTAAAGTCAAGCAAACAGGGCAGGGCAGATGGAAACCTTCCCTTGAGATGCTTTTGGGAAGGCCTGCAAGCACCCTGCCTTCCCTTGGAACAGAGGTGGTCACCATGCATGGTGTTGCCTGACTTGCCCGAGGTGCCCCTCTATTCCAGAAGGACTTTTGCCCACTTCATCACTTGTCTGTCCCTCCAGTTCCAGGGCCTCAAACCTGCTCTGTAAGGCACTAAACCTTTCAGTCAGCTGTAAGTTTTCAGAATAAGGCACTGACTGGGGCTCGAACTAGTTTTTTTAGTCAGGTTGACAATATGTTTTGAGAAGAAGAAGGAGCAGAGAAGGTGTGGAAAATGCATATTATATGATTGGCTTTTCGCAAATATTAAAATTAATACTATATGTGTTATGTTGGAAAGTTATGTTGTATTCATCCTTTTTTTGTAGTGCTATCCTAATCTTTTAAAGTAGTGTGGTGAATATAGTTTTAGGCTACAGAAACTCTGTGATGTAAGATACTTTTTCTAAATAGCTCGTGGAGAGATAACAGTAACAAGACACCAAAACTCTGAGAAAAGAAATGTTGCCTCCTTATTGGGAAGAACCAGACTTTGAGGGACCAAGACAATTGCTTTGCAAGATGAAGGAGGGGTTGACAAGAACAAGAAAACACTCATTGTTTGAAAATAATTTTGGCATCATGTATGAGATATATGAATATGCAACAGGCTATTACTGTCAAGGGTTAATCCTTTGTTAGCAAAGTGGTGTCTTCTGAGGCAGAGCAGAGCACCTAGACATCTGCTTTTTTAATTGCCCTTTATTGTCCTACCTCTAATTGTCCAAATTAATTTTTCTCTAATTTTTATTCTTATTTTTATAACTAATTTATTACTATTAAACTTTTAAAATTTTAAAGCAAGTGAAATTCTGCATCCTTTGTGTCCACTATCAGTGGGCATCCTTCTTCCCAAGCTTTGTCAACCTCCCTCTGGGTTTGAGATCAGTGAAACGTGCCCAGCCTGGAGTCTTGGAAGACAATTCTAGCAACAAGTACTTTGCTTTTCTAACCCCTGGCCATCACTTCGAGCTTGTAGGCTGCTATGTGTGTCACAGGTTAAACGTCTCTTCCTGTTGATCAGGCTTGGAAGTGTGTAAAGGCCAGGCACGACAGGACATGTTTTCTTCAGGAAATGGGACGTAGGGCCCAGTTTGCAACGGGTCCCGGCCCGCGCCTTCCAGAGCGCCAGAAGGTTGGCGGCGCCGTTGCAGGGCTCAGGGCGCCGCCTTGTGGGCGAGAGCCGCCATGACAGCGCGGGCGCCGCGCGGCGGGGCCGGAGGGCGGGAAGGGGCGGGCGGGTGTGAGGGGCGGGGCGGTTCGTGCCCAGAGCCGAGCCCACGCTGTTCCTGGGCGCATTCCCGGCTCGGTGTTGGGAGCGTGCAGGCGCTGCTCGGGCTCTGGGAGAAGCGTGCGGCCGCTGCGGGGTCCCAGCCCTCAGAGCTGGCTGCCGGCCGAGGCTGCAGTGCCAGAGCTGCCGTGCGCCGTGGCAGTGCCAGAGTCCCTGGAAGAGCCGGGCTGGCACTGCCAGCTCCCGAGGGAAGCCCTGCCATGGCCGCGCCGGGGCCGCTCGGCAGAGCCGGGCTGGCAGTGCCGACAGCTGAGGGGAGCCCGGCCATGGCAGCGCCGGGCTGGCAGTGCCGACAGCTGAGGGGAGCCCGGCCATGGCAGCGCCGGGGCCGCTCCTGCCCCGGGGCCGCCCGAAGGAGCGACCTCTGGGACCTGCCGGCAGACTGGCACTGCTTGGCCCTCTTCAGTAGATCGACGGAGTGGCAGCACAGATAGCAAAATATTAAAACATCTGATTTAAAACACCGGAGGGAAACCATTGAATTGAAAAGAAAATGAAGGTGTACCAAAATACTCAGGGCATGAATGGGAAAACTGAAAAGATACAGATTCTAATTATTTATATAATCTCAACTATATCATCAGAATCATGAGGGTGAAAATACCTTCTAAAAGTTTTGACAATAGAATGGTTCAGCTGTGTAGTTTTGCTAGTACATTAAAGTCTTAAAAAGCAGTCAGGTATTCCTTTGTCCAGTGCTATGAATTTAATAATGGGATTTGTTACAGTTGTCCCTCAAATACCCCTCATAAAGAGAGTTGAGTGCTTAGATTCGATGGAAGCCATCCGGCAGTAAATGCAGTGTTGTGGTTTTTAGTAGTGCTGTAGTAAGTAGTTAGTTAAAGAAGTGATCGTTCTGCCAATGGATGCTGATCCCTGATGCGTTCGTGCTGGTTCAATGGAAAGGCAAATTTTTGGTAATAGGCTATTGGAAAACATGTCTTTTCTGCTGGTAGCAGGTACAAACACATTGCTTTTACTGGTAGAAACTGAAGCAACTTGAGATGCCGGCTCCTTCTTCTCCACCTATGTTTAAAGGAGATCCATGCAGGTTAAAACATGAACCAAACCTCGAGGCTCTGGGCCTGTCCTGCAGGCTCACCTGCCTCACCCAACAATCAGCAGAGGAACAGCCAGAAGACCCTGCAGTGTTCCTCAATGCAACAAGGGGAGGAGAAGGTGGGCAGGAGCAGGGCTCACATAGAGAGGATCAGCACCTCAAAGTGACCACATCATTCAAGGGACAGGGACTGACTGATGACAGCTGCCCTTTGAGACAGCAAGCAGGAGGGCCCTGGTGCCAAGGAGCCAGGTGAGGGCAAAGCAGCCCTGTGATAGCCTGGCCCAGGGGCTCTTGTGGCAGCAGGCAGCGTGGGGATGAGAGCAGAGGCAGGGGGAGGCAGGAGCTGCTCGGCCATGCCGGGGCTGGGAGCCTCCTTCCTGCCCAAGTGGGGCCCAGCTGGGCCAGGGGGCAGCTCCTGGGACAGCCGTGCCCACAATGGCCCCTGCTCTGCAAGGCCTCCAGCCCTGCCCATCAGCCAGGCAGGGACAGAGCAGCCTCGGGGCCGAAGCTGCTGCAGGCCCAGAGCCCCACAGAGCTGCTCGTGCCCCGTGCCATTGGCTCTGTCCCCTGCAGCCTGCATGCTGTGTCGCCGTGCCGAGGCTCAGCCCTGTGCCTCCCCAGGCCCTGGCCACTGCTCCTGTGCTCCTCCTGCACAGCCCAGAGCACCCACGGGCCCTGCTCAGGCCTCACGCAGACCAGAACCAGCTGGGGTGTGACAGCTCTGCTGCTCTGGGCCCAGCCCTCAGACAAAGCACCCGCCTGTCCCTGGGCTGGGGGCAGTGCCCAGGCTGGGCTTGGCAGAGCCCGTCCGCTCCTGGAGGGCTGTGGGCACTGCTCTGGCCTGGCCTGGCCTGGCCCTGGGCTCCCTTGGCATTCCTGCTTGCCCTTGCCTCCACCAGGGATGGGCTGCAGCTCAATGGCCCCGGCCTGGCCGCACACTCGGGCCTGGAGCCTTCCCGTGGCTCCCCAGGGCACGAGAGCCTCAGCCCCAGCTCCCAAACACGGCCTAACAGGCTTTGCTGATATTGATCCCTGTCAGAGCTTTGAAAGCATTTTCAAAGTAACCTTGTCTGGCAACACTTTCAATGAACAAACGGGACTCGCTTCTAATCGGTAAAAACTTTATTGGTTTGCTTGCACTTCCTATAGGGTATCCTAATGCTTCCTTTGGCGTTCCAGAAAATAATGAAAATCTAACAAATTCTAAAGAGAAGTTCCTGAATCCACTATGAGGAGAAGTCTCTACATTCACTATCCTTACATACAGTTAAGAAGCTGCTCCTGTAACACACAAAGATGGAGTGGTTAACCTGACTGGACCACACAACATGATGTTTCATACACACCGCTACACTACAAAACTTCTCGTCCCTGTTCATTACAAATTTGAAGCTCTTCTGGAGGTCCTGACTTAATTTTGCATGCACATTCATACCTGCAATCCCTCCCCATGCTCAGCTTTCACCTAGACTTACCAGGGAACAGATGTTCCATACTCACCTCAGGCAATAATCTACGTCTGTCTTCCTAACCCTCTTTTTCTTCACTGACTTCTACTAATCTACAAAATAACTGCGGACCCTCTGCACAAAAGAAACATCCAATTAATAGGCTTAAACACTTGTGATTGTGCAGCTGCTTCTAACAATCACGTCCAACACAGCACTAAAATCAGAAATCAATTCTCACACCCTTCCTATTCTCCTGCCCCCACCACACCTTGGCTCCAGCAGAAATGTTCCCTACTGCAGCCTGGTGTGCTAAGAACAATCAAAGGCAGCAGCACTTTCCCTCAACATGCTGCAATCTGAATTGCACTGAAATTGCAGCTGTTGCATTAGAAGCTCAGCACCAGCACCCCCAGAACTGAGGCCTGAGCTCTCCATTTCAACACACCCTGTAAATCAGGCTGCCTGGAAGATTGTAGGCCGGGAACTGTGTGAACACAGCAGTGCATTTCAGCAGAGTTATGGAATCAATCTCATGGAAGGCACATCCTTTATGCTTGTCTTACGATTCTATTCTACAAAATCTAACCAGCAATTGTTTTGGTGGCCTGTGCAGGTTTTGGGGACTGTGCATGTTTCCTTTGGATGTTGTTTTCTTTGTTTCTAAATACAAAATTCACTGCATTCAGAAGAGAAAGCCCCAGATTCATTAGGACAAAGAACCACAGGGACATATGCGGCTGACAAGAACACTCAACCTTCTTAACGGTAACACCAGAAAGAGAGGAAAAAGACAAAGATGATTTAAATACCTGAAAGGATCCAAACTGTCTATGTAAGCTGTCAAGTGACTAAGTTTTTGGTAAACTCTAAAAGTCCAGATTCCTATTCGGTAATTGTCTGAAAGAAAAGAAAGCCAGAAATTTGCTTGACCTTCATTTTGCCAGGACTTTCTCACAGGATTCTGCCACAACTTGGATCACAAGTGAGGGTGGCAAATTTTGACTAGAAAACTTGGATAACTAGGCAGCATTTTTTCCTCCTCACTGAATTACAGGAAGGGTTTAAAAGGAAAAAAAAATATAAAAAATGGTAAAGAAATTCTGTCATACCTCTAAGGCGTTCATCATCTTTGGAGAAGAAAAAAAAAACTCTAGCACTTCCTGTGCGTGGTAAAAAAAAGAAACCTAGAAAAGGAAAAAAGGGATTTGAGCATCCTAAATTGTACTATCAAATTCCATGAACACAAGTTAAACCTGTAGTGCTTCAGAGAAATGGCATCCATTGAAAAGCTTTATTCCCTAGGATCCGAGTAGAGCTTTTTATTTTACAAAACCCTCTTTTAAAGAGAAAACTGACTGTGTCTTGGGCTTTTGGCCAAAGTCAGTTTGGAGTTGGTCAAACCAAAATGACCCTGTTAGTTTCTCGTGCTCTACTCTTTCTTTCCATATTCACATTCACATCCAATGGGCTGCTGGGAGTTTTGACTCGGTGCAGCACAAACGGTTTTCCAAGACCACTTTCATTGCTCAGAGGTGTGCAATGTCAGTTTCCCATTCCCTGAGTGCTGCTATTAATATTCCCACAGCATCCAACTACTACAGCCATGTAGACAACAAAGAGAAATGCAACTTGCATTTCTTGGTCCTGTTCCATTTCTGTCATCTCAGGCTCATCGTCACCCTCAGAACTGCTGTCCTGGAAACGTGGATCCTCTTGCCACGTGGCTTTTACCGGCTTTATTGTCCCAAGCGCGTGAGGCTCTGCAATGACAGCACCAATAGAGAAAAAAGCCAAAACCAGATTATTCCTCTACCCGTCGGGAAAAATTCCTCCTTTCACGTGAAATACTTACAGTGGAGAAGAGAGATTTAGGAAGGACAGAATCTGACCCTGCCAGATTTTCTAAGCTACATCTCTGCTCTAGTATTTTCCACTTTGTTCCAGGGATCCCTTATGTATTCTTAAACATTTCTCATTGCATTCAGAAGACACTGAATACCTTCTCAGTTCAGCACAAGTCTGGGGGGCTCGTTGCTTTGTGCTGTTGTGTTGGGTTTTTTAATATTTTGGATAACTTCACGGGGTTTCTTTTCTCTCCTACATGACTGGGACTCGAGTTAATGTTGTTTCATCTTCATTTCAGACGGCCCCAATTTACCTAAGGTTAGGACACCCCAATGATCATGTGTCATTCCATTTCCTTTTTCTAAAGGTCCAAGAGTAGAATTCAGTAACAAACAGAATGTTCATGGATCTTGGGGCCAGCTCTCGGACTTTGCTCCTCCCTCTACATTAGCGCACATTTCCTTAAAAGCCTTGTGAGGTCCTATGAAACTTGATATGACTGGTGTGTCACCTTTTTCCCTGTTTGAGGAATTCAGGGCATGAGAACAAGCTTTTTCACCACTCAGCCAAAACCCCAATGCCTTCTCAAAGCATGCCTTTCAGAATTCCTGAGATGCAAGCATGAGGCACCTCTCATTAATCTACCACAGCCCCGGCAAGCAGAAATGAAGATCAAAATGCTTCTGCCTAATTACTGACTTCTGTTGCTGAAAATCCCCTGCATCCTGACCTTCTTTACACCATATTGCCCTACAGTGCCTGCCAGAAGCTCTTCCTTAGCAATGGCACTGTTAGAAGGGTTCTGCTGTTACCTTCTTTGATGCCCAACTCCTCTGTGCCTCCAAAGAAGGAAAACTTGAAAGAACTCGTCTCCTGAGTTGCGTCGTCCTCAGGCAAAGGTCCCAAATGGTTGTCTGGGGAAGAGTCCTGTGCATCCTCTTTGTCCCAGGGTATTTCCTCAGTCTCTTCTGGTTTGTTCTTCGAAGGTCTTTCAAAGAACAAACCAGAATAGACGGAGGAAATACCGTCTATTCTGGTTTGTTCTTTGAAAGGCCTCTTTCAAATCCGCAGCAATGCTGTAGAAGTTGTCTTCAGACACTTGAGGCAGTGTCTCACTCTCTTTCTTCTTTTTTTGGCTTTACTGAAATGAGATTGTTCAAGGATAGCAACACAGTACGCGTCCTTTTCAGACACAGCTTCCCTAAGAGCCACCTTGCTCTGAATGTCTCCCTAAGCATATCCAAGCCCATTAAGGAGTGCTTCATTATCAAGGGTAAGCACTGGGGAGACATCTGAGGTTGGAGTGTAAAGGCAGGAACAAGAGTCCTTTTTAATTAGCCACATCCTTAAGTGACTTTTCACTGGCTACACGGTTACACAGAAATCAAGGTATTTAGCACAGACTTCTTCCTGCCAGTAGAAACATCAAGAGCTAATCGGGTTTGCTCACAGAGCTGCACAGCTCAGGGTCCCTGCACTGACCGTTCTCACCTTCACTTCCGGCAAGGAACACACGGCCTCGAAAGAAAAGAGGACGGAGCTACGTGCTGCTGTTGGAGGTCCCAGTTGAGGTCCGACGTCGCTGGTGGGAGCGGCTGCTCCTGCGCGATGTCCCCGACCATGTCCCCCTGCGCCTGGGCCTCTCAGCACTGGCTGCTGTCCTCCTGCTCCTGTCCTGGTGACTCCTGGACCGCACAGTTTGAGTCGAGGCCCGGCGCTGCTGGCGGGAGCGGCTGCGTCTGGGGGGCGTCCCCGATGATGTGTCCCTCCGCCTGGGCCTCTCAGCCCTTGGCCTTGTCCTGCTGCTGCTGCCACGGCGACTCCTGGAGCGGACAGGTGGACTCTGGGCCCAGCCTTGCTGGCGGGAGCGCCTGCGTCTGGGGGATGGCCCTGACCATGTCCCCCTACGCCTGGGCCTCTCAGCCCTTTGCCCTGTCCCACTGCTCCTGTCACAGACACTCCTGGAGCGGACAGGTGGACTCTGGGCCCAGCCTTGCTGGCGGGAGCGCCTGCGTCTGGGGGATGGCCCTGACCATGTCTCCCTTCGCCTGGGCCTCTCAGCCCTTTGCCCTGTCCCACTGCTCCTGTCACAGACACTCCTGGAGCGGACAGGTGGACTCTGGGCCCAGCCTTGCTGGCGGGAGCGCCTGTGTCTGGGGGATGGCCCTGACCATGTCTCCCTTCGCCTCGGCCTCTCAGTCCTTGGCCCTGTCCCACTGCTCCTGTCACAGACACTCCTGGAGCGGACAGGTGGACTCTGGGCACGACTTTGCCGGCGAGAGCAGCTTCGCCTGCGGCTGGGCCCAGCACGTCTGGAACGGACCCTGTCCTCAGGGTCCGGGGACGTGCTGCGTGTTGCCCTTGATCTGCTGATGCTGCTGGTGTCCAGTGAGGAAGATGGCAGCGCCTGCTGCCATGCTGCGTGGTGGGGCCTGCTGTGGCTGCCCGTCTCTGGAGATGGAGACGGGGAAACCAGCACCAATGGCACAGGGCTGTGGGAGCTGGGGCTGATGGCCTCAGATTCTGACCAGCCACGAGCAGATTGTCGTCCTGACTGTCTGGCCGGCCTGGGGCCATTGAGCTCTGTCTCATCCCGGGCGGCTGTAAGGGCAAGCAGGAATGTCAAAGATTGCCCAGGCCCTGGCCAGGCCAGGCCAGAGCAGTGCCCCCAGCCCAGGGACACCGGGGACTTTGACTCATACATGTTCCGAGCCCAGCACAGCTGTCACACTCCCATCTCTGTGTGCTGTTCCTCAGGCCAGAGCAGCGCCTGTGGGTGCCCTCAGCAGCACAGGAGGAGCACAGGAGCAATTGCCAGGGCCTGGGGAGGCAAACAGGCTCATAGCACTGGAACAAAGTGTACCAGCACGTGGTTGTCTGGCCAAGCGCTTCTGGTTCTTCCCTCTTTGAGCCCTTGCCGAGACACAGGTTCCCTGCAGAGCCCCAGGTGCAGCTTCCCAACTTACCCCTGTTCCTCTGCCTCCTCCCTGCCCCCAGGGTAAAGGCAATCCCTGGCGTTGCACTGGCCGTGCCTCACTCCTAGATCTGCGAAGGCATCGTTGTCCTCCCATGTTGGGTCTCTGATGGAGAAAGGAAGAGATGATGAATTTCTGCTGCTCTCCCTCACGGAGGTCCAGGATGCCCCAGCTCTTTCTCCAGAGCTTTTCCAAGTTGGGGGTGAAGCTGAAGCCCAGACTCATGGGCCAGGGCAGGACCAGGGCTCCTGGGGCAGGGCCTGGCACAGCACAGCACTTGCACCCTCCTGCCTGGTGGGCCAGGCAGAAGGACACCAACCTGAAGGGGACTCGGATCCCCATGATGAACATTTCAACAGGGAATTCCCCACTGTCTCTGCACAGCGGGCACTGGAAATACAAAGCACCAGCGTGCAAGGCCTGTCCCTGCAGGGCAAACAGAGGCAGGGTGAGCGAGGCCCTGCTGCTGCTGCTGAGCACCTGCTGTGCCCCGGGGCTGAGCGAAGGGCTCCTACCTGGATGCAGTCCCTGTGGAACCAGGCCCTTTTGCACGTTGGGCACACCAGGGTTGTGAAGGTCTTTCTGTCCTCCACAGGCTCCAGGCAGATGACGCAAACGGTGTCTGGCTCAGGAGTCGCCTCCACCTCCTGCTCTGGACGGTGCTCAGGGCAGAAGGACCTGGAGGAAAATGGATGGGGAAAGTGAGAAATGCTGGATCATTCCCCAGGGGTGGCCATAAAGAGAGATGAGGTACCTGAACGGAGTAATGTATACATTGACACAGCCGCCCTCCTTGGCACAGGGCAGGTGGAACCATCTGTCACAGTCCGGCACACAGCACATGATGGTTGCCCCGCTCTGGCCGCAGACGCAGCAGCGCTGGAAAGAGCCAAGCAGCCGCGTCAGCATCAGCAGCAGCAGCAGCCTCGAGGCCTCCCCGGGCAGCCGCAGGGCTCCGGGCAGGGCACAGGACGTGGCCGCTGCCGGCTCCCAGCCCACAGAGCCGCCTGCTGGAGGAGGGAGGCTGCTGTGCCAGGGCCTCTGTGCCACAGCTGCTGGGAGCCAGACTTTGTCCCGGCTGCTGGGCCGGCCTTTCTTTCCTGCTGTCTGGGCTAAGCTCTGGCAAACCTCGCCAGGCACAAAGCTCCCTGCTCTTGTCAGGCTCTCACCTTCTGTGCTGCCCGACAGGCCGCAATTTGCACATCTCGTGGGAGAAAGCCCATGAGTCCATCACGGCGGTTCTCTTGCCGAAATAGAAGAGTGGCGAAAAACTGCAGGCAAGGGGAGGAGCTGATGAGGAGAGGGCGGCAGGAGCTGCCCATTGCAATGGTGGAGGGAACACCGGAGCCACTCACCAGGCAGAACACGTGGGCACAGAGCCCACCCTTCTGCAGTTTGTCACCGCACATGTCCGGGTCAGCCTCGGCACGGCGACACAGCATGCAGGCTGCAGGGGACAGAGCCAATGGCACGGGGCACGAGCAGCTCTGCGGGGCTCAGAGCCTGCAGCAGCATCAGCCCCGAGGCTGCTCTGTCCCGGCCTGGCTGATGGGCAGGGCTGGAGACCTTGCAGAGCAGGGGCCATTGTGGGCACGGCTGTCCCAGGAGCTGCCCCCTGGCCCAGCTGGGCCCCACTTGGGCAGGAAGGAGGCTCCCAGCCCCGGCATGGCCGAGGAGCTCCTGCCTCCCCCTGCCTCTGCTCTGATCCCCACGCTGCCTGCTGCCACAAGAGCTCGTGGGCCAGGCTATCACAGGGCTGCTTTGCCCTCACCTGGCTCCTTGGCACCAGGGCCCTCCTGCTTGCTCTCAGACATGGCGTCACTCTGCGTTGAGGTGGTGTCCTCGAGGGACGTTGTCGCTTCGAGCTGCTGAACTGTCTAGGGGAGAAAGAAGGGGGGGGAGTTTGCAGAACAGGCCCAGAACCACGAGGCTCTACTCCCTGCTCAGGCCTGCGTGAGCCCTGCTCCTGTCCGCTTTCTCCTCCCGTCGTCGCGCTGAGGAACACCGCAGTGTCCTGGCTGTTCCTCCGCTGATACTGGGAAGGGAGAGGCAGGTGAGGCTGCAGCACAGGCCCAGAGCCCCGAGGTGTGGGGCCCCTCTGGTCCCTGGGCAGCCACGTCCCCACCCTACCTTCTCCTCCCGGTGTCAGGTCGCACTGACGCTCGACCTGAGCCCAGCGTCCCCTTTTGTGGCCTTGGTGGCACAGGTCACAATGGCCACTCTGACATCAGAGCCGTGTACCCAAAATTGGGGCAGCCATGGCCTCAGGTCCCTGGCAACCACTTGTGGCGGCCCCCTCGGGCACCGAGCTTCTGAGATGGGTCCGAGCGTTTGCTCAGGGTGGAAGCACGGCCGGGAATCCGGCAGCAAGTGCAGGGTCAAATGCCAGGCCCTGGGGCAGCCAGCCAGGGTGGCACTGTGGGCAGGCAGGTGCTGTTCAGGCACTGCCACGCCAGGGCTCTGGCCCCGGCCAAGGGCAATCTCTGCTCCTGCCCCTGGCAGGCGGTGGCCCAGAGAGCCCGTGCGGAGTCAGCTGCACTGCAGGGATTCAAACCCTGCTCTAGGTGAACTGATGTTTTCCTCAACACCTGTCTGCAGAAAAATAAGATGAACCTGATTTGGTGCTGCTGCTGATCACCATTGGGTACTGGAGATAAACCTGGACACCACCACAGCTGCCTCCAGACCTCAGTTATCTGTCATCCTATGAACTAACAACTTTCACATTTCATATAAATGGAAAAATTAGTATTAAGCTTCTGAAAAAGGTCATCTTTGATACTGACTCAGTGGAAAGACACAAAATGCAGTGAGAATTTTGTGTGTGCATTTGACGGGAGAGCTTGCAACTGTCCTCAACTCAAGTCAAATACAGGAGGATGCTTTTCCTACGTTATAGGAACTTTGCCAGTTTGGTCCGTGCTTTCCTACTAGAAAATACGTTGGAAAAATTCAGCAAGAGAAGCACAAACAATTCTTGTCAGTTTTTCTCTTTCGTGTCTTTGCAAACATGCTCCTGGAAATTCAGATCCATGACTTCTAGAACAATCAGTGGCATCTCTGGGAAGCAGGGCAGGGGCTGACAGGCAGGGACACCCTGCAGCTGCCTGATGCTGGGGCAGCAGGAGTTTGTCCATTTTCCTGTCTCCATGGCAGAGCCACCTTGGCTGGGAAACGATCCCTTCACTGCTCTAGGAGGGAGGCACAGCCAGTGCAATGCCAGGGAGTGCCTTTACCCTGGAGGCAGGGAGGAGGCAGAGGGGGAAGTTGGGAAGCTGCACCCGGGGCTCTGCAGGGCTCCCGGCCAGGGCTCGAAGCACAGGGAGCCAGAAGAGCTTGGCCGGACAATCCTGAGCTCTGGACACCTTGTCCTCAGCACCGGGAACCCGTTTGCTTCTCCAGGCCCTGGGCACTGCTCCCGTGCTGCTCATGCAAGTTACACACAGACACAGAGCTACCTGCTCTGTCTCAACCCTCTTCAGCACTGGACAGCACAACACAGTAACATGTTCTCTTCAGTACATGGTCTAATTATTAATAGTCCTGCAAAGACTCTCATTCAAAGCATACACACACAAAAACCCAAGCCCTGGTACACACCTTGCATCAAGCCCTGGTACAGACCTTGCATCAACACAAAATGCAAGTTGCTGTTCAGAAACACAGGGCAGCACTTTTGGCCAATGCTTTTTCCTGCAAGATCTTTCAAAGGATTGCAAAAGTGACTTTGTTTGGCAACTTCTTCAAGGAACAAACAGGAGAGGCTTCTGAGTTTTTAAAGATTTATTGATTTGCTTTCACTTTCCTTTTGGCATCCTTACACTTATCCCTGCATTCCAGTAAACTGTGAAAATCCAAAAAAATACCAGGGGAAGTTTCTGAATTCTTTCATATTTCTCTCAAAGACTTTCTTGACGTACATACAAGGGACTGGTCGGATAACATACAGAGAAGCAGTGGTTTCCCTCACTGGACATTACAAGACAATGTTATAGACTCCACGTTACTAAAACACTTGTGTTGCCTGGTCATTACAAAGCCTGAAGCTCTTCTAGAGGCTTTTCCCAGTGCAACTTCATTAGGTTCCTCTCTGCTCAACTCTCGAGCCTGTCCAGGTCTCACTGAAGGGCAGCAGAGCCTTGTGGTGCCTCAGGCCCTGCTCCCAGTTCTGTCCCATCAGCAAATGCTGAGGGAGCGCTCCGTCCCTTCTGCCAGGACCCTGGGGAATAAGGCAAACAGGGCTGGGCCAAGCACGGCCCCCTGAGATCACAGCTACCTGAGTTTGGAGCTCCCCTGTCCACTTCTCTGCCCCACTGTCCCTGAGCTGCCTCAGGGGCCTGTTATGGGAGGCAGGGACAAAGCCTTGCTGGAGTTCCAGCTGACAACAACCACTGCTCTCCCCTCACAAGCCCATCCAGACACTGCAGCACAGGTGGCTATGGGATTGGTCAAGCATGGTTTCCATTCCTGTTATTCCACAGGCTTAGAGATGGCATCCAAGAGGAGCTGTTCTGTCTCATTTCTGGGGATGGAGCTGAGGCTGATGGGCCTGCAGTTTCCTGGCTCCTTCTTGGTGCCCTTTTGCAAGACTGCAGTGATGTTGGCTTTCCTCCACTGCTCATGCCTCTCTCCGGGGCTGTCTCCTTCCCTGACCTGCTGGCAGCGTGCCCTGTGCCAGAGGCAGGAGCAGAGATTTCCCTTGGCCCCAAAAGGGAACGCTGGGCTCAGGCCGAGTGTCAGTGCGACCTGACAACGGGAGGAGAAGGTGGGAAGGAGCAGGGCTGACACAGGGCTGAGCAGCGACTAGAGCCCAAGTGTCTCTGGGCCTACTCTGCAAGCTCCCTGGCCTGTACTTTCTCCACAGAGAGAGGAACAGCACCTCGAAGTGAGCAGGAAACCCGGCCATGGAGCGGGGCTGGGGCTGTCAGCCCTCAGGGACACCGGCCATGGAGCAATACTGGGTCTGTGACACCTCAGGGACACCGGCCATGGAGCGGAGCTGGGGCCGAGACACCTCAGGGAAACCGGCCATGGAGCGGGGCTGGGGCTGTGACACCTCAGGGAAACCGGCCATGGAGCGGGGCTGGGACTGTGACACCTCAGGGACACCGGCCATGGAGCGGGGCTGGGGCCGTGACACCTCAGGGAACTCACCATGGCAGCCACCTCCCGAGGTTTTGAAGTACTTGTTTCTTGGTTTAATGCCCTTCCAAGATCAATCTAGCATCTTTGCATATGAGCATGACATACAAGGCTATTTAAAATTGAGTCTGATCCAATCATCAAAGACAATGGATGTTACTTCTAAACTTACCTTTTCATGATTGTCAAACAATATGGAACTTTTCTTATGTCTGACTTAAAATATCCAGAATGCAAAATTCATTCTCAAGACAGGAAAAAAGGAAACAATGAAAATAGGATATAGGCAGTCTTCAAAAGGCACAGAGAAGAAAATAAACATTAGAAAACCTTAGAAAAATTAGGTTTTCTTCTTCATCTTCTCAGTATGTGTTGTTTGAACATTGGTTGTCTCACTTGTCCCTCGCAAAACAAGGCATGTTACAGCTTTATTGTCTCAGTGCTGCATTTCCCCAATCACTGACTTGCCATTTAGGCTCTGCTTTGTTGGAAATATACAACAAGGGACTCTCTATGGAAGACAGTTGCACAAGCCTCTGGATTCCTGACCGTTCACCTCTGCCAATGCTCACAGTATTCTCCTAACACACCTGAACCTCCTGTCTTTCAGAGAGAGAAAGATTCAGCTAAAGTCAAGCAAACAGGGCAGGGCAGATGGAAACCTTCCCTTGAGATGCTTTTGGGAAGGCCTGCAAGCACCCTGCCTTCCCTTGGAACAGAGGTGGTCACCATGCATGGTGTTGCCTGACTTGCCTGAGGTGCCCCTCTATTCCAGAAGGACTTTTGCCCACTTCATCACTTGTCTGTCCCTCCAGTTCCAGGGCCTCAAACCTGCTCTGCAAGGCACTAAACCTTTCAGTCAGCTGTAAGTTTTCAGAATAAGGCGCTGACTGGGGCTCGAACTAGTTTTTTTAGTCAGGTTGACAATATGTTTGGAGAAGAAGAAGGAGCAGAGAAGGTGTGGAAAATGCATATTATATGATTGGCTTTTCGCAAATATTAAAGTTAATACTATATGTGTTATGTTGGAAAGTTATGTTGTATTCATCCTTTTTTTGTAGTGCTATCCTAATCTTTTAAAGTAGTGTGGTGAATATAGTTTTAGGCTACAGAAACTCTGTGATGTAAGATACTTTTTCTAAATAGCTCGTGGAGAGATAACAGTAACAAGACACCAAAACTCTGAGAAAAGAAATGTTGCCTCCTTATTGCGAAGAACTAGACTTTGAGGGACCAAGACAATTGATTTACAAGATGAAGGAGTGGTTGACAAGAACAAGAAAACACTCATTGTTTGAAAAGAATTTTGGCATCATGTATGAGATATATGAATATGCAACAGGCTATTACTTTTAAGGGTTAATCTTTGGTAGCAAAGTGGTGTCTTCTGAGGCAGAGCAGAGCACCCAGACATCTGCTATTCTTTGCTTTTTTAATTGCCCTTTATTGTCCTACCTCTAATTGTCCAAATTAATTTTTCTCTAATTTTTATTCTTATTTTTATAACTAATTTATTACTATTAAACTTTTAAAATTTTAAAGCAAGTGAAATTCTGCATCCTTTGTGTCCACTATCAGTGGGCATCCTTCTTCCCAAGCTTTGTCAACCTCCCTCTGGGTTTGAGATCAGTGAAACGTGCCCAGCCTGGAGTCTTGGAAGACAATTCTAGCAACAAGTACTTTGCTTTTCTAACCCCTGGCCATCACTTCGAGCTTGTAGGCTGCTATGTGTGTCACAGGTTAAACGTCTCTTCCTGTTGATCAGGCTTGGAAGTGTGTAAAGGCCAGGTGCGACAGGACATGTTTTCTTCAGGAAATGGGACGTAGGGCCCAGTTTGCAACGGGTCCCGGCCCGCGCCTTCCAGAGCGCCAGAAGGTTGGCGGCGCCGTTGCAGGGCTCAGGGCGCCGCCTTGTGGGCGAGAGCCGCCATGACAGCGCGGGCGCCGCGCGGCGGGGCCGGAGGGCGGGAAGGGGCGGGCGGGTGTGAGGGGCGGGGCGGTTCGTGCCCAGAGCCGAGCCCATGCTGTTCCTGGGCGCATTCCCGGCTCGGTGTTGGGAGCGTGCAGGCGCTGCTCGGGCTCTGGGAGAAGCGTGCGGCCGCTGCGGGGTCCCAGCCCTCAGAGCTGGCTGCCGGCCGAGGCTGCAGTGCCAGAGCTGCCGTGCGCCGTGGCAGTGCCAGAGTCCCTGGCAGAGCCGGGGTGGCACTGCCAGCTCCTGAGGGAAGCCCTGCCATGGCCGCGCCGGGGCCGCTCGGCAGAGCCGGGCTGGCAGTGCCGACAGCTGAGGGGAGCCCGGCCATGGCAGCGCCGGGCTGGCAGTGCCGACAGCTGAGGGGAGCCCGGCCATGGCAGCGCCGGGCTGGCAGTGCCGACAGCTGAGGGGAGCCCGGCCATGGCAGCGCCGGGCTGGCAGTGCCGACAGCTGAGGGGAGCCCGGCCATGGCAGCGCCGGGCTGGCAGTGCCGACAGCTGAGGGGAGCCCGGCCATGGCAGCGCCGGGCTGGCAGTGCCGACAGCTGAGGGGAGCCCGGCCATGGCAGCGCCGGGGCCGCTCCTGCCCCGGGGCCGCCCGAAGGAGCGACCTCTGGGACCTGCCGGCAGACTGGCGCTGCTTGGCCTTCTTCAGTAGATCGACGGAGTGGCAGCACAGATAGCAAAATATTAAAACATCTGATTTAAAACACCGGAGGGAAACCATTGAATTGAAAAGAAAATGAAGGTGTACCAAAATACTCAGGGCATGAATGGGAAAACTGAAAAGATACAGATTCTAATTATTTATATAATCTCAACTATATCATCAGAATCATGAGGGTGAAAATACCTTCTAAAAGTTTTGACAATAGAATGGTTCAGCTGTGTAGTTTTGCTAGTACATTAAAGTCTTAAAAAGCAGTCAGGTATTCCTTTGTCCAGTGCTATGAATTTAATAATGGGATTTGTTACAGTTGTCCCTCAAATACCCCTCATAAAGAGAGTTGAGTGCTTAGATTCGATGGAAGCCATCCGGCAGTAAATGCAGTGTTGTGGTTTTTAGTAGTGCTGTAGTAAGTAGTTAGTTAAAGAAGTGATCGTTCTGCCAATGGATGCTGATCCCTGATGCGTTCGTGCTGGTTCAATGGAAAGGCAAATTTTTGGTAATAGGCTATTGGAAAACATGTCTTTTCTGCTGGTAGCAGGTACAAACACATTGCTTTTACTGGTAGAAACTGAAGCAACTTGAGATGCCGGCTCCTTCTTCTCCACCTATGTTTAAAGGAGATCCATGCAGGTTAAAACATGAACCAAACCTCGAGGCTCTGGGCCTGTCCTGCAGGCTCACCTGCCTCACCCAACAATCAGCAGAGGAACAGCCAGAGGACCCTGCAGCGTTCCTCAATGCAACAAGGTGAGGAGAAGGTGGGCAGGAGCAGGGTTCACATAGACAGAGAGGATCAGCACCTCAAAGTGACCACATCATTCAAGGGACAGGGACTGACTGATGACAGCTGCCCTTTGAGACAGCAAGCAGGAGGGCCCTGGTGCCAGGGAGCCAGGTGAGGGCAAAGCAGCCCTGTGACAGCCTGGCCCAGGGGCTCTTGTGGCAGCAGGCAGCGTGGGGATGAGAGCAGAGGCAGGGGGAGGCAGGAGCTGCTCGGCCATGCCGGGGCTGGGAGCCTCCTTCCTGCCCAAGTGGGGCCCAGCTGGGCCAGGGGGCAGCTCCTGGGACAGCCGTGCCCACAATGGCCCCTGCTCTGCAAGGCCTCCAGCCCTGCCCATCAGCCAGGCAGGGACAGAGCAGCCTCGGGGCTGATGCTGCTGCAGGCTCTGAGCCCCACAGAGCTGCTCGTGCCCTGTGCCACTGGCTCTGTCCCCTGCAGCCTGCATGCTGTGTCGCCGTGCCGAGGCTCAGCCCTGTGCCTCCCCAGGCCCTGGCCGCTGCTCCTGTGCTGCTCCTGCACAGCCCAGAGCACCCACGGGCCCTGCTCAGGCCTCACGCAGACCAGAACCAGCTGGGCTGTGACAGCTCTGCTGCTCTGGGCCCAGCCCTCGGACAAAGCACCGGCCTGTCCCTGGGCTGGGGGCAGTGCCCAGGCTGGGCTTGGCAGAGCCCGTCCGCTCCTGGAGGGCTGTGGGCACTGCTCTGGCCTGGCCTGGCCTGGCCCTGGGCTCCCTTGGCATTCCTGCTTGCCCTTGCCTCCACCAGGGATGGGCTGCAGCTCAATGGCCCCGGCCTGGCCGCACACTCGGGCCTGGAGCCTTCCCGTGGCTCCCCAGGGCACGAGAGCCTCAGCCCCAGCTCCCAAACACGGCCTAACAGGCTTTGCTGATATTGATCCCTGTCAGAGCTTTGAAAGCATTTTCAAAGTAACCTTGTCTGGCAACACTTTCAAGGAACAAACGGGACTCGCTTCTAATCGGTAAAAACTTTATTGGTTTGCTTGCACTTCCTATAGGGTATCCTAATGCTTCCTTTGGCGTTCCAGAAAATAATGAAAATCTAACAAATTCTAAAGAGAAGTTCCTGAATCCACTATGAGGAGAAGTCTCTACATTCACTATCCTTACATACAGTTAAGAAGCTGCTCCTGTAACACACAAAGATGGAGTGGTTAACCTGACTGGACCACACAACATGATGTTTCATACACACCGCTACACTACAAAACTTCTCGTCCCTGTTCATTACAAATTTGAAGCTCTTCTCGAGGTCCTGACTTAATTTTGCATGCACATTCATACCTGCAATCCCTCCCCATGCTCAGCTTTCACCTAGACTTACCAGGGAACAGATGTTCCATACTCACCTCAAGCAATAATCTACGTCTGTCTTCCTAACCCTCTTTTTCTTCACTGACTTCTACTAATCTACAAAATAACTGCGGACCCTCTGCACAAAAGAAACATCCAATTAATAGGCTTAAACACTTGTGATTGTGCAGCTCCTTCTAACAATCACGTCCAACACAGCACTAAAATCAGAAATCAATTCTCACACCCTTCCTATTCTCCTGCCCCCACCACACCTTGGCTCCAGCAGAAATGTTCCCTACTGCAGCCTGGTGTGCTAAGAACAATCAAAGGCAGCAGCACTTTCCCTCAACATGCTGCAATCTGAATTGCACTGAAATTGCAGCTGTTGCATTAGAAGCTCAGCACCAGCACCCCCAGAACTGAGGCCTGAGCTCTCCATTTCAACACACCCTGTAAATCAGGCTGCCTGGAAGATTGTAGGCCGGGAACTGTGTGAACACAGCAGTGCATTTCAGCAGAGTTATGGAATCAATCTCATGGAAGGCACATCCTTTATGCTCGTCTTACGATTCTATTCTACAAAATCTAACCAGCAATTGTTTTGGTGGCCTGTGCAGGTTTTGGGGACTGTGCATGTTTCCTTTGGATGTTGTTTTCTTTGTTTCTAAATACAAAATTCACTGCATTCAGAAGAGAAAGCCCCAGATTCATTAGGACAAAGAACCACAGGTACATATGCGGCTGACAAGAACACTCAACCTTCCTAACGGTAACACCAGAAAGAGAGGAAAAAGACAAAGATGATTTAAATACCTGAAAGGATCCAAACTGTCTATGTAAGCTGTCAAGTGACTAAGTTTTTGGTAAACTCTAAAAGTCCAGATTCCTATTCGGTAATTGTCTGAAAGAAAAGAAAGCCAGAAATTTGCTTGACCTTCATTTTGCCAGGACTTTCTCACAGGATTCTGCCACAACTTGGATCACAAGTGAGGGTGGCAAATTTTGACTAGAAAACTTGGATAACTAGGCAGCATTTTTTCCTCCTCACTGAATTACAGGAAGGGTTTAAAAGGAAAAAAAAATATAAAAAATGGTAAAGAAATTCTGTCATACCTCTAAGGCGTTCATCATCTTTGGAGAAGAAAAAAAAAACTCTAGCACTTCCTGTGCGTGGTAAAAAAAAGAAACCTAGAAAAGGAAAAAAGGGATTTGAGCATCCTAAATTGTACTATCAAATTCCATGAACACAAGTTAAACCTGTAGTGCTTCAGAGAAATGGCATCCATTGAAAAGCTTTATTCCCTAGGATCCGAGTAGAGCTTTTTATTTTACAAAACCCTCTTTTAAAGAGAAAACTGACTGTGTCTTGGGCTTTTGGCCAAAGTCAGTTTGGAGTTGGTCAAACCAAAATGACCCTGTTAGTTTCTCGTGCTCTACTCTTTCTTTCCATATTCACATTCACATCCAATGGGCTGCTGGGAGTTTTGACTCGGTGCAGCACAAACGGTTTTCCAAGACCACTTTCATTGCTCAGAGGTGTGCAATGTCAGTTTCCCATTCCCTGAGTGCTGCTATTAATATTCCCACAGCATCCAACTACTACAGCCATGTAGACAACAAAGAGAAATGCAACTTGCATTTCTTGGTCCTGTTCCATTTCTGTCATCTCAGGCTCATCGTCACCCTCAGAACTGCTGTCCTGGAAACGTGGATCCTCTTGCCACGTGGCTTTTACCGGCTTTATTGTCCCAAGCGCGTGAGGCTCTGCAATGACAGCACCAATAGAGAAAAAAGCCAAAACCAGATTATTCCTCTACCCGTCGGGAAAAATTCCTCCTTTCACGTGAAATACTTACAGTGGAGAAGAGAGATTTAGGAAGGACAGAATCTGACCCTGCCAGATTTTCTAAGCTACATCTCTGCTCTAGTATTTTCCAGTTTGTTCCAGGGATCCCTTATGTATTCTTAAACATTTCTCATTGCATTCAGAAGACACTGAATACCTTCTCAGTTCAGCACAAGTCTGGGGGGCTCGTTGCTTTGTGCTGTTGTGTTGGGTTTTTTAATATTTTGGATAACTTCACGGGGTTTCTTTTCTCTCCTACATGACTGGGACTCGAGTTAATGTTGTTTCATCTTCATTTCAGACGGCCCCAATTTACCTAAGGTTAGGACACCCCAATGATCATGTGTCATTCCATTTCCTTTTTCTAAAGGTCCAAGAGTAGAATTCAGTAACAAACAGAATGTTCATGGATCTTGGGGCCAGCTCTCGGACTTTGCTCCTCCCTCTACATTAGCGCACATTTCCTTAAAAGCCTTGTGAGGTCCTATGAAACTTGATATGACTGGTGTGTCACCTTTTTCCCTGTTTGAGGAATTCAGGGCATGAGAACAAGCTTTTTCACCACTCAGCCAAAACCCCAATGCCTTCTCAAAGCATGCCTTTCAGAATTCCTGAGATGCAAGCATGAGGCACCTCTCATTAATCTACCACAGCCCCGGCAAGCAGAAATGAAGATCAAAATGCTTCTGCCTAATTACTGACTTCTGTTGCTGAAAATCCCCTGCATCCTGACCTTCTTTACACCATATTGCCCTACAGTGCCTGCCAGAAACTCTTCCTTAGCAATGGCACTGTTAGAAGGGTTCTGCTGTTACCTTCTTTGATGCCCAACTCCTCTGTGCCTCCAAAGAAGGAAAACTTGAAAGAACTCGTCTCCTGAGTTGCGTCGTCCTCAGGCAAAGGTCCCAAATGGTCGTCTGGGGCAGAGTCCTGTGCATCCTCTTTGTCCCAGGGTTTTTCCTCAGTCTCTTCAGGTTTGTTCTTCGAAGGTCTTTCAAAGAACAAACCAGAATAGACGGAGGAAATACCGTCTATTCTGGTTTGTTCTTTGAAAGGCCTCTTTCAAATACGCAGCAATGCTGTAGAAGTTGTCTTCAGACACTTGAGGCAGTGTCTCACTCTCTTTCTTCTTTTTTTGGCTTTACTGAAATGAGATTGTTCAAGGATAGCAACACAGCACACGTCCTTTTCAGACACAGCTTCCCTAAGAGCCACCTTGCTCTGAATGTCTCCCTAAGCATATCCAAGCCCATTAAGGAGTGCTTCATTATCAAGGGTAAGCACTGGGGAGACATCTGAGGTTGGAGTGTAAAGGCAGGAACAAGAGTCCTTTTTAATTAGCCACATCCTTAAGTGACTTTTCACTGGCTACACGATTACATAGAAATCAAGGTATTTAGCACAGACTTCTTCCTGCCAGTAGAAACATCAAGAGCTAATCGGGTTTGCTCACAGAGCTGCACAGCTCAGGGTCCCTGCACTGACCGTTCTCACCTTCACTTCCGGCAAGGAACACACGGCCTCGAAAGAAAAGAGGACGGAGCTACGTGCTGCTGTTGGAGGTCCCAGTTGAGGTCCGACGTCGCTGGTGGGAGCGGCTGCTCCTGCGCGATGTCCCCGACCACGTCCCCCTGCGCCTGGGCCTCTCAGCACTGGCTGCTGTCCTCCTGCTCCTGTCCTGGCGACTCCTGGACCGCAGAGTTTGAGTCGAGGCCCGGCGCTGCTGGCGGGAGCGGCTGCGTCTGGGGGGCGTCCCCGATGATGTGTCCCTCCGCCTGGGCCTCTCAGCCCTTGGCCTTGTCCTGCTGCTGCTGCCACGGCGACTCCTGGAGCGGACAGGTGGACTCTGGGCCCAGCCTTGCTGGCGGGAGCGCCTGCGTCTGGGGGATGGCCCTGGCCATGTCCCCCTACGCCTGGGCCTCTCAGCCCTTTGCCCTGTCCCACTGCTCCTGTCACAGACACTCCTGGAGCGGACAGGTGGACTCTGGGCCCAGCCTTGCTGGCGGGAGCGCCTGCGTCTGGGGGATGGCCCTGGCCATGTCTCCCTTCGCCTGGGCCTCTCAGACCTTGGCCCTGTCCCACTGCTCCTGTCACAGACACTCCTGGAGCGGACAGGTGGACTCTGGGCCCAGCCTTGCTGGCGGGAGCGCCTGCGTCTGGAGGATGGCCCTGACCATGTCTCCCTCCGCCTGGGCCTCTCAGACCTTGGCCCTGTCCCACTGCTCCTGTCACGGGGACTCCTGGACCGGACAGGTGGACTCTGGGCACGACTTTGCCGGCGAGAGCAGCTTCGCCTGCGGCTGGGCCCAGCACGTCTGGAACGGACCCTGTCCTCAGGGTCCGGGGACGTGCTGCGTGTTGCCCTTGATCTGCTGATGCTGCTGGTGTCCAGTGAGGAAGATGGCAGCGCCTGCTGCCATGCTGCGTGGTGGGGCCTGCTGTGGCTGCCCGTCTCTGGAGATGGAGACGGGGAAACCAGCACCAATGGCACAGGGCTGTGGGAGCTGGGGCTGATGGCCTCAGATTCTGACCAGCCACGAGCAGATTGTCGTCCTGACTGTCTGGCCGGCCTGGGGCCATTGAGCTCTGTCTCATCCCGGGCGGCTGTAAGGGCAAGCAGGAATGTCAAAGATTGCCCAGGCCCCGGCCAGGCCAGGCCAGAGCAGTGCCCCCAGCCCAGGGACACCGGGGACTTTGACTCATACATGTTCCGAGCCCAGCACAGCTGTCACACTCCCATCTCTGTGTGCTGTTCCTCAGGCCAGAGCAGCGCCTGTGGGTGCCCTCAGCAGCACAGGAGGAGCACAGGAGCAATTGCCAGGGCCTGGGGAGGCAAACAGGCTCATAGCACTGGAACAAAGTGTACCAGCACGTGGTTGTCTGGCCAAGCGCTTCTGGTTCTTCCCGCTTTGAGCCCTTGCCGAGACACAGGTTCCCTGCAGAGCCCCAGGTGCAGCTTCCCAACTTACCCCTGTTCCTCTGCCTCCTCCCTGCCTCCAGGGTAAAGGCAATCCCTGGCGTTGCACTGGCCATGCCTCACTCCTAGATCTGCGAAGGCATCGTCGTCCTCCCATGTTGGGTCTCTGATGGAGAAAGGAAGAGATGAAGAATTTCTGCTGCTCTCCCTCACGGAGGTCCAGGATGCCCCAGCTCTTTCTCCAGAGCTTTTCCAAGTTGGGGGTGAAGCTGAAGCCCAGACTGACGGGACAGGGCAGGACCAGGGCTCCTGGGGCAGGGCCTGGCACAGCACAGCACTTGCACCCTCCTGCCTGGTGGGCCAGGCAGAAGGACACCAACCTGAAGGGGACTCGGATCCCCATGATGAACATTTCAACAGGGAATTCCCCGCTGTCTCTGCACAGCGGGCACTGGAAATACAAAGCACCAGCGTGCAAGGCCTGTCCCTGCAGGGCAAACAGAGGCAGGGTGAGCGAGGCCCTGCTGCTGCTGCTGAGCACCTGCTGTGCCCCGGGGCTGAGCGAAGGGCTCCTACCTGGATGCAGTCCCTGTGGAACCAGGCCCTTTTGCACGTTGGGCACACCAGGGTTGTGAAGGTCTTTCTGTCCTCCACAGGCTCCAGGCAGATGAGGCAAACGGTGTCTGGCTCAGGAGTCGCCTCCACCTCCTGCTCTGGACGGTGCTCAGGGCAGAAGGACCTGGAGGAAAATGGATGGGGAAAGTGAGAAATGCTGGATCATTCCCCAGGGGTGGCCATAAAGAGAGATGAGGTACCTGAACGGAGTAATGTATACATTGACACAGCCGCCCTCCTTGGCACAGGGCAGGTGGAACCATCTGTCACAGTCCGGCACACAGCACATGATGGTTGCCCCGCTCTGGCCGCAGACGCAGCAGCGCTGGAAAGAGCCAAGCAGCCGCATCAGCAGCAGCAGCAGCCTCGAGGCCTCCCCGGGCAGCCGCAGGGCTCCGGGCAGGGCACAGGACGTGGCCGCTGCCGGCTCCCAGCCCACAGAGCCGCCTGCTGGAGGAGGGAGGCTCCTGTGCCAGGGCCTCTGTGCCACAGCTGCTGGGAGCCAGACTTTGTCCCGGCTGCTGGGCCGGCCTTTCTTTCCTGCTGTCTGGGCTAAGCTCTGGCAAACCTCGCCAGGCACAAAGCTCCCTGCTCTTGTCAGGCTCTCACCTTCTGTGCTGCCCGACAGGCCGCAATTTGCACATCTCGTGGGAGAAAGCCCATGAGTCCATCACGGCGGTTCTCTTGCCGAAATAGAAGAGTGGCGAAAAACTGCAGGCAAGGGGAGGAGCTGATGAGGAGAGGGCGGCAGGAGCTGCCCATTGCAATGGTGGAGGGAACACCGGAGCCACTCACCAGGCAGAACACGTGGGCACAGAGCCCACCCTTCTGCAGTTTGTCACCGCACATGTCCGGGTCAGCCTCGGCACGGCGACACAGCATGCAGGCTGCAGGGGACAGAGCCAATGGCACGGGGCACGATCAGCTCTGCGGGGCTCAGAGCCTGCAGCAGCATCAGCCCCGAGGCTGCCCTGTCCCTGCCTGGCTGATGGGCAGGGCTGGAGGCCTTGCAGAGCAGGGGCCATTGTGGGCACGGCTGTCCCAGGAGCTGCCCCCTGGCCCAGCTGGGCCCCACTTGGGCAGGAAGGAGGCTCCCAGCCCCGGCATGGCCGAGCAGCTCCTGCCTCCCCCTGCCTCTGCTCTGATCCCCACGCTGCCTGCTGCCACAAGAGCTCGTGGGCCAGGCTATCACAGGGCTGCTTTGTCCTCACCTGGCTCCTTGGCACCAGGGCCCTCCTGCTTGCTCTCAGACATGGCGTCACTCTGCGTTGAGGTGGTGTCCTCGAGGGACGTTGTCGCTTCGAGCTGCTGAACTGTCTAGGGGAGAAAGAAGGGGGGGGAGTTTGCAGAACAGGCCCAGAGCCACGAGGCTCTACTCCCTGCTCAGGCCTGCGTGAGCCCTGCTCCTGTCCGCTTTCTCCTCCCGTCGTCGCGCTGAGGAACACCGCAGTGTCCTGGCTGTTCCTCCGCTGATACTGGGAAGGGAGAGGCAGGTGAGGCTGCAGCACAGGCCCAGAGCCCCGAGGTGTGGGGCCCCTCTGGTCCCTGGGCAGCCACGTCCCCACCCTACCTTCTCCTCCCGGTGTCAGGTCGCACTGACGCTCGACCTGAGCCCAGCGTCCCCTTTTGTGGCCTTGGTGGCACAGGTCACAATGGCCACTCTGACATCAGAGCCTTGTACCCAAAATCGGGGCAGCCATGGCCTCAGGTCCCTGGCAACCACTTGTGGCGGCCCCCTCGGGCACCGAGCTTCTGAGATGGGTCCGAGCGTTTGCTCAGGGTGGAAGCACGGCCGGGAATCCGGCAGCAAGTGCAGGGTCAAATGCCAGGCCCTGGGGCAGCCAGCCAGGGTGGCACTGTGGGCAGGGAGGTGCTGTTCAGGCACTGCCACGCCAGGGCTCTGGCCCCGGCCAAGGGCAATCTCTGCTCCTGCCCCTGGCAGGCGGTGGCCCAGAGAGCCCGTGCGGAGTCAGCTGCACTGCAGGGATTCAAACCCTGCTCTAGGTGAACTGATGTTTTCCTCAACACCTGTCTGCAGAAAAATAAGATGAACCTGATTTGGTGCTGCTGCTGATCACCATTGGGTAATGGAGATAAAACTGGACACCACCACAGCTGCCTCCAGACCTCAGTTATCTGTCATCCTATGAACTAACAACTTTCACATTTCATATAAATGGAAAAATTAAACTTCTGAGAAAGGTCATCTTTTATACTGACTCAGTGGAAAGACACAAAATGCACTGAGAATTTTGTGTGTACATTTGACAGGAGAGCTTGCAACTGTCCTCAACTCAAGTCAAATACAGGAGGATGCTTTTCCTACATTATATAAACATTGCCAGTTTGGTCCGTGCTTTCCTACTAGAAAATACGTTGGAAAAATTCAGCAAGAGAAGCACAAACAATTCTTGTCAGTTTTTCTCTTTCGTGTCTTTGCAAACATGCTCCTGGAAATTCAGATCCATGACTTCTAGAACGATCAGTGGCATCTCTGGGAAGCAGGGCAGGGGCTGACAGGCAGGGACACCCTGCAGCTGCCTGATGCTGGGGCAGCAGGAGTTTGTCCATTTTCCTGTCTCCATGGCAGAGCCACCTTGGCTGGGAAACGATCCCTTCACTGCTCTAGGAGGGAGGCACAGCCAGTGCAATGCCAGGGAGTGCCTTTACCCTGGAGGCAGGGAGGAGGCAGAGGGGGAAGTTGGGAAGCTGCACCCGGGGCTCTGCAGGGCTCCCGGCCAGGGCTCAAAGCACAAGGAGCCAGAAGAGCTTGGCCGGACAATCCTGAGCTCTGGACACCTTGTCCTCAGCACTGGGAACCCGTTTGCTTCTCCAGGCCCTGGGCACTGCTCCCGTGCTGCTCATGCAAGTTACACACAGACACAGAGCTACCTGCTCTGTCTCAACCCTCTTCAGCACTGGACAGCACAACACAGTAACGTGTTCTCTTCAGTACATGGTCTAATTATTAATAGTCCTGCAAAGACTCTCATTCAAAGCATACACACACAAAAACCCAAGCCCTGGTACACACCTTGCATCAAGCCCTGGTACAGACCTTGCATCAACACAAAATGCAAGTTGCTGTTCAGAAACACAGGGCAGCACTTTTGGCCAATGCTTTTTCCTGCAAGATCTTTCAAAGGATTGCAAAAGTGACTTTGTTTGGCAACTTCTTCAAGGAACAAACAGGAGAGGCTTCTGAGTTTTTAAAGATTTATTGATTTGCTTTCACTTTCCTTTTGGCATCCTTACACTTATCCCTGCATTCCAGTAAACTGTGAAAATCCAAAAAAATACCAGGGGAAGTTTCTGAATTCTTTCATATTTCTCTCAAAGACTTTCTTGACGTACTTACAAGGGACTGGTCTGATAACATACAGAGAAGCAGTGGTTTCCCTCACTGGACATTACAAGACAACGTTAGAGACTCCACGTTACTAAAACTCTTGTGTTGCCTGGTCATTACGAAGCCTGAAGCTCTTCTAGAGGCTTTTCCCAGTGCAACTTCATTAGGTTCCTCTCCGCTCAACTCTCGAGCCTGTCCAGGTCTCACTGAAGGGCAGCAGAGCCTTGTGGTGCCTCAGGCCCTGCTCCCAGTTCTGTCCCATCAGCAAATGCTGAGGGAGCGCTCCGTCCCTTCTGCCAGGACCCTGGGGAATAAGGCAAACAGGGCTGGTCCCAGCACGGCCCCCTGAGATCACAGCTACGTGAGTTTGGAGCTCCCCTGTCCACTTCTCTGCCCCACTGTCCCTGAGCTGCCTCAGGGGCCTGTTATGGGAGGCAGGGACAAAGCCTTGCTGAAGTTCCAGCTGACAACAACCACTGCTCTCCCCTCACAAGCCCAACCAGGCACTGCAGCACAGGTGCCTATGGGATTGGTCAAGCATGGTTTCCATTCCTGTTATTCCACAGGCTTAGAGATGGCATCCAAGAGGAGCTGTTCTGTCTCCTTTCTGGGGATGGAGCTGAGGCTGATGGGCCTGCAGTTTCCTGGCTCCTTCTTGGTGCCCTTTTGCAAGACTGCAGTGATGTTGGCTTTCCTCCACTGCTCATGCCTCTCTCCGGGGCTGTCTCCTTCCCTGACCTGCTGGCAGAGCGCCCTGTGCCAGAGGCAGGAGCAGAGATTTCCCTTGGCCCCAAAAGGGAAGGCTGGGCTCAGGCCGAGTGTCAGTGCGACCTGACAACGGGAGGAGAAGGCGGGAAGGAGCAGGGCTGACACAGGGCTGAGCAGCGACTAGAGCCCTCGTGTCTCTGGGCCTACTCTGCAAGCTCCCTGGCCTGTACTTTCTCCACAGAGAGAGGGACAGCACCTCGAAGTGAGCAGGAAACCCGGCCATGGAGCGGGGCTGGGGCTGTCAGCCCTCAGGGACACCGGCCATGGAGCGGGGCTGGGACTGTGACACCTCAGGGACACCGGCCATGGAGCGGGGCTGGGGCCGTGACACCTCAGGGAACTCACCATGGCAGCCACCTCCCGAGATTTTGAAGTACTTGTTTCTTGGTTTAATGCCCTTCCAAGATCAATCTAGCATGTTTGCATATGAGCATGACATACAAGGCTATTTAAAATTGAGTCTGATCCAATCATCAAAGACAATGGATGTTACTTCTAAACTTACCTTTTCATGATTGTCAAACAATATGGAACTTTTCTTATGTCTGACTTAAAATATCCAGAATGCAAAATTCATTCTCAAGACAGGAAAAAAGGAAAACAATGAAAATAGGATATAGGCAGTCTTCAAAAGGCACAGAGAAGAAAATAAACATTAGAAAACCTTAGAAAAATTAGGTTTTCTTCTTCATCTTCTCAGTATGTGTTGTTTGAACATTGGTTGTCTCACTTGTCCCTCGCAAAACAAGGCATGTTACAGCTTTATTGTCTCAGTGCTGCATTTCCCCAATCGCTGACTTGCCATTTAGGCTCTGCTTTGTTGGAAATATACAACAAGGGACTCTCTATGGAAGACAGTTGCACAAGCCTCTGGATTCCTGACTGTTCACCTCTGCCAATGCTCACAGTGTTCCCCTAACACACCTGAGCTTCCTGTCTTTCAGAGAGAGAAAGATTCAGCTAAAGTCAAGCAAACAGGGCAGGGCAGATGGAAACCTTCCCTTGAGATGCTTTTGGGAAGGCCTGCAAGCACCCTGCCTTCCCTTGGAACAGAGGTGGTCACCATGCATGGTGTTGCCTGACTTGCCCGAGGTGCCCCTCTATTCCAGAAGGACTTTTGCCCGCTTCATCACTTGTCTGTCCCTCCAGTTCCAGGGCCTCAAACCTGCTCTGTAAGGCACTAAACCTTTTAGTCAGCTATAAGTTTTCAGAATAAGGCACTGACCGTGGCTCGAACTAGTTTTTTTAGTCAGGTTGACAATATATTTTGAGAAGAAGAAGGAGCAGAGAAGGTGTGGAAAATGCATATTATATGATTGGCTTTTCGCAAATATTAAAATTAATACTATATGTGTTATGTTGGAAAGTTATGTTGTATTCATCCTTTTTTTGTAGTGCTATCCTAATCTTTTAAAGTAGTGTGGTGAATATAGTTTTAGGCTACAGAAACTCTGTGATGTAAGATACTTTTTCTAAATAGCTCGTGGAGAGATAACAGTAACAAGACACCAAAACTCTGAGAAAAGAAATATTGCCTCCTTATCGGGAAGAACCAGACTTTGAGGGACCAAGACAATTGATTTGCAAGATGAAGGAGGGGTTGACAAGAACAAGAAAACACTCATTGTTTGAAAATAATTTTGGCATCATGTATGAGATATATGAATATGCAACAGGCTATTACTTTTAAGGGTTAATCCTTTGTTAGCAAAGTGGTGTCTTCTGAGGCAGAGCAGAGCACCCAGACATCTGCTTTTTTAATTGCCCTTTATTGTCCTACCTCTAATTGTCCAAATTAATTTTTCTCTAATTTTTATTCTTATTTTTATAACTAATTTATTACTATTAAACTTTCAAAATTTTAAAGCAAGTGAAATTCTGCATCCTTTGTGTCCACTATCAGTGGGCATCCTTCTTCCCAAGCTTTGTCAACCTCCCTCTGGGTTTGAGATCAGTGAAACGTGCCCAGCCTGGAGTCTTGGAAGACAATTCTAGCAACAAGTACTTTGCTTTTCTAACCCCTGGCCATCACTTCGAGCTTGTAGGCTGCTATGTGTGTCACAGGTTAAACGTCTCTTCCTGTTGATCAGGCTTGGAAGTGTGTAAAGGCCAGGCACGACAGGACATGTTTTCTTCAGGAAATGGGACGTAGGGCCCAGTTTGCAACGGGTCCCGGCCCGCGCCTTCCAGAGCGCCAGAAGGTTGGCGGCGCCGTTGCAGGGCTCAGGGCGCCGCCTTGTGGGCGAGAGCCGCCATGACAGCGCGGGCGCCGCGCGGCGGGGCCGGAGGGCGGGAAGGGGCGGGCGGGTGTGAGGGGCGGGGCGGTTCGTGCCCAGAGCCGAGCCCACGCTGTTCCTGGGCGCATTCCCGGCTCGGTGTTGGGAGCGCGCAGGCGCTGCTCGGGCTCTGGGAGAAGCGTGCGGCCGCTGCGGGGTCCCAGCCCTCAGAGCTGGCTGCCGGCCGAGGCTGCAGTGCCAGAGCTGCCGTGCGCCGTGGCAGTGCCAGAGTCCCTGGCAGAGCCGGGCTGGCACTGCCAGCTCCTGAGGGAAGCCCTGCCATGGCCGCGCCGGGGCCGCTCGGCAGAGCCGGGCTGGCAGTGCCGACAGCTGAGGGGAGCCCGGCCATGGCAGCGCCGGGCTGGCAGTGCCGACAGCTGAGGGGAGCCCGGCCATGGCAGCGCCGCGCTGGCAGTGCCGACAGCTGAGGGGAGCCCGGCCATGGCAGCGCCGGGGCCGCTCCTGCCCCGGGGCCGCCCGAAGGAGCGACCTCTGGGACCTGCCGGCAGACTGGCACTGCTTGGCCCTCTTCAGTAGATCGACGGAGTGGCAGCACAGATAGCAAAATATTAAAACATCTGATTTAAAACACCGGAGGGAAACCATTGAATTGAAAAGAAAATGGAGGTGTACCAAAATACTCAGGGCATGAATGGGAAAACTGAAAAGATACAGATTCTAATTATTTATATAATCTCAACTATATCATCAGAATCATGAGGGTGAAAATACCTTCTAAAAGTTTTGACAATAGAATGGTTCAGCTGTGTAGTTTTGCTAGTACATTAAAGTCTTAAAAAGCAGTCAGGTATTCCTTTGTCCAGTGCTATGAATTTAATAATGGGATTTGTTACAGTTGTCCCTCAAATACCCCTCATAAAGAGAGTTGAGTGCTTAGATTCGATGGAAGCCATCCGTTAGTAAATGCAGTGTTGTGGTTTTTAGTAGTTCTGTAGTAAGTAGTTAGTTAAAGAAGTGATCGTTCTGCCAATGGATGCTGATCCCTGATGCGTTCATGCTGGTTCAATGGAAAGGCAAATTTTTGGTAATAGACTACTGGAAAACGTCTTTTCTGCTGGTAGCAGGTACAAACACATTGCTTTTACTGGTAGAAACTGAAGCAACTTGAGATGCCTGCTCCTTCTTCTCCACCTATGTTTAAAGGAGATCCATGCAGGTTAAAACATGAACCAAACCTCGAGGCTCTGGGCCTGTCCTGCAGGCTCACCTGCCTCACCCAACAATCAGCAGAGGAACAGCCAGAGGACCCTGCAGTGTTCCTCAATGCAACAAGGGGAGGAGAAGGTGGGCAGGAGCAGCGCTCACATAGACAGAGAGTATCAGCACCTCAAAGTGACCACATCATTCAAGGGACAGGGACTGACTGCTGACAGCTGCCCTGTGAGACAGCAAGCAGGAGGGCCCTGGTGCCAGGGAGCCAGGTGAGGGCAAAGCAGCCCTGTGACAGCCTGGCCCAGGGGCTCTTGTGGCAGCAGGCAGCGTGGCGATGAGAGCAGAGGCAGGGGGAGGCAGGAGCTGCTCGGCCATGCTGGGGCTGGGAGCCTCCTTCCTGCCCAAGTGGGGCCCAGCTGGGCCAGGGGGCAGCTCCTGGGACAGCCGTGCCCACAATGGCCCCTGCTCTGCAAGGCCTCCAGCCCTGCCCATCAGCCAGGCAGGGACAGAGCAGCCTCGGGGCCGAAGCTGCTGCAGGCCCAGAGCCCCACAGAGCTGCTCGTGCCCCGTGCCATTGGCTCTGTCCCCTGCAGCCTGCATGCTGTGTCGCCGTGCCGAGGCTCAGCCCTGTGCCTCCCCAGGCCCTGGGCGCTGCTCCTGTGCTGCTCCTGCACAGCCCAGAGCACCCACGGGCCCTGCTCAGGCCTCACGCAGACCAGAACCAGCTGGGGTGTGACAGCTCTGCTGCTCTGGGCCCAGCCCTCGGACAAAGCACCCGCCTGTCCCTGGGCTGGGGGCAGTGCCCAGGCTGGGCTTGGCAGAGCCCGTCCGCTCCTGGAGGGCTGTGGGCACTGCTCTGGCCTGGCCTGGCCTGGCCCTGGGCTCCCTTGGCATTCCTGCTTGCCCTTGCCTCCACCAGGGATGGGCTGCAGCTCAATGGCCCCGGCCTGGCCGCACACTCAGGCCTGGAGCCTTCCCGTGGCTCCCCAGGGCACGAGAGCCTCAGCCCCAGCTCCCAAACACGGCCTAACAGGCTTTGCTGATATTGATCCCTGTCAGAGCTTTGAAAGCATTTTCAAAGTAACCTTGTCTGGCAACACTTTCAAGGAACAAACGGGACTCGCTTCTAATCGGTAAAAACTTTATTGGTTTGCTTGCACTTCCTATAGGGTATCCTAATGCTTCCTTTGGCGTTCCAGAAAATAATGAAAATCTAACAAATTCTAAAGAGAAGTTCCTGAATCCACTATGAGGAGAAGTCTCTACATTCACTATCCTTACATACAGTTAAGAAGCTGCTCCTGTAACACACAAAGATGGAGTGGTTAACCTGACTGGACCACACAACATGATGTTTCATACACACCGCTACACTACAAAACTTCTCGTCCCTGTTCATTACAAATTTGAAGCTCTTCTCGAGGTCCTGACTTAATTTTGCATGCACATTCATACCTGCAATCCCTCCCCATGCTCAGCTTTCACCTAGACTTACCAGGGAACAGATGTTCCATACTCACCTCAGGCAATAATCTACGTCTGTCTTCCTAACCCTCTTTTTCTTCACTGACTTCTACTAATCTACAAAATAACTGCGGACCCTCTGCACAAAAGAAACATCCAATTAATAGGCTTAAACACTTGTGATTGTGCAGCTGCTTCTAACAATCATGTCCAACACAGCACTAAAATCAGAAATCAATTCTCACACCCTTCCTATTCTCCTGCCCCCACCACACCTTGGCTCCAGCAGAAATGTTCCCTACTGCAGCCTGGTGTGCTAAGAACAATCAAAGGCAGCAGCACTTTCCCTCAACATGCTGCAATCTGAATTGCACTGAAATTGCAGCTGTTGCATTAGAAGCTCAGCACCAGCACCCCCAGAACTGAGGCCTGAGCTCTCCATTTCAACACACCCTGTAAATCAGGCTGCCTGGAAGATTGTAGGCCGGGAACTGTGTGAACACAGCAGTGCATTTCAGCAGAGTTATGGAATCAATCTCATGGAAGGCACATCCTTTATGCTTGTCTTACGATTCTATTCTACAAAATCTAACCAGCAATTGTTTTGGTGGCCTGTGCAGGTTTTGGGGACTGTGCATGTTTCCTTTGGATGTTGTTTTCTTTGTTTCTAAATACAAAATTCACTGCATTCAGAAGAGAAAGCCCCAGATTCATTAGGACAAAGAACCACAGGGACATATGCGGCTGACAAGAACACTCAACCTTCTTAACGGTAACACCAGAAAGAGAGGAAAAAGACAAAGATGATTTAAATACCTGAAAGGATCCAAACTGTCTATGTAAGCTGTCAAGTGACTAAGTTTTTGGTAAACTCTAAAAGTCCAGATTCCTATTCGGTAATTGTCTGAAAGAAAAGAAAGCCAGAAATTTGCTTGACCTTCATTTTGCCAGGACTTTCTCACAGGATTCTGCCACAACTTGGATCACAAGTGAGGGTGGCAAATTTTGACTAGAAAACTTGGATAACTAGGCAGCATTTTTTCCTCCTCACTGAATTACAGGAAGGGTTTAAAAGGAAAAAAAAATATAAAAAATGGTAAAGAAATTCTGTCATACCTCTAAGGCGTTCATCATCTTTGGAGAAGAAAAAAAAAACTCTAGCACTTCCTGTGCGTGGTAAAAAAAAGAAACCTAGAAAAGGAAAAAAGGGATTTGAGCATCCTAAATTGTACTATCAAATTCCATGAACACAAGTTAAACCTGTAGTGCTTCAGAGAAATGGCATCCATTGAAAAGCTTTATTCCCTAGGATCCGAGTAGAGCTTTTTATTTTACAAAACCCTCTTTTAAAGAGAAAACTGACTGTGTCTTGGGCTTTTGGCCAAAGTCAGTTTGGAGTTGGTCAAACCAAAATGACCCTGTTAGTTTCTCGTGCTCTACTCTTTCTTTCCATATTCACATTCACATCCAATGGGCTGCTGGGAGTTTTGACTCGGTGCAGCACAAACGGTTTTCCAAGACCACTTTCATTGCTCAGAGGTGTGCAATGTCAGTTTCCCATTCCCTGAGTGCTGCTATTAATATTCCCACAGCATCCAACTACTACAGCCATGTAGACAACAAAGAGAAATGCAACTTGCATTTCTTGGTCCTGTTCCATTTCTGTCATCTCAGGCTCATCGTCACCCTCAGAACTGCTGTCCTGGAAACGTGGATCCTCTTGCCACGTGGCTTTTACCGGCTTTATTGTCCCAAGCGCGTGAGGCTCTGCAATGACAGCACCAATAGAGAAAAAAGCCAAAACCAGATTATTCCTCTACCCGTCGGGAAAAATTCCTCCTTTCACGTGAAATACTTACAGTGGAGAAGAGAGATTTAGGAAGGACAGAATCTGACCCTGCCAGATTTTCTAAGCTACATCTCTGCTCTAGTATTTTCCAGTTTGTTCCAGGGATCCCTTATGTATTCTTAAACATTTCTCATTGCATTCAGAAGACACTGAATACCTTCTCAGTTCAGCACAAGTCTGGGGGGCTCGTTGCTTTGTGCTGTTGTGTTGGGTTTTTTAATATTTTGGATAACTTCACGGGGTTTCTTTTCTCTCCTACATGACTGGGACTCGAGTTAATGTTGTTTCATCTTCATTTCAGACGGCCCCAATTTACCTAAGGTTAGGACACCCCAATGATCATGTGTCATTCCATTTCCTTTTTCTAAAGGTCCAAGAGTAGAATTCAGTAACAAACAGAATGTTCATGGATCTTGGGGCCAGCTCTCGGACTTTGCTCCTCCCTCTACATTAGCGCACATTTCCTTAAAAGCCTTGTGAGGTCCTATGAAACTTGATATGACTGGTGTGTCACCTTTTTCCCTGTTTGAGGAATTCAGGGCATGAGAACAAGCTTTTTCACCACTCAGCCAAAACCCCAATGCCTTCTCAAAGCATGCCTTTCAGAATTCCTGAGATGCAAGCATGAGGCACCTCTCATTAATCTACCACAGCCCCGGCAAGCAGAAATGAAGATCAAAATGCTTCTGCCTAATTACTGACTTCTGTTGCTGAAAATCCCCTGCATCCTGACCTTCTTTACACCATATTGCCCTACAGTGCCTGCCAGAAACTCTTCCTTAGCAATGGCACTGTTAGAAGGGTTCTGCTGTTACCTTCTTTGATGCCCAACTCCTCTGTGCCTCCAAAGAAGGAAAACTTGAAAGAACTCGTCTCCTGAGTTGCGTCGTCCTCAGGCAAAGGTCCCAAATGGTCGTCTGGGGCAGAGTCCTGTGCATCCTCTTTGTCCCAGGGTTTTTCCTCAGTCTCTTCAGGTTTGTTCTTCGAAGGTCTTTCAAAGAACAAACCAGAATAGACGGAGGAAATACCGTCTATTCTGGTTTGTTCTTTGAAAGGCCTCTTTCAAATACGCAGCAATGCTGTAGAGGTTGTCTTCAGACACTTGAGGCAGTGTCTCACTCTCTTTCTTCTTTTTTTGGCTTTACTGAAATGAGATTGTTCAAGGATAGCAACACAGCACACGTCCTTTTCAGACACAGCTTCCCTAAGAGCCACCTTGCTCTGAATGTCTCCCTAAGCATATCCAAGCCCATTAAGGAGTGCTTCATTATCAAGGGTAAGCACTGGGGAGACATCTGAGGTTGGAGTGTAAAGGCAGGAACAAGAGTCCTTTTTAATTAGCCACATCCTTAAGTGACTTTTCACTGGCTACACGGTTACACAGAAATCAAGGTATTTAGCACAGACTTCTTCCTGCCAGTAGAAACATCAAGAGCTAATCGGGTTTGCTCACAGAGCTGCACAGCTCAGGGTCCCTGCACTGACCGTTCTCACCTTCACTTCCGGCAAGGAACACACGGCCTCGAAAGAAAAGAGGACGGAGCTATGTGCTGCTGTTGGAGGTCCCAGTTGAGGTCCGACGTCGCTGGTGGGAGCGGCTGCTCCTGCGCGATGTCCCCGACCACGTCCCCCTGCGCCTGGGCCTCTCAGCACTGGCTGCTGTCCTCCTGCTCCTGTCCTGGCGACTCCTGGACCGCACAGTTTGAGTCGAGGCCCGGCGCTGCTGGCGGGAGCGGCTGCGTCTGGGGGGCGTCCCCGATGATGTGTCCCTCCGCCTGGGCCTCTCAGCCCTTGGCCTTGTCCTGCTGCTGCTGCCACGGCGACTCCTGGAGCGGACAGGTGGACTCTGGGCCCAGCCTTGCTGGCGGGAGCGCCTGCGTCTGGGGGATGGCCCTGGCCATGTCCCCCTACGCCTGGGCCTCTCAGCCCTTTGCCCTGTCCCACTGCTCGTGTCACAGACACTCCTGGAGCGGACAGGTGGACTCTGGGCCCAGCCTTGCTGGCGGGAGCGCCTGCGTCTGGGGGATGGCCCTGGCCATGTCTCCCTTCGCCTGGGCCTCTCAGACCTTGGCCCTGTCCCACTGCTCCTGTCACAGACACTCCTGGAGCGGACAGGTGGACTCTGGGCCCAGCCTTGCTGGCGGGAGCGCCTGCGTCTGGAGGATGGCCCTGACCATGTCTCCCTCCGCCTGGGCCTCTCAGACCTTGGCCCTGTCCCACTGCTCCTGTCACGGGGACTCCTGGACCGGACAGGTGGACTCTGGGCACGACTTTGCCGGCGAGAGCAGCTTCGCCTGCGGCTGGGCCCAGCACGTCTGGAACGGACCCTGTCCTCAGGGTCCGGGGACGTGCTGCGTGTTGCCCTTGATCTGCTGATGCTGCTGGTGTCCAGTGAGGAAGATGGCAGCGCCTGCTGCCATGCTGCGTGGTGGGGCCTGCTGTGGCTGCCCGTCTCTGGAGATGGAGACGGGGAAACCAGCACCAATGGCACAGGGCTGTGGGAGCTGGGGCTGATGGCCTCAGATTCTGACCAGCCACGAGCAGATTGTCGTCCTGAGTGTCTGGCCGGCCTGGGGCCATTGAGCTCTGTCTCATCCCGGGCGGCTGTAAGGGCAAGCAGGAATGTCAAAGATTGCCCAGGCCCCGGCCAGGCCAGGCCAGAGCAGTGCCCCCAGCCCAGGGACACCGGGGACTTTGACTCATACATGTTCCGAGCCCAGCACAGCTGTCACACTCCCATCTCTGTGTGCTGTTCCTCAGGCCAGAGCAGCGCCTGTGGGTGCCCTCAGCAGCACAGGAGGAGCACAGGAGCAATTGCCAGGGCCTGGGGAGGCAAACAGGCTCATAGCACTGGAACAAAGTGTACCAGCACGTGGTTGTCTGGCCAAGCGCTTCTGGTTCTTCCCGCTTTGAGCCCTTGCCGAGACACAGGTTCCCTGCAGAGCCCCAGGTGCAGCTTCCCAACTTACCCCTGTTCCTCTGCCTCCTCCCTGCCTCCAGGGTAAAGGCAATCCCTGGCGTTGCACTGGCCATGCCTCACTCCTAGATCTGCGAAGGCATCGTCGTCCTCCCATGTTGGGTCTCTGATGGAGAAAGGAAGAGATGAAGAATTTCTGCTGCTCTCCCTCACGGAGGTCCAGGATGCCCCAGCTCTTTCTCCAGAGCTTTTCCAAGTTGGGGGTGAAGCTGAAGCCCAGACTGACGGGACAGGGCAGGACCAGGGCTCCTGGGACAGGGCCTGGCACAGCACAGCACTTGCACCCTCCTGCCTGGTGGGCCAGGCAGAAGGACACCAACCTGAAGGGGACTCGGATCCCCATGATGAACATTTCAACAGGGAATTCCCCGCTGTCTCTGCACAGCGGGCACTGGAAATACAAAGCACCAGCGTGCAAGGCCTGTCCCTGCAGGGCAAACAGAGGCAGGGTGAGCGAGGCCCTGCTGCTGCTGCTGAGCACCTGCTGTGCCCCGGGGCTGAGCGAAGGGCTCCTACCTGGATGCAGTCCCTGTGGAACCAGGCCCTTTTGCACGTTGGGCACACCAGGGTTGTGAAGGTCTTTCTGTCCTCCACAGGCTCCAGGCAGATGAGGCAAACGGTGTCTGGCTCAGGAGTCGCCTCCACCTCCTGCTCTGGACGGTGCTCAGGGCAGAAGGACCTGGAGGAAAATGGATGGGGAAAGTGAGAAATGCTGGATCATTCCCCAGGGGTGGCCATAAAGAGAGATGAGGTACCTGAACGGAGTGATGTATACATTGACACAGCCGCCCTCCTTGGCACAGGGCAGGTGGAACCATCTGTCACAGTCCGGCACACAGCACATGATGGTTGCCCCGCTCTGGCCGCAGACGCAGCAGCGCTGGAAAGAGCCAAGCAGCCGCATCAGCAGCAGCAGCAGCCTCGAGGCCTCCCCGGGCAGCCGCAGGGCTCCGGGCAGGGCACAGGACGTGGCCGCTGCCGGCTCCCAGCCCACAGAGCCGCCTGCTGGAGGAGGGAGGCTCCTGTGCCAGGGCCTCTGTGCCACAGCTGCTGGGAGCCAGACTTTGTCCCGGCTGCTGGGCCGGCCTTTCTTTCCTGCTGTCTGGGCTAAGCTCTGGCAAACCTCGCCAGGCACAAAGCTCCCTGCTCTTGTCAGGCTCTCACCTTCTGTGCTGCCCGACAGGCCGCAATTTGCACATCTCGTGGGAGAAAGCCCATGAGTCCATCACGGCGGTTCTCTTGCCGAAATAGAAGAGTGGCGAAAAACTGCAGGCAAGGGGAGGAGCTGATGAGGAGAGGGCGGCAGGAGCTGCCCATTGCAATGGTGGAGGGAACACCGGAGCCACTCACCAGGCAGAACACGTGGGCACAGAGCCCACCCTTCTGCAGTTTGTCACCGCACATGTCCGGGTCAGCCTCGGCACGGCGACACAGCATGCAGGCTGCAGGGGACAGAGCCAATGGCACGGGGCACGATCAGCTCTGCGGGGCTCAGAGCCTGCAGCAGCATCAGCCCCGAGGCTGCCCTGTCCCTGCCTGGCTGATGGGCAGGGCTGGAGGCCTTGCAGAGCAGGGGCCATTGTGGGCACGGCTGTCCCAGGAGCTGCCCCCTGGCCCAGCTGGGCCCCACTTGGGCAGGAAGGAGGCTCCCAGCCCCGGCATGGCCGAGCAGCTCCTGCCTCCCCCTGCCTCTGCTCTGATCCCCACGCTGCCTGCTGCCACAAGAGCTCGTGGGCCAGGCTATCACAGGGCTGCTTTGTCCTCACCTGGCTCCTTGGCACCAGGGCCCTCCTGCTTGCTCTCAGACATGGCGTCACTCTGCGTTGAGGTGGTGTCCTCGAGGGACGTTGTCGCTTCGAGCTGCTGAACTGTCTAGGGGAGAAAGAAGGGGGGGGAGTTTGCAGAACAGGCCCAGAGCCACGAGGCTCTACTCCCTGCTCAGGCCTGCGTGAGCCCTGCTCCTGTCCGCTTTCTCCTCCCGTCGTCGCGCTGAGGAACACCGCAGTGTCCTGGCTGTTCCTCCGCTGATACTGGGAAGGGAGAGGCAGGTGAGGCTGCAGCACAGGCCCAGAGCCCCGAGGTGTGGGGCCCCTCTGGTCCCTGGGCAGCCACGTCCCCACCCTACCTTCTCCTCCCGGTGTCAGGTCGCACTGACGCTCGACCTGAGCCCAGCGTCCCCTTTTGTGGCCTTGGTGGCACAGGTCACAATGGCCACTCTGACATCAGAGCCTTGTACCCAAAATCGGGGCAGCCATGGCCTCAGGTCCCTGGCAACCACTTGTGGCGGCCCCCTCGGGCACCGAGCTTCTGAGATGGGTCCGAGCGTTTGCTCAGGGTGGATGCACGGCCGGGAATCCGGCAGCAAGTGCAGGGTCAAATGCCAGGCCCTGGGGCAGCCAGCCAGGGTGGCACTGTGGGCAGGCAGGTGCTGTTCAGGCACTGCCACGCCAGGGCTCTGGCCCCGGCCAAGGGCAATCTCTGCTCCTGCCCCTGGCAGGCGGTGGCCCAGAGAGCCCGTGCGGAGTCAGCTGCACTGCAGGGATTCAAACCCTGCTCTAGGTGAACTGATGTTTTCCTCAACACCTGTCTGCAGAAAAATAAGATGAACCTGATTTGATGCTGCTGCTGATCACCATTGGGTACTGGAGATAAACCTGGACACCACCACAGCTGCCTCCAGACCTCAGTTATCTGTCATCCTATGAACTAACAACTTTCACATTTCATATAAATGGAAAAATTAAACTTCTGAGAAAGGTCATCTTTTATACTGACTCAGTGGAAAGACACAAAATGCACTGAGAATTTTGTGTGTACATTTGACAGGAGAGCTTGCAACTGTCCTCAACTCAAGTCAAATACAGGAGGATGCTTTTCCTACATTATATAAACATTGCCAGTTTGGTCCGTGCTTTCCTACTAGAAAATACGTTGGAAAAATTCAGCAAGAGAAGCACAAACAATTCTTGTCAGTTTTTCTCTTTCGTGTCTTTGCAAACATGCTCCTGGAAATCCAGATCCATGACTTCTAGAACGATCAGTGGCATCTCTGGGAAGCAGGGCAGGGGCTGACAGGCAGGGACACCCTGCAGCTGCCTGATGCTGGGGCAGCAGGAGTTTGTCCATTTTCCTGTCTCCATGGCAGAGCCACCTTGGCTGGGAAACGATCCCTTCACTGCTCTAGGAGGGAGGCACAGCCAGTGCAATGCCAGGGAGTGCCTTTACCCTGGAGGCAGGGAGGAGGCAGAGGGGGAAGTTGGGAAGCTGCACCCGGGGCTCTGCAGGGCTCCCGGCCAGGGCTCAAAGCACAAGGAGCCAGAAGAGCTTGGCCGGACAATCCTGAGCTCTGGACACCTTGTCCTCAGCACTGGGAACCCGTTTGCTTCTCCAGGCCCTGGGCACTGCTCCTGTGCTGCTCATGCAAGTTACACACAGACACAGAGCTACCTGCTCTGTCTCAACCCTCTTCAGCACTGGACAGCACAACACAGTAACATGTTCTCTTCAGTACATGGTCTAATTATTAATAGTCCTGCAAAGACTCTCATTCAAAGCATACACACACAAAAACCCAAGCCCTGGTACACACCTTGCATCAAGCCCTGGTACAGACCTTGCATCAACACAAAATGCAAGTTGCTGTTCAGAAACACAGGGCAGCACTTTTGGCCAATGCTTTTTCCTGCAAGATCTTTCAAAGGATTGCAAAAGTGACTTTGTTTGGCAACTTCTTCAAGGAACAAACAGGAGAGGCTTCTGAGTTTTTAAAGATTTATTGATTTGCTTTCACTTTCCTTTTGGCATCCTTACACTTATCCCTGCATTCCAGTAAACTGTGAAAATCCAAAAAAATACCAGGGGAAGTTTCTGAATTCTTTCATATTTCTCTCAAAGACTTTCTTGACGTACTTACAAGGGACTGGTCTGATAACATACAGAGAAGCAGTGGTTTCCCTCACTGGACATTACAAGACAACGTTATAGACTCCACGTTACTAAAACTCTTGTGTTGCCTGGTCATTACGAAGCCTGAAGCTCTTCTAGAGGCTTTTCCCAGTGCAACTTCATTAGGTTCCTCTCCGCTCAACTCTCGAGCCTGTCCAGGTCTCACTGAAGGGCAGCAGAGCCTTGTGGTGCCTCAGGCCCTGCTCCCAGTTCTGTCCCATCAGCAAATGCTGAGGGAGCGCTCCGTCCCTTCTGCCAGGACCCTGGGGAATAAGGCAAACAGGGCTGGTCCCAGCACGGCCCCCTGAGATCACAGCTACGTGAGTTTGGAGCTCCCCTGTCCACTCTTCTGCCCCACTGTCCCTGAGCTGCCTCAGGGGCCTGTTATGGGAGGCAGGGACAAAGCCTTGCTGAAGTTCCAGCTGACAACAACCACTGCTCTCCCCTCACAAGCCCATCCAGACACTGCAGCACAGGTGCCTATGGGATCGGTCAAGCATGGTTTCCATTCCTGTTATTCCACAGGCTTAGAGATGGCATCCAAGAGGAGCTGTTCTGTCTCCTTTCTGGGGATGGAGCTGAGGCTGATGGGCCTGCAGTTTCCTGGCTCCTTCTTGGTGCCCTTTTGCAAGACTGCAGTGATGTTGGCTTTCCTCCACTGCTCATGCCTCTCTCCAGGGCTGTCTCCTTCCCTGACCTGCTGGCAGAGCGCCCTGTGCCAGAGGCAGGAGCAGAGATTTCCCTTGGCCCCAAAAGGGAAGGCTGGGCTCAGGCCGAGTGTCAGTGCGACCTGACAACGGGAGGAGAAGGCGGGAAGGAGCAGGGCTGACACAGGGCTGAGCAGCGACTAGAGCCCTCGTGTCTCTGGGCCTACTCTGCAAGCTCCCTGGCCTGTACTTTCTCCACAGAGAGAGGGACAGCACCTCGAAGTGAGCAGGAAACCCGGCCATGGAGCGGGGCTGGGGCTGTCAGCCCTCAGGGACACCGGCCATGGAGCGGGGCTGGGACTGTGACACCTCAGGGACACCGGCCATGGAGCGGGGCTGGGGCCGTGACACCTCAGGGAACTCACCATGGCAGCCACCTCCCGAGATTTTGAAGTACTTGTTTCTTGGTTTAATGCCCTTCCAAGATCAATCTAGCATGTTTGCATATGAGCATGACATACAAGGCTATTTAAAATTGAGTCTGATCCAATCATCAAAGACAATGGATGTTACTTCTAAACTTACCTTTTCATGATTGTCAAACAATATGGAACTTTTCTTATGTCTGACTTAAAATATCCAGAATGCAAAATTCATTCTCAAGACAGGAAAAAAGGAAAACAATGAAAATAGGATATAGGCAGTCTTCAAAAGGCACAGAGAAGAAAATAAACATTAGAAAACCTTAGAAAAATTAGGTTTTCTTCTTCATCTTCTCAGTATGTGTTGTTTGAACATTGGTTGTCTCACTTGTCCCTCGCAAAACAAGGCATGTTACAGCTTTATTGTCTCAGTGCTGCATTTCCCCAATCGCTGACTTGCCATTTAGGCTCTGCTTTGTTGGAAATATACAACAAGGGACTCTCTATGGAAGACAGTTGCACAAGCCTCTGGATTCCTGACTGTTCACCTCTGCCAATGCTCACAGTGTTCCCCTAACACACCTGAGCTTCCTGTCTTTCAGAGAGAGAAAGATTCAGCTAAAGTCAAGCAAACAGGGCAGGGCAGATGGAAACCTTCCCTTGAGATGCTTTTGGGAAGGCCTGCAAGCACCCTGCCTTCCCTTGGAACAGAGGTGGTCACCATGCATGGTGTTGCCTGACTTGCCCGAGGTGCCCCTCTATTCCAGAAGGACTTTTGCCCGCTTCATCACTTGTCTGTCCCTCCAGTTCCAGGGCCTCAAACCTGCTCTGTAAGGCACTAAACCTTTTAGTCAGCTATAAGTTTTCAGAATAAGGCACTGACCGTGGCTCGAACTAGTTTTTTTAGTCAGGTTGACAATATATTTTGAGAAGAAGAAGGAGCAGAGAAGGTGTGGAAAATGCATATTATATGATTGGCTTTTCGCAAATATTAAAATTAATACTATATGTGTTATGTTGGAAAGTTATGTTGTATTCATCCTTTTTTTGTAGTGCTATCCTAATCTTTTAAAGTAGTGTGGTGAATATAGTTTTAGGCTACAGAAACTCTGTGATGTAAGATACTTTTTCTAAATAGCTCGTGGAGAGATAACAGTAACAAGACACCAAAACTCTGAGAAAAGAAATATTGCCTCCTTATCGGGAAGAACCAGACTTTGAGGGACCAAGACAATTGATTTGCAAGATGAAGGAGGGGTTGACAAGAACAAGAAAACACTCATTGTTTGAAAATAATTTTGGCATCATGTATGAGATATATGAATATGCAACAGGCTATTACTTTTAAGGGTTAATCCTTTGTTAGCAAAGTGGTGTCTTCTGAGGCAGAGCAGAGCACCCAGACATCTGCTTTTTTAATTGCCCTTTATTGTCCTACCTCTAATTGTCCAAATTAATTTTTCTCTAATTTTTATTCTTATTTTTATAACTAATTTATTACTATTAAACTTTCAAAATTTTAAAGCAAGTGAAATTCTGCATCCTTTGTGTCCACTATCAGTGGGCATCCTTCTTCCCAAGCTTTGTCAACCTCCCTCTGGGTTTGAGATCAGTGAAACGTGCCCAGCCTGGAGTCTTGGAAGACAATTCTAGCAACAAGTACTTTGCTTTTCTAACCCCTGGCCATCACTTCGAGCTTGTAGGCTGCTATGTGTGTCACAGGTTAAACGTCTCTTCCTGTTGATCAGGCTTGGAAGTGTGTAAAGGCCAGGCACGACAGGACATGTTTTCTTCAGGAAATGGGACGTAGGGCCCAGTTTGCAACGGGTCCCGGCCCGCGCCTTCCAGAGCGCCAGAAGGTTGGCGGCGCCGTTGCAGGGCTCAGGGCGCCGCCTTGTGGGCGAGAGCCGCCATGACAGCGCGGGCGCCGCGCGGCGGGGCCGGAGGGCGGGAAGGGGCGGGCGGGTGTGAGGGGCGGGGCGGTTCGTGCCCAGAGCCGAGCCCATGCTGTTCCTGGGCGCATTCCCGGCTCGGTGTTGGGAGCGCGCAGGCGCTGCTCGGGCTCTGGGAGAAGCGTGCGGCCGCTGCGGGGTCCCAGCCCTCAGAGCTGGCTGCCGGCCGAGGCTGCAGTGCCAGAGCTGCCGTGCGCCGTGGCAGTGCCAGAGTCCCTGGCAGAGCCGGGCTGGCACTGCCAGCTCCTGAGGGAAGCCCTGCCATGGCCGCGCCGGGGCCGCTCGGCAGAGCCGGGCTGGCAGTGCCGACAGCTGAGGGGAGCCCGGCCATGGCAGCGCCGGGCTGGCAGTGCCGACAGCTGAGGGGAGCCCGGCCATGGCAGCGCCGGGCTGGCAGTGCCGACAGCTGAGGGGAGCCCGGCCATGGCAGCGCCGGGGCCGCTCCTGCCCCGGGGCCGCCCGAAGGAGCGACCTCTGGGACCTGCCGGCAGACTGGCACTGCTTGGCCCTCTTCAGTAGATCGACGGAGTGGCAGCACAGATAGCAAAATATTAAAACATCTGATTTAAAACACCGGAGGGAAACCATTGAATTGAAAAGAAAATGGAGGTGTACCAAAATACTCAGGGCATGAATGGGAAAACTGAAAAGATACAGATTCTAATTATTTATATAATCTCAACTATATCATCAGAATCATGAGGGTGAAAATACCTTCTAAAAGTTTTGACAATAGAATGGTTCAGCTGTGTAGTTTTGCTAGTACATTAAAGTCTTAAAAAGCAGTCAGGTATTCCTTTGTCCAGTGCTATGAATTTAATAATGGGATTTGTTACAGTTGTCCCTCAAATACCCCTCATAAAGAGAGTTGAGTGCTTAGATTCGATGGAAGCCATCCGTTAGTAAATGCAGTGTTGTGGTTTTTAGTAGTTCTGTAGTAAGTAGTTAGTTAAAGAAGTGATCGTTCTGCCAATGGATGCTGATCCCTGATGCGTTCATGCTGGTTCAATGGAAAGGCAAATTTTTGGTAATAGACTACTGGAAAACGTCTTTTCTGCTGGTAGCAGGTACAAACACATTGCTTTTACTGGTAGAAACTGAAGCAACTTGAGATGCCTGCTCCTTCTTCTCCACCTATGTTTAAAGGAGATCCATGCAGGTTAAAACATGAACCAAACCTCGAGGCTCTGGGCCTGTCCTGCAGGCTCACCTGCCTCACCCAACAATCAGCAGAGGAACAGCCAGAGGACCCTGCAGTGTTCCTCAATGCAACAAGGGGAGGAGAAGGTGGGCAGGAGCAGCGCTCACATAGACAGAGAGTATCAGCACCTCAAAGTGACCACATCATTCAAGGGACAGGGACTGACTGCTGACAGCTGCCCTGTGAGACAGCAAGCAGGAGGGCCCTGGTGCCAGGGAGCCAGGTGAGGGCAAAGCAGCCCTGTGACAGCCTGGCCCAGGGGCTCTTGTGGCAGCAGGCAGCGTGGCGATGAGAGCAGAGGCAGGGGGAGGCAGGAGCTGCTCGGCCATGCTGGGGCTGGGAGCCTCCTTCCTGCCCAAGTGGGGCCCAGCTGGGCCAGGGGGCAGCTCCTGGGACAGCCGTGCCCACAATGGCCCCTGCTCTGCAAGGCCTCCAGCCCTGCCCATCAGCCAGGCAGGGACAGAGCAGCCTCGGGGCCGAAGCTGCTGCAGGCCCAGAGCCCCACAGAGCTGCTCGTGCCCCGTGCCATTGGCTCTGTCCCCTGCAGCCTGCATGCTGTGTCGCCGTGCCGAGGCTCAGCCCTGTGCCTCCCCAGGCCCTGGGCGCTGCTCCTGTGCTGCTCCTGCACAGCCCAGAGCACCCACGGGCCCTGCTCAGGCCTCACGCAGACCAGAACCAGCTGGGGTGTGACAGCTCTGCTGCTCTGGGCCCAGCCCTCGGACAAAGCACCCGCCTGTCCCTGGGCTGGGGGCAGTGCCCAGGCTGGGCTTGGCAGAGCCCGTCCGCTCCTGGAGGGCTGTGGGCACTGCTCTGGCCTGGCCTGGCCTGGCCCTGGGCTCCCTTGGCATTCCTGCTTGCCCTTGCCTCCACCAGGGATGGGCTGCAGCTCAATGGCCCCGGCCTGGCCGCACACTCAGGCCTGGAGCCTTCCCGTGGCTCCCCAGGGCACGAGAGCCTCAGCCCCAGCTCCCAAACACGGCCTAACAGGCTTTGCTGATATTGATCCCTGTCAGAGCTTTGAAAGCATTTTCAAAGTAACCTTGTCTGGCAACACTTTCAAGGAACAAACGGGACTCGCTTCTAATCGGTAAAAACTTTATTGGTTTGCTTGCACTTCCTATAGGGTATCCTAATGCTTCCTTTGGCGTTCCAGAAAATAATGAAAATCTAACAAATTCTAAAGAGAAGTTCCTGAATCCACTATGAGGAGAAGTCTCTACATTCACTATCCTTACATACAGTTAAGAAGCTGCTCCTGTAACACACAAAGATGGAGTGGTTAACCTGACTGGACCACACAACATGATGTTTCATACACACCGCTACACTACAAAACTTCTCGTCCCTGTTCATTACAAATTTGAAGCTCTTCTCGAGGTCCTGACTTAATTTTGCATGCACATTCATACCTGCAATCCCTCCCCATGCTCAGCTTTCACCTAGACTTACCAGGGAACAGATGTTCCATACTCACCTCAGGCAATAATCTACGTCTGTCTTCCTAACCCTCTTTTTCTTCACTGACTTCTACTAATCTACAAAATAACTGCGGACCCTCTGCACAAAAGAAACATCCAATTAATAGGCTTAAACACTTGTGATTGTGCAGCTGCTTCTAACAATCATGTCCAACACAGCACTAAAATCAGAAATCAATTCTCACACCCTTCCTATTCTCCTGCCCCCACCACACCTTGGCTCCAGCAGAAATGTTCCCTACTGCAGCCTGGTGTGCTAAGAACAATCAAAGGCAGCAGCACTTTCCCTCAACATGCTGCAATCTGAATTGCACTGAAATTGCAGCTGTTGCATTAGAAGCTCAGCACCAGCACCCCCAGAACTGAGGCCTGAGCTCTCCATTTCAACACACCCTGTAAATCAGGCTGCCTGGAAGATTGTAGGCCGGGAACTGTGTGAACACAGCAGTGCATTTCAGCAGAGTTATGGAATCAATCTCATGGAAGGCACATCCTTTATGCTTGTCTTACGATTCTATTCTACAAAATCTAACCAGCAATTGTTTTGGTGGCCTGTGCAGGTTTTGGGGACTGTGCATGTTTCCTTTGGATGTTGTTTTCTTTGTTTCTAAATACAAAATTCACTGCATTCAGAAGAGAAAGCCCCAGATTCATTAGGACAAAGAACCACAGGGACATATGCGGCTGACAAGAACACTCAACCTTCTTAACGGTAACACCAGAAAGAGAGGAAAAAGACAAAGATGATTTAAATACCTGAAAGGATCCAAACTGTCTATGTAAGCTGTCAAGTGACTAAGTTTTTGGTAAACTCTAAAAGTCCAGATTCCTATTCGGTAATTGTCTGAAAGAAAAGAAAGCCAGAAATTTGCTTGACCTTCATTTTGCCAGGACTTTCTCACAGGATTCTGCCACAACTTGGATCACAAGTGAGGGTGGCAAATTTTGACTAGAAAACTTGGATAACTAGGCAGCATTTTTTCCTCCTCACTGAATTACAGGAAGGGTTTAAAAGGAAAAAAAAATATAAAAAATGGTAAAGAAATTCTGTCATACCTCTAAGGCGTTCATCATCTTTGGAGAAGAAAAAAAAACTCTAGCACTTCCTGTGCGTGGTAAAAAAAAGAAACCTAGAAAAGGAAAAAAGGGATTTGAGCATCCTAAATTGTACTATCAAATTCCATGAACACAAGTTAAACCTGTAGTGCTTCAGAGAAATGGCATCCATTGAAAAGCTTTATTCCCTAGGATCCGAGTAGAGCTTTTTATTTTACAAAACCCTCTTTTAAAGAGAAAACTGACTGTGTCTTGGGCTTTTGGCCAAACTCAGTTTGGAGTTGGTCAAACCAAAATGACCCTGTTAGTTTCTCGTGCTCTACTCTTTCTTTCCATATTCACATTCACATCCAATGGGCTGCTGGGAGTTTTGACTCGGTGCAGCACAAACGGTTTTCCAAGACCACTTTCATTGCTCAGAGGTGTGCAATGTCAGTTTCCCATTCCCTGAGTGCTGCTATTAATATTCCCACAGCATCCAACTACTACAGCCATGTAGACAACAAAGAGAAATGCAACTTGCATTTCTTGGTCCTGTTCCATTTCTGTCATCTCAGGCTCATCGTCACCCTCAGAACTGCTGTCCTGGAAACGTGGATCCTCTTGCCACGTGGCTTTTACCGGCTTTATTGTCCCAAGCGCGTGAGGCTCTGCAATGACAGCACCAATAGAGAAAAAAGCCAAAACCAGATTATTCCTCTACCCGTCGGGAAAAATTCCTCCTTTCACGTGAAATACTTACAGTGGAGAAGAGAGATTTAGGAAGGACAGAATCTGACCCTGCCAGATTTTCTAAGCTACATCTCTGCTCTAGTATTTTCCAGTTTGTTCCAGGGATCCCTTATGTATTCTTAAACATTTCTCATTGCATTCAGAAGACACTGAATACCTTCTCAGTTCAGCACAAGTCTGGGGGGCTCGTTGCTTTGTGCTGTTGTGTTGGGTTTTTTAATATTTTGGATAACTTCACGGGGTTTCTTTTCTCTCCTACATGACTGGGACTCGAGTTAATGTTGTTTCATCTTCATTTCAGACGGCCCCAATTTACCTAAGGTTAGGACACCCCAATGATCATGTGTCATTCCATTTCCTTTTTCTAAAGGTCCAAGAGTAGAATTCAGTAACAAACAGAATGTTCATGGATCTTGGGGCCAGCTCTCGGACTTTGCTCCTCCCTCTACATTAGCGCACATTTCCTTAAAAGCCTTGTGAGGTCCTATGAAACTTGATATGACTGGTGTGTCACCTTTTTCCCTGTTTGAGGAATTCAGGGCATGAGAACAAGCTTTTTCACCACTCAGCCAAAACCCCAATGCCTTCTCAAAGCATGCCTTTCAGAATTCCTGAGATGCAAGCATGAGGCACCTCTCATTAATCTACCACAGCCCCGGCAAGCAGAAATGAAGATCAAAATGCTTCTGCCTAATTACTGACTTCTGTTGCTGAAAATCCCCTGCATCCTGACCTTCTTTACACCATATTGCCCTACAGTGCCTGCCAGAAACTCTTCCTTAGCAATGGCACTGTTAGAAGGGTTCTGCTGTTACCTTCTTTGATGCCCAACTCCTCTGTGCCTCCAAAGAAGGAAAACTTGAAAGAACTCGTCTCCTGAGTTGCGTCGTCCTCAGGCAAAGGTCCCAAATGGTCGTCTGGGGCAGAGTCCTGTGCATCCTCTTTGTCCCAGGGTTTTTCCTCAGTCTCTTCTGGTTTGTTCTTCGAAGGTCTTTCAAAGAACAAACCAGAATAGACGGAGGAAATACCGTCTATTCTGGTTTGTTCTTTGAAAGGCCTCTTTCAAATACGCAGCAATGCTGTAGAGGTTGTCTTCAGACACTTGAGGCAGTGTCTCACTCTCTTTCTTCTTTTTTTGGCTTTACTGAAATGAGATTGTTCAAGGATAGCAACACAGCACACGTCCTTTTCAGACACAGCTTCCCTAAGAGCCACCTTGCTCTGAATGTCTCCCTAAGCATATCCAAGCCCATTAAGGAGTGCTTCATTATCAAGGGTAAGCACTGGGGAGACATCTGAGGTTGGAGTGTAAAGGCAGGAACAAGAGTCCTTTTTAATTAGCCACATCCTTAAGTGACTTTTCACTGGCTACACGGTTACACAGAAATCAAGGTATTTAGCACAGACTTCTTCCTGCCAGTAGAAACATCAAGAGCTAATCGGGTTTGCTCACAGAGCTGCACAGCTCAGGGTCCCTGCACTGACCGTTCTCACCTTCACTTCCGGCAAGGAACACACGGCCTCGAAAGAAAAGAGGACGGAGCTACGTGCTGCTGTTGGAGGTCCCAGTTGAGGTCCGACGTCGCTGGTGGGAGCGGCTGCTCCTGCGCGATGTCCCCGACCACGTCCCCCTGCGCCTGGGCCTCTCAGCACTGGCTGCTGTCCTCCTGCTCCTGTCCTGGCGACTCCTGGACCGCACAGTTTGAGTCGAGGCCCGGCGCTGCTGGCGGGAGCGGCTGCGTCTGGGGGGCGTCCCCGATGATGTGTCCCTCCGCCTGGGCCTCTCAGCCCTTGGCCTTGTCCTGCTGCTGCTGCCACGGCGACTCCTGGAGCGGACAGGTGGACTCTGGGCCCAGCCTTGCTGGCGGGAGCGCCTGCGTCTGGGGGATGGCCCTGGCCATGTCCCCCTACGCCTGGGCCTCTCAGCCCTTTGCCCTGTCCCACTGCTCGTGTCACAGACACTCCTGGAGCGGACAGGTGGACTCTGGGCCCAGCCTTGCTGGCGGGAGCGCCTGCGTCTGGGGGATGGCCCTGGCCATGTCTCCCTTCGCCTGGGCCTCTCAGACCTTGGCCCTGTCCCACTGCTCCTGTCGCAGACACTCCTGGAGCGGACAGGTGGACTCTGGGCCCAGCCTTGCTGGCGGGAGCGCCTGCGTCTGGAGGATGGCCCTGACCATGTCTCCCTCCGCCTGGGCCTCTCAGACCTTGGCCCTGTCCCACTGCTCCTGTCACGGGGACTCCTGGACCGGACAGGTGGACTCTGGGCACGACTTTGCCGGCGAGAGCAGCTTCGCCTGCGGCTGGGCCCAGCACGTCTGGAACGGACCCTGTCCTCAGGGTCCGGGGACGTGCTGCGTGTTGCCCTTGATCTGCTGATGCTGCTGGTGTCCAGTGAGGAAGATGGCAGCGCCTGCTGCCATGCTGCGTGGTGGGGCCTGCTGTGGCTGCCCGTCTCTGGAGATGGAGACGGGGAAACCAGCACCAATGGCACAGGGCTGTGGGAGCTGGGGCTGATGGCCTCAGATTCTGACCAGCCACGAGCAGATTGTCGTCCTGAGTGTCTGGCCGGCCTGGGGCCATTGAGCTCTGTCTCATCCCGGGCGGCTGTAAGGGCAAGCAGGAATGTCAAAGATTGCCCAGGCCCCGGCCAGGCCAGGCCAGAGCAGTGCCCCCAGCCCAGGGACACCGGGGACTTTGACTCATACATGTTCCGAGCCCAGCACAGCTGTCACACTCCCATCTCTGTGTGCTGTTCCTCAGGCCAGAGCAGCGCCTGTGGGTGCCCTCAGCAGCACAGGAGGAGCACAGGAGCAATTGCCAGGGCCTGGGGAGGCAAACAGGCTCATAGCACTGGAACAAAGTGTACCAGCACGTGGTTGTCTGGCCAAGCGCTTCTGGTTCTTCCCGCTTTGAGCCCTTGCCGAGACACAGGTTCCCTGCAGAGCCCCAGGTGCAGCTTCCCAACTTACCCCTGTTCCTCTGCCTCCTCCCTGCCTCCAGGGTAAAGGCAATCCCTGGCGTTGCACTGGCCATGCCTCACTCCTAGATCTGCGAAGGCATCGTCGTCCTCCCATGTTGGGTCTCTGATGGAGAAAGGAAGAGATGAAGAATTTCTGCTGCTCTCCCTCACGGAGGTCCAGGATGCCCCAGCTCTTTCTCCAGAGCTTTTCCAAGTTGGGGGTGAAGCTGAAGCCCAGACTGACGGGACAGGGCAGGACCAGGGCTCCTGGGACAGGGCCTGGCACAGCACAGCACTTGCACCCTCCTGCCTGGTGGGCCAGGCAGAAGGACACCAACCTGAAGGGGACTCGGATCCCCATGATGAACATTTCAACAGGGAATTCCCCGCTGTCTCTGCACAGCGGGCACTGGAAATACAAAGCACCAGCGTGCAAGGCCTGTCCCTGCAGGGCAAACAGAGGCAGGGTGAGCGAGGCCCTGCTGCTGCTGCTGAGCACCTGCTGTGCCCCGGGGCTGAGCGAAGGGCTCCTACCTGGATGCAGTCCCTGTGGAACCAGGCCCTTTTGCACGTTGGGCACACCAGGGTTGTGAAGGTCTTTCTGTCCTCCACAGGCTCCAGGCAGATGAGGCAAACGGTGTCTGGCTCAGGAGTCGCCTCCACCTCCTGCTCTGGACGGTGCTCAGGGCAGAAGGACCTGGAGGAAAATGGATGGGGAAAGTGAGAAATGCTGGATCATTCCCCAGGGGTGGCCATAAAGAGAGATGAGGTACCTGAACGGAGTAATGTATACATTGACACAGCCGCCCTCCTTGGCACAGGGCAGGTGGAACCATCTGTCACAGTCCGGCACACAGCACATGATGGTTGCCCCGCTCTGGCCGCAGACGCAGCAGCGCTGGAAAGAGCCAAGCAGCCGCATCAGCAGCAGCAGCAGCCTCGAGGCCTCCCCGGGCAGCCGCAGGGCTCCGGGCAGGGCACAGGACGTGGCCGCTGCCGGCTCCCAGCCCACAGAGCCGCCTGCTGGAGGAGGGAGGCTCCTGTGCCAGGGCCTCTGTGCCACAGCTGCTGGGAGCCAGACTTTGTCCCGGCTGCTGGGCCGGCCTTTCTTTCCTGCTGTCTGGGCTAAGCTCTGGCAAACCTCGCCAGGCACAAAGCTCCCTGCTCTTGTCAGGCTCTCACCTTCTGTGCTGCCCGACAGGCCGCAATTTGCACATCTCGTGGGAGAAAGCCCATGAGTCCATCACGGCGGTTCTCTTGCCGAAATAGAAGAGTGGCGAAAAACTGCAGGCAAGGGGAGGAGCTGATGAGGAGAGGGCGGCAGGAGCTGCCCATTGCAATGGTGGAGGGAACACCGGAGCCACTCACCAGGCAGAACACGTGGGCACAGAGCCCACCCTTCTGCAGTTTGTCACCGCACATGTCCGGGTCAGCCTCGGCACGGCGACACAGCATGCAGGCTGCAGGGGACAGAGCCAATGGCACGGGGCACGATCAGCTCTGCGGGGCTCAGAGCCTGCAGCAGCATCAGCCCCGAGGCTGCCCTGTCCCTGCCTGGCTGATGGGCAGGGCTGGAGGCCTTGCAGAGCAGGGGCCATTGTGGGCACGGCTGTCCCAGGAGCTGCCCCCTGGCCCAGCTGGGCCCCACTTGGGCAGGAAGGAGGCTCCCAGCCCCGGCATGGCCGAGCAGCTCCTGCCTCCCCCTGCCTCTGCTCTGATCCCCACGCTGCCTGCTGCCACAAGAGCTCGTGGGCCAGGCTATCACAGGGCTGCTTTGTCCTCACCTGGCTCCTTGGCACCAGGGCCCTCCTGCTTGCTCTCAGACATGGCGTCACTCTGCGTTGAGGTGGTGTCCTCGAGGGACGTTGTCGCTTCGAGCTGCTGAACTGTCTAGGGGAGAAAGAAGGGGGGGGAGTTTGCAGAACAGGCCCAGAGCCACGAGGCTCTACTCCCTGCTCAGGCCTGCGTGAGCCCTGCTCCTGTCCGCTTTCTCCTCCCGTCGTCGCGCTGAGGAACACCGCAGTGTCCTGGCTGTTCCTCCGCTGATACTGGGAAGGGAGAGGCAGGTGAGGCTGCAGCACAGGCCCAGAGCCCCGAGGTGTGGGGCCCCTCTGGTCCCTGGGCAGCCACGTCCCCACCCTACCTTCTCCTCCCGGTGTCAGGTCGCACTGACGCTCGACCTGAGCCCAGCGTCCCCTTTTGTGGCCTTGGTGGCACAGGTCACAATGGCCACTCTGACATCAGAGCCTTGTACCCAAAATCGGGGCAGCCATGGCCTCAGGTCCCTGGCAACCACTTGTGGCGGCCCCCTCGGGCACCGAGCTTCTGAGATGGGTCCGAGCGTTTGCTCAGGGTGGAAGCACGGCCGGGAATCCGGCAGCAAGTGCAGGGTCAAATGCCAGGCCCTGGGGCAGCCAGCCAGGGTGGCACTGTGGGCAGGCAGGTGCTGTTCAGGCACTGCCACGCCAGGGCTCTGGCCCCGGCCAAGGGCAATCTCTGCTCCTGCCCCTGGCAGGCGGTGGCCCAGAGAGCCCGTGCGGAGTCAGCTGCACTGCAGGGATTCAAACCCTGCTCTAGGTGAACTGATGTTTTCCTCAACACCTGTCTGCAGAAAAATAAGATGAACCTGATTTGATGCTGCTGCTGATCACCATTGGGTACTGGAGATAAACCTGGACACCACCACAGCTGCCTCCAGACCTCAGTTATCTGTCATCCTATGAACTAACAACTTTCACATTTCATATAAATGGAAAAATTAAACTTCTGAGAAAGGTCATCTTTTATACTGACTCAGTGGAAAGACACAAAATGCACTGAGAATTTTGTGTGTACATTTGACAGGAGAGCTTGCAACTGTCCTCAACTCAAGTCAAATACAGGAGGATGCTTTTCCTACATTATATAAACATTGCCAGTTTGGTCCGTGCTTTCCTACTAGAAAATACGTTGGAAAAATTCAGCAAGAGAAGCACAAACAATTCTTGTCAGTTTTTCTCTTTCGTGTCTTTGCAAACATGCTCCTGGAAATCCAGATCCATGACTTCTAGAACGATCAGTGGCATCTCTGGGAAGCAGGGCAGGGGCTGACAGGCAGGGACACCCTGCAGCTGCCTGATGCTGGGGCAGCAGGAGTTTGTCCATTTTCCTGTCTCCATGGCAGAGCCACCTTGGCTGGGAAACGATCCCTTCACTGCTCTAGGAGGGAGGCACAGCCAGTGCAATGCCAGGGAGTGCCTTTACCCTGGAGGCAGGGAGGAGGCAGAGGGGGAAGTTGGGAAGCTGCACCCGGGGCTCTGCAGGGCTCCCGGCCAGGGCTCAAAGCACAAGGAGCCAGAAGAGCTTGGCCGGACAATCCTGAGCTCTGGACACCTTGTCCTCAGCACCGGGAACCCGTTTGCTTCTCCAGGCCCTGGGCACTGCTCCCGTGCTGCTCATGCAAGTTACACACAGACACAGAGCTACCTGCTCTGTCTCAACCCTCTTCAGCACTGGACAGCACAACACAGTAACATGTTCTCTTCAGTACATGGTCTAATTATTAATAGTCCTGCAAAGACTCTCATTCAAAGCATACACACACAAAAACCCAAGCCCTGGTACACACCTTGCATCAAGCCCTGGTACAGACCTTGCATCAACACAAAATGCAAGTTGCTGTTCAGAAACACAGGGCAGCACTTTTGGCCAATGCTTTTTCCTGCAAGATCTTTCAAAGGATTGCAAAAGTGACTTTGTTTGGCAACTTCTTCAAGGAACAAACAGGAGAGGCTGCTGAGTTTTTAAAGATTTATTGATTTGCTTTCACTTTTATTATTGGCATCCTTACACTTATCCCTGCATTCCAGTAAACTGTGAAAATCCAAAAAAATACCAGGGGAAGTTTCTGAATTCTTTCATATTTCTCTCAAAGACTTTCTTGACGTACTTACAAGGGACTGGTCTGATAACATACAGAGAAGCAGTGGTTTCCCTCACTGGACATTACAAGACAACGTTATAGACTCCACGTTACTAAAACACTTGTGTTGCCTGGTCATTACGAAGCCTGAAGCTCTTCTAGAGGCTTTTCCCAGTGCAACTTCATTAGGTTCCTCTCCGCTCAACTCTCGAGCCTGTCCAGGTCTCACTGAAGGGCAGCAGAGCCTTGTGGTGCCTCAGGCCCTGCTCCCAGTTCTGTCCCATCAGCAAATGCTGAGGGAGCGCTCCGTCCCTTCTGCCAGGACCCTGGGGAATAAGGCAAACAGGGCTGGTCCCAGCACGGCCCCCTGAGATCACAGCTACCTGAGTTTGGAGCTCCCCTGTCCACTCTTCTGCCCCACTGTCCCTGAGCTGCCTCAGGGGCCTGTTATGGGAGGCAGGGACAAAGCCTTGCTGAAGTTCCAGCTGACAACAACCACTGCTCTCCCCTCACAAGCCCAACCAGGCACTGCAGCACAGGTGGCTATGGGATTGGTCAAGCATGGTTTCCATTCCTGTTATTCCACAGGCTTAGAGATGGCATCCAAGAGGAGCTGTTCTGTCTCCTTTCTGGGGATGGAGCTGAGGCTGATGGGCCTGCAGTTTCCTGGCTCCTTCTTGGTGCCCTTTTGCAAGACTGCAGTGATGTTGGCTTTCCTCCACTGCTCATGCCTCTCTCCGGGGCTGTCTCCTTCCCTGACCTGCTGGCAGCGTGCCCTGTGCCAGAGGCAGGAGCAGAGATTTCCCTTGGCCCCAAAAGGGAAGGCTGGGCTCAGGCCGAGTGTCAGTGCGACCTGACAACGGGAGGAGAAGGCGGGAAGGAGCAGGGCTGACACAGGGCTGAGCAGCGACTAGAGCCCTCGTGTCTCTGGGCCTACTCTGCAAGCTCCCTGGCCTGTACTTTCTCCACAGAGAGAGGGACAGCACCTCGAAGTGAGCAGGAAACCCGGCCATGGAGCGGGGCTGGGGCTGTCAGCCCTCAGGGACACTGGCCATGGAGCAATACTGGGTCTGTGACACCTCAGGGACACCGGCCATGGAGCGGGGCTGGGACTGTGACACCGCAGGGACACCGGCCATGGAGCGGGGCTGGGGCCGTGACACCTCAGGGAACTCACCATGGCAGCCACCTCCCGAGATTTTGAAGTACTTGTTTCTTGGTTTAATGCCCTTCCAAGATCAATCTAGCATGTTTGCATATGAGCATGACATACAAGGCTATTTAAAATTGAGTCTGATCCAATCATCAAAGACAATGGATGTTACTTCTAAACTTACCTTTTCATGATTGTCAAACAATATGGAACTTTTCTTATGTCTGACTTAAAATATCCAGAATGCAAAATTCATTCTCAAGACAGGAAAAAAGGAAAACAATGAAAATAGGATATAGGCAGTCTTCAAAAGGCACAGAGAAGAAAATAAACATTAGAAAACCTTAGAAAAATTAGGTTTTCTTCTTCATCTTCTCAGTATGTGTTGTTTGAACATTGGTTGTCTCACTTGTCCCTCGCAAAACAAGGCATGTTACAGCTTTATTGTCTCAGTGCTGCATTTCCCCAATCGCTGACTTGCCATTTAGGCTCTGCTTTGTTGGAAATATACAACAAGGGACTCTCTATGGAAGACAGTTGCACAAGCCTCTGGATTCCTGACTGTTCACCTCTGCCAATGCTCACAGTGTTCCCCTAACACACCTGAGCTTCCTGTCTTTCAGAGAGAGAAAGATTCAGCTAAAGTCAAGCAAACAGGGCAGGGCAGATGGAAACCTTCCCTTGAGATGCTTTTGGGAAGGCCTGCAAGCACCCTGCCTTCCCTTGGAACAGAGGTGGTCACCATGCATGGTGTTGCCTGACTTGCCCGAGGTGCCCCTCTATTCCAGAAGGACTTTTGCCCGCTTCATCACTTGTCTGTCCCTCCAGTTCCAGGGCCTCAAACCTGCTCTGTAAGGCACTAAACCTTTTAGTCAGCTATAAGTTTTCAGAATAAGGCACTGACCGTGGCTCGAACTAGTTTTTTTAGTCAGGTTGACAATATATTTTGAGAAGAAGAAGGAGCAGAGAAGGTGTGGAAAATGCATATTATATGATTGGCTTTTCGCAAATATTAAAATTAATACTATATGTGTTATGTTGGAAAGTTATGTTGTATTCATCCTTTTTTTGTAGTGCTATCCTAATCTTTTAAAGTAGTGTGGTGAATATAGTTTTAGGCTACAGAAACTCTGTGATGTAAGATACTTTTTCTAAATAGCTCGTGGAGAGATAACAGTAACAAGACACCAAAACTCTGAGAAAAGAAATATTGCCTCCTTATCGGGAAGAACCAGACTTTGAGGGACCAAGACAATTGATTTGCAAGATGAAGGAGGGGTTGACAAGAACAAGAAAACACTCATTGTTTGAAAATAATTTTGGCATCATGTATGAGATATATGAATATGCAACAGGCTATTACTTTTAAGGGTTAATCCTTTGTTAGCAAAGTGGTGTCTTCTGAGGCAGAGCAGAGCACCCAGACATCTGCTTTTTTAATTGCCCTTTATTGTCCTACCTCTAATTGTCCAAATTAATTTTTCTCTAATTTTTATTCTTATTTTTATAACTAATTTATTACTATTAAACTTTCAAAATTTTAAAGCAAGTGAAATTCTGCATCCTTTGTGTCCACTATCAGTGGGCATCCTTCTTCCCAAGCTTTGTCAACCTCCCTCTGGGTTTGAGATCAGTGAAACGTGCCCAGCCTGGAGTCTTGGAAGACAATTCTAGCAACAAGTACTTTGCTTTTCTAACCCCTGGCCATCACTTCGAGCTTGTAGGCTGCTATGTGTGTCACAGGTTAAACGTCTCTTCCTGTTGATCAGGCTTGGAAGTGTGTAAAGGCCAGGCACGACAGGACATGTTTTCTTCAGGAAATGGGACGTAGGGCCCAGTTTGCAACGGGTCCCGGCCCGCGCCTTCCAGAGCGCCAGAAGGTTGGCGGCGCCGTTGCAGGGCTCAGGGCGCCGCCTTGTGGGCGAGAGCCGCCATGACAGCGCGGGCGCCGCGCGGCGGGGCCGGAGGGCGGGAAGGGGCGGGCGGGTGTGAGGGGCGGGGCGGTTCGTGCCCAGAGCCGAGCCCACGCTGTTCCTGGGCGCATTCCCGGCTCGGTGTTGGGAGCGTGCAGGCGCTGCTCGGGCTCTGGGAGAAGCGTGCGGCCGCTGCGGGGTCCCAGCCCTCAGAGCTGGCTGCCGGCCGAGGCTGCAGTGCCAGAGCTGCCGTGCGCCGTGGCAGTGCCAGAGTCCCTGGCAGAGCCGGGCTGGCACTGCCAGCTCCTGAGGGAAGCCCTGCCATGGCCGCGCCGGGGCCGCTCGGCAGAGCCGGGCTGGCAGTGCCGACAGCTGAGGGGAGCCCGGCCATGGCAGCGCCGGGCTGGCAGTGCCGACAGCTGAGGGGAGCCCGGCCATGGCAGCGCCGCGCTGGCAGTGCCGACAGCTGAGGGGAGCCCGGCCATGGCAGCGCCGGGGCCGCTCCTGCCCCGGGGCCGCCCGAAGGAGCGACCTCTGGGACCTGCCGGCAGACTGGCACTGCTTGGCCCTCTTCAGTAGATCGACGGAGTGGCAGCACAGATAGCAAAATATTAAAACATCTGATTTAAAACACCGGAGGGAAACCATTGAATTGAAAAGAAAATGGAGGTGTACCAAAATACTCAGGGCATGAATGGGAAAACTGAAAAGATACAGATTCTAATTATTCATATAATCTCAACTATATCATCAGAATCATGAGGGTGAAAATACCTTCTAAAAGTTTTGACAATAGAATGGTTCAGCTGTGTAGTTTTGCTAGTACATTAAAGTCTTAAAAAGCAGTCAGGTATTCCTTTGTCCAGTGCTATGAATTTAATAATGGGATTTGTTACAGTTGTCCCTCAAATACCCCTCATAAAGAGAGTTGAGTGCTTAGATTCGATGGAAGCCATCCGTTAGTAAATGCAGTGTTGTGGTTTTTAGTAGTTCTGTAGTAAGTAGTTAGTTAAAGAAGTGATCGTTCTGCCAATGGATGCTGATCCCTGATGCGTTCATGCTGGTTCAATGGAAAGGAAAATTTTTGGTAATAGACTACTGGAAAACGTCTTTTCTGCTGGTAGCAGGTACAAACACATTGCTTTTACTGGTAGAAACTGAAGCAACTTGAGATGCCTGCTCCTTCTTCTCCACCTATGTTTAAAGGAGATCCATGCAGGTTAAAACATGAACCAAACCTCGAGGCTCTGGGCCTGTCCTGCAGGCTCACCTGCCTCACCCAACAATCAGCAGAGGAACAGCCAGAGGACCCTGCAGTGTTCCTCAATGCAACAAGGGGAGGAGAAGGTGGGCAGGAGCAGCGCTCACATAGACAGAGAGTATCAGCACCTCAAAGTGACCACATCATTCAAGGGACAGGGACTGACTGCTGACAGCTGCCCTGTGAGACAGCAAGCAGGAGGGCCCTGGTGCCAGGGAGCCAGGTGAGGGCAAAGCAGCCCTGTGACAGCCTGGCCCAGGGGCTCTTGTGGCAGCAGGCAGCGTGGCGATGAGAGCAGAGGCAGGGGGAGGCAGGAGCTGCTCGGCCATGCTGGGGCTGGGAGCCTCCTTCCTGCCCAAGTGGGGCCCAACTGGGCCAGGGGGCAACTCCTGGGACAGCCGTGCCCACAATGGCCCCTGCTCTGCAAGGCCTCCAGCCCTGCCCATCAGCCAGGCAGGGACAGAGCAGCCTCGGGGCCGAAGCTGCTGCAGGCCCAGAGCCCCACAGAGCTGCTCGTGCCCCGTGCCATTGGCTCTGTCCCCTGCAGCCTGCATGCTGTGTCGCCGTGCCGAGGCTCAGCCCTGTGCCTCCCCAGGCCCTGGGCGCTGCTCCTGTGCTGCTCCTGCACAGCCCAGAGCACCCACGGGCCCTGCTCAGGCCTCACGCAGACCAGAACCAGCTGGGGTGTGACAGCTCTGCTGCTCTGGGCCCAGCCCTCGGACAAAGCACCCGCCTGTCCCTGGGCTGGGGGCAGTGCCCAGGCTGGGCTTGGCAGAGCCCGTCCGCTCCTGGAGGGCTGTGGGCACTGCTCTGGCCTGGCCTGGCCTGGCCCTGGGCTCCCTTGGCATTCCTGCTTGCCCTTGCCTCCACCAGGGATGGGCTGCAGCTCAATGGCCCCGGCCTGGCCGCACACTCAGGCCTGGAGCCTTCCCGTGGCTCCCCAGGGCACGAGAGCCTCAGCCCCAGCTCCCAAACACGGCCTAACAGGCTTTGCTGATATTGATCCCTGTCAGAGCTTTGAAAGCATTTTCAAAGTAACCTTGTCTGGCAACACTTTCAAGGAACAAACGGGACTCGCTTCTAATCGGTAAAAACTTTATTGGTTTGCTTGCACTTCCTATAGGGTATCCTAATGCTTCCTTTGGCGTTCCAGAAAATAATGAAAATCTAACAAATTCTAAAGAGAAGTTCCTGAATCCACTATGAGGAGAAGTCTCTACATTCACTATCCTTACATACAGTTAAGAAGCTGCTCCTGTAACACACAAAGATGGAGTGGTTAACCTGACTGGACCACACAACATGATGTTTCATACACACCGCTACACTACAAAACTTCTCGTCCCTGTTCATTACAAATTTGAAGCTCTTCTCGAGGTCCTGACTTAATTTTGCATGCACATTCATACCTGCAATCCCTCCCCATGCTCAGCTTTCACCTAGACTTACCAGGGAACAGATGTTCCATACTCACCTCAGGCAATAATCTACGTCTGTCTTCCTAACCCTCTTTTTCTTCACTGACTTCTACTAATCTACAAAATAACTGCGGACCCTCTGCACAAAAGAAACATCCAATTAATAGGCTTAAACACTTGTGATTGTGCAGCTGCTTCTAACAATCATGTCCAACACAGCACTAAAATCAGAAATCAATTCTCACACCCTTCCTATTCTCCTGCCCCCACCACACCTTGGCTCCAGCAGAAATGTTCCCTACTGCAGCCTGGTGTGCTAAGAACAATCAAAGGCAGCAGCACTTTCCCTCAACATGCTGCAATCTGAATTGCACTGAAATTGCAGCTGTTGCATTAGAAGCTCAGCACCAGCACCCCCAGAACTGAGGCCTGAGCTCTCCATTTCAACACACCCTGTAAATCAGGCTGCCTGGAAGATTGTAGGCCGGGAACTGTGTGAACACAGCAGTGCATTTCAGCAGAGTTATGGAATCAATCTCATGGAAGGCACATCCTTTATGCTTGTCTTACGATTCTATTCTACAAAATCTAACCAGCAATTGTTTTGGTGGCCTGTGCAGGTTTTGGGGACTGTGCATGTTTCCTTTGGATGTTGTTTTCTTTGTTTCTAAATACAAAATTCACTGCATTCAGAAGAGAAAGCCCCAGATTCATTAGGACAAAGAACCACAGGGACATATGCGGCTGACAAGAACACTCAACCTTCTTAACGGTAACACCAGAAAGAGAGGAAAAAGACAAAGATGATTTAAATACCTGAAAGGATCCAAACTGTCTATGTAAGCTGTCAAGTGACTAAGTTTTTGGTAAACTCTAAAAGTCCAGATTCCTATTCGGTAATTGTCTGAAAGAAAAGAAAGCCAGAAATTTGCTTGACCTTCATTTTGCCAGGACATTCTCACAGGATTCTGCCACAACTTGGATCACAAGTGAGGGTGGCAAATTTTGACTAGAAAACTTGGATAACTAGGCAGCATTTTTTCCTCCTCACTGAATTACAGGAAGGGTTTAAAAGGAAAAAAAAATATAAAAAATGGTAAAGAAATTCTGTCATACCTCTAAGGCGTTCATCATCTTTGGAGAAGAAAAAAAAAACTCTAGCACTTCCTGTGCGTGGTAAAAAAAAGAAACCTAGAAAAGGAAAAAAGGGATTTGAGCATCCTAAATTGTACTATCAAATTCCATGAACACAAGTTAAACCTGTAGTGCTTCAGAGAAATGGCATCCATTGAAAAGCTTTATTCCCTAGGATCCGAGTAGAGCTTTTTATTTTACAAAACCCTCTTTTAAAGAGAAAACTGACTGTGTCTTGGGCTTTTGGCCAAAGTCAGTTTGGAGTTGGTCAAACCAAAATGACCCTGTTAGTTTCTTGTGCTCTACTCTTTCTTTCCATATTCACATTCACATCCAATGGGCTGCTGGGAGTTTTGACTCGGTGCAGCACAAACGGTTTTCCAAGACCACTTTCATTGCTCAGAGGTGTGCAATGTCAGTTTCCCATTCCCTGAGTGCTGCTATTAATATTCCCACAGCATCCAACTACTACAGCCATGTAGACAACAAAGAGAAATGCAACTTGCATTTCTTGGTCCTGTTCCATTTCTGTCATCTCAGGCTCATCGTCACCCTCAGAACTGCTGTCCTGGAAACGTGGATCCTCTTGCCACGTGGCTTTTACCGGCTTTATTGTCCCAGGCGCATGAGGCTCTGCAATGACAGCACCAATAGAGAAAAAAAGCCAAAACCAGATTATTCCTCTACCCATCGGGAAAAATTCCTCCTTTCACGTGAAATACTTACAGTGGAGAAGAGAGATATAGGAAGGACAGAATCTGACCCTGCCAGATTTTCTAAGCTACATCTCTGCTCCAGTATTTTCCAGTTTGTTCCAGGGATCCCTTATGTATTCTTAAACATTTCTCATTGCATTCAGAAGACACTGAATACCTTCTCAGTTCAGCACAAGTCTGGGGGGCTCGTTGCTTTGTGCTGTTGTGTTGGGTTATTTAATATTTTGGATAACTTCACGGGGTTTCTTTTCTCTCCTACATGACTGGGACTCGAGTTAATGTTGTTTCATCTTCATTTCAGACGGCCCCAATTTACCTAAGGTTAGGACACCCCAATGATCATGTGTCATTCCATTTCCTTTTTCTAAAGGTCCAAGAGTAGAATTCAGTAACAAACAGAATGTTCATGGATCTTGGGGCCAGCTCTCGGACTTTGCTCCTCCCTCTACATTAGCGCACATTTCCTTAAAAGCCTTGTGAGGTCCTATGAAACTTGATATGACTGGTGTGTCACCTTTTTCCCTGTTTGAGGAATTCAGGGCATGAGAACAAGCTTTTTCACCACTCAGCCAAAACCCCAATGCCTTCTCAAAGCATGCCTTTCAGAATTCCTGAGATGCAAGCATGAGGCACCTCTCATTAATCTACCACAGCCCCGGCAAGCAGAAATGAAGATCAAAATGCTTCTGCCTAATTACTGACTTCTGTTGCTGAAAATCCCCTGCATCCTGACCTTCTTTACACCATATTGCCCTACAGTGCCTGCCAGAAGCTCTTCCTTAGCAATGGCACTGTTAGAAGGGTTCTGCTGTTACCTTCTTTGATGCCCAACTCCTCTGTGCCTCCAAAGAAGGAAAACTTGAAAGAACTCGTCTCTTGAGTTGCGTCGTCCTCAGGCAAAGGTCCCAAATGGTCGTCTGGGGCAGAGTCCTGTGCATCCTCTTTGTCCCAGGGTTTTTCCTCAGTCTCTTCTGGTTTGTTCTTCGAAGGTCTTTCAAAGAACAAACCAGAATAGACGGAGGAAATACCGTCTATTCTGGTTTGTTCTTTGAAAGGCCTCTTTCAAATCCGCAGCAATGCTGTAGAAGTTGTCTTCAGACACTTGAGGCAGTGTCTCACTCTCTTTCTTCTTTTTTTGGCTTTACTGAAATGAGATTGTTCAAGGATAGCAACACAGCACACGTCCTTTTCAGACACAGCTTCCCTAAGAGCCACCTTGCTCTGAATGTCTCCCTAAGCATATCCAAGCCCATTAAGGAGTGCTTCATTATCAAGGGTAAGCACTGGGGAGACATCTGAGGTTGGAGTGTAAAGGCAGGAACAAGAGTCCTTTTTAATTAGCCACATCCTTAAGTGACTTTTCACTGGCTACACGGTTACACAGAAATCAAGGTATTTAGCACAGACTTCTTCCTGCCAGTAGAAACATCAAGAGCTAATCGGGTTTGCTCACAGAGCTGCACAGCTCAGGGTCCCTGCACTGACCGTTCTCACCTTCACTTCCGGCAAGGAACACACGGCCTCGAAAGAAAAGAGGACGGAGCTACGTGCTGCTGTTGGAGGTCCCAGTTGAGGTCCGACGTCGCTGGTGGGAGCGGCTGCTCCTGCGCGATGTCCCCGACCACGTCCCCCTGCGCCTGGGCCTCTCAGCACTGGCTGCTGTCCTCCTGCTCCTGTCCTGGCGACTCCTGGACCGCACAGTTTGAGTCGAGGCCCGGCGCTGCTGGCGGGAGCGGCTGCGTCTGGGGGGCGTCCCCGATGATGTGTCCCTCCGCCTGGGCCTCTCAGCCCTTGGCCTTGTCCTGCTGCTGCTGCCACGGCGACTCCTGGAGCGGACAGGTGGACTCTGGGCCCAGCCTTGCTGGCGGGAGCGCCTGCGTCTGGGGGATGGCCCTGACCATGTCCCCCTACGCCTGGGCCTCTCAGCCCTTTGCCCTGTCCCACTGCTCCTGTCACAGACACTCCTGGAGCGGACAGGTGGACTCTGGGCCCAGCCTTGCTGGCGGGAGCGCCTGCGTCTGGGGGATGGCCCTGACCATGTCCCCCTACGCCTGGGCCTCTCAGCCCTTTGCCCTGTCCCACTGCTCCTGTCACAGACACTCCTGGAGCGGACAGGTGGACTCTGGGCCCAGCCTTGCTGGCGGGAGCGCCTGTGTCTGGGGGATGGCCCTGACCATGTCCCCCTACGCCTGGGCCTCTCAGACCTTGGCCCTGTCCCACTGCTCCTGTCACGGGGACTCCTGGACCGGACAGGTGGACTCTGGGCACGACTTTGCCGGCGAGAGCAGCTTCGCCTGCGGCTGGGCCCAGCACGTCTGGAACGGACCCTGTCCTCAGGGTCCGGGGACGTGCTGCGTGTTGCCCTTGATCTGCTGATGCTGCTGGTGTCCAGTGAGGAAGATGGCAGCGCCTGCTGCCATGCTGCGTGGTGGGGCCTGCTGTGGCTGCCCGTCTCTGGAGATGGAGACGGGGAAACCAGCACCAATGGCACAGGGCTGTGGGAGCTGGGGCTGATGGCCTCAGATTCTGACCAGCCACGAGCAGATTGTCGTCCTGACTGTCTGGCCGGCCTGGGGCCATTGAGCTCTGTCTCATCCCTGGCGGCTGTAAGGGCAAGCAGAAATGTCAAAGATTGCCCAGGCCCCGGCCAGGCCAGGCCAGAGCAGTGCCCCCAGCCCAGGGACACCGGGGACTTTGACTCATACATGTTCCGAGCCCAGCACAGCTGTCACACTCCCATCTCTGTGTGCTGTTCCTCAGGCCAGAGCAGCGCCTGTGGGTGCCCTCAGCAGCACAGGAGGAGCACAGGAGCAATTGCCAGGGCCTGGGGAGGCAAACAGGCTCATAGCACTGGAACAAAGTGTACCAGCACGTGGTTGTCTGGCCAAGCGCTTCCGGCTCTTCCCGCTTTGAGTCCTCGCCGAGACACAGGTTCCCTGCAGAGCCCCAGGTGCAGCTTCCCAACTTACCCCTGTTCCTCTGCCTCCTCCCTGCCCCCAGGGTAAAGGCAATCCCTGGCGTTGCACTGGCCGTGCCTCACTCCTAGATCTGCGAAGGCATCATCGTCCTCCCATGTTGGGTCTCTGATGGAGAAAGGAAGAGATGAAGAATTTCTGCTGCCGTACCCTCATGGAGATCCAAGGTGTCCCAGCTCTTTCTCCAGAGCTTTTCCAAGTTGGGGGTGAAGCTGAAGCCCAGACTCATGGGCCAGGGCAGGACCAGGGCTCCTGGGGCAGGGCCTGGCACAGCACAGCACTTGCACCCTCCTGCCTGTTGGGCCAGGCAGAAGGACACCAACCTGAAGGGGACTCGGATCCCCAAGATGAGCATTTCAACAGGGAATTCCTCACTGTCTCTGCACAGGGGGCACTGGAAATACAAAACACCAGCGCACAAGGCCTGTCCCTGCAGGGCAAACAGAGGCAGGGTGAGCGAGGCCCTGCTGCTGCTGCTGAGCACCTGCTGTGCCCCGGGGCTGAGCGAAGGGCTCCTACCTGGATGCAGTCCCTGTGGAACCAGGCCCTTTTGCACGTTGGGCACACCAGGGTTGTGAAGGTCTTTCTGTCCTCCACAGGCTCCAGGCAGATGAGGCAAACGGTGTCTGGCTCAGGAGTCGCCTCCACCTTCTGCTCTGGACGGTGCTCAGGGCAGAAGGACCTGGAGGAAAATGGATGGGGAAAGTGAGAAATGCTGGATCATTCCCCAGGGGTGGCCATAAAGAGAGATGAGGTACCTGAACGGAATAAAGTATACATTGACACAGCCGCCCTCCTTGGCACAGGGCAGGTGGAACCATCTGTCACAGTCCGGCACACAGCACATGATGGTTGCCCCGCTCTGGCCGCAGACGCAGCAGCGCTGGAAAGAGCCAAGCAGCCGCGTCAGCAGCAGCAGCAGCCTCGAGGCCTCCCCGGGCAGCCGCAGGGCTCCGGGCAGGGCGCAGGACGTGGCCGCTGCCGGCTCCCAGCCCACAGAGCCGCCTGCTGGAGGAGGGAGGCTGCTGTGCCAGGGCCTCTGTGCCACAGCTGCTGGGAGCCAGACTTTGTCCCGGCTGCTGGGCCGGCCTTTCTTTCCTGCTGTCTGGGCTAAGCTCTGGCAAACCTCGCCAGGCACAAAGCTCCCTGCTCTTGTCAGGCTCTCACCTTCTGTGCTGCCCGACAGGCCGCAATTTGCACATCTCGTGGGAGAAAGCCCATGAGTCCATCACGGCGGTTCTCTTGCCGAAATAGAAGAGTGGCGAAAAACTGCAGGCAAGGGGAGGAGCTGATGAGGAGAGGGCGGCAGGAGCTGCCCATTGCAATGGTGGAGGGAACACCGGAGCCACTCACCATGCAGAATCTGTGAGCACAGAACGCACCCATCTGCAGTTTGTCACCGCACATGTCCGGGTCAGCCTCGGCACGGCGACACAGCATGCAGGCTGCAGGGGACAGAGCCAATGGCACAGGGCACGAGCAGCACTGCGGGGCTCAGAGCCTGCAGCAGCATCAGCCCCGAGGCTCCTCTGTCCCTGCCTGGCTGATGGGCAGGGCTGGAGGCCTTGCAGAGCAGGGGCCATTGTGGGCACGGCTGTCCCAGGAGCTGCCCCCTGGCCCAGCTGGGCCCCACTTGGGCAGGAAGGAGGCTCCCAGCCCCGGCATGGCCGAGCAGCTCCTGCCTGCCCCTGCCTCTGCTCTGATCCCCACGCTGCCTGCTGCCACAAGAGCCCCTGGGCCAGGCTGTCACAGGGCTGCTTTGCCCTCACCTGGCTCCTTGGCACCAGGGCCCTCCTGCTTGCTGTCAGACATGGCGGCTTTCTCTCCTGCGTCGCAGTCCTCGAGGGACGTTGTCGCTGCGAGGTGCAGATACTCTCTGTCTAAGGGAGAAAGAAGGGGGGGGAGTTTGCAGAACAGGCCCAGAACCACGAGGCTCTACTCCCTGCTCAGGCCTGCGTGAGCCCTGCTCCTGTCCGCTTTCTCCTCCCGTCGTCGCGCTGAGGAACACCGCAGTGTCCTGGCTGTTCCTCCGCTGATACTGGGAAGGGAGAGGCAGGTGAGGCTGCAGCACAGGCCCAGAGCCCCGAGGTGTGGGGCCCCTCTGGTCCCTGGGCAGCCACGTCCCCACCCTACCTTCTCCTCCCGGTGTCAGGTCGCACTGACGCTCGACCTGAGCCCAGCGTCCCCTTTTGTGGCCTTGGTGGCACAGGTCACAATGGCCACTCTGACATCAGAGCCTTGTACCCAAAATCGGGGCAGCCATGGCCTCAGGTCCCTGGCAACCACTTGTGGCGGCCCCCTCGGGCACCGAGCTTCTGAGATGGGTCCGAGCGTTTGCTCAGGGTGGAAGCACGGCCGGGAATCCGGCAGCAAGTGCAGGGTCAAATGCCAGGCCCTGGGGCAGCCAGCCAGGGTGGCACTGTGGGCAGGCAGGTGCTGTTCAGGCACTGCCACGCCAGGGCTCTGGCCCCAGCCAAGGGCAATCTCTGCTCCTGCCCCTGGCAGGCGGTGGCCCAGAGAGCCCGTGCGGAGTCAGCTGCACTGCAGGGATTCAAACCCTGCTCTAGATGAACTGATGTTCTCCTCAACACCTGTCTGCAGAAAAATAAGATGAACCTGATTTGGTGCTGCTGCTGATCACCATTGGGTACTGGAGATAAAACTGGACACCACCACAGCTGCCTCCAGACCTCAGTTATCTGTCATCCTATGAACTAACAACTTTCACATTTCATATAAATGGAAAAATTAGTATTAGGCTCCTGAGAATCGTCATCTTTGATACTGACTCAGTGGAAAGACACAAAATGCAGTGAGAATTTTGTGTGTACATTTGACGGGAGAGCTTGCAACTGTCCTCAACTCAAGTCAAATACAGGAGGATGCTTTTCCTACGTTATAGGAACTTTGCCAGTTTGGTCCGTGCTTTCCTACTAGAAAATACATTGGAAAAATTCAGCAAGAGAAGCACAAACAATTCTTGTCAGTTTTTCTCTTTCGTGTCTTTGCAAACATGCTCCTGGAAATCCAGATCCATGACTTCTAGAACAATCAGTGGCATCTCTGGGAAGCAGGGCAGGGGCTGACAGGCAGGGACACCCTGCAGCTGCCTGATGCTGGGGCAGCAGGAGTTTGTCCATTTTCCTGTCTCCATGGCAGAGCCACCTTGGCTGGGAAACGATCCCTTCACTGCTCTAGGAGGGAGGCACAGCCAGTGCAATGCCAGGGAGTGCCTTTACCCTGGAGGCAGGGAGGAGGCAGAGGGGGAAGTTGGGAAGCTGCACCCGGGGCTCTGCAGGGCTCCTGGCCAGGGCTCGAAGCACAGGGAGCCAGAAGAGCTTGGCCGGACAATCCTGAGCTCTGGACACCTTGTCCTCAGCACCGGGAACCCGTTTGCTTCTCCAGGCCCTGGGCACTGCTCCTGTGCTGCTCATGCAAGTTACACACAGACACAGAGCTACCTGCTCTGTCTCAACCCTCTTCAGCACTGGACAGCACAACACAGTAACATGTTCTCTTCAGTACATGGTCTAATTATTAATAGTCCTGCAAAGACTCTCATTCAAAGCATACACACACAAAAACACAAGCCCTGGTACAGACCTTGCATCAAGCCCTGGTACAGACCTTGCATCAACACAAAATGCAAGTTGCTGTTCAGAAACACAGGGCAGCACTTTTGGCCAATGCTTTTTCCTGCAAGATCTTTCAAAGGATTGCAAAAGTGACTTTGTTTGGCAACTTCTTCAAGGAACAAACAGGAGAGGCTTCTGAGTTTTTAAGGATTTATTGATTTGCTTTCACTTCCCTGTTTTTGGCATCCTTACACTTATCCCTGCATTCCAGTAAACTGTGAAAATCCAAAAAAATACCAGGGGAAGTTTCTGAATTCTTTCCTATTTCTCTCAAAGACTTTCTTGACGTACATACAAGGGACTGGTCGGATAACATACAGAGAAGCAGTGGTTTCCCTCACTGGACATTACAAGACAATGTTATAGACTCCACGTTACTAAAACACTTGTGTTGCCTGGTCATTACAAAGCCTGAAGCTCTTCTAGAGGCTTTTCCCAGTGCAACTTCATTAGGTTCCTCTCTGCTCAACTCTCGAGCCTGTCCAGGTCTCACTGAAGGGCAGCAGAGCCTTGTGGTGCCTCAGGCCCTGCTCCCAGTTCTGTCCCATCAGCAAATGCTGAGGGAGCGCTCCGTCCCTTCTGCCAGGACCCTGGGGAATAAGGCAAACAGGGCTGGGCCCAGCACGGCCCCCTGAGCTCACAGCTACCTGAGTTTGGAGCTCCCCTGTCCACTTCTCTGCCCCACTGTCCCTGAGCTGCCTCAGGGGCCTGTTATGGGAGGCAGGGACAAAGCCTTGCTGAAGTTCCAGCTGACAACAACCACTGCTCTCCCCTCACAAGCCCAACCAGGCACTGCAGCACAGGTGGCTATGGGATTGGTCAAGCATGGTTTCCATTCCAGTTATTCCACAGGCTTAGAGATGGCATCCAAGAGGAGCTGTTCTGTCTCCTTTCTGGGGATGGAGCTGAGGCTGATGGGCCTGCAGTTTCCTGGCTCCTTCTTGGTGCCCTTTTGCAAGACTGCAGTGATGTTGGCTTTCCTCCACTGCTCATGCCTCTCTCCAGGGCTGTCTCCTTCCCTGACCTGCTGGCAGAGTGCCCTGTGCCAGAGGCAGGAGCAGAGATTTCCCTTGGCCCCAAAAGGGAATGCTGGGCTCAGGCCGAGTGTCAGTGCGACCTGACAACGGGAGGAGAAGGCGGGAAGGAGCAGGGCTGACACAGGGCTGAGCAGCGACTAGAGCCCTCGTGTCTCTGGGCCTACTCTGCAAGCTCCCTGGCCTGTACTTTCTCCACAGAGAGAGGAACAGCACCTCGAAGTGAGCAGGAAACCTGGCCATGGAGCGGGGCTGGGGCTGTCAGCCCTCAGGGACACCGGCCATGGAGCAATACTGGGTCTGTGACACCTCAGGGACACCGGCCATGGAGCGGGGCTGGGACTGTGACACCACAGGGAAACCGGCCATGGAGCGGGGCTGGGGCTGTGACACCTCAGGGAAACCGGCCATGGAGCGGGGCTGGGGCCATGACACCTCAGGGAAACCGGCCGTGGAGCGGGGCTGGGGCTGTGACACCTCAGGGAAACCGGCCATGGAGCGGGGCTGTGGCTGTGACACCTCAGGGAAACCGGCCATGGAGCGGGGCTGGGGCTGTGACACCTCAGAGAAACCGGCCATGGAGCGGGGCTGGGGCTGTCAGCCCTCAGGGAAACCGGCCATGGAGCGGGGCTTGGACTGTGACACCTCAGGGAAACCGGCCATGGAGCGGGGCTGGGACTGTGACACCTCAGCGAAACCGGCCATGGAGCGGGGCTGGGACTGTGACACCTCAGGGAAACCGGCCATGGAGCGGGGCTGGGGCTGTGACACCTCAGGGAACTCACCATGGCAGCCACCTCCCGAGATTTTGAAGTACTTGTTTCTTGGTTTAATGCCCTTCCAAGATCAATCTAGCATCTTTGCATATGAGCGGGACATACAAGGCTATTTAAAATTGAGTCTGATCCAATCATCAAAGACAATGGATGTTACCTCTAAACTTACCTTTTCATGATTGTCAAACAAAATGGAACTTTTCTTATGTCTGACTTAAAATATCCAGAATGCAAAATTCATTCTCAAGACAGGAAAAAAGGAAACAATGAAAATAGGATATAGGCAGTCTTCAAAAGGCACAGAGAAGAAAATAAACATTAGAAAACCTTAGAAAAATTAGGTTTTCTTCTTCATCTTCTCAGTATGTGTTGTTTGAACATTGGTTGTCTGACTTGTCCCTCGCAAAACAAGGCATGTTACAGCTTTATTGTCTCAGTGCTGCATTTCCCCAATCGCTGACTTGCCATTTAGGCTCTGCTTTATTGGAAATATACAACAAGGGACTCTCTATGGAAGACAGTTGCACAAGCCTCTGGATTCCTGACCGTTCACCTCTGCCAATGCTCACAGTATTCTCCTAACACACCTGAGCTTCCTGTCTTTCAGAGAGAGAAAGATTCAGCTAAAGTCAAGCAAACAGGGCAGGGCAGATGGAAACCTTCCCTTGAGATGCTTTTGGGAAGGCCTGCAAGCACCCTGCCTTCCCTTGGAACAGAGGTGGTCACCATGCATGGTGTTGCCTGACTTGCCCGAGGTGCCCCTCTATTCCAGAAGGACTTTTGCCCACTTCATCACTTGTCTGTCCCTCCAGTTCCAGGGCCTCAAACCTGCTCTGCAAGGCACTAAACCTTTCAGTCAGCTGTAAGTTTTCAGAATAAGGCGCTGACTGGGGCTCGAACTAGTTTTTTTAGTCAGGTTGACAATATGTTTTGAGAAGAAGAAGGAGCAGAGAAGGTGTGGAAAATGCATATTATATGATTGGCTTTTCGCAAATATTAAAATTAATACTATATGTGTTATGTTGGAAAGTTATGTTGTATTCATCCTTTTTTTGTAGTGCTATCCTAATCTTTTAAAGTAGTGTGGTGAATATAGTTTTAGGCTACAGAAACTCTGTGATGTAAGATACTTTTTCTAAATAGCTCGTGGAGAGATAACAGTAACAAGACACCAAAACTCTGAGTAAAGAAATGTTGCCTCCTTATCGGGAAGAACCAGACTTTGAGGGACCAAGACAATTGATTTGCAAGATGAAGGAGGGGTTGACAAGAACAAGAAAACACTCATTGTTTGAAAATAATTTTGGCATCATGTATGAGATATATGAATATGCAACAGGCTATTACTGTCAAGGGTTAATCCTTTGTTAGCAAAGTGGTGTCTTCTGAGGCAGAGCAGAGCACCCAGACATCTGCTTTTTTAATTGCCCTTTATTGTCCTACCTCTAATTGTCCAAATTAATTTTTCTCTAATTTTTATTCTTATTTTTATAACTAATTTATTACTCTTAAACTTTTAAAATTTTAAAGCAAGTGAAATTCTGCATTCTTTGTGTCCACTATTAGTGGGCATCCTTCTTCCCAAGCTTTGTCAACCTCCCTCTGGGTTTGAGATCAGTGAAACGTGCCCAGCCTGGAGTCTTGGAAGACAATTCTAGCAACAAGTACTTTGCTTTTCTAACCCCTGGCCATCACTTCGAGCTTGTAGGCTGCTATGTGTGTCACAGGTTAAACGTCTCTTCCTGTTGATCAGGCTTGGAAGTGTGTAAAGGCCAGGCACGACAGGACATGTTTTCTTCAGGAAATGGGACGTAGGGCCCAGTTTGCAACGGGTCCCGGCCCGCGCCTTCCAGAGCGCCAGAAGGTTGGCGGCGCCGTTGCAGGGCTCAGGGCGCCGCCTTGTGGGCGAGAGCCGCCATGACAGCGCGGGCGCCGCGCGGCGGGGCCGGAGGGCGGGAAGGGGCGGGCGGGTGTGAGGGGCGGGGCGGTTCGTGCCCAGAGCCGAGCCCACGCTGTTCCTGGGCGCATTCCCCGCTCGGTGTTGGGAGCGTGCAGGCGCTGCTCGGGCTCTGGGAGAAGTGTGCGGCCGCGGCGGGGTCCCAGCCCTCAGAGCTGGCTGCCGGCCGAGGCTGCAGTGCCAGAGCTGCCGTGCGCCGTGGCAGTGCCAGAGTCCCTGGCAGAGCCGGGCTGGCACTGCCAGCTCCCGAGGGAAGCCCTGCCATGGCAGCGCCGGGGCCGCTCGGCAGAGCCGGGCTGGCAGTGCCGACAGCTGAGGGGAGCCCGGCCATGGCAGCGCCGGGCTGGCAGTGCCGACAGCTGAGGGGAGCCCGGCCATGGCAGCGCCGCGCTGGCAGTGCCGACAGCTGAGGGGAGCCCGGCCATGGCAGCGCCGGGCTGGCAGTGCCGACAGCTGAGGGGAGCCCGGCCATGGCAGCGCCGGGCTGGCAGTGCCGACAGCTGAGGGGAGCCCGGCCATGGCAGCGCCGGGCTGGCAGTGCCGACAGCTGAGGGGAGCCCGGCCATGGCAGCGCCGGGGCCGCTCCTGCCCCGGGGCCGCCCGAAGGAGCGACCTCTGGGACCTGCCGGCAGACTGGCACTGCTTGGCCCTCTTCAGTAGATCGACGGAGTGGCAGCACAGATAGCAAAATATTAAAACATCTGATTTAAAACACCGGAGGGAAACCATTGAATTGAAAAGAAAATGAAGGTGTACCAAAATACTCAGGGCATGAATGGGAAAACTGAAAAGATACAGATTCTAATTATTTATATAATCTCAACTATATCATCAGAAACATGAGGGTGAAAATACCTTCTAAAAGTTTTGACAATAGAATGGTTCAGCTGTGTAGTTTTGCTAGTACATTAAAGTCTTAAAAAGCAGTCAGGTATTCCTTTGTCCAGTGCTATGAATTTAATAATGGGATTTGTTACAGTTGTCCCTCAAATACCCCTCATAAAGAGAGTTGAGTGCTTAGATTCGATGGAAGCCATCCGGTAGTAAATGCAGTGTTGTGGTTTTTAGTAGTTCTGTAGTAAGTAGTTAGTTAAAGAAGTGATCGTTCTGCCAATGGATGCTGATCCCTGATGCGTTCGTGCTGGTTCAATGGAAAGGCAAATTTTTGGTAATAGACTATTGGAAAACGTCTTTTCTGCTGGTAGCAGGTACAAACACATTGCTTTTACTGGTAGAAACTGTAGCAACTTGAGATGCCGGCTCCTTCTTCTCCACCTATGTTTAAAGGAGATCCATGCAGGTTAAAACATGAACCAAACCTCGAGGCTCTGGGCCTGTCCTGCAGGCTCACCTGCCTCACCCAACAATCAGCAGAGGAACAGCCAGAGGACACTGCAGTGTTCCTCAATGCAACAAGGTGAGGAGAAGGTGGGCAGGAGCAGGGCTCACATAGACAGAGAGTATCAGCACCTCAAAGTGACCACATCGTTCAAGGGACAGGGACTGACTGCTGACAGCTGCCCTGTGAGACAGCAAGCAGGAGGGCCCTGGTGCCAGGGAGCCAGGTGAGGGCAAAGCAGCCCTGTGACAGCCTGGCCCAGGGGCTCTTGTGGCAGCAGGCAGCGTGGGGATCAGAGCAGAGGCAGGGGGAGGCAGGAGCTGTTCGGCCATGCTGGGGCTGGAAGCCTCCTTCCTGCCCAAGTGGGGCCCAGCTGGGCCAGGGGGCAGCTCCTGGGACAGCCGTGCCCTCAATGGCCCCTGCTCTGCAAGGCCTCCAGCCCTGCCCATCAGCCAGGCAGGGACAGAGCAGCCTTGGGGCCGAAGCTGCTGCAGGCCCAGAGCCCCGCAGAGCTGCTCGTGCCCCGTGCCATTGGCTCTGTCCCCTGCAGCCTGCATGCTGTGTCGCCGTGCCGAGGCTGACCCGGACATGTGCGGTGACAAACTGCAGAAGGGTGGGCTCTGTGCCCACGTGTTCTGCCTGGTGAGTGGCTCCGGGCGCTCCCTCCACCATTGCAGTGGGCAGCTCCTGCTGCCCTCTCCTCATCAGCTCCTCCCCTTGACTGCAGCTCTTTGCCAGTCTGCTATTTCGGCAAGAGAAACGCCACGTTACACTCGTGGAGTTTCTCCTGTGAGATCTCCTTATTGCAGTGAGGCGGGCAGCACAGAAGGTGGGCAGGGAGACTTGTGCCTGGCGAGGTTTGCCAGAGCTTAGCCCAGACAGCAGGAAAGAAGGGCCGGCCCAGCAGCCAGGACAAAGTCTGGCTCCCAGCGGCTCTGGCACAGAGGCCCTGGCACAGGAGCCTCCCTCCTCCAGCAGGCAGCTCTGTGGGCTGGGAGCCGGCAGCCGCCCTGGGCCTGTCCTGCAAAATCACCCCCCCAATTCCTTCTCCCCTAGACAGAGAGTATCTGCACCTCGCAGCGACAACGTCTCTCGAGGACAGCGACTCACTGCAGAGTGACGCCATGTCTGACAGCAAGCAGGAGGGCCCTGGTGCCAGGGAGCCAGGTGAGGGCAAAGCAGCCCTGTGACAGCCTGGCCCAGGGGCTCTTGTGGCAGCAGGCAGCGTGGCGATCAGAGCAGAGGCAGGGGGAGGCAGGAGCTGCTCGGCCATGCCGGGGCTGGGAGCCTCCTTCCTGCCCAAGTGGGGCCCAGCTGGGCCAGGGGGCAGCTCCTGGGACAGCCGTGCCCACAATGGCCCCTGCTCTGCAAGGCCTCCAGCCCTGCCCATCAGCCAGGCAGGGACAGAGCAGCCTTGGGGCTGATGCTGCTGCAGGCTCTGAGCCCCGCAGAGCTGCTCGTGCCCCGTGCCATTGGCTCTGTCCCCTGCAGCCTGCATGCTGTGTCGCCGTGCCGAGGCTCAGCCCTGTGCCTCCCCAGGCCCTGGGCGCTGCTCCTGTGCTGCTCCTGCACTGCCCAGAGCACCCATGGGCCCTGCTCAGGCCTCACACAGACCAGAACCAGCTGGGCTGTGACAGCTCTGCTGCTCTGGGCCCAGCCCTCGGACAAAGCACCGGCCTGTCCCTGGGCTGGGGGCAGTGCCCAGGCTGGGCTTGGCAGAGCCCGTCCGCTCCTGGAGGGCTGTGGGCACTGCTCTGGCCTGGCCTGGTCTGGCCCTGGGCTCCCTTGGCATTCCTGCTTGCCCTTGCCTCCACCAGGGATGGGCTGCAGCTCAATGGCCCCGGCCTGGCCGCACACTCGGGCCTGGAGCCTTCCCGTGGCTCCCCAGGGCACGAGAGCCTCAGCCCCAGCTCCCAAACACGGCCTAACAGGCTTTGCTGATATTGATCCCTGTCAGAGCTTTGAAAGCATTTTCAAAGTAACCTTGTCTGGCAACACTTTCAAGGAACAAACGGGACTCGCTTCTAATCGGTAAAAACTTTATTGGTTTGCTTGCACTTCCTATAGGGTATCCTAATGCTTCCTTTGGCGTTCCAGAAAATAATGAAAATCTAACAAATTCTAAAGAGAAGTTCCTGAATCCACTATGAGGAGAAGTCTCTACATTCACTATCCTTACATACAGTTAAGAAGCTGCTCCTGTAACACACAAAGATGGAGTGGTTAACCTGACTGGACCACACAACATGATGTTTTATACACACCGCTACACTACAAAACTTCTCGTCCCTGTTCATTACAAATTTGAAGCTCTTCTCGAGGTCCTGACTTAATTTTGCATGCACATTCATACCTGCAATCCCTCCCCATGCTCAGCTTTCACCTAGACTTACCAGGGAACAGATGTTCCATACTCACCTCAAGCAATAATCTACGTCTGTCTTCCTAACCCTCTTTTTCTTCACTGACTTCTACTAATCTACAAAATAACTGCGGACCCTCTGCACAAAAGAAACATCCAATTAATAGCCTTAAACACTTGTGATTGTGCAGCTGCTTCTAACAATCATGTCCAACACAGCACTAAAATCAGAAATCAATTCTCACACCCTTCCTATTCTCCTGGCCCCACCACACCTTGGCTCCAGCAGAAATGTTCCCTACTGCAGCCTGGTGTGCTAAGAACAATCAAAGGCAGCAGCACTTTCCCTCAACATGCTGCAATCTGAATTGCACTGAAATTGCAGCTGTTGCATTAGAAGCTCAGCACCAGCACCCCCAGAACTGAGGCCTGAGCTCTCCATTTCAACACACCCTGTAAATCAGGCTGCCTGGAAGATTGTAGGCCGGGAACTGTGTGAACACAGCAGTGCATTTCAGCAGAGTTATGGAATCAATCTCATGGAAGGCACATCCTTTATGCTTGTCTTACGATTCTATTCTACAAAATCTAACCAGCAATTGTTTTGGTGGCCTGTGCAGGTTTTGGGGACTGTGCATGTTTCCTTTGGATGTTGTTTTCTTTGTTTCTAAATACAAAATTCACTGCATTCAGAAGAGAAAGCCCCAGATTCATTAGGACAAAGAACCACAGGGACATATGTGGCTGACAAGAACACTCAACCTTCCTAACGGTAACACCAGAAAGAGAGGAAAAAGACAAAGATGATTTAAATACCTGAAAGGATCCAAACTGTCTATGTAAGCTGTCAAGTGACTAAGTTTTTGGTAAACTCTAAAAGTCCAGATTCCTATTCGGTAATTGTCTGAAAGAAAAGAAAGCCAGAAATTTGCTTGACCTTCATTTTGCCAGGACTTTCTCACAGGATTCTGCCACAACTTGGATCACAAGTGAGGGTGGCAAATTTTGACTAGAAAACTTGGATAACTAGGCAGCGTTTTTTCCTCCTCACTGAATTACAGGAAGGGTTTAAAAGGAAAAAAAAATATAAAAAATGGTAAAGAAATTCTGTCATACCTCTAAGGCGTTCATCATCTTTGGAGAGGAAAAAAAAAACTCTAGCACTTCCTGTGCGTGGTAAAAAAAAGAAACCTAGAAAAGGACAAAGGGATTTGAGCATCCTAAATTGTACTATCAAATTCCATGAACACAAGTTAAACCTCTAGTGCTTCAGAGAAATGGCATCCATTGAAAAGCTTTATTCCCTAGGATCCGAGTAGAGCTTTTTATTTTAAAAAACCCTCTTTTAAAGAGAAAACTGACTGTGTCTTGGGCTTTTGGCCAAACTCAGTTTGGAGTTGGTCAAACCAAATTGACCCTGTTAGTTTCTTGTGCTCTACTCTTTCTTTCCATATTCACATTCACATCCAATGGGCTGCTGGGAGTTTTGACTCGGTGCAGCATGAACGGTTTTCCAAGACCACTTTCATTGCTCAGAGGTGTGCAATGTCAGTTTCCCATTCCCTGAGTGCTGCTATTAATATTCCCACAGCATCCAACTACTACAGCCATGTAGACAACAAAGAGAAATGCAACTTGCATTTCTTGGTCCTGTTCCATTTCTGTCATCTCAGGCTCATCGTCACCCTCAGAACTGCTGTCCTGGAAACGTGGATCCTCTTGCCACGTGGCTTTTACCGGCTTTATTGTCCCAAGCGCGTGAGGCTCTGCAATGACAGCACCAATAGAGAAAAAAGCCAAAACCAGATTATTCCTCTACCCGTCGGGAAAAATTCCTCCTTTCACGTGAAATACTTACAGTGGAGAAGAGAGATTTAGGAAGGACAGAATCTGACCCTGCCAGATTTTCTAAGCTACATCTCTGCTCCAGTATTTTCCACTTTGTTCCAGGGATCCCTTATGTATTCTTAAACATTTCTCATTGCATTCAGAAGACACTGAATACCTTCTCAGTTCAGCACAAGTCTGGGGGGCTCGTTGCTTTGTGCTGTGGTGTTGGGTTTTTTAATATTTTGGATAACTTCACGGGGTTTCTTTTCTCTCCTACATGACTGGGACTCGAGTTAATGTTGTTTCATCTTCATTTCAGATGGCCCCAATTTACCTAAGGTTAGGACATCCCAATGATCATGTGTCATTCCATTTCCTTTTTCTAAAGGTCCAAGAGTAGAATTCAGTAACAAACAGAATGTTCATGGATCTTGGGGCCAGCTCTCGGACTTTGCTCCTCCCTCTACATTAGCGCACATTTCCTTAAAAGCCTTGTGAGGTCCTATGAAACTTGATATGACTGGTGTGTCACCTTTTTCCCTGTTTGAGGAATTCAGGGCATGAGAACAAGCTTTTTCACCACTCAGCCAAAACCCCAATGCCTTCTCAAAGCATGCCTTTCAGAATTCCTGAGATGCAAGCATGAGGCACCTCTCATTAATCTACCACAGCCCCGGCAAGCAGAAATGAAGATCAAAATGCTTCTGCCTAATTACTGACTTCTGTTGCTGAAAATCCCCTGCATCCTGACCTTCTTTACACCATATTGCCCTACAGTGCCTGCCAGAAGCTCTTCCTTAGCAATGGCACTGTTAGAAGGGTTCTGCTGTTACCTTCTTTGATGCCCAACTCCTCTGTGCCTCCAAAGAAGGAAAACTTGAAAGAACTCGTCTCCTGAGTTGCGTCGTCCTCAGGCAAAGGTCCCAAATGGTCGTCTGGGGCAGAGTCCTGTGCATCCTCTTTGTCCCAGGGTTTTTCCTCAGTCTCTTCTGGTTTGTTCTTCGAAGGTCTTTCAAAGAACAAACCAGAATAGACGGAGGAAATACCGTCTATTCTGGTTTGTTCTTTGAAAGGCCTCTTTCAAATCCGCAGCAATGCTGTAGAAGTTGTCTTCAGACACTTGAGGCAGTGTCTCACTCTCTTTCTTCTTTTTTTGGCTTTACTGAAATGAGATTGTTCAAGGATAGCAACACAGCACACGTCCTTTTCAGACACAGCTTCCCTAAGAGCCACCTTGCTCTGAATGTCTCCCTAAGCATATCCAAGCCCATTAAGGAGTGCTTCATTATCAAGGGTAAGCACTGGGGAGACATCTGAGGTTGGAGTGTAAAGGCAGGAACAAGAGTCCTTTTTAATTAGCCACATCCTTAAGTGACTTTTCACTGGCTACACGGTTACACAGAAATCAAGGTATTTAGCACAGACTTCTTCCTGCCAGTAGAAACATCAAGAGCTAATCGGGTTTGCTCACAGAGCTGCACAGCTCAGGGTCCCTGCACTGACCGTTCTCACCTTCACTTCCGGCAAGGAACACACGGCCTCGAAAGAAAAGAGGACGGAGCTACGTGCTGCTGTTGGAGGTCCCAGTTGAGGTCCGACGTCGCTGGTGGGAGCGGCTGCTCCTGCGCGATGTCCCCGACCACGTCCCCCTGCGCCTGGGCCTCTCAGCACTGGCTGCTGTCCTCCTGCTCCTGTCCTGGCGACTCCTGGACCGCACAGCTTGAGTCGAGGCCCGGCGCTGCTGGCGGGAGCGGCTGCGTCTGGGGGGCGTCCCCGATGATGTGTCCCTCCGCCTGGGCCTCTCAGCCCTTGGCCTTGTCCTGCTGCTGCTGCCACGGCGACTCCTGGAGCGGACAGGTGGACTCTGGGCCCAGCCTTGCTGGCGGGAGCGCCTGCGTCTGGGGGATGGCCCTGACCATGTCCCCCTACGCCTGGGCCTCTCAGCCCTTTGCCCTGTCCCACTGCTCCTGTCACAGACACTCCTGGAGCGGACAGGTGGACTCTGGGCCCAGCCTTGCTGGCGGGAGCGCCTGCGTCTGGGGGATGGCCCTGACCATGTCCCCCTACGCCTGGGCCTCTCAGCCCTTTGCCCTGTCCCACTGCTCCTGTCACAGACACTCCTGGAGCGGACAGGTGGACTCTGGGCCCAGCCTTGCTGGCGGGAGCGCCTGTGTCTGGGGGATGGCCCTGACCATGTCCCCCTACGCCTGGGCCTCTCAGACCTTGGCCCTGTCCCACTGCTCCTGTCACGGGGACTCCTGGACCGGACAGGTGGACTCTGGGCACGACTTTGCCGGCGAGAGCAGCTTCGCCTGCGGCTGGGCCCAGCACGTCTGGAACGGACCCTGTCCTCAGGGTCCGGGGACGTGCTGCGTGTTGCCCTTGATCTGCTGATGCTGCTGGTGTCCAGTGAGGAAGATGGCAGCGCCTGCTGCCATGCTGCGTGGTGGGGCCTGCTGTGGCTGCCCGTCTCTGGAGATGGAGACGGGGAAACCAGCACCAATGGCACAGGGCTGTGGGAGCTGGGGCTGATGGCCTCAGATTCTGACCAGCCACGAGCAGATTGTCGTCCTGACTGTCTGGCCGGCCTGGGGCCATTGAGCTCTGTCTCATCCCTGGCGGCTGTAAGGGCAAGCAGAAATGTCAAAGATTGCCCAGGCCCCGGCCAGGCCAGGCCAGAGCAGTGCCCCCAGCCCAGGGACACCGGGGACTTTGACTCATACATGTTCCGAGCCCAGCACAGCTGTCACACTCCCATCTCTGTGTGCTGTTCCTCAGGCCAGAGCAGCGCCTGTGGGTGCCCTCAGCAGCACAGGAGGAGCACAGGAGCAATTGCCAGGGCCTGGGGAGGCAAACAGGCTCATAGCACTGGAACAAAGTGTACCAGCACGTGGTTGTCTGGCCAAGCGCTTCCGGCTCTTCCCGCTTTGAGTCCTCGCCGAGACACAGGTTCCCTGCAGAGCCCCAGGTGCAGCTTCCCAACTTACCCCTGTTCCTCTGCCTCCTCCCTGCCCCCAGGGTAAAGGCAATCCCTGGCGTTGCACTGGCCGTGCCTCACTCCTAGATCTGCGAAGGCATCATCGTCCTCCCATGTTGGGTCTCTGATGGAGAAAGGAAGAGATGAAGAATTTCTGCTGCCGTACCCTCATGGAGATCCAAGGTGTCCCAGCTCTTTCTCCAGAGCTTTTCCAAGTTGGGGGTGAAGCTGAAGCCCAGACTCATGGGCCAGGGCAGGACCAGGGCTCCTGGGGCAGGGCCTGGCACAGCACAGCACTTGCACCCTCCTGCCTGTTGGGCCAGGCAGAAGGACACCAACCTGAAGGGGACTCGGATCCCCAAGATGAGCATTTCAAAAGGGAATTCCTCACTGTCTCTGCACAGGGGGCACTGGAAATACAAAACACCAGCGCACAAGGCCTGTCCCTGCAGGGCAAACAGAGGCAGGGTGAGCGAGGCCCTGCTGCTGCTGCTGAGCACCTGCTGTGCCCCGGGGCTGAGCGAAGGGCTCCTACCTGGATGCAGTCCCTGTGGAACCAGGCCCTTTTGCACGTTGGGCACACCAGGGTTGTGAAGGTCTTTCTGTCCTCCACAGGCTCCAGGCAGATGAGGCAAACGGTGTCTGGCTCAGGAGTCGCCTCCACCTTCTGCTCTGGACGGTGCTCAGGGCAGAAGGACCTGGAGGAAAATGGATGGGGAAAGTGAGAAATGCTGGATCATTCCCCAGGGGTGGCCATAAAGAGAGATGAGGTACCTGAACGGAATAAAGTATACATTGACACAGCCGCCCTCCTTGGCACAGGGCAGGTGGAACCATCTGTCACAGTCCGGCACACAGCACATGATGGTTGCCCCGCTCTGGCCGCAGACGCAGCAGCGCTGGAAAGAGCCAAGCAGCCGCGTCAGCAGCAGCAGCAGCCTCGAGGCCTCCCCGGGCAGCCGCAGGGCTCCGGGCAGGGCGCAGGACGTGGCCGCTGCCGGCTCCCAGCCCACAGAGCCGCCTGCTGGAGGAGGGAGGCTGCTGTGCCAGGGCCTCTGTGCCACAGCTGCTGGGAGCCAGACTTTGTCCCGGCTGCTGGGCCGGCCTTTCTTTCCTGCTGTCTGGGCTAAGCTCTGGCAAACCTCGCCAGGCACAAAGCTCCCTGCTCTTGTCAGGCTCTCACCTTCTGTGCTGCCCGACAGGCCGCAATTTGCACATCTCGTGGGAGAAAGCCCATGAGTCCATCACGTCGGTTCTCTTGCCGAAATAGAAGAGTGGCGAAAAACTGCAGGCAAGGGGAGGAGCTGATGAGGAGAGGGCGGCAGGAGCTGCCCATTGCAATGGTGGAGGGAACACCGGAGCCACTCACCATGCAGAATCTGTGAGCACAGAACGCACCCATCTGCAGTTTGTCACCGCACATGTCCGGGTCAGCCTCGGCACGGCGACACAGCATGCAGGCTGCAGGGGACAGAGCCAATGGCACAGGGCACGAGCAGCACTGCGGGGCTCAGAGCCTGCAGCAGCATCAGCCCCGAGGCTCCTCTGTCCCTGCCTGGCTGATGGGCAGGGCTGGAGGCCTTGCAGAGCAGGGGCCATTGTGGGCACGGCTGTCCCAGGAGCTGCCCCCTGGCCCAGCTGGGCCCCACTTGGGCAGGAAGGAGGCTCCCAGCCCCGGCATGGCCGAGCAGCTCCTGCCTGCCCCTGCCTCTGCTCTGATCCCCACGCTGCCTGCTGCCACAAGAGCCCCTGGGCCAGGCTGTCACAGGGCTGCTTTGCCCTCACCTGGCTCCTTGGCACCAGGGCCCTCCTGCTTGCTGTCAGACATGGCGGCTTTCTCTCCTGCGTCGCAGTCCTCGAGGGACGTTGTCGCTGCGAGGTGCAGATACTCTCTGTCTAAGGGAGAAAGAAGGGGGGGGAGTTTGCAGAACAGGCCCAGAACCACGAGGCTCTACTCCCTGCTCAGGCCTGCGTGAGCCCTGCTCCTGTCCGCTTTCTCCTCCCGTCGTCGCGCTGAGGAACACCGCAGTGTCCTGGCTGTTCCTCCGCTGATACTGGGAAGGGAGAGGCAGGTGAGGCTGCAGCACAGGCCCAGAGCCCCGAGGTGTGGGGCCCCTCTGGTCCCTGGGCAGCCACGTCCCCACCCTACCTTCTCCTCCCGGTGTCAGGTCGCACTGACGCTCGACCTGAGCCCAGCGTCCCCTTTTGTGGCCTTGGTGGCACAGGTCACAATGGCCACTCTGACATCAGAGCCTTGTACCCAAAATCGGGGCAGCCATGGCCTCAGGTCCCTGGCAACCACTTGTGGCGGCCCCCTCGGGCACCGAGCTTCTGAGATGGGTCCGAGCGTTTGCTCAGGGTGGAAGCACGGCCGGGAATCCGGCAGCAAGTGCAGGGTCAAATGCCAGGCCCTGGGGCAGCCAGCCAGGGTGGCACTGTGGGCAGGCAGGTGCTGTTCAGGCACTGCCACGCCAGGGCTCTGGCCCCAGCCAAGGGCAATCTCTGCTCCTGCCCCTGGCAGGCGGTGGCCCAGAGAGCCCGTGCGGAGTCAGCTGCACTGCAGGGATTCAAACCCTGCTCTAGATGAACTGATGTTCTCCTCAACACCTGTCTGCAGAAAAATAAGATGAACCTGATTTGGTGCTGCTGCTGATCACCATTGGGTACTGGAGATAAAACTGGACACCACCACAGCTGCCTCCAGACCTCAGTTATCTGTCATCCTATGAACTAACAACTTTCACATTTCATATAAATGGAAAAATTAGTATTAGGCTCCTGAGAATCGTCATCTTTGATACTGACTCAGTGGAAAGACACAAAATGCACTGAGAATTTTGTGTGTACATTTGACGGGAGAGCTTGCAACTGTCCTCAACTCAAGTCAAATACAGGAGGATGCTTTTCCTACGTTATAGGAACTTTGCCAGTTTGGTCCGTGCTTTCCTACTAGAAAATACATTGGAAAAATTCAGCAAGAGAAGCACAAACAATTCTTGTCAGTTTTTCTCTTTCGTGTCTTTGCAAACATGCTCCTGGAAATCCAGATCCATGACTTCTAGAACAATCAGTGGCATCTCTGGGAAGCAGGGCAGGGGCTGACAGGCAGGGACACCCTGCAGCTGCCTGATGCTGGGGCAGCAGGAGTTTGTCCATTTTCCTGTCTCCATGGCAGAGCCACCTTGGCTGGGAAACGATCCCTTCACTGCTCTAGGAGGGAGGCACAGCCAGTGCAATGCCAGGGAGTGCCTTTACCCTGGAGGCAGGGAGGAGGCAGAGGGGGAAGTTGGGAAGCTGCACCCGGGGCTCTGCAGGGCTCCTGGCCAGGGCTCGAAGCACAGGGAGCCAGAAGAGCTTGGCCGGACAATCCTGAGCTCTGGACACCTTGTCCTCAGCACCGGGAACCCGTTTGCTTCTCCAGGCCCTGGGCACTGCTCCCGTGCTGCTCATGCAAGTTACACACAGACACAGAGCTACCTGCTCTGTCTCAACCCTCTTCAGCACTGGACAGCACAACACAGTAACATGTTCTCTTCAGTACATGGTCTAATTATTAATAGTCCTGCAAAGACTCTCATTCAAAGCATACACACACAAAAACACAAGCCCTGGTACAGACCTTGCATCAAGCCCTGGTACAGACCTTGCATCAACACAAAATGCAAGTTGCTGTTCAGAAACACAGGGCAGCACTTTTGGCCAATGCTTTTTCCTGCAAGATCTTTCAAAGGATTGCAAAAGTGACTTTGTTTGGCAACTTCTTCAAGGAACAAACAGGAGAGGCTTCTGAGTTTTTAAAGATTTATTGATTTGCTTTCACTTCCCTGTTTTTGGCATCCTTACACTTATCCCTGCATTCCAGTAAACTGTGAAAATCCAAAAAAATACCAGGGGAAGTTTCTGAATTCTTTCCTATTTCTCTCAAAGACTTTCTTGACGTACATACAAGGGACTGGTCGGATAACATACAGAGAAGCAGTGGTTTCCCTCACTGGACATTACAAGACAATGTTATAGACTCCACGTTACTAAAACACTTGTGTTGCCTGGTCATTACAAAGCCTGAAGCTCTTCTAGAGGCTTTTCCCAGTGCAACTTCATTAGGTTCCTCTCTGCTCAACTCTCGAGCCTGTCCAGGTCTCACTGAAGGGCAGCAGAGCCTTGTGGTGCCTCAGGCCCTGCTCCCAGTTCTGTCCCATCAGCAAATGCTGAGGGAGCGCTCCGTCCCTTCTGCCAGGACCCTGGGGAATAAGGCAAACAGGGCTGGGCCCAGCACGGCCCCCTGAGCTCACAGCTACCTGAGTTTGGAGCTCCCCTGTCCACTTCTCTGCCCCACTGTCCCTGAGCTGCCTCAGGGGCCTGTTATGGGAGGCAGGGACAAAGCCTTGCTGAAGTTCCAGCTGACAACAACCACTGCTCTCCCCTCACAAGCCCAACCAGGCACTGCAGCACAGGTGGCTATGGGATTGGTCAAGCATGGTTTCCATTCCAGTTATTCCACAGGCTTAGAGATGGCATCCAAGAGGAGCTGTTCTGTCTCCTTTCTGGGGATGGAGCTGAGGCTGATGGGCCTGCAGTTTCCTGGCTCCTTCTTGGTGCCCTTTTGCAAGACTGCAGTGATGTTGGCTTTCCTCCACTGCTCATGCCTCTCTCCAGGGCTGTCTCCTTCCCTGACCTGCTGGCAGAGTGCCCTGTGCCAGAGGCAGGAGCAGAGATTTCCCTTGGCCCCAAAAGGGAATGCTGGGCTCAGGCTGAGTGTCAGTGCGACCTGACAACGGGAGGAGAAGGCGGGAAGGAGCAGGGCTGACACAGGGCTGAGCAGCGACTAGAGCCCTCGTGTCTCTGGGCCTACTCTGCAAGCTCCCTGGCCTGTACTTTCTCCACAGAGAGAGGAACAGCACCTCGAAGTGAGCAGGAAACCTGGCCATGGAGCGGGGCTGGGGCTGTCAGCCCTCAGGGACACCGGCCATGGAGCAATACTGGGTCTGTGACACCTCAGGGACACCGGCCATGGAGCGGGGCTGGGGCTGTGACACCTCAGGGAAACCGGCCATGGAGCGGGGCTGGGGCTGTGACACCTCAGGGAAACCGGCCATGGAGCGGGGCTGGGGCCATGACACCTCAGGGAAACCGGCCGTGGAGCGGGGCTGGGGCTGTGACACCTCAGGGAAACCGGCCATGGAGCGGGGCTGTGGCTGTGACACCTCAGGGAAACCGGCCATGGAGCGGGGCTGGGGCTGTGACACCTCAGAGAAACCGGCCATGGAGCGGGGCTGGGGCTGTCAGCCCTCAGGGAAACCGGCCATGGAGCGGGGCTTGGACTGTGACACCTCAGGGAAACCGGCCATGGAGCGGGGCTGGGACTGTGACACCTCAGCGAAACCGGCCATGGAGCGGGGCTGGGACTGTGACACCTCAGGGAAACCGGCCATGGAGCGGGGCTGGGGCTGTGACACCTCAGGGAACTCACCATGGCAGCCACCTCCCGAGATTTTGAAGTACTTGTTTCTTGGTTTAATGCCCTTCCAAGATCAATCTAGCATCTTTGCATATGAGCGGGACATACAAGGCTATTTAAAATTGAGTCTGATCCAATCATCAAAGACAATGGATGTTACCTCTAAACTTACCTTTTCATGATTGTCAAACAAAATGGAACTTTTCTTATGTCTGACTTAAAATATCCAGAATGCAAAATTCATTCTCAAGACAGGAAAAAAGGAAACAATGAAAATAGGATATAGGCAGTCTTCAAAAGGCACAGAGAAGAAAATAAACATTAGAAAACCTTAGAAAAATTAGGTTTTCTTCTTCATCTTCTCAGTATGTGTTGTTTGAACATTGGTTGTCTGACTTGTCCCTCGCAAAACAAGGCATGTTACAGCTTTATTGTCTCAGTGCTGCATTTCCCCAATCGCTGACTTGCCATTTAGGCTCTGCTTTATTGGAAATATACAACAAGGGACTCTCTATGGAAGACAGTTGCACAAGCCTCTGGATTCCTGACCGTTCACCTCTGCCAATGCTCACAGTATTCTCCTAACACACCTGAGCTTCCTGTCTTTCAGAGAGAGAAAGATTCAGCTAAAGTCAAGCAAACAGGGCAGGGCAGATGGAAACCTTCCCTTGAGATGCTTTTGGAAGGCCTGCAAGCACCCTGCCTTCCCTTGGAACAGAGGTGGTCACCATGCATGGTGTTGCCTGACTTGCCCGAGGTGCCCCTCTATTCCAGAAGGACTTTTGCCCACTTCATCACTTGTCTGTCCCTCCAGTTCCAGGGCCTCAAACCTGCTCTGCAAGGCACTAAACCTTTCAGTCAGCTGTAAGTTTTCAGAATAAGGCGCTGACTGGGGCTCGAACTAGTTTTTTTAGTCAGGTTGACAATATGTTTTGAGAAGAAGAAGGAGCAGAGAAGGTGTGGAAAATGCATATTATATGATTGGCTTTTCGCAAATATTAAAATTAATACTATATGTGTTATGTTGGAAAGTTATGTTGTATTCATCCTTTTTTTGTAGCGCTATCCTAATCTTTTAAAGTAGTGTGGTGAATATAGTTTTAGGCTACAGAAACTCTGTGATGTAAGATACTTTTTCTAAATAGCTCGTGGAGAGATAACAGTAACAAGACACCAAAACTCTGAGTAAAGAAATGTTGCCTCCTTATCGGGAAGAACCAGACTTTGAGGGACCAAGACAATTGATTTGCAAGATGAAGGAGGGGTTGACAAGAACAAGAAAACACTCATTGTTTGAAAATAATTTTGGCATCATGTATGAGATATATGAATATGCAACAGGCTATTACTGTCAAGGGTTAATCCTTTGTTAGCAAAGTGGTGTCTTCTGAGGCAGAGCAGAGCACCCAGACATCTGCTTTTTTAATTGCCCTTTATTGTCCTACCTCTAATTGTCCAAATTAATTTTTCTCTAATTTTTATTCTTATTTTTATAACTAATTTATTACTCTTAAACTTTTAAAATTTTAAAGCAAGTGAAATTCTGCATCCTTTGTGTCCACTATCAGTGGGCATCCTTCTTCCCAAGCTTTGTCAACCTCCCTCTGGGTTTGAGATCAGTGAAACGTGCCCAGCCTGGAGTCTTGGAAGACAATTCTAGCAACAAGTACTTTGCTTTTCTAACCCCTGGCCATCACTTCGAGCTTGTAGGCTGCTATGTGTGTCACAGGTTAAACGTCTCTTCCTGTTGATCAGGCTTGGAAGTGTGTAAAGGCCAGGCACGACAGGACATGTTTTCTTCAGGAAATGGGACGTAGGGCCCAGTTTGCAACGGGTCCCGGCCCGCGCCTTCCAGAGCGCCAGAAGGTTGGCGGCGCCGTTGCAGGGCTCAGGGCGCCGCCTTGTGGGCGAGAGCCGCCATGACAGCGCGGGCGCCGCGCGGCGGGGCCGGAGGGCGGGAAGGGGCGGGCGGGTGTGAGGGGCGGGGCGGTTCGTGCCCAGAGCCGAGCCCACGCTGTTCCTGGGCGCATTCCCCGCTCGGTGTTGGGAGCGTGCAGGCGCTGCTCGGGCTCTGGGAGAAGTGTGCGGCCGCGGCGGGGTCCCAGCCCTCAGAGCTGGCTGCCGGCCGAGGCTGCAGTGCCAGAGCTGCCGTGCGCCGTGGCAGTGCCAGAGTCCCTGGCAGAGCCGGGCTGGCACTGCCAGCTCCCGAGGGAAGCCCTGCCATGGCAGCGCCGGGGCCGCTCGGCAGAGCCGGGCTGGCAGTGCCGACAGCTGAGGGGAGCCCGGCCATGGCAGCGCCGGGCTGGCAGTGCCGACAGCTGAGGGGAGCCCGGCCATGGCAGCGCCGCGCTGGCAGTGCCGACAGCTGAGGGGAGCCCGGCCATGGCAGCGCCGGGCTGGCAGTGCCGACAGCTGAGGGGAGCCCGGCCATGGCAGCGCCGGGCTGGCAGTGCCGACAGCTGAGGGGAGCCCGGCCATGGCAGCGCCGGGCTGGCAGTGCCGACAGCTGAGGGGAGCCCGGCCATGGCAGCGCCGGGGCCGCTCCTGCCCCGGGGCCGCCCGAAGGAGCGACCTCTGGGACCTGCCGGCAGACTGGCACTGCTTGGCCCTCTTCAGTAGATCGACGGAGTGGCAGCACAGATAGCAAAATATTAAAACATCTGATTTAAAACACCGGAGGGAAACCATTGAATTGAAAAGAAAATGAAGGTGTACCAAAATACTCAGGGCATGAATGGGAAAACTGAAAAGATACAGATTCTAATTATTTATATAATCTCAACTATATCATCAGAAACATGAGGGTGAAAATACCTTCTAAAAGTTTTGACAATAGAATGGTTCAGCTGTGTAGTTTTGCTAGTACATTAAAGTCTTAAAAAGCAGTCAGGTATTCCTTTGTCCAGTGCTATGAATTTAATAATGGGATTTGTTACAGTTGTCCCTCAAATACCCCTCATAAAGAGAGTTGAGTGCTTAGATTCGATGGAAGCCATCCGGTAGTAAATGCAGTGTTGTGGTTTTTAGTAGTTCTGTAGTAAGTAGTTAGTTAAAGAAGTGATTGTTCTGCCAATGGATGCTGATCCCTGATGCGTTCGTGCTGGTTCAATGGAAAGGCAAATTTTTGGTAATAGACTATTGGAAAACGTCTTTTCTGCTGGTAGCAGGTACAAACACATTGCTTTTACTGGTAGAAACTGAAGCAACTTGAGATGCCGGCTCCTTCTTCTCCACCTATGTTTAAAGGAGATCCATGCAGGTTAAAACATGAACCAAACCTCGAGGCTCTGGGCCTGTCCTGCAGGCTCACCTGCCTCACCCAACAATCAGCAGAGGAACAGCCAGAGGACACTGCAGTGTTCCTCAATGCAACAAGGTGAGGAGAAGGTGGGCAGGAGCAGGGCTCACATAGACAGAGAGTATCAGCACCTCAAAGTGACCACATCGTTCAAGGGACAGGGACTGACTGCTGACAGCTGCCCTGTGAGACAGCAAGCAGGAGGGCCCTGGTGCCAGGGAGCCAGGTGAGGGCAAAGCAGCCCTGTGACAGCCTGGCCCAGGGGCTCTTGTGGCAGCAGGCAGCGTGGGGATCAGAGCAGAGGCAGGGGGAGGCAGGAGCTGTTCGGCCATGCTGGGGCTGGGAGCCTCCTTCCTGCCCAAGTGGGGCCCAGCTGGGCCAGGGGGCAGCTCCTGGGACAGCCGTGCCCTCAATGGCCCCTGCTCTGCAAGGCCTCCAGCCCTGCCCATCAGCCAGGCAGGGACAGAGCAGCCTTGGGGCCGAAGCTGCTGCAGGCCCAGAGCCCCGCAGAGCTGCTCGTGCCCCGTGCCATTGGCTCTGTCCCCTGCAGCCTGCATGCTGTGTCGCCGTGCCGAGGCTGACCCGGACATGTGCGGTGACAAAATGCAGAAGGGTGGGCTCTGTGCCCACGTGTTCTGCCTGGTGAGTGGCTCCGGGCGCTCCCTCCACCATTGCAGTGGGCAGCTCCTGCTGCCCTCTCCTCATCAGCTCCTCCCCTTGACTGCAGCTCTTTGCCAGTCTGCTATTTCGGCAAGAGAAACGCCACGTTACACTCGTGGAGTTTCTCCTGTGAGATCTCCTTATTGCAGTGAGGCGGGCAGCACAGAAGGTGGGCAGGGAGACTTGTGCCTGGCGAGGTTTGCCAGAGCTTAGCCCAGACAGCAGGAAAGAAGGGCCGGCCCAGCAGCCAGGACAAAGTCTGGCTCCCAGCGGCTCTGGCACAGAGGCCCTGGCACAGGAGCCTCCCTCCTCCAGCAGGCAGCTCTGTGGGCTGGGAGCCGGCAGCCGCCCTGGGCCTGTCCTGCAAAATCACCCCCCCAATTCCTTCTCCCCTAGACAGAGAGTATCTGCACCTCGCAGCGACAACGTCTCTCGAGGACAGCGACTCACTGCAGAGTGACGCCATGTCTGACAGCAAGCAGGAGGGCCCTGGTGCCAGGGAGCCAGGTGAGGGCAAAGCAGCCCTGTGACAGCCTGGCCCAGGGGCTCTTGTGGCAGCAGGCAGCGTGGCGATCAGAGCAGAGGCAGGGGGAGGCAGGAGCTGCTCGGCCATGCCGGGGCTGGGAGCCTCCTTCCTGCCCAAGTGGGGCCCAGCTGGGCCAGGGGGCAGCTCCTGGGACAGCCGTGCCCACAATGGCCCCTGCTCTGCAAGGCCTCCAGCCCTGCCCATCAGCCAGGCAGGGACAGAGCAGCCTTGGGGCTGATGCTGCTGCAGGCTCTGAGCCCCGCAGAGCTGCTCGTGCCCCGTGCCATTGGCTCTGTCCCCTGCAGCCTGCATGCTGTGTCGCCGTGCCGAGGCTCAGCCCTGTGCCTCCCCAGGCCCTGGGCGCTGCTCCTGTGCTGCTCCTGCACTGCCCAGAGCACCCATGGGCCCTGCTCAGGCCTCACACAGACCAGAACCAGCTGGGCTGTGACAGCTCTGCTGCTCTGGGCCCAGCCCTCGGACAAAGCACCGGCCTGTCCCTGGGCTGGGGGCAGTGCCCAGGCTGGGCTTGGCAGAGCCCGTCCGCTCCTGGAGGGCTGTGGGCACTGCTCTGGCCTGGCCTGGTCTGGCCCTGGGCTCCCTTGGCATTCCTGCTTGCCCTTGCCTCCACCAGGGATGGGCTGCAGCTCAATGGCCCCGGCCTGGCCGCACACTCGGGCCTGGAGCCTTCCCGTGGCTCCCCAGGGCACGAGAGCCTCAGCCCCAGCTCCCAAACACGGCCTAACAGGCTTTGCTGATATTGATCCCTGTCAGAGCTTTGAAAGCATTTTCAAAGTAACCTTGTCTGGCAACACTTTCAAGGAACAAACGGGACTCGCTTCTAATCGGTAAAAACTTTATTGGTTTGCTTGCACTTCCTATAGGGTATCCTAATGCTTCCTTTGGCGTTCCAGAAAATAATGAAAATCTAACAAATTCTAAAGAGAAGTTCCTGAATCCACTATGAGGAGAAGTCTCTACATTCACTATCCTTACATACAGTTAAGAAGCTGCTCCTGTAACACACAAAGATGGAGTGGTTAACCTGACTGGACCACACAACATGATGTTTTATACACACCGCTACACTACAAAACTTCTCGTCCCTGTTCATTACAAATTTGAAGCTCTTCTCGAGGTCCTGACTTAATTTTGCATGCACATTCATACCTGCAATCCCTCCCCATGCTCAGCTTTCACCTAGACTTACCAGGGAACAGATGTTCCATACTCACCTCAAGCAATAATCTACGTCTGTCTTCCTAACCCTCTTTTTCTTCACTGACTTCTACTAATCTACAAAATAACTGCGGACCCTCTGCACAAAAGAAACATCCAATTAATAGCCTTAAACACTTGTGATTGTGCAGCTGCTTCTAACAATCATGTCCAACACAGCACTAAAATCAGAAATCAATTCTCACACCCTTCCTATTCTCCTGGCCCCACCACACCTTGGCTCCAGCAGAAATGTTCCCTACTGCAGCCTGGTGTGCTAAGAACAATCAAAGGCAGCAGCACTTTCCCTCAACATGCTGCAATCTGAATTGCACTGAAATTGCAGCTGTTGCATTAGAAGCTCAGCACCAGCACCCCCAGAACTGAGGCCTGAGCTCTCCATTTCAACACACCCTGTAAATCAGGCTGCCTGGAAGATTGTAGGCCGGGAACTGTGTGAACACAGCAGTGCATTTCAGCAGAGTTATGGAATCAATCTCATGGAAGGCACATCCTTTATGCTTGTCTTACGATTCTATTCTACAAAATCTAACCAGCAATTGTTTTGGTGGCCTGTGCAGGTTTTGGGGACTGTGCATGTTTCCTTTGGATGTTGTTTTCTTTGTTTCTAAATACAAAATTCACTGCATTCAGAAGAGAAAGCCCCAGATTCATTAGGACAAAGAACCACAGGGACATATGTGGCTGACAAGAACACTCAACCTTCCTAACGGTAACACCAGAAAGAGAGGAAAAAGACAAAGATGATTTAAATACCTGAAAGGATCCAAACTGTCTATGTAAGCTGTCAAGTGACTAAGTTTTTGGTAAACTCTAAAAGTCCAGATTCCTATTCGGTAATTGTCTGAAAGAAAAGAAAGCCAGAAATTTGCTTGACCTTCATTTTGCCAGGACTTTCTCACAGGATTCTGCCACAACTTGGATCACAAGTGAGGGTGGCAAATTTTGACTAGAAAACTTGGATAACTAGGCAGCGTTTTTTCCTCCTCACTGAATTACAGGAAGGGTTTAAAAGGAAAAAAAAATATAAAAAATGGTAAAGAAATTCTGTCATACCTCTAAGGCGTTCATCATCTTTGGAGAGGAAAAAAAAAACTCTAGCACTTCCTGTGCGTGGTAAAAAAAAGAAACCTAGAAAAGGACAAAGGGATTTGAGCATCCTAAATTGTACTATCAAATTCCATGAACACAAGTTAAACCTCTAGTGCTTCAGAGAAATGGCATCCATTGAAAAGCTTTATTCCCTAGGATCCGAGTAGAGCTTTTTATTTTAAAAAACCCTCTTTTAAAGAGAAAACTGACTGTGTCTTGGGCTTTTGGCCAAACTCAGTTTGGAGTTGGTCAAACCAAATTGACCCTGTTAGTTTCTTGTGCTCTACTCTTTCTTTCCATATTCACATTCACATCCAATGGGCTGCTGGGAGTTTTGACTCGGTGCAGCATGAACGGTTTTCCAAGACCACTTTCATTGCTCAGAGGTGTGCAATGTCAGTTTCCCATTCCCTGAGTGCTGCTATTAATATTCCCACAGCATCCAACTACTACAGCCATGTAGACAACAAAGAGAAATGCAACTTGCATTTCTTGGTCCTGTTCCATTTCTGTCATCTCAGGCTCATCGTCACCCTCAGAACTGCTGTCCTGGAAACGTGGATCCTCTTGCCACGTGGCTTTTACCAGCTTTATTGTCCCAAGCGCGTGAGGCTCTGCAATGACAGCACCAATAGAGAAAAAAGCCAAAACCAGATTATTCCTCTACCCGTCGGGAAAAATTCCTCCTTTCACGTGAAATACTTACAGTGGAGAAGAGAGATTTAGGAAGGACAGAATCTGACCCTGCCAGATTTTCTAAGCTACATCTCTGCTCCAGTATTTTCCACTTTGTTCCAGGGATCCCTTATGTATTCTTAAACATTTCTCATTGCATTCAGAAGACACTGAATACCTTCTCAGTTCAGCACAAGTCTGGGGGGCTCGTTGCTTTGTGCTGTGGTGTTGCGTTTTTTAATATTTTGGATAACTTCACGGGGTTTCTTTTCTCTCCTACATGACTGGGACTCGAGTTAATGTTGTTTCATCTTCATTTCAGATGGCCCCAATTTACCTAAGGTTAGGACATCCCAATGATCATGTGTCATTCCATTTCCTTTTTCTAAAGGTCCAAGAGTAGAATTCAGTAACAAACAGAATGTTCATGGATCTTGGGGCCAGCTCTCGGACTTTGCTCCTCCCTCTACATTAGCGCACATTTCCTTAAAAGCCTTGTGAGGTCCTATGAAACTTGATATGACTGGTGTGTCACCTTTTTCCCTGTTTGAGGAATTCAGGGCATGAGAACAAGCTTTTTCACCACTCAGCCAAAACCCCAATGCCTTCTCAAAGCATGCCTTTCAGAATTCCTGAGATGCAAGCATGAGGCACCTCTCATTAATCTACCACAGCCCCGGCAAGCAGAAATGAAGATCAAAATGCTTCTGCCTAATTACTGACTTCTGTTGCTGAAAATCCCCTGCATCCTGACCTTCTTTACACCATATTGCCCTACAGTGCCTGCCAGAAGCTCTTCCTTAGCAATGGCACTGTTAGAAGGGTTCTGCTGTTACCTTCTTTGATGCCCAACTCCTCTGTGCCTCCAAAGAAGGAAAACTTGAAAGAACTCGTCTCCTGAGTTGCGTCGTCCTCAGGCAAAGGTCCCAAATGGTCGTCTGGGGCAGAGTCCTGTGCATCCTCTTTGTCCCAGGGTTTTTCCTCAGTCTCTTCTGGTTTGTTCTTCGAAGGTCTTTCAAAGAACAAACCAGAATAGACGGAGGAAATACCGTCTATTCTGGTTTGTTCTTTGAAAGGCCTCTTTCAAATCCGCAGCAATGCTGTAGAAGTTGTCTTCAGACACTTGAGGCAGTGTCTCACTCTCTTTCTTCTTTTTTTGGCTTTACTGAAATGAGATTGTTCAAGGATAGCAACACAGCACACGTCCTTTTCAGACACAGCTTCCCTAAGAGCCACCTTGCTCTGAATGTCTCCCTAAGCATATCCAAGCCCATTAAGGAGTGCTTCATTATCAAGGGTAAGCACTGGGGAGACATCTGAGGTTGGAGTGTAAAGGCAGGAACAAGAGTCCTTTTTAATTAGCCACATCCTTAAGTGACTTTTCACTGGCTACACGATTACATAGAAATCAAGGTATATAGCACAGACTTCTTCCTGCCAGTAGAAACATCAAGAGCTAATCGGGTTTGCTCACAGAGCTGCACAGCTCAGGGTCCCTGCACTGACCGTTCTCACCTTCACTTCCGGCAAGGAACTCACGGCCTCGAAAGAAAAGAGGACGGAGCTACGTGCTGCTGTTGGAGGTCCCAGTTGAGGTCCGACGTCGCTGGTGGGAGCGGCTGCTCCTGCGCGATGTCCCCGACCACGTCCCCCTACGCCTGGGCCTCTCAGCACTGGCTGCTGTCCTCCTGCTCCTGTCCTGGCGACTCCTGGACCGCAGAGTTTGAGTCGAGGCCCGGCGCTGCTGGCGGGAGCGGCTGCGTCTGGGGGGCGTCCCCGATGATGTGTCCCTCCGCCTGGGCCTCTCAGCCCTTGGCCTTGTCCTGCTGCTGCTGCCACGGCGACTCCTGGAGCGGACAGGTGGACTCTGGGCCCAGCCTTGCTGGCGGGAGCGCCTGCGTCTGGGGGATGGCCCTGGCCATGTCTCCCTACGCCTGGGCCTCTCAGCCCTTTGCCCTGTCCCACTGCTCCTGTCACAGACACTCCTGGAGCGGACAGGTGGACTCTGGGCCCAGCCTTGCTGGCGGGAGCGCCTGCGTCTGGGGGATGGCCCTGACCATGTCCCCCTACGCCTGGGCCTCTCAGCCCTTTGCCCTGTCCCACTGCTCCTGTCACAGACACTCCTGGAGCGGACAGGTGGACTCTGGGCCCAGCCTTGCTGGCGGGAGCGCCTGCGTCTGGGGGATGGCCCTGGCCATGTCCCCCTTCGCCTGGGCCTCTCAGACCTTGGCCCTGTCCCACTGCTCCTGTCACAGACACTCCTGGAGCGGACAGGTGGACTCTGGGCCCAGCCTTGCTGGCAGGAGCGCCTGTGTCTGGGGGATGGCCCTGGCCATGTCCCCCTTCGCCTGGGCCTCTCAGACCTTGGCCCTGTCCCACTGCTCCTGTCACAGACACTCCTGGAGCGGACAGGTGGACTCTGGGCACGACTTTGCCGGCGAGAGCAGCTTCGCCTGCGGCTGGGCCCAGCACGTCTGGAACGGACCCTGTCCTCAGGGTCCGGGGACGTGCTGCGTGTTGCCCTTGATCTGCTGATGCTGCTGGTGTCCAGTGAGGAAGATGGCAGCGCCTGCTGCCATGCTGCGTGGTGGGGCCTGCTGTGGCTGCCCGTCTCTGGAGATGGAGACGGGGAAACCAGCACCAATGGCACAGGGCTGTGGGAGCTGGGGCTGATGGCCTCAGATTCTGACCAGCCACGAGCAGATTGTCGTCCTGACTGTCTGGCCGGCCTGGGGCCATTGAGCTCTGTCTCATCCCGGGCGGCTGTAAGGGCAAGCAGGAATGTCAAAGATCGCCCAGGCCCCGGCCAGGCCAGGCCAGAGCAGTGCCCCCAGCCCAGGGACACCGGGGACTTTGACTCGTACATGTTCCGAGCCCAGCACAGCTGTCACACTCCCATCTCTGTGTGCTGTTCCTCAGGCCAGAGCAGCGCCTGTGGGTGCCCTCAGCAGCACAGGAGGAGCACAGGAGCAATTGCCAGGGCCTGGGGAGGCAAACAGGCTCATAGCACTGGAACAAAGTGTACCAGCACGTGGTTGTCTGGCCAAGCGCTTCCGGCTCTTCCCGCTTTGAGTCCTCGCCGAGACACAGGTTCCTTGCAGAGCCCCAGGTGCAGCTTCCCAACTTACCCCTGTTCCTCTGCCTCCTCCCTGCCCCCAGGGTAAAGGCAATCCCTGGCGTTGCACTGGCCGTGCCTCACTCCTAGATCTGCGAAGGCATCGTCGTCCTCCCATGTTGGGTCTCTGATGGAGAAAGGAAGAGATGAAGAATTTCTGCTGCCGTACCCTCATGGAGATCCAAGGTGTCCCAGCTCTTTCTCCAGAGCTTTTCCAAGTTGGGGGTGAAGCTGAAGCCCAGACTGACGGGAAAGGGCAGGGCCAGGGCTCCTGGGGCAGGGCCTGGCACAGCTCAGCACTTGCACTCTCCTGCCTGGTGGGCCAGGCAGAAGGACACCAACCTGAAGGGGACTCGGATCCCCAAGATGAGCATTTCAACAGGGAATTCCCCACTGTCTCTGCACAGGGGGCACTGGAAATACAAAGCACCAGCGCACAAGGCCTGTCCCTGCAGGGCAAACAGAGGCAGGGTGAGCGAGGCCCTGCTGCTGCTGCTGAGCACCTGCTGTGCCCCGGGGCTGAGGGGAGGGCTCCTACCTGGATGCAGTCCCTGTGGAACCAGGCCCTTTTGCACGTTGGGCACACCAGGGTTGTGAAGGTCTTTCTGTCCTCCACAGGCTCCAGGCAGATGAGGCAAACGGTGTCTGGCTCAGGAGTCGCCTCCACCTTCTGCTCTGGACGGTGCTCAGGGCAGAAGGACCTGGAGGAAAATGGATGGGGAAAGTGAGAAATGCTGGATCATTCCCCAGGGGTGGCCATAAAGAGAGATGAGGTACCTGAACGGAGTAATGTATACATTGACACAGCCGCCCTCCTTGGCACAGGGCAGGTGGAACCATCTATCACAGTCCGGCACACAGCACATGATGGTTGCCCCGCTCTGGCCGCAGACGCAGCAGCGCTGGAAAGAGCCAAGCAGCCGCGTCAGCAGCAGCAGCAGCCTCGAGGCCTCCCTGGGCAGCCGCAGGGCTCCGGGCAGGGCACAGGACGTGGCCGCTGCCGGCTCCCAGCCCACAGAGCCGCCTGCTGGAGGAGGGAGGCTCCTGTGCCAGGGCCTCTGTGCCACAGCTGCTGGGAGCCAGACTTTGTCCCGGCTGCTGGGCCGGCCTTTCTTTCCTGCTGTCTGGGCTAAGCTCTGGCAAACCTCGCCAGGCACAAAGCTCCCTGCTCTTGTCAGGCTCTCACCTTCTGTGCTGCCCGACAGGCCGCAATTTGCACATCTCGTGGGAGAAAGCCCATGAGTCCATCACGGCGGTTCTCTTGCCGAAATAGAAGAGTGGCGAAAAACTGCAGGCAAGGGGAGGAGCTGATGAGGAGAGGGCGGCAGGAGCTGCCCATTGCAATGGTGGAGGGAACACCGGAGCCACTCACCATGCAGAATCTGTGAGCACAGAACGCACCCATCTGCAGTTTGTCACCGCACATGTCCGGGTCAGCCTCGGCACGGCGACACAGCATGCAGGCTGCAGGGGACAGAGCCAATGGCACGGGGCACGAGCAGCTCTGCGGGGCTCAGAGCCTGCAGCAGCATCAGCCCCGAGGCTGCTCTGTCCCTGCCTGGCTGATGGGCAGGGCTGGAGGCCTTGCAGAGCAGGGGCCATTGTGGGCACGGCTGTCCCAGGAGCTGCCCCCTGGCCCAGCTGGGCCCCACTTGGGCAGGAAGGAGGCTCCCAGCCCCGGCATGGCCGAGCAGCTCCTGCCTCCCCCTGCCTCTGCTCTGATACCCACACTGCCTGCTGCCACAAGAGCCCCTGGGCCAGGCTGTCACAGGGCTGCTTTGCCCTCACCTTGCTCCTTGGCACCAGGGCCCTCCTGCTTGCTGTCAGACATGGCGGCTTTCTCTCCTGCGTCGCAGTCCTCGAGGGACGTTGTCGCTGCGAGGTGCAGATACTCTCTGTCTAAGGGAGAAAGAAGGGGGGGGAGTTTGCAGAACAGGCCCAGAACCACGAGGCTCTACTCCCTGCTCAGGCCTGCGTGAGCCCTGCTCCTGTCCGCTTTCTCCTCCCGTCGTCGCGCTGAGGAACACCGCAGTGTCCTGGCTGTTCCTCCGCTGATACTGGGAAGGGAGAGGCAGGTGAGGCTGCAGCACAGGCCCAGAGCCCCGAGGTGTGGGGCCCCTCTGGTCCCTGGGCAGCCACGTCCCCACCCTACCTTCTCCTCCCGGTGTCAGGTCGCACTGACGCTCGACCTGAGCCCAGCGTCCCCTTTTGTGGCCTTGGTGGCACAGGTCACAATGGCCACTCTGACATCAGAGCCGTGTACCCAAAATCGGGGCAGCCATGGCCTCAGGTCCCTGGCAACCACTTGTGGCGGCCCCCTCGGGCACCGAGCTTCTGAGATGGGTCCGAGCGTTTGCTCAGGGTGGAAGCACGGCCGGGAATCCGGCAGCAAGTGCAGGGTCAAATGCCAGGCCCTGGGGCAGCCAGCCAGGGTGGCACTGTGGGCAGGCAGGTGCTGTTCAGGCACTGCCACGCCAGGGCTCTGGCCCCGGCCAAGGGCAATCTCTGCTCCTGCCCCTGGCAGGCGGTGGCCCAGAGAGCCCGTGCGGAGTCAGCTGCACTGCAGGGATTCAAACCCTGCTCTAGGTGAACTGATGTTCTCCTCAACACCTGTCTGCAGAAAAATAAGATGAACCTGATTTGGTGCTGCTGCTGATCACCATTGGGTACTGGAGATAAAACTGGACACCACCACAGCTGCCTCCAGACCTCAGTTATCTGTCATCCTATGAACTAACAACTTTCACATTTCATATAAATGGAAAAATTAGTATTAAGCTTCTGAAAAAGGTCATCTTTGATACTGACTCAGTGGAAAGACACAAAATGCACTGAGAATTTTCTGTGTACATTTGACGGGAGAGCTTGCAACTGTCCTCAACTCAAGTCAAATACAGGAGGATGCTTTTCCTACGTTATAGGAACTTTGCCAGTTTGGTCCGTGCTTTCCTACTAGAAAATACATTGGAAAAATTCAGCAAGAGAAGCACAAACAATTCTTGTCAGTTTTTCTCTTTCGTGTCTTTGCAAACATGCTCCTGGAAATCCAGATCCATGACTTCTAGAACAATCAGTGGCATCTCTGGGAAGCAGGGCAGGGGCTGACAGGCAGGGACACCCTGCAGCTGCCTGATGCTGGGGCAGCAGGAGTTTGTCCATTTTCCTGTCTCCATGGCAGAGCCACCTTGGCTGGGAAACGATCCCTTCACTGCTCTAGGAGGGAGGCACAGCCAGTGCAATGCCAGGGAGTGCCTTTACCCTGGAGGCAGGGAGGAGGCAGAGGGGGAAGTTGGGAAGCTGCACCCGGGGCTCTGCAGGGCTCCCGGCCAGGGCTCGAAGCACAAGGAGCCAGAAGAGCTTGGCCGGACAATCCTGAGCTCTGGACACCTTGTCCTCAGCACCGGGAACCCATTTGCTTCTCCAGGCCCTGGGCACTGCTCCCGTGCTGCTCATGCAAGTTACACACAGACACAGAGCTACCTGCTCTGTCTCAACCCTCTTCAGCACTGGACAGCACAACACAGTAACATGTTCTCTTCAGTACATGGTCTAATTATTAATAGTCCTGCAAAGACTCTCATTCAAAGCATACACACACAAAAACACAAGCCCTGGTACGCACCTTGCATCAAGCCCTGGTACAGACCTTGCATCAACACAAAATGCAAGTTGCTGTTCAGAAAAACAGGGCAGCACTTTTGGCCAATGCTTTTTCCTGCAAGATCTTTCAAAGGATTGCAAAAGTGACTTTGTTTGGCAACTTCTTCAAGGAACAAACAGGAGAGGCTTCTGAGTTTTTAAAGATTTATTGATTTGCTTTCACTTTCCTTTTGGCATCCTTACACTTATCCCTGCATTCCAGTAAACTGTGAAAATCCAAAAAAATACCAGGGGAAGTTTCTGAATTCTTTCATATTTCTCTCAAAGACTTTCTTGACGTACATACAAGGGACTGGTCGGATAACATACAGAGAAGCAGTGGTTTCCCTCACTGGACATTACAAGACAATGTTATAGACTCCACGTTACTAAAACACTTCTGCTGCCTGGTCATTACAAAGCCTGAAGCTCTTCTAGAGGCTTTTCCCAGTGCAACTTCATTAGGTTCCTCTCTGCTCAACTCTCGAGCCTGTCCAGGTCTCACTGAAGGGCAGCAGAGCCTTGTGGTGCCTCAGGCCCTGCTCCCAGTTCTGTCCCATCAGCAAATGCTGAGGGAGCGCTCCGTCCCTTCTGCCAGGACCCTGGGGAATAAGGCAAACAGGGCTGGTCCCAGCACGGCCCCCTGAGCTCACAGCTACCTGAGTTTGGAGCTCCCCTGTCCACTTCTCTGCCCCACTGTCCCTGAGCTGCCTCAGGGGCCTGTTATGGGAGGCAGGGACAAAGCCTTGCTGAAGTCCCAGCTGACAACAACCACTGGTCTCCCCTCACAAGCCCAACCAGGCACTGCAGCACAGGTGCCTATGGGATTGGTCAAGCATGGTTTCCATTCCTGTTATTCCACAGGCTTAGAGATGGCATCCAAGAGGAGCTGTTCTGTCTCCTTTCTGGGGATGGAGCTGAGGCTGATGGGCCTGCAGTTTCCTGGCTCCTTCTTGGTGCCCTTTTGCAAGACTGCAGTGATGTTGGCTTTCCTCCACTGCTCATGCCTCTCTCCGGGGCTGTCTCCTTCCCTGACCTGCTGGCAGAGTGCCCTGTGCCAGAGGCAGGAGCAGAGATTTCCCTTGGCCCCAAAAGGGAAGGCTGGGCTCAGGCCGAGTGTCAGTGCGACCTGACAACGGGAGGAGAAGGCGGGAAGGAGCAGGGCTGACACAGGGCTGAGCAGGGAGTAGAGCCCTCGTGTCTCTGGGCCTACTCTGCAAGCTCCCTGGCCTGTACTTTCTCCACAGAGAGAGGAACAGCACCTCGAAGTGAGCAGGAAACCCGGCCATGGAGCGGGGCTGGGGCTGTCAGCCCTCAGGGACACCGGCCATGGAGCAATACTGGGTCTGTGACACCTCAGGGACACCGGCCATGGAGCGGGGCTGGGGCTGTGACACCTCAGTGAAACCGGCCATGGAGCGGGGCTGGGGCCATGACACCTCAGGGAAACCGGCCATGGAGCGGGGCTGGGGCTGTGACACCTCAGGGACACCGGCCATGGAGCGGGGCTGGGGCCGTGACACCTCAGGGAAACCGGCCATGGAGCGGGGCTGGGGCTGTGACACCTCAGGGAACTCACCATGGCAGCCACCTCCCGAGGTTTTGAAGTACTTGTTTCTTGGTTTAATGCCCTTCCAAGATCAATCTAGCATCTATGCATATGAGCAGGACATACAAGGCTATTTAAAATTGAGTCTGATCCAATCATCAAAGACAATGGATGTTACCTCTAAACTTACCTTTTCATGATTGTCAAACAAAATGGAACTTTTCTTATGTCTGACTTAAAATATCCAGAATGCAAAATTCATTCTCAAGACAGGAAAAAAGGAAACAATGAAAATAGGATATAGGCAGTCTTCAAAAGGCACAGAGAAGAAAATAAACATTAGAAAACCTTAGAAAAATTAGGTTTTCTTCTTCATCTTCTCAGTATGTGTTGTTTGAACATTGGTTGTCTCACTTGTCCCTCGCAAAACAAGGCATGTTACAGCTTTATTGTCTCAGTGCTGCATTTCCCCAATCACTGACTTGCCATTTAGGCTCTGCTTTATTGGAAATATACAACAAGGGACTCTCTATGGAAGACAGTTGCACAAGCCTCTGGATTCCTGACCGTTCACCTCTGCCAATGCTCACAGTGTTCTCCTAACACACCTGAACCTCCTGTCTTTCAGAGAGAGAAAGATTCAGCTAAGTCAAGCAAACAGGGCAGGGCAGATGGAAACCTTCCCTTGAGATGCTTTTGGGAAGGCCTGCAAGCACCCTGCCTTCCCTTGGAACAGAGGTGGTCACCATGCATGGTGTTGCCTGACTTGCCCGAGGTGCCCCTCTATTCCAGAAGGACTTTTGCCCGCTTCATCACTTGTCTGTCCCTCCAGTTCCAGGGCCTCAAACCTGCTCTGTAAGGCACTAAACCTTTCAGTCAGCTGTAAGTTTTCAGAATAAGGCGCTGACTGGGGCTCGAACTAGTTTTTTTAGTCAGGTTGACAATATGTTTTGAGAAGAAGAAGGAGCAGAGAAGGTGTGGAAAATACATATTATATGATTGGCTTTTCGCAAATATTAAAATTAATACTATATGTGTTATGTTGGAAAGTTATGTTGTATTCATCCTTTTTTTGTAGTGCTATCCTAATCTTTTAAAGTAGTGTGGTGAATATAGTTTTAGGCTACAGAAACTCTGTGATGTAAGATACTTTTTCTAAATAGCTCGTGGAGAGATAACAGTAACAAGACACCAAAACTCTGAGAAAAGAAATGTTGCCTCCTTATCGGGAAGAACCAGACTTTGAGGGACCAAGACAATTGATTTGCAAGATGAAGGAGGGGTTGACAAGAACAAGAAAACACTCATTGTTTGAAAATAATTTTGGCATCATGTATGAGATATATGAATATGCAACAGGCTATTACTGTCAAGGGTTAATCCTTTGTTAGCAAAGTGGTGTCTTCTGAGGCAGAGCAGAGCACCCAGACATCTGCTTTTTTAATTGCCCTTTATTGTCCTACCTCTAATTGTCCAAATTAATTTTTCTCTAATTTTTATTCTTATTTTTATAACTAATTTATTACTATTAAACTTTTAAAATTTTAAAGCAAGTGAAATTCTGCATCCTTTGTGTCCACTATCAGTGGGCATCCTTCTTCCCAAGCTTTGTCAACCTCCCTCTGGGTTTGAGATCAGTGAAACGTGCCCAGCCTGGAGTCTTGGAAGACAATTCTAGCAACAAGTACTTTGCTTTTCTAACCCCTGGCCATCACTTCGAGCTTGTAGGCTGCTATGTGTGTCACAGGTTAAACGTCTCTTCCTGTTGATCAGGCTTGGAAGTGTGTAAAGCCCAGGCACGACAGGACATGTTTTCTTCAGGAAATGGGACGTAGGGCCCAGTTTGCAACGGGTCCCGGCCCGCGCCTTCCAGAGCGCCAGAAGGTTGGCGGCGCCGTTGCAGGGCTCAGGGCGCCGCCTTGTGGGCGAGAGCCGCCATGACAGCGCGGGCGCCGCGCGGCGGGGCCGGAGGGCGGGAAGGGGCGGGGCGGGTGTGAGGGGCGGGGCGGTTCGTGCCCAGAGCCGAGCCCACGCTGTTCCTGGGCGCATTCCCGGCTCGGTGTTGGGAGCGTGCAGGCGCTGCTCGGGCTCTGGGAGAAGCGTGCGGCCGCTGCGGGGTCCCAGCCCTCAGAGCTGGCTGCCGGCCGAGGCTGCAGTGCCAGAGCTGCCGTGCGCCGTGGCAGTGCCAAAGTCCCTGGCAGAGCCGGGCTGGCACTGCCAGCTCCCGAGGGAAGCCCTGCCATGGCAGCGCCGGGGCCGCTCGGCAGAGCCGGGCTGGCAGTGCCGACAGCTGAGGGGAGCCCGGCCATGGCAGCGCCGGGCTGGCAGTGCCGACAGCTGAGGGGAGCCCGGCCATGGCAGCGCCGCGCTGGCAGTGCCGACAGCTGAGGGGAGCCCGGCCATGGCAGCGCCGGGCTGGCAGTGCCGACAGCTGAGGGGAGCCCGGCCATGGCAGCGCCGGGGCCGCTCCTGCCCCGGGGCCGCCTGAAGGAGCGACCTCTGGGACCTGCCGGCAGACTGGCGCTGCTTGGCCCTCTTCAGTAGATCGACGGAGTGGCAGCACAGATAGCAAAATATTAAAACATCTGATTTAAAACACCGGAGGGAAACCATTGAATTGAAAAGAAAATGAAGGTGTACCAAAATACTCAGGGCATGAATGGGAAAACTGAAAAGATACAGATTCTAATTATTTATATAATCTCAACTATATCATCAGAATCATGAGGGTGAAAATACCTTCTAAAAGTTTTGACAATAGAATGGTTCAGCTGTGTAGTTTTGCTAGTACATTAAAGTCTTAAAAAGCAGTCAGGTATTCCTTTGTCCAGTGCTATGAATTTCATAATGGGATTTGTTACAGTTGTCCCTCAAATACCCCTCATAAAGAGAGTTGAGTGCTTAGATTCGATGGAAGCCATCCGGTAGTAAATGCAGTGTTGTGGTTTTTAGTAGTTCTTTAGTAAGTAGTTAGTTAAAGAAGTGATCGTTCTGCCAATGGATGCTGATCCCTGATGCGTTCGTGCTGGTTCAATGGAAAGGCAAATTTTTGGTAATAGGCTATTGGAAAACATGTCTTTTCTGCTGGTAGCAGGTACAAACACATTGCTTTTACTGGTAGAAACTGAAGCAACTTGAGATGCCTGCTCCTTCTTCTCCACCTATGTTTAAAGGAGATCCATGCAGGTTAAAACATGAACCAAACCTCGAGGCTCTGGGCCTGTCCTGCAGGCTCACCTGCCTCACCCAACAATCAGCAGAGGAACAGCCAGAGGACCCTGCAGTGTTCCTCAATGCAACAAGGTGAGGAGAAGGTGGGCAGGAGCAGGGCTCACATAGACAGAGAGTATCAGCACCTCAAAGTGACCACATCATTCAAGGGACAGGGACTGACTGCTGACAGCTGCCCTTTGAGACAGCAAGCAGGAGGGCGCTGGTGCCAGGGAGCCAGGTGAGGGCAAAGCAGCCCTGTGACAGCCTGGCCCAGGGGCTCTTGTGGCAGCAGGCAGCGTGGGGATCAGAGCAGAGGCAGGGGGAGGCAGGAGCTGCTCGGCCATGCCGGGGCTGGGAGCCTCCTTCCTGCCCAAGTGGGGCCCAGCTGGGCCAGGGGGCAGCTCCTGGGACAGCCGTGCCCACAATGGCCCCTGCTCTGCAAGGCCTCCAGCCCTGCCCATCAGCCAGGCTGGGACAGAGGAGCCTCGGGGCTGATGCTGCTGCAGGCTCTGAGCCCCGCAGAGCTGCTCATGCCCCGTGCCATTGGCTCTGTCCCCTGCAGCCTGCATGCTGTGTCGCCGTGCCGAAGCTGACCCGGACATGTGCGGTGACAAACTGCAGAAGGGTGGGCTCTGTGCCCACGTGTTCTGCCTGGTGAGTGGCTCCGGGCGCTCCCTCCACCATTGCAATGGGCAGCTCCTGCTGCCCTCTCCTCATCAGCTCCACCCCTTGACTGCAGCTCTTTGCCAGTCTGCTATTTCGGCAAGAGAAACGCCACGTTACACTTGTGGAGTTTCTCCTGTGAGATCTCCTTATTGCAGTGAGGCGGGCAGCACAGAAGGTGGGCAGGGAGCTTTGTGCCTGGGGAGGTTTGCCAGGGCTTAGCCCAGACAGCAGGAAAGAAAGGGTGGCCCAGAAGCCGGGACAAAGTCTGGCTCCCAGCGGCTCTGGCACAGAGGCCCTGGCACAGGAGCCTCCCTCCTCCAGCAGGCAGCTCTGTGGGCTGGGAGCCGGCAGCCGCCCTGGGCCTGTCCTGCAAAATCACCCCCCCAATTCCTTCTCCCCTAGACAGAGAGTATCTGCACCTCGCAGCGACAACGTCTCTCGAGGACAGCGACTCACTGCAGAGTGACGCCATGTCTGAGAGCAAGCAGGAGGGCGCTGGTGCCAGGGAGCCAGGTGAGGGCAAAGCAGCCCTGTGACAGCCTGGCCCAGGGGCTCTTGTGGCAGCAGGCAGCGTGGGGATCAGAGCAGAGGCAGGGGGAGGCAGGAGCTGCTCGGCCATGCCGGGGCTGGGAGCCTCCTTCCTGCCCAAGTGGGGCCCAGCTGGGCCAGGGGGCAGCTCCTGGGACAGCCGTGCCCACAATGGCCCCTGCTCTGCAAGGCCTCCAGCCCTGCCCATCAGCCAGGCAGGGACAGAGCAGCCTTGGGGCTGATGCTGCTGCAGGCTCTGAGCCCCGCAGAGCTGCTCGTGCCCCATGCCATTGGCTCTGTCCCCTGCAGCCTGCATGCTGTGTCGCCATGCCGAGGCTCAGCCCTGTGCCTCCCCAGGTCCTGGGCGCTGCTCCTGTGCTGCTCCTGCACAGCCCAGAGCACCCACGGGCCCTGCTCAGGCCTCACGCAGACCAGAACCAGCTGGGGTGTGACAGCTCTGCTGCTCTGGGCCCAGCCCTCGGACAAAGCACCCGCCTGTCCCTGGGCTGGGGGCAGTGCCCAGGCTGGGCTTGGCAGAGCCCGTCCGCTCCTGGAGGGCTGTGGGCACTGCTCTGGCCTGGCCTGGTCTGGCCCTGGGCTCCCTTGGCATTCCTGCTTGCCCTTGCCTCCACCAGGGATGGGCTGCAGCTCAATGGCCCCGGCCTGGCCGCACACTCGGGCCTGGAGCCTTCCCGTGGCTCCCCAGGGCACGAGAGCCTCAGCCCCAGCTCCCAAACACGGCCTAACAGGCTTTGCTGATATTGATCCCTGTCAGAGCTTTGAAAGCATTTTCAAAGTAACCTTGTCTGGCAACACTTTCAAGGAACAAACGGGACTCGCTTCTAATCGGTAAAAACTTTATTGGTTTGCTTGCACTTCCTATAGGGTATCCTAATGCTTCCTTTGGCGTTCCAGAAAATAATGAAAATCTAACAAATTCTAAAGAGAAGTTCCTGAATCCACTATGAGGAGAAGTCTCTACATTCACTATCCTTACATACAGTTAAGAAGCTGCTCCTGTAACACACAAAGATGGAGTGGTTAACCTGACTGGACCACACAACATGATGTTTTATACACACCGCTACACTACAAAACTTCTCGTCCCTGTTCATTACAAATTTGAAGCTCTTCTCGAGGTCCTGACTTAATTTTGCATGCACATTCATACCTGCAATCCCTCCCCATGCTCAGCTTTCACCTAGACTTACCAGGGAACAGATGTTCCATACTCACCTCAAGCAATAATCTACGTCTGTCTTCCTAACCCTCCTTTTCTTCACTGACTTCTACTAATCTACAAAATAACTGCGGACCCTCTGCACAAAAGAAACATCCAATTAATAGCCTTAAACACTTGTGATTGTGCAGCTGCTTCTAACAATCACGTCCAACACAGCACTAAAATCAGAAATCAATTCTCACACCCTTCCTATTCTCCTGGCCCCACCACACCTTGGCTCCAGCAGAAATGTTCCCTACTGCAGCCTGGTGTGCTAAGAACAATCAAAGGCAGCAGCACTTTCCCTCAACATGCTGCAATCTGAATTGCACTGAAATTGCAGCTGTTGCATTAGAAGCTCAGCACCAGCACCCCCAGAACTGAGGCCTGAGCTCTCCATTTCAACACACCCTGTAAATCAGGCTGCCTGGAAGATTGTAGGCCGGGAACTGTGTGAACACAGCAGTGCATTTCAGCAGAGTTATGGAATCAATCTCATGGAAGGCACATCCTTTATGCTTGTCTTACGATTCTATTCTACAAAATCTAACCAGCAATTGTTTTGGTGGCCTGTGCAGGTTTTGGGGACTGTGCATGTTTCCTTTGGATGTTGTTTTCTTTGTTTCTAAATACAAAATTCACTGCATTCAGAAGAGAAAGCCCCAGATTCATTAGGACAAAGAACCACAGGGACATATGCGGCTGACAAGAACACTCAACCTTCCTAACGGTAACACCAGAAAGAGAGGAAAAAGACAAAGATGATTTAAATACCTGAAAGGATCCAAACTGTCTATGTAAGCTGTCAAGTGACTAAGTTTTTGGTAAACTCTAAAAGTCCAGATTCCTATTCGGTAATTGTCTGAAAGAAAAGAAAGCCAGAAATTTGCTTGACCTTCATTTTGCCAGGACTTTCTCACAGGATTCTGCCACAACTTGGATCACAAGTGAGGGTGGCAAATTTTGACTAGAAAACTTGGATAACTAGGCAGCATTTTTTCCTCCTCACTGAATTACAGGAAGGGTTTAAAAGGAAAAAAAATATAAAAAATGGTAAAGAAATTCTGTCATACCTCTAAGGCATTCATCATCTTTGGAGAAGAAAAAAAAAAACTCTAGCACTTCCTGTGCGTGGTAAAAAAAAGAAACCTAGAAAAGGAAAAAAGGGATTTGAGCATCCTAAATTGTACTATCAAATTCCATGAACACAAGTTAAACCTGTAGTGCTTCAGAGAAATGGCATCCATTGAAAAGCTTTATTCCCTAGGATCCGAGTAGAGCTTTTTATTTTACAAAACCCTCTTTTAAAGAGAAAACTGACTGTGTCTTGGGCTTTTGGCCAAACTCAGTTTGGAGTTGGTCAAACCAAAATGACCCTGTTAGTTTCTTGTGCTCTACTCTTTCTTTCCATATTCACATTCACATCCAATGGGCTGCTGGGAGTTTTGACTCGGTGCAGCACAAACGGTTTTCCAAGACGACTTTCATTGCTCAGAGGTGTGCAATGTCAGTTTCCCATTCCCTGAGTGCTGCTATTAATATTCCCACAGCATCCAACTACTACAGCCATGTAGACAACAAAGAGAAATGCAACTTGCATTTCTTGGTCCTGTTCCATTTCTGTCATCTCAGGCTCATCGTCACCCTCAGAACTGCTGTCCTGGAAACGTGGATCCTCTTGCCACGTGGCTTTTAACGGCTTTATTGTCCCAAGCGCGTGAGGCTCTGCAATGACAGCACCAATAGAGAAAAAAAGCCAAAACCAGATTATTCCTCTACTCGTCGGGAAAAATTCCGCCTTTCACGTGAAATACTTACAGTGGAGAAGAGAGATTTAGGAAGGACAGAATCTGACCCTGCCAGATTTTCTAAGCTACATCTCTGCTCCAGTATTTTCCACTTTGTTCCAGGGATCCCTTATGTATTCTTAAACATTTCTCATTGCATTCAGAAGACACTGAATACCTTCTCAGTTCAGCACAAGTCTGGGGGGCTCGTTGCTTTGTGCTGTTGTGTTGGGTTTTTTAATATTTTGGATAACTTCACGGGGTTTCTTTTCTCTCCTACATGACTGGGACTCGAGTTAATGTTGTTTCATCTTCATTTCAGACGGCCCCAATTTACCTAAGGTTAGGACACCCCAATGATCATGTGTCATTCCATTTCCTTTTTCTAAAGGTCCAAGAGTAGAATTCAGTAACAAACAGAATGTTCATGGATCTTGGGGCCAGCTCTCGGACTTTGCTCCTCCCTCTACATTAGCGCACATTTCCTTAAAAGCCTTGTGAGGTCCTATGAAACTTGATATGACTGGTGTGTCACCTTTTTCCCTGTTTGAGGAATTCAGGGCATGAGAACAAGCTTTTTCACCACTCAGCCAAAACCCCAATGCCTTCTCAAAGCATGCCTTTCAGAATTCCTGAGATGCAAGCATGAGGCACCTCTCATTAATCTACCACAGCCCCGGCAAGCAGAAATGAAGATCAAAATGCTTCTGCCTAATTACTGACTTCTGTTGCTGAAAATCCCCTGCATCCTGACCTTCTTTACACCATATTGCCCTACAGTGCCTGCCAGAAGCTCTTCCTTAGCAATGGCACTGTTAGAAGGGTTCTGCTGTTACCTTCTTTGATGCCCAACTCCTCTGTGCCTCCAAAGAAGGAAAACTTGAAAGAACTCGTCTCCTGAGTTGCGTCGTCCTCAGGCAAAGGTCCCAAATGGTCGTCTGGGGCAGAGTCCTGTGCATCCTCTTTGTCCCAGGGTTTTTCCTCAGTCTCTTCAGGTTTGTTCTTCGAAGGTCTTTCAAAGAACAAACCAGAATAGACGGAGGAAATACCGTCTATTCTGGTTTGTTCTTTGAAAGGCCTCTTTCAAATCCGCAGCAATGCTGTAGAAGTTGTCTTCAGACACTTGAGGCAGTGTCTCACTCTCTTTCTTCTTTTTTTGGCTTTACTGAAATGAGATTGTTCAAGGATAGCAACACAGCACACGTCCTTTTCAGACACAGCTTCCCTAAGAGCCACCTTGCTCTGAATGTCTCCCTAAGCATATCCAAGCCCATTAAGGAGTGCTTCATTATCAAGGGTAAGCACTGGGGAGACATCTGAGGTTGGAGTGTAAAGGCAGGAACAAGAGTCCTTTTTAATTAGACACATCCTTAAGTGACTTTTCACTGGCTACACGGTTACACAGAAATCAAGGTATTTAGCACAGACTTCTTCCTGCCAGTAGAAACATCAAGAGCTAATCGGGTTTGCTCACAGAGCTGCACAGCTCAGGGTCCCTGCACTGACCGTTCTCACCTTCACTTCCGGCAAGGAACACACGGCCTCGAAAGAAAAGAGGACGGAGCTACGTGCTGCTGTTGGAGGTCCCAGTTGAGGTCCGACGTCGCTGGTGGGAGCGGCTGCTCCTGCGCGATGTCCCCGACCACGTCCCCCTACGCCTGGGCCTCTCAGCACTGGCTGCTGTCCTCCTGCTCCTGTCCTGGCGACTCCTGGACCGCAGAGTTTGAGTCGAGGCCCGGCGCTGCTGGCGGGAGCGGCTGCGTCTGGGGGGCGTCCCCGATGATGTGTCCCTCCGCCTGGGCCTCTCAGCCCTTGGCCTTGTCCTGCTGCTGCTGCCACGGCGACTCCTGGAGCGGACAGGTGGACTCTGGGCCCAGCCTTGCTGGCGGGAGCGCCTGCGTCTGGGGGATGGCCCTGACCATGTCCCCCTACGCCTGGGCCTCTCAGCCCTTTGCCCTGTCCCACTGCTCCTGTCACAGACACTCCTGGAGCGGACAGGTGGACTCTGGGCCCAGCCTTGCTGGCGGGAGCGCCTGCGTCTGGGGGATGGCCCTGACCATGTCTCCCTTCGCCTGGGCCTCTCAGCCCTTTGCCCTGTCCCACTGCTCCTGTCACAGACACTCCTGGAGCGGACAGGTGGACTCTGGGCCCAGCCTTGCTGGCGGGAGCGCCTGCGTCTGGGGGATGGCCCTGACCATGTCCCCCTACGCCTGGGCCTCTCAGACCTTGGCCCTGTCCCACTGCTCCTGTCACAGACACTCCTGGAGCGGACAGGTGGACTCTGGGCCCAGCCTTGCTGGCGGGAGCGCCTGCGTCTGGGGGATGGCCCTGACCATGTCCCCCTACGCCTGGGCCTCTCAGCCCTTGGCCCTGTCCCACTGCTCCTGTCACGGGGACTCCTGGAGCGGACAGGTGGACTCTGGGCACGACTTTGCCGGCGAGAGCAGCTTCGCCTGCGGCTGGGCCCAGCACGTCTGGAACGGACCCTGTCCTCAGGGTCCGGGGACGTGCTGCGTGTTGCCCTTGATCTGCTGATGCTGCTGGTGTCCAGTGAGGAAGATGGCAGCACCTGCTGCCGTTCTGCGTGGTGGGGCCTGCTGTGGCTGCCCGTCTCTGGAGATGGAGACGGGGAAACCAGCACCAATGGCACAGGGCTGTGGGAGCTGGGGCTGATGGCCTCAGATTCTGACCAGCCACGAGCAGATTGTCGTCCTGACTGTCTGGCCAGCCTGGGGCCATTGAGCTCTGTCTCATCCCGGGCGGCTGTAAGGGCAAGCAGGAATGTCAAAGATTGCCCAGGCCCCGGCCAGGCCAGGCCAGAGCAGTGCCCCCAGCCCAGGGACACCGGGGACTTTGACTCGTACATGTTCCGAGCCCAGCACAGCTGTCACACTCCCATCTCTGTGTGCTGTTCCTCAGGCCAGAGCAGCGCCTGTGGGTGCCCTCAGCAGCACAGGAGGAGCACAGGAGCAATTGCCAGGGCCTGGGGAGGCAAACAGGCTCATAGCACTGGAACAAAGTGTACCAGCACGTGGTTGTCTGGCCAAGCGCTTCTGGTTCTTCCCGCTTTGAGTGCTCGCCGAGACACAGGTTCCTTGCAGAGCCCCAGGTGCAGCTTCCCAACTTACCCCTGTTCCTCTGCCTCCTCCCTGCCCCCAGGGTAAAGGCAATCCCTGGCGTTGCACTGGCCATGCCTCACTCCTAGATCTGCGAAGGCATCGTCGTCCTCCCATGTTGGGTCTCTGATGGAGAAAGGAAGAGATGAAGAATTTCTGCTGCCGTACCCTCATGGAGATCCAAGGTGTCCCAGCTCTTTCTCCAGAGCTTTTCCAAGTTGGGGGTGAAGCTGAAGCCCAGACTGACGGGAAAGGGCAGGGCCAGGGCTCCTGGGGCAGGGCCTGGCACAGCACAGCACTTGCACCCTCCTGCCTGTTGGTCCAGGCAGAAGGACACCAACCTGAAGGGGACTCGGATCCCCAAGATGAGCATTTCAAAAGGGAATTCCTCACTGTCTCTGCACAGGGGGCACTGGAAATACAAAGCACCAGCGCACAAGGCCTGTCCCTGCAGGGCAAACAGAGGCAGGGTGAGCGAGGCCCTGCTGCTGCTGCTGAGCACCTGCTGTGCCCCGGGGCTGAGCGAAGGGCTCCTACCTGGATGCAGTCCCTGTGGAACCAGGCCCTTTTGCACGTTGGGCACACCAGGGTTGTGAAGGTCTTTCTGTCCTCCACAGGCTCCAGGCAGATGAGGCAAATGGTGTCTGGCTCAGGAGTCGCCTCCACCTTCTGCTCTGGACGGTGCTCAGGGCAGAAGGACCTGGAGGAAAATGGATGGGGAAAGTGAGAAATGCTGGATCATTCCCCAGGGGTGGCCATAAAGAGAGATGAGGTACCTGAACGGAGTGATGTATACATTGACACAGCCGCCCTCCTTGGCACAGGGCAGGTGGAACCATCTGTCACAGTCCGGCATACAGCACATGATGGTTGCCCCGCTCTGGCCGCAGACGCAGCAGCGCTGGAAAGAGCCAAGCAGCCGCGTCAGCATCAGCAGCAGCAGCAGCCTCGAGGCCTCCCCGGGCAGCCGCAGGGCTCCGGGCAGGGCGCAGGACGTGGCCGCTGCCGGCTCCCAGCCCACAGAGCCGCCTGCTGGAGGAGGGAGGCTGCTGTGCCAGGGCCTCTGTGCCACAGCTGCTGGGAGCCAGACTTTGTCCCGGCTGCTGGGCCGGCCTTTCTTTCCTGCTGTCTGGGCTAAGCTCTGGCAAACCTCGCCAGGCACAAAGCTCCCTGCTCTTGTCAGGCTCTCACCTTCTGTGCTGCCCGACAGGCCGCAATTTGGAGATCCCGTGCGAGAAAGCCTATGAGTCCATCGTAGCAGTTCTCATGCCGAAATAGAAGAGTGGCGAAAAACTGCAGGCAAGGGGAGGAGCTGATGAGGAGAGAGCGGCAGGAGCTGCCCATTGCAATGGTGGAGGGAACACCGGAGCCACTCACCATGCAGAATCTGTGAGCACAGAATGCACCCATCTGCAGTTTGTCACCGCACATGTCCGGGTCAGCCTCGGCACGGCGACACAGCATGCAGGCTGCAGGGGACAGAGCCAATGGCACGGGGCACGAGCAGCACTGCGGGGCTCAGAGCCTTCAGCAGCATCAGCCCCGAGGCTGCTCTGTCCCTGCCTGGCTGATGGGCAGGGCTGGAGGCCTTGCACAGCAGGGGCCATTGTGGGCACGGCTGTCCCAGGAGCTGCCCCCTGGCCCAGCTGGGCCCCACTTGGGCAGGAAGGAGGCTCCCAGCCCCAGCATGGCCGAACAGCTCCTGCCTCCCCCTGCCTCTGCTCTGATACCCACACTGCCTGCTGCCACAAGAGCCCCTGGGCCAGGCTGTCACAGGGCTGCTTTGCCCTCACCTGGCTCCTTGGCACCAGGGCCCTCCTGCTTGCTGTCAGACATGGCGGCTTTCTCTCCTGCGTCGCAGTCCTCGAGGGACGTTGTCGCTGCGAGGTGCAGATACTCTCTGTCTAAGGGAGAAAGAAGGGGGGGGAGTTTGCAGAACAGGCCCAGAACCACGAGGCTCTACTCCCTGCTCAGGCCTGCGTGAGCCCTGCTCCTGTCCGCTTTCTCCTCCCGTCGTCGCGCTGAGGAACACCGCAGTGTCCTGGCTGTTCCTCCGCTGATACTGGGAAGGGAGAGGCAGGTGAGGCTGCAGCACAGGCCCAGAGCCCCGAGGTGTGGGGCCCCTCTGGTCCCTGGGCAGCCACGTCCCCACCCTACCTTCTCCTCCCGGTGTCAGGTCGCACTGACGCTCGACCTGAGCCCAGCGTCCCCTTTTGTGGCCTTGGTGGCACAGGTCACAATGGCCACTCTGACATCAGAGCCGTGTACCCAAAATCGGGGCAGCCATGGCCTCAGGTCCCTGGCAACCACTTGTGGCGGCCCCCTCGGGCACCGAGCTTCTGAGATGGGTCCGAGCGTTTGCTCAGGGTGGAAGCACGGCCGGGAATCCGGCAGCAAGTGCAGGGTCAAATGCCAGGCCCTGGGGCAGCCAGCCAGGGTGGCACTGTGGGCAGGGAGGTGCTGTTCAGGCACTGCCACGCCAGGGCTCTGGCCCCGGCCAAGGGCAATCTCTGCTCCTGCCCCTGGCAGGCGGTGGCCCAGAGAGCCCGTGCGGAGTCAGCTGCACTGCAGGGATTCAAACCCTGCTCTAGATGAACTGATGTTTTCCTCAACACCTGTCTGCAGAAAAATAAGATGAACCTGATTTGATGCTGCTGCTGATCACCATTGGGTACTGGAGATAAACCTGGACACCACCACAGCTGCCTCCAGACCTCAGTTATCTGTCATCCTATGAACTAACAACTTTCACATTTCATATAAATGGAAAAATTAAACTTCTGAGAAAGGTCATCTTTTATACTGACTCTGTGGAAAGACACAAAATGCACTGAGAATTTTGTGTGTACATTTGACAGGAGAGCTTGCAACTGTCCTCAACTCAAGTCAAATACAGGAGGATGCTTTTCCTACATTATATAAACATTGCCAGTTTGGTCCGTGCTTTCCTACTAGAAAATACGTTGGAAAAATTCAGCAAGAGAAGCACAAACAATTCTTGTCAGTTTTTCTCTTTCGTGTCTTTGCAAACATGCTCCTGGAAATTCAGATCCATGACTTCTAGAACAATCAGTGGCATCTCTGGGAAGCAGGGCAGGGGCTGACAGGCAGGGACACCCTGCAGCTGCCTGATGCTGGGGCAGCAGGAGTTTGTCCATTTTCCTGTCTCCATGGCAGAGCCACCTTGGCTGGGAAACGATCCCTTCACTGCTCTAGGAGGGAGGCACAGCCAGTGCAATGCCAGGGAGTGCCTTTACCCTGGAGGCAGGGAGGAGGCAGAGGGGGAAGTTGGGAAGCTGCACCCGGGGCTCTGCAGGGCTCCCGGCCAGGGCTCGAAGCACAAGGAGCCAGAAGAGCTTGGCCGGACAATCCTGAGCTCTGGACACCTTGTCCTCAGCACCGGGAACCCATTTGCTTCTCCAGGCCCTGGGCACTGCTCCCGTGCTGCTCATGCAAGTTACACACAGACACAGAGCTACCTGCTCTGTCTCAACCCTCTTCAGCACTGGACAGCACAACACAGTAACATGTTCTCTTCAGTACATGGTCTAATTATGAATAGTCCTGCAAAGACTCTCATTCAAAGCATACACACACAAAAACCCAAGCCCTGGTACAGACCTTGCATCAAGCCCTGGTACAGACCTTGCATCAACACAAAATGCAAGTTGCTGTTCAGAAACACAGGGCAGCACTTTTGGCCAATGCTTTTTCCTGCAAGATCTTTCAAAGGATTGCAAAAGTGACTTTGTTTGGCAACTTCTTCAAGGAACAAACAGGAGAGGCTTCTGAGTTTTTAAAGATTTATTGATTTGCTTTCACTTTCCTTTTGGCATCCTTACACTTATCCCTGCATTCCAGTAAACTGTGAAAATCCAAAAAAATACCAGGGGAAGTTTCTGAATTCTTTCATATTTCTCTCAAAGACTTTCTTGACGTACATACAAGGGACTGGTCAGATAACATACAGAGAAGCAGTGGTTTCCCTCACTGGACATTACAAGACAATGTTATAGACTCCACGTTACTAAAACACTTGTGTTGCCTGGTCATTACAAAGCCTGAAGCTCTTCTAGAGGCTTTTCCCAGTGCAACTTCATTAGGTTCCTCTCTGCTCAACTCTCGAGCCTGTCCAGGTCTCACTGAAGGGCAGCAGAGCCTTGTGGTGCCTCAGGCCCTGCTCCCAGTTCTGTCCCATCAGCAAATGCTGAGGGAGCGCTCCGTCCCTTCTGCCAGGACCCTGGGGAATAAGGCAAACAGGGCTGGTCCCAGCACAGCCCCTTGAGATCACAGCTACGTGAGTTTGGAGCTCCCCTGTCCACTTCTCAGCCCCACTGTCCCTGAGCTGCCTCAGGGGCCTGTTATGGGAGGCAGGGACAAAGCCTTGCTGAAGTTCCAGCTGACAACAACCACTGCTCTCCCCTCACAAGCCCAACCAGGCACTGCAGCACAGGTGGCTATGGGATGGGTCAAGCATGGTTTCCATTCCTGTTATTCCACAGGCTTAGAGATGGCATCCAAGAGGAGCTGTTCTGTCTCCTTTCTGGGGATGGAGCTGAGGCTGATGGGCCTGCAGTTTCCTGGCTCCTTCTTGGTGCCCTTTTGCAAGACTGCAGTGATGTTGGCTTTCCTCCACTGCTCATGCCTCTCTCCGGGGCTGTCTCCTTCCCTGACCTGCTGGCAGCGTGCCCTGTGCCAGAGGCAGGAGCAGAGATTTCCCTTGGCCCCAAAAGGGAAGGCTGGGCTCAGGCCGAGTGTCAGTGCGACCTGACAACGGGAGGAGAAGGTGGGAAGGAGCAGGGCTGACACAGGGCTGAGCAGCGACTAGAGCCCTCGTGTCTCTGGGCCTACTCTGCAAGCTCCCTGGCCTGTACTTTCTCCACAGAGAGAGGAACAGCACCTCGAAGTGAGCAGGAAACCCGGCCATGGAGCGGGGCTGGGGCTGTCAGCCCTCAGGGACACCGGACATGGAGCAAGACTGGGTCTGTGACACCTCAGGGACACCGGCCATGGAGCGGGGCTGGGGCTGTGACACCTCAGGGAAACCGGCCATGGAGCGGGGCTGGGGCTGTGACACCTCAGGGAAACCGGCCATGGAGTGGGGCTGGGACTGTGACACCTCAGGGAACTCACCATGGCAGCCACCTCCTGAGGTTTTGAAGTACTTGTTTCTTGGTTTAATGCCCTTCCAAGATCAATCTAGCATCTTTGCATATGAGCAGGACATACAAGGCTATTTAAAATTGAGTCTGATCCAATCATCAAAGACAATGGATGTTACCTCTAAACTTACCTTTTCATGATTTTCAAACAAAATGGAACTTTTCTTATGTCTGACTTAAAATATCCAGAATGCAAAATTCATTCTCAAGACAGGAAAAAAGAAAACAATGAAAATAGGATATAGGCAGTCTTCAAAAGGCACAGAGAAGAAAATAAACATTAGAAAACCTTAGAAAAATTAGGTTTTCTTCTTCATCTTCTCAGTATGTGTTGTTTGAACATTGGTTGTCTGACTTGTCCCTCCCAAAACAAGGCATGTTACAGCTTTATTGTCTCAGTGCTGCATTTCCCCAATCGCTGACTTGCCATTTAGGCTCTGCTTTATTGGAAATATACAACAAGGGACTCTCTATGGAAGACAGTTGCACAAGCCTCTGGATTCCTGACCGTTCACCTCTGCCAATGCTCACAGTATTCTCCTAACACACCTGAACTTCCTGTCTTTCAGAGAGAGAAAGATTCAGCTAAAGTCAAGCAAACAGGGCAGGGCAGATGGAAACCTTCCCTTGAGATGCTTTTGGGAAGGCCTGCAAGCACCCTGCCTTCCCTTGGAACAGAGGTGGTCACCATGCATGGTGTTGCCTGACTTGCCCGAGGTGCCCCTCTATTCCAGAAGGACTTTTGCCCGCTTCATCACTTGTCTGTCCCTCCAGTTCCAGGGCCTCAAACCTGCTCTGTAAGGCACTAAACCTTTTAGTCAGCTGTAAGTTTTCAGAATAAGGCGCTGACTGGGGCTCGAACTAGTTTTTTTAGTCAGGTTGACAATATGTTTTGAGAAGAAGAAGGAGCAGAGAAGGTGTGGAAAATGCATATTATATGATTGGCTTTTCGCAAATATTAAAATTAATACTATATGTGTTATGTTGGAAAGTTATGTTGTATTCATCCTTTTTTTGTAGTGCTATCCTAATCTTTTAAAGTAGTGTGGTGAATATAGTTTTAGGCTACAGAAACTCTGTGATGTAAGATAGATACTTTTTCTAAATAGCTCGTGGAGAGATAACAGTAACAAGACACCAAAACTCTGAGAAAAGAAATGTTGCCTCCTTATCGGGAAGAACCAGACTTTGAGGGACCAAGACAATTGATTTGCAAGATGAAGGAGGGGTTGACAAGAACAAGAAAACACTCATTGTTTGAAAATAATTTTGGCATCATGTATGAGATATATGAATATGCAACAGGCTATTACTGTCAAGGGTTAATCCTTTGTTAGCAAAGTGGTGTCTTCTGAGGCAGAGCAGAGCACCCAGACATCTGCTTTTTTAATTGCCCTTTATTGTCCTACCTCTAATTGTCCAAATTAATTTTTCTCTAATTTTTATTCTTATTTTTATAACTAATTTATTACTATTAAACTTTCAAAATTTTAAAGCAAGTGAAATTCTGCATCCTTTGTGTCCACTATCAGTGGGCATCCTTCTTCCCAAGCTTTGTCAACCTCCCTCTGGGTTTGAGATCAGTGAAACGTGCCCAGCCTGGAGTCTTGGAAGACAATTCTAGCAACAAGTACTTTGCTTTTCTAACCCCTGGCCATCACTTCGAGCTTGTAGGCTGCTATGTGTGTCACAGGTTAAACGTCTCTTCCTGTTGATCAGGCTTGGAAGTGTGTAAAGCCCAGGCACGACAGGACATGTTTTCTTCAGGAAATGGGACGTAGGGCCCAGTTTGCAACGGGTCCCGGCCCGCGCCTTCCAGAGCGCCAGAAGGTTGGCGGCGCCGTTGCAGGGCTCAGGGCGCCGCCTTGTGGGCGAGAGCCGCCATGACAGCGCGGGCGCCGCGCGGCGGGGCCGGAGGGCGGGAAGGGGCGGGCGGGTGTGAGGGGCGGGGCGGTTCGTGCCCAGAGCCGAGCCCACGCTGTTCCTGGGCGCATTCCCGGCTCGGTGTTGGGAGCGTGCAGGCGCTGCTCGGGCTCTGGGAGAAGCGTGCGGCCGCTGCGGGGTCCCAGCCCTCAGAGCTGGCTGCCGGCCGACGCTGCAGTGCCAGAGCTGCCGTGCGCCGTGGCAGTGCCAGAGTCCCTGGAAGAGCCGGGCTGGCACTGCCAGCTCCCGAGGGAAGCCCTGCCATGGCAGCGCCGGGGCCGCTCGGCAGAGCCGGGCTGGCAGTGCCGACAGCTGAGGGGAGCCCGGCCATGGCAGCGCCAGGCTGGCAGTGCCGACAGCTGAGGGGAGCCCGGCCATGGCAGCGCCGGGGCCGCTCCTGCCCCGGGGCCGCCCGAAGGAGCGACCTCTGGGACCTGCCGGCAGACTGGCGCTGCTTGGCTCTCTTCAGTAGATCGACGGAGTGGCAGCACAGATAGCAAAATATTAAAACATCTGATTTAAAACACCGGAGGGAAACCATTGAATTGAAAAGAAAATGAAGGTGTACCAAAATACTCAAGGCATGAATGGGAAAACTGAAAAGATACAGATTCTAATTATTTATATAATCTCAACTATATCATCAGAATCATGAGGGTGAAAATACCTTCTAAAAGTTTTGACAATAGAATGGTTCAGCTGTGTAGTTTTGCTAGTACATTAAAGTCTTAAAAAGCAGTCAGGTATTCCTTTGTCCAGTGCTATGAATTTAATAATGGGATTTGTTACAGTTGTCCCTCAAATACCCCTCATAAAGAGAGTTGAGTGCTTAGATTCGATGGAAGCCATCCGGCAGTAAATGCAGTGTTGTGGTTTTTAGTAGTGCTGTAGTAAGTAGTTAGTTAAAGAAGTGATCGTTCTGCCAATGGATGCTGATCCCTGATGCGTTCGTGCTGGTTCAATGGAAAGGCAAATTTTTGGTAATAGGCTATTGGAAAACATGTCTTTTCTGCTGGTAGCAGGTACAAACACATTGCTTTTACTGGTAGAAACTGAAGCAACTTGAGATGCCTGCTCCTTCTTCTCCACCTATGTTTAAAGGAGATCCATGCAGGTTAAAACATGAACCAAACCTCGAGGCTCTGGGCCTGTCCTGCAGGCTCACCTGCCTCACCCAACAATCAGCAGAGGAACAGCCAGAGGACCCTGCAGTGTTCCTCAATGCAACAAGGTGAGGAGAAGGTGGGCAGGAGCAGGGCTCACATAGACAGAGAGTATCAGCACCTCAAAGTGACCACATCATTCAAGGGACAGGGACTGACTGCTGACAGCTGCCCTTTGAGACAGCAAGCAGGAGGGTGCTGGTGCCAGGGAGCCAGGTGAGGGCAAAGCAGCCCTGTGACAGCCTGGCCCAGGGGCTCTTGTGGCAGCAGGCAGCGTGGGGATCAGAGCAGAGGCAGGGGGAGGCAGGAGCTGCTCGGCCATGCCGGGGCTGGGAGCCTCCTTCCTGCCCAAGTGGGGCCCAGCTGGGCCAGGGGGCAGCTCCTGGGACAGCCGTGCCCACAATGGCCCCTGCTCTGCAAGGCCTCCAGCCCTGCCCATCAGCCAGGCAGGGACAGGGCAGCCTCGGGGCTGATGCTGCTGCAGGCTCTGAGCCCCGCAGAGCTGCTCATGCCCCGTGCCATTGGCTCTGTCCCCTGCAGCCTGCATGCTGTGTCGCCGTGCCGAGGCTGACCCGGACATGTGCGGTGACAAACTGCAGAAGGGTGGGCTCTGTGCCCACGTGTTCTGCCTGGTGAGTGGCTCCGGGCGCTCCCTCCACCATTGCAATGGGCAGCTCCTGCTGCCCTCTCCTCATCAGCTCCTCCCCTTGCCTGCAGCTCTTTGCCAGTCTGCTATTTCGGCAAGAGAAACGCCACGTTACACTTGTGGAGTTTCTCCTGTGAGATCTCCTTATTGCAGTGAGGCGGGCAGCACAGAAGGTGGGCAGGGAGCTTTGTGCCTGGGGAGGTTTGCCAGGGCTTAGCCCAGACAGCAGGAAAGAAAGGGTGGCCCAGAAGCCGGGACAAAGTCTGGCTCCCAGCGGCTCTGGCACAGAGGCCCTGGCACAGGAGCCTCCCTCCTCCAGCAGGCAGCTCTGTGGGCTGGGAGCCGGCAGCCGCCCTGGGCCTGTCCTGCAAAATCACCCCCCCAATTCCTTCTCCCCTAGACAGAGAGTATCTGCACCTCGCAGCGACAACGTCTCTCGAGGACAGCGACTCACTGCAGAGTGACGCCATGTCTGACAGCAAGCAGGAGGGCCCTGGTGCCAGGGAGCCAGGTGAGGGCAAAGCAGCCCTGTGACAGCCTGGCCCAGGGGCTCTTGTGGCAGCAGGCAGCGTGGGGATCAGAGCAGAGGCAGGGGGAGGCAGGAGCTGCTCGGCCATGCCGGGGCTGGGAGCCTCCTTCCTGCCCAAGTGGGGCCCAGCTGGGCCAGGGGGCAGCTCATGGGACAGCCGTGCCCACAATGGCCCCTGCTCTGCAAGGCCTCCAGCCCTGCCCATCAGCCAGGCAGGGACAGGGCAGCCTTGGGGCCGAAGCTGCTGCAGGCCCAGAGCCCCACAGAGCTGCTCGTGCCCCGTGCCATTGGCTCTGTCCCCTGCAGCCTGCATGCTGTGTCGCCGTGCCGAGGCTGAGCCCTGTGCCTCCCCAGGCCCTGGCCGCTGCTCCTGTGCTGCTCCTGCACAGCCCAGAGCACCCACGGGCCCTGCTCAGGCCTCACACAGACCAGAACCAGCTGGGCTGTGACAGCTCTGCTGCTCTGGGCCCAGCCCTCGGACAAAGCACCGGCCTGTCCCTGGGCTGGGGGCAGTGCCCAGGCTGGGCTTGGCAGAGCCCGTCCGCTCCTGGAGGGCTGTGGGCACTGCTCTGGCCTGGCCTGGCCCGGCCCTGGGCTCCCTTGGCATTCCTGCTTGCCCTTGCCTCCACCAGGGATGGGCTGCAGCTCAATGGCCCCGGCCTGGCCGCACACTCAGGCCTGGAGCCTTCCCGTGGCTCCCCAGGGCACGAGAGCCTCAGCCCCAGCTCCCAAACACGGCCTAACAGGCTTTGCTGATATTGATCCCTGTCAGAGCTTTGAAAGCATTTTCAAAGTAGCCTTGTCTGGCAACACTTTCAAGGAACAAACGGGACTCGCTTCTAATCGGTAAAAACTTTATTGGTTTGCTTGCACTTCCTATAGGGTATCCTAATGCTTCCTTTGGCGTTCCAGAAAATAATGAAAATCTAACAAATTCTAAAGAGAAGTTCCTGAATCCACTATGAGGAGAAGTCTCTACATTCACTATCCTTACATACAGTTAAGAAGCTGCTCCTGTAACACACAAAGATGGAGTGGTTAACCTGACTGGACCACACAACATGATGTTTTATACACACCGCTACACTACAAAACTTCTCGTCCCTGTTCATTACAAATTTGAAGCTCTTCTCGAGGTCCTGACTTAATTTTGCATGCACATTCATACCTGCAATCCCTCCCCATGCTCAGCTTTCACCTAGACTTACCAGGGAACAGATGTTCCATACTCACCTCAAGCAATAATCTACGTCTGTCTTCCTAACCCTCCTTTTCTTCACTGACTTCTACTAATCTACAAAATAACTGCGGACCCTCTGCACAAAAGAAACATCCAATTAATAGGCTTAAACACTTGTGATTGTGCAGCTGCTTCTAACAATCACGTCCAACACAGCACTAAAATCAGAAATCAATTCTCACACCCTTCCTATTCTCCTGCCCCCACCACACCTTGGCTCCAGCAGAAATGTTCCCTACTGCAGCCTGGTGTGCTAAGAACAATCAAAGGCAGCAGCACTTTCCCTCAACATGCTGCAATCTGAATTGCACTGAAATTGCAGCTGTTGCATTAGAAGCTCAGCACCAGCACCCCCAGAACTGAGGCCTGAGCTCTCCATTTCAACACACCCTGTAAATCAGGCTGCCTGGAAGATTGTAGGCCGGGAACTGTGTGAACACAGCAGTGCATTTCAGCAGAGTTATGGAATCAATCTCATGGAAGGCACATCCTTTATGCTTGTCTTACGATTCTATTCTACAAAATCTAACCAGCAATTGTTTTGGTGGCCTGTGCAGGTTTTGGGGACTGTGCATGTTTCCTTTGGATGTTGTTTTCTTTGTTTCTAAATACAAAATTCACTGCATTCAGAAGAGAAAGCCCCAGATTCATTAGGACAAAGAACCACAGGGACATATGCGGCTGACAAGAACACTCAACCTTCCTAACGGTAACACCAGAAAGAGAGGAAAAAGACAAAGATGATTTAAATACCTGAAAGGATCCAAACTGTCTATGTAAGCTGTCAAGTGACTAAGTTTTTGGTAAACTCTAAAAGTCCAGATTCCTATTCGGTAATTGTCTGAAAGAAAAGAAAGCCAGAAATTTGCTTGACCTTCATTTTGCCAGGACTTTCTCACAGGATTCTGCCACAACTTGGATCACAAGTGAGGGTGGCAAATTTTGACTAGAAAACTTGGATAACTAGGCAGCATTTTTTCCTCCTCACTGAATTACAGGAAGGGTTTAAAAGGAAAAAAAAATATAAAAAATGGTAAAGAAATTCTGTCATACCTCTAAGGCATTCATCATCTTTGGAGAAGAAAAAAAAAACTCTAGCACTTCCTGTGCGTGGTAAAAAAAAGAAACCTAGAAAAGGAAAAAAGGGATTTGAGCATCCTAAATTGTACTATCAAATTCCATGAACACAAGTTAAACCTGTAGTGCTTCAGAGAAATGGCATCCATTGAAAAGCTTTATTCCCTAGGATCCGAGTAGAGCTTTTTATTTTACAAAACCCTCTTTTAAAGAGAAAACTGACTGTGTCTTGGGCTTTTGGCCAAACTCAGTTTGGAGTTGGTCAAACCAAAATGACCCTGTTAGTTTCTTGTGCTCTACTCTTTCTTTCCATATTCACATTCACATCCAATGGGCTGCTGGGAGTTTTGACTCGGTGCAGCACAAACGGTTTTCCAAGACCACTTTCATTGCTCAGAGGTGTGCAATGTCAGTTTCCCATTCCCTGAGTGCTGCTATTAATATTCCCACAGCATCCAACTACTACAGCCATGTAGACAACAAAGAGAAATGCAACTTGCATTTCTTGGTCCTGTTCCATTTCTGTCATCTCAGGCTCATCGTCACCCTCAGAACTGCTGTCCTGGAAACGTGGATCCTCTTGCCACGTGGCTTTTACCGGCTTTATTGTCCCAAGCGCGTGAGGCTCTGCAATGACAGCACCAATAGAGAAAAAAAGCCAAAACCAGATTATTCCTCTACTCGTCGGGAAAAATTCCGCCTTTCACGTGAAATACTTACAGTGGAGAAGAGAGATTTAGGAAGGACAGAATCTGACCCTGCCAGATTTTCTAAGCTACATCTCTGCTCCAGTATTTTCCACTTTGTTCCAGGGATCCCTTATGTATTCTTAAACATTTCTCATTGCATTCAGAAGACACTGAATACCTTCTCAGTTCAGCACAAGTCTGGGGGGCTCGTTGCTTTGTGCTGTTGTGTTGGGTTTTTTAATATTTTGGATAACTTCACGGGGTTTCTTTTCTCTCCTACATGACTGGGACTCGAGTTAATGTTGTTTCATCTTCATTTCAGACGGCCCCAATTTACCTAAGGTTAGGACACCCCAATGATCATGTGTCATTCCATTTCCTTTTTCTAAAGGTCCAAGAGTAGAATTCAGTAACAAACAGAATGTTCATGGATCTTGGGGCCAGCTCTCGGACTTTGCTCCTCCCTCTACATTAGCGCACATTTCCTTAAAAGCCTTGTGAGGTCCTATGAAACTTGATATGACTGGTGTGTCACCTTTTTCCCTGTTTGAGGAATTCAGGGCATGAGAACAAGCTTTTTCACCACTCAGCCAAAACCCCAATGCCTTCTCAAAGCATGCCTTTCAGAATTCCTGAGATGCAAGCATGAGGCACCTCTCATTAATCTACCACAGCCCCGGCAAGCAGAAATGAAGATCAAAATGCTTCTGCCTAATTACTGACTTCTGTTGCTGAAAATCCCCTGCATCCTGACCTTCTTTACACCATATTGCCCTACAGTGCCTGCCAGAAGCTCTTCCTTAGCAATGGCACTGTTAGAAGGGTTCTGCTGTTACCTTCTTTGATGCCCAACTCCTCTGTGCCTCCAAAGAAGGAAAACTTGAAAGAACTCGTCTCCTGAGTTGCGTCGTCCTCAGGCAAAGGTCCCAAATGGTCGTCTGGGGCAGAGTCCTGTGCATCCTCTTTGTCCCAGGGTTTTTCCTCAGTCTCTTCAGGTTTGTTCTTCGAAGGTCTTTCAAAGAACAAACCAGAATAGACGGAGGAAATACCGTCTATTCTGGTTTGTTCTTTGAAAGGCCTCTTTCAAATCCGCAGCAATGCTGTAGAAGTTGTCTTCAGACACTTGAGGCAGTGTCTCACTCTCTTTCTTCTTTTTTTGGCTTTACTGAAATGAGATTGTTCAAGGATAGCAACACAGCACACGTCCTTTTCAGACACAGCTTCCCTAAGAGCCACCTTGCTCTGAATGTCTCCCTAAGCATATCCAAGCCCATTAAGGAGTGCTTCATTATCAAGGGTAAGCACTGGGGAGACATCTGAGGTTGGAGTGTAAAGGCAGGAACAAGAGTCCTTTTTAATTAGCCACATCCTTAAGTGACTTTTCACTGGCTACACGGTTACACAGAAATCAAGGTATTTAGCACAGACTTCTTCCTGCCAGTAGAAACATCAAGAGCTAATCGGGTTTGCTCACAGAGCTGCACAGCTCAGGGTCCCTGCACTGACCGTTCTCACCTTCACTTCCGGCAAGGAACACACGGCCTCGAAAGAAAAGAGGACGGAGCTACGTGCTGCTGTTGGAGGTCCCAGTTGAGGTCCGACGTCGCTGGTGGGAGCGGCTGCTCCTGCGCGATGTCCCCGACCACGTCCCCCTACGCCTGGGCCTCTCAGCACTGGCTGCTGTCCTCCTGCTCCTGTCCTGGCGACTCCTGGACCGCACAGTTTGAGTCGAGGCCCGGCGCTGCTGGCGGGAGCGGCTGCGTCTGGGGGGCGTCCCCGATGATGTGTCCCTCCGCCTGGGCCTCTCAGCCCTTGGCCTTGTCCTGCTGCTGCTGCCACGGCGACTCCTGGAGCGGACAGGTGGACTCTGGGCCCAGCCTTGCTGGCGGGAGCGCCTGCGTCTGGGGGATGGCCCTGACCATGTCCCCCTACGCCTGGGCCTCTCAGCCCTTTGCCCTGTCCCACTGCTCCTGTCACAGACACTCCTGGAGCGGACAGGTGGACTCTGGGCCCAGCCTTGCTGGCGGGAGCGCCTGCGTCTGGGGGATGGCCCTGACCATGTCTCCCTTCGCCTGGGCCTCTCAGCCCTTTGCCCTGTCCCACTGCTCCTGTCACAGACACTCCTGGAGCGGACAGGTGGACTCTGGGCCCAGCCTTGCTGGCGGGAGCGCCTGCGTCTGGGGGATGGCCCTGACCATGTCCCCCTACGCCTGGGCCTCTCAGACCTTGGCCCTGTCCCACTGCTCCTGTCACAGACACTCCTGGAGCGGACAGGTGGACTCTGGGCCCAGCCTTGCTGGCGGGAGCGCCTGCGTCTGGGGGATGGCCCTGACCATGTCCCCCTACGCCTGGGCCTCTCAGCCCTTGGCCCTGTCCCACTGCTCCTGTCACGGGGACTCCTGGAGCGGACAGGTGGACTCTGGGCACGACTTTGCTGGCGAGAGCAGCTTCGCCTGCGGCTGGGCCCAGCACGTCTGGAACGGACCCTGTCCTCAGGGTCCGGGGACGTGCTGCGTGTTGCCCTTGATCTGCTGATGCTGCTGGTGTCCAGTGAGGAAGACGGCAGCACCTGCTGCCGTGCTGCGTGGTGGGGCCTGCTGTGGCTGCCCGTCTCTGGAGATGGAGACGGGGAAACCAGCACCAATGGCACAGGGCTGTGGGAGCTGGGGCTGATGGCCTCAGATTCTGACCAGCCACGAGCAGATTGTCGTCCTGACTGTCTGGCCAGCCTGGGGCCATTGAGCTCTGTCTCATCCCGGGCGGCTGTAAGGGCAAGCAGAAATGTCAAAGATTGCCCAGGCCCCGGCCAGGCCAGGCCAGAGCAGTGCCCCCAGCCCAGGGACACCGGGGACTTTGACTCGTACATGTTCCGAGCCCAGCACAGCTGTCACACTCCCATCTCTGTGTGCTGTTCCTCAGGCCAGAGCAGCGCCTGTGGGTGCCCTCAGCAGCACAGGAGGAGCACAGGAGCAATTGCCAGGGCCTGGGGAGGCAAACAGGCTCATAGCACTGGAACAAAGTGTACCAGCACGTGGTTGTCTGGCCAAGCGCTTCTGGTTCTTCCCGCTTTGAGTGCTCGCCGAGACACAGGTTCCTTGCAGAGCCCCAGGTGCAGCTTCCCAACTTACCCCTGTTCCTCTGCCTCCTCCCTGCCCCCAGGGTAAAGGCAATCCCTGGCGTTGCACTGGCCATGCCTCACTCCTAGATCTGCGAAGGCATCGTCGTCCTCCCATGTTGGGTCTCTGATGGAGAAAGGAAGAGATGAAGAATTTCTGCTGCCGTACCCTCATGGAGATCCAAGGTGTCCCAGCTCTTTCTCCAGAGCTTTTCCAAGTTGGGGGTGAAGCTGAAGCCCAGACTGACGGGAAAGGGCAGGGCCAGGGCTCCTGGGGCAGGGCCTGGCACAGCACAGCACTTGCACCCTCCTGCCTGTTGGTCCAGGCAGAAGGACACCAACCTGAAGGGGACTCGGATCCCCAAGATGAGCATTTCAAAAGGGAATTCCTCACTGTCTCTGCACAGGGGGCACTGGAAATACAAAGCACCAGCGCACAAGGCCTGTCCCTGCAGGGCAAACAGAGGCAGGGTGAGCGAGGCCCTGCTGCTGCTGCTGAGCACCTGCTGTGCCCCGGGGCTGAGCGAAGGGCTCCTACCTGGATGCAGTCCCTGTGGAACCAGGCCCTTTTGCACGTTGGGCACACCAGGGTTGTGAAGGTCTTTCTGTCCTCCACAGGCTCCAGGCAGATGAGGCAAATGGTGTCTGGCTCAGGAGTCGCCTCCACCTTCTGCTCTGGACGGTGCTCAGGGCAGAAGGACCTGGAGGAAAATGGATGGGGAAAGTGAGAAATGCTGGATCATTCCCCAGGGGTGGCCATAAAGAGAGATGAGGTACCTGAACGGAGTGATGTATACATTGACACAGCCGCCCTCCTTGGCACAGGGCAGGTGGAACCATCTGTCACAGTCCGGCATACAGCACATGATGGTTGCCCCGCTCTGGCCGCAGACGCAGCAGCGCTGGAAAGAGCCAAGCAGCCGCGTCAGCATCAGCAGCAGCAGCAGCCTCGAGGCCTCCCCGGGCAGCCGCAGGGCTCCGGGCAGGGCGCAGGACGTGGCCGCTGCCGGCTCCCAGCCCACAGAGCCGCCTGCTGGAGGAGGGAGGCTCCTGTGCCAGGGCCTCTGTGCCACAGCTGCTGGGAGCCAGACTTTGTCCCGGCTGCTGGGCCGGCCTTTCTTTCCTGCTGTCTGGGCTAAGCTCTGGCAAACCTCGCCAGGCACAAAGCTCCCTGCTCTTGTCAGGCTCTCACCTTCTGTGCTGCCCGACAGGCCGCAATTTGGAGATCCCGTGCGAGAAAGCCTATGAGTCCATCGTAGCAGTTCTCATGCCGAAATAGAAGAGTGGCGAAAAACTGCAGGCAAGGGGAGGAGCTGATGAGGAGAGAGCGGCAGGAGCTGCCCATTGCAATGGTGGAGGGAACACCGGAGCCACTCACCATGCAGAATCTGTGAGCACAGAATGCACCCATCTGCAGTTTGTCACCGCACATGTCCGGGTCAGCCTCGGCACGGCGACACAGCATGCAGGCTGCAGGGGACAGAGCCAATGGCACAGGGCACGAGCAGCACTGCGGGGCTCAGAGCCTGCAGCAGCATCAGCCCCGAGGCTGCTCTGTCCCTGCCTGGCTGATGGGCAGGGCTGGAGGCCTTGCAGAGCAGGGGCCATTGTGGGCACGGCTGTCCCAGGAGCTGCCCCCTGGCCCAGCTGGGCCCCACTTGGGCAGGAAGGAGGCTCCCAGCCCCAGCATGGCCGAACAGCTCCTGCCTCCCCCTGCCTCTGCTCTGATACCCACACTGCCTGCTGCCACAAGAGCCCCTGGGCCAGGCTGTCACAGGGCTGCTTTGCCCTCACCTGGCTCCTTGGCACCAGGGCCCTCCTGCTTGCTGTCAGACATGGCGGCTTTCTCTCCTGCGTCGCAGTCCTCGAGGGACGTTGTCGCTGCGAGGTGCAGATACTCTCTGTCTAAGGGAGAAAGAAGGGGGGGGAGTTTGCAGAACAGGCCCAGAACCACGAGGCTCTACTCCCTGCTCAGGCCTGCGTGAGCCCTGCTCCTGTCCGCTTTCTCCTCCCGTCGTCGCGCTGAGGAACACCGCAGTGTCCTGGCTGTTCCTCCGCTGATACTGGGAAGGGAGAGGCAGGTGAGGCTGCAGCACAGGCCCAGAGCCCCGAGGTGTGGGGCCCCTCTGGTCCCTGGGCAGCCACGTCCCCACCCTACCTTCTCCTCCCGGTGTCAGGTCGCACTGACGCTCGACCTGAGCCCAGCGTCCCCTTTTGTGGCCTTGGTGGCACAGGTCACAATGGCCACTCTGACATCAGAGCCTTGTACCCAAAATCGGGGCAGCCATGGCCTCAGGTCCCTGGCAACCACTTGTGGCGGCCCCCTCGGGCACCGAGCTTCTGAGATGGGTCCGAGCGTTTGCTCAGGGTGGAAGCACGGCCGGGAATCCGGCAGCAAGTGCAGAGTCAAATGCCAGGCCCTGGGGCAGCCAGCCAGGGTGGCACTGTGGGCAGGGAGGTGCTGTTCAGGCACTGCCACGCCAGGGCTCTGGCCCCGGCCAAGGGCAATCTCTGCTCCTGCCCCTGGCAGGCGGTGGCCCAGAGAGCCCGTGCGGAGTCAGCTGCACTGCAGGGATTCAAACCCTGCTCTAGATGAACTGATGTTTTCCTCAACACCTGTCTGCAGAAAAATAAGATGAACCTGATTTGATGCTGCTGCTGATCACCATTGGGTACTGGAGATAAACCTGGACACCACCACAGCTGCCTCCAGACCTCAGTTATCTGTCATCCTATGAACTAACAACTTTCACATTTCATATAAATGGAAAAATTAAACTTCTGAGAAAGGTCATCTTTTATACTGACTCAGTGGAAAGACACAAAATGCACTGAGAATTTTGTGTGTACATTTGACAGGAGAGCTTGCAACTGTCCTCAACTCAAGTCAAATACAGGATGATGCTTTTCCTACATTATATAAACATTGCCAGTTTGGTCCGTGCTTTCCTACTAGAAAATACGTTGGAAAAATTCAGCAAGAGAAGCACAAACAATTCTTGTCAGTTTTTCTCTTTCGTGTCTTTGCAAACATGCTCCTGGAAATTCAGATCCATGACTTCTAGAACAATCAGTGGCATCTCTGGGAAGCAGGGCAGGGGCTGACAGGCAGGGACACCCTGCAGCTGCCTGATGCTGGGGCAGCAGGAGTTTCTCCATTTTCCTCTCTCCATGGCAGAGCCACCTTGGCTGGGAAACGATCCCTTCACTGCTCTAGGAGGGAGGCACAGCCAGTGCAATGCCAGGGAGTGCCTTTGCCCTGGAGGCAGGGAGGAGGCAGAGGGGGAAGTTGGGAAGCTGCACCCGGGGCTCTGCAGGGCTCCCGGCCAGGGCTCGAAGCACAGGGAGCCAGAAGAGCATGGCCGGACAATCCTGAGCTCTGGACACCTTGTCCTCAGCACCGAGAACCCGTTTGCTTCTCCAGGCCCTGGGCACTGCTCCCGTGCTGCTCATGCAAGTTACACACAGACACAGAGCTACCTGCTCTGTCTCAACCCTCTTCAGCACTGGACAGCACAACACAGTAACATGTTCTCTTCAGTACATGGTCTAATTATGAATAGTCCTGCAAAGACTCTCATTCAAAGCATACACACACAAAAACCCAAGCCCTGGTACAGACCTTGCATCAAGCCCTGGTACAGACCTTGCATCAACACAAAATGCAAGTTGCTGTTCAGAAACACAGGGCAGCACTTTTGGCCAATGCTTTTTCCTGCAAGATCTTTCAAAGGATTGCAAAAGTGACTTTGTTTGGCAACTTCTTCAAGGAACAAACAGGAGAGGCTTCTGAGTTTTTAAAGATTTATTGATTTGCTTTCACTTTCCTTTTGGCATCCTTACACTTATCCCTGCATTCCAGTAAACTGTGAAAATCCAAAAAAATACCAGGGGAAGTTTCTGAATTCTTTCATATTTCTCTCAAAGACTTTCTTGACGTACATACAAGGGACTGGTCAGATAACATACAGAGAAGCAGTGGTTTCCCTCACTGGACATTACAAGACAATGTTATAGACTCCACGTTACTAAAACACTTGTGTTGCCTGGTCATTACAAAGCCTGAAGCTCTTCTAGAGGCTTTTCCCAGTGCAACTTCATTAGGTTCCTCTCTGCTCAACTCTCGAGCCTGTCCAGGTCTCACTGAAGGGCAGCAGAGCCTTGTGGTGCCTCAGGCCCTGCTCCCAGTTCTGTCCCATCAGCAAATGCTGAGGGAGCGCTCCGTCCCTTCTGCCAGGACCCTGGGGAATAAGGCAAACAGGGCTGGTCCCAGCACAGCCCCTTGAGATCACAGCTACGTGAGTTTGGAGCTCCCCTGTCCACTTCTCAGCCCCACTGTCCCTGAGCTGCCTCAGGGGCCTGTTATGGGAGGCAGGGACAAAGCCTTGCTGGAGTTCCAGCTGACAACAACCACTGCTCTCCCCTCACAAGCCCAACCAGGCACTGCAGCACAGGTGGCTATGGGATGGGTCAAGCATGGTTTCCATTCCTGTTATTCCACAGGCTTAGAGATGGCATCCAAGAGGAGCTGTTCTGTCTCCTTTCTGGGGATGGAGCTGAGGCTGATGGGCCTGCAGTTTCCTGGCTCCTTCTTGGTGCCCTTTTGCAAGACTGCAGTGATGTTGGCTTTCCTCCACTGCTCATGCCTCTCTCCGGGGCTGTCTCCTTCCCTGACCTGCTGGCAGCGTGCCCTGTGCCAGAGGCAGGAGCAGAGATTTCCCTTGGCCCCAAAAGGGAAGGCTGGGCTCAGGCCGAGTGTCAGTGTGACCTGACAACGGGAGGAGAAGGCGGGAAGGAGCAGGGCTGACACAGGGCTGAGCAGGGAGTAGAGCCCTCGTGTCTCTGGGCCTACTCTGCAAGCTCCCTGGCCTGTACTTTCTCCACAGAGAGAGGAACAGCACCTCGAAGTGAGCAGGAAACCCGGCCATGGAGCGGGGCTGGGGCTGTCAGCCCTCAGGGACACCGGACATGGAGCAAGACTGGGTCTGTGACACCTCAGGGACACCGGCCATGGAGCGGGGCTGGGGCTGTGACACCTCAGGGAAACCGGCCATGGAGCGGGGCTGGGGCTGTGACACCTCAGGGAAACCGGCCATGGAGCGGGGCTGGGGCTGTGACACCTCAGGGAAACCGGCCATGGAGTGGGGCTGGGACTGTGACACCTCAGGGACACCGGCCATGGAGCGGGGCTGGGGCTGTGACACCTCAGGGAAACCGGCCATGGAGTGGGGCTGGGACTGTGACACCTCAGGGAACTCACCATGGCAGCCACCTCCTGAGGTTTTGAAGTACTTGTTTCTTGGTTTAATGCCCTTCCAAGATCAATCTAGCATCTTTGCATATGAGCAGGACATACAAGGCTATTTAAAATTGAGTCTGATCCAATCATCAAAGACAATGGATGTTACTTCTAAACTTACCTTTTCATGATTTTCAAACAAAATGGAACTTTTCTTATGTCTGACTTAAAATATCCAGAATGCAAAATTCATTCTCAAGACAGGAAAAAAGAAAACAATGAAAATAGGATATAGGCAGTCTTCAAAAGGCACAGAGAAGAAAATAAACATTAGAAAACCTTAGAAAAATTAGGTTTTCTTCTTCATCTTCTCAGTATGTGTTGTTTGAACATTGGTTGTCTGACTTGTCCCTCCCAAAACAAGGCATGTTACAGCTTTATTGTCTCAGTGCTGCATTTCCCCAATCGCTGACTTGCCATTTAGGCTCTGCTTTATTGGAAATATACAACAAGGGACTCTCTATGGAAGACAGTTGCACAAGCCTCTGGATTCCTGACCGTTCACCTCTGCCAATGCTCACAGTATTCTCCTAACACACCTGAACTTCCTGTCTTTCAGAGAGAGAAAGATTCAGCTAAAGTCAAGCAAACAGGGCAGGGCAGATGGAAACCTTCCCTTGAGATGCTTTTGGGAAGGCCTGCAAGCACCCTGCCTTCCCTTGGAACAGAGGTGGTCACCATGCATGGTGTTGCCTGACTTGCCCGAGGTGCCCCTCTGTTCCAGAAGGACTTTTGCCCACTTCATCACTTGTCTGTCCCTCCAGTTCCAGGGCCTCAAACCTGCTCTGTAAGGCACTAAACCTTTCAGTCAGCTGTAAGTTTTCAGAATAAGGCGCTGACTGGGGCTCGAACTAGTTTTTTTAGTCAGGTTGACAATATGTTTTGAGAAGAAGAAGGAGCAGAGAAGGTGTGGAAAATGCATATTATATGATTGGCTTTTCGCAAATATTAAAATTAATACTATATGTGTTATGTTGGAAAGTTATGTTGTATTCATCCTTTTTTTGTAGTGCTATCCTAATCTTTTAAAGTAGTGTGGTGAATATAGTTTTAGGCTACAGAAACTCTGTGATGTAAGATACTTTTTCTAAATAGCTCGTGGAGAGATAACAGTAACAAGACACCAAAACTCTGAGAAAAGAAATATTGCCTCCTTATTGGGAAGAACCAGACTTTGAGGGACCAAGACAATTGATTTACAAGATGAAGGAGGGGTTGACAAGAACAAGAAAACACCCATTGTTTGAAATTAATTTTGGCATCATGTATGAGATATATGAATATGCAACAGGCTATTACTTTTAAGGGTTAATCCTTTGTTAGCAAAGTGTCTTCTGAGGCAGAGCAGAGCACCCAGACATCTGCAATTCTTTGCTTTTTTAATTGGCCTTTATTGTCCTACCTCTAATTGTCCAAATTAATTTTTCTCTAATTTTTATTCTTATTTTTATAACTAATTTATTACTATTAAACTTTTAAAATTTTAAAGCAAGTGAAATTCTGCATCCTTTGTGTCCACTATTAGTGGGCATCCTTCTTCCCAAGCTTTGTCAACCTCCCTCTGGGTTTGAGATCAGTGAAACGTGCCCAGCCTGGAGTCTTGGAAGACAATTCTAGCAACAAGTACTTTGCTTTTCTAACCCCTGGCCATCACTTCGAGCTTGTAGGCTGCTATGTGTGTCACAGGTTAAACGTCTCTTCCTGTTGATCAGGCTTGGAAGTGTGTAAAGCCCAGGCACGACAGGACATGTTTTCTTCAGGAAATGGGACGTAGGGCCCAGTTTGCAACGGGTCCCGGCCCGCGCCTTCCAGAGCGCCAGAAGGTTGGCGGCGCCGTTGCAGGGCTCAGGGCGCCGCCTTGTGGGCGAGAGCCGCCATGACAGCGCGGGCGCCGCGCGGCGGGGCCGGAGGGCGGGAAGGGGCGGGCGGGTGTGAGGGGCGGGGCGGTTCGTGCCCAGAGCCGAGCCCACGCTGTTCCTGGGCGCATTCCCGGCTCGGTGTTGGGAGCGTGCAGGCGCTGCTCGGGCTCTGGGAGAAGCGTGCGGCCGCTGCGGGGTCCCAGCCCTCAGAGCTGGCTGCCGGCCGAGGCTGCAGTGCCAGAGCTGCCGTGCGCCGTGGCAGTGCCAGAGTCCCTGGAAGAGCCGGGCTGGCACTGCCAGCTCCCGAGGGAAGCCCTGCCATGGCAGCGCCGGGGCCGCTCGGCAGAGCCGGGCTGGCAGTGCCGACAGCTGAGGGGAGCCCGGCCATGGCAGCGCCGCGCTGGCAGTGCCGACAGCTGAGGGGAGCCCGGCCATGGCAGCGCCGCGCTGGCAGTGCCGACAGCTGAGGGGAGCCCGGCCATGGCAGCGCCGGGCTGGCAGTGCCGACAGCTGAGGGGAGCCCGGCCATGGCAGCGCCGGGCTGGCAGTGCCGACAGCTGAGGGGAGCCCGGCCATGGCAGCGCCGGGCTGGCAGTGCCGACAGCTGAGGGGAGCCCGGCCATGGCAGCGCCGGGGCCGCTCCTGCCCCGGGGCCGCCCGAAGGAGCGACCTCTGGGACCTGCCGGCAGACTGGCACTGCTTGGCCCTCTTCAGTAGATCGACGGAGTGGCAGCACAGATAGCAAAATATTAAAACATCTGATTTAAAACACCGGAGGGAAACCATTGAATTGAAAAGAAAATGAAGGTGTACCAAAATACTCAGGGCATGAATGGGAAAACTGAAAAGATACAGATTCTAATTATTTATATAATCTCAACTATATCATCAGAATCATGAGGGTGAAAATACCTTCTAAAAGTTTTGACAATAGAATGGTTCAGCTGTGTAGTTTTGCTAGTACATTAAAGTCTTAAAAAGCAGTCAGGTATTCCTTTGTCCAGTGCTATGAATTTAATAATGGGATTTGTTACAGTTGTCCCTCAAATACCCCTCATAAAGAGAGTTGAGTGCTTAGATTCGATGGAAGCCATCCGGCAGTAAATGCAGTGTTGTGGTTTTTAGTAGTGCTGTAGTAAGTAGTTAGTTAAAGAAGTGATCGTTCTGCCAATGGATGCTGATCCCTGATGCGTTCGTGCTGGTTCAATGGAAAGGCAAATTTTTAGTAATAGGCTATTGGAAAACATGTCTTTTCTGCTGGTAGCAGGTACAAACACATTGCTTTTACTGGTAGAAACTGAAGCAACTTGAGATGCCTGCTCCTTCTTCTCCACCTATGTTTAAAGGAGATCCATGCAGGTTAAAACATGAACCAAACCTCGAGGCTCTGGGCCTGTCCTGCAGGCTCACCTGCCTCACCCAACAATCAGCAGAGGAACAGCCAGAAGACCCTGCAGTGTTCCTCAATGCAACAAGGGCAGGAGAAGGTGGGCAGGAGCAGCGTTCACATAGACAGAGAGGATCAGCACCTCAAAGTGACCACATCATTCAAGGGACAGGGACTGACTGCTGACAGCTGCCCTTTGAGACAGCAAGCAGGAGGGCCCTGGTGCCAGGGAGCCAGGTGAGGGCAAAGCAGCCCTGTGACAGCCTGGCCCAGGGGCTCTTGTGGCAGCAGGCAGCGTGGGGATCAGAGCAGAGGCAGGGGGAGGCAGGAGCTGCTCGGCCATGCTGGGGCTGGGAGCCTCCTTCCTGCCCAAGTGGGGCCCAGCTGGGCCAGGGGGCAGCTCCTGGGACAGCTGTGCCCACAATGGCCCCTGCTCTGCAAGGCCTCCAGCCCTGCCATCAGCCAGGCAGGGACAGAGCAGCCTTGGGGCCGAAGCTGCTGCAGGCTCTGAGCCCCACAGAGCTGCTCGTGCCCCGTGCCATTGGCTCTGTCCCCTGCAGCCTGCATGCTGTGTCGCCGTGCCGAGGCTCAGCCCTGTGCCTCCCCAGGCCCTGGGCGCTGCTCCTGTGCTGCTCCTGCACAGCCCAGAGCACCCACGGGCCCTGCTCAGGCCTCACGCAGACCAGAACCAGCTGGGGTGTGACAGCTCTGCTGCTCTGGGCCCAGCCCTCGGACAAAGCACCCGCCTGTCCCTGGGCTGGGGGCAGTGCCCAGGCTGGGCTTGGCAGAGCCCGTCCGCTCCTGGAGGGCTGTGGGCACTGCTCTGGCCTGGCCTGGCCTGGCCCTGGGCTCCCTTGGCATTCCTGCTTGCCCTTGCCTCCACCAGGGATGGGCTGCAGCTCAATGGCCCCGGCCTGGCCGCACACTCGGGCCTGGAGCCTTCCCGTGGCTCCCCAGGGCACGAGAGCCTCAGCCCCAGCTCCCAAACACGGCCTAACAGGCTTTGCTGATATTGATCCCTGTCAGAGCTTTGAAAGCATTTTCAAAGTAACCTTGTCTGGCAACACTTTCAAGGAACAAACGGGACTCGCTTCTAATCGGTAAAAACTTTATTGGTTTGCTTGCACTTCCTATAGGGTATCCTAATGCTTCCTTTGGCGTTCCAGAAAATAATGAAAATCTAACAAATTCTAAAGAGAAGTTCCTGAATCCACTATGAGGAGAAGTCTCTACATTCACTATCCTTACATACAGTTAAGAAGCTGCTCCTGTAACACACAAAGATGGAGTGGTTAACCTGACTGGACCATACAACATGATGTTTTATACACACCGCTACACTACAAAACTTCTCGTCCCTGTTCATTACAAATTTGAAGCTCTTCTTGAGGTCCTGACTTAATTTTGCATGCACATTCATACCTGCAATCCCTCCCCATGCTCAGCTTTCACCTAGACTTACCAGGGAACAGATGTTCCATACTCACCTCAAGCAATAATCTACGTCTGTCTTCCTAACCCTCTTTTTCTTCACTGACTTCTACTAATCTACAAAATAACTGCGGACCCTCTGCACAAAAGAAACATCCAATTAATAGCCTTAAACACTTGTGATTGTGCAGCTGCTTCTAACAATCACGTCCAACACAGCACTAAAATCAGAAATCAATTCTCACACCCTTCCCATTCTCCTGCCCCCACCACACCTTGGCTCCAGCAGAAATGTTCCCTACTGCAGCCTGGTGTGCTAAGAACAATCAAAGGCAGCAGCACTTTCCCTCAACATGCTGCAATCTGAATTGCACTGAAATTGCAGCTGTTGCATTAGAAGCTCAGCACCAGCACCCCCAGAACTGAGGCCTGAGCTCTCCATTTCAACACACCCTGTAAATCAGGCTGCCTGGAAGATTGTAGGCCGGGAACTGTGTGAACACAGCAGTGCATTTCAGCAGAGTTATGGAATCAATCTCATGGAAGGCACATCCTTTATGCTTGTCTTACGATTCTATTCTACAAAATCTAACCAGCAATTGTTTTGGTGGCCTGTGCAGGTTTTGGGGACTGTGCATGTTTCCTTTGGATGTTGTTTTCTTTGTTTCTAAATACAAAATTCACTGCATTCAGAAGAGAAAGCCCCAGATTCATTAGGACAAAGAACCACAGGGACATATGCGGCTGACAAGAACACTCAACCTTCCTAACGGTAACACCAGAAAGAGAGGAAAAAGACAAAGATGATTTAAATACCTGAAAGGATCCAAACTGTCTATGTAAGCTGTCAAGTGACTAAGTTTTTGGTAAACTCTAAAAGTCCAGATCCCTATTCGGTAATTGTCTGAAAGAAAAGAAAGCCAGAAATTTGCTTGACCTTCATTTTGCCAGGACTTTCTCACAGGATTCTGCCACAACTTGGATCACAAGTGAGGGTGGCAAATTTTGACTAGAAAACTTGGATAACTAGGCAGCATTTTTTCCTCCTCACTGAATTACAGGAAGGGTTTAAAAGGAAAAAAAATATAAAAAATGGTAAAGAAATTCTGTCATACCTCTAAGGCGTTCATCATCTTTGGAGAAGAAAAAAAAAACTCTAGCACTTCCTGTGCGTGGTGAAAAAAAGAAACCTAGAAAAGGAAAAAAGGGATTTGAGCATCCTAAATTGTACTATCAAATTCCATGAACACAAGTTAAACCTGTAGTGCTTCAGAGAAATGGCATCCATTGAAAAGCTTTATTCCCTAGGAACCGAGTAGAGCTTTTTATTTTACAAAACCCTCTTTTAAAGAGAAAACTGACTGTGTCTTGGGCTTTTGGCCAAACTCAGTTTGGAGTTGGTCAAACCAAAATGACCCTGTTAGTTTCTTGTGCTCTACTCTTTCTTTCCATATTCACATTCACATCCAATGGGCTGCTGGGAGTTTTGACTCGGTGCAGCACGAATGGTTTTCCAAGACGACTTTCATTGCTCAGAGGTGTGCAATGTCAGTTTCCCATTCCCTGAGTGCTGCTATTAATATTCCCACAGCATCCAACTACTACAGCCATGTAGACAACAAAGAGAAATGCAACTTGCATTTCTTGGTCCTGTTCCATTTCTGTCATCTCAGGCTCATCGTCACCCTCAGAACTGCTGTCCTGGAAACGTGGATCCTCTTGCCACGTGGCTTTTACCGGCTTTATTGTCCCAAGCGCGTGAGGCTCTGCAATGACAGCACCAATAGAGAAAAAAGCCAAAACCAGATTATTCCTCTACCCATCGGGAAAAATTCCTCCTTTCACGTGAAATACTTACAGTGGAGAAGAGAGATTTAGGAAGGACAGAATCTGACCCTGCCAGATTTTCTAAGCTACATCTCTGCTCCAGTATTTTCCACTTTGTTCCAGGGATCCCTTATGTATTCTTAAACATTTCTCATTGCATTCAGAAGACACTGAATACCTTCTCAGTTCAGCACAAGTCTGGGGGGCTCGTTGCTTTGTGCTGTTGTGTTGGGTTTTTTAATAGTTTGGATAACTTCACGGGGTTTCTTTTCTCTCCTACATGACTGGGACTCGAGTTAATGTTGTTTCATCTTCATTTCAGACGGCCCCAATTTACCTAAGGTTAGGACACCCCAATGATCATGTATCATTCCATTTCCTTTTTCTAAAGGTCCAAGAGTAGAATTCAGTAACAAACAGAATGTTCATGGATCTTGGGGCCAGCTCTCGGACTTTGCTCCTCCCTCTACATTAGCGCACATTTCCTTAAAAGCCTTGTGAGGTCCTATGAAACTTGATATGACTGGTGTGTCACCTTTTTCCCTGTTTGAGGAATTCAGGGCATGAGAACAAGCTTTTTCACCACTCAGCCAAAACCCCAATGCCTTCTCAAAGCATGCCTTTCAGAATTCCTGAGATGCAAGCATGAGGCACCTCTCATTAATCTACCACAGCCCCGGCAAGCAGAAATGAAGATCAAAATGCTTCTGCCTAATTACTGACTTCTGTTGCTGAAAATCCCCTGCATCCTGACCTTCTTTACACCATATTGCCCTACAGTGCCTGCCAGAAGCTCTTCCTTAGCAATGGCACTGTTAGAAGGGTTCTGCTGTTACCTTCTTTGATGCCCAACTCCTCTGTGCCTCCAAAGAAGGAAAACTTGAAAGAACTCGTCTCCTGAGTTGCGTCGTCCTCAGGCAAAGGTCCCAAATGGTCGTCTGGGGCAGAGTCCTGTGCATCCTCTTTGTCCCAGGGTTTTTCCTCAGTCTCTTCTGGTTTGTTCTTCGAAGGTCTTTCAAAGAACAAACCAGAATAGACGGAGGAAATACCGTCTATTCTGGTTTGTTCTTTGAAAGGCCTCTTTCAAATCCGCAGCAATGCTGTAGAAGTTGTCTTCAGACACTTGAGGCAGTGTCTCACTCTCTTTCTTCTTTTTTTGGCTTTACTGAAATGAGATTGTTCAAGGATAGCAACACAGTACACGTCCTTTTCAGACACAGCTTCCCTAAGAGCCACCTTGCTCTGAATGTCTCCCTAAGCATATCCAAGCCCATTAAGGAGTGCTTCATTATCAAGGGTAAGCACTGGGGAGACATCTGAGGTTGGAGTGTAAAGGCAGGAACAAGAGTCCTTTTTAATTAGCCACATCCTTAAGTGACTTTTCACTGGCTACACGGTTACACAGAAATCAAGGTATTTAGCACAGACTTCTTCCTGCCAGTAGAAACATCAAGAGCTAATCGGGTTTGCTCACAGAGCTGCACAGCTCAGGGTCCCTGCACTGACCGTTCTCACCTTCACTTCCGGCAAGGAACACACGGCCTCGAAAGAAAAGAGGACGGAGCTACGTGCTGCTGTTGGAGGTCCCAGTTGAGGTCCGACGTCGCTGGTGGGAGCGGCTGCTCCTGCGCGATGTCCCCGACCACGTCCCCCTACGCCTGGGCCTCTCAGCACTGGCTGCTGTCCTCCTGCTCCTGTCCTGGCGACTCCTGGACCGCACAGTTTGAGTCGAGGCCCGGCGCTGCTGGCGGGAGCGGCTGCGTCTGGGGGGCGTCCCCGATGATGTGTCCCTCCGCCTGGGCCTCTCAGCCCTTGGCCTTGTCCTGCTGCTGCTGCCACGGCGACTCCTGGAGCGGACAGGTGGACTCTGGGCCCAGCCTTGCTGGCGGGAGCGCCTGCGTCTGGGGGATGGCCCTGACCATGTCCCCCTACGCCTGGGCCTCTCAGCCCTTTGCCCTGTCCCACTGCTCCTGTCACAGACACTCCTGGAGCGGACAGGTGGACTCTGGGCCCAGCCTTGCTGGCGGGAGCGCCTGCGTCTGGGGGATGGCCCTGACCATGTCTCCCTTCGCCTGGGCCTCTCAGCCCTTTGCCCTGTCCCACTGCTCCTGTCACAGACACTCCTGGAGCGGACAGGTGGACTCTGGGCCCAGCCTTGCTGGCGGGAGCACCTGTGTCTGGGGGATGTCGGTGATGGTGTCTCCCTCCGCCTGGGCCTCTCAGCCCTTGGCCCTGTCCCACTGCTCCTGCCACGGCGACTCCTGGACCGGACAGGTGGACTCTGGGCACGACTTTGCCGGCGAGAGCAGCTTCGCCTGCGGCTGGGCCCAGCACGTCTGGAATGGACCCTGTCCTCAGGGTCCGGGGACGTGCTGCGTGTTGCCCTTGATCTGCTGATGCTGCTGGTGTCCAGTGAGGAAGATGGCAGCGCCTGCTGCCATGCTGCGTGGTGGGGCCTGCTGTGGCTGCCCGTCTCTGGAGATGGAGACGGGGAAACCAGCACCAATGGCACAGGGCTGTGGGAGCTGGGGCTGATGGCCTCAGATTCTGACCAGCCACGAGCAGATTGTCGTCCTGACTGTCTGGCCGGCCTGGGGCCATTGAGCTCTGTCTCATCCCGGGCGGCTGTAAGGGCAAGCAGAAATGTCAAAGATTGCCCAGGCCCCGGCCAGGCCAGGCCAGAGCAGTGCCCCCAGCCCAGGGACACCGGGAACTTTGACTCATACATGTTCCGAGTCCAGCACAGCTGTCACACTCCCATCTCTGTGTGCTGTTCCTCAGGCCAGAGCAGCGCCTGTGGGTGCCCTCAGCAGCACAGGAGGAGCACAGGAGCAATTGCCAGGGCCTGGGGAGGCAAACAGGCTCATAGCACTGGAACAAAGTGTACCAGCACGTGGTTGTCTGGCCAAGCGCTTCTGGTTCTTGCCGCTTTGAGCCCTTGCCGAGACCCAGGTTCCCTGCAGAGCCCCAGGTGCAGCTTCCCAACTTACCCCTGTTCCTCTGCCTCCTCCCTGCCCCCAGGGTAAAGGCAATCCCTGGCGTTGCACTGGCCGTGCCTCACTCCTAGATCTGCGAAGGCATCGTTGTCCTCCCATGTTGGGTCTCTGATGGAGAAAGGAAGAGATGATGAATTTCTGCTGCTCTCCCTCACGGAGGTCCAGGATGCCCCAGCTCTTTCTCCAGAGCTTTTCCAAGTTGGGGGTGAAGCTGAAGCCCAGACTGACGGGACAGGGCAGGGCCAGGGCTCCTGGGGCAGGGCCTGGCACAGCACAGCACTTGCACCCTCCTGCCTGTTGGTCCAGGCAGAAGGACACCAACCTGAAGGGGACTCGGATCCCCATGATGAACATTTCAATAGGGAATTCCCTGCTGTCTCTGCACAGCGGGCACTGGAAATACAAAGCACCAGCGCACAAGGCCTGTCCCTGCAGGGCAAACAGAGGCAGGGTGAGCGAGGCCCTGCTGCTGCTGCTGAGCACCTGCTGTGCCCCGGGGCTGAGGGGAGGGCTCCTACCTGGATGCAGTCCCTGTGGAACCAGGCCCTTTTGCACGTTGGGCACACCAGGGTTGTGAAGGTCTTTCTGTCCTCCACAGGCTCCAGGCAGATGAGGCAAACGGTGTCCGGCTCAGGAGTCGCCTCCACCTCCTGCTCTGGACGGTGCTCAGGGCAGAAGGACCTGGAGGAAAATGGATGGGGAAAGTGAGAAATGCTGGATCATTCCCCAGGGGTGGCCATAAAGAGAGATGAGGTACCTGAACGGAATAAAGTATACATTGACACAGCCGCCCTCCTTGGCACAGGGCAGGTGGAACCATCTGTCACAGTCCTCCGTGCAGCACATGATGGTTGCCCCGCTCTGGCCGCAGACGCAGCAGCGCTGGAAAGAGCCAAGCAGCCGCGTCAGCAGCAGCAGCAGCAGCCTCGAGGCCTCCCTGGGCAGCCGCAGGGCTCCGGGCAGGGCGCAGGACGTGGCCGCTGCCGGCTCCCAGCCCACAGAGCCGCCTGCTGGAGGAGGGAGGCTCCTGTGCCAGGGCCTCTGTGCCACAGCTGCTGGGAGCCAGACTTTGTCCCGGCTGCTGGGCCGGCCTTTCTTTCCTGCTGTCTGGGCTAAGCTCTGGCAAACCTCGCCAGGCACAAAGCTCCCTGCTCTTGTCAGGCTCTCACCTTCTGTGCTGCCCGCCGCACTGCAATTAGCAGATCTCGTGGGAGAAAGTCCATCACTCCAACGTGGCGTTTCTCTTGCCGAAATAGCAGACTGGCAAAGAGCTGCAGGCAAGGGGAGGAGGTGATGAGGAGAGGGCGGCAGGAGCTGCCCATTGCAAAGGTGGAGGGAGCGCCCGGAGCCACTCACCAGGCAGAACACGTGGGCACAGAGCCCACCCTTCTGCAGTTTGTCACCGCACATGTCCGGGTCAGCCTCGGCACGGCGACACAGCATGCAGGCTGCAGGGGACAGAGCCAATGGCACGGGGCACGAGCAGCTCTGCGGGGCTCAGAGCCTGCAGCAGCTTGGGCCCCGAGGCTGCTCTGTCCCTGCCTGGCTGATGGGCAGGGCTGGAGGCCTTGCAGAGCAGGGGCCATTGTGGGCACGGCTGTCCCAGGAGCTGCCCCCTGGCCCAGCTGGGCCCCACTTGGGCAGGAAGGAGGCTCCCAGCCCCAGCATGGCCGAGCAGCTCCTGCCTCCCCCTGCCTCTGCTCTGATACCCACGCTGCCTGCTGCCACAAGAGCCCCTGGGCCAGGCTGTCACAGGGCTGCTTTACCCTCACCTGGCTCCCTGGCACCAGCGCCCTCCTGCTTGCTGTCAGACATGGCGGCTTTCTCTCCTGTGTCGCAGTCCTCGAGGGACGTTGTTGCTGCGAGGTGCAGATACTCTCGGTCTAGGGGAGAAAGAAGGGGGGGGAGTTTGCAGAACAGGCCCAGAGCCACGAGGCTCTACTCCCTGCTCAGGCCTGCGTGAGCCCTGCTCCTGTCCGCTTTCTCCTCCCGTCGTCGCGCTGAGGAACACCGCAGTGTCCTGGCTGTTCCTCCGCTGATACTGGGAAGGGAGAGGCAGGTGAGGCTGCAGCACAGGCCCAGAGCCCCGAGGTGTGGGGCCCCTCTGGTCCCTGGGCAGCCACGTCCCCACCCTACCTTCTCCTCCCGGTGTCAGGTCGCACTGACGCTCGACCTGAGCCCAGCGTCCCCTTTTGTGGCCTTGGTGGCACAGGTCACAATGGCCACTCTGACGTCAGAGCCGTGTACCCAAAATCGGGGCAGCCATGGCCTCAGGTCCCTGGCAACCACTTGTGGCGGCCCCCTCGGGCACCGAGCTTCTGAGATGGGTCTGAGCGTTTGCTCAGGGTGGAAGCACGGCCGGGAATCTGGCAGCAAGTGCAGGGTCAAATGCCAGGCCCTGGGGCAGCCAGCCAGGGTGGCACTGTGGGCAGGCAGGTGCTGTTCAGGCACTGCCACGCCAGGGCTCTGGCCCCGGCCAAGGGCAATCTCTGCTCCTGCCCCTGGCAGGCGGTGGCCCAGAGAGCCCGTGCGGAGTCAGCTGCACTGCAGGGATTCAAACCCTGCTCTAGGTGAACTGATGTTCTCCTCAACACCTGTCTGCAGAAAAATAAGATGAACCTGATTTGATGCTGCTGCTGATCACCATTGGGTACTGGAGATAAACCTGGCCACCACCACAGCTGCCTCCAGACCTCAGTTATCTGTCATCCTATGAACTAACAACTTTCACATTTCATGTAAATGGAAAAATTAGTATTAAGCTTCTGAAAAAGGTCATCTTTGATACTGACTCAGTGGAAAGACACAAAATGCACTGAGAATTTTGTGTGTACATTTGACAGGAGAGCTTGCAACTGTCCTCCACTCAAGTCAAATACAGGAGGATGCTTTTCCTACATTATATAAACTTTGCCAGTTTGGTCCGTGCTTTCCTACTAGAAAATACATTGGAAAAATTCAGCAAGAGAAGCACAAACAATTCTTGTCAGTTTTTCTCTTTCGTGTCTTTGCAAACATGCTCCTGGAAATCCAGATCCATGACTTCTAGAACAATCAGTGGCATCTCTGGGAAGCAGGGCAGGGGCTGACAGGCAGGGACACCCTGCAGCTGCCTGATGCTGGGGCAGCAGGAGTTTGTCCATTTTCCTGTCTCCATGGCAGAGCCACCTTGGCTGGGAAACGATCCCTTCACTGCTCTAGGAGGGAGGCACAGCCAGTGCAATGCCAGGGAGTGCCTTTACCCTGGAGGCAGGGAGGAGGCAGAGGGGGAAGTTGGGAAGCTGCACCCGCGCCTCTGCAGGGCTCCCGGCCAGGGCTCAAAGCACAAGGAGCCAGAAGAGCTTGGCCGGACAATCCTGAGCTCTGGACACCTTGTCCTCAGCACCGGGAACCCGTTTGCTTCTCCAGGCCCTGGGCACTGCTCCTGTGCTGCTCATGCAAGTTACACACAGACACAGAGCTACCTGCTCTGTCTCAACCCTCTTCAGCACTGGACAGCACAACACAGTAACGTGTTCTCTTCAGTACATGGTCTAATTATTAATAGTCCTGCAAAGACTCTCATTCAAAGCATACACACACAAAAACCCAAGCCCTGGTACAGACCTTGCATCAAGCCCTGGTACAGACCTTGCATCAACACAAAATGCAAGTTGCTGTTCAGAAACACAGGGCAGCACTTTTGGCCAATGCTTTTTCCTGCAAGATCTTTCAAAGGATTGCAAAAGTGACTTTGTTTGGCAACTTCTTCAAGGAACAAACAGGAGAGGCTGCTGAGTTTTTAAAGATTTTTTGATTTGCTTTCACTTCCCTTTTTTTGGCATCCTTACACTTATCCCTGCATTCCAGAAAACAGTGAAAATCCAAAAAAATACCAGGGGAAGTTTCTGAATTCTTTCATATTTCTCTCAAAGACTTTCTTGACGTACATACAAGGGACTGGTCGGATAACATACAGAGAAGCAGTGGTTTCCCTCACTGGACATTACAAGACAACGTTATAGACTCCACGTTACTAAAACACTTCTGCTGCCTGGTCATTACAAAGCCTGAAGCTCTTCTAGAGGCTTTTCCCAGTGCAACTTCATTAGGTTCCTCTCTGCTCAACTCTCGAGCCTGTCCAGGTCTCACTGAAGGGCAGCAGAGCCTTGTGGTGCCTCAGGCCCTGCTCCCAGTTCTGTCCCATCAGCAAATGCTGAGGGAGCGCTCCGTCCCTTCTGCCAGGACCCTGGGGAATAAGGCAAACAGGGCTGGTCCCAGCACGGCCCCCTGAGCTCACAGCTACGTGAGTTTGGAGCTCCCCTGTCCACTTCTCTGCCCCACTGTCCCTGAGCTGCCTCAGGGGCCTGTTATGGGAGGCAGGGACAAAGCCTTGCTGAAGTTCCAGCTGACAACAACCACTGCTCTCCCCTCACAAGCCCAACCAGGCACTGCAGCACAGGTGCCTATGGGATGGGTCAAGCATGGTTTCCATTCCTGTTATTCCACAGGCTTAGAGATGGCAGCCAAGAGGAGCTGTTCTGTCTCCTTTCTGGGGATGGAGCTGAGGCTGATGGGCCTGCAGTTTCCTGGCTCCTTCTTGGTGCCCTTTTGCAAGACTGCAGTGATGTTGGCTTTCCTCCATTGCTCATGCCTCTCTCCGGGGCTGTCTCCTTCCCTGACCTGCTGGCAGAGCGCCCTGTGCCAGAGGCAGGAGCAGAGATTTCCCTTGGCCCCAAAAGGGAAGGCTGGGCTCAGGCCGAGTGTCAGTGCGACCTGACAACGGGAGGAGAAAGTAGGGCAGGGACGTGGCTGCCCAGCTACCCGAGGGACCCCAGACCTCGGGGCTCTGGGCCAGGGGCAGTGCCCAGGCTGGGCTTGGCAGAGCCCGTCCGCTCCTGGAGGGCTGTGGGCACTGCTCTGGCCTGGCCTGGTCTGGCCCTGGGCTCCCTTGGCATTCCTGCTTGCCCTTGCCTCCACCAGGGATGGGCTGCAGCTCAATGGCCCCGGCCTGGCCGCACACTCGGGCCTGGAGCCTTCCCGTGGCTCCCCAGGGCACGAGAGCCTCAGCCCCAGCTCCCAAACACGGCCTAACAGGCTTTGCTGATATTGATCCCTGTCAGAGCTTTGAAAGCATTTTCAAAGTAACCTTGCTTGGCAACACTTTCAAGGAACAAATAAGGAAAAGCTTTTGATCTGTTAAAGAAAATTTATTGTTTTGCTCTCACTTTTCTTTTGGCATCTTTGTGCTTCTTCCTGCATTCCTGAAAATGATAAATATACAACATAGTATTAGCAGTTTCTGAATTCACTGTATTTCTTAAATACATTCATTACAGTTAAGTAGCTGCTGCTTTAACATACAGAGAAGCAGTGGTTTACCTGACTGGGCCACACAACATGATGTTATGCACACCAAGTAGAGGAGAAATCATTTGTAGTTGGTCATTACAAAGTTTCAAGCACTTCTTGAGGTCCTGACTTAATTTTGCATGCACATTCATACCTGCAATCCCTCCCCATCCTCAGCTTTCACCTAGACTTACCAGGGAACAGATGTTCCATACTCACCTCAAGCAATAATCTACGTCTGTCTTCCCAACATTCTTTTTCTTCACTGAGCTCTTCAGATCTACAGAATAATTTTGGGCCTTCTGCACAACAGAAACGTCCAATTAATAGCCTTAAACACTTGTGATTGTGCAGCTGCTTCTAACAATCACGTCCAACACAGCACTAAAATCAGAAATCAATTCTCACACCCTTCCTATTCTCCTGCCCCCACCACACCTTGGCTCCAGCAGAAATGTTCCCTACTGCAGCCTGGTATGCTAAGAACAATCAAAGGCAGGAGCACTTTTCCTCAACATGCTGCAATCTCAATTGCACTGAAATTGCAGCTGTTGCATTAGAAGCTCAGCACCAGCACCCCCAGAACTGAGGCCTGAGCTCTCCATTTCAACACACCCTGTAAATCAGGCTGGAAGACGCAGTTCACTAAGATACGCTGGCAAGAAACCAAAATGTCTAGGTAACCTGTCAAGTGACTAAGTTTTTGCTGAACTCTAAAGTTCAGATTCCTATTAGGCAATTATCTGAAAGAAAAGAAAGCCAGAAATTTGCTTGACCTTTATTTTACCAGGACTTTCTCACAGGATTCTACCACAACTTGGATCACAAGTGAGGGTGGCAAATTTTGACTAGAAAACTTGGATAACTAGGCAGCATTTTTTCCTCCTCACTCAATTCCATCAAAAGAAAATACAAAAAGGGGTAAAGAAATTCTGTCATACCTCTAAGGCGTTCATCATCTTTGGAGAAGAAAAAAGCTCTAGCACTTTCTGTGCGTGGTAAAGAAAGAAACCTAGAAAAGGACAAAGGGATTTGAGCACCCTAATTGTACTATCAAATTCCACGAACACAAGTTAAACCTGTAGTGCTTCAGAGAAATGGCATCCATTGAAAAGCTTTATTCCCTAGGAACCGAGTAGAGCTTTTTATTTTACAAAACCCTCTTTTAAAGAGAAAACTGACTGTGTCTTGGGCTTTTGGCCAAACTCAGTTTGGAGTTGGTCAAACCAAAATGACCCTGTTAGTTTCTTGTGCTCTACTCTTTCTTTCCATATTCACATTCACATCCAATGGGCTGCTGGGAGTTTTGACTCGGTGCAGCACGAACGGTTTTCCAAGACCACTTTCATTGCTCAGAGGTGTGCAATGTCAGTTTCCCATTCCCTGAGTGCTGCTATTAATATTCCCACAGCATCCAACTACTACAGCCATGTAGACAACAAAGAGAAATGCAACTTGCATTTCTTGGTCCTGTTCCATTTCTGTCATCTCAGGCTCATCGTCACCCTCAGAACTGCTGTCCTGGAAACGTGGATCCTCTTGCCACGTGGCTTTTACCGGCTTTATTGTCCCAAGCGCGTAAGGCTCTGCAATGACAGCACCAATAGAGAAAAAAAGCCAAAACCAGATTATTCCTCTACCCGTCAGGAAAAATTCCTCCTTTCACGTGAAATACTTACAGTGGAGAAGAGAGATTTAGGAAGGACAGAATCTGACCCTGCCAGATTATTTAAGCTACATCTCTGCTCCAGTATTTTCTACTTTGTTCTAGGGATCTCAGATATTTTGGTCTTACCTTCCTTGATGCCCAACTCCTCCGTGTCTCCAAAGAAGGAAAACTTGAAAGAACTCATCTCCTGAGCAGCGTCACTATCAGGCAAAGGTCCCAAATGGTTGTCTGAGGCAGAGTCCTGTGCATCCTCTTTGTCCCAGGGTATTTCCTCCGTCTTTTCTGGTGCTTTCTTTGAAGATCCAAACAAGTCTTTTAAATCGGCAGCAATATCATAATAGATTTGTTCAGACACTTGAGGCAGTGTCTCACTCTCTTCTTTCTTCTTCCTTTTGGTTTTACTGAAATGAGATTGTTCAAGGATAGCAACACAGCACACGTCCTTTTCAGACACAGCTTCCCTAAGAGCCACCTTGCTCTGAATGTCTCCCAAAGCATATCCAAGCCCATTAAGTAGTGGTTCATTATCAAGGGCAAGCACTGGGGAGACATCTGAGGTTGGAGTGTAAAGGCAGGAACAAGAGTCCTTTTTAATTAGCCACATCCTTAAGTGACTTTTCACTGACTACACGGTTACACAGAAATCAGGGTAGCACAGATTTCCTAATCTGATCAAATCTTTAGTACAGATTTGTTAAGCTTTTCCCACGGACCTGCAAATCTCCAAGTTCCTGAACTGACCTTTCTGACCTTCAGTGAGAACAGAAAATAGCATCCAGAAAGTAGATGGAGTAGGAAGCAAAGATGACACTACATGTTGGTTTTAGTAGTCAGAGTTCCTATTATATCTTGATTTTAGCAACCGGAGAGAGAACTAAATTAGAATGAGATCAATCTGCATGGTTTCAAACTCAGTCTGTTGCTATAACCATCTTTCCATGGGAAGAAACACAACTTAGTTACCAAGCTGTAATACTACCTCTCCTTTTCCGTAGCACTTGGTTTCCTTTCAAAAACTGCATGGTCCTCTCTTGTTGGATCATAACGGAGGGCATTAATATCTCTATAAAAATAGAAAGAAAAAGAAGCACCAGTGTACAATCTAAATGCCAAAATGAAAGCTACCTCAAAACTTTACACTCAGAGCAAGATTCACATTAGTTCCTTTACCAAACAAGGTCTGAATTGATCCAAAATGTAACTGCCAGTTAGAAAGCACCCTCTAGTCAGTGTCTGGGTCAGGAAACATATAAGGAGAAGTGGATTTAATCGAATTGTTATGCTTCTGATTAAACACAGCCCTCACGTTTTTGTTATGTATTGAGGACCTGCACTTGATCATCTCTTGAGGAGCTACATAAATACAGCTATCCATATAGATGTAGATATATTTCTTCTAGTACCAAACACTGCATAGATTCAAATAGTCTAGTGGAGTAAAAAACCCAAAACAACACACAAGAACCCTTTATGCCCATCTTCCAAAATTCAAAGATTTCAGGATCTTTCAGCTTCCTTCCTAAGCTTTCCTAAATCTCCTTCTTTACTGATAGCAGATGATTCATACTTGAATTTCTTCACACTTGTGGCTGTTTTATTTGGCTTGGGCTGCTCCAGGTTGATATTCAGGAGGCTTCCCAGTATTTGCAGATTTTTCTTTTTCTCTGCAGCAAGCTCCTCTTCCTCATCTGCCTTTACGCTGTTTGTCTCTGCTAAGAGAAAAAGAAATACATTCTATTTACTCTGCTAAGCCTGTCATGTGGGATGCATAACATTTACTATAGCACTAGTAGAGCTCACACCTATGAACACATCACTTCCTTTTATCTTGAAGCTACTTGAAGGTTTCCTGCCTTGCACTGTAGAAAACCTTTCATTAGAAATGTCACAAGCTTCTATTTCATGGCAAAGTTAGAGCATTTATTTAACAACTGTGCAACCCTGCCACTGACAGATGCTCTACACAAGATCCCAGTAAAGCAAGAAAGGCTGCTGGAAGGTTCTGTGGCCAGTAGTAACCAGGAAATGTGATCAGCTTTACCTTCTTCCTCACTGTCACTCTCAAGGAATCGAGCATCCATTCGGAACCTTTCATCGGTGCCAAAGCGAGATTGCAGCTGCAGGAGCTGAAGAAATGAAACAGATGCATTAAGCACTGGAGAAGAAAGTCATAATCCAGTAACATTTTTTTACTATAACAATGGTAACATACTCTTTATGTTTAGCTTTTGATGCCTTTCTCAGTAATTTCTTTGTATATGAAGATGACAGTGTCTGAGAAACGCCTCCCACTCCCCGCCACACATTATGTTGTTCCTTATGGAAATTCTGGTTTAAGTTCATCAAAATCATATTCAGCAAGAATGAAAAGACACAAATTATGTTCTCCTGAAGTGGTGCTATGGAGACCTAGAGGAAAACTAAATTACAGTAATGGCTTCACTCACTTTTTCACCAGCTTTGCCTTCAAACTGGGGCTTAATTTTGAATCGCTCATCATCCGTATCCTCTTGCTCATCCTCACTGCTCTCAAACAGTCTGCCCGAAGGTTTGGGAGCTGCCTTATCCTTTGTCACACAAACAGAAAAGAAGAAAAAAGCAGCTGTTCACATCAATGAAACAATGTGAATCAGTACCAATTTTGTTCATGTGCTCTCCAGTTCAGCTGAAAAAGCAGATTTCTCGCACAACCAGCTCCCTTCCTGATCGTTGTGCTTCAAATCTTACCTGTCCACACACCTTGTACAATTCTGCTTTACAGCTACAACTATTGAGTTTAACCATAGGCAAAATACCCATGCAAAGAGAAACTCAGGTGTTACAATATGAGATAGTTTGGTATAAAAATTCAGCTTTCTGATTACGTCATACTGATTTTTTCCCAGTAACACTTACTTCTCCATGCCCATTTCCCAAACTTCCATCCTTTTTCAACACCTCATCCACTTCAGCTTCATCTTCCACATCAGAATCGAATATGATGTGTTTGTGCTGTCCTGCTGGCTGCCTGTCCTAGGAAAGAGTCAGCTGTCAAGTCAAACACATCAAATACCTGCTGTGCTCAGACACAACTATCTGAAAGATGTTTTCATGACACAAAAAGAGGAACCCACTATTCCTCTTGCAACTGTACAGGTATTGCAGGGAGGGGTATGCAGCATTTTGTATACTCTGAAAACTGGCAACATCATTAAAAATTCCAGATTATGATTTTAAAACATCTTATCCCACATGTATTAATTACCCACTTACTTGTACTGTGTACTATTCAGGTAGAAGTTGTAATTAATTACCAGATTTGAAAGAGCTCCTTGAATGAGTTTCTTCTGTAATTCCCTCTCTTTGTGTCTCTGTTCCAGAGCTGCCAGTCTCCTCTGGTTATCCTGGAGCTGTTTTTCTGTTGTACTGGGCTCCCTTGATGCAGCAGCTCGAAGACAAAGCTCCTTATCTTCCCGAGGGCTGGTGTTCTCATTCCCACCTTTATTACCTTCATATTCTGGGCTTTTTTTGCTTGTATTCCTCTTTAATGTTTTGGAAAGCAGTTTTGGGCTCTTCAGCTGCTGTTTAAGGTGCTCCTGGGCCCCTGCAGCATCACTGTCCATGTCACTGCTCCCATCACCATGATCAGTTCTGGCAGCAGCAGCTCTGTGCTCTGAATTTTGATCTTTGGAACTCACACCTTTGTTCTTCCCTTGCAAACGAGGCCTGGAACCAGGCTGAAGGCTCTGAGCAGCTGAGGAGGCATCAGCTGACAGTTCCTCATGGTGTTCAAAAGGCACTTTGTGTCTCTTCTGGCTGCTGACTTCAAGTGAACTCAAGGGATGGTCCTCTGGCTGATTTTTGGATGACTTCTCCCCAAAATGAGATGTACAAGCTTCACCTCCCAAACTTTCTACAGACTTCTTCTTTAAGCCAGTGCTGTCCTTACTTGACTCTTTTACACAAAGGGACCCTAGTCCTCTGAAGGGCTGGTATTTCAAATGTGAATTATTCTGTCCCTTGGAGCTTTCCTCAACAGCATCCTCCTCCCCTGCTAAAATATCAGCCAGCACATCTTCAGGAGAGATGTTGTTTTTTTTAACTGCAGGGTGAGATTTAGAAAGTTTTGGTTTATTTACAGTATTACCCTTGGGATTATCTTCAGCACTGGTCTGACAAGGACTCTGTTCACTGCCTGACCCCTCTGCAGGTGTCCCAGTGTTTTCTGTGGCCAGTGCTTTTAAGTCATCCAAGGTAAGGTCTAGGTGGTAACAGTTTTGCATCATGGACTCATAATCAGAGCTGGTTTCAGACTCTGAACAAGAGCTGTCACTGTCACATGTCTCTGCTGTACTCTGCAAGGCAGCAATTCTGGATTTTTTGCTTTTCCCTTTTCCTTCAGTGTGCTCTTCTTTTAAACTGCAAGGTTTCAATGAGGAGCTTTTTACCAAACCACTTTTTTTTTTAGCTGAAATTTCTTTATTTTTCATCTGCCCCTGTTTCGAGTCTTCTGGAGTTTTACTTTCAGCAATAATTTCATCTGTATCTGCTGAATCATAACCATTATCACATTCCATTGCCTCTTTCTCTTTGTTACTTCCTTTGATAGCTTTCTTCATGGCATCCGAATTGCTTAAGGACCAGTGGCTACTGTATTTTAATTCAAAATTATCCCCAACAATTTCCAAGTGCTCACTTTCAGTCTCAACATTTTCAGCTTTCTGTCTTTGTGCCTCTTTCTTCACCATTGCTCTGATCTCCTCTTCAGAATCAATGTCACTATCAGAAACACTGCTATTATTTTTGGCTCTAACTCCATTAGCACTTTTAGATATTTTCCCATCCACTCTCCTTGCTGGAGACAATTCCAGCTCCTCAGCAGGTTTGGGTTTTGATCTTTGGCCGAGCTGGGGTGAGTCTGTGTGTCTGGGCCGTGAGGGGCACCCAGAGGGCAGAGCTGCTCCATCCAGGGGCTGCCTCCGTTTCCCTGGAGCTTTCCTGGGGGATTCTCCTCTCCTCTTCCTGCTGCCATCCCCCCCTGGCAGGCTCCAGGTGAGCTGGGCCACAGGGGCTGCAGGTGCCAGCTCTGCCTCCAGCTTCCTCAGGTTGTGGCAGTACTTGGAGGGGTCGTACTTCACCACGTGAGAATGAGTTAAGGATCTCAAAGGCCCCAGTTCTTCCTGCAGACCCAGGGCTTTATGAGGAAGCTGAATTCTGCAGGGAAGGCCAGCAAAGAATCTTTCCTCATGCTATGAACATAAGGCTTTAAGCAACTAAATGCAGTGTGAAACAACTGCTCAAGTCACACAAACTTACTGCGGGGTTTTCAGTAAATTAAGCTTGACAGAGGGGTAAAAATTAGGACTGTCAAGTAATGTTTTCCCATAAGACAAAAGAAGGAAGGGAATTGTGTTCAAGGGCAAACAATCAGAAAAGGATATTTTATTTTTTTGTTGATTCCTGAGGTGCAGGATAGGCAAGACTCTGCCAAATTTTCCAACAACCCATTTCTGAAAGAAAAGAAAAATACTCAGTGTTAAATAAAGGAGTAGAAGTAACTCTGAAATAAAACAAATGTTTATTCTTGAATAACAAAAACACTAATAAAGAACCACATGTAATTAATTCTTTATTCTCTCTAGTGAACCCTACCATGCAACTTGAGCAGCCTTCTCAAAAACAAAACAAAACAAAATCAACCAAAAAATAAATTTCTACAACCTACAAATAAAGAGACATAATAAAGAACTAAATTTCTTTACAAGTGTTTTCAGCACCGTGTTTCTGGTTTATGAATTGACAAGGGTACCTACAAAGACAGGATCACTATTATTTTGCTCTTTTCTCCCTTCTCACAAAAAATATTTTAAAAACCACTCTGTGCTTAGCAAACAGTTTTGAAAACTTTGTAATAAATATCAATATTGTTGCCTAAATTTGCATGTCAGGTGACTTCATTCTTACTTTTGTAACCTGGCCAGACCCTGATCCTGTGCTGAAGCCCAAACCAGCCACCAAAAGCTGTGTGGTGCATGGAAATAATTCCCTTTAGAAGCTTTTAAGGGTGACACAAGCATATTCCCAGCATAAATGAGGAACAGGGCAGTGGACAGTATGACCATGATCATTTCCACTCATTGCAAAGAATGGCAGGAGCCCTCTCCTGTCCACACACAAGCTATTTCCTCAGAGTACTTTCCACAGCTTGGACTGTCACTCTTAATCATGAAGTTTCTTTACATAAATCATAAATTTGGCATGAATTTAGATGCAATGAGCTTGGTTTTTGTTGTTTTATTTCTCTTGCACATCTACCCCACCATACCTTATGGTCTGGCACCTCTGTACCTGGTACTGCTCTCATGTGGAAATCCACAATTCCCTTTTGTTTCAGTGATTCCAACAGGCACATTTGGTCATTTCTCTGTGGTTTTTCTTTCTGCAGCTTTGCTTCCTCCCTCTCTGTGGCCAGCCTGTACCAGAAAGCACATCACCCATGGAAAAAGGTGCAGGATTGGAGCTGGCAGTGATCCCCTCCCACAGAACAGCAATTCCCCCCCTCAGGGGATGAACCCCATCACCTCTGAGGGAGCATCAAAGGTAAAGCAAAAGCCCAGAGAATCCATCAAAACTGAAACAATAACAGTGTACAAAATGAAAGTACAGCCACAACATTATCAGATAAGCAGAAAAAAAAGCAGTTTTAGCAACAACATAAAATATTGGTTTCTACCTGTGCAAAAAGCTTTCTTTGGCCAACTCAATTTGCAGGGTCCCCCCTTTCCATTTTGTTTTATTTAAAACTGACATGCCTGCAAAACAAAGATGGGAAATGAGTATTTTCTACATCAAAAAAAAGCACTCACAGAGTTCACTGGGTCTCCTTGTATGACAGCCTGAGGCTCCCTCAGCACCACCTTGTACCTGACTGCTCACTTGGGTCAGTGCTGCATCTGAAAGGGCCAAAATCCAAATAAACCAGCAGGTGTACAGCCAAAGCTGAAGTTCTCCCTTCAGAAGTGCCCAATGCAGCATTCCCCAGAGCCAGGGCACACTGCAGAAGGAGCTTTACATCAGCTCTCCTTTGGGTGTCCTCTCACAGAAATCAATTTCAGTGTTTCATAGATCTGATGAAAGCTCATGAGGCACGAAAGGCTTAGAACAAACAAAGAGGGTGCCCAGAGCAGCTGTCCCTGGATCCCTGGCAGTGTCCCAGGCCAGGCTGGACAGGGCTTGGAGCCCCCTGGGACAGTAGAAGGAGTCCCTGCCATGGACTCATCCATCATGAGATGATCATTAAGGTCCCTTCCATGCAGACCATTCCCTGAGGCTCTGAAACTCACAAATCACCTCCTTCAGTCACAAGGGATCTTTTCCATCTGCTCACAGCAATTTCTGAAAACTTCAGCAAAGCAGCTTCCACACAAAGCTGCAGCTTAAAGAAACTAAAATCAACCTGACAGGAAAATGAAAGAGGCTCTACCATGACCACAGCTGGATGTGACAATATGAGATAAGCTATCAGCAATGTAACTTGGCTCAAAAACATAGCTAAGGAAAAAAAAAAAAAAAACAAAACCAAAAAAGTACTTACACTTTTTCAGATCTGCATCAGAAATGTTGACACTGATGTAAGCAAAAGTTTTCGTAGGATTCCCTGATCAATGACAAACATTAAGTTAGTTTGATGTAGTTTCATCATTTCCTTTAAAACTGAAATGTCTCTAAAGCAAAAATTCCACTTCATGCTCCAAACAGAAAAGCAAATAACTTTTAAAAACTGAAAGAAAACCTCACCCTGATCATCTTTCCTGGTAATAATCTCTGCCTCCAAAACACGCCCAAATTTGCCAAATCTTTCTTCCAGCTCAGCCTTGGAAACCGTGTGGCCGAGCCCTCCAACATAGAGACGTTTGGAAACCTGCTCCTTCTCCATGCTGCCAAGGCACGGTGTCACACCAGAACACAGCCCCTGTTCCTCTGCGGGGAGACAAAACACTTCAGCGACACGCAAATTAACGCGATTAGAACAGCGAATCGGGGACAAATCAGTGCATTAGAAGCCGCGAAGAACCTTATGAGCAGAGCACTCCTTTGAGTTGCAGTGGGTAACACAGCAAACCCCGCGCTGCTGCAGGAAACCGGAGCTCAGGGGCTTTTTAAACCACATAACCCTATAACCGAGCCATATAACTGAGCTATATAAATGTATGCACACACAGCGTAAGAGCAGATGCACATACAGCACAGAGAATACGCACAAACGGCTCTTTACAATATAACCCAAGGGTTCCCGAGAGTGGGAACACAGCCCACAGCCCAACCCTCCCCTCCCCTCCCAGGAGATGTCGAGGGACCCCCGCCCTGAGGGACCCCGGCCCCGGCTGTGTCCCCGGCCCGGCCTCACCGCCGCCATGTGCGAACCTCAGAGCGCCACCGCTTTACCTTCCCCCCCGCAACTTTTCCCAACCCTCACTCGAAAAAAAGGGTTCCGCCTCCTGGTGCCGCTGCATTCTGATCGGCCGCTCGCCTCCGCCCGGTTCCTGTTTCCGGCCGGTCAGGTGTGCTGGGAACACGGGGGCTGACTCCCGTGGCAGCGGACGCTTTGAAAGTGACAAACCAGGAAGAAGAGCGGGGGAGCTTTCCGGAACGCGCGAGCAGAAATTGACGCGAACAAAGGAACAGCCGACAAAGCAAGGCTTTTTTTACTTTTATTTATGATAGAGAGCTCGGGAATTATCTTCCAGCGGCTGTTGTTCGACAGGGAGGGGAAGGAAGGCGCAGCAGGCGCCACCCGCTGGGGCAGCAGCTGTGGTAGCGCCCGGGCTCGCGAGTTGGCGCGCGGTTCGAAAAGTGCGGGGCGCGCGCGCCGCGACTGAGAGCTCCATTCCCCTCAGCGCCCTCAGCGACCGCTCCCATCGCTCACCGCCTTCCCCTCAGCGCCGGGACTGAGCGCTCCATTCCTCTCAGAGCCCTCAGCGACCGCTCCCATCGCTTACTGCCTTCCCCTCAGCGCCGGGACTGAGCGCTCCCTTCCTCTCAGAGCCCTCAGCGCCCGCTCCCCTTGCTCCCCGCCTTCCCCTCAGCGCCCTCAGCGCCGCGTCTGAGCGCTTCATTGCCCTCAGTGCCGGCTCCCATTGCTCACCGCCTTCCCTTCAGCTCCCTCAGCGCCGGCTCCCCCCGCTCACTGCCTTCCCCTCAGCGTCCGCTCCCATCGCTCACTGCCCTGCCCTCAGAGCCCTCAGCGCCGGCTCTCCCCGCTCACTGCCTTCCCCTCCACGCCGGGACTGAGCGCTCCCTTCCCCTCAGAGCCCTCAGTGCCGGCTCCCACCGCTCACCGCCCTCCCCCCAGTGCCGGCTCCCTCCGCTCCTCTCTCAGGGCCGGCTGCCGGGGCTCCCCGGGCTCCGCACTGCCCTGCTCGGACACCCGTTCCCCCCCAGGGCGCCTCTGTCACCCCCGAGCCTCGCCCCGGTCAGCCCCGGCTCCTCGGGCGAGTCGCGATTTCAGCATCGCCCTGCGAGGGTCCGAAACTCCGCAGGGAAGCAGCGGGCACGGAACGCACCGGTTCGGTTCGGTTCTCACAAAGGCTCCAAAGCGCTTCCCAGCTCCTCCTGGGGCAGCATAAAGTCAAATACTCGGAGCTGTAAACGGGCAGGTACGTCAAAATGTGAAAGATGTGATATTAATGCACAGATACTTGTAAATATACACGTGTGATATATAAGAGGAGAACTGTTTCTAAAAGTTTTACTTGATTCAAGTGTAAGTATTTTTTACTAGATATAAAATCTTTGAAGTCATAATTAGCATTTGAGTCTTCTGCTGCCTAGTGAAATCCTTGATTTTAAGTAGTTCTAAGTAGTTTATGTCTCCTGTTACTGTTGTTAAAAGAGGCATCAGCTGTCCTGGGGTAACATTCTGGCTGTGGTAATGTTTTCCTTTTTCACACCGTACTCTTTATTGTGACCATGACTTTCTTCACCATATCCAGTCCAAAAAAATCTGGTGAGCACTGGGTAATTATTTAATTGCATATGCTTCCTTTACTCACATAAAAAACCAAGTTTCTAAAGCAAAGCGTGCTTTCAATGTTGTTTTCTTATGTGTGTTATAGAGGCAGTGCTTCCTAGAAAATAAACAAATAAAATGCAATTTCCCCCTCATCCCCTTTGACTGAACGATGTTAGTGTGGAAATGCACACCACATAGAGCAGGGGTGGTTTAAAAACACACAAAACTAAATGTTGGGTTTTTCCTGGTCAAAGTATTAGCACATTAATTCTGAGCTGCATCTATCTTCCACACGCTTCTGAATGTGTTGTAGCTAGGCTGAATGTCAGAGTATTATTTTTCCTGAAAGCTGAGGTTTATTTTTTAAATTATTGGAAACGTGTTTGCAGTGTTGCTGTACTGCTGCTTACTCTGTGTTAGGAGCTGTGCCTGGTCTGCCCAGGTGAGTCGTTAGGGCAATTGGCCAAAGCTGGGTTCTGATTGCAATTGGTTTTTACCTGTGGAGCAGCTTGTTGTTCTGTTACAGCAAATGTAAAACAGCTGAGTGCACTCCTGGATCAAATCATGACTAATTAAACAGTTCTTAAAGCCTTTGACTCCATTCGGTCCCTTCTTTAGCTTCTGTCTCTGCAGTGCTCTGTATCTTGAAACAATTGCCTAATGTTATATTTGTGATTTTAGAAAATTGATTGTTCCTGAGAAAAATCCTTATTTTATGCAGTGATTCTGAGAAATGGAGGAGGGTGTTTTTGAAGCTTATGAAAAGGAAATCCAGGCACTGGAAGAAGAAATAAGGCTGCTAACAGAAAAGTATGAAGATATGCGACAAGAATCCGCCTTCTTTTCTGAGGAGGAGATACTGAAGGCAATGTATGCTTTTTTTTCATTTGTTAGATTAACAGAATTTCTTTGTCAAAATTGTTTGGGATGTTAGGACTTTGTAAATGTAAACTCCATGGATAAAATAAGTCACTTATGTGAGTAAAGGCATCTTAGCTCCCTTTGCTTGGATGTTTTTGCACATATCTCTAAGTGGGCATTTGCACCTCCAGACTTGGAGTAAAAGCTGTGTCTACCTGGCAGTGAATGGAAAGAGTTTATGTAAGTTAGAATAGGTTTATTGCTTCCAGCAATGTGATCCAACTGGAACTTTACTTCTTAGAAACTGATTTGGGTCTGAAAACCATCAGATCCCATTACTAATGCCTTTTATTTAATGATATTGCTGTACTAGTATGTTAGGTCTGGGTATTTTGACCTTTTGGGTTTTTTTTTCTTCCATTCTAGAAAATCACTCCAAGAAGAAACTGAGGGAGAAACCAAGGGACATGAATCTCCATCAGACCTGAAAGCTCAGCTTGAAAGCCTAGAATCAGATCTCTCATTTTTAATGGAATTTACTGGGTTTCATTTCACAAGTCATTCCAAGAAAACAGTGGAAAAGAGTAAGCAGTGTTGTGCCCTTTACTGAGCATACTGGTTGCAGTTCATCTGCAAACCTCTCTTCTAATTCCCCGTTTGCAGAAAGACAATTACTTTGAAATACAGTAAGATTACTGGTTGCAGTTCATCTGCAAACCTCTCTTCTAATTCCCCGTTTGCAGAAAGACAATTACTTTGAAATACAGTAAGATTTGGTTCCTTGACAGAATAGTTTCTGAGTCAATATTGTCCTTTCCTTGATGGGAAAGGGACAGACTACTATTGTGCTTTGCACAGGGGGAAAGTGGAGTTTGTTGTTGGTTTTTTTTAGCACATTAAACTTCTTTACATGAGGAGTGGTAACAGTGGGTACTCCAAATATGACTAAAGGAAGAAATGCAGTAGTTATTGAATAGAAGTGTAATTGATTGTTTTGCTAACTTGGTTTTATAACAGCTCAAAACAGGACAGTGCAGAAGCACAGCTTATCAGGGAAGTGTCACTCCATACCTTTTCAAGTGAAATTCCAGCTTCTTGAAATGCAGGTAAGGGTCAATGTAAGCTTTAAATAAAAAAAAAAAAAACAAAAAAAAACCAACTATCAAACAAAACTTCAGATGGACCAATATCCCTGCTTCCTTTTCCAGCTGAAACCTTCAATTGTTTAATCTGAGATTCAGTGTGTTCTTTTGGCTCTTTAACATCTGGAGCCAACTTAGGAATTCTGTGTGCATCTGAGCAAGGTAGTTGATGGTTGATAGAAGGTCAGGTTTAGTGTTGAGCCACAAAGTGGTTGCCATAGAATTATTTAGGTTGGAAAAAACCTTCAAGATCAAGCCCAACTGTTAACCCAGTACTGCCAAGTCTGTATCAGCTTCCCTTCCCAAAGGGTGCTCCCTGCAGGATGCTCTTGCAGCCTGACACTGAGGTAAAGCCCTGGGAGCACTTGGGGTCCTTCAGCTCTGCCAGGTGCCCACTGGGGCCTGGCCCAGCACAGCTTTCATCCCACTCAGCACATTCTACTGTCTCATTTCTTATTCTGGAAGTTGGAAGATGCCACATGTTACCTCTCTGGAAGGAACAGCAAAAGCTAAAACACTACAAACTTCAGCAGCTCTCTTTGTTGGTTTGGGTTGGTTTTTTTTTTCCCTTTGATTATATTTGTGTGTGCTTCATTAGTGTGAGTAGTCATTGCACTGCCACAAGTTACACCAATGATTGCGGATTTTCTGGGAGGGAGCTCTTTTATAAGACTCTGTTCTTTGCACAGAATTCAGGATGCTAAGCAAAGGAAAACAGCTTCCACCCCAATTTGCAATAGCATTTTTCTAACACTTGTACTTTGTAATGGTATTTCTAACATCATGAAAACTTGATTTTTCAGCTCAGCTTTAAAGTTGTTAGGTTTTTGTTTTGGTTTTTTTTTAATTTAATGAGATAGGACTGAGAGTGAGAAGTAAAGATGTCTTTCCTATTCCATATTATGAATTTGGGAATTGAATATTTAGGTAGCCCCACATGGATTTTTATCCTTTGAAACTGCAAGAGTTCAGCTGAATGAGCAACCTATGAAGTCCATTTGTGACTTAAAACTTGTGATCTTCATGATGCCTCTTTACATTTGCTTGTCTAAAACTGCACTTAGAATGTTTCTCAGCTGCATCTCCTGCAGCATGATGGCATCTTTGGGGCTCAGAGGGGTTACTGGGTGTTAAATTCACTGCTGATGGTACAGGTGCTTAAAGCCATTGCACCACTGAGCGGCAGCACTTGGCTGCCTAATGTCTCAAATTCGGGCTACTTTGAATGCTGATGGGATAGGGAGTACCAGGTGTGTATATATTTAAAAACCCTCACTTCAGCTGTAAAAGTATAATTTTGAGCTGATTTTTTGCATGAGTTGTTTTTTTTTTTTTTTTTGTTTGCTGGAAATATATCATATATACAAAATAACCTGTCCTGACATTAGCATGGACAAGGCAGTGCAGTTATAACCAGTTTCACCTATCCTGAGGAGCAAAAGCTGTTTTTGGGAAGTGCCCAGCAGGTAACAGGTCTGTTGGTATGCACAGAAGGTCAGGAATAATTTTTTCACACTGTTAACTGTAGCTATTTATTCTAGTAGTGAAGTCACAATAGAGTTAACTCAGCTTCATGATATTATGAGGAGAGGAGCTTGACAATCAGCTAAAACAAGTCTGAGCCTTTTGGGAAAGCAATCATTTAAAAAGAATTTTTCTTGCCCAAAGATTTCCTTTTAAATCTTTTTATTTGGCCCCACAAAGGCATTTTGGCAGGTTAGTAACCCCCCCATTGGCACACCAGTCCCTTCAGAAGGTGGCATGTCAGCTTGTGACTGCTGGCAGCTTCTCCACAGCTCCATCCCCCTACTGAACCTTGTGCTCTAAACCTGAAATGATTTTTCCTGATGTCATTTAGTGCATCCACCAATCTCTGTAGTGCCTGGCTGTGCTTTTCCCATCTTTAGTGATGGCAGTGTCAGCAGAGCTTCTGTCCAGGCAGCACAGGGGCTGCTGAGATGGGTGTGCAGCCCTCTCTTACCATTCCCATCTGCTTCTAGTGGCTTAGTAAAAGAAGTTTGAAGTGAGACATTTCTGTGGTTTTCAAACCATAATTTTAAGCTTTTTCATTCACTGTTATCGAATCCATTGCTTTGGTGTGCTCAAGAATGCATAGAAGAGAGAATTCACTTATTTTGTGCCTTCCTTTCTACTCTGACCACCTTTTCTCATTCTTTTACAGCTTATTAATTAATTTAGAATAATTTTATTATCCCACACATATTTCTGAGTAACAGCGATTGTAAAAAAGGACAATATTTTGAGACAAAACTATAAGGTTTAAAATTAAAAAACCAGCACAAAATGAACAGATTAAAACCTTATATGTTAATTTTCTGGTGTATGTCGCAGCTCAAGGTTGTGTTGGAATATGAACAGAATCTTAAAGTGGGATTGATGTGAAAAGAAGTAATGAACCTTCCTTAATAACTCAAAGCCTTGTGTGGATAATAGTGCTACTCTTGAAATGAAAGAAACTGTTCACACACACAAACTGTAGTTTCAAAAATGCTATTTTAAGGATTATAGTAGTTAGCATTAATATCTTCTTTTTTCTATATTTTTATATGCAAATAGACACAGTTTTCTCCTCACTTGAGCAATTTCTAAAATATTTTGTTGTTGCTTCTCCAATCTAGAAGGATGAGAAAGTGTCTGCTGTTGTTAGTGATCTCAGCATCAAAATGGAATCCAGAGAAGATTCAAATATGAGCAAGTTTGTGTCACGGTAAGATGGAATTTTTTGTTCAAGGGCAGGTATTGTGTGGGATATGGGACAGTAAATGCAGTACTGAGTTTTCATGTGAATTGCTGGCAGCCAGTGTCTTTATGTGATGTGTCCTTAGCCCAGCCTAAACACTTCCATGCCTTTCTGTATCCTGGAGAGAAGATGGCATGCATGTGATTTTTAAGCTCTGCAAGGACCTTTAAAAATTCATGTTATGTAATTGTTCCTCAGATTCTGTGTGAGCTGCACTGTGGGTAATGCCTGAAATGCACATCCAGAACCCCTCTCCAGTGTTTGCCTGTTTCTGATTCTCAGCTCTCAATTCCATTTCTCTTATTGGCAACAGGATTTATTTCACTGATATCTTTAAAAAATGTAATTTAAAAACATGCACTAGTGTATTTGTGCAATAGCTTAAGAAAATTAACACACTAAAACTTAAATGTATGAATGAATGCTGTTTCTTATTATTTTCTGGAGTATGCCAACTTCTTGTGGTAACTTGAGGAGTAAATGATCAAATTATTTGTCTGCAGTGTTCCACTGAATTGTGCTAGCAAGCTGTTCTGAGAACAAATCCATCATCACTGAGTCATTGATTTAATTATTTTTTTTTCAGTTGCTTCTTTTGTTTTCTATTATTTTTTGGTCTTGGGGAGGGAGAAGGGCCAACAGGGGTCTGTTGAGTTACCTCAGGCTTCGGTAGTCTCTACTGAAAACTGTTTTACTTAAAGGCTTTGAGATTTCCATAAAACTCTGCTAAAGCTTGTGGTGTAGCTGGGAAGAACACTTGACTGCTCTCAAGAAGTGGGATTTAGAAGAGGAAATTGCCCTGTTTTAGTCATGACTATTTTATGACAGCAGAAGTGTATTGGAACTTCATAGTCACACTGGAAAGGAATGTGTTGAAGTAGTGGCAGACTTTATTTCATCCTGGCTGCAGCCCTGCTCTCTTATCCCTGTCTCTTCTCCTTTTCACCCTGTGCCAGTAGTCACAAATAAGCACAAGTTTTCATGAATGATAGGAGATGTCAGCAAAGCAGGCAGTGCTGGCTCCTGAGTGCCACCTTGGCCTTGTGCCTGTGGATACCCCTGCAGCCAATAGGATCAATGGGGTCAGCAGGTTGAAAAATCCTTCTGGGGGTAGGGAACAACCCAAACTTGTTCCCCCATAACACCTTCAAATGTGACATTTCCTGTGTGCCCTGTGCTGTGCAGTGTGGGGCAGTGAGCCCATGGCTGATGCTGGCAGGTTCTGTTTGAGAGCACCCCTGCTCCATTGAGTCTGTCATGTCCCATCAGGGCCTGTTCTCTCAATCCCCTTGTTGGGCTACTCCTCATTTCTTTTTCCAAGTTGTAATCCCCTCATGTCCAGTTTCAGACTTTTCCCAACTAGCTCTTAGTTTTTTAGTCTGCTCCTGAAATTCCTACTTCTTCCCTTCTTTTCCCTCCATTCCTGACCAGCTGTGTCTGGTCTCCTGCTGTTTTGTTCATCTTCAGCCTCCCTACCAGTTTGTTTTCTTCTCTTGCTTCCTTGGCCCAGTCTTGCCAAATCCATTGTCTACTTCTGTTCTGTTTTGTCTCCTGGCAGGGATTTTTTTCCTCCCTAGTTTTAAAATTTTTTTTGGCTATGTTTTTTTTTCATAATACATGTCAGAAAATAGTCTTTAAGAACAGCAGAGTTAAAAACCTGGCATTCAGTTCCTGCTTTAGAAGAAAATAGGGGAATGCTAGAACACTTGAACAATATCTTTTTAAATGAAACAAAATTCAGCAGTCTGCAGGTACTGCTGTAATATATAAATGGTACATCTCTATATAAGAATTGTACATTTTTTAGAAGTGGTTATATTTTTATACAATTTCTTAATTATTTTGTAATGATAAGAGATGTATGCAAATGAAATCACAATATTTAGTTGTCTTTTTTTGGGTTTCACATGTGTCCCCTTTGGACCACTTATCACTTTATTAGTGTTGAGAACCACAACATCTAAAAAAACTCTTGTCAGTCCTTTTTCCTTTTTTAGACTTGGCACCCAATTAATTATTGGGGCAGTTACCTTTGCACGGGTTGCTTAGGCTAATAGAGATTTTAAGCAGTATGAAAATTTCTCTTTCTTTTTACTAACTAGTTAGAATCTATAAGTCAGAGTCAGGGTTTAGAAAATGTGCATTATATTAAAGGCTGCACAGGCAAAGTCCTCTGCAAATGAAGGGAAGCAGGAATTCTCCCCCCAGCTTTGAGTCTGCTTTGGTTTTCTATGCTAATGTAGGAAGTCTTGCATTGTGCAGTGAGTCAAAATTTATTTTCTCCCTTAAAATACATAAAGGAACACATTAAAGGAGGGTTAGGTACTCTTACAACAGGTAAATTTCCTATATACCTCTGTGTTTTGTTGATATTTTCTGAAAGTGTGTTTGGATGGACAGCCCATGATTTTCAGCTGAGAGTCACTCTCTGCCTGAATATCCTTTTCAGTGGTTTTGGATGACTTCTCTGTAACATGGATGTTGGCATTGGAGACAGGTGTTTTCTGCTCCAAGTGGATTTTTGTAATGCTCAATTCCTTCAAAATAAAAAAAGACTTGGATTTTTACCATCCACGCTCTTACTACCTTGTTATTTTATACCATGTTTCCTTGGTATTTCAATATTTGGTGTAGTTGACTTCAGGAGGAGGAATTAGGCTAATTTGGGCTAATTAGGAATTAGTGCTTATGGGTGGATTCAATGCTGTGGCAGTTCACTGAAGTGGTGAACTCTTACTCCTTTGCCATTATGCATTCACATACAGCTGTTCTTGCCAACAGATTCCCCTTTCTAAACACTGAGTTCAGTTTTCTATCTTGAATTTAGCCAGTGCTATGTGAGAAAAGTGCATCCTCAGATATATTGGTTGACTAACTTCTACATTGGAAACTGGTTCTTTGAACTTCTGCCCAAAGCTTTTTCTTTCTGTTGATGATCCAGCCTTGAAAATTATCTGCTGCCTTACCTAAAAACGATTTTGAGGCAAAAAGGAAATAAACTAATAACCATGTTAAACCAAGGTCACAGTGTTTGTGATAGTATTTTAAATAGCCTAAATGTGGATTTTATAAACAATGCCAAGTTCTTCAAAAAGAATTCCAAGTGTGTAGGTTGGTACCAAAGCTTTGTCTTCCCTTTTCCACGAGTGGAGATTAAGGAAGCCCAGAGCAGTTGGTGTGGGATCTGTTCTCCAGGCCTGGATGTGGGCAGTTGTTACCAAGGCCCACAGTTCCTATAGAATGAGTGGAGTTGGACATGCACAACTCAGAGCTGTGGTTCAAACCAGCTCCCAGAGCAGGGCTACTGAGCTATTGTAAAGCAGTGTCTGTGTCCTTCCAGGGACTCACTTCTCCCACTGCTGCCAGCATTTTTTTCATCTTGGCCTGATTTTGTTGGCAGCTGTGACTGCTGTGGTAACTTCCTTTAATGATGCTGTTCTTTCCCGGCTGGGATAAAACTTGTTTGGCTTTTCTTTCACATTTTCAATATCTGAATGACCTTAATGTATTTTTTTTCAGTTTCTTTGTGTAGCTGGTTAAGGTTTGCTGTTCTGTATATTAAATAGAGCAGGATTGAAAACACAGCTCTCCCTGGGAAGGCTGAACTGACTGGGTAATTCACTGTTGCAGCCATTCTGTGAGTGCCTCAAGTCTGAAAGTCCAAAAAAGAATAGCTAATCTCAGGATGTTAGAAATGAAATTTACATTAGAATTTAAATACTCTAACTTCCTGAAATATTCTCAAACATCAGTCAGGTATCTTCCTCAGTCAGGTTTTGTAAACTTGTGAAATCCTGTATTAGTAACCAAAATAAATATTTGTACTTCCAAAACAGTGTTTGCCAGGTGTGTTTTGATGATGGCTAGTAGTCTGTGGCTTATATCAACAATGGCATGAAGCCTTTCACCCTTATGTTTAAATAATTGTGTCACTTCAGCTATCCTGATGTGGTTTTTGTGGAGTTCTGCATCCTTTGCATTCTGGCTGCATTTGTGCAGTGAAAACTGCACACCCTTTATGAGTTTTTTTTCCCCAACAACCCTGCATGTGTGGTTTGCTGCCTGACAGTTTGTCACCTTCTATTGTCTCTTTTCCTTTCTCTTTCTTGATTCATACTAGAAATTTGAAAAATCAACATTTATAGCTATCTTTCCCTCCCCTTCTCCCCTCCTCAGCATAAAGAAGGAACATGGACATGATAGAGCAGATCCAGAGGAGAGTGAGGAAGGTGTTCAGAGGGCTGGAGCCCCTCTGCTCTGGAGACAAGATCACATCAAGCTTTAACTGTCTGACAAAAGTTTTGGTTTAGATGCCCTGTGTCATCAGGCCTCCCATCCTAGAGAAGCTGCAAGGGTAATCTTGGAAAGTTGAATTAATCTTGGTTAATCTTGAAAAGCAGAGGCAGGTAACATGTCATGTAGAGTTAGTTGGCTAGGACAAAGATTTTGGGAATATTTGAAGGTTAGTGACACAATTTGGGAAATGTTACCATTTTGCAGGTTTGGCTTTTACTATGCAACATCTTAGAATTTATTTAGAAAATGACTTAAACAAGAGTAAAACCAAACTAAGATTTTGCAGGTGACTGCTTTGTTCCCATATTTTACATATAAGACAAACACTGGAAACACTGGTTTAGGAAAGTGTTCTTCAAACTCTTTTTCAATCATAACACTACAGCTTTTTTTCAGCTTTGTAATTGTTATTTTGGGTGATTTCTACTTCATATTCAAACAATAGTAATGAAATTTTTTTTAAGTGTGAATTTTAGGCCATCAGATTGATAGCTCTGATTATGAGTGGGTTAAACAATATATTTTTGTTTTATAGCACTGAAGAATGTGGAGATCTTATGACATTTTTCAGAAGCCTTTCAACCTATGCTGAGTGGTATGAGCATCGTAGACACACCTTCCTGCATTTCAAGGTAGTGCCTATCCACCCTTTATTTATTAGTACAATATTTATTGGTTTAAGAAGTTTAGTAAGACAGAGCACTGGAAGTGAAACTGGCTGTCTTTAGCAGAGTATAGATCTTAATTTTGTACATGGTGGTGAAGAGAATATGAGCTAAAATTTGTGCTGTGTTCAAGGGGCAATTGAGCAGCAATTGCTGTGTTCCTCATGGGTGGAGGAAAATAACTCTGCCTTTCTGTGAAGGAGTAAGACATTTTGCTTTGGTATTCTATTTTATTTTGATTTAAAAAAAAAAAAGAAATTAAAAGAAAATAACACTTGTAGTCTTTGGCATATAAATGTTGGTTTTGAAGGATTAGATCTGTTTCTCTTGAAGATGTGTCAGCTTGTGTTTGGATGACAGCACTTTCAGTTCTGGAGTGTTTTACTTGTGTGGGAAATAAACTGTTCCTCCCTCCTAACTGGAACATAGCATTTGAGCTTAGTTTTAAATTACCAGTATTTGCCTTGTTTGTTTTGGCTTTGTGCTGGTTTTAAGATAAACAACTAATCCTTGGAGTAAAAACTGCAGTCTTACAGACACAAAACATCTTACATGATACTTTATGTAGGAGATTAATGTTTAGCTGCTTAATTGTTTGTGGTTTCTTGGCTGAGTGCTACATACCTCAAGAATTTACTGTCATTAAACTTGACACCATCTTTACTTTTCAGCTGTAGTATCATGTGGGAACTGCACCTTTTCCTATTTTTTCAGCCTTTTAGGCCTTTGAGTTCTGTGCTGAATGAATCAATTTCTATTATCAATCAGAAAATTACTTCTATTTTCTGATTGCACTAAAAAAAAATCCAGTCCTCAGCTGAGCAATGAACTGGCATTGCCTAATCCTGTTGGCTTTTGTCTTAGGGCTTTTCTCTAATCCCTCCACAGAAAAGGTAGAGCACCAAGAGCTTTAGGGCTCTGCAATTGTTTTTTCCAGCTTCCCTTGATGCTTTCTGATCCTTAGATCAGCAGTCACTGTGGTTTCTGGGACAGTGATTTGGTTGTTGTAAATATTTCTCATTTTAAAATATAATAACAAGGAAAAAAATAGGAAAGAGTTTTGGAGAAATCTTCAAATTGTTGTTATATAAGCAGTTTTTTAAAATGTTTGTTTAGGTGTTGAGTATAAACAATGAAATTATCTACTAATTGCTAGAAGATGTGTGAAGATAATTCATTGAAGACACTACAAGTTTGTCAGTATTACAGATGCTCTTTCTAAAGGTAGTTTTATTTCCATGGTCAAAGACAAAGGTAAAGTTGAAAGACAAACCAATTTGGGAGAGTATTTACCAAATATGACTGACTGTTCTTCTGAAGAGTATTTTAGACCTTCTTATTTTTGTTAGCATTGCTAATAATTTAATGTTGAAACAGAAGATTTTCTCAGGTAAGAGAATTAAAAGGTTCAAATCTGGTAATTCAAATAACTGGATTGCCAAGGAGAATGTATATTGGTAGTTTAATGTTTCAGTAATTTGTGGGAAGCAATTAGACAAATGTTAATATATGCATAATACCAACTCAAGAGTCTATCCTGTTAATATTCACACTTACAAAGATTACAGACTCCTTTTTAATTTTGTGTGTTTATCTTTTCCCCTTATCTGTTCTCTAGACTCTCCTGTTTTGGAGAGAAAACTGCTGGGGGGGAGTCTTGGGTTTATAGCTTTTCTATTAATGTGAGTTTTTTTTAAAGAAAACAAGTGCCAAGGCTTTTATGTAGAAATAAAATAGTTTCTGATACTTTCCTCAGAGTGTGGAGTAAAAACACCAAAGGTAGTTTATTTTTACTTTCCTGTTTTGGTACCTGAGAAGAAAGGGATAATGTACAAGTGGGTGAGTACTTCAAGTAATATTGGATGTTTTGAGATTTGTGGCAATTCAAGGTCAATTCAAAATAGGTTTTGAAGGAGCAAGTGGGGTGTTCACCAAGTATTCTGTATGGCAGGTTTTGCTATTGTCACAATAAATATGTCTGTAAAATGGATTTACCTCTGCAAATAACCTCCTAACCTTAGTCTGCTGTGAGGCTGAACAACTGAGACATGTTGGCAAGGCTGGGAAAGCAGATTGTGGAAGCTGATACTGATAAACAAGAACAAACATTCAAGTTTTATTGGAATTTCAGAACAGAAGTGAGTGATAGGAAAAAAATAAAATGGTTTACATTCAGCTTGATATTAGTACAGGTCACAGAAATAGGAGGTGGAAATCCTCCCTGCTGAAGCCTTTCTCACTTCATGTTTTGATTAACTTGCTGTGAATGGGGAAAATAAAGGAAAACACATCAGAGAACTTGGTGCCTGCATGAGACATTCAGGAGGTTCCACTTGTCTACTTTGGTTTGCTCACAAAGTGTTTAGAGCATTAATCAGTGTTACTGATGATAATTAGTATGTTTCAGAAATATATACAACATTTTAATGTGAAATTAATTGTGTGGTAGTAGGGAGGTCTTGGAATGTTTACATGTGTGTATATATTACAAAAACATGCATTTATTTGTGTATACACATTTTTGGTGATATTTACTGGTATTTATTTATTTTGGTGATTTACTGAAAAGAGTTTTAGTGATTTGTGATGAGAATAAGATCAGGGGCTGCTGCTTATGTAACATTATTACACTTACAGCTGTGTTTTTTCCATCTTAGGCACTTATCACAAGAGATGGGAGAGAATTGATGGGTTTTATTTTTTTCCAAATAGAAATTTGGCTTGACATTGGAAAGTATTTTTATATGCTTTGAAGTTGTTTTTCATGTTTTGATAAAGACCTGGGAACATCAAAGTTTTATGATTTATGTGGAAAAATGAAAACCAAGTATTGCTGCCGGACTTGGTTTTGTTCTCAATTAAGAAAATGGAATTTCCTTCTTGTTACACTAAATAACTTAAAATGGAAAATATTGGGGGTTGCTGTTTTTCTTGGGAAATGGGTTCAGGGCAAAAATATCTGTTCAGAATTAAGTGCCATCAATTCCCCATAGCACAAGCACTAACAAATTAAGGCTTAGCTAAATAAGATAAATAAAACTAATACAAAATATTTTGTAAAATCAATATTTTAGATGTAGTGATACATCATCATGCATTTGATGCTTAACTATTTCTACTAATTAGGAATCTATACTAGCTTCAAAATTAGTACAAAGTGGATGTGGTAATAATAACTAGCACACCTTTGGCATTCATTTGTCTGGAGGCTTTCCACCTGTGGTAGGTATTGGAAGGGAGAAACTGGATGTCAGAAATGTACAGTTGAGGAATTAAAAACATTGTACCCTTTATCAGTGACAAACTGAGTGTCAAGGCCTGCACAAGTCAATTTGTGTTTTTAATACACTGCATAGGTTCAAGGCATTGAGTGAAATGGTTGAAGTTACCTCTGATTTCAGATTAATGATGGAATCAACTTTTCTTTGTAGCTTCCAAGTCTGATTTGATTTTTCCCTAATGATCAGAAGTATTGTTGCAGAAGGGTAATTCTCTTTCTTTGCTCTGACATCTAGATGAAATCATACTTATTTACAGGTAAACACATGAATTCAGCTTTGCTTTTAACTGTATTGTCACATTTCCTGTCAGGAGGAGCTGTGGAACCAGGGCTTGGTTGACATAATTAGTTAATAAAAAAGGTATTTGAGTCTGTTATTCTGTATGTAGACTGTCCTTTTAAAACGGGAAGCTGATGTTGCAAAAACAGCTCTTGTGAGAACAGCTCAGCAAAACATATATATTGCCTTAAAAATACATTGTGTAAAAATAAAACACATGTTATTTTCAAAGCAGAATAGTAGAAGGAAATCTAAAACATCTTTGCAAAGTTCTAGTTGCTATGTTGCTTGGTGTACTAAACCTAAATAGGAGTTTTTCTCATTTACCACAAATCAAGTTTTTAAAAAATGTTATTGAATTTAAGCTTTGAGAAGTTCTGTTTCTAAACATAACTTTCTCTCATCTGCAGCTTCATCCAATACACTTTTGAAGGTCAGCTGAAAAGATCTCACTGCAGATTAAAAGAGTGGGATTAGAATTCAGAAATATTTTTCCCCTTTGGTTTGCTCATAGAAAGTCTTGCATTTATCTGAAAGTAAAGTGTGGTGGTTGTTCTGAGTGCTGGTAAAGAATGAGAATAAGCAGTTTTGTGCGATTTTATCTAAAGAGTATGTGGTGAAATAAAAATTGAGATAATGTGTGTGCATGTATATATATTTTTACACTTTCATTAACAGAAAAGATTCTGAAAGCATGAGGGACACCATAAGTAGTAAAGTAACTGAAATGGTTATTTCAGAGAACGGTGCAACATAGCAGGAGCTCCTGGGTAAGCAGGGAAAAGAGCATTAGTAAGAGAGAGGATATGAGCTTGTAAACAGAGGAAGAAGTGCTCCTTGTTGGATGCCTGGCTGGCACCAGCAGGGTTAGTAGTAGGTGCCCACGGGCAGCATCCTCAGGCAGGAGAAGGCGTTGACGTGCTTGGCCAGCACGATGGGGTTGCCCTCCATCCTGATCTCGTCCATGCGCGTGCGGATGTAGCGCGTGTTGTTGGACTTGCAGAACGTGTCATCCGTGATGCTCGTGATGTTGTTGTACTGCAAACCAAAACATTCTCATAAATAAATCCATACAGGCATTGTTGATAAAAGATTAGAGGTTCTTTTGGCCGTTTCCTATCCCTGATGTACAGAAACCAATAATAAATCCTTGCATGGCAATTGGCATCTTCTGAGTTTCTAGAGGGTCATGGCCATACACGTTGGCATGGTAAATGGTTTTATTGAGGTGCAGTGAAAAACTGTAGTGGGAGCTGTTTTAAAATAGAATAAGTTTGATTGAAGTGTGTAACTCCTGGGGTGTTTCCTAAGAGAATGTTAAGGAAATGCTTTGGGAATACCTGAAGGTGAAGAATGCGCAGACTCTCCGGTAAGTTCAGGGGCACAGATTCCAGTGCGTTGTGTCCTAAGTAGAGGTAGGCCAAATTTGTGAGCTTCTGTTGAACAGAAAGAGAGGTTACTGATGCTGGTACTACCTGAGGTTAAGTAACTCATGCCTGTTACAAGAAATCAGTAATTTTTTCTGATCACAACCTGTGAACTGATGTAACAAAAGCCATTCTTTTGCTGTGAATGTTGAATTCTATTTTATCAAGAAATTCATAGAACAGACCTTCTATGTTTGGGAAATTTCAGTGTCAGCATGTTGGTTTTAAAAGTTGAGATCACTATAAAGTACTATATGTGTATTGTTTATTAGTATTTCTGCAGTCTTCAGAACTCTAATTGAGCCATCAATTTCTGGATATTTTTTCCTTACATGTTAGAGAGAAAGCAAGCAGGTGAGATATTTCATAGAAAATTCTTTTCTATATGGAGGACATGAAAGACTGAGTGCACAAATGACTGATATTCCAGAGTGCCTTAAAAGCAAAGCAAAAGCTGAAATGCTGCTTCATCTTAGTTTGTTTCTTAGATTACAAAAAAAATAATAATTTGGTGGCAGACTGAATAGTCTGGTTAGTAATTGTGGTTACTTTGATTACGTAGATTATTGGGTTTTTCCTTACCTTGAAAGCATTTGCTTTGATTCCTCTGCTCTTGATTCTGTTTTGGTTTGCATTAAGTGATGTTAGTTTGGGAGGTAGAACAGGAAGTTTTACAAGTCGATTTTCAGCAAGAGAAAGTTCTTCCAACAGCAGAAGCTTTGAAAAGGCTCCATCTTCTATTTCTTCTATCCTATTTCCACTAAAATCAATTCTTCTCAAGGTAGCTTTACACAAAAGAAATTAAAATCTAAGTATTGACTTTATAATTACATGGCATGTGAAATGTGTATGGCTGTACATGCTAAATGTTGTACTTTTGGCTGCAGCATCTAAATTGTGATCTACAAATGCAAATGCTATTAAAATTGACATCTGGATTTTTTCCTGGTCTTAAATTAAAAAAAATTATAAAGGGAAATACTCTGCATCCTTCTTTTTGTCTTAGAGATAACATGATTTCAGCTATTTATAGAATTTCTCATGCTGTGGAGTGAGATAGCTGGCAGAGCTGTCCCTGGAGCATTTGAAGGAAAAATAACGCCTGCTCATTTAAGACTGACTGGGATACGGAGCTGAATTTTACTTTTAGCAATCTGCTCTTTACCTGATGTTTGGGAATATTAAGATGTTTACAGGATCTAAAATGCATGTTCATTGTGCCTTTCCATTTTGTGTTCTAAAGCAGAGACAGAAAGTGGGGTGTCACTCACTGATGTCAGCGAAGTCTGAGGCTGCAATCCTCTTGATCTTGTTGAAGCGGGCGTAGAGATACGCGGTTTCCTTGGGCAGGGGGGGCACGGCCTCGATGTCGATCTCCTCGCAGTACACGGAGCCGCTCAGGCACACGCACAGCAAACATGTGGGCAGGTCTGCCAGCAGGGCACAGCACACTTACAGCATGCTCAACTCGCTTCAGCCTGCTCACTCAAAATATGCTTTTTTTGAGTGTCTTTTAAGATTTCCTGTTGTTAGGTGTCGCAGACATTTCTCCACAGAAATCCTTTCTTTCGGATTTCTGTGTCTTCTGGAGGCCAGAGGCTTCAGAAGACAAGGTAAACAATTATTATCAGCTGCTGGGGAATGCGACAGGGACACCTTGATTGGCTCATTTCCTGTGTTTATAATTAAGGGCCAATCACCAGTGCAAGCTAGGGGACTGAGTCCTTGGCCACAACTTTGTTATAGATTCTTTTCTTTCTATTCTTAGCCTAGCCTAGCTGCTCTGCAAACCTCTCTCTATATTCTATTTAGTATAGTCATAATGTATTATATATAATATCTTAATAAATCAAGCCTTCTGATCAAGATACAAGATTGACCGTCTCTCTATCACCAGCTGCGACCCACTCAGGTGCGGTAATAGTTAGGTTTTCAAAAAATTCTATTTGCATCAAGTTCTGAGAAGATTTATCTTCTCAACTGTTTGGAGTTTTTTGTTCTTTTCATTGTGTATGATTTCTCTGTGTATAATCTCTGTTCTTACCTGAGCATGTGACATGCTATTAATCGGCCTGAATTCAGTTTAAATCTTTAGATGGCTGAGAGCATGGTGAACGTGACAATTGCAAGTTTGACCATGTTAAATATCACATTTGGAACCAAACCCACAAGGAGAAACACCTGGCAGTGCATTGGAGCATTTCTGGCAGGCCACACAATAGCCTGTGTTATTCCTAGCTACTCTTCTGTCTAAACCTTTTGATAAAAACTCCAGCAATTATGTTTATATATCACATATGGTTTAGGTTGGAAGGGACATTAGAGATCATCTCATTCCAACCCACAGACAGGGACTCCTTCCACTAGACCAGGTTGCTCAGAGCCCTGTGCACAATCTCTATCAGTTTTATACTGAGGTTTTTGCAGTTGTTGTTTTAAGTAGAGAAAGTTTTTGTAATGTAGTTTGAGACCTTTCTGGCTTGTGCTAGTCCTCATGGGCAGTAGTAAAGTATCAGTAACTTCTGCTTTGCTCTAGTCTTTTCTGTCAGCAATATTCAAATACATGTAATGAATGTGGCTTTGAATCCTGTTTCATCTCCACTGCTGTCTTGTGCTGTGTTTTCTATATTTTGAGAGTTTTGGTTGGCTTCCACCCTGGAGTGAGTGCAGTGCAGACAGCAGGGTCATTCCATGGGATAGTTGTCACCACACAGCAAAACAGGACCTTCTGCAAGCAGTGAGGAGTTACAAAAGCAGCAGGTCAATACTGGGAAGCCAGTACATAAGAGTAATTCTTTTTCTTACAGCAGCACTGCAGAGAACAGAATGAAGATTTTGAGGTTTAGCTTGTGAATATCATCATTTTTAGGCTGCAGAGTTCTGCCCTGTTTGGTGATTTGGGGCTTTTTTATTTAGTGGCTTGTTTTCATGTTTGTGTGGGAAATGGAAAATGTCAAACAACGTTGTCACTGTTAAAAAGGCGATAGTTTTTATGCTTGTCTGTCTAGAAGCTCTGATGTTCTTGGAGACTTGCTCAGTTTTGATGGGGCCTTGCTGACAGGTGCTGTTTGGCAATAATTAACCTTGAATTAGCGCTTTGGTAGACACTGACAGTCCACTGGTCTTGCTGAATCATCAGTTATTTTTGGAAGTTTATATCACAGACATGCAAAATAAGTGTCACTTTTTCTGTCTGCTCTGTTTGGCAGAAAAACTGTCCTTTTTGTGTGCAGAGAGCAGTGGGGTTTGTTAGGAGAAATCTGGACAATGTACCCAGAGCCTGTAGGAAGCTTTGACAAGTGAAGAACGTTCCTGATGTATTTTAAACATTGACCTCCCTGATTATCAGATGTAAACTTTGAGAATAGCCAATTGTTCAAATAAATCTGTTGAAATAATTTAAGCACCTAGTATTTCATCATCACTTGGGTTAAACTGTGGAACTTACTGGGGGATGTATTTTCTTTTTCTTTGTTGTCTTGTCTAACTTATTTAACTTGGGTGCATCTCAATGGCAAATATGACTGGGCAAGTCTGTGGAGATGCTTACAAGCTGTGCTTTGTGTATTCAGAGTTTACCTGAGGATCCTTTAAATTTTTCAGCCTGCTCCATCAGAAGTTACAAGGTTTTCCACGGGAGATATGAAAGATATTCATAAACAAAAACATTAATTCTGTAGCCTTTGTTATCCTTTGCACTTTAGATTTGTATGTTAAAACATTCTTTTGGATATCTTAGACATCACATTCTTCGTATCAGTTAACTTACTTGTGTCCTTTGTTGGTGGGACATCAAGTTGGCTGTCATCACTTTGTAGCATTAGGGAGGTGTCAAGAGAAACATTTGTTCCAGCCTTTGTGAAAGAACAATTGATGTTTTAAAACACAAACCACAGACAAAAAGCCACAGAGCATTACAAGGATTTGAAATAACATCTTTTAAGGCGAGCTTCCTACAATATACCTACTTATCATACTTACTTTTTAAAATGCTTTTATAGGTTGGATGACTAAGGTGATGTATTGTTACTTTTACACACAAACTACTCACTTTAAAAGGCAAGAAGGGAAGGTGCTGCCAGTGCTCTTTAGAAAATTCAAGTTCTTTAGGAAAGAACAGTAGACACAAAATAGAAATAGAAAATATAGTCTATATGGTGGAAAGGAATATCTAAGTGGTGGATGTTTACAAACAGAGTTTTGAAGATCAAGATTTTGCATATAATGCAAAACTCAGTAGGATTCTTGTGAGTCTAAGTTGTATTTTGTTGTTATTTTACCCAAATAATCTCAGTAAAATGACTGAGATGTCCTTGCATTTCAAGTTATTCACAATTCCTCCTGGAGATAGTCATCACATCTTTTCAGTTGCAGGACAACTTAGTTTATAAACACATTCCTTGCAGGTATTGGCTGAAATTGAGTCATTTGTTTCCATTATCTGCATGTTAGTCTGTTTTAAGGTGTGGGCTGCTCACAGAAAGGGCCTCTTCACACAGAATCACTAGGTTGGAAGAGACCTTCAAGATGGAGTCATCCAGGGATGGTGACTCCACCATCTCCCTGGGCAGGCCATTCCAGAACTTTATCATCCTTTCTGTAAAAAACTTTTTCCTAATGTCCAACCTGAATTTCCCTTGGCACAGCCTGAGGCTGTGTGCTCTGATTCTGTCAGTGCTGCCTGGAGAAAGAGCCCAGCTCCACCTTAGCACAGGCACCTTTCAGGAGCTGTGTAGAGCGATAAGGTCACCTCTAAGCCTCCTTTTCTCCAGGCTGAGCACCCCCAGCTCCCTCAGGGGTTCCTCACAGGGTTTGTGTTCCCAGCCCCTCTCCAGCCTCATCCCCTCTGGATGTGCTCAGTGTCCCAAGGTCCTTCCCAAACTGAGGGGCCAGAGCTGGGCACAGCACTCAGGGTGTGCCCTCAGCAGTGCCCAGTGCAGGGGCAGAACGACCTCCCTGCTCCTGCTGGCCTCGCCATTCCTGATGCAGGCCAGGAGCCATTGGCCTCCTTGGCACTCTGCTGGCTCCTGGTCATTTCAACCAGCACCCCCACGTCCCTTTGTGCCTGGGCACTGTCCAGCCACACCATCCTCAGCCTATAATGCTGCAGGAGGTTTTGTGGCCTCTTGTGATGTAGGGGACAGCAGTCAGGTTTTCATTAGGTATTGGAGCAGTTTTAGAGAAATACCTATTATTACTGTATTTACAGTATAGATACAGTGCCTTATACTGTCATTTGCATGAGGTAACGTTAAGGGGATTTCAGTTTGACTGTGGTGGTTGTTTTTGGCTTGCATAATTTGTTTGTTGGTTTGGTTTTTTTTTAAATGGGGAATATTTGTAGAACAAACCAATATGTTTTTTGGTGTGTGTGGCTATTGGAAACACATGCAGGAAAGAGCATTGTGAGATGTGGAAGATGTTTTGCTTTAAACATGCTTAAGGATCAGGCCCTGGCAGGAGTGCTCTGTGGAAGAGCTGCTTGCACACTGGGGGTGCTGACAAATGAACCCCTTTTAGTTTTCTTAATCCCCCCACTCTCCTCTCCTTCAGGGACACAGGTGGTTCACCTGTAAGTGCAATGTGCAGGTAAGAACATCCAGGCTCCTTCTGATACTGTGTTTTATTTGGTATTTAGCTGCCTGCGTGTACTTTACTTGTGGGAATTTTTTTTATTCTGCAAAACAAACCCCTCAGGCTTGACAGAAAGCCTGAGAAACAAATATCTTGGCCAGCCTCTGTCATTTTGACCCCTTTTTAGCCTGTGAATCATCTGTCCCTTGGCTCTTCCCTGCGTCTGCCTCTCCAGGCTCTGGTTTGGGCTAGCTTGGTTTGTCCTAGTGAAGTTTTTGGGTTCTCAGTTAGGAAGTTTAAGGTTCTCAGTAGGATTCTGGCAGCAGTTTGGCCAGAATGCTGGGTGGAGGGAAGCTGGGGGTGTCAGCTTACCAGCTACACTCCAGCAAACAGCAAATCTCCCAGAAGCTTTCTGCAGGAGTTAGCTCACAAAGATAAGTTCATTAGGCACATGAAGACGTGGCCCTTGAGGTATCTGTGCCAGCAGAGATTTCTGAGTGCATGGACTGCTCATGGAACAAGTGGACTTGTATGGCTGCAGCTGGTTTGGCTCCTGAGGGACATTTACTAACATTTGCTGGCACAGCTTATCTGTCCCAGTCTCCTACTTGAGCCATCAAAGTAGTCTTTGGTGGGAGTTCTTAGCTTAATGCAATGTACTCCTAATCTCTGCCAGTGGGAAGTGTCATTGAAATTAAAACTGGTAATTTGCAGAATACCATTAAATTCCTAAAATTAAAAAGTATTTGCTGATCAGCAATAAAAATTCCTCACTATGGAGTATCCGTGCACAAGATTGTTTGGATTATAACCACAAGTTCATTACTTGCCTATGTAAGGAATGCACTGAAGGAATATTGGCCTACTCACATACTTAAATTCCACCTGCCTCTTCCACTTTACTGTACAGACACATTAACACTTTACATCTAAATACTCCAACCATCTTCAAATTTCTGCATTATAATTTATTCATCTTATAACACAAAGGTCTGATAGTTTATGTTCAATGAAATGAGTTAGTCCACATGTGAGACAGCATCTAATTGAGTGGTTCTGTTCTGTTGTGGAAATTAAGATTTTGTGCTTTAAATTGCTCAAATTTTATTCAAGACTGGTATGACTGCGGTTTCAAATAATCATAGTAATAAATTTCTTGTGATGTTTTACTAAAAACACTTTTTTTCTAACGGTGTGTTCAAGCATACAGTAAGGAGTTAAATTTGTATGCAAGACAGATTTCTGACTGGGCATGCTTGAGGAAAGATTTGGCATGCATTTCAGTTCCAGTTAACACTTGGAATATTCGGGGAGTAAAATCAGTGCAATAAATGAATAGAAGATCTGTTTGTGCACCCCATGATGTAAACTGGGAACACTGGCACTTGTGTCAATGTAGTTGTTGCACATAAGGAACTCATTTATTATTTTGCAATGAAAACATGTCAATAGAGACCTAACCTGATGGAAATAATGACTGACTACATTCCTAGAATTATCCTAAGCAGAACTGTTGGCCTTCAGAAGACCTGCAGCTTATAGCACTGCCAGGAGGACTTTGATTTGTCTGTGGCACATCTGTTGGCAGCATTTCCATGTAGGTAAACTCCTTGTTCCTTTACTGAAGCAGCAGCAATCTTCTGTAAGCAACTTATTGATCAGTGTAATCTGATGCTCTGCCTAACTGGTTAAAGTTAATAGGTTTAGTATTTTTTAAAGACTCACTTCTGAGTGGATAGTCAGGAATTAGTTAAGAGTCATTTCTGTAGTCCCTTTTTCATGGATTTATGAAAACATGTTACTTCATCACTGTGGCAAATGTCAGATTTAAAAATACCTTAGACATTTATTTGCCATAAATATGTAGCTGATTGTTTTCATCAACAGTAGAGAGCTGTAATTTAAGTAGATTTGGGAAATATTAAAAACGTATACAAAAGGGATTTTTCTGTATTTAGACGGCAATTTTTTACTTACTATCTTTTGCTGTTTTATTTTTCTTGCTTATCAGGCTAAGTTATTGTAACAAGTACAGTTAATATTAATGAAAACCTCCTTGAGCTGTTCATACTGGGCTGTTACCACTTGGTTTGGATCTGTGGTATTTTCCTTGGCAACTACTCTTGGGACAGTTGCTGCTATTTTTTCTCCCTGATCAGTGTTGTATCTCCTTCTCTCTTGGTGTGTACTGGTTAGGACTGAATGGGGGTGTGACATTTGTAACTGTCCCTGGCAGCTGAGGTTGTGGCACTTCACTTAATTCTGCCCTGGCTTTGTGTCTTCTGCTGTTGTCTTGAAATTCAGAGGCAGGAATGTGGAGCACCCAACAAAAACATTCTGTTGGGAGATGCTGAGAGTGCCCTGAGATGTAGGGGATATTCTTTTTACTAAGACCCTCGAAGTGTTAATGTGTAAGTGGCTCCTCCAGCACTGGGCATTCTATAGAATTCTATAGAAGTTTGGGAGTGCTGAACTGTTGAGCTGTAAAAAACCCAAACCACACACCCCTGAAAAACTGAGGAAGAAACTTGATAGTTTGGCAGGTCAAAGGAGGAACTGTGGTTTATACTGGCAGATTATGTTCCATAAAAGGGGAGGTTCCAATTATTGCATTGGTAATAAAAAAGAAAAAAAAATCCCCTTCCTTATTCTTAAGCAAACTCACTGAGTTAATACAACATAGTTAAAACTGTTGAGCTAGTAATTAATGCATCCTGCTCTTGAAACTCTTATGATTGCAGGCACATAAGAACAGCAGAGTTAAAATGATGCTTTAGCCTTATTTGTGCAAGCCTGCCTTCTTGGCTTACTCAGACTGTAGCAAGGGTAATTTTTTTTTGTGGTTTTAGTTTGAGTGGCTTTCCCCATGTCTGAACTCATTGTATGTTTCCCTGTTATTTTAGAACTTTTCCATAAAACTCACATGCATGCACATAACACCTTTTTCATATAATGCTTATTTTAGTTAAAAATATTAAAAGGAAAATATAAATAAAATACCTTTCTTATATCCTTGGATTGCATTTCATAATCTTGTTGGGTCAGGCTTCCCATGGAAACATCTGTATCATACTCATAGAGTGATTCTTGCTGTAGAGGTGGTGCTGCATTTACCAAAGGTACAAACACAAACAAAAAAAAAGTAGCTTGCAAAGTCTCCATTCTTGCCCAGAACGATGTATGAGGCTTTCAGGGAGCTGGTGAAGATCTGCTCGTGCCTGGACTCTGGAGAACACTTTCTTTGGGGCTGGAAATGAAAATGCAATCCGTCAAAACAATATTTAAAGCCTAGAGTACTTGTTGGCAGTGGTTTCTCACACATAAGGAAGATGGAACAACTTTTAACTCTTGGTATCCTTTAATTAACTCTAACTTTATAAAACCTGTTCTTAACATGAGAAGAAACTGGGAAATAATAAACATTTTATAATAAATAGGAAAATATTCTCTTAATTGCATTTGTTTGTTTCCCAGTTTATTTTTGTTAACAGCAAGACAATTTTGTTAATATTAAGTATTTGGCATATATATAGATTAACTAATTAAAATATTTGAGGTTCAAATGCATTTTTCTTTATTGTCAAAATAAGGGGTTTCAAACCCAAATGCTCTATAACAAAAGCCTCTCATTGTCTTTTACTTTACATGTGAGACTAAACAAGAGAAGATCACTTAATACCCTCAGGATATTATGCAGGATGGGCACTTTTCAGGCAGGAAAGGGGAAGAGGCTGCAAACATGATCTTTGAAACATTACAAATATGCATGCAATATTTGAAAAAATAAATCTTTGTACAGCATTTCTCTCCTCTTTACTCTAGTTTTATTTAAGCTCTGAGTTAATCTACTTTTAGGAAAAAAGTCCACCTACCTTTTTAGCAGATTCCAAGCTCTTCACTGAAAGACCAGATATCCTTATCTATAGTTACTCTTTTGTCAGTGTACTTTAGGTTCAAGTTATGCATTACATCCAAATTGTTGAACTGAATGTTCTCTCAAAGTTTGAGTCTGAAAAGTGCTTTCCATGGGGTAGAAACGCTTTGCCAGCATTCTCTCCCAGGGTGAGAGGTAATATCCTGGAGCTGGGGGTTGTACTTTGCATAACATTTGCAAATGCTAAGCCTGTGTGGCTCATCCTACTCTTGGTAATCCTTGTTAAAATGGCAGCTTTCCGCTTTGCTCTTTATATGTGCTAAGGCTTTTTCTGTAAATGAAATATTAATTGTGCAAACTGGAGGTCTCTAATAAGGCATGTGTTATCCATTTTGTGAAATGCTTCAGCCTAGAGACAAAGCAGCTGCTTTCTGAGACAGAGGTAGAGCCAAAACACACGTCTGTTGTATTAGTCACATTTTGTGAATAGTGAAATGTTTTATTATGAGTTGTATATGTTTAGAGAAGTTTTACCTATCTATGAAATGGAAACTTTTCAGTCTCAAGAGCTCTGGAAAAATGTTCTTTAGAATTTCATGTATTTGTGTTGAGATTTTCAGACAATCAGTGTCTAAATCCTTCATTAATTAACTTATTAGAAAGTTTATTGAAAAACTAATTTCACAAAAAATACTTGGTTTGAATAAAGTTCTGCTTCAGTTTTACAGATAACTCAGTGAACACTGTCCAGGTGTAGAATTTCCATCTGAGCTATGAGCAGCAGTTTTCTGGATTTGTAATGCATTTCTTCCTCCCCCATCCTTTTCCTCATTATGAATTTTTGGCAGTCAGCACAAATGGGAGACAGATGACCAACTTTGAACGTTTATAGAGTAGCTTTCTCAAGTCTTTAAAAAGTATGTAGCAATAAAATCTAGTGGGAATATATCCAAATTTACATTTCTCTTTTATTGTCATACCTTTTTCTTTTTTTTTCCCCTAGAGTAATCCTGGTGATAAACTGTGGACCTTTTGGTTAAGTTTTCTTTTAAATGCTGCCTTGTTTAGCAGCCAAATGTCTGTAGGAAATCTGCAGAGTGACTAGAGCCAGTTGCTGTCTAAAATCTTTTTGGGTTTACAATACCACCAGTTTCTGAACTCATTTGGATTTTATTAAAACTTTTGTAGCTAGTTCATATGCAAATTTAACAATGGGATAGTTTGGATTTGAAGCTTGCTCTGGGATAATGCTGTGATGATAAAATGAGATGTGAAGGGAAGAGGCTCAGTAATAATGGAAACTGAGCCCTGAATCCCACTGGTTGTTCCTCTGCTGGAGCAATGACACCAGGAGTTTGCAAGGGGTGAAATTGCAGTGTCAGTACCAGCTTTGCACCCCTCCTGCCTGTCTGGGAAGTAATGACACAGCTCTGCTTTGTACTCACCCCTTCCAGCTGCCACCCATCTGCCAAACATCCACGTTAGGATTTCCTGTCTCTGGGGCATCCAAATGTTTCCAGAGCTTAAATGTAACCAAAGGATAGCTATTCTAATGGAAAAAAACTACTAAGTGTTGAAGCTGAAAGCAAGATATAAAATATTAAATATATTTGTTATAGTTTTATGATAATTTATTTTCTGAGTACTGAAATCCTAGATTTCACAGCTACATAGAATGTTTTAGGAATAGCTTTATCTTTTCCTTACATATGACAACTTTAAAAAAATGAGAGAAAACTACTAGATAAATGAGGCCTTGAAAATGTAGGAAGTCTTCATTCAAGGAAAGATGTGTTTGTTTTGATCTTCAAGACGAGAAGAGGCTCTGAATTTTTAGACAACTTCAGGAACAGCTTCTGCACAAAATGTGAAAAATCTGTGTTCATCAAGATCACAAGATTTTGATTGTGTGCTTATCACAAAAAGGTTGTCATGTGTGCACTCTCTGCAATAGAGGCACCTCTCAGAAGCTCATCAATACTTCCTTACAAACATATTCAAGGAGGGAGATGTTAAGTAGTTCATTTGGTGTGATGTCATCCAGGAGTAGCTCACAGTGCCAAATAAAGCTGTAACCTTGTCCCATAGTTTGTCAGCATTGTCATGAAAGAAGAAAATGCATCAGCAAATATTGTCAGATACAACCAGTTTTTGTCTGAACATGTAGCAGATGCTCAGAGCAGCACAAGGATGGGGGTGGCATGGGTGGCTGCAAACAAGGAAGGGGAGTATTGCTTCCTTCAACTGCTTTTTTCCTGCTCAGAGTGAATAGAAATAACCAAAATGTCCAAATCATGTGAGATGAAATATGTGGTTCATATGCATTGGCAGTAGGGGAGCTCACAGGAAGCAGCCTGGCAAGCAGGGAGTGCTTTCTAGGCACTGTTAGTGCTTGGAAATTGGATGTATAAGTGTCTCTTGCTTGGACTCTGGTTACAAGGATCCATGTACTTGGAAGGAGGTTTTTTTTCTGGAAACCTAAGCCTGCTGTACTGTTAACTCATTGAGCTCCAGTTTTTGATGATTGTGTCCATGACGTATTTCTTGATTTCCCTATGATGTCTCATTTGCACTGACTGATTTCCCCACAAAATACTTTCAGCTGTACTGGCTGTTAGTAATTTTAAAAGGTAATTTTTCCTAATTTTGTTGACATGGAATCGTGACTTCAAATTGAACAGTAGTCAAATTGTCATTTTGTAAGGATATAAAGTGTAGCTGAAGGTGTAAATGAACCACAAGACTTCTTGTAGTGGATAGAACCCAGGCAAGATTAATGGGATTGGATTCTGGTGTCTGGATTCTGCTGTCAGGAAAACTTAGCTTTAGGTGAAAAGGGTTGCATACAGAATAGGTGTAACATTTGTTCCCCAAGGTTTTCTTCTGTCATGTTAGACAGCACAAACTAGGAGGAGAAAAATTGAGAAGCTGGGTGGGTGTGGATGGCAGAGGTAGCAAAAGCATAGGAGAGCACTACAGAAATGAGGGTAACTATCCAAACTATCCATGTTGCTGACTAAATCGTTAGCATCTGGGAAATAATCTAGAATTCAGTTTATATGTCAATACAGAGGGGGCAGACTTTGCTCTGTACAAGACAGGTTGGAAATTACTTCTCCAAGGTGCCTGGAGGAATTGCATGGGGCCAGGGGATGGCACTGCCTGTGTAAGGACTTGTGGTTGTGCAGTGGGAGGCGGAACACTGGGAAAAGAAAAATGGGGAGGAAAAACCACAGAGCCTTACCTGTGGGGTGCTGAGGCAGCACTAGGAAGAGTCCTATAAAGTTCCTATCAAGATATTCCTTATGAAGTAAACCAAAGCTGATATTCTTTTTAATAGCTTGGGTTTTCTCTATGTTTAGGCAGAGGAAGTGCATTTTGCAGCTGCTTAAAGACCTTGGCTTTCATTTTGTATCCCAGTCTCTAAAGGATGATATTGGCAACTTCTGCCATTTCTGAGTTTTACTGTTTAGAAGTGTTCTTGAAAAAAAAGTACTGTGGATTATTGCTGATCTGACCTGTGCTTGTGGTGGGTGCTGGGAATCCCTTTGAGAATGCTCAAAGTCAGTGTCTTCTCTTGGCCAGACATCTGTGCAAGACAGAATGAGATGAGGACAAATTAGGAAAGGTTTTAAAGATTTTTGGGTATTTAGAGACCTGGGCACAATGCTGGATTTTCTTTTCTTCTGTGTGATATTTCTGCTTCATGTGGAAGGCAACATGTTGGGGGTTCCTTGGCATAACTTGTGTGGAGTGTGATTTAAACACCTCACCATGTTGGCCAGCTGTTCTGGATTGGAGTAATTATAATAGAAAAGGTTTTATGGAGGAAAAGGCAGTTATAGCAGCAGCCTGATAACATGTACATAATCTGCAAACAGTGAGAGATTGGCTGTTAAAGAGGGCAAAAGCATTAAGTGTTAGAACTTAACTTGATGGCTCTATTTTTATTTTCTCCTTTTGTAACCTAAAAGAAATAACTTTTTGGAATGGTTCTCTACACAAGCTTTATTTTCTAAAACATAAGCCTTTTCTTTTGATATTTATGTGGGATTAATTCTAGTTTCTAAAACTACTTTTATCTCTTTGCTGCTGCATAAATGTATGATATGAAACATCTCAGACTCCTTCATTCCCTTCTGCTTTTTGTTAAGGTCCTGATAGAGGGGGTAAAAATAGTTCTTTAAGCTAGTTTAATGTCAGTAATGATGATGGAGTTGTATTTATTCTGGGAACTAAAAGTATCCCAGAGGGAGGAGGGAGCAATCTCCTGGTTTCTTTGCTGCTTTGAGAACTGAAGGTGGTGCTATAGAAGAGTTGTGTAAAGCAAAGTCAATTCCAACTCAGCACCCTTGAGGGATGGAGGAGGGTTCAGAGGTAGTGTTTGATCTAAAATAAGTGTCTTCATGTCCCAGAGAGAAAATGTAGAACATTCTTCAAGATTCAGAATCACTAAAGAAGTACCTGAAATGAAATAGTTATGCATAAACACCTCCAGATTTTTATGAAAAGTTGCAACTATTTCCAAGGCTCAGTGAATGAAATCAGTTTAGGTCGCTGTTAGGGCCACCAGCTGCAAAATGAAGACAGCTGAAAAATGACCTAGTGATTGTATGAACATCCTTCCATATGTTTCTGATTTATAATCAGAATTTTTTAAGGCTGAAGACATTACCTTTATTTCTTGCATTTCTGGAAGATAAAAACTATTATCAGTTACTATGTTATAAATGAATAAAGCACATAGCAAAAATCATGCATAATATTAAACAGAAATCAAACTATGGTTAACAAATAGAAATAACCAGAGTAACAGTGCTATTTACCCAGACCTCTCTGTTGAACACATGTTCTCCTGAGCTTTGCTGTGTGACATCAGTTACATCCTGAAACAAAAGCCAACCTACTGCAATTTATTACAATTTCTTAGAATTCCTTCCAGAATTGGCATTACTTCCTTATGACAATACCATCATTTGTTGAGAGCTGTTACTGTGTCCACAGGGACATTTGAGTCAGGGCTCCAAGAATCATTGGCCTTATCCATATTTTACTTCAGTGTTCCAGGCATCTGTTCTTTGTGTTGTTCATAGCATCTGCTTTACTGTGTTCATGGCTCATCCTCACATTTATCTGCTTTCCTTGTGTTGTACTTGTAGAATAGGGGAATTGATTTTTTTTCCTCTGTGGATGATGAATTAATGCAATTAAGTACAAGGTTGTGTTTCTATTTATTTTCCTTTTAAATTAGTTAGGTTGTTAGAAATATAAATTTTGGGCAAAACAGTTAAAACATTTAAAATGTTTGTATTTGTGGAATTCCATAAGTTGCAATAGTGTATGCACAAATTGGCTTATGGCTGAATAGTTCATACTCTTGCAGCAGTATTGGAAAATGATAGTGAAATCTCTTCAATGTGTATTTTTTTTTTGGTTAAAAATATACTATATTTCCTTTTCCTGCTTTTCAGGTAGGAAATGCCTATGCTTATAGCTCACAATGATCAGGTTGGGCAACAAAGAAGGAAATGGATTTGTATTGTAAAAGTGGAATGTGAATATGTTAAATTAAGGCAGAAAATGTGAACTGTAAAAGATCTGTTTTCTCTAAAGGAGTTTCTGTGCTCACCCACATAACTTTTATTATCAAAGCATTGAAGCAAAGTGTAAAAATTATTTATCGGGAAAAGGCAAAATATATTCCCACTTTTTTGAGGCTAAAGAAAGGAATATAAACAGTTGAATTAAACTACTTCTATTTCTCTTTCTTGTGATTTTTATAATAACTTCTGGTGGTTGGCACTTTACCGGTATTGTTCATGGAGATGCAGAGTTAAAACTCAGATCAAGCTTTGTTTCTGTATTTTCTGGCTGTGCTGTAAACAAACTCATTAAGCTGTTTCATTGTTAGGTTTTGCTGTTACTGATGAAATCAATAACATGTTTAGTTCTTTGTTTATGAACTTATTTCCTGCTTTAAAAACACTGTATATTTTGTCAGTAGGTACCAGAGCAAACATGGAAACCAGAAGCAGGTATGTTTTACATTGTCGCAAGGCAGTGGTAGTGAGGAGCAGAACCAGCACATTACCACGGTTCAGGATAGTGACAACACAGAACTGGTGTGGAATTAATAATAAAGGTTAGTGCACAATATTCTGTGTGCAGCAGTGCCCATGAACAGATGCTTTGGGAAGACAGAGAACAGAACAACGATGTGTGGTCCTTGTCTCTGTCCTGTCTTCAAATGTTCTTCATTCCCCAGCTCTTTTCAGCTCTTTAGTCCCTACTGTGTTTCCTTTAGCAACCTTTAATGGGTGTCTTCCAAGGAACACAATTACTGCGTCTTTTCTCAACACCGTGTCTGAAATTGCTGCTGCACCCACTGTGTCCTTGGGTACAGGGAACACATGAGCTTCATTTGGTGGCTCCTTCCCTGGTACTGGAGCAGATCCCAGACCCTTGCTGTCAGTCCAACCCATAATTTTGTGGGTATCTCCTGTACCCCCTCAACCATCTCTGTGCTGAGCCCTAGTGCATGCATTCCATGTTGTTGATATAGAAGCCAATCCTTACCTTGGGTGACCTTGCTCTAATCATTTCCAGTCATGCCCTGTGTAATTCCACCAGCTACCTGAGCCTTAGGAAATCAATACTGCATTCAATGTCTGGGTCAGGCACAGATTTATGGCAGTGTCTGGGTGTCTCCTGTTTTCCATTTGTCTCTGCATACTCTCTACATGTGAGTTTCCTTTTTGTGACTCCTGGGTGCTGAGCCAGTTCTCACTGAACACCTTTTGCTACTGGAGCACTTCTGAGTCTTGCTCCCTGAGTGGTGTTGGTGAGGTCACCCTTCATTAGTTTTAATGTGGAACCAAGATCATCATTTCCATGCACATCACTTCTCATTTAGCTGTGATGAGCTCCCCTGGCTGTTTTAGCATCCTGAGGACTTTTGCAGCCATTCTCCAGCAACACTTAGCACTCAATGTTGGCATCTCACTTCTCAGCCTGGTTTGTCTATCTCTTGCTAGCATTTTAAATGGAATAAATCCCAGCACAGGCCCTCTGCAAAGTTCCCACCAGTGGGATTCCCTCCACACCATTTATTCTTAAGCTGTTTCTCATACTTTATTAGAATTTTGTTCGTGATGTTGCTTTTAATCTGTGGCAATTTAATTTCCTTAATGACCTTTAGGAATTTTTGTAGGCTGTTTGGACCAGGATCTCGCTTTTCCATATCCTTCATGATTCCCTCAGAGAACTCCAAGATATTTGGAAGGCAAAAACCTCATGACTTTTACAGACAGCATCCCCTGTGTTACCAGAGCAAATTTCACTCAGCTAGATATCCATTAATCCAGTACTTTATTATAATTGTCATTTCTCTAAGGCTACCAAGTCTTTAGGTCTCTGTCCACTGTAAAAGCCTTTCTGGAATAAGTGTCCTATGTGCTACAGATTATATGATAATATTCATTGAAAGAAAAGTGAATTATAATAGTTCTGCTTGTAATACAAATTTCATGTTCCACCTGAATGAGTCAAGTGTAATAAGACAGTTCTGAAGTTTTCAATAATTTCCAGTCTGACTCTGAGAAATGTATGCAACATCAATATTTTGACTTCTACTTTAAAGCTAAAGCCAAGCTTTTTTCATAAATGTCTTTAAAAAGTAAAAAGTTTGTGATGAAAGATGTAATATTCACTATAGCACGATAGTGTTCTTTTATTTTTAAAGCTGAGCAAGCCTTTCAAAAAAGCCTCTTATTTTAGATTTGCATTTTGTGCACCATTCACTTAAAATCTGAAGTAGTTGAAAAGTTAATATACTACATGTATGTATTAAGAAAGCAATAAAGTTATAGATATATCTAAATTCTTGTATATAGTGTACATAAATGATATTGAGTACTTAAGGAATGAATACATGTACATGTTCCTTTTTCAGAAACCCAGAGGTGTTTGAGTGATAAACATTAATAATATTTTTTTTTAAAGCAGACATTCTGTAGCACTGTGAATTTGTGAGATGACCATAAAATAGTTTGCTATGAATGATGGATCTGCTCAGAATGCAGATAAGAAAAAGGGGAAGGAGAGAGGAGCAGGTTTCTCAAGTTAGTTGACTGAAGATCCACAAATTAATAACAATAGAATAAATTTTGTACCCACAAATTCTTACAACCAGTTGTCCTTAAAGTCTATATATATTCTTAAAGTTTATATTCATAGCTTTACAATAAATCTCTCTCTTAAAAAGAAGTAATTAAGTATTTTCATTTCCTAATATTTCAGTTGATACATCAGAAACCATAAATATTACTATGGGCCTAAAAAAACCCTGAAATTCAAATGAAACCTGCCTATATTCTAATAGAAATCTGATTACATTGTACTTGAAGTGTAGGACAACTACATAACATTATGCCAAGTTGGTAGTATGATGTATGGATCTATCACTTGCAAAAATTTCATTTTGCTGTTGAAAATAGGGATTTTTTTTTCCCTCACAGCTAGCAAAGCTTTATCAGGGAAAAAGTGCTGAAAAACTAAGTGATAAAAAACGGCAATAAAGTGCTTTATAATGTTATCTTTCCCTGTAGTTATCTGGATCTGTTTCTAGGCATAAGATATACCAAAAGTTTGCATAGCTCAAAGTTTTCTTCAGGTTTCTTAAAGCAATGTTGATTGTACTTTGAAGCAGAATACAGCTAACTGGGATAAATCAATAGTTAAATTAATAGTTAAAGTAGCTGCAATGCTTTTCTTTGTAACTGTCCTACTTGATGAATAATTCTAAATGCAAAGATTCCGTTACATTTCTACAATGTCTTCTAAAATAACATGGGCTGAAGCATAGGGAAATTATAAATGCTAATGGTTCAGTTGTGTTAATGCAGATGCTTTTCCCTAGATCCCAGCAGCTTGGTGAAAGATTATTTATTGCCTGTGTTAGTAATAAGCTGAAATCTCCTTTGAAAGACTGTGATAGTTAAAGGACATCCAAAGAAGTGAATATTAGAATACAGCTTGGCAGGACACTTGAAACATAATGTGGGGAAGGTTTGCAGCTCTGTATTTGTGATGTCCTTCTCCAGTTAGAAATTGGAAGAAGAAATATCTGGATTTCTGGGAGATATGGAGGAAGCTTGTGGAAGTATTTTGAAATCTCAGTCTCTTGTCCTTTTCTCTAGTGCATCTTTTTGCTACTGCTGTTAGCAGTAGGATGTAGAGCTGGATGGATTTTGGGCCTTAATCACTTGTTCCTGTTGAATTATGACACTGATTTATATTTTAGTCATTTTGCAATTGGATCACTTTAGAACAGAATTTCAAGTCAATTTTCCTTCACTTTGGCTGCTCACCCAAAGGTGAGCCCATCATCAACCCAGGTCAGGTTATGTGTCAGACCTTTATCTAATGCTCAGGTGAGTGCTCTTTGCTCCTAGTACTGTTTTTTACTACACCAATAATAGGACATTTACCTACTTTAAACTCCTATCTCCACTTTATAGATTCATCTTGAATATCCCAAACTGCCCAGTTTTCTATCACAGATATGAATAACCCAGACTAACGAGAAGTTTCCATATATACCTATTAACACTGATTACTTCAGTGATAGTAAGGATGAAAATAGCTGTCCTCTGCTTCCTGATTTTCTTCTGTTTCTTGGTTCAGCGTTTCCTGATTGTCTTCTGCTTCCTGGAATTCCTCTGGTGTCAGGAACCGCCGGAACACCGGTGTTCTGAGCTGGCTTGGCCTGCTGACAGAGACATTTTGCTCTCCATAGTAAATGGTTCTGATGAGAGGGAAGCAGAAGAAGGCGTAGGTGCTGATGGGGCTCGTGAGCTTGTTCTGGTCCACCCGTATGTAGGTCAGCTGCTTGATGTTCAGTGGGTCCAGAGTTGGGCACATCACGGTAACATTGATGTCTGTAAGGGAGTGAAAAATATGAATTAAAATGCAAAAAGTGGTTATGTTTTCACTATTGCAAAGTGGAACTTATGTTTTAAAATTTAAAATGGAAAAAAAAATGGTTTTGTGGTGCACAGTAATATAACCCTTCTCTATGTTTTAAATCATTTCTCAACTGACAATGGTACCAGTTTGGGGGCTTGCAAAAGATAAGGTTGTGAGGTAAGGGATTTGTAATTACTCTTTTATGAGAATGAAATATTTTCATAATTCCTTTTTTCTGTATGTTTTTATCAGTTGCTAAAGCAGATGCAATTAAAAAAATTACCTGTTACATGAAAAACTGGTATTAACTTTTACAAAGAACTGTGAATTAGAGGAAAGCTTCAAAAATTAAATCCTCTCTAATTTCAAATTGATCTCAATTGACTGAGGATGTGTTTATATTGCATCCCAGAGAATATAGGATGATATTCTCCCCACACTCCTCCCACAACCAATACCAAAATCCACTAAGTTTATTGCTTTTTACAAAGTTTAACCATCAACCTACTTTCAATTTCATTGTCTTCAATGTACAAATGCTGCAAACTTCTTGGAATATAGAACACTTGTTTCAATTTGTTGTGTCCAAGATTAAGTTCTAGAAGGTTGGGTAGATTAAAGGTGTTGTGTGGAATGTCCTGCAGGTTATTGTGGGACATTCTTAGAGCAATGATGTGGGGGAGTCTGTGGAAATAATTTTCTGGAATATGAGAAATGGAGTTATTTTCAAGAGAAAGATGCCGAAGTGATGGTGGCAGGTCAGGAGGCATTGTCTGTAATTTGTTGTTGCATAAGTTGAGCTGCATTAAATTTTTCATGTTTGAGAAGGGTTTTTCTTTGAGTACTGAGTCATCCAGTAAGTTATTGCAAAGGTCAAGGGTGGTCATGTTGGGCAATCCTTCCAATGCGTTTGCAGGTAGCTGGGAAATGTTATTGAAACCAAGGAGGAGCCTCTCCAGAGAGCTGGGCAGAGGGAATGGAAATTCTTCCAATTCATTGTGTTGTAAATGAAGCTGCACTAGGTGTGAAAGTTTGGCAAAAACACCGTGGTCAATCATATGAAATTTAATATTGTTGTAGCTGAGGTTAATTTCCCTTATGAAAGTAACATTAGTGAATGGTCCTGCAGGCACAGCTTCAATGTTGTTGTTTTGCAGGTAAAGTTGTTGGACGTGATTGGGGATGTTTGGTATTGTCTTGAGTTTCCTGTGATCACAGTACATGGATAAGGGAAAAGCTGGTGGACAGAAGCATTCCTTGGCACACTCAACTGGGAAAGGAAAACGAGCTTCAACTTGAGCATCTGGGTTAAAATAATATGGAACTTGATGATCTGGCTCCCCACCATATTCATCCTCAAAATCATAGTCTTCATACTGACAAAAGACCAAAGCAGCCCAGGGGAGGTGGAGGATCAATAGGTGGCTCAGAATCCCCATATTTAAATTGATATGTTGTGACCTGTTGATGAGAAGAAACATTAAATTTTAGATAGTTGTAAAATAAAAAGCACAGAAGTTTTAAGTAGCAGCAATATCTAATGGAGTTTGTAGAATAATGCCTTTTTTTGGCAACACTGTCTGTGACATTACTAGGAAACCCAAGTTCTGATCTGTACCTTCCACATTAAAAATTTACTGCCCTTGAAGGTTTACTGGTCTGACTTCAGGCAAGTCTGAAGTCAGCTGTCCACCTGTGCTCTGCTTGGTACTGAGGGGTACCATAACAGGATTGTTTCTATAAAAAGAATATTGAAGTAGATTACTCGGAAATATTGTATGTTATGTAAAGTAGAAAGCTATGTGGCTTTGCAAATCTTATGTTCTGTGGCATTTTATGGTGTTTTTCTATTTTGCACAAAACATAACTAACTTAGTACTGTGTTGAGGATGATGTGGTTTTTCTGTTCCATCATTTATTTAAAGCCAGTGCAATTCAACCATCGTGCACTGCACATGGTATAAAGTAGTAACTTACTTTGTGGTCTTCTTCTGCTTCTGTAATCATATGTTCTTTATAGCTGTGAACTAATTTACTTCCCAAATACTCTTCTCAGGTGAAATCCTGATGTTGTGAAACGCAAATCATTTTGCAGGTCAAATTTCTGATGCTCAAAGCCAGTCTAACCTTTTAGAGCACTTTATGCAGTCAAAGAAATCATGTTATTTGGCAGAATGGGAGTTGTGAATCATGTCAAGCTGTTCAATTTAAGCAGCAGTGAGTCAAAATGCTACACTGCAAGTCAAACCACAGAAGTCATGGAAAAATTTAAGAGACTTTGCTCAGTATACCCTGAAGCAGAGAGAGAAAAGCAGTTATTCTCTTTATTTTTTTTGTATATATTCCATACTCAAGGGACTCTGTCAATATTTGTTTACTGAACACTCTCAGTAACAAAGGAGATGAGACAAGCAGTCATTTCTGGTGATTCCTAGTGGTGATTACCTAATGGTGATGTATGCTATGAGCTGAACAGCACAGAGAGAATTCTAAGGAGAAAAGTAGTAACAAACAATTGGAATTTGCTGCATCCTTGCAACTGTGCTCTGTGCCACAGCCTGTGTGTGCCAGTGGCTGGTGTCACCATGGGGCATTGCCTAACCTGCACATCTAACTTTGCATTTGAGTGCAGTTGAGTTTGATAACTGATGAAATCCTTAAACCAGGTCTGACTGGAGTCAGGATCTGCTCTCCAGGTAGTAGGTCCTTTGCAAAGCCAGGGACTCCATATCCCTGCAGCAGTGTGAGATGTCTGAGCTAATTACCAATTAGCAGAGACACAGAGCAGCCTGGCACCACAGTGCTGCATAAATGCACTGTGCTGGGGTGAGAAGGAATTTTGTGCTTCAGGAGGAATTTGCTGGGTTTCACATTTCAGGCAGTGATATCAAAATATCTTCTAATCAGTCCAGTTGGTGTCTATCTAAAATCTATTTCTAACTCCCACAGCTGCCTTCTGGTTTTGTGGGACAGACCCCAGTCTGTCCCCCTTGCCTATTTCCTGCTCTTTGTTTCCTTTTGATTCCTCCCTCTTCAGTTGCAGTCCAGAACTTGAGCTTCACCTTCGGGTTCTATTCTCTCATATCACAAAACTTCCAATTAATAATTTTTGTTCTTGATGCCACAATTGTCCTTAGAAATGAGGAAGGACAACTCAGGTAAATCTTCTCACTCTGAGGAATAAGGACATTGTGGGACTGATCTACTTGCAATGTGAAGAGAGCTCCCATCAGATGAAATGACAAATAAAAACTAATGTGTACCAAAGTCTCCCACAGTTTAATGGAGAGGGAGGAGCTGGTTTTGGGGAGACATTTTGGAATTTTGGCTGTAGCTGTGTGTCTTACTGATAGAATAGTAACTGTCCTGCCAGGCTTGCAGGTGGTGTCTCAGAGCACTGGGACACGGACATCTCTTCGTGAAATATTTCTAAGAACTTAACTAGATTTAAAACACTCATGAAACTTGATAACAGGAAATGCAGGTCAGATGCACACAATATGATAAAACATAATTACCAAGTTGAAAAACAATAGAAAAATCTTAGAAGCTTGATTCTTTACCATCTGTAATCAAGTCAGAGCTCAGTAATTGTATTTGCAAGCAGAAAACTAAATATTATATAACATGCATGAATCACTCTTCTCTGAAACATAACACAATCAGTTCATTTTATTCCTGCTTACCAAGAAAACTTACTCTTTGGATGTCTGAGAAGTTCAAGTTGTAGAGGGCAGCAAGTTCTTGTGCTGGTGAAATCATCTAAGACATAGCCTACTCCAGCTGGAGGAACAAAAGGTCTGTCTAAGCCATATTTTGTGGGAAGGAGCCTTGTGGGAAGGCAACACAAAATAACAGCCTTGTGGCCCCACTTCTGATTTGCCAGTAAAATCTAAAAAACTGCTTTGTGCCACATCATCACTTGCTGTAGATGCTGTGTCATAAGGCTGTGAAGCAATTTCTCCTTTTGTTCAAATCCCTTCAATGTAATTGGCAAGATTCTTTCAGTTACTAACTCCCATTAAACAAAAAAAAAAAAAAAAAAAAAGAGAAAAAGGCTTCAAAAATGATTACAGAGGTTATTAGTTCATTGTGCGGGTTCAGCTGCAGTGATTCACTTCTGTGAAGGGTTTGTCCTCTGAGGATGAAGTTAAGACACAGTAAAAAAATTAACCTTACCAAAATCAAGGGGAAGCATGTGCTGTAAATAAGCTCTATAAACATCTTCCTTATTTTGCCCCCACAATGTCCATGTCCTGTCTCCTTCCTGCAAAGGATTTGTTCTATACAGTGCTGTTGGTGTGGTGGGGTTAAAGTTGAGCATTCACAGTAACTTTCCAACATCTTTTTTGCTAAGTTGCATAGACAGAACAATAAATCTTGTGCAAAGGGTAATTAGGACATGAAACATAAACCATTTTACTCAAGACAAATATTTATCTTAGGTTTTAAGAGGAATTAAAGAAAGAAGGTACAGTTATCTGCCTTTGCTGCTGTATGATACCTAAATACCTGTGATATATGAAAAAAATGGAGGAAATGGAATTTTTTTTTGTGAAGTGGTTTAAGTGTATGATTTATCCAAAGCATTTCATTATGCTTTTGGCTTAGTAAGAGAATTACTTTATTTCAAAATCTGTTCACAAGGAAGAATCTGGTTCTTAAAAATTCTTCTTAAAAAGTGCCTTAGAAGTATCATAACTTTTTTTAAAATGCAGTGGTAAGTTTACATTTTTTGTCTTTGAGCTTCATGAAGCTGATGATTTGCTCAGCCTTTTCAAGTTTCTTCTCTAATATTGATGACAAGAATACATATAAGAAGATAATTCATATGTAATTCTAACATTCAGAAAAGCACCATGACCAAATTGATATCGTAGGAGTTGGCAAAACTGGAAATAAACTAAAGCAGTCATGGTAGGAAATGCAGAATACAAGGGAGAGGTTGAAAGAGAGAAATTAAAACTCCCTAGTCCTTGAGTAATGGTGCCACAAATAGTTGAATTGTAGCACTAAATCAAAACCAGTAATTATTTTTTTCTTAAATAATTAATGGAATACATACACAGTGAGAAATGAAAAAAGCCCCACCAAGTTTTTTATGACCAGTTGGTAAAATGTTACTGGCTGCTACAAAGTTTGTCTGTTTTTTAAGCACAAGACAAAGAACATGGCACATATTTTTGGAAGCTTTGTTCTAGTAACAGTTATAAGTAAAACATACATAAAACTATTTTATCCAAAGATAAAAATTAGACTTCTAATTTCATTCCTGATATTTTTGTATTGTTTTCTACTACTGATTGTGTCCCAAAATCTCTTAAGCTCTTAGGAGATCTAAAATCTCATGCTGAATTTAAAAAGTCATGTTGGCAGGACAGAAGAGTCTGTCCTTTGAAAAGTTGTGGTGAAGCTCTTGATTTGAAGCACATTGAGCTTCAGAGGCTGATGCAGCTCTAGCCATGGAATATATTAAGATTCAGTTCCTGTTTTGTGGCAAGAGCTGTTTTGGAGACAAACAAGTCTATACTTTGTGATCTTGGTCAAATGGTGTGGTTTGGTCTTCATTTTCATTTATGGTGTGGCAGGAATTTCCTTACAAGGCAGATAATGAGGGGATTAAATTTAGCAGCCTTCATGTAAGACTTGTGGCTTCAAAGGCTGTGAAAATTTATTGGATTTCTGCATGTTTTGTTTTTTAGTTTTAAGAATGCTTTGGAAGGAATTATTTTTAATGTTGATTTGTTATTTTTTTTTCATCATTTTATTCATGCAGTTGTGATGCAAAGTGGGATGTATGGCAAGCTAGAAGTCTGAGTTGTCTTCAAGCTGATTTATTTTCTTTAGCTAAACTTGGATGGATCCTTTTCATCAATTAAAATCTTTGCAATTTCACCATCTCCATTAACTGTATTCAACTTATTAGACTTGTCAGCTTTTCCAAATTTATTCCTGAGCTGAAGACACAAGAAAGGCTATTCTATTATTTTATTAATTTAAGGGGTTTTAGCTAGTTGAGTATGGTCTACTGAATACATTTAAAATTCCCAAATTTTAGTTAAAATGTTCTTGGGATAAAGTAGAAAAGATCACCAGTGGCCATGAGGTGAGTGGCCCTGATAATAAGAAAGTATAAATTACTTTCAGTTATTTAGCCTTTTCCTTATATTCACTGTCTGACTGTAAAAGATTCTTAGGTTTCTTTATGTTTGGTGGGTTTTCCTTGGTAAGTTATTTTTTCCTTTCCCTCCAGAATTTATAATAGTCCTTATAAAGTATAAAAGGGGGGGGAAAAAAGTGCATTTTGTTTATAAAGAGTTTAGGGAACTCAAATGAAGCCATGCTGAGGAAGTTAGGCCTGAGGTCTGTGTTGGACACATGATCTTAATAGAATTGCAAAAGTCTGGCCCTGCTATCAGATGTCTGAAAAGGCCTCAAGCTCAGAATGTAAAAGTCTTCAGTTGACAATTTGGAAGGAATTCTGTGGTTTAGATAAGAATTGGTGATGTTTGTTGCTGTCAGTGAGGGCCCAGTAAAAAAGGCAGTGCACAGTCAGATATAACCAGGAACTGTGAAGGCTGTAATTTGGTTCCTTGTAAAGCCTGTGGGTAGCAAACAGCTGGAGGCAATGTCACTGAGGCTGGGCTGCACTTCAGTCACACTGTAGGCACAGAAGCTCTTGGCATCCCAATTTTCAGGCCTTAACTGGCAGCCCAGCACTGCTGTCAGCAGCCACTGCAGCCTCTGGGAATTGCAGAGGTGCTTCTTACCTGTGCTTGCCTTCAGCAGAGCCAACTGAACATTGTAGTGGGAATTGCAGAGGCGCTTCTTACGTGTGCTTGCCTTCAGCAGAGCCAACTGAACATTGTAGTGGCTGCTGGATTTATTTACCCTGTGCCAGAACCCCTCTGAAAAGTCAGACTGCAGTGTAGAGCTCAGCAAATTGAGATGCTGAAGGTGTTGTTCTTGCAGAGTCTCCAGCCCAGCCCGAGCCCTCCCAGGCTTTGGTGGTGCTCTGCTCTTCATGGAATGGAAATTCCAGAGAAGTGTCCCTGTGGGAACGTGTGTTTTTAAAGGTTATGGAAAAGGGGCCATCAAATCATATCAACAGAGCTGAGACAAGGCCTGATCTGTTTAAACAAGCCAAGGAGGACAGAGCTGTGCCCTGTGTGGTGCTTTCTGTTGCCTCTGACCTGAACCTTGTTGTGTGGTCCCTATTTATTTCCCATTTAGTAGGTGGTATTATGAGATCCAAACTCTGGCAATCCACATCTTGTGCAGCCTGTTTTCAATGTTTTGCTTTGTTTTGCTAAGAGCTCCTGGGAAGAACATGTTGAGCAACTTAAAACAGTTGAGCTTATTGACCTTGTAGCATGGGAATTAATTATAATCTCATAGGAAATTATTGAGTAACTTCTACTAATGAAGAGTGATACACTGAATTTTAGGGCTGAATTCACTGGAAGCATCTCTGCATCTAGAAACAATACATTAGGAGCTTTAGGAGCTCTGATCTCATTAGAGATTGGTTACACGTGGGCATGAACATGTGCAAGGAACAATTGGTACTGCAAAAGCAAAGTATCAAATTTCCTGGCATGTTCAAATTTATATGTGAGGTTTTCTGTATGACAATTTCAGTTTATGGTAGTGGACAGTTGACTTTGAAGGACTGACAGAAGAAGAGGGATGTAACATTTTTCTGAATATATTGCTGGATTAGAAATCTTAGAAGGATTTAATAGTGTATTGGGAGAGGTTATGGTTTTTTGAAATAGATAATTTTACTTTCTACAGAAGAGGCATCTAAGTAGGGTTGTAGTGTACTCATCATGTTTCTACTAACACAGTAACAAGTAGTCATAAACAATTTACACTGGAATAATAAAACAAGCTGGAAATTGATGTAAGCAATATTATCTGTAGCAAACAGTGTCTGGTTACTCTAAAATACCCTGAACTGTATGAAATTATAAATCTCTGCTGAGGACAGTTGCTGTTGTCAGCTGACACTTGTGTTTTTAGTAATTGAGTACCTTGTTTAATAAATATGCCTTGTGTTATACTCTGTATTTTTATACAGCCTGCTTTGGTTGTTCCAAGATGACTTTGGGCTGTGTTTTCCTCCCATGTGGAGTTCTGGGAATATTTGTCTGGTTTTGCAACCACTGTTTACTGGTGCAGGTATATTCATTTTCTTGAGGCAGTATTAGCAGTTGGACCTCAAACTTTAACAGAATCTTTAGTTTGTCTGATTTGTGTCTTATATAAAATCATATCAGTGATCACAGTATATGACAGGGGTCTTGCACTCACAAATAAACATTTTAAATAAAAGAACAGTGTTCTGGAAGGGAAGAAAGTGAGCAAGGTAATGGAGCTGTGTCTATTCCAAAGCAGGCACTTCTTATTTATTTTGAGCAGAACTGGTGACTTAGTGCCCTAAACTGGTAGATGTCTACAAGAGATCATGTGAATTCTACCATAATAATTTATATTAATACCTTATTCATTAGCTTGCTTCATTCATTTATGGCTAAGGACTTCCTGCAGTTTTGGTTAAAGAGTTAGAGAATGTGCTTGCAACTTCAGATTGTTCTCAGGTTTGTATCCAATCTGAAAATCATATGTTTATAAGGTTTTTTTAGGCACTTCCAGACAAGGATAAAGGATAGTTGTCTAAGTTATTTGCCAAAGCATTCCTGAATGATCATGAGTAGGAAAATGTTTTGCATTAGCAGAAATTTTCCCCTTGTACGTGATGGAAAGTGCTTCCTATTTACTCTTTGGAGTGTGTTTAAGAGTGATGGTCTTTGATTTTACAATGACTACAGAATGTGTTTCTTTTCTTAAATACCTATTGCTCTAGAAATATTCTAACAAATACAACTGTCCTGCCTGGTGGTGCAGACGGTTCTGCCAGGAGCTGCTCAGCTCTCTCCTATAGTCTGGAAATGGAATATGGGCTGTAAAATGGTTCTTAATTTTTATTATCCCTTTTTTCTTAAAGAGAATAAATCCTCTCCTTTTAGCAGAAACCTTATAATGCTGGCACCACATTGCCTTTGTGGCCTGCAGTGCAGTTCTAATGCAGCCAGAATCTGACTTGGAAGCTTTCACAGAAACACCAGGTGTTATTACACATCATTCTGTACCCTGGCATATTGTCTTATAAGGAAAGATATAATCTCTCTACTCTTGATTTCCTTTGCTTACTCTCCATTTTGATCTCCATTTTGCTTGGGCATTCTTAAATATTAATGGTCCTTTGGAAGCAATGCTTGTGCTTCACATATAAAATAAATGTGTGTTTTGATTTATGGGAGTTAATCAAATCAAAAGGGTTTCTCTGTGGTTTGAGTATTTTGTGAGTCACGGCTCCTCCTTGGCAGAGCTCTGGGGGGGTCTTATTTTGATCCAATCACTCTGGCTGGAAGTTGTTTCTTCTCTTACCTGTTGTGGGATCCTTAAAAGGCCTTATTGGGAAGGCTTGAGCAAGGCTCACACTTAAACCAGCACTCAGAGAATCACAGAATGATGAAAGCACATCCAGCTCCAGCCCCTGCCATGGACAGGGACCATCCCCTATCCCAGGCTGCTTCTCAAGCCTTGTCCAAGCTGGCCTTGGCCACTGCCAGGGATGGGGCAGCCACAGCTGCTCTTTCCATTTCATTAAGGAGGAAAAGTTGATCTGGACATTACAGATTTTCCATAGTAATCTGGCAAGTGTGTCCTTGTTCTGTCTTGCTTCCAACACTTTCTCTTGCCTTTCCTATTGCTTTTTGAAGAGTGGAGTAAATGCCTAAAGCTGTTTGTAGCCAAAATATAAGCATCCATGATGTTTTTGTTCTAAAAAAATCAATTATGAAAAACATTTTAATTGGGTATTAGTAAGGGAATGGCATGAAATCAGTGCTTTGAGTGATTAAACTTTAACAGGACTGAGCTGATAGTAGTAGCTCCCTTTAAAAATGTCACTTTTAATGCAAGACAGCTGTCCAGATCTCCCTTCACATCTTTGCCAAACACTTGGCTTAATGCTGAAACTTCTAAATAAGTCTGTGTGTTGTGAAAGCAGCCCCAGAATGGGGACTGGGATAGTTGTTTGGAGCTGCTAATGACTGAAGTAGATGCTGGGTTTAGCCATGGTGAGATGTTTGAGGGGAAAGTTGCCTTTTAGAAGGACAGAGCAGTGCCTTTACAAAGCAGCTGCACATCTGACAGATGCGTTTTCCATGCTCACATTTTCTCCTCTTCTCAGGTTCCTGTGCATTCTGCTTTTGGGAGGGAACTATTCAAGTGGGAAGCATACATTACCCTTTCTGTCCCAAGCACAAGGCAGTATGAATCCATAAAACACAGTGTTGCTAAGGCAAAGCATTCCTGAAACAGGAGTAATGAAATATTGCCTTACACATGTGTGCTCCAATGGAACGCGCTCAAGGAAAACAGCACCAAGAGTTGTAGTTAGTTTATGGTAAGAAACATTTTATATTTTTAAAATACTCATTTTGATTGTGACTTTAGCATAAATAATGATAAAAGGGCTTTTATAAAGCGTGACTACTTTTTTTCTTCCATCTATTAGAGGGAAGCCATAAGAAGGATATTGAAGATTGGGTTTAGATCAGACTTACTTTTCTGAAATAAAAAATTGTGGGTTTATAAATGCTCATTGTTAACTGTGGTCCTGACAGGGGAAACAAGGGATCTCTTGGCATGCTGGTTAAGAAAGTGCTTTTGGGGTCTGGTGTGATAATGGTGGTGAGAGGTTTGAAGTGTTTTCTTCCGTGTGGCATCACAACAGATTTTATCTTCATATCAAACATCTCAAATTTCCAGGCCACTGTACAGGAGCATAGTTTGTCAGAGAGATCATTAACTGCCCAGGTTAGGTAGGTGCTTGCATGGAAAATGGCTTCTAAAAGTGCCCTGATTCTTTCATCTCAAAATTCATCCTATTACATGATGATCCTGCTGGTTCCTATTAAAGGACAGCATTATGCAGCCAGGGACGATGGGGGTAAAATATTCTACTTTTGTACTGACATTTAGTTTTGCTGTTTTTCTGAAAGTTATCTGACTTTCTTTTTCTATGTTAGTAATTTTTTAATGGAGTTAAGTCAAAAGGCTTTTTCCCTGTAAAATCTAGTATCTGAGGAAATATAAGATACCAGTAATATTAATTTAAAGGAGGGTAACATCTAAATAAAAACTGAATGTATTAGCTTAAACTATAAATGAAAAATATTCATTCCAAAAAGCCAAGCTTTCCTGAAGTTATTAATTTCTAGGTATTAATCACTAAATTTTTCTAAAGCAAGTAATAATTAAGCTGCATCACAATATTGCTGCTGGAGAAATGAGTATAGACAATTGCTTTTATTATTCTTGCAGAATACTAGATGATTCTGTCACTTCCTGAATCTGGACATCTTCTTATGAGATTAATACAAAAGTGGTTTCTTCATCCTTAAAATTAGGCCCTTTTTACCAACTGGTAACTCCCTCATTCAGTCTGTTCCTTGTTTTGCCCTGGGGAATAGAAAGGAGATAAGACAGAGCTGACAGAAGGATAATCATGGTGACTGGATGTTCTTGGTGGCCTAAATAAGATATAAATTTTGGTAAAATGCTATCTTTTAGAATGGCAGGCCAGTTGGTGTTTTTTTCTACAAATGAGTTAAAGTGTTCTGTGAAGAGTGTTTCTGGAAGAAAAATATTTTCATTGGTCTTTATGTTTAAACAGCTTTTGGAAATAACACCAGCTGAAGAATTAAGAGGCAAGTCCATGCTTGTGTCTGTGACTTGCTCCCTCTCTGTCCCTCTGGAAATTTTCCATCCTCTGGCAGCCTGACAGCTGAGATTTTTTCCATTCTTAGCAGAGACTGTAACACTGTAATAGTTCCTGCAAATGTAATTGTGAGGAGAAACTGTTGATTGCAGTGTTTCTGCCTGATTCTGATAGAAACCTTTGTGCAGGTGCTGGGTAGCACAGGTGGGATGAACCAGGTGTGTGAATCACTTCTCCAGGGACTCTTTCTTTATCTCCTTACTCTGGTGCATCCAGGCTTGTTCAATTCCCTGCTGCACAGGGAGTGTGGGCAAAGCTTGGCTGCCTGTGGAAATGTGTGAGATTCTCATCAAAACTGAGTCCCCAGTGCTGCTCTGCCAGCAATCTCATTTTGTCACGTTGAAATTGTCACATTTCCCCTGGACAGGGATTTGGGACAGGAAAGTGCTCATGCCTAGGAGAACCTGGCTGTGTGCAACCACACTGCAACCACAGCAGCCCAGTGGTTAAATGCAGAGCCTGACTCTTCACTTGGGTAGGAATGTTCACATTTTCTGTGAAAATCTGCAGCAGGGCTGTCTGCAGCAGGGCAGCATGTTCCATTGAGCCAATCTTTTACTGGCTCACGTGGGCTTTGAGAAACATCCCAACTCACTTCAAAATATTGATTAGTTTTGGAAATCTCTTCAATATCATGCAAGTCTGGTTTTGTTTATTTCGTACATAACCTTGTCTTCCATCTCACATGATTCACTGAGTATGGAGGGTAAATCTTGCATTTATCTTAGCAGATAATTTAGACCGTGGTATGTGATACGTGGCATTTGGAATTCAAGTCAGATTTTCATTTACTCCAGAACTTTTCCATATGTTTCCTATTAGCAGCTTTGTTCTCAAGTCTCTGGTCTCCCCAGAAAGGAGGGAAAAAGTCCCAACACAAGCCCAAGAAGCAATGTTAAATTCTAAACATAGAGAATGAGGAAAAATAATAGAGTCTTCAGAACACAATTTCATTATTTTTAGTTTAGTACTGCTTTTATTATCATGCTGCTGTTAAATTCTCATCAAAATGAAATGAAAATATTAATGTTTATTTTGTCTGTTGCGGTGTACCATAGTTTTTCTGGATAAATAGTGCAATATTTTAAATGGCAATGGAATGAATATGGAGTATCTTCAAGAGATAACAGCAGTTTCTTTTTAGGACATGGTAAATGATTTTTGAGATTATAGTAAATTATTCTGAAGTTGCTTAACAGTGAAGTCGTATCTGATTTTCTATGCATAACCTGGTTTAGGTACCTGAGATTTTGCTGCTTTAGCAAACAGATATGAAGGGTTACAAATTGCACTTCTTAGTTTACATTTTTCAACTGCTCTGGTCTGAGTCATTTCACTCACTTTTGGGAAATGCAGGTGCAGGAATTCCTAATGGGATACTCATGAAACATTCTGGAAATTTCCATTCTGTTTAAAATAGCCAAACTTTCCCTTCTTGATTTTTTTTTTTTTTTAAGAAAAGAACCTTTTATCTTTGTCACTTATTTCACTCAGTATCTTTTAATCCTTACTACCAATTATAACCAATTTTGACACAGGATAGAGAGAAATATTTATGTGCTTGTTATTAATTTGTGGAAAATAGCAGCTGGGCAGAGGAAAGTGCTCCAGAGAGGTCCTTCAGCTGGGGAGGGACAGCTCCAAATCCTGCTTAGGAGCAGATGGAAGGCAGGAGAGGACAGAGCTGTGAGTGACCCCTTGGCACACACAGCTCTGGCCTTTGGCAGCACAGAGGTGCTGTGGTGTGAGCTGGAGAGCAGCGGCAGGGACTGAGGCTTGCACCACTCCAATCCATAGGACTCCAGACAAATGATAACTTAGTGACAGCCACACTGGGAATGAGGAGTTGTCCTTATTCCTTTAAAGCAGCCCAGGATACTGGGAGTGTGAAAAATGCCAATCACTTGCTTTTGCAATTTTAAAAGTTTAATAGTAATCAAATGGTTATATAAATAGTAATACAATTAGAGTAATAATAATTTGGACAATTTGAATTAGGACAATAGAGACAAAGAGTTACAGATATCCAGGTACCTTTTCTGGTCAGCACGAGCCTGAGAAAGGACCCCCATTAACAGAGGATTAACCCTTAAAAACAACAGCCTGTTGCATATTCATACATTTCATATGTGATGCATAAATTCCATTCAAATACAGGATTCTATTTGTTCAGTGTCAGCTTCTTCCTTTTAATCCTAACAGCACCCTTGAGGTGGGAAGAAGTTTGTTTCTTTGACAAAAGGACAGTAAATTCTCTTTCTCTGAAAGATTTGGGTGTCCTGGGGCTGCTATCTGGTGTGAGTCCCTCATTCCTTTCTTAAAAAAATCCCACTAACACAGTTCTTATTTTAACTACAAAAGTTACCTTTTAACTACAAGACTACATTTGTCATATTATTAAAATGTTAATACAGCACTACTGATCAATACATCAAAATGCATATGGTAAATATCTGCGTGGAGCCATACAATATGCACTTTTCACAGGGAGCCATCCTTCCACAAGGACACATTGCTGGCTCATGTTCAGTTTGTCCAGCAGGACCCACAGATCCTTTCCTGAAAAGCTGCTGTCCACGTCAGCCATCAGCCACCAGTGCAGGGGGTTATTCCTCACCAGGGACAAGATTTTGGGCTTCCCTGAGCTGAACTGCACGAGCTGCTGCCGGCCAACCCCAGAGAGTCACGTATCAGTCAGCAGTGACCTTGTGAGGGTGCTCTGCCCTGTCAGGCAGATGGATGATGGAGCTGGGAGCAGAGCTGGAGCCAGCACTGACCCCTGGCACTTCCTGACCTCCAGCTGGAATTCACCTCGTGCCTCTCTGTGCTCGCTGCCCTCCAGCCCATGTCTGTCCACCTCACTGCCTGCTCATCCACCCAAACTTCACTGTGCCTTTAGGAATTTGCAACTCTTTGTTCTTAACACCAGGCAGTGAGATCCAAAAGCTGTGCTCCTTCTCTGTCCATCTGTCCTCTTCTCCTTCCTGACCCTTCTAGCCAGCTTGTCTGATACACTGAATTCCTGCAGGCTTCATCCTGGGCAGAGCAGGAAGACAATATTAATACTGGAAAAAGAAAATAAAATAAACCTTCACCTTCTTTAACTCAGTCTAGCAGCAGGAGAAAGCACCTAGGTCATAGGAAAGAAAATGTGTTTTATCCAAGGTATGTTTTGATTTGCATTGTGTATATTTGCCACAGCTGATGGTGGAAGTTGAAATAATGATTTAGTAGTATCTTCTTTAAGCTTTTGTATCTTATGAAGTTTGCTTCTCTTTGTCTACTAATGCCGCAATAGTCTTTGTATTGCTTTGTTTGAAGTGCTGCATTAAGAAGGTTGATATTGGGAAAAGGGATGGGGAGAAGACTTGGAAAAATGAGACTATTTCATCCCTTGGTAATTTAAGGGTAGAATAGGGTTTAGCAGCAGTACTTTAGTACTCAAACGGGCCCCTCTACTTAATCAGTGTTTGTGAGGTTTACTGGGCTCTTCCAGTGCTCTGACAGCCTTTGTCATTGATTCTTTAGAATGATTTTTCCTTCTATTTCTAGCAGCAGGCTGCCACCCTCTGGTGAAATTTGTTAACTGTTGTGTGGGGACCTGGCAGATTTTCAGAACAGAGAAGCCCTTTAAAGTTTGAAAATCTTAGATTGAATAAATATTATTTTTTTTATTAGACAAATGTAGATAGTTGTACAAGGAATAAGTAATGAGAAGGATTTATATCAAGTTTCTCTCTCTCCCTTTACTTTTCCAATAACATTTGTAGAGAATGTAAAGGTGGAATTGATTTCTTGACCGATTTTCTTCCTATCTGCCAATACTGAAATGCCTTGTTCTGTGGGAAGATCGTTGAACACCAGTGTGGTATCATCAGTTAATTACTACTCTGTTAATTACATTTTTGTCCATGTTCAGAAACCATTGCTGAAACTGTGTACGGTGCATTTTATATCATAATGCTTGTGTGCCTGACACATCCACCTGTCTGTGTTAAAGCAGGCCAAAGATGCAAGGTGTGGAAGTTATTAATTATTATTACCACAAATGCCAGCTGAAGAATGATATCTGAAAATAGTGGAGGGTTGTTGAGCATAGTCTTTTTTCCTTTTAAGTGACAAGCATCCTATCAATTTGAGGTGATCTAGGAAATTAATTTAAAATAAAATCTACAGGAAATTGTTACAATGAACCATTTGATGCTTCCCTGTTGTAATGCAAAATTTTCAGTGGTTTTTAAGTCACAGATGAAGTTTTTTTAAGCTTCTAAGCTGGCTGAATTTGCCCGGAGGATAGTGCAAACCTAAGCAGTTGATAAAATCATTTGGAGATTATTTATTAAGAGTGAGGGTAGAGGTAGTTTCTTCAAAAGTAGTGCTGCAGTTATTTCTGTGAATGTTCTATGAATCTATGGGTGCTGACTGGAGAAAGAGTTTCTAAGTCTGGATGCACAGCCAGAGGAAGGAGTGAGAAGGCAAGAGAGTTTTTAAGGCTCTGGAAGGATAAGATCAAGACTGTATAGACTTAGGACTTTACTATATTTTTTCAAAGCTTTTCCATTATAGTAGGAGTTCAGTAGCAGACTTAAATTTGGTGAAACTCTTACACAAATACCTGTACAGAATTCATAGGCTTAGAGAGCATGAGGGTTCCTGTTGTCCATTGCATTAACCCTGATTATATAAGGAATTGTTTGCATTCTCTGTGCTTCCTTTTAAACCTTACCAGTGAATTAGTGTAGAAAAATCTACTATACAATATTGTTTGTTCTTTCAGTTAAGCTACAGATTGAAATCAGCTTTTCTGCTGATGTTGACATTGCTGAAATGATGTAACCAGTACAGCAGGCTATCAACCAGTGATTCATAAAAATGTAATGATTTTTCAGTTATCTGTTGTATTTACTAACATTGCATGGGGTTAGGAGTTGTTTATGGTACTGTAAGGCAGGGGAGTCTCTCCCTAAGGGAATGTTGATGTTTGCTAGGAAATGCACTCCTTAGAAACATCTCCAGAAGCCAGGAATAGAAAGATGCTCGGTCATCAGCAGATTTCAATTTTGTGTTCTGTTTGGTCTTTTGATTTTATTTTGCTTTGAAGTGTGTTACAGAATTTCTATTTGCAAATATTGTTCTTCAGTAAAAGCCTCCCAGGTCTGCTCTGCCTCCTCTCTTCACATAGTTTGTCTCATGAGCAGAGTGATGCTAACAAAATATTAACTACCAGGAGATACAGCAGATGAAAAGAACTCAGACTTGATGCTGATTGTGTAGTGTACTTGGGAGGATGGTAGGAGGGCTGAGAGATTGGGAATTAATTGAGTTCTGTGTAGTATTTTCTTCTACAAGTGTGTGCCATTTCCCAAAGTGTTGGATTTTGAACTTTGCAAATCAGCAGCGATTCTTTTCCTGTAAGCTCTGTAGGTTTGGAAAAAGGAGCACTAGAGGAAGTGTCTAGAGAAGAGTCACAAAGGTTCTTGGTTAGAATCTCAGAACATTTTGACATGAGCAACCGTGTAATAAAGGAAACATGTGCAGGTATTCTGTAAGTTTATTTCATTTATTTTGAATCCCAATAGCAAATATACACTAAATAGATATCTAAAATATCCATTTGATACAGTACTGTCAGAATTGAGAGCTCTGTGTGCTGCCCTGCACAGGAAGGCAGGGCAGGCAAGTTCCAGCTGCTTGGTTTTGGCAATTGTAAGGGAATTCCATTAAGGAGAGATCCTTAACCCGTGTGATATCAAAATATAAAGAGGAAAAGAATAAAATGAAAAACACTATTACAGTTGTTATAGATAAAAGAAAAATGTTTGTGCTGGCCTAAAGGGAGTTTAATAGTCATTCCTATTAAGCTTGAAGCATATCATAAATCTTGAATCCTACTTTTAATGTTCAGACTGCATCCAATTTTATCAATAGCAAAACATCGAAGGACATTTTCTTCTTGAAGTTGAAAGGAAAAATTGCCAACAGCTTTTAAAGACTTTTCATCTGTTCTCGACATGAAACTTGTCTTTATCTCACTTAAAAGATTGTAAGAATATATTCTAGCTTGGAGACAACTACCTGACAATATTGTAGCTTTTTATTGCATCTCTGCTCATTATCAAAAATGGCACAAGGAATTGCCCTTGAAGTCTGGTAATTTTTGGTTTTGCAACTTTTCTTATAACATTTTCTGGGAGATAATCTAGGTCTCTGTTTCCTAACTATGGAAAAAGTCACTTCCACATGATTTTTAGGATTTATTTGAAAGAAAGAATATGTCCAAATGATGTGATTTAAGGAAGGCATTGAACATCTATAATAGGAAACATCAAACACAGTTTCCAGTTCCACTTCTAAGAGTCCTTCTGTAAGCTATCAAAACTTTTGTTTAAATTATTCAAATGTAGATTGAACATTGTCAAATACTACAACGGATCCTACTTAACATATTGTTTCTAATTAATTACCTCTGAAATAGCAAATACTTTGTAAACGGTTAAATAGCACAAAATCCGCATTTTCCTGCAAATTTCAAGTATTGTAAAACTGATTTGGACAAGTTGCTTTTTGAAACGACCAACTTGAGTCTCACTTGAGGAAGTTGCCAAGCTGGACGCTGTTCCTGGCTAAGATGCAGCGGAAGGTGGAAGGCTGCACCTCCCAGTACTTGACGGGGTTGTTGAAGAGGCTGATGCCACTGTACAGAGCTTTCTTCTTCCTCCGTCCTGTGGGACAGAAATCGTTCACTCCCAGCTTGGCAATGTGGTTGGAATGGAGGAAAACCACCTGCAGCAGTAGGAACAGAAAAATACAGGAGTTGAATGAAAGTGGGGAAAATATTCCTTACCGTGTAGGTTTGCATCAGTTCCGTGCAGACCTTGAGAGTTATAAGACCTTAACACTTAGATTAAATCTTTTTTAAAAAGTCTTCCTTCTGCCCCACTCTCTCCCACAAAGAGAAGTCATAAGGCATTTTGTGTGTTTTTAGAAGAATTGGACTCTATTCTTACAGAATTTGGTTCTAAAATGCAATTTTATATTCTCTTGTAGTAAGAATTATAATGATGTAGTAAAAACTATAATTCTTGATTACAATGAAGAATATAGTAGTATTAAATTCTCATTTCTGGAAATATTTTTTGGGTGTAGCAGTTTCTTGTCCTTTTTTTTTTTTTCTAGGAAATGTTCCTGCAATTTGATTTTGTTTATTTCTTTAATAAACTTTTATGATTTCAGGCTTAGTAGGAGAGTCATGGCAAAATATGTGTCAATTAATTATGCTTTTTGATTGTGACCTAATCAGTGTGACAGTGGGAAAGCCAAACAACTCAGAACTCTCAGAGCTCTCTGATAAGTTCAGTGTCTGACCTGCAGATATTTCAGTTCAGGTAATCCAGGAGGAACCTTCTTCAGCTTGTTTTTTTCCAGGTGGATTTCGCGTATACTTGGGATGTTGGCAAAACTTCCATTTTCCACGTCTTTGATTTTATTATTGCCAAGGCCTAGCCTAGAAATAGCACAAGGAACATTTAATTAAAGACTAATTGAGATTCACAACAGCATTGAAGAGCTTTTTTTTTAAGATTGAAATACACAGGAGTAAATATGGGGGGAGAAAGGAACTGGAAAAACATGATGAAATCTTCTCTTTGATAAGAAAAAATCACCATTGACCTAATGTAATTTGAACTCCACTTAAAGATTGGCTTAAAGCAGTTATCAGTTATCTGATGTAAGCAAATGTTCCGTTTTGCATGCAGTTTTTGTAATTATAGTGGCAAGTATTTCAATTATAAACATCAAGCTGCTTGTGAGATTAATCATATCATTTTACCAAGTAGTACTGCTGCAAAGTGTAGTCACTGTAATAAGTTCTAATAAATAGCCAAACAGCAAGTCTTGAAAGGTGGTTTTAATGTGTAGCCCATTTTTAAAATATAAAGGTTTTTTACGAAGCAGGACTAACTTCTTTCCTATTTCCAGATTTTCCTTCTATTTTTTTCTCTAGCCTCAGGTCATTCAGAATTGCTCTTTCTGCCCATCCTGCCAGCTCCTTTTTCTCCATTCTTTCCTGATTGCTTCAGAAGCTGAATTTGGTATCTAAAGGCAGTTCAGTAATTTCTGTTACCAAATCCAGTCCTGCTCAGCCATATTTTCAGAGTTCTTAACTGAGTTTTACAGAGAGAACTTCCTTCTCTCCTATTTCAGTGATACATTCCTCAGAAACACAGATTTTTCTTTAAACCTCATTGCATTTGAAAGCTGTTGTTTCCTTCACCAACTGCTGTATTTACAAGAGTAATTTTTTAAGAATTAGAAGAACATAGGATAGTTAATTTTGTTCTTATTCTATGTTTCTGTTGCAGACTGTTGGCAAAACATGTAATAACAAGACTTATGTGGGGCTTTGGAGGTGTGTTTGGGTTTTAAAGTTGGGTCTTATTTAGAGCAATTCTTAACAAAACACCTACAATTTTTATTATTTTTTCTGTAATTAACAAGAGAAGTATCAAAAATGAGATCTTGCTGGGCATGACATTTTAGCAAATAAAAGGATTCAGCCTGGGAATTTTACCTTTGTAGGTCTTTGTAGCGGTTAAAATCCTCAACTTCAATTCCTGTGATCTTATTGTCATCTAAGTGAAGCTCCAGAAGACTGGAGGGCAAACCTGATGAAAAAAATGCACAGTGTGAAAAAAACAAGTCAACTTATCCAAAATCTTCTTTCCTTTGTGTTTAGAATTGGGTTAGAAGAATCCAATAGAAGAATCTTGGGGTGATTGTCTGCATCAAAAAATCTGTATTAAATATAATTGAGTATATGTCATTATATTACATATATGTATATATGTATAATATGTATGCATATATATGTATATATTACATATATACACATATATATGTATACATTTATTACACATATACATTTTATATATTTATTTTTATCAATATAAAAATAAATATATAAAATGTATATGTGTAATATATGTGTACATGTAATATCTATAATATGTATTACATATATATAAAATATATTACATACCTATATATAAAATTATATATAATGTAATTATATTACATATAAGTATGTTAATTAAGAAAATCACCAATATAATTTGGTTTAAATAATAACTTTTCAAAAAATAAGCTATGGAAAAGCATATGCTAATTAAGAGATATAAGAGTTCCAAAATTTGGTACTTTTTCTGGCTTCCTTGATAACAACTCTCATGGTTACATTGTCAAAGATGTTGATCCTGTGATTTGTGCATTTATCTCAGAGTCTGTAGTGAAAGGCTGTGGAACCAGGGACAGTGTTTTGAAGATCTGTAATTCTTTTTCTACATGATGTAGCAGTTGTGCTGTTACAGCTGCTAGGATGTGACTGCAAGGAAAGGTTTTGGAGTACTCTAAGCAGAACTGTGCTATTTGATAGCTCTTTCCCATGCCAGAATATTTACTCTTGCATTTCCAAAATTCCAAATCCAGACTGGTGGACCAGGAGGTGGCGAATCTTTCCACAACATCCTCTTAGCGAGGGCAAGGGCAGCTCATCCCAGGCTGGATTTGTTTGCTGCTGCTGGGCTCAGTTACCGGAGCCTCGGTGGGGATGGCCCCGGCACCGAGCGGGTCCCGCTGCCCTCGGGGGCTGCCGGAGCTCCCGGCTCTGCAGGGACGGGGCTGCTCCCAGCCTGCCTTTATCCTTTATTCCCCTTGCAATACAGGATCACTGCTCCCGGCTCTGCAGGGACGGGGCTGCTCCCAGCCTGCCTTTATCCTTTATCCCTTTATTCTGTTTGCAATACAGGAGCGCTGCTCCCGGCTCTGCAGGGACGGGGCTGCTCCCAGCCTGCCTTTATCCTTTATTCCCCTTGCAATACAGGATCACTGCTCCCGGCTCTGCAGGGACGGGGCTGCTCCCAGCCTGCCTTTATCCTTTATCCCTTTATTCTGTTTGCAATACAGGAGCGCTGCTCCCGGCTCTGCAGGGACGGGGCTGCTCCCAGCCTGCCTTTATCCTTTATCTCTTCATTCCCCTTGCAATACAGCAGCGCTGCTCCCGGCTCTGCTGCTCCCAGCCTGCCTTTATTCCCCTTGCAATAAAGTTTGTTTGTTTGGGCTCCGCTCCAGTTTGCGTTCCAGCCCGCAGTTCCGGGTGCCTGAGTGACAATATCCAGAGGAAGGCCACCCACCTGCCCACTGCACATTTTTAGTGCCTTTTATAAGCTACATTTTTTTAAACCTTTGTGCCATTGTAGCATTTGCAGAGAGAAGCATCTGCAAACTCAGCTTGCATTTGTGGTGAAGGAGTTCACCATGAAATCATGTTTCGTTTGGTTTGTTTATGTATCTGACACCACATTTTGGATCTCGTGCTGTATGTCTTTATAGGAGATTTCTCTATAACAAAGACAAAACTGGAATCATTTTACATTGGGATGTTTTTTGTGCTAAGTGACAGGAGCTTATATTAGATGGGGTTTGTTTTTTGGGGTTTTTTTGTTAGGCAGACAGAGACCTTCTGATTTTAAAGTTATCTGAACAGTTGGGGTGAGTTGGTTTTGACTATTGTTGAGGGGTTTTTAGTGTTCTCTTCTACAAGGTTTTTTTTTGTTCTCTTTGTCTCTCCTGTATGTTTATATGTACACATATATATGCACATGTATATGTGTATGTATATGCATATACATATGCATATACACGTGTGTATATATATGCATCTATATATATACACATATATGTGTGTATGTATATATATGCATATATACAGGAAGAGATTAATAAGAAGCGAGTTCTTTATCTGAATGATGAGAATTAAATACAGTGGCCAACATTGCTTCCCTGGGAGTTAGAGCACAGAACACAGGGTTTTGCTTTGTTTCCTTCCTTGTTCTCTTAGCTGGTAGTTTTGAGTGGTTGAAAATCATGAGAGTTTGGTTCAATACCACGCTGACCTGCAGAAAAAGCAGGTGGAATGTTGTACTGAACTCTTTTATGCTACATTTGAGTGTGTGGAAGTCAGTGATTCATCAAATTAGTGGTTTAATTTAGTTTTACCTCCAAATTTCAAGGTTGGGGTTTTTTTACATGGAAAAGTGATTTGATTTTGTATTTAGGTTGTATTTTGTATATGGCAAATTTAATTAAATATTAAGTTTTACTTAGCAAAACTACATTGAACATTGTATTTGAGGTTCAGTGTGATGTGAAATATTCAAAAGTAAATTTAGAAATTTTGGGGTTACATTTTAAATCCGTAAAGGAATTTTGCATCCCTTATATTCCTGATCAAATATCAGGGAGTTTATCCTTTCTCTGTGAGGATTTTTGAGAGGCTGAGATGTGAAAGATGTGAAGTGACATCAAATTAAGAATTTCTTTGTATTGTTACTCCTAAGACAAGTGTGTGGACATTCTGTGAGAGGAGTGGATGTGCTGGCAGGGAGAGGGTGTGCACTGCACTCTGTTTGTGCTGTTTGTGCATAAACTCTTCTGGGATGGGGAACTGGATATAAAGTTCAAAAAGAAAAGGTAGGAGGTGGTCTGGTAGTAATGAGGATAGAAAAGAATTTATGAATTTAATAATCCTTCAGATGTTAAAGCATTTTATTAAGGAGTGTGCTGGTGTAAGTAAATTAGAAAAGGGAAAGCAGACCTACCTTTAGGAATTGAAGTTAACTTGGCCTCTGCAATTCGTATGTGGTAGATATTCACCCCTTCAAATGCCCCTGGCTCAATTCCATCATTGTTAAGAGGATTTGCACTCATTTCTGCCCAAGGGGGAAAAGGAAAAACATTTATGGCATAGGAATTTTTTTGTAGGTTAGACTAAGTTATGAAGAGCTGATTTAAATTTATTTTTGATCTCTCATATTCCAAGCACTCATTAATGTTTAGCTTTGATTGTGTGTTCTGAGGGGTGTCTCAGCTCTCAGGGAATTTAGGCTGTGTTACTTGGCTTGCAGGATTATCCAAAACTTAACCTTTGCAGCAACTTCACATAGAAACTAAATTGTGGAGGGTATTCCCACAGCATGGATATCTCTTTAAGAGGAAGCTGTGCCTTGGGGAAATGTTTGAATGGAAATGATGTATGATATGTTCCATCTTTGGTAAAGACATTTTCTGTTCTGCTTAATCAGGCTTACCTAAAACATGTAGAGACTTCATTCCTTTAAATACATCCTTGGGGATTTTCTTAACCTTATTAGCATGAATTCTGAGCTCTACCAGAGTTCTGGGCAGATTTGTTGGAATCTCTGTCAGTTGGTTGTGGGACAAGTACAGTCGTCGTAGCCTCTTTGTTGGTTGAAAGGCCTTGGGATGGATCTTGTAAATTTTATTATTGTTCAAAGCCAGTGCCTAGGAGAGATGTAAAGAGCAATTAGAAAGTTTTATTTATCCAGGACTGTTATGACTATGACTTTGAAGGCATGAATTTGAAATGTAATCTAGCAATTAAGTGTTAAAACTATTTTATTTTTCCATCCTACCAAACTTCAGCACTTTGTAGATGCTTTGGGCATTTCAGTTGATTATGAAAAACAAAGAAGAACCTGCAAGCTGGATCATTAACCTGAAGGTAGAGCTGCCAAGGTGCCAATGAATCATGAGAACTGGCAAAACAATATGTTTGTATTCAAATATTTAGTGGGATTGTATGGGCTTTATATACCTCATTGCTATTGTTCCTTAATGCAGACAGATTCTTAAAACTCAGAATCTCATCTTTTATTTTAACATAATGCTGCAAAGTAAAAGTGAAGTTTTTTTTAATCTGAGTTTCTTAGATATTAGAATCTTTATATGACACATGAATTTGTTTTATTTGGCTTTTCCAGCTCCTGTGAACTTCAGTGTCTCTCTTCTATACAGTACATGAATCTTTTGGCAGCAGCTTCTGCCTCATTGCTATGTGTTATCAGAGAGCTTGTAATGAGTTACTACAGACAGGAAAATACACACTATCTGAAATGATTCTGCATGTCAAATCACATCTCTGCATTTCCATACTTAAGCTATTCATTTCTGTTCCTTTTTTATTTCTTGGAGTCATCTCTTCTTAGGAATTGTGTGGGGGAAAACGTAGAGCAAACAAGATTTTTTTTTTTCCCCGAAAAAAATGAGGTTAGCTCAAGGAAATAAACAGGAAATGCTCCTTCCTAATCCAAGCTGCCATCTGTGCCTTTGCTAAGCAGACTCCAGGACTGAGCCAAGTTGTACAAAGTAAACTTTGCTCTCAGTGAAAATGTTGTTTGGCCTTGCCACAAATGAACCGAGGAGGAAAAGCAAAGCAGCTTGGTGTGCTCAGCTATCACATAATTAAGTGGTGACTCTGGTCTTTAATGTGATTGCTGATGGATTCCAGTGGCTTTCTCAGTCATTGGAGATAAGAGACTCTTAGATCTTTTACACAGAATATAAACCACAGTTTGTGCAGTTACCTTTTGCTTGCTGCTGAGACCATTCTGCACCCAGGCACAAGAGAATAGGAAATGCTTTGTTGCCAACTCTGAATTTATAGAGTTCCTGGTTTTTCTGTCCTGTCCTAGGCCATAATAATTAACAAGCTCATTCATAAACACTTAGATCTTGTAAATTTTCAGATCTTGCTCAGAAGCCAAATATGAATGAAAGGATTTGTTTTATAGAATCACAGAATGATTTTGGGTTGGCAGGGACCTTAAATCCATCCAGTGCCACCTCTGCCATGGGTGGGGACACCTCCCACTATCCCAGGGTGCTCCAAGCCCTGTCCAGCCTGGCCTTGGGCACTGCCAGGGATGCAGGGGCAGCCACAGCTGCTCTGGGCACCTGTGCCAGGGCCTGCCCACTCTCACAGGGGAGAATTCCTTCCTACTGTGTTAGGAGCGGTCCTTATGTTAGTTTGTGTGTCTTGTGTCTTTCTAAGGGAGAATAGAATGTACTTCATTTGCTGTCAGTTATGGAACAGATTTGGGTTTTAGAGAGAAAATTTTTAAATGGTCAGTATTTGTTAGTGGAACTAGATCTGGATACTGGATCTATGGTGACATCCAATAGAAATAAATATTCTAAAGCAGAATTAATCTACTTCCCAGCCCTCTGGGACTCTCATTTCCTTTCATCATCAAAAGGGATTATTGCATTCTGTAAACATCTAGATTTATCAGTTGCCTGGGATATTTGTTTCAAAGCCTGTCACCACATGCATAATTGAGCATGGTAACAAATTAGGAGTAAAGCCCCTGACTTTTCCAGTAATTCAGTGTTTTTCTGTTTTCTGTTCAGGTCAACTGGATTTGTATCATTTGTTTCAGTGCTGTATGAGTTAGCTGTATGTTCTGTTCTTTTGAAAATACCCTCAGAAAATGTGGTTAAATTCTTTCTGCTATTTTCCATCTAAGCAGATAAAAAGGGGAACTTGCCTTGCAGCCTTTAAAATCTAGGGAATGTTTCTGTGCATGCTAATAACTGAAAACTCTTGAGAATCTTTTTGGTTAGATCTATTTTCTGAGTGTTGTAGAAAGTAGATTTTACAACTCAAGGTATTTGCTTCTTACTATGTGGAAGCTCTCAAATATGCAGGCATTAGACTTCTTAAATCTATATGATTGGAAAAGGAAATAACATTTATATTTTAACTGGGAAACTTGGGAAATAGCAAGCTTACATAAAGTGATGTGAGTCCTTTGAGATCGTTCTCCTTGACCTCTTTGATTTTGTTGTTCTGAAGATCAATCATCCGAGTATCTGGTGGGATGTTGCGAGGAATTGATGTCAAACCTACATGAGTATGTGACATAAACAGAAACATTATGTGCTGTGCTTAAGTCCAAAGAAATTAACTGCCAAACATCAAAACACAATAAGATTGTTAATGAATATGGTGGGGAAGAAAATATGAGCAGCCGTAAAGCAAAGGGTAGAAGTGAATTTTTGATAGTGGGAAAATCTAAAGATGTAAGAATGTACCACAAACATGTGCATGGTTTTGGGAGCAATTGCTTCTGCCCCTGACCATGAAAGCTTAATGGGGACTGCTCACTGTGGGCTCTTTGCATCTGTGAAATAATCCTCAGAGCATGGATTGTCCTACAGAGCAACTGTTTAGTGTCTGGAGAAAGGATCCCTCAGGAATCCAGGGCAGTGGTTCCCTGTTGAGGAGCAGGGCTGTGGATTCAGGGGTCTCTGCTTAGTGCTCCTTTGGGCCTCTGCCCTGCCCTGTCCATGGCACTGGGGCAGCTGCTGGGGGTTCATTCAGGTCATGGCAGGGCTGAGAAACCTGTTCTTGGTGTGGGCAGAGGGGGTCTCCACTGCCAGTGCTTCAGTACCAGTAGTCATTAACACAAATCAGAACCAGTACCAGAAACCATTAACACAAATCAGTACCAGTACTAGAAACCATTAACACAAATCAGTACCAGAAGTCATTAACAAAACACATTAGAAGTACCATAGATCATTAACATAAATCAGTACCAGTAGCATTATTCCCCCATCCCAGTTTTCTGTTCAGTTACAAACCCACTGCAGTTCAGGCCATCTGAGATCCTGAATCAGCAGAAAAGGCTCAACAGGGACAGTAACTTTCTTTTGAGTGGAAAAGCTGATGCATTAAATGCTAAATGCTGTCCAATTTATTAACAATTATTCTCTAATTAATAGATTGCAGTTATCTAAAGCTGAAGTGTACTAATGTGGGATTTTTCTATGTGTGAACTCATGTGAAGTGGTTTGAAATCTGTAGACCAGATACATTAACAACAGTTTGCTGCTGTCAGCAAAATTTTCTGATTCCCTAATAATAACACATTTTTAAAACCCCAGCAATTTATGTATGGAGACTGTTTCTAAGACATGAGAGTCCAGGATGAAGCTCAGGAAGGTGGCAGGGCTGTGATGAGGACAAATGTCATTGTCACTGTGCTGGTGGTGGGAGCACAGTCCTTTGGCTGCCTTGAATGATAGGAAAACTTCATTGAGCACTAATTGAAATTGCCACAATTAATAATGAACTCACTTTTAGGGACTGGGATGTACCTGCAGCACTGACAGGAGCACATTTGCCTTTGGCTAAGTGGTTACCAGGGGTGCTGACTTTGGTGGAAGTTCAGCTGAGGGAATACTTTGCATCCCATTTATGTGCCCACATAATAATTCATCCTTTAAAAGACAAATCCTCCAAAGGAGAATCCAGGGGAGGACAGACACACAAATTCATTCTTACCTAGGTCAGAGCAGTGGACAACTCTCACATAGCACTGGCATCCAAAGGGGCACGTTGGGAACAGATCAAAAGGAATCAGTGGTAGAATGGGTTCAGTGGTTGGAAATAGAGAATTGTCGTCATCGTCATCATCGTCGTCGTCTTCCATATCTTGGAGCATCATGTTCTTCAGTGTAAAATATGAAGGACCAGTGAGAGATTTGGCAGAGCACAAAGCCAAGAAGAGGAGGAGTGTATATTCTTTCATATCTTCTTAATCAGGATAACCAATCTTGGAAAGTGAACAAATGAACAAAAAAACAAGCACCAGAATCAGTGAATAGGGAGCAGCAAATGAAGTTATTGAACTGTTTGCTTCACTCACTACCACACCATCTAGTCCTGAAAAAAAGCCTGTTGTAAACATTGAGGTTCATTTAGTATATGAAGGATATAAAAATCCTTTAAATATAAATTAATACTATAAAATTACCCATAATATTAACTTAAATTCATTGGGCATTAATATAATATCAAAGTATTTTATTTTTGTTTACAAATAACATCATCATTCGCTTCAAGCTTTGAAGTGGAATTTTTTGTAGTAAACTTTACCAGAATTTGGAATATGATTTCTTTTATTTGTTCTCTATGAAAAAGTATTTTTAGTGGAATATATTAACCTATGTGCATTGATTATGAAATTGGGAAGGACTTGATTAGCAGTGCATAAAATGCACTCAGCAGGATACTTCCTAAACACTTAATATTCCACTCCCTAAACACTTTAATTAAAAACTCTTCCTAGTCTAATCTGAAGTTTTCAGTCCTGAGCTTTTCCCATGTTCCAGTCATTTGTTATTGACATTGATAGAAGTTCACCTCTGCATGCAATGCATCTCACAGAGTTGTAGAATCTCAGAACACTTTTGGTGGGAAGGGACCTTAAAGCTCATCCCATTCCACCCCTGCCATGGCAGGGACTCCTTCCACTGTCCCAGGGGGTTCCCAGCCCTGTCCAGCTCAGCCTTGGGCACTGCCAGGGATCCAGGGGCAGCCACAGCTGCTCTGGGCACCTGTGCCAGGGCCTGCCCACCCTCACTGGGAAGGATTTCTTCCCAATATCCAGTCTAAACCTATTCCCTGCCAATGTGAAGCCATTCCTCCTGTCCTGTCACTCCAGACTCTTGGAAAAAGTCTCTCTCTGTCTTTCTTGTTGGCTCCTTCAGGCACTGGAAGGCCACAATTCAGTCACCCCAAAACTTCTATTTCTAGACTGAACAAACCCAATTCTTTCTTGATGCTGTTTGAGGAGGGCTCTTTTCTCTGAGAAGAACTTGCCTATTAGAAATCCATGTCCGTGGAAATCAGTGACTTCATTTACATCCAGAAGAGAAGCTATCTCGTAGTTTTGTATGTGAATTTTTCAACATAGGTTGGGGCTTTTCTGTTTGTTGGGGTTTTTTTTCCCTTGCTCCCACAGAACTATGTGCACAGGAGAATGGAGATTGTAAGAATTCCTGCAAACGCAACAAACTCTGAGAAAATGTTGTAGATTCAGCTCTCAGCTTGACATTGTTTCCCTTCAACTCCCAATTCCAGAAGTCATTTGGAAGCGAAAAATGTTCTCTACAAACCAAGAGGGACTGCAGGAAATTTTATTGTGCATGTCCTGGTTATAAAAATGTTTCTATTTAGACTATTATAGACCTCTTTAAGGAAATACTAAAAGGGTGTCAGTTCTTGTTTGATCACCTAATGAAATGCTTGCTGATCTGTTTGGAGGTGAAAAATGCCTCTATGTTGGCATTTTGTCATTGGTCCTCCACTGCAGGAAAAGGAGTGCTCTGCTTTGTACCAGGGTTTGACTTGGCTTATTCAAAATGAGGTTTTGTTTATACAACTCTTGTCTGTGCAGAGTCATTTGGATGTTTATTAGAGGGGACTCATAACAGCACTAAATGCAAATATCCTGCATACCTTGCTGCTCCTATATCTGTGTCTGTTTCAGGGAGTTTAAAAAGAAGAAAGCTAACAGTGTTCAGATAACATAAAAAGAATGCAAAGAACTTCTTTCCCCCAAATATATGCCTGAAATCAGAATCACAAAGTACTTTGTATCTTGTAGGTAAACAGCATAGAGCTAAATTTGATATTTCCCATAATATTTCAGTTGCATGCCCATTCAGGTAGTGCATGTACTTTTACTGATGGTAAAAGGATCTTTCTCTTGAAAGAATCTTCACATGTATTTTTCCCATATATTTTCCTTTGTGTTCATAGTAATGTTTTCTTGCAATGCTCCTAGAAAGAATTTTGTGGTTGTTCTTGCAATCCCTTACAATGCCTGTCCTTGAAAGACACTTTGGATATAAACAGTGCTGGGAAGAAGGTGTGGAACCTCTGTTTGTTTTTTTGGAGCGAATTGTTGTCATCTCTGGCTGTGCACCTTTGGAATATTTGGCCTTTTCAGTCTTCAATTTCAGCTTCAGAAAAAGGCCAAAATCTTCAGTACTTTAGTCATACCATCAGTTAAGAGATGAGGAATTAGAAGCCTTTCAGACTTTCAAGTTCTCCTTGTTCTTGGACAAGTGCTTTAATGGCTGGGCTGCCACACCTGAGCTCTCAGGCCCTCTGTTCTTCCCTGGCAATTTAGGTCCCAAGTGCCAAAATGCCCTGTGGTCCATCAGTGATAAGACACCATTTCCATATGCAGGATATCATGTGTGATGATGTCTTGGGACATGGACTTCCCAAGTCCCTGCTGACTTCAATTTCTGAGAGACTGTGTAGTTTTACTGGATCTAAAAGATAAACTTGCATATGTTCCTAAAATGTTCTTTTGGATCTGCTGCTAGAAAGTCCTCTTATGAAACAACCTAAAAATCTGCTCCCACACTTGCATCTGTAGCAAATGGATTGCATATTTCCTTCCACATAGCCAAAAATTAGGCTTTCAAAGTATTAAAAGATTGAGGCTGCAATTGGAGTAGTGGCCAATTTGAACTCTTGAAAAACATGTGTTGCTCACAAAGCTCTAGAAAAGTAGCATTGAAATGTGTCACTGGTGACACATATCAGTTCTGTGAGTTAAATCTATTGAAAACAAGTCCCTTTATGTAAGGAAACCTGAGTTGGGATTTTTTTCATTTTAAAGAAACAAGTCCTTGCTTCATCTTCTCATCTTGCCCTTAAGAAATTGTTATTGGCTTTGTAGTTAGGAATGATCATCAAGCTTGACTCCAGGTTTGCACAGGCCAAAGAAATGCCAAGGAATGGATCCTAAAGAACTGAGTTTTATGAAGGTGTGGGAATGGTTCTTCCCTGCCTGAGGTTTTGAGCTTCCCAGTAAATAGGTGCTGATATGACTAAAAATGCTCTGACTCTTCAGTGCTTCTCAGAGAACTTATACAAACTTTTTGCATGCTTAAACCTCAAGAATAAGAGAATTAAAAGAAAGCCTAAAATCTGAGATCCAAGGGATCTTTCTGAAAATACTGTCATGAAGATTTTATAAAACACTGTTTCAGAAGGTGTAGGTGCAGCTGTGCTCATGGTCCTCTGCTGCCACTTGAGCCTGACTGTGCTCCTTGCCAGCTCTCTGGTACCAGCCCTTCCTCTCAGGCTGTTCACTGAGCTGGTTGAACTCACCACACCAGCACAAAACTAATGTGAACAACAAAAATCTCCATCATATTCTTTTCAAATGAAGAAACTGAGTCACTTTGGAGTACAAGAACCAGCACAATAGAAAGGGTGGAACAGCCTTGTTGACAAGGCTGGAACATGAAATGGAAAGAGAAGGAAGGAGGAGCAATGGGGGAGCCATTCCTGACATATTCAAGCTGTTAGGCAGATTTAAGGGCTCTGTTAAATAATCCCTGAGCAGCTGGTTGTCACTTGGACAAAGCCTGGCTTTGTCCATTCTTGTTTTAACAGACAGAACATTGAGAATGAGTTTGACAAGGACTGTGGTGAATTCAAGCTCCATTGTTCCTTCTTTATGTCAATCCTTCTTATCCTTGAGGACAAAAAGCTTTTGAGCACGTTCTCCCTGGAACATGAGCCACCCCAAGGTGAGGTGACTGAATGTGGAGAGTGCACTTCACAAGGAGAGATGCTCTAAATGCTTTCCTGAGGTGTATAACTGTCCAAAAATCATTACACTGGTTGTTTGGGACACACTTGTCCTCACTAATGTGGTCATCTATACCCAAACTACACATGGAACACAGGCACTTTTTATGCTACTAATTATAATTTATAAATTGTTAAATACAGGTGATGTCACAGTATAATTTAAGATGATTAAAAGCCTTAAGGTTTTATGTGGGAAATTCCCATATTTCTGTGATGTGAAAATTCCAAACATGAGTTATGGGAAGAAAATCCCTTTCAGTGAGAACAGAAGTTGTGTTGTTAGCGTGGGAAGAGGGCACAAAGAGACCCAACAACAAATAACTCTGAATTGCTTGGCAGCTGCAAACCAGTCCAGCACTGTGGACTTTGCTGTCTTATCAGTTATGATACTGAATGAGTTAATACATGAAGTTTTTAAATCTTAAAAAGACTCTAAATTATATTTAGAAATCACTCCTGTTACCGAGGTACAGAGACAAATTTCCCATGGCATTATTTCTAAAAAGGAAATGCTTAAATGACCCAGTGGTGGTCTTTGCAGAGGCAAAGAAAAGTCCCTGTGTTCATTAATAACACAAATCGTTGCTCTGTGCACAGATTTTGTCCAAAGAAAGGCAAGACCATAAGTGTTTTGAAATCTATATTTAAAAATAGTTCTGGTTCTATTAGTCATTGTCCCAGTCCAGAAATAAAAGGAGTTTATGTTTAACTCTTTATCTACTCCATTGATTTACTTAAATTGCTGAAGAAAAACAGGAGGAAGGTTTTTTGTTAGTAAGATTACTGCAGAAATGTCTGTTGACAGAAATAGCCCAATATTGAAGTTGAGCAGTAATAATTAAGAGGATGTTTATAAAATAGGTTGTGTTTACAGAATATTTACTTTTTATGGAGAGCTGCTTGACTCTTGTTACTGAATGATCTCTGAGGATTTTTAGCTTGTAGTTCATCTACAGTTCATTTTTCCTGGGTTGTTTTTAATTACTTTGCTGATATGTACTTTAGAACCCCCACCAACTTGAATACCAAATTACAGAAAGTTGACACTGAGTGATTACTGTAGAGTTGTTGTTGTTGTTGTAGAGTAGATTTTCATACATGGTTATAACTGAGAAAAAATGTTATGGTCAACTGTAACATTTTTCTGACAAGTCTTTGACAGTTAAATAATTCACTATAGCTCTATTTGTTTTTTCAGCTCACATGTAGTAAACACACAAGTATTTCAGCAAGTAAATTTTTAAATGTTCCATTTAAAAAATGGTATTTCTAATTCTAAATTATCTGATATTACTAATCTGCACATAGTGACTGCCAGCCTTAACTCTCTGCTGCTGTTTATATAGAATAGGTATTCAAACTGGACATACCTTGCAGGTTTGGAAGTTCTTCCAGAAGCACTGGGATAATCCACCTAAGGTCCTTATGTCCAGTTATTTCATATTACCAAAAAGCAGGGAAAAAGGAAGCTAGAGTGAGTTCTGTGAAATGCAAAGCATATAGAAAGAAAAATCCACTTCCAAGCTTCTTGATCCTTCTGGCACCGTGGGTGATACCAGAGTAAAGTGCTGCTTCAGATTAGCCCATCTTAGTACTGCAGAATGATATTGAGGCGACTTGTTACCACTCATATGTTTTTCATCACTGCCTGTATTAGAGCCAAAACTTCTGGCTTAACTCTAGACGTCTAGTGGAAGACTTTATAAAACCTGTAGTTTAATAATAGTTGACATCAGGCCATTGGAAGTACAGTGAGGTCCATTTCAGGTCATTCCTGCTGTGGAATCCCACTTATTTATGATTTCACTAGCCATTATTCTTTTAAAAGTGTGACTTGAGTAAAGCTATAAAACTTCAGCCAGTGGCAGTGTAAACCAGTAGCCTGCAGTGACCTGCAGGCTGCCAAACCTTTCTAAAGTTAGAAAATTAGGATTTTATTGTGTAGCTGTGTATAAATTTTAGCTCTGCTCTCAAGGGCAGCAATCTGGCTGGGGACAAGGGTTCAAGAATGTAAACTGATCTAAAGATTTTTATCAATATAGCTAATTTCTGTCCCCTGTGTATGGGAAATAAAGCATATCTATTAATGAAAATAGAGACAAGATTTGCAGTATTCTGTGATTGAAGTTGAGGGTTTAAAACCAAGTCTTTGAGAATGTGCCCCGTTACAAAGTTTGTACTGACGAGTGCATCACAATATTTAGAAACTGGGTTATTCTTTGTTTACTTTTCATGGGCCTCTGTTTATGTAAACTTCAAAAATGTTTAATTAATGGAGTTTACCTAAAGCAAGTTTCATAGTCAGGGAAGCACTTTGTGTCTTTAAATTTCCAGTACATTATACCCGGTTCTGTGCACATCTGACTTCATCTGTTTCTTTAATTAGCTGCATTCTATGTTAAAAGTCTCATCTTGCTTTGGGAAAAAAAAAAAAAGCCTGGAAATTTTACTTGGGATATTTTTTTTATTATACATGTAATGTGCTGTTTGCAAAATGCCTGTATGTTGCATAATAGCTCTTTTGTCTACTGTTACTTTTTTAGGGAAAAAAAAGATTCTGTGCCAAAACTTAAAACTTTGGTGCTGTGATATCAACCAAGACAAGACTTGTGTTACCTGCAGCACTACTTTTGATGTGTTCCAGTTTCAGTAGCACAGATGGATCATGATAAAGTGTCTCCCTATCACTTTTCCCAAGGAATAAAGTTACAATTTCAAAAGCAATCACATTCCCACAGAAAAATCTGAAGGGTGATCTTAAGCTTTTTTGAAATCTCAGATTGCATATATCTGCATTCTCTTGCCTGCTGGTAGAAACCAAAGCTTCCTAAGCAAACTCTCCCCTGTGTTTTCAATAGCTTGGTTTGGATGAGTTTACTTGAGGAAATTAGTATTAAATTGCTGTTTTAAAAAACCCTCCAACATTTTCTTGGCTGTTCAATAGAGGAGAGCAGGGCCTGAGGGTTGTGATATAAATGTACTGGTTTCTTTTTTCACTTCATTCAGTAGCAAAGTGTTGAATCAGCAGTTTCAGCTCACCCTGGTTTTGCAGCAAACTATTTTTGAGGTTTAGTAACATCTCAATTTTGGATGAATGCTCAGGGTTTTTATTATTATTTTCTCTTTTTAGTTGCTTCTGTTGGTAGGAACACATTCCTCTGTGTATAAAGTTTGTCCTAGCCAGTTACATAATAAAGGTGGCACACAAAGTGGTAGTATCTGGGAAAAAATAGAGCAGTCTTACCTTAAAGTGGATTATCCATCATTTCTGTCCAGTATATAGTATTAGTAGAGAAGAAATAAATATAGCTCACATGCTGGTCTTATAATGCAACTGTTTAATATCTCAAGACATGGATCCAGTATTTTGGTGTGAATACAATTGCAATCTAGGATAAAATGCCCAGAAATCACCTTCTCAGGTCTCTTGGCTGCTCAACTCTCAACTTCAGATGTTACTCTTGACAGCAGTACTTAAAACTCAACCAGTGGTTCTCAATCCACTTTATGAGCCTGTTCATTTAAACATTTGCAGCACATTTTCAATGTCTTGGGTTTTCAATACATGTTGTTGGGGGCTTAATGAAGAGAGATACTTAAGCTAGTAGTCTGAGAGTATTTTCTTTGCAAGCAAATGTTGGTCTGTTTTCCAAAGAAAGATTATGTGTTTAAATAACAAATAGATTATATAAGGTCAGACTGTTTGCTCAGAACTTTTCAGCGATTTCTTTTTCCACCAACGAGACAATTGGTTGAAAATTAGAATTCTGTTTTGCCTTAAAATACTTATGTAACGTTTATGAGTAATGGGGATTGATTTTTGAGCAAAGAATAGAAGTATATCCAACACATATGTGGTTCAGAATACTGTCTCACGATGGTGAAATATGCAGATGAAAAAGAATTTGGATGGTGTTTTCTATTTGAAATTATCTCATCAGTGATACAAACTGCTACCTTTCATTTCTTTTTGAAAATGACTGTATTTTGTATTACTTGATATGTCTGAGAGAGCAAACATATGCTGCCACATGTGGTTAATGCTTCCATTGCAATCTGTTTTAAGCCAGTCCTGTATACATTTGTTATCCTAAAGCAAACTAAGTACTTTTTCATTTTCTAGCACTGTTTATAAATGTGGTTTACATAATGTGATGAATCTAACATCAACTGCACAAAGCTGCCTTGGAGCCTGCCCATCACATTTTAATAACATGACATATTCATTTCGTGCTCACAACCGCTCCATGTGCGGTGTGGTCACATATTTTGGTTTTAGCTGAATTCTGGCTCCTCTCAGGCTGGACTACACCATTTACCCAGCTGAGTATACAAAATCTGCCCTTCAGCTTCTTGTAATACAGTTTGATTCTTCAGTATCTATATATAAATATAGTAAAAATCCTATTTTATCATCACACATGATGATAAAACAACTTTTGCTTGTTAATAGCTTTTAGCATGTTGTTGGCAGCTGACTTAAAAACTACATCAAAACTACAGTTTCCTTTGCAGTAAAAGTCCTCAGTCCCTGATGTTTTGTTTGTTAGCAACACAGCAATATTGCAGGGCGGGTCATAACTTGCAATATTGAGAGCTTGTGTACAAAAAGAGCCGTAAAGTCACGTGTACATGTCTGTACATCCATGGGGCTGTCAGGCTCCTCGTGGCTTTCATGGATGCAAGGATGGGCTGACCTGGAATGACTGGAAAGGCAAAACATCACCTGAAGGGTTTTTCACCTTGCAGACAGTTTCTGTTGCCTCTGGAGCAGCACTTAACTTTGTTCTGTCTCAGGCTACAGATTAATACAAATCCCTCAGTGTAGGAATGCCAATTTCAGAAGCTCCCACCTGGCTTATTTCCACCTTGATGCTCTTCTTCTTGGTCCTGTGGAAAGGTTTATGCCCAAAACTGGATCAGGAAACTGCTTTGTCTGATCACTGAAGGTCATTGAAATGAGTTTGGGTGTCAGTATATGCCAATTGTCAGTCGTGCTTGTGATGCTGCTCACAGCTTTGGATAATGTGACATGGCATTTTTATGGAATATGGGTATTTATCTGCCTTAGAGACATTGAAAACAGCAGACGTTCTTTCACGGAAAATCAAACAGTAGTTAAAATCAAAAACTCTGCAACCAGTGCCAAACCACTGAATCACTCCAACAATGAGTTCTAAAGGAAAATTTTCTGTTCCGGAATACAAGCTGGACCGAGAGCAACATTTCCTCACAGGGTATCGAGCATTTACTCTGCCAAAGTTCAACAATGCCTTAAACCCCAAATCTTGATCACCTCAAATGCTCAATTTTCCCTTAGGTTTTACCAAAGAGGATGGATGATATGGAATGTAAATGATTTCATGTTCTTAGACAGCCTTTGGTAGATTCCTATTGTTCAGACCATAAAAACAATTCTTAAAATGGGGACTGTCATCAACTTCCTGTGAGTTGTTAGTTTTAAGAAAAAATAAATGTTACCATCTAATCCAGAAAAAAAAATTAATTTAAAGCATGTTAGAGTGAAAAGAGAATATAGTTTAATTTGGAAGTAGTTTTTCTGAACTTTACTTGTTAACAAAAGTAATATATATTAATTAAAAATCCAAAGGCCCAAAAGAAGAAGACTTTGACTCAGTTTGTGATTGACTGCTAGAAGTGGAAGCAGTGAATATCACATTCCTGAGACAGTAATTAACTACAATTTGCACTTCTTTGTCTAATGAAGAACCCAGGTCTGTAAATATTTGCATGTAGTTTGAGCACATCTGTTTTGTAGATGGAAAGAGTAACAAGGTCTCTAGGAAGGTCTCCAAAGTCAATTTGTTTGCAAGTTTTGAAGCACACAGTTTTTCACTTTGGAATAGCAGAAATGAAAGCATTTATTTCGTTTCTGATCATTAGTATCATTACTAATAATAAGGAAGGTACACTCTCATTCAAGAAGTGATTTCCCTGTCACATTAATTAGCTCAGCCTGTGTTCAGATGTGTGTTTTCATCCGTGGGAATTTTCTGGGAGGGCTTCATTTGTTTCTCATCAACACAAAAGCAGTAAATCTGTCATGAAGGGTTGGGTCTAGTTCTAAATACTCCCAAGAAATTAGGAGCCTTCTGAAAAAGTCTGATTTACTTTTAGCTAATGACTGCTGCTGGTGCAGTTTTAGTCTTACTTTCTCATAATTTACTTTTAAATTGTAGGTAACATGTAATCTATATTATGTTTCAGTGGTAATTTTTTAAAAGGCAATTAAATTTGCTTTAATTGTTTCTATACCATAAAGTGTTTTGTTGATTTTTAGCATTCATATTTTCCTCTTCCATCTGTAGGGGAAAATCACTAATAAGTCCTATCACTATATTTTTTTTAATGAATAATGAAAAAATAGGGAGATAAAGACTCCTAAATTAAGCCAAAAGAGCATGTAGAAACTAGTAGAGAAGGGTTGTCATAAAGATGTCCTAATACACTATTTCCAAAGGTACTTCTTTGCAAATACAGTAGTGAGTTAGTTAAGAAGCTTGTTTCCCTGGGTGGGTTTGCACTGCTTTTTGTCAGAGACAGAAATCCACCGGATGACAGAAGCTCCTTTTACCACTCAGTGGAAATATTTATGTAAATTGAAAGAAAACATATGTCATAATTGCATATTAGCTTGTGGTATGGAAAAAGAGATCCTTTTGTAGAGCAATTTGTAAAGTAGACAGTATTATTTTCTTCTTGAACACTTGTGTTCCACAAAGGATGATTTCCATTTGGTTTTACCACAGCAGAACAAAGGAGCCTTGACTTTAGAAAGTAACATTTTAATGAATAACTTTTATTTTGTTTAACAGGCAATTTCATAGAATCATAGAATGGTTTGGGCTTGAAAGCATCTTAAAAATTATCTAGTTCCAACCTCCTGCCATGGGCATTTCTCAGCATTTAATTCATACTGTGACTATACTTTTGCTTCATGGTTGTTAGAATTTCTATTTTTTCCAATTAATGCATAAGATGTACATCTCCTCACATAAAACCAGAGAATGTTCTTTGCTCGGGTTGGAAAGAATTAAATTCAGCTAAAATGGGAATTAATCACTGTTTCTGTCATTTAAGGTTTTACCAGAGGCTCTCAAAATCGCCTTCAAAACAAATACAGAATACAGGCAATGCAGATTAATTTGGACCCATATGTTGTCAAGTAATTATTTGATGTTTCCAATGCTGAAACTAGACCAACACTAAAGAAATCAGTGGGTGGCAGGTTCAAAATAGAAGGAAATACTTCATGAAACATTTATAGTTCAGCTGAAATGTGCAAGAAAGTGAAGTGGATTTTAATGTTTCATATAGACCCAAAAAATAATTGGTCTAATTGAAAGAGGAAAAGTCTTGCTTCCTGAGTTCTTTGTAATGAGAGCCAAAGTGAGCTGGAAAAGGGAGAGTTTTCCCTGGAAGACTTGTAGGGAATAACCTGAGTAAGTCCAGAGCCATCCTGCATTAGAGGGAAGCCATAGATGTTTATATAGAACTGTCAGTGAAAAGGGGGTGAGAACCACAAAATGTTCTCAAGGGCTGTTCCCTGTCAGTTTTTAAGGAACAGAATTTGTGAGGCCAGAGGATGAGGATGAGAGATATGCATAGCCAACTTTCAGGGGTTTGGAGAAATTGCTGTGAAAAAAATAAGTGTGTTTTAATCCTTTTTCCTAATTTTAATCCTTTAAAAATACCATTACATAACTCACTTAGAAGATTCTTGTCTTTGTTGATAGTGTTGTTGAAGATCTAATATTTCCACAGCTGTGTTCAGTATTACTCCTTTGAGAAAAATATCTGTCTTGTGGAAAAAATAAGTCAGCTTTTATGCATTACTATCATATGAAAAATTCTCACAGAGAAACATAGATTTGTTTCAGTAATATTGCATGGAAAACCTACAGATTTCTGTGTATGTATTCATAATACTGCACACTTGGAATGAAAATTATTTTCACTGAATTAACAGAACTGCTTCAAAGTGCATTGTAGGAAACAGTGTTTTATGAGCTGGTCTGAATAACTCACTTTATCAAAGTTACATTAATATAAATAACAGCCTAAAACACAAGTAATGAATCAGAATTTTGCATTCAGTAGCTGTGTGGAAATCTGCATCCTGCACAAAGAATTAAACACCAAACAAATGGAAATTCTACCAAACTACAGTAATTGTTTACTTAGTGGCTGTAGGAAGTTCCTTACATAACAGACTATTAGGGAAGAAATTACAAGGTAAATGGTTTTTAAATGAACCTTTTAAATAATCCAACTCTGAATGCTTTAATTTACTTTAATCCTTAAATCCTTGGGGGGAAAAGACTATTTATTGAATGGAGCCAGGATGGCTCAGGCAGACTGGAAGGATATTGTGGGGGGGATTCTCTCAACTCTTGAGTATTTGCTCACTTGTAGAGGCTACAGGGAATGTTTGTTTGGCAAAGCCACAGGAATGGACATGGAGCCCTGGGCAGGGATATCACTGCCTTTATGGGAGAACTCTTCAGAGCACAGCCTCTGTACCTCCCAAGCACCAGGTGATGTTTTGAGTCCAGCCTAAGGTTATTGGACTTTATAAATAATCAGGCATTCCCCCCAACTGCCTTGCTCCTAATAGCCAGAGTAGCTCTGCAGAATTTATGCTCTTGTAGAAAAGAAAGGTTTATGAAGGAAGCTGCAGTCTGAGGAAGAGACATTGTTCCTTTTCCTTGACATTAACATGGTCTTCAAATTAATTGTTATGCACAACATTTCCCCAGCTGAAAAAATTGCAGTTCCTGAATACAGAGCTTTGAAGTCGCTGCCCCAGATAAACCTTATTACCCATAGAACTCCCAAATAAAAATAAGTGAAAATTGCTGATTTTAGTCACCAGGACAGTTGATTTGGAGGTAACACTCTGGATTCCCACAGAGAAGCATCCATGAAGGACAGACCTGTGGGAAATACAGCTAAAACTCTGCTGCTGGTTTTAGTTGAGGGGCTGAAATGGGATGGTTTGTGTGAGCTTATTCACCAATGTTCAGGTGAAGTTGCCCTCAGCCTTCAGCCCATCTATCTCTCTGTTCAAATGAGATTCCCCTCTGTATCCTGTATTATTATTATTATTGTTATTATCATTATTCCCCTTATTAGCCTGTATTACCCTGCCACACCCCACTGTGGGAATTTTTACCAGACGTGACTGCAGAGCAGAGGCAGTTGTGTGCTGCTCCAAGGAACCCCAGAGCAATGACCAGATTGTGTGTTGGGAAACTTTATGAACTGTTCACAGGCTGATAAAGTCAGGGAATACTTATGGAAATGTGGAGGATTCTGTGCAGCAGCAGTTAGGCAGGATGAGGCTGGCTCTATGGGAAATGCATAAGCAGAACTGTCCTAGCCAGGTCAGAGCCCAGCTAGGCCAGTCCCCAGCTTGGACAGTGGCATTTCTGCTGAGAAAGGGCATTGCTGTTTCTGGGCTTCCTTCGCTTCCATTTTCCTTGAGGCAAAGTAAAGCTGTGGTTTTGGGACAGATGTTTCATTTAGAGATTCACCCTGAGGCAGTTTGGCTTTTTTCTGCCGTTCCCAAGGGAGTGGCTGGAGCTGTGTCAGGGGAGGTTCAGGCTGGTATCAGGAAGGTTCAGGCTGGTATCAGGAAGGTTCAGGAATCAGGAAGGTTCAGGAATCAGGAAGGTTTAGGCTGGTATCAGGAAGGTTCAGGAATCAGGAAGGTTCAGGTTGGTATCAGGAAGGTTCAGGAATCAGGAATGTGGATGCTGGGCACTGCCCAGGCTCCCCAGGGAAAGGGCACTGCCCCAAGGCTGCCAGAGCTCCAGGAATGTCTGGACAACACTCCCAGGCACAGGGTGGGATTGTTGGGTGTCTGTGCAGGGGTTGGATCAAGGATCCCAATGGATCCCTTCCAGCTTAGAATATTCTGGGATCCTTTTAAAACTGATCAAACATTATCCAGTTGAGAGAAGCACATTTACTGAGTGAAAAAGTTGACAAAATAGAGATAGTAAATCTATTGGTTTACTTTTGCTTTACTAACTGGAGTATTTCATATCATAAAAGGGATGATAATTTATTGTTCATTGGTTTCTGGTGTGGTCAAAATGTTCTATGCAGTACTCAAGTCTGTAAATTCTTTCAGAGACACACAATGGTGCAGAATGTGTTCTTAAAGGTAATTTAGTGACCCAGTAACTCTTGCATCATGTAGAATGGAAGATTTTTATAAAAAGGTCTGCTTGATGTTCGCTTTTCACTTCTTAAATTGAAAATAACAGAGCAGTGCTGTGTCTTTATGGATCTCTCCTGATGGAATTTTAATGTAGAACAGGGTGTCTGTTAGCAAGGAACATTGCATCTGTAATGAGACTTTGTAACCTGGTTATTGGGAACATTAAACATCATATTTCCATTGAATTTCATTATAGCAGTTGTAACAAAATTGTTCAAATTGTACTTGCAGGCATTTGAACATAGCTTCTTGGTACCTGAAGTGGTCTAAAACTCAGGAGTAGGGTGTTAATTTATTGGGAAAATAAAAAGCTAGGTTCATTTTGATCATATGATTGTTTCTTAATGTGGAAAAGGAGCTCTGTTTAATACATTTTAGAGGCTTTTAAGTGACGTCTTCGCTACTTTTAGATGGAAAAAGTGTTCCAACATTTTTCCACAATACTTTGGGACCTTGAGACTGAACAGCGGTTGTTGACATCTTTAAATCAGAGCTCTTATTTCACGTCTGCTGTTTTTTCCCCATTTAAAATGGTCTTCAGTCTGCCAAGAGAAGTAAAATTAAAGCCTTGAAACAGAGTTTGGGATTCAATGGGAACTAACTGTAAGAGAGGGGTCATGTTACTAAAGATGCAATAAAAGCAGGGATCTCATTTGTTCATTAGGAAACAGAAATGTGTGTCTGCTGAGCAAGTCCAACATGTTATTATAAATCTTTTTACATGGATGTTTGTACCTTTTTCACTTTACAAGAAGACAGTGAGACTGTTATGCAGGGCTTCTTCCAGGTGAGGGTTGGTTACACAGTTCACTAAACCTCTAAATGCTTCCTGCAGCCAAAACCAGCTTTAAAAGAAATGTCTTTAAAAACATTCACTATTTCCAGAGGGTTGGCTTCACCTCTGTGGTTGGGATGTGCTACAAGGTGGCCATGGTGTGGTTCTGACCCCTTAGGGCACTGATTTGACCTGAGGTTTGGGCTTCCAAAACCTGATCCATGACTTCAGTGAGGAGAGGTGGTGTAGAAGTTGTATCAGATGTTGGTACCTCAAGTTCTTTGTTGTTTTGACATTGGTTGGTTGGGTGTAACCCCTCACTCCCTGGGGTTACACTTCCAACTAAGGAGAGATTTTGAAGCTTCCTGAGGAACCTTCCAGAAGACAAGAAAATGCATTGGTCTGCAAACCCACAGTGAGCAGACTTGTTCTCTGCAAACTGCTTCATGCAGAAAGTTATCAGAAATATTGTGTGAAATTATTTTGATAGCATTTACTCATAATTTTACTATTTTTCTGCCTGTAGACTTTTCTGAAAATTGTATACATTGGAATATAAACATGGTACTTAAATGAGAAAATGTTTTCTCAGATGAGTTTCCACCAGTTAAAGCTGGTATTACCACATGACACAGATGATAAACTGTTTATTTTCTTGCTGTGATGTAACTGTTTATAAAGCTGTGACTTGAAAGAGCTTTAAAGTTCATCGATTTCTTTCAGTAAAAGCACAAATTTTTAGTAGAAAAATGTTAACATTCTGTTTCCTAGTTCTGATAGGTATTTTCTTTTAGTGTTCTGAGGGGTTTTGCAGTAATTGCAAGCATGATGGGTATTTCAGAATCGAAATTCAGAAATTACATCAACCACACTCTGTAGTGTCACTGTGAGAGTGAATTAGCTGAGTGAAATTCACTTTGTCACAGGCAAATAGAAACCAAGCAGTCACACAGTAACTCCTTTTTGGGTCAGAGTTGAGTGATTTGTAGCTTTGTTATGGAGGGATCTCTATTAAATTGAATTGGAAAGTGGAGAAGGGTAGATAGTGTGAACTCAACATTTTTGGGGTCTCAGAGATTCTAATAACCTCAACACATGGGCATTAATAATGAAAATCTCATTTTGGGAGGTATTTGGTGCCTTTATTTTTCTGAGGCTTTTGCATGGTTTTTGTTGAGTTTTTTTCCTAAGAAAGCTCTTTCACCTTGCTTAGAGAAAACATTACCTCTAATTATTCCTTCAAATTCAGAAATCTACCCAAGCTTCCATGGAAACAACATTATTTTTTCGGAGACCTCCACAGTTTTTATCATACCAGAAGTGCCTGTACCTGGTCAGGCAGATGCTCCAAGTTCCATCATCATTTACTCACTAAAAACAACATCTATACCTTTTATATTAATTTGGTGATAACCAAAGGGTGTCTTCTGCTCTGTTTCAATTTATAATGAGATTTAGCAAGTCTTGTCAAAATTCTGATGTGAGATACTCGAGTCTACAATGTAAGTCAGAACTTGGAAATCTAATAGAGGAATTCTAAACTCCCAAAAATCCTCTTAGGCCACATAGCACTGTGGTTCTGGAATTGCTAAGATATCTTTCCCTCTTGTAGTTTCAACATTCACACCTTATATTCAGATCTCTGGTTGGGTTACTGAAAACATCATATTCAGGGTTTTGCTGTACTATAAGCAGTTTCCTCTCTGAAATGTTTGCAAAATTCTGATGGGGCATCTCTGCAGTCTTAGAAAGTTGCAGCTGGTTCACTCTTGAATTTATCTGTGAGTAGAAGTCATCTGTGTGTGGAGAACAGGAGAAATGAGAATGCTGCTGTGCATCCCCCAGATCCCATTGCCTAGCAGAAATGTTACTGGCTTGGCTTAGCAGATCTCCCTCATAGCAATTCTCATCAGGGACTTGCTGTGAAAGCTCTCACAGTATTTATTTTTTATATATGTGATATATACACTATTTAATAAGATTTCTGAGTCTGGTAACACTTAGCAAAACTATTATTCCACTCTCAATCCCATGGCCTTCTCAAAGTATATTCATTTCCAATGTAAACCTACAAAAAATAATTATTTGCTCAAATATATTTTAGAGAATAAACTAACTACAGTGGTTTTATGATGAGCTGTCCTTGCCTATTTTTACCATACTGGTGGCCAAAGATTCCAAACTTGTTCCCATGTTTATCTTGACCAAGAATTCTCAGGTCACTGTGTCCTGGAGTCACAAACTGTAAAATGATGACAATCCCATTTACTTGGTTTATAAAATTCTTTCAAGCTCTGTTTAGAAGTGATGAGAGTTTTATAGTAAAGCCCATTCCACTTCCAAAATAATTGGTAATTTTGAGGAGTGGATTTGAGCTGCTTCCATTTCCATAGGGAAATGTTGTGCAAGTGTAATTGCTGTGTATTTCTGAAGAGAGCACCCACCCATTTGTTGTGTCCTTCATCCCTTGGCTTCTTTCTCCTGCTTGTTCTCCTGCCTCTGCTACTCTTGTGCTCCATTTTGAGAACATTTTCCCTTCATTCTCTGTCTCACTAATGGGGCTTTACTTTGGTGCTGTAACTTCACTTTAGGTCACATCCCACTGCTGAGAGCTTCTCATAGGAGCAACTTCCACAGAGTGATGCCAGGCAAGCTTGGTCCTCATTGTACTAAACCCCCACAGGAATAATCTTAGTCACATCACTTGCATAAAATTCACTTTTATGGTATCTTAACAGTGAAAAGCACACCTTGGAGAAAAAATATGAATAAATCTCAATTAATCTGTATTTTAGTGGTGTTATCCCATGCAAACCCAGTGGAGAATTTCTTTTGGGTCTTAGGAGTCTGAATGTTTGATAAGAGAAGAATTCTACTTAAAAAAAATATTTGCAGCAATAGGTGGTGTTTTGCTTAAATTTATTATAAGACTACACATCCTGTACAGTATAAAAATCTAACAAACTAACTATAGTACAAATGAATGGAACCTATTACTGTGACTTTAAAAATAATTTTAAAAATTTAAAATATGCTTTGCTTAAAAAAAAAAAACATCCAGACAGAAATGAATTGTTCATTCCTCTAGGTCATCAGAATCTGTGCTCGAATACAGGAAGTTTTTAGGGTCATCTAAAACAAATAATTTAATTTTTTTTCTTAAAATTTCACTTGGAAGAGAGCTTAACACTGCAAAATGTTTGGTAGAAAATCCAATCCTGTGTATGTTTTAAGAAATTTGATTCCTGCATTGCTAGAATGTTCATAGCTCAAGGATTTTTATCTCTTATATACAATTTTTGCAGTTGATGGTACCACTTAAAATGTTTTAAATTCAATTAAATAAGATAGGACCAAGCTGAGGGTTTAGTTATATTCTTAAATCCTAAAATCTGATCTTACAGAGGGTGGGCCTGGGGGCACAGTTTGACCTGTTGTGTTTAAGCAGAATGCTGTTAATAGAAATAAAAATAGATCTCATAGTCTTAAGCTTCAATTTTTACATTTAATGGTTTTATAATGAAACAATATGAAGAAACACACTGCTACCTTACTTCAGTAGATAATATACAGTATCATATTTATGGCAGGAAGGGTTTAAATCAGAAATAAGCAGACCAGAGAGTAGAGAGAATAAATAAAACTGCATTGCTGGAGATGGGGGTTGCAATGCAGGTTTGGGGGGTTTATTTGGTCTTCTGTGGTTTAAGAACAACACTGCAATAGGATCTTATGCATGAAAATGAAAGTGGGGAGAGCTGCCTTGTGTTGATGTAGTTGTTTTCAAGGTGAACATGTTCCAGGTGGGAATCTTCGTGCTCCTCCTCACTGTGGTCATGCTCGTCCTCGTGGTGGCTCTGAGTCCTGCAGATGCGTTCTGGGGGCACCCTCCTGTGACACAGGGGAGGAACCATGTTCTATTCATGTTCTAAATCATTGCAGAGAACTCTTAACTTCATCTTTTATTTTAGAGTTGCTGTCTATTTAGAGATTTGAAAATGTTAACTTCCTCAGTACCTTAAATTTTCTCAATTACATATTTACTGAGGACTTTGAAAAGCCATTCTTTTGAACATTCTCTCTGCATTGTTTTCTCATTTCTATCATATACTGAGTTTTCCTGAGGAAAATATTGCTATGTGTTGCTGAATGAAAACTTTGTCTGACACATGGGAATTCTCTCTTTGCCATTTCTTTGTTTTACAAAACAGCACAGAGAGCCTGGATTGAGCACTGGCTCCAGAGCTGGGGCTGGTGGAACCTGCTCACCAGGTGACCCCAGCTGCTGACTCCTCCCATTATTTTGTTATCACTTGGAGCTCTGCTCCAGGAGCAGAAAAGCTGGTGATTGCTGGTGATGAGCATTTTCAGTAACCGTGAGAAAGGGGGAAATCTCACTTCTAGCATATTAAGAAATATTGTAAAAGAAAACTCAGCATTCAGCTCCTCCTTCATTTTTTTTTAACAAATATTTACTTAAAAATAACAAATTCTTAAAGCAAAGCATATCTTATTTATTTTAATGTCATTAATGTAAAAAGAGTTTGGAAATTACCTTATTTTATTGTTGTTGAGTCTTAGAAAACGTAGTTTTCTCATTTCATCAATGCCAAAGGGTACAGCCTTCAATTCATTGTGATCCAAAAAGAGCTCCCTCAGGGAGTGATAAGCTCCAAAAAACGACACTGGGTCAATGCCATCATCAGTGAGTTTGTTAAAGGACAGGTAGAGATACTCCAGCCCAGGCCTCATGTGGCCAAACACATAGCCTGGAATTCTCTCAATCTGATTCCCTATAAGCACCAGATGGAGTAAAGATTTGGGCAGGTAGGAGGGAACATGATACAGCTTATTGTAAGAGAGGTCAATTGATTCCAAGTTCCTGCATTAAAGGAGAAAAGAAAAAGAAGCTGAAACCCCTCTGAGCTCCTGGCCTGGCAGTGCTGTGTCTGTGCAAGGCTCTGCTTCAGGGCATTGCCAGGGAATGACATTTCCAAGGGAAATTTGATCCTGATAATGGGGCAAAATGTGTTTATGGAATATGGTCGTGCATAATTACTCTGGGAATAGAAATAATTAAGTCATGAATTACCAATCAAGCACAAGAATTTTGTTGATGGGAAGGGATCTCCTGTAATAAGGGCGGGGGGGGTCAGTACAGGGCAATCCCATGGGACTAATCTGGGATTGCTGCAATAATGAGTTACACTGAAGAGCTGGAATAACCTTGGGATTTCAGTCATTATCTCATTAACAGGGAGTTTTAAGCTTTGTTCTGAAGCCCATGTGAAATGGAATTGTGTGAATGATGAATGAATCAGTCCCCTGTGCTGCATTTCCAGGCATGAGAGATGCTGTCAGTAGTAACAGCATGGTTGTTTTCAGCTTCAGGAATTCACAGGTTCAGGAATCAAGGAATATGGCTGCAGTGCCAGTGATGGTCAGTACCCTGCTCAGCTTGGCAAATTATTTAGCAGGAAAATCAAAAGCACTATCATCTTTTACTGCTTGCATTCTCATTGCTCACTGTGCTAATATTCTGCTCTTAGACAATGCAGCTGAACAATCTTCCCTTCATCTTATTGACTTTTATAGTTTTTAATCCAATGGGAAATAAGGCTAGGATAGTATTAAATTATTTTTAAATTACCTTTGAGATAATTATGTATCAATACTAAATTACCATATAATTGTATATAGTATTATTTATAATTAATGTTCATCTTTGAATGGGTGGTCAGAAAAAAATATTGACTTTTATGTTAATATGGTACAGATTTGAGGTAGAAGATCTTTCTATTTGACAGCTGATTGAGTATCTTCTAGATCATATAATTAGGCAAAGGAAATTTAGAAAAATTAGCAAAGGAAAACAAATCAAAGCATAATTACAACTCTAAGTTAAAAATAATGAAGTGCAGATATTTATTTGATTATTTGACCCACTAAAAACAGAGAAAAATTAAATAAATGCATTCTAAATGTCTGGTACTTACTCTTGGTTTATCCAAGCCAAAGGTGCTATCCTGTGCTCTTCTAATTTGTTATGCTTTAGCCCAATGATGTTGATGTTTCTGGTATGGTTAAAGCAAATTTCTGACACTTCTTCAATTTGATTATGTTCAAGATATAACTCCTGTAAGTGCATTTGGGAAGAAAATTTGTGAGATCAGAATGGGCTGAGTTTTCCCATTGCAAATTCCAAGTGCAGCAATCACCTGTCCCCTGTATTCCCTGGTCTATGTTAATTCTGAATCTGAACCAGGCAGTTTGTAGTTGGAGTGGGACCTTCAGAAACACAATTCCTCAGAGCAATTGTTTTGTTTTCTCATTTGTGAGAATGCATATTGCTTTGAAAGGGCAAACAGAAGGAATTACATCCCTTTGGGTGTTTGTTGGGGGGGTTGTTGTTGTTAGTATTTGGTTGTTTTGGGGTGTTTTACCTCAAGAGTGGCAGGAAGACCTTGTGGTATAATTCTAAATTTATTTCTTCCCAGTCGCAAATAAGAAAGGCTTTTCAAAGGATAAAAGGCCAAAGGACTGACATTTGCTTCACTAAGTTTATTTCCTTCTAATTCCAGAGTGACCAAGTTCTTTAAACCTAAGGAGAAAAAGTTTAATTTCAGTTAATTAATGCCATCTTATATCTTGTTAAAATACATGTTCATAATTTAACAGTCTTAAACATTACCCAGATCAGTTCACAGCAATGTAAAATAAAAATGAACTGATTTTATTATCTCATAATCTTGGACTTGTTCATAGGTTTGTAGAGCTTTAGAGATTGACCACAGCTTTATTTACATTTTCCTCTCCCAGTCCAAATGGAAAGGGCAGCAGCTGATCCAGTTTAGATGAGACCCTTTTGGCAGGAGAGGAAAAGAGGCAAAAAAGTCCATCAAATTCTGACCTGGATGGTACCTTTTCCTTTTTCTTTCTCTTTTTTCTATCAGCCTGTGTTTAAACTGGCTTCAAATTATCATGGTTGACTCCAATTATATTCTCCTTTATTTTGCATGGACATCAAATTCTGTTCACTTCCATGCAATTTAAAATTAACTAAAATGGTTCCACCACACAAAAAGCCATCAGGTTAAAGGTGGGGATAGTTGGTGTCTTCAACATGCTTCAAATTCACCTCCACTCAGTGACCTTAAATATAAACTGCTTTGGGAGAGGAGCAGTTGCATAAGGGAAAATGTAATTTTTAAATACTTTGTCATGCAAGCCTTTCAGCTTGTGCTGCTTTTAAAGACATGGCACTTTAAAGCTAGCAATTATTTTTCTATGTCAAACCAGGTTCAACATTCAGCCTTCCAAATTTATTTTTGACTTTTCACATGATTTTCATTTTTTAAAATACCTTTTAAGCCGTCTTCATCGATGGCATGAAGTTGGTTGTCATTTATTTTTATTTCTTCCAAAGCTGATGGCAATTCAGAGGGAATAAGTGCCAGCATATTTCCATCCAAATACAAACGTTTCAGCTTTTTCAGGATCTTATCACAGGGAGGAAGAGCATTTATATTATCAAGGAGCAATATATGCAGATAAATATTGAGTTAAGAGTTTCTTTAATACACACTCTGTAAGGTTTTTCAACAGCAGTGCAGTAGTATCCAGTGTTTTGAATTAAAAACTATTTTTTTTCCTGTCAATCTAATTAATAAGTTACTTTCTGCTAAATATTAACAAAAGTGCAGTTAATGTGACGTGTGACTCAAAGAGCTTCCCCACGGCCCTGCTGTGGTTCCCCAGGATCATTGTTTGCATTCCTGCTGCTCTCTGTGAATTGTGGAAGAATTGCCTGACTATGCTGAGCAGTATTTAGGACTTCAAAGTACATGCATTTAGAAATTACATGCTTATCCTCTTGATCTGTGAGCAAACTGATCATTTTCTGTAGGTCAGCAAATTTCCTCAGACAGAAGGAGAGCAGCTTTCAGTAACTGAGGGTTATTATGCTTAAGCTAGCTTAAAAGATTGGTATGAAAAATTATCATATCTCAATTTTAATTCTTGATTATGGTGAGAGATTTCTCAAAGTAGCTATTGAATTATACAATGCTTATTATACAAGGTGCAAAGTAGTTTAGATCCATAAACTGAAAAGCAAAAACATTATTTTAAGCAGCAATTACTGACAGGGTAGCAGAGAAGCCATGCTTTCTTACTTTGAATGCTTTGGGACCTATGCCAGGAGAGGTAATGTTATTTTTACTCAGATCAATCCATTCCAAATTAGGTACCCCATTGAATGCTTCATCTGAGATAGTAGTGATGCTATTTCCTGGGGCAGAAGGCAAGAAAAAAGTTTCAGTAATGAAATACAGTCTGCACCTGAGGTGTGTAATACTGCATCTAGAAAATATATCACAAAAATAGCATTATGGACAGTAATTTTGTGTAGATGTATTTATCTTAGTATTTAAACACTGGCATGCAAATCTAATGTTTTTCATTTCTTGTTTTAAAGGCATAGCTGTAAATTTAGTTCTAAAACTTTTCTATATTAAAGAATGACAAAGCATTAACAGTGCTGTTGACTGCATTTTAGGGTGGATGATGTTAGAGAAGTCATGCAAATTAGATCCATTAATTACCTGTGAGGTCTAAACTCGTTAGGTCTGGATCTGAGATGGGAGGTATTTGTGTAAGTTTGGCATTAATGCAGCTTACTGTGGTGTCTGAGGTGGAACATCCAGATGGCAAAGGAGGAGTTTCTATGGGTGGAACAGGAATTGGGAAATGAGATGGAATTCTGAAAGCACCATCATCTTCATCACTGTCATCCTGCTCATCTCCTGCAGCTCCCGTTCTGGGCACAGGCAGCCTCCCTCTGTGCCGCCCTTTGTGCCTCCGGCGATTCTTTCTGCCTTTCCTTTTTCTTTTCTTCTCCCCTTTCCTGTGCCCCTCCTTGTCTCTGCCCTTTGTCACTGCTGTTGGGAGCAGCTCATCCTTCTCCATGTGAGGCTGTGCTGAGGGCAGAACATTGGTGGTGTCGAGCTCCTTGGGCTCTGGGGAGTCACCAGACATCTCACTGATGGCATCCAGTGCAATTATACTGGAGTCCAGCGAGGAGGCTGATGAGGGAAAAAACAACAAAACAACACAAGAGAGTCTGATGAAACTAAAAGATTAGTGAGCACTGTTTCCCACATACTGTAGAAAATTATGACTATAGATTATTATTCCTCTTAGAATACGATTCGAAGAATAAAAATGTGGTCTTAAATTGCTGCTTGAGAAAAGAGACACTTGACTGAGAAATTATGAAGGTAACCATACAGAAGAGTTTGTACACAGCTGCAATTCCTGAGAACTCCAGACAAAAAGGTGGAAAATTAATATAGCTTTCATTATCTTCCTCTTTGACTTACTATTAATTATGGGGTTTGTGTTGATGGAGGTGTCTAAAGAGGAAAAATAATGTGTCTGGAAGTGGGAGCTAATTTGGAAAAAATTCACAAAGGTCAAGACTTGTTCTCCAAAAGGGATTGTCAGGGGAGGAGTTGGCTGCAGGTGGGGATCTCACCAGGGAAATGCATTAACTCCATTACCAAAATGCAGTTTTTACTTCCATAACAGGACAATTCTAATAAAAGGAGTTCAAATGTCTCAGTCAACGTGACTTTTACAGTTCTACAGAGAATTCCTATGATGTCTCATCTCAGAGTGTCACATGCATATACACATGAGGATAAATAGTTCTTACAGTAGGAGAAGATTGAGTTCAGTACTTTGCAGATATAAAATAATATCTGGGAGTGTGGGAAGGAAAGGAAGGGAATCCCATCTCATGTTTATCTCCTCCATTCCTTTTCTTTTTAAAGGTACCAGTTTTATTTAAATTATTGTGAAATACCAAAATTGTAGTTCTGGAGCTTCTCTTGGGAATTGACTTTCTTCTCTTGATTTACATGAAACTGCTGCAGGTTTTTGCACTTCTAACAAAGATTTACCACTCTGTATGTGTAATACATCAGTAATGACCAGTAGTTATTGACTGATCCTTTGTAAATGGAAGTGGGATAGAAAATATAAATAGATGTTTTTTCTTTGTACATTTACAAAGTTCTGTAAAGGTAGGGGGGAAGTAAAAAAAAGAAATACAATTATCTTTACTATTGCATATTTAGCATCATCTTTTCTTTAAATGCTGCATCAAAATCATCTAACAGAGCACTCAGAGAAACCAAGATCAACTTGAGTAGAAACTCTGAAGAGCTGCTTTAACCATGGAATTCAGGATAATGTGTGCCTTGTAACTCTTGGGATCATTAAATGTGGTGTTTATGGAAGGTTTTAAATATCTGTGGTGTCCCATACCGGTGTCAGAACACACTGGGCAGCACTCTCCTGCAGGGATGACGGTGTGGGGACATGTCAGAGGGTGGCACATGGCGGTGTCACAGATCACCTGGCCCTGGGAGCACAGGCAGGTGACGCAGGGCTGGGGAGACCACACGGCCTTGTCGAACATGATCATCCCGTTGGCTGTGCACTGCCCCTTCTTCCCTGGGAACACAAAATGGGACACGGCAGGTAAACAGCTTACAGTGAACCAGCAGTGCTCATTTACAGCTCTGGAAAGAAGCACTACTATTTTGTTCTCATTTTGAAAATATGGAAAATACACCCTATTCAAAGGATCTTATCATTATTCCTTACTTTTCATAGCTATATTTTCTTCAGCTTATTGGTAATCTTCACTTATGGAAAGCTTGAATATTTTTTCCAGACTTTCTTCTATTCCTCTCTTGTGCACTACAGATCTTTTCTAGTATCTTGCAGATTAAATGAGAAAATTTTATTAAGGCCCTGCAGAACTGGGAGGGTAACAATATTCAGTTTATAGTGACAGTTCATAGGCTTGGTGGAAGTAAAGTTCCATTCCAGGATGACTGATAAGATGGCAAAAATCTCCACTTCCCTGTAACTTGCTTTATTTGAAAAACAAAAAAGCAAAAATCCCTCTTTGCTGTAAAAGCAGTAATCTAGAACAACTTGTGCTATGAAATACTCTGTCTCCCAAATTTCTGGATATGTATCTACAAAAGATTGAGATTTCCCCAGAGTACACAGTTCAAATTTTCAGAAAGAAATGTAATTTTGTAAGCTCTGGTCAGATATTCAGTAGGGGGGTGATCTGGAGAGCACAGAGACTGGGGAAGGAAAGTAATCCCAGTCTCCCTTTCCTTCCAGTGGTGGAGTTCACTTCAGAATTTTCCCTGGGCAGTTCTCACCCAGACCCCAGGCTAAACATTGCACTTTAGCACATTGCTTTTTTATTTTTGGTCTTTTGAGAGAAGGAAAACCAAGGCTGAGATTCTTCATCCCATGCAAATATTCCTATTTTTGTGTGTACCTCTAAATGTTGTTGAGAAGCTGAACTCCCTCACACCTTCCTTTTCCTCTTTCTAACTGACCTGAGAATGCATTGCTGAAGTGTTGTTTTGAGGTGAGAACCCATTTCTAAGTTAACTTTGTACTTCCCTGCATATAAAGAAGAAGAAATTTCCTCTCTTCCTATTCAGTTTGACTTCCTCCTTAAAATGAAAATTAATACAGTGGAAAAATCTTTTCTCACCTGAATCTGCATGCCAAGAGACTTTCACTTGTGGTGCACAAATTGTCTTTGGAGGGTTCTTTGCAGGGTTTGTTTTCCCATACTCTGCCCTGCTCCATGCCTGGGTGTTTAATTCTAATAAGAGTATTCAGGATAGCCTCCTAATAACCTTGTAAGACTATTGTAAATATTTGGTTTGAAATGTCTCTGGTATTAATATTTGTCTCAAAATGAGGCATTCTGCATAGTCTTTCAAGGTAGTCCTACTTCATAACAAAAGTTCTTTTTCCTTCTACTCAAAGACCACTGGATATCAATCTGTTTTCTTCAGTAAAAATTAATTATCAGAATCATCCAGTTTGGTTGATCTCTATATTCCATATTTTTTTAAATGCTTTGATTTAAATTGCTCTTATGATGACAAAAGCAAGAAATTGAAGTTTTGAGTAGTTGCATCTTGTTTTTTCAAAAGTCTAGGACATCTCTGCCTCATTTCAGCTGCATAAAATTGTGCTCTAAGCAACTCCAGCCATGTCAACTGGAGGAGGAGAGGAATTAACCCAGGCCAAGTGTTAGTTGGCTTTAAGTCCCTTGTCATTCCACCCAGGTATCTGCAATCCAGCTGTTTGCTGGATCCTGACTTTGGGGTTTATGTGCTTGCCAGTACACCACAATACTTCTTTTAAATAACCTCCAAAAGAAACACAAAAAGAATCCTGCACTTTCTCATGTTAAACAATAAAACAATGACTGTTCCAGAAGAGCATAATCTGGCCTGAGAAGGAAATTCTTCCGTGCTTCCTAAAATTCTTTCTTTTGTTTTAGCTACCAGAGTGTATCAGAAGTCAGAGCAAATCTTGTCTGAATAAGCATAAAGATCTGAGTTATCAGGCTTGGCCTTTGCAGGCTTCTTTAACAAATGATCCTTTGTTTCCCTGTGTACATTAGCGTTGCATAAAAGGCAGGAGCAGTGTGTGCTCAAAGGTTTTCCCCTTTGGGTGCATTGCAGAGCTGCTGTCTGGCACTGCTGGGATTCCCAGAACCCCTGTGAGACACAAAGGCTGTGCTGAGATGCTCCTCACATTTCCTGACCACTGAGTCACTTCAGCTTGGTGGGGTGAGAGGGATCAGAGATGGGGCAGCAGTGAACATCCTACTCTGCTCTGCCTAATGGACCACTGCAAATTACCTCATGCTGTGGCCAACTGTTTGATTTAATTTGGATGTTCACATGCTTCTAATCTGGAGGAATTACATGTCTGGTTACTGTTAAACCTCCATTTAGCTGCTCATTTTCATCCTGCATATATCTGTAAATTTGGGTGGGTTTGGGTTTTTTTAGTCTCCTAAGAGCAAAACAAGTAGCTAAGAGAATGGAAATTAATGTTTGGATTGCATTTTCTTCTATTCTGAAGCATGATTAATAATAGTGTTCTATTATTTAATAGGCTCTGTTTTTTCCAAATCTGACATTAACTTGAAAAAATTTTGAACTTTAAAAGCTAGACTAAAAAATACCTTGTGGTTCCAGTGTTTGGCAGATGAGCATAGGACTTTTAACCTTTGGAAATATGGTGTAAATTCAGCCTGGAGTTCCAAATAAAATGAGTTCAGTGGTTTGAGCTCAGCTTTTGGATGCAAGTCCAGATAGAAAGAAACAAGCGGGGCGGGGAGGGGGAAGAGCTGTGCATTATTTCAGCATGACTGATGGTCCTGACAGAAACCCTGGAATATCTTACATGAAGTGTATGCTACTTACATGGTATTTTCCTCTGTTTAACTTTAAAAATATTTGTAAATTAGATGTTTGACATTAGTAATATGTATAATGTTGTAATACACACTGAAAATGCCATAGTCCAAAGTTTTGCTAGTTTTCCTATTCAAACCTCTTACTTTCAAATACTTGATTTGAAATGGTTCAGCCTTTCTGAAGTAAGGACTCACAACAAACAGTAATTGTGGAGAAACTGTGGCTGATTTATGTTTGGCTGTTTGAGACCTCTTAACCCAGTGGTCATGTCTGTTGTGTGACACACTGAAAGGCTTTAATTCTTGCTTATAAAAATAGATTATTATTATTATTATTATTTATATATAGAATATGGGAATCAGAGCATTCTGTTTTGATTTTTTTCCATAAAATTCATTAAACTGCATATAAATATTTTAGTGTGTGATATCTTGATGGAGGAATGGAAATATCTGTATCCATAAATACAGATATCATATTATTTATGGATACAGAAATACAGAGGTGAAAATCTCTGGATCACCAAAAAGGCAAGTTAGGTATAAATCATACTACTGAACTTCTATGAAATAAATCTGGGTTGTCTATAGATGGAGAATAAGAGTGGTCTTGTGTTGAATGAGTAAGATATTCTCTCTTTTAACTCAGTTTTCCATCATTAGTGTCTTATTTGTAGCATAACTTCCATATTCCAGCTACAACCAACCATTATTATTTACAAAATCAAGAAATATTCCTGAAGGTTTGCATGTGCAATTTGCTTTTCAAAAATGCAACCCATAAAGTAAAAATAAAAATTTGAATCTATTTTAATTAACACTGTTGTTACTGCTGTTGAAGCCTCAGTGAAATGTTAATTGACTTAGGAGATATATTGAGCAATAAATTCTTCAAAATGGCCTTCAAACTTGGAACACAAGTTTGGAACTCATTGGGAATTATGAAAATACCCCAACAAATTTCTTGTTCATTAAGATAAAAATAACGCAGAAAACTTGTGGGAAATATTGCTGTTATCTGGCAAAGCAGGGTTTGATAAAAAGCCTCATAATGCCAACTGCAGAATCACTGCAGAAGCAGCAGGAAGGCGTGGAAGTAGAGTGTCACCATGATATTTTCTGAAAAATTCCTTTTGCCAGAATTTTTCTCCTGAGAAGCTGAGAGGCCTCAGGAACAAAATGTAAACAATGATTATCTGCTGCTGTGGAATGCAACAGGTGCATCTGTGATTGGTCTCATGTGGTTGTTTCTAATTAATGGCCAATCACAGTCAGCTGGCTCAGACTCTCTGAGAGTCATGAGCTTTTGTTATCATCCTTTTCTTTCCATGCTAGACTTCTGATGAAGTCCTTTCCCTCTGTTATTTTAGTATAGTTCTAATATAATATAGTATAGTTTTAATATAGTATTTCTCATAAAATAATAAATCAGCCTTCTGAAACATGGAGTCAAGATTCTCATCTCTTCCCTGGTCATGGGACTCCTGCAAACATTAGAGCTAAAATAAAGCTTTAGAGTTGATGTGTCTGAAATGAGGAGCAGAGCAGAGGGGCTGTGTTCTCACCTGGTAGGACACTGTAGGTGCTCTCGTGCTGGCCCAGCCCCACCAGGGAGTCGAAGACGCCCATGACGTTGTCATCGATGGTGAGGAGCGGGATCCTGGGCCCCGGGTGCTGCAGCCCCGCTGCCCTGGGGCTCCTGTGCCCTGCCCTGGGGGAAATCCTCCTCCTCTGCCTCCTGCCAGTGCCCCCTTCAGCTGGGCACAGATCCCTGCACAGCCACAGGAGCAGGAAGTAACAGAGCAGGGATGGTGCCTGCATTGTCTATGGGTCCCACAGAGTGCCCTGGAATGGGGGAAAAAAAGAGGGAAATCAGAGCTTTTAGGGCCATGTCAGTCACACAGCACTTTTCAAGGCAGGTGAACTAAGAAATGGTAGGTCAGTATAACCAAGGTTCCCCTTGGAAAGAAGTTGCCCTCTGAGAGCTCCAGTGACCAATTTGATTGTAGGGATTCTCAGCAGTCACCATCAAACAGGTGCTGGTTTGTGTTTGGGGTTGCACTTGCAGAGGTGGTTTAGATTTGCAGTGCCAGAGCATTGGCTGTTCAGTAATTGTTGCTGCTCCCAGCAAGGGACTTCCTGAGAGTTCTGTAAAGTGTGTCTTCCTTTTTTTATTTCTTCCAGAGTGTTGTAAGTTCTGGGTGTGGAAGTGGAAAGGTAACAGAAAAATGCCAATTCATTTGTGACGTGCTGCTCTTGGGTTGGCATTTCTGTGCAAGGTGTTTTTTCACTGTAAATGAAGAGATGTTGCTTTTCCATCCATCTCTGGCCATCCTCTTCTCTAACAGGATCTGCTTGGTTCTTCAGAGGAGACCTTCAGGAAGTTTGTGCTATTTGTGACATCCCGCAACTGCTTTTCCAGTGGAAGTTTTTATGAAGTGTAGGCTCTAGTATAGGTTGTGTTCTGCATTTACTTATTAAAAAATTCAAAATAATTGAGCCTTCTTATGATCATGACAGAAAAATTACATTTACTGTCACCAATAGGTGGCATTCCAAAACAGAGCAGTCAGGATTCAGGAGCACACATAAGGAAGGAAATCCAGCAGTGGATTGCTGTACCAGTGTGGAAATCAGAGCCTGTACATCCAAGGTCATTAATGATCTGTGTTGCATAATCCTTGCAAAAAGGAAATGCTGCTGTCCTGTGGCCTGTTTTAACTGAGACAGCACAGACAGGAGACATTTGTGTTCTTGGGAGAGTGGGAATTAGTGAAGGACTTGGAGCTCTTGGGCTTTGTGGCCAAGACAAGGCTTAGAGCATGGCCATGGCTTTTCTCTGAGGAAGTTCTGAAGGGATTAAAAAATGCTTTTTCTTCATGTTCATCAGTCTGGCTTTGCATGTCATCTTTCACTTTGGAGTTAATCTTATTATAATTATATTGTGTAAATATTGGACACTATTATTTCAGGAACTTGAACTGTGGCTTTGCCTGAATTAGATTTTGTTTAAAAGCTTGTTCATCTTGGTCTTTTCTGATTTATAGAACAGGTCACATTTTTGGTACAAGTTGTCTAACTGTTCTTTAATATAAGCCATGTGATTAATTGCTTGTTTTCCATGCTTTCCACATCATAATTCTCATATATTTTTTTTATTCTCGTGTTTTAAAATGAGAAGTTGGCAATAAATCAGCTTAGGAGTATGCATTTTACTTTTGTTTAATAATGTAGCTTCTGTGTTCAACTATTTTAAAATTAAAATGGTTTCATAAGTTTAGGTATTAATTTGCAGGATTTGAAGTTAATATTTTTATTTCTATATGAAGGGAATTTGAGATGCAAGTGTCTCACACAAATCCTCACAGCAGCTCCTGGAATATCAGGTTTTGAAATGAATCCAAACTTTACATTGCTGCTTTCTGCCCCTCAGAAATCATGTATTCCAAAATGCTGTATAGACTCTATGGCTTTTTATTTACAGCAATTACTGCTAGTTAACATCTCAGATAGATGCAGAAGCTTGCCCTCTGCACTGGAAATGCCTGATCTTGTTGAGAAAGTGCTCATTTCTGAGTGCCTCAGGAGGAATGAGCCAAAGGCTTTGGTGTCTGCCTTACGTGGTAATGAGTGGCTGTAAAATTACACAGGAAACTTCTGTTCCACAGGCTGGGCTGAGACACACTGAGAGCCCTCAGGGAAAACTGGATGTACAAAGGAAAGGCTTGGCCATGTGTGTTCATTCTGTCAAGTTTCTGACATCTTAATTATGGTTCCATTTTTCTGGGATACTCTATAATAACACCAGAGCTGTGCAGTTACAATGCTGCTACGTTGCACTTGGGCTTTTTTAACATTTAACCATTTCTTCCTGTGGTCAGAGGCACATGGCATGACTGAAACACTTTTCCATTCTTCATTTCTTTTTAAAAGTCAGGAATAATATAGAGTGAATTATATTACATTAACTGTACCGATGTTAATGTACATTAAAAGATGTTTTGCTAGGAACTTGAAGAGTAAAATTCTGTAGAAAAGCAAATTATTATAAAGTGAAACTTGGTTTCAGAAAGTACTTTATAAACACAAATTTTTAAAAAACAGAAACAAAACAACAAAAAGCACACCACACCCCCCCCCAAGAAAAAGTCTTTATAAACTAATCCTGTTCATATATGTGAGTTTATATGCTCATTTTTAACACCAATTTAACTCTTCAGCACTGAAAGCTTAATAGTGCTACTTTCAACTAAATTATGTTCTTTGCATGCAAAACACTGGGCTACTGAGTTCCTTTCCTTGGCTTAGTTGATAAGTGCTGCCTCACATTTTAAGGCCCAAATTGTGAAAGGCCTTGGGTGCTTTGGGCCTTTCCTGCCCATGTCTGGGATCCTCAGATTTCTCTCAGGAGGCTGTATTTTGTGTAGTGCCAGCCAAATTTTAATTTGGGGAAAATTCAGACTACTCAATTTATGACTTTCATAATAAATCATTGCATAGTAAAATACAATTATAGATAGCCACTGTAATGAAATCATTAACTGTTTGTGTTGCCAGATAGTTTCAACATGGCTGCATTGCTGTGCCTTTTTTCATTTCACCCACAAATATTTAGATCAGGAACAGTATGTGAAAGCATTTAGTTTTACTTTTTAATGTGTTCAGTAATTTGTACCTTTATCTTCAGTACCTGTCAGTTTCCTATTATGCTAACAGACAGAGTTAATTTTTAAAGGAGAGACCCTTTAGAAATGCCAGAGTAGCAGAATTTATTAAATAATCTATCTTCATCCATTCAGTCAAAATTCAAACACATTTCTAAGTCAGTGTGATTTCTCCTGACACACAGGGGTTAAAGTGCTTTACCAAGATTTTTCCCTCACTCTTTTTAAATGCATTGCACAGAAATTAATTACATTTATCCACAGCAGCCAGACCAGTTGCACACTCTGTTAGTTTCAGTTGGATGTGAGTGGCAAACATTCAGACAGAACAAAAAGCAGCTCAACGGGTATTGCACACTTTATCTAGAAAGGCATTTCTCTTCAGTATTGCTAAAAATAGCCCACATCATTTCATTTCAAATATTACATATTTGCAAAGTTAACATGAAGTTTAAGCCATTCAACACCACGCTTTAAGCAGTAATTTAAAATGGAAAACATTTTACCTTGTAATCTAACCTAACAGCAGATTCTGCTTGCTGTCATTTAGTCTCCCGTTGCAAATGAAACAAAATCTCAGTGATATCTTTAAAACAAACAGAGAAACTGTAGGGATTGTTGAAACATGTGAGCTGATTCCTTAGTTAAGCCTGGAATAGCTTCTTCCCCAGGGGAGCCAGGGCTGAGCTCTGCGAGCAGAGCCCGTGCTGGTGCTGGAACCTCGCTCGGGCAAATGAGGAGCAGCACAATGCCTCTGGTCCCGAGGCTGACAAGGCACAGCTGGAAATCCTTTTCCAGGGCTTTCAGTCACATAAGGAACAAGGAAATGGAGTGTTTGCACAAGAAACAAAAAATGTGTGTTTTATTCAGTGCTGCTTTATGTATTTAGAAGTTTCGTTTCCAGGTGGTGCGACTTTAATGTAGATTTAAATAAAATAAGATTATCTAATACACTTTGGCAGATGTAGCCTTAACATGAAAACATTTATTAAAATTAGAACTTTTTTTTTCAATTCATGTTTTCCTAATCCCCTCCTGCACTTAAAGCCTGTCATCTATAAGCAGCAAGCCTTTTTGTTGAGCTTTTAGCATGGAAAGTTTTTCTTTTGTCCATTTACAGCAATGATTTCACTGCAAGTTGCAGCTTATGCATGGAAAATAAAACGACTGAAGCACTTTCCCTTCATTTTTTCTCTTTGTAAGGCTAATTACATCCTGAAACATGATCCTGGAGCTCAGTTCTGCAGAAGCTGCAGGGAAGTTGGTGATCCAGAGAGGAGAAGGGAGGGAGTTAAGGATACATTACCACAAGTCCTGTGTGTGCCAGCAGAGCCTTTTCCTGCATCCCCAGCTCGCTCCGAGGGTCCAGGGGGTGTGGGATGGGTCTGCTGAGCTTCAAAATGACAAATTCACCTGGGACACCAAGTTTTCTGAGTTCTGCTGACATTAAACATCTGTAGTTTCCTTGAACTCGCAGTCTGAGGAATATTTAGACAGATTGTCATGGAATGGTGTAACCATTGAGTTAACCATAATTGTTAACTGGTGTGTGGTGGAAAGATACTGGGAGAGCACATTGTCTCTTAAAATAGGCATCCAGTCCCTACTGTGCTCTGCTTTGCAAAGGCAAAAGAAGAAATATTAAACTTTGTTAATTAATCTGAAGCTGTTTGAAAGGAAAGGAGACAGTCACATAAAAAAATGGAGTGAAAATGTGGATGGAAGGACCTTAAAGTTTATCCCATTATCAGGGACACCTTCCACCATCCCGGGCTGCTTCAAGCCCCAGTGTCCAGCCTGGCCTTGGACACTTCCAGGGGTCCAGGGGCAGCCACAGCTTCTCTGGGAACCTGTGCTAGGGCCCTCACAGGGAAGAATTCCTTCCCAATCTCATCTAACCCTGCCCTTCTTCACCTTAAGGCCTTTCCCCCGTGTCCTGTCACTCCAGGTCCTTGTCCCCAGCCCCTCTCCCGCTCTCTGGGAGCCCCTTCAGGCTCTGGAAAGGCCCTGAGGTGTCCCCAAAGCCGCCTCTTCTCCAGGCTGAACTGCCCCAAGTCTTCATTAGTGAGGTGTAGCTTCAGACACACCTTAAGAGATCCTTCAGGCAGCTTAGGGGATTTAGGATTTTCACTGTATGTCTGTGAGGCCCTTGCTTATCTTCTCAACTTCTATTCAGAAAATAAAGACAGCCTGAGGGATCTGTAGAGACACAGATCCCTCTTCATGAAAATGGTATTGCACCTTCCTGCAGTGAGCAGTAACCCTTGATAATTGTAGGAGCTGGTAAAGGGTGGCCTGTGGCTGCCTGGTATCAAGAAGGTTTAGGAATTTTAACTGGAAAAATAATGTGTCTGAGAATGGACATCATCTGCTGCCTTTCAATAAGATTTGAATCTATGTAAGAGTAATAATTAGATTTGCTTTAATATTGTTATTTACATTAAAATGTGCCACATAATCTTGCCTGTCATAATAACTAAAGAAAAAATGCTCAGACTAGGATGGCAAATTCTTTCAGACATGCACAATTCAGCTGGGTTTCTGTGTGAGGGCAAACACTGCTGTGTCCTCACAGATCTGATATTGACTGGTTTTACGGGAATGGTTCATCCAAAAGTGCAGAGCAAGCTGCCAATCTCTGCTTCATCTGCAATTTGTGTTATGCCTGTCCATCCCATGGCCAGTTGTTGGGCTGAGTTGTGCAATGGGAGTGCTTTGGTGTGTTAAAGTGCCTCAATGTGGAACTGTGTCCTTTGAGGAGAGAAGAGGCAGACTAAACAGCAATGAAAAATAATTGGAATAACTTTTTATGATTTTATATCTGAGGGCAAACTGCCACTGTTTGTTTGTGTCTTGAGCAAGAGCCATAGGAGGTGAGAAATGGCTGTGGAAGGCTGGAGCCTCTGGCATGGATTCTTCTCTTTTCCTCTCACAACAAGAACTGTTAGTCAGTGTACAACAATACTGCTGTTGTTTTCCTTTTTATCAATTTTGCGTCTTTCTGTAGGAGGCAATGGAGGGAGGAAAAACATTCACTACTGTGCCCCTGTTCTAAACCTCAGAGGAGGCCAAATTAATGTATAAATTAACAGAATTGTGATGCTGAGAAGAGCTTATAGATTGTCATCTTTTGTTTGAAAGGCTACTTCAATACATGGAGAATGGTGAAACAGGAGGAAAAACTATTTCTCAAAAGCCTTCAAGGTGCCTGAAGTGTAATATCTTTGTCATCAAAGAAAGCCAGCAGGCTGAAGGAATAGAAGAAGGGTATCTTGAAAATAAAAATCATTAGACCAACTTAAGTGTAGAAAGTATAGAAGAGTATAGAAGAGTCCAGAGTACTGGTTATGGTCACAGCATACAGAGACCATGAAACTCAGTTCTGTATCATCCCTTTCAGAAATGGAATCTTTTATCTGCAGAATGGCCAGACCAAGTGGGATGGGAGCAGGAATTGCCTTCACTGAGGCAGTGGATGACAGGAGCAGCCTGGCTGAGCAGAGGAAATCAAAGGTTCACTTCAGCCAGGCCTGACCGTTCTGTGGTGCTGGAATCTCCCCACCTTTCCCCTGGCTGCACTCAGGAGCTCGGGCAGGCCCGTGAGTCCAGCCTGGGAGCAGGGCAGGGGCCAGAGCAGGGCTTTGTCCTGCTGCTTGGAAAGGCAGCAAGGACAGGGGCAACTCCTCTTGGCTGCCCAGATCTCATGATTTGCTTTATCTTCTATTCCTTTATTCCCTTTCCTCCCCTTTCACCCTCACAGGTTCTTTTCTCAGCCATTTCAAAATACTCAGCCAAAGTTCTCAGCTTCCCTACTGACTCCATTTTGCAGGCTTATGCCTTTATTTAATAATTACAATCTGGTTGTCCTATCCTCTTTTTTTTTTAGCATCAAAGGAAAACTAATACTTCCCATCCTCCCTTTTTAACTCTGCAATATTCTGCCTTTGCAAGGTACAGCAACCCTTTGTGGTGTCTCCCTTATGGTGCCATAGGTGAGCAGTAGCCATATGCTCACCTCTGATAATTTTATATGCTTGCAAAATATCCATTTCCTTGGTGGGAACTCCAGACATTTGTACCTGTTACCATGTCTCACCTGGCCCCAAAAGAACATTCTATGGATTTAAATGTTCCACAGTCATCCTTATTTTTAACAACTTTCTCCCACATTATATCATGAATAGATATTTTACTTATGCCTCTTGGCTTGCTGTGTTATTTACAGAAGGGCTGTGTTGAAGTTGGATCTGTTATTTAATTAAAACATTGATCATAATATCATTTCCATGAGTCAAAAAAACACATCCACATTCAGGAATGTGAGGTTATTTCTGCTTTGTTCAAGAATTGGAATAAAAAGAGACAACTGAAAATTACTGCAGCAATTTTTTAACCTGCCAATGAAATATAAGAAAGTAATTACATTTTTAAATTGCTTTACTCTTAGTTGTCATGTTGAACCCATGCAGGTTGCTGCCTGGTTTTGATCAGAGACAAAGACAGAATCCTAAACTTTGCAATTACTTATGTGGTTTACTCTTTTTAACATCAAACACACAAGTTTATAGTTGGAAAAAAGTAGCAATGGGGAAAAAATGTTCTAACTGTTAAAGTCAGCACAAAACATGAGATGGGGAATTTGGGATTGGCAGCACAGTGCATTTCTGAAACCTGTACCAGTTACTGCATTCCTTCTGCAATCTGTGGTCACAAATATCCTTATGGAAAAAATATAGGAAAAGATGAAATACTGCTGGTAAACCTTGAGATATTAAACACAGATTTCCTTCACATATTTACAAATATTAACAATACATTGCAAAAAGCATGGGATACATCGTTAGGTGGGAATAAACCTAAAATTGCAATGGGAGATGTGTGTGGCTGGGAGGTATTTACGTTTTAAAAAGCTTAATTTTCAACTGTAACTGAATCCTAATTGCAGAATATTAATATTCATTAGTATAACTTTCTGAGGACACTAATTATTGCCACAACTCATTGTCTCTTGGTTAGGTTCCTGTTCAATCCCACAGCATCAGTTTTAATTTGTGGTATGTTTTTTTCACATTGTATCTGAAATGCCAGTGACCAGACAGATGAAGTGAGATTTGTAAAGCCTTTCTTCAGAGCTACCTGAAATTTAAGCTTTTACATATTGCCTCTATGTGCATTAGTGAAGAAATGTACAGAAATCTTTATTATGTCATTACCTGGAGCTGTTCCCTATGGTGGTCCAAAGCAAGGTGCCCACCTACCCTGAATAAATACAGCTTTAAACCCCTGGCCATTGGAAGGAAACGTGGAAGCTTTCCCCTGTCCTCCTGCCTTTCTGTCAAATTACATCACTTCTTTTTGGGGTTCAAATGGTGACACTTCCCTGTGTGTTGGGTAGTTCTGTTTCAGCTATGTGCTGACTCATGTTTTTCCAAAATACTGAACTCAGCACATCCTCTGTGTGTGAAACAGCACAAAGAGCTCAGCCTGGGCTTGGTTCCCTCCTGTGCCAGTAATGAGCATTGTTACTCATCAATAGGACTTGGAGGTTTCCAACTTTTTTCTGAAATAATTGTGTTTTGCAGCAGTTGTTCAGTTTCCAGCATGAGCCATAAGCCTCTATAGATTTTCATTGATGTTTTTACTTCTCATACCCAGTTCCATTTCTTCAAAGGGCAACTACATCCCACCAGAGCAAAGGGACAGTGTTTCTCTTAAAAAGAAATTGGGCTATAGGGAACAGAGAGAAAATTCTGGTTTAAATAACTCTATGTAGAAATATGTCATTTATATATAGGAAATATTGAAAAAATTAAATATAGAGAAGTTTTCATTTTAAATATTAATTATAGAAAGTAAGAATATGTAATTATTCTAGTGGTCTTTCTCTATTTGCTTGCTCTTCTCATCTGGTTTCCATTTTCTTCCTCGTGCTTGGTTGCACTTTCCATTTCCATATAAAACACTATGTACTTCTCTACAAAGTGAATGCATCTTTTTTTAAGCTTCTCTTGTGCACTATTTCCATCTCAGACTGTATCAGAACTGACATGTGAAAATTGAGCTTGATCTTACAGATAAAACTGGTGCTTTGAAATGTCAATGGGGATACAGGGCTGCGTTGTGACTTGCTGCTGATATCCCTGTTGTTTGGGGCCTCAGATGTTTTCCCCTTGGTTTTAAATTTAAGCAGGAATTAGTAACAGGATGCCTGTCCACTGAGAGACTGTCTCAGGAAGGAGATGGAAACTGAGGACACAAATATTTTGAAGTATTTTAGTCAAAACGAACGATTTGTTGGCAGCTGGGACAAGAAGACACTTTACTTTGAGGACAATAACAAAGTTTGCTGTGGTTTCCTTTTAGATTTAAAAATTAGATGTCTTTGCCTGTTGATTCATGTTTTTCCCATTACAAACAGTAGCATCAAATGGTTTGTTTGGGTGAATTGGTGGACAATGACAAAAATGATTTGTACAGCAGTTCTGCAGTGAGAGTCTGGAGGGACAGAATGGCAGAATACATTTGTGTATGCATCTGTACAGATATCTAATTTTTGAATGTAACTATTAATACCGTATTGGTATTTCTGATTATCACCTTTCTGGAGATTTATAATTCCAGAGTGCACAAAATTCAGAATTGACTGCAAGTTGAAAACACCCATTAAGTGATTACTTATGTTTTCTTTATGGTCTGATGGGCATTCGTGGCCAAACTTTGGCCACTCCAAACAAACAGGAGTTGTGTGTCTCCTGACACTCCAGCACAGTTCCCCTGTGTCATCTTCCAGGAGGGAAATGTTAAAAACAAACAAAAAAGACCTCTGAGCATGTTCTGTTTCTCTGAATGGCTCTGGGTATGGTTTATAAACATGTCTTGTTGAAGGAGAACATTGGTGTGGTTTGGTTTTTTCCCAGGATCAGACAGACTTTGCCAATCATTTTTATTATGATTTCCCTCTGTTCTTCACATTAAATGCTGCGTGTTCCCTTTCCTTTGGGAACTGGGGGAATCATCAAATGGCTGGAGAACAAGTAGAGTTATTTCTGAAACACTGAGTTTTGTTTTTGTGATACAGGATGAGGAGAAGTTTGGGGCTGGGGGCAGAGCTGGGTTCCCTTGTAATTCCTGTTCTGCCAAGACAATCCCAGCTTCCCTGTTGGACTATCCCTGTGGAAATGCTTGCACAGGCTTTGATATCAATGATCCCTGTGAGTCCCAGCCCTGGATATTATACTTTTCTATTATTTATTTGCTATTTTTTCTGTATTTCATGGCCTTTGCTTCTATTACACAGTGTGAATTGTCCAAGGTGGAATAAACTGATTTTGTTTCAGTGAGCTGGGACATTTTATGAGGTCCATTCCCAGCAAGTACTTGGGGAACTGAATGTTATGGTATTTTTGTCTCATGGGAATTAGCAGGAAAGATCCTGTGAGTTAATAAGGATTGAACAGTTAGACAATAACTCTGAATTCATAGGGATATGCTAGAGATCAGAAATGTGATTTTGGGGGTTTAGGAGCTGTGCAGCTACAATTGGAATTATTTTAAGAGGTTTTAGGAGGCACAAATATGTGCATAGTCTAGACAGTGCTACTTCTGCACTGGCAGGGGCAGCTGCAAGAAATGTTAATGCAGAAGCTGAGTCCAAAACAGGGAGGGGGGAAATAGGAAAAGCCAAAGGTGAAGAATATGCTGGAGGCCTCAGATGTTAGAGCTCAGTGTGTTTGGGAAGAGTCATCCAGAGGTCTTTCTACAGTGGAAAAATGAATATTGAAGTAATCCAGAACTCCATTTTAAATGTTATGGTGCTTGCCTTTCTTCTCGAGTTTTCCATGGGATTGTCTGGATATTCCTTTTAGTTCCTGCTCTGGGACTGGGCCTGGCTTTGGGAATGGAGACTGAGTGTTACAGCCTTGTTTTTTACATGAACTGGGTGTATCTTCACGTTTAAATTCTGGGAATGGAAATCTTCCTTCTATCTGTTGCTTTAATTTCCTTCTTCTTGAACTGTTTTTACTCAAGAGGGTTGAGGGCTCCTTCCTCAGATCAGTCTGTGTGAAAGGCTGGGAAAGGTTGATGCTCCAGGATCCAGGCTGCAGCAGCCATCATTCCTCAGCTTCTAGGACCAAGCTCCTGCTTTGTACACAAGGAAAACTTGAAACATTCACCACGTTTGCACACAGGAATGTTTGGGTCACTTCCTTCGAGCTTTAAAAACACAGGAGAGCTGAACTGATTGCTTGGGAAACTGAAGAAGGAAAAAGAGAAAGTTTTAATATTAACAGCTTTCCTTTCAACTGGGCCTCTACCAGAACAAAACATATTGTTACCAACAGTTTTGAAATGTTTCTGCAAGGCCAACAATTGAAATTCAAATTATGAAATGCCTGAAGTTTGCATTGAGAGTGAATGAAATGCACTGGCAGCTGCACTGGTATTGTCAGTGAGGGCTCTTTGTGTTGTTGCAGTACCTAAGCAATGAAACAAATATTTATCCACATGCATCACACAACATTCCTGGGCAGTGCAGCCTTGGCCTTTATAAACCAAATAAGGTGGAGCATAAGGAGATGTTTTTGCCTGGCAGCTGCCTCTGATTTCTCCTTCTGGACACACTAAAGAATTCTCCCTGCCCTAAATTCGTTTCTACACAAATACTTGAGTCAAAATAAGGAACACTGAAAACCTGTAGCACTGTATGTGTGCAGACTTTGTTATAATTTTGACCAAATCTCTAATTTGTTGTGAGAGATTTGGTCAAAAGTATAACAAAGTTTGCACACATACAGTGCTACAGGTTTTCAGTATTCCTTATTTTTGCTTCTGTTTTGGTTTTTTGGGGAGGTTTTGTGGCTTTCTTATGGAATTGATTGAGTAGATCAAAGTTTGAGGATAGATGACCAATTTTGCAAGCCTGTTATTCAGCAGTGGATTGACAACTTTACCCTTACACACATACAATAATTATAAATTGGTGGATCTCTTCTTGCAGATGTTTGTGTCTTCTCAAGAATATTTCCTGCGTCCCTCTTGTTTGTGCTAAGGATGTGTTTGGAAATCTGAAATGTGTTGTTGACAGCCAGATCTGAAGGGCTGTGTTTGGGTATGACATGAAAAGAATTCAGGGGGTTCAAAGCTTCCAAGGGCTTTTCAGCTGGACCCGTTCCTGCCCTTGTTGATAGCAACAGGCACTTCAGCACTGCATGCTGATATTTATTTTCACATAAGCTGCTGAGAATTGTAAATAACCAGACAAATGAAAGCTACTGGGTGGCAAATTTCTGTGGAGTCTGTCCAAAGGGTAATGCTTTGTAGAACCATTAAAAGAGGTTGGATGTCTTGTGGGAAGGATTTCAGTGTGTCTGCAGTATGTGTTTTATAGGAAATATAGATTTATATGTAAAGCTTCACTTTTTACCTAATGCAGGTGTTAAACCTTTTTGTAAAGCTCAGGAAGAATAACAGAAATACTGCAGAGGTGTTTGTGAAAGGAGGATGCACATGGACAGAGCTGTGTAAGTTAAAGGAAAATCTGATTTTCTGGAGCTGGTGGGTGATTGTTGTGCACATTCAGGAGGAGCTGTGCTGTGGACTCTGCTGTTCCTCACTGAGAGCAAATCCAGGTGGAGCTGCAGCTGGAGCTCAGCGTTCCTGGAGTGCCAGTCCCACAGGGGTTTGGGTTGTGTTGTGCCAGCCCAGGTTCCTCCTGTGGGCAGGGCAGGGCAGGGCTGCTCCTTAACACCCACAGGACAGCACAGGCAGACTTTGGCCAAATCCCCTCTGCTGTGGCACAGTTTGCTCTGAGTGATAGACTGACCTCTCAACCAGTTTAGAGCTCCTGGTGAGAAATGAAAATGGCATTTTGGATGTTCCAGGTGGGTCTGTGGACGTATCTCTCTTTACCAGGTAAGATAAATTTGCCCACACAGAAGCAAATAACTCTTGAGACCTTCAAGGAAGATTAAAAAACCACAACAGTAAATGATGAACATAAGCTGAGTGCCTTGTTTAAAAACTTCCTTTAATCACACTTTTTTAAAAGTAAATGTCTAACCTTGAGCTAATTTAGATGAACTAGATGTTCTTCATTATATCCTATGGTTTATTTTTTAAATTAATCTGCCTACTTGGGAAAAAACTAACACAGTGTTAGAGCCAAGTCATTAACTAAATTCAGATGCTTTTATTTAGCTGATGTTTAAATTGTGCTGTCTGGGTGAGCTTGATAATGTAAACTACAAAAGCAAGTTGGGCCACATTTGATAATCAACTTTTGTGTGGTATTTCAAATCCAAATTGCTTTATGCAATTCTGGATCCTTTTATTGAAACTTCAAAAAGGCTTACAGGGAATCTTGCAGCAACTTTTATGCAGAAAAAAAAATAAAGATCTGTGAGGTATCTTGCTTCTGTTGTAATGGAAGACAACCCAAACTTGGCTTAATTTGTCTCCTAAAAATGCCTTTCCTGCAGTCTACTTCCTTCAAATTATTGAAAATTTGGCTCACAATTCTTTCTTCACAAATTGTTGATGCTTCATGCTGCTCTGCAATATGACATCTTTTTTCCTTCCATAATTTTTCATCTCTGTATTGTCCTTGGCTGCTCATCATCTCTTGCTAAATTTGACATCTCTGCTACTTCCAAATGGTGCTGTTCATGAAGTTTATCATCAAAAATATTTAATTATACCTAACTGCAGAGGGAGGGCAGGGGACTCAAAATAAACAGAATGAAAACAGAATGAAAACTGATATGTCAGTGAAGTTGTGGAGGGAGAACAGAACTGCTGAGCTCTGCTGGTTTTCTGGGTATTTCCCCAAAATAAATGTCCTGGGGCAGGGTCAGTGCCCTCCCACAGCATCCCAAGGAGTTCCTGTGCCCTGGGCTTGGAGCTGGGCCAGGCCCTGCCTCCACTGCCAGCTCAGTGTATTTTAAAATTTAAATAAAATGCCTAAAAAACCCAAGAATTTTAAGCTGGAAAATGTAGGGCTTAAAACATTCATAAACTAGTGAACAATTTTAAAGAGAAATACTGGAGAGAAGATTTGTCTCTTGCCCAGCAAGAAAAAAAGTGGAAAAAAAAGCATCTGCAGCCTCTGTGTTCTCTGTTTATTATCTACCCCTTCCTGTTCTTCCTGAGGTTTCATGTTCATTTAATTCTATTTTTCCTCACAAAAATAAACCTCCAGTATGTATTTTAATTTATTCCCAGTCTGCTGTAATTAAGTTGCAGATAAACACATGGTTGCCATATGACAAAGTGATATTGAAAGGAAATGAGACACAGAATTTTGTGTACTCAGGCCTTGGTTATGCTGGGTTGGCTCTTCTGTAGACCTACAGCCTAGATCCAATTAGGAAAAATACAAAAATTATGGAAAATTATTGGTCACATTGTGAGCATAGTGACAAACTGAATCATGTAAACTCAGGGGAGTCAAGCACGAAAAATAATAATGTTATGGAAATATGGAAGGAGGAAAATAAATGGCAATGGAAATAGAGCAGGGGCCAAAAAAGAGAGGCTGTAATCAACAGGAAAGGAAAGGAAAGGAAAGGAAAGGAAAGGAAAGGAAAGGAAAGGAAAGGAAAGGAAAGGAAAGGAAAGGAAAGGAAAGGAAAGGAAAGGAAAGGAAAGGAAAGGAAAGGAAAGGAAAGGAAAGGAAAGGAAAGGAAAGGAAAGGAAAGGAAAGGAAAGGAAAGGAAAGGAAAGGAAAGGAAAGGTAGAGGGATTTCACTGGCAGTGAGCACAGGCCCTAGTGTGACATGATTTCTCCAATTTTCTGTTGTTTAAAGGTTTATCAGCTGTTGCAGACTCTGAAATGACAGTTCAGTGTTGTGTGCTTGGTAATGGTATAATTTCAGATGTGCTATTGGTTATGTGGATTATCTGATTGATTCCTAATTGCTGATATCTTCCATTTCCCTATGCAGTATTGCATAGAGACTGAAACAGAACTGAGCAATGTTTTATTTTCACATCAGAATCTCTGAGATTTTGAGAAAATCCTCCAGTCCCTGCGGGGACGTGGATTTGTTTGTGTTTTAGCACCCTAGATTTGGGGCTGCTGGTCAGTGCTTTCAGGTACCTGTGCAGGGCTGATCTACAGGAGGGAGCTGCAAAACTGAATCTTGGCAAAGGGATCAAGGACCCAAATCACAGATCTGGGCAGGTCTGAACCAGGGGGGTGCAGAGCAGTTTTTATCCCAGTAACCAACCAGCTGTGCCTGTGCTGCAGGAGGGAACCAGGCATGTCCTGAGCCTGGGAGAGATTCTGGTCAATGTTTGCAAAGATTTGCCCTGTCCAGGGTGGCATTCAGACTGTCATGTATAGAATCCCAGGATGGCTGGGGTTGGAAGGGACCTTTAAAGATCCTCTCATCCCTCTGTCCCAGGGTGCTCCAACCCCATCCAGCCTGGCCTTGGGCACTGCCAGGGATCCACAGCTGCTCTGGGCACCCTGTGCCAGGGGCTCTCCTCCTCACAGGGAATTAATCCTTCCCAATGCCCCATCTGTCCCTGCCTCTGGCAGGAGGAAGGAATTCCCTGTGTGCTGTCACTACTTGCCATTGTCAGACTTTCTAATAGGCCCTCAAATCTGCTCCCAAAATTCTCCTTCCCTCTTCTAAAAAGTGACACTTGCATGCTGGTCGTGTCACTTGTGATTTTAGTTTTAAAAGCAGAGGGCTGAGCCTGGCTGAGGATGGGGGGTGGGCTGGGACTGCCACGGGGACAAAACCACTTTATCATTTTGGACAAAATCACTTTATTATTTTGGAAAAAACCACTTTATCATTTTGGACAAAACCACTTTGCCCTCGTGCCCCTCTCATCCTTTGGTTCCGCTGGCACCGGAGGTTTGGGTGGTTGGCAGCTCAGGGATCACCAGCAGGACTGGTTTGCTTGAGGAACTTTCCCTCAAGATGGGAAGAGGGGAGCTGTATTTATTCTGAGACTTAATTACGAGTGGGGAAGCTTCGTAAATCCAGTCCAATCCATACAATGTTTCTATGGGGTGTAATTTAGTTGAAGGGTTCTTGGTTACAGTTCCTTTAGCTGCACAAAGTGAGAAATTTCCACTTTTTAAATGTGCCTTTATTGCTTTAGTGAAATTCATTCAAAAATTACTGGTGCTATAGCTGTGCTGGGATTTGAGGTCTTGGTGCTCCCAGCCTTGTGTGATTTCAGTGGGTGATAATGTGGCCTTAGCTGAGCAAACCATACAGAGAAATCACCCAAATCAGAGCCCAGTCAGAGCCTCCTGGGCAGGTTTAGAAATTGCTTCTCTCTATAGAGGAACTCTGGTACCATAACTCTTTATATACATCCTCCTGCCAGAACAGCAAGTTCAGAATTACCAGTAAAAGGGAGCTGTTGGTCCAGCTGGGAGCAGTTGTGTGTTTTCTTGCTAAGTGGGACAGAAGCAATTTATCTGCTTTTATCTGGCATCTCTCTTGCCAATTTTGCTTTGTATTTGTAGCTACAGCTTTTAAGCTGAACACATTTATGACATTTTCCTTAGCAGAGATTTTGTGTGCAGAAAATTGCAGTGCAGCTGCAGAATAATGTATGTTGTTGAGAAATAGCTGCTACAAGTTGTATTCCCTGGGATGGCTTGGTGTGTGTGTAAAATCTGTCATGGGAGCAAGGCAAAGCTGTGCATTCCATCAGCACGGTCCCTTTGTGGTTTGAGACAAAAGTTCCCATAAGATTCCCTGCTTGGACTCCTGGAGGAGCTGGAAAAGCAATTTCCGTCTAGGAGTAATAATAGCTTGGACTTTTGGTTTTGATCATAAGCTGACATTTAAGAGTCATCTGAGGAAAGCTATTTCTTGATGAAAGTCAGGTTTTGCTTGATGCAGTTGAGCTGATCCTTCCCATCTGCTATTGTGTCCTTGATGGGATCTCTTTCCCTGCTTTACGAGATCCCTCAGGAGCTCCTGACTTTCCCAAGAGACCTTTCAGTGGCTCAGCTCGTTCTGTTACTCTGGTTTTATTGCTCAGCTTTTCTTTTCCTCAAGGAAAACTTGGAAAGTTGCTCAGCAGAGAAGAGGTGGTGATGTGGTACCCAGGGAGAGTTTGGGATTTGCCCATGCCCACTCTGTGCCTGGCTGTGCAGTCACTGCCAGATCCCCACATTTTTAACTTTGGGATTCAGAGCCTGTACTCAGTATTTTCTGTGTGGAGTTGGAGGCAGATTGCGTGACTGCATTTCCCAGAGTTCATCCTGGAGCTGTCAGTGTTTGAGGTGCTGCTTGGTGCTGGGTGTGGTGCTTTGCTCCTGCCCCCGTGGGTGTTGGTGGAAGGTGGGAATGGCAGCGGGATCCTCGCACGGATCTGGGGCTGCCTCACCACTGCCAGGGCTGGGTTACAGCAAACAGACATGTAGGTATTTGTGGTTTGGCTTTTTGTGTGTTTTGTGGATAGCTCAAATATGACCTTTCCCACTGAAAAGCTGGATTTTATCCCAAATCCTGTGAATTTCACACAGGATTGGCTTCTCACAGTGTTCAGGTTGTTTGCCAGAACCCTGGCACTAAGGGAAGGCACAGAACGGCCCTGGCTGTGTGCAGAACTCACTGAGCTCCCTCTCCCAGGTACAGGGAAGCTCTGCCACAGAAAATCATGCACTGGGCTTTCCTTGAGTTGCCTCTGGCCTCTACAGAACATAAATATTCCCCCCCAAGCTTTGGGGAATGTGTCAGCTGCACAGGAACGCCTGAGACAGCCCTGGAAGGATTTAATTTTGTTTTGGCCATTGTAGCTCTTATCTGGTTCCTCTGCTCTGTTTTCTGTGCTGGTTGCCAATGTCTGGGTGTGGGTGGGTGAAGTGTGACTCGGTGTTCAGCTCTGGGATACTCAGGATCCCTTGTCAATGAGGGATGAGTCCCAGGTAGAAGCTAATCCTGCATTTCCAGTATCTACAGCTTGGAGCTAAAGGAGCCCTGGATCCTCCCAGGCCCCTGACACCAGGCAAGGAGAGACTCATGGTGGAAATCAGGCTTGGGTTATTGAGGAGGAAAGCCTGGAATACTTTTGTTATCAAATGGGCATAATTCCATAGGGAGTAAAGCTGGAAGAGGATCCCTGCTGTGCTGGATGAGTGACCCTTGGTCAGCCACACTTCTGACCCTGGAACTGCCCTGCTCAGTGTCCTCCCTTCGGTGTCTGTGTTCCCAGCATAGATCATGCTTGTTATCCCCACAGTCAATACAGTACTGGATCCTGGGTAGAAATGAAAATGAGCAAATTCCATGTGCTGTATGTCATTTGGCTCCTGCACAGCCCCCTTCAGTTTGTCAGAAATTCCTAAACCAGAGCAAGGTCACATCTGGTAGCAATTTTGCTCTGCCAGATGAGGCGTAATCCCATAAAACCAAACTCATTTTCTCCAGTGCTGCTCCAAGCTGAGCTCTCCTGCTCCTTTTCCATAAGAGCTGCTGCTTGTGCTGGGAGCTCTGTGGAATGATTCAGGCTGAGACTTTTCACACTTTATAAACTGCAGGGTTTGGAACACAGCTTTGTGTCCAGCACACGAGGCAGGACAAGCAGCACAGCCCTGCAGTCTGTGGCTCCATTCTGCTTCCTTTTCCAGCAGCAATCCCTGCAGGATGCTGTTCCTTGCTGCTGGGGGTCTGGGCATGCCCCATTCTCTGGGTAGCCTGGCACCTGCAGCACCCATGCAGAGCTGGGAGTGCTTTTGAAAGAGCTCTGAACTTCTGAGGCTTTCACAAGACATGTGGAACACATGAGATGGATAACAAAGTGATGGAGCAACCATCAACCTTTGCACATTGTAGTAACTGAAAATAATTCCCAGAAACATGGAATTTTAATAGGGGCCAGTACTTTTATGTTTGATCATGTTGCTGTTGTCCCATTTGTTGCTAACATTGGTTATTTTGGTATTTCATTGGCTCAATTACTCTTTCAAAGTTTGGTATCCATCTCAAAGCAGAGTGTACCAGCAACCTGTCATCGCTCACAGAGGCAAGGGGTGACATGATGATGTATTATAAACTGTTATTAAATCCAATTAACAAATTTAGTTAAAATAAAAATTTTCTTTCCAAGATTTCCTGGGTTTTATGTAAGGATCTTTAAAAAAAAAAAAAAAAGAAACCAATAGGTCAGAATTTCAGAGAATGAATATTGTTACTCTTAACTTAGTGCAACCCACTGTGGCTGGGTAGGAACCACCTTATCTGCTGTGATTTTTATTAATCAATTGAACTTTTTTGTTCACAGGCCAAGTATCCTGACATTGTGACCCTTCCAGAAGGACTGCTGGGAGATTTTATAATTCTAAAGAACCCCAAAGTTCCTGGGTAAGCCAATAAATGCATTTCTGTATTTACACAGGTGAGGGATTGCACAGGCAGGGCAGCAGCCTTGTGCTGTGGCAGGAGGTGCAGGGATCCCATCCCAGCAAAGCCCAGCTCCTCACCATTGCCTTGGTGTCCTGCCTTTAAAGAACAGAAGGAAAAGGGCATTTACTGTGCAATGGAAGCAAAGCAGCTGTGGCTCCACTTTTCCATTGTTTTAGAAGGAAATCAGTTGGATAAGCAATTATTACCTACCAGGTACATGGGATTTATTTGGCCTCCCCATGAGAGACGTTCATTTGGGATTTTCAGCAGGGGAAAAAAATCCTTACAGTTAAATGGTCCAACTATCAGTGTCAGTGTCGTGAAAAGTAAGTATTTTGTGACAGGATCAGACCATTCCCTTCTCCTGTTACACCTTGCTTTAACATGCTTTCATTTACATGGAAATAAGGCACAGCTCCCTTCATTTTGTTTGTGTGTAGAATTAGCAAACAAACCCTAAGAGATGATGCTGCTTCATTCAGCCAAACTTGCCCTTTAAAACTAAATGCTTTAACTTGGGGATGCAGGAATGAATTGTTCTTAAACTATCCCACATAGGGTAGAACTTGCTTTATTTTACACTTTCTCCTCTGGTGCCAGGTGCCAGTCCCATTATCCTCATTCCCTCTCACCCACAGTCATGAAACACAGCAATATAAAAGTCATTTCAGTGGCTTGGTAGAAACCAGACTGGCATAGAAATTTGTTTGCAAAATCCCAGAACAAGCTGTGCACAAATTCCCAAAGGATTTGTAAAAATGAAGTAGCAAAAGGCTGACAAATCACATTGGAAGGAAACTCTTAGAATCATGATGGGTTGAGAAAGGGACCTTGCTCCTCACAGTGACTCAGTGTGCAGACAGCTTTGGATTGGGAAAGCCTTTCCTCCAGTGAGGGAGGTGAGGGTTGGAGGGAACAAAGGAGCTGTAAAGCAGCAGCTCTGCTCTGGGTGCTGTTCTGGACTCAGCTCCTGCCTCGCTGTTCCCTCAGGATGGTGCAGGGATCCCATCCCACTGTGACAGCTGGGAATCGTGGCTGGCCTTGCACAACCAGCACTATTCCTGGAGAAGGAATGATGTTGCCCAGCTTTCTTTTTTAAGCAAAGAACTGCAGGAAGGCAGTGTAGGCCTTGGACAGATTCTACCTGCCGTTAGTCTAACAAGGCCACGAGTAGCAGGGTAGCCCTTATTCCAAACCCAGCACATCACCATTTATGCCAGCACTTCTGAAACAAGTTTCCTGTTCTCAGCACCTGATCCTGAGTGCAGATATTACATGAGGGGTAGAGCCAGGGGACACTCAGTGCTCTCTCTCCTTTGCTTTCCTCTCACTTTTACTGCCCTGTGCACATCTGGATGTAGCCAGAGCCTTTCCTTGTCATTGGATTGATGTGTTGCTGCTTCCCAAATCCAGAGATGGTTTGTGGCATTATGTGAGGTGGATTTAGTTGCAGAGCACGAGGTTGAGCCTCTTGACTGCTGTACTTTTGGCTTTGAAGGAGCCTCAAACCAGCAGCTTTAACCTGAGCTGCCTTTGCTGTGCACCTGCTACAGGTTTGAACTGGTGATCGTCTGGAAGATCCATCTTGATGAAGAAGGGACCACTACACCTGTCCTGGATCTGCTGCCCAAAGTACCAGAGCAAGGTAATCCAAATCACTTCAGGGACTGTTCCTGAACTGCCTGGCCCTGGTTTTGACCATGGAACTCCAGCTCCCAGAGCCCAGCCACACAAACCCACCCCAATTCAGCACAGTTCAGCTCCTGTGCAATCTCCGGGGGCTCACAAAGGCTGTCTGCCTGCAGGCTCCTGCTTCAGCCCCTGCTGCCATAACCTGCCGTGCTGTGCTTGCCCTGCAGTGCTGGAGCAGAGGATGAGGAGCGTGGAGAGCGTCCCCAGCAGCTTCCGCAGCGCGCTCCGGCTCTTCGGCATCGAGGCGGCCCTGGAGAACCTGATCCGAGTGCTGGGCTCAGAACAGTGAAGGCCAGCACTGCTTACACCAGGTAGCAATTTCAAAAGTAGTTTTAATTAAGATATTGTGTTACACGGTCTGTAATTTTATTGAATATAAACATTAAGTTATTTTCCATTTAGAAACCATACTCATAAAACATGCTATCTGTACAATTATGGCACGTTATATATAAATTGTCATGACATGAAAATAAATACAGCCATTTAAATACAAAAATGCCAAATAAAATAGTTACATGTACAGAGTGATTTCATTATAAATTTATCTTTCTGAATCATTAATGTACCAGAGTGGTTTATCTTCTTAACATTTTCTAGATACCTGGAAATTGTTAAAAGATCATGCACTGTCAAAATCAAGTCCATAAAAATCCAATTCATTTCACAGCTCTGTAAAAGTACAGTGATTTTAAAATGACAAAAGAACAGTAAGAGACTCCTAGAACAAAGAGTTAAACAGCTTTCTCATTAAATTAGGGTGGAAGAAGACAACTTGAAGGTTTCAAAGACATACAGTGCTAAAAAACCCGAAGGTAACTGTATGAAGTAACTTTGTTCCACAATGTGTGTTGAGACAGCATCAATCTAACCCAGAGGGGCCCATGCCAGCCCTGGGAACAGGTGAGCCAGTCACCCCCTGCTCCCTGCAGCCCTTCCTTTGCATCTCTGATTGCAGGAGGAAATCCTGACAACACATTAGCAAAGCATCACCTCTCACACATTCACCCCTGAAGAAATAAAACAGATCAGACAAATGCCTTGCCTCTCCCTTCACTTCCATCAGATGTGCCATGAGCCCATCTGGGAACTCTCAGTGTTTGCAGGAGTTCCTGCTCTGCACTAGCACTGCACCCAGCCAGAGTGATGTGACTGAAGTCAGGAACTTCTCAGGTGGGGAGGAACAGTTCCTGGAACAAGAGCCCAACCCCAGCAGCTCCAGGCCCTCCTTTCCAAGGCCAGAGCTGCTGGAGCACAACCACCCACCCCATGCAGCAATGGGGAAAGAGGTGAAGTCTGAACTAAAGCAACAGTGTGTTTCTAATCCCATAAATGCAATCATCCACTATTTGATCACTGAAATGGTGTCCCACTGTTCTGGTAGGTTAGGAGGAACTGACAGACCAGATCAACACCAGAGATGGGGCTTTGATGAATTGCAGCTCTATCGTGTCAGATAAGGCAGGCTCATTTCAAGTTTGGAATCCAGTACTCAGGCAAAATTCCTTCCTACTTCTCCACTGCCATGGAACTGGTTGAGCCAGTTTTGTGCAACCTTCAGTTCATCTTTAGCTCCCTCCTCCTGGCCTGAAAATGAAACTGTTTGCTCAGCACAGACACTGCTGTTTGCATATGAATTGTGTGTAAAGTTACAGCATAAAAACCTGGAAACTTCCCAGCTGTGCAGGGTCCTTCCTTCCTCCTCTTTCTAATAGCTGGAGGGTTTCTGGATTTGTAAGAAGCTCTCCTCCTCCAGGTTTTCTTTGGAAAGAAGGGGTTATTCCTGCCCATTGCACTGTTGGAGTCTCACAGCTCAGGCCCTGCCCCAGAAGGGCTCCTGGCACTGGGTGCCAGCACTGCCAGCTCAGCTCTCTGGCACAGGGACAGTGGTGGCTCTGTGTTTCACTTTTCTTCCTTGAGTTGTGCCAAGGTCCAGGGGTCCTATTTTTGAATTTCAGGTAAAGCGGAACAATTCAAAGGTTACAGTTGGATCCCAATATAAATCTGTTTTTAGGACCCTGAACACCATTGCTGGTAAGCACAGGCTGTATCCAGGTAAGAGCTGTTCACTGGGGCTGTGACCCTTGAGGGAAACAGAGCTGCAGATTTTATCATTGCACCCTCAGGTTTGGACATAGCCTTCAGTTCCAGCTCAGGATCTGCCCCAAGGATGGCTTTGCTGCAGCAGCTCCCCAGCCTTGAGCTGCACAGAGCACTGCTCATCTGCAGCACTGGCACAAGACTGACCCACTGCAGGGAAGAAAATGGGGTTCTGTCACCTTTTTCCTGTGTCATTCCAGCAAAGGAGCCTGAAAGCAGCTGCTCAGGCTAGGCAGTGTGTGGGGCATCAGTGTAATAGTGCCAATGTTTGACACAATCTGAAGGACCTGAAATGACCTGTAAAACTCAGAACATATTCTTCTTAGAGCTCAGTTTAAATCAGGCAAGAGCAAGCTGTGGTTTCACCTCCAATAGCAGCATATCATGTATAGAGACAATAAAAACCAGCATGGCAGGTGAGTTAAGCCCAACTATCATGTAAAACTCAAGGTTGCTTACCTTAACCCTTTGCACTTTGTTTCAGAAGCTTTAGGTCGATACAAGGTGATGACACAGCTCCTGGAGGCAGCCTGGTGTTCCTAGTGCATGCATTAGTACTGAAATGTTCTGCAGTGCCAGGGCAGTTGCAGAGCAGCCTCTGCATGGTTGCATTTCCAGTGGATTAATGCTAAAGTGTTGTACAGGCTGTGCCAGAGCATTCCCTCCTTTAGTGGGGATGAGGGACACTCAAAGCACAGGGTCCAAGGTAATTCTCTTGTTAGTAATTAGGCTTTCTATGTTAGTGCAATACTTGAGGAAACCTTTCATTCTGTGCTCTTTCAATTCTAAGGAAGTAGACTTTCCATATTAATTTGATCTGTCCTCTAGTTCCAAGGTATGGCACATTACCTGTTCTGTCACATTAAATACATTCATTAAGGTTATCTAGCAAACATGTGGCTTAGTGCTATCCCAGCTCTCTGAGAAGGCATTACCCATTAGAAATCATTTCATAAAGCAAAAACATTCACAGCTGAAAAATGCACTGAACACAACAGAAAAGGGGAAAAAAAAATCACCATAACTGTATTCCAATAATCTTTCACTTTCTCATGTGTTTGAATAAAAATAACCTTAAGGGAACGGTTACACTTTATGGAGAACTAATGTGCAGTCTTCATTCTCCTTGAAGAGGTTGGACATAACTGGGTCCTCTTTGGCCTGTACATTTTTCAGGTAATAATTGACTATTTCTCCATCGAGTTTGTACTGGTGGGGGATGCTTTCATAGGGCTTCAGGTCCAGGTCCAGCACAGAAACAGAGAAGGTGAATCTGGATTTGGATGTCAGTACCACAGGTCTTTGCTCAGAGCTGGAAAATAAAACCACATCTGAGTCACTGAAACCAGTACTTGTAATTTATGTGTCCCTTTACAGAAGTGACTCTAATGTTTATCTTAGAACTTTTGTGGGAGCCCAAGAAAATAAACTGCAGCTAATGTAGCCCTTAGGAAACTCCAGCTTTACCAGTCCTGATGGACCTTGCTGGCACCTCTTCATTTTCCTTTCAGCTCCCACACAGCTGAAGGCAAACATTGCTCTCATTTACTGTATTTAGCAAATCTAAGCTGTTTCTAGGTGGTGCATGCAAAGCAACAGCCTCATTAACAGCAAAAGCAGAAAAGGGACTGCAACTCCTACTGAGGCTCAAGGTAATAAAACATTCAGTGTGCTGTCCAAGCATGCTGAGGGATGGAGGAGTTCTGAAGTCAGCCATTGCACAAGTCATGTCCATCACTAACACTGCTCTGGAGAACTGCAGGACAAATGCAGAAAACAGCATTCTCTAAAAATAAAAGGGCTCTGCTGAAGCAAAGCCCCCTGCAGAAGAACAGATTTGTGCTGACACAAACCAAAAGGGACAATATTGTGGCAAAGCCTCCTGCTTAACAGCCAAAGCTGTCACCCCTTGATTATTGCTTTGGTTTTATTCTAACTAGGCCATTAAAGGCAACTCAGCTTGAAAAATCTCTCCTATGAGCACCAAGGCAGAAAAACTGCACCTAGTAAAAACCATCCAGAGCTACTATGAACAGTCAATTCAAAGTTTAAGAAGGGAATAAATATAAAACTTTTGATCTTTTTGATCAACTTAAAACTCTTTAGAAAGAGACACTGGTCCTAAATGTCTTAAATCAGAACTATAGTAAAATGCTCAGAGCCAAATATTTGGACAAACCACATCCCACACTTTTCTAAAGTGATTGAATTGCCTGAGCAGTACAAACATCCCAATTTCTAAACAACTGGAGCCATTCCAAAGCAGGTACAGGCAGCTCTTACCATTCATCTTGCAGGCAGGGGGAAAGGGCAATCATGATGGAGCAGTCCTTAGCAGTCATTGCTATTCTGTACTGCTGCACCTGTACAACAGAACATAACACACATTTTCTCTCAGATTGCTGTTTTCCTGAGTAAAGCATCCTGTTCCTTACAAAAAGCAGCACTGCACTCCCTGACTGGGTATGTTGGCACTTCAAGAGCAGGAAATTCTCTCTGGAACAGAAGGTTGGCAGGAGCAGGTGCTTTTGCAGCATCCTGTATAACAGTCAGGTTTATTTCCTGCAGATCATGCTCCTAAAGGCCAAGCAGCACCAGTTCCTGCAAATGCTTCCTCAGTTTAAAAAGTAAATAAACAGTTTTATTTTTCTCTCAGGAACTGGTGCTACAAGCTTGTTTTTAACTGCTTCTGCTGTAAAGATGAACCCTTTAACTGCAATGAAGCACTTTAACTGCACAGACCCCAACAAACCAGCAGTGCTGCCTCCAGCCATCATCCAGCCCTTTCAGTGAGACTGAATAATTAACAATGGCAGACCAAAAAATGTCAGAAGTTGAGAAGTACCTTTGTTAATGCAAATGCCACTGTCCCATCATCTTCCAGGGAAAGGTCCAGCAGCTTCTCATAGAACGCCTCATTGTAAGGTCCATCTATCTGCAATGTACTTCTAAATAAATGTTAAAAGAAGATTTACAGACAGCCAAAATGATGTGCTGGTTTTCAGTGTGAGCTTTCCTCAGCAGCCCAGACACTCAGATTAGAGCAGCCCAACAAGGACACTGATAAACATATCCAAGACTTAACCCACTGCCAGACAACATCACAACAGTCCCTGCTATTCTCAAATCACTCAAGATTTGCTGCTGCTTAGGATCTGGGTAGTGTGGGGTTTTAGAAACATGAATCATTCTTAATCCACTGCCATCTCTGCCACTGCAAAATTATGGGGTTTTGGCAAAAAAATGGATAAGTTTCAAAATTTGTAGCAGTCTGCAGGAGCTCCAGAAGCCTTGCTGAAAATACATATATGAGAAATATATAATATATTGATATCTATTTTTATATGTATATTATTTTGTATGTAAGAAGTATAAACTGGGGGCAGAGGCATATCTGACAGGGCCCTGCTCCAACACCATGTGCTAATGGGGGTGTCCTGGGCTCCCCCTTTTTTCCCCCTTTGAACAGCTGAACCCTCCCAGGGCAGTCTGTCCCACACAAACCCCCACAGAGCCAGGAACTCATTTCCCAGTGCTCTGCACAAGCAGCAGCAGCTCCTGAGTGAAGCCAGAGTGCCCTCGTGTGAGCACAGGAGAGGAACAGCAGCCCAGTGGAGGCTGCTTGCAGCAATTATAATTACACTAATAAGCCTTAATTGAGAAAAAACCACAGCAGCTTGCATTCATCATTCAGAACATCATTATCCCTGCAGACTCTCCCAGCTCTGCAGGTACTGGGGACAGGAGGAACCACCCCTTCCACTGCACCTTTCTGCAAATACACAACCCCCAGTACTCCATCTCTCTCAGCCTGTTGTGAACTTTCCATAATCATTACTTTAAAATTCAGGCCAAAGTGGCCAACATGAGCTGCAAGTTCAGGTAGAAATTCAGAACATGCAGTGCCATGAAGGAAGATACAGCAGAACAGAGAGTGCACAGAGCCAATCCTGCCTGCAGCCCTGGTCACTCAGGACTGCAAAGAAAAGCCACCAAGTCTTACCTCTCCTCAGGAAATTCCTCCAAGTACTGTTCAACTCTACTGTACAAAGGATAGAGTCCTTCAATATCCAGCATGTCAAGCATCTGAGCCTGAAGGGTTTTATAAAGGAGACAACCCCTCGGTAAACCAGAGCTTTCCAACTTATGTTTACCTAGAAGAAAATGCATTTTAAAATAAGGCAGACACAAGCCTTAACTTCAATTTGCCATTACATGTGCTTGTTTAAAAGTCTAAATACTTTTTTGTCCAGTCACAGGTAGGGGGAAACCTCAAAACACCTCAGTTACCAAGCAAAAGTGCAAGGTGCAGCTGCTGACCTGCACATTTACACAGCTCATCTGGGACTGAAAATACCTGAAACTCCAGAAACTACCTAAAAAACAAACACCAAAACACACCCACATCCACTGCAATCTACTCATTCTGAGTCCACAAGAGAAATTCCTCATCTGAGTTTGAAGCCACCACAAGTGCACTTTGAGCAGTAACAACTGCTGACAGTAATTCAGCATTTCAGCTCTGGGGTCTTTTCTATACAGTGTAATGAATTGTATTTGCTGTAATTTCTCTAGGACAGCTCCTCCTCCAGCACTACAACAAACCATGGGCAGTGAAAAAGGTCTTCCTCAAAAGCAGAGAAAGAAATGTGCTGTTTGTATAATTAGGACAACTGGCAGCATCTTGAATAATTAGAGCTTTACAGAATTTGTGCACTGAGGAATTAACATAATTAACAATTTTCCTGCTCTCACTTCCCATTCCTCTTCCCTCTGGTATTCAGACCTCTCTTCACCAGGAGAAGAGCAGCTGAAGAAAAGAACATGAGCTGTGCCCTGGTGAGGGTTGACAGGAGCAGCAGAGAAAGGCAAAGTACAGGAGTTGTAATAAACCAGCCAAAGCAGCCCAACTTCATCACATACAACATGAAAATTCCTCACTCATTTGGAATACCTATGATTGTTATCAGCTCAAACTGCTGTTTTCTTCCCTTTTTGCTGTACCACCTCCTGAATTTATTTTTATTTATTTGTTAGATATTATTAGATACAGTGCTGTAAGTGTTCACTACAATGTCACATTATTTTAACAACAATTATCTGGCAGCTACGCAGCTCAGAACTCTTTTTTTAAATGCCACCAGAACTCCCCTGTTTCCATTCTCATATCAGTATTGATAACCAAGAGACAAAGATCTGAATTGTTCCATCAGGCAGGGCTCTGAGAAAGCTGCTCTGGTGGGAAGTGTTCCTGCCCATGGCAGGGGCTGGACTGGGTGGCCTGTGCAGTTCCCTTCCAGCCCTCACCACTCTGGGATTCCGCCAACAGTAAATGATGGACAGTTTTTACACCACTATCCCTTACCATTCCTTACTAGCTCCTTATTAAAAGCACTTGCTTCACAGTAGCTCCTCCCCTGTGAGATGGGAACTGTTTTCATGTCCCCTGCCCTGCAGGAGTCGGTGCTGCTCAGCAGGGCCATGGTGATGACGTGGATCAGCTCCTTCACCACGGTCCTGGTGCACTGGGGGCCGCTGGCCAGCCCATTGCACGGGAAAAAGAAAGGCTTGAGGTGACGAGCAAGTTCATTCCAGTCACACACACAGTCCTGGTCATCCTTACAGCCATAAATTAGCTCCCCGTTCTGCAACAAGGAGAAAAAGAAGCTTTCAGGCACATCAGGAAGTCAGGTTATTCATACTGAGCTATTCAGAGCAGCAGGTCTAGTATTTTAAGCATAGGAAAGTGTTATTACCTTAATAATCTGCACATAGACACACAACATCCCCAATCTCCTAAAGATTTGGGATCTCCATCTCCTCTTAAGTCTAATCAGAGCCTGCAGTAACAACCCCTGAATGAAAATCAAAACTGTTTAAATCAAGTGCTACTTTCCCAACTCAATGGCCTGTGAGGAATCAGAACAATACAGGGGAATGATCCTTGGCACATTTTCCTATCACTTCTTTCTGAATAATGTCAGCAGTGAAGAAGCACCGTGTCAAACACTCTTTTTTACCAGCCCAGACCAGCAAAGGGAAGGCTGTGAAAGGGGACACAAAAGGTATGATAATAGTACAAAAAGAGGGCAGATCATAGAAGTTTAAGTAATTCAAATAGTTGATTTAATATTGGAAATAAATTGAAGTAATCTTGTTTCCTAGGATTAATCTGAAAATCTCCACAAATCATCAGTTACTGCTTCATATTTTTCCTATGTGACTGTCATGGAATGCCACTTTTTCCTTCCTCAGTGAGGTCTGCATCAGTGCTCTAACAGGAATCTACAACCAAGTATTTGCAACAGCATGCCAAGCTCTCCATTTCCTTCTTCCTGAAGCAGTACATAAAGTTTTAAAACTTTGGTCACCTTAAGAGTCCTTTTCTGTTAATTGCTCCTCAGTGATTCCTTCCCACTAATTCATTCCCCAGGGAATGGTCACTGCCCCAAGGCTGCCAGAGCTTCAGGAGCATTTGGAAAATGCTCTCAGCCACAGGGTGGGATTGTTGGAGTGTCTGTGCAGAGCCAGGAGCTGGACTTGGACAATCCCATATTCTGAGTCTGTGAATTCTGGGTTATTATTAATTTTCTGTCCTCATCTGAAATCTAAGAACTTCCCCATTTCCTTCTCTTGATGGGGTCCAACAGTGATGGTCTGAGTAGGTAGGTTTGTAAGAAGATCTTGACTGCTGAGATGCTCAAGTCAAATTGTTTAAAATCCAAGGCAAAAAAAGCAAGCAGAGAACATTTAACTTTACCTTAAATATTTTCAGGTTGTTCTGTGCCTCCTGTAATAAGCTCTTCAAAGCAAAGTGCATTCTTTGTTTATTTCTAGGGAAAACAAAGCCAAGAATGTTTCATCACAGCCTTTGGATGGTCATACCTGGCATGAGCACAGGCACTGAACACATTACTCACACTGAGGTCATGGCAAAGGCAAAGTGAACTTCAGATCTGAGTACACTAAACAGTTCTTGGGTGAAATGTTATGCTGCAAAAGGCAGCTCTGATTGCTGAGATGGGTGTAAGGGGGAAACAGCAGATTATATAATCACTGTAAAGGTCCAGACAAGCCAGCATTGATCACCCATAACACCTCAGTGAAAGGCAAAGTAATCCAAGCAAGAAATCTGTAATGCAGATTTTTTCTGGGGGGGAGGGGGGCAAAATTACAGAATCCTTACCCTGAGAAGAGATCCAACGGGCAATATTTACTTGGTCGTTTCCATTTTCCATTGGCTACCTGTGGGAAAGCCAGAGCACTGCTGTTACCCTCCCTGCCTGGAACAGCTGCCCCCCTTTTTAACAGCCAGCTCTGTGCCACTGACATCCTGCCTTCAGAGGTCAGGACATTTAAACCACTTTGAACACAAAATTCAGGACCACTGTGGGTGCTTCCCAGTCATTTTTAACTCAAGTCACTCAAACTGCATTCACAAGGTATAAGAGCCTGAGTGAGAGATGTGGGACCCAGGGGCTCTCCAAAAGGCAGTTTATTCCATCCAAAATGCAGTTTATTGTATCCAAAATGCAGTTCATTGTATCCAAAATGCAGTTCATTCCATCCAAGAGGTTACAGCAGTCCAGGGCTGTGGGTGACAGAGCTGTGCCCACAGCTGTCAGCTCCAGCTGCAGCCAGGCCTGGAGACCCTTTGGTTTTGGTTACAATGCATTTCACACTTTTCTTTGCTGAGCATCTTCATACAGCAGAACCAATCTATACCTTAACTTTTATCTATAGCCTATCATAACTCCTATAATTACCATATTCATGCTACTGTTCTCCAATCACTAACAGTTAGTACATTACAGTTTAAGCTAGAAGTTGTTTTTCAGTTTCCTTGCAGTGGAAAATTCTGAGACCTTTTTTCTACTTGCAGCTTTGCTGACTTGTTTGCCTGTGCTGTCTTTCTGCTTGGTAAAAACATCTTCTTGTTTGAGGTGGGTTTATCCTTTGCTCTAAGCCATAAAATCCCCTTCCAACCAACACACCCTTTGCCTCCTTGGTTATCCTGTAAGACTGGCTCAGCAATTCTTTTCTGCTATATCAAAACTTGCTTCCATCTCTATTCCTTCATCAGACTCTACATTTAAATTCTGCTAAGCATCCATATCTGTGAGACTTTCTTGTCAAACTTTCATCCTTCCCAACAACAAAGGAGAAAGGGTCACATTAAATCCCAGGGAGCCACAGTCACTCCATCCCAGAGTCCCAGCAGGCACAGCTCCACCAACTCCGTGCCTGTTCCGTGCTGTTTGTTCTCAGCCACAGAATGCACTTGGGGAGCTGAGCTGGGAAGGAAGTTCCACATCACAGCTGACCCAATCCCAGCGTTCATAGTCCCCAAAGGCTGAGATTGTATTTGTTTGCTTCCAGCTTCCCACAGAACTTGTTCCATCTCTCACTAAATAAATTCACACCCAGCAACTCAGCTGTGTATCCTCCTACCAGCTTTAGTCATATCAGAGATTTGAGCAAGTTTCAACAGGAAAGCAAGCCTGGAACAGCAAATAGAGCACAGTACAGCCAAAGGGAAGCAGGGTGACTTAATAATTACCTTTAGATGCTGATGCATACAGTAACGACACACCTTGTGCTTTATCTCCTGTGAAACGTGGCTGGAAAAGGGAATGAAGCCACACTTTGGCTAAAACAAACAAACAAAACAGGATTGTAAATACAAATGTCTCTATAGAAATATAAAGGCAATATGCAAATCTTTCCAGTTAAAGGAAAATGTTTTAAAATTATAAAAAATTCCAGCACTTAAAAGCGGAATTATTTTTTAAAATAACGACATGCCAAACTGCTGTGGCCCACAGAAAAGCCTGTATGTAACACCTGGGAATTTCCCAGGTTTCAAGGGACGGGAATTGGCAGAGAGAGGGAGCTGTTCCCTCCCGTGGGTGCCGGTGAAGCGGGAGCTCCGCCCTCCCGCACCCTCCCGCGGGCCGGAGCGGGGCAGGAACACGAACACGAACCCGAACACGAACCCGGCGGGGCCGCCCCGCACACCTTGATCTCGATGCACAGGATGGGCCGGTGCTCGGCGAAGCGGAAGGGCTGCAGCCGCGTCAGGTTGGGAAGGCACATGGCGTAACCGCTGAGCGTGTCCATGTCCTTGTCACAGCGACACTCTGCCACAGCAGGGGACAAACACCACAGGGACATCAGCGCCACAGGGGCGTGGGAACGAGCGGGGAAGGACAGGACGCGGGTCCAGCAGCTGCAGCCAATTATGCATTTGCACAAAGTTGCCCTCCCCATTATCAACCCTGGTTTCAGTTCCCTCAAAACCGTCCCAAGAGCTGCTGGTAATGGCCAGCTGCCAGCTCAGCCCAGGAAAGGTGAGGTCTGAAACAGCAAGGAAATGGATTGGCCAACAACAGGTGAAGTGACTCATTCATGTATTTATTCCAAGATGTGATCTCCCCTTTGCTTACTATGCATGACCTACCAACCCTCAGCTGAGTCGAAAGGATCTGAGAACTGGCAGGAATATCAGAAACCCAAGATGTATTCTGCATAAAAATCCTCTGAATAACCTCTCTCCATGTGCATCCCTTGGGACACTGAAAGGTCTGTGAGGTTGTAGCTCAAAGTTAACCAGAGCACACAGCCCCAGATTTTCAAGTACCTGTTACTAAACAGACACACAGAACACACATTCCTGCTACAGTTTCCACTGTAAGAAAAATGAAAAATATACTGCAATAGAAAAAATAAATCTGAGAAACCAAAGCCTCAGGCACCAGCCTGTCATGCCATACTGCTTCACCAGGATGAGCAAGAAGCCTTCTGTCTCCAACCAAATGTTGAGGTTTGTTTTCTTTTTCTAAATTTAAGCAAAAGTACATCCTTCACACCTTCACAGCTGAAAGCCACTTGCCAAATCAGAAAGGCACAGGAATCTGAAGTATTAGAGAAGCTCTTTTGTATGTTACACAGGCTTATGTGAAGAGTAACATTGAAAAAAAAAATCCTTGAAGTTTCAAAAAAAAATTCCTGCTAAAAATGGACAGTGAGATTCATTGCTGTGAAGCACCTGGACACTTCCCCACAAGCACACTGCAATCCCCAGCAGCTGTGGGCACACAAAGGTTAACTTGGAAAAATAAAACTAAATTCCATCATTCCCTTCCACCACAGTCTCATTGGTTCTTTAACTTTTATTAGACACTATTTACTTTCCTCACTGGTTCCTGGCACTGTGGACCTGTGCTCACTATATGTAAATTAATTCCTTTTTTTTTCCTGGATTAAAGGCATCGAAGCACTTGACTACAGTACTTTGATTTAAAACTGTATTTATCTTCAAGGAGTTCTGCTAAAGCAGGAGTTTCTGGCCATTCTCAGGAACTTTTGGGAACATAAGACACCACAGGGCCAATCTCTTTGCCTATTTTCGAGCTATCACAGACTACTTTTCACTCCAGAACAGAATCCATTTTTTCCACAACAAATTTTCAACTTATCATTGTCTGAATATTAAAAAAAGTTTCCTTATATTCAGTAGTGTGATGCTTTTTTACTTTAGAAGAAAGGAAAATGTTTTACAGCTTGAGGAAGCCCCTTTCTAATCCCACCCCTGGCACTTACCTGGCCTCTCTGGCTGGATTTTCAAACAGAGCTGCCTTACAAAGTCTAAAGGCAGTTGAATAATTTCCTATTGGGGAACAAAAAAGTAAACATTTTAATGCAAAAATTAATACCCAGTTTGGGAATCTTGAAATGGAGCAGCAAAGTTCAGTGGGTTACACAAAGCACACTGAAGTGTGCAGTCAGCAGCTTTCCCTCTGATTCACTGTCTGTGAACACCTGCTCCTCTATAAAACCCAAGCACTGATTCCAATAAATGCATGGCAAAGAGCATTTTCAGTGCAAGTTTGATGTGTGAGAAGGAACCTGCAGCACTTTGTCCTTTCCACAAGTGGAAAAGTCCCATGTGTCACATCCCAACCATGTGTAACTCAGTTCCAGGTGCAGCTGTAACTTTTTCACTGATCTGGTGTTCAGTGAACAAGATCTGGCTGCCCTGAAGAACAGAGCAAGGGAAATGGTGATCTCTGACTGCACAGAAACCTCAACAATTTAGATGAACCAGGTTTCTCTCCCTGTTCTGCAGTTAAAAATCTCTCACACACACACCCCTCTTGCAGAGCAGAGCAATGACCACACTTCTCCTCAGCCAAAGCCCTGAGTACAATCCAATCACCTCAGCACAGAGCAGGTTCCTGTTTGCATCCAAATGCTTCCTGTGTGTGTGCAAACCCTGTTAGTTCCTTTCACTGGCACTCTGTGTTCCCCCAAACACTTCAAGGTTTACAATGCCTAAGCCATTTATTTAAAAACAAATCACTTACCCCATGGTGAACATAGTTCTCCCCAAAGAACTGCTTCATCACATGTTTTCCAAAGTCCACGATGTTTTGCAGATGGTGTAGTATTTCCTCTGGAGTCTGGAAGACACAAATGCAGTGACTGAACTCCAAAATAACAATAAAAACCCTCCAGAACACACACACATCCTGGTCAGTGATTCAACAAATAACTGCATTGCTGGGCTTGGCAGGTCAGTGCACACTGAAGTCAGACAGACACATCAAAGGTGCTGAATTTGTGTCCCTACTGCCACCTCAGGGCTGGGACACACAGAAAAATTGTCACAGAAGATGATTCTGCTTCAGGAGACAAAGGGGAGAGAAAGTGACAAAGATGGAAGAAGGGGAGACTGCCCAACACCTACTCTGACCATTATTCTCAAAATAGCTCAGAGAACTCCAGCTGCCCAAAGCTGCAGAGCAAAGAGGCTTGGAGTGTTACAAAACACATCCTGGAGATTGGGAAGAGAACAGCTGCAAAGACTGAGCCATATCCCAGCCCTTGGCATGAACAGGTACAGAACTCTCCATCTGTCCCAAATCCTACCCCACACAAGGAAAAATCTTACCCTACTGTGATATTCTGTAATTTCATAAGGAAAGGTTTTCCGTGACACAAGATGCCAAAAGCCAGAAAGGAAACTCATGAGAACTGGAAGCAGGACAGGGACAAGGGCACAGTGAGACCTGGACACGCTCCCAGCAAAGGAGCTGCACAGCAGCAGGATCCCACTGCCTGCACTCTGCACACTCTGCCTCTCTGCAGGGCATTTTAGTGTTACCAGAGAACCACAAAGCTGCTCTGTCCTTTTGTAACACACACACAAACCCTCTTCAACCTCACAATAAGAGTAAGTGGAGGAAAAGAAAGCGCAACACTTGGGTACATGTTAGCAAATCAAAGGGGAAAAACGAGAGCAGGAGGAAAATATATAAACAGAGCAGAGTAAGAGGAAATAAAATACTAGAGGACAACACCCAGACACTGACATAGCCTAGAGAAAGGAGGAAAGACCACATCCAGCACTAATCACAAATGACAACAGCCTCTTCCTTAACTTACACAAATGACAACAGCCCCTTCCTTAACCTACACAAACCCTGGGTGGTGAGAGGGAACATGACATCATCCCATGGAACAGAAATCTCAGCTCATTCCCATTCACAGATGGTTCTGGCCTGGTTTGCTGACGTACACAGCACCCCAGGTTTGTGTTTGGTTGGGGTTAACACAGACACACAGACTCTCAGACTGAGAAATAAACATTTCATTAAAATTTACTGCTGTCACTTTTACTACATGGAGAGACTCACCAATTGAAAAGATCAATACAACCATAAAATTATAAGTCAAGCTTAAGATGTCTTTTAAGAGCAAGTGTATTTGATATACCTAAATGAAACAAAAAACAACTAACAGGCTACTTGGGCATCACCTTTTAACATCAAAAACCACTAAGATGAAAAGCTTTTGAAGGACCCATCATTACTGCCAGCTCACTCACCAAAACTCAAATAGGCTTTATACAATAACTTTAATTCCTTCATGAAGAAGATCACACACTAACATAGCAATATGCAATTAAAAGCACTCCCTGAGGCTGACACTTGACTTTCTATTCAAGTAATGCAAGCTCTGCAGTTACATTGAGTGTTTTTCAATCATAACAACAAGGTCACAATGCACAATAATACCAACTTGTTCAACTACTGGATTATCTAATCCCAAATTCATAATTAAACAGATAATTAAATGTACAAAGCAGCATCCAGACTTCTTCACCCTTCCCAAAGGAGTTAGGCAGAAGAGACTGAGACCTATTTGTTCACATCTGAATTTCAGTGTGTGTATTACTAGAAAATATTTTGCTTGAACTGCTTCCTTCAGCATTGTTTACCTTGGATGACCTGTGATGTCATGCACAGACAGAACAAAACATTTCTGAACCTAACTCACTTTGTTTAAGTCAGGAATACAGATTATTCCTAAAAAAATAAACCAAAACATTTTCCCTGTCATTCTTGCTATGTGCAAGTTTATCCCAAAACTGATTCTCCAGGCTTTGTTTACTGATCTGATGCTAAAATATTTATTCTGTTCTGCTCCAAGAAAAAATGTCTCTTTAAAAAAAAATCAATCACCAGAATAAGTAAATATATTCAAATTACAAAACCTTCTGTTCAGAGGGAATTGTGCATCACCAAGTCCACACACTCCCAATGCAAGGCAAGGGCAGAGCTGGAGCCAGCTGTCCCCAGAATGCAGCCCTGGAATCACATTCCAGCCTCACTGCCCAGCCCCAGTGCTGTGGAAACTGAGCAGTCACTTCCTGCCCTCCTCTGTGACTCTCTCATACTCTGTCCATTTGTTAAATACAATTACTGTGCAACAATCTCTTTGAAGTTAAAATTTAAAAATTGGAAAACTAGCAAGGAAAAGGGGCAAGCATTCAGGGTTCTGTTTTCTTAAATAAACTCCAACAGACTGGCTTTTTACATAAAGTTGTGGTCTAGTCCTCTCCTGCTATACTGAAAGTTGAGATAAGCACTGTTTCCTTTCTTGTGGTGCTCTGGGCTCATCACTGCTCTTGTTAACACTAAACATTATTATCTTGGGCTACTACCAAAGCACAAGATACATTTTTGAAATCCTGCCAATAGAAGCAGCTCAAAAATCTACTTGAATCATACTTTTTTTACCAGACCTTTTTTCAAGTTAAGTAGCAGCAGAAAGACCATCAAGTAACTCATACATATGCTGTGTTCACCAACTTTGCCTTCCTCTGCTTTAGCAACTTGTCCCTTGTAAAACTGGGTGCTTTTCACATTTATCTCCCTGATTTAAAGCAATAAAATGCCCTTTCTAGAGATTTACTTTGCGTTCATCCCTGTTTCCATTTTCCTAAAATGAGGCACACAGCAGTTCCCACAGAGCCCAATGCTTTCAGGGTGTCCCTCCTCAGAACAACGTGTCCCTGTGCCTCACACAGCCATGGCTCAGGGCTGCTGGAACTCAAGCCATGCCCTGCATCTCCCAGGTAACACACCCTAAAGACTCCTCTCAAGGTTGAGAAAATGAAACAATTTGAACCTTGTGCTCTCTTTTCTCATTTTTCTTCCTTGGAACACTGTGTTTATGCTCCACCTTTGGTTTTTGATCATCTTTTATCCCTGTTAAAAGAAATCTAAAGTAACTCACTTCAGCTCCTTCTCAAGCAGCAAAACCTTGCTGTTGTACCATGGAAGAAACTGGGAGATTGTCACAGCTAGGACACTCAGTCACTCACTGACAAAGGAATTCTGTGAACATTTCATGTCTTTGCTCCCATTCCATGGCTTTTTAGCTCCTGAACTGGTGGTGAACAGCAGACCCTGCCCATGGCACCAGTTGTGTGCAGCTCCTGTTCTGTCCCACCTGCCCACAGGCAGGAAAATTCCTTTCTTGCTCAGCATCCCTGAGCTCCCACAGGTGGATTTGGGACATTTACACTGAAAGCTCTGCCCTGCCCCACACAGAGCCCGTGCTATCAGCACTCACATCAGCCCAGTTACACAAGGCAACCTCAGATTTCCTCCTGTTGCCAAAGCCCCTGAAACACAGGCACATTTCAAAACAGCCATTTGTTCTCACCCCTGCCAGCCACAGCTCTTTCACAGGTTTCTTGTTTCTCCTCACCCTGGCTATTAGCTTACCCAAGGGCATTCAGGACAGGTTTAAATCTTACCTTGTTCTGGTTGGGAGGGGACTTCAGGAACCGTAGCACCACACAGCGCTGAGGAAAACAGCAAAGAACAGGGATTCATTAGCATCTATTAACACCACCATTGTCTGACTCCCCAGTGCACCCCTCTGAGAAATTCAGGGGAAAAACCAAACAGAAAAGCACATTTTAGATGGTTATTTCACTCACCTTGAAATCAAATCCACCAGCTGAAATCAAACCCAGCAATGCCTGCTGCCAGCTCTGCCATCAGCTGAACGAGGCAGCCACTCTGCATTCCCAGTCACTGAGCACAGCAGGGAAATGTTCCCTCAGCTCACAGCACTGCCCTGGAAGTCTGGGAAAGCTCACACGGAGCCACAAACCCCCCACCCTGGTATTTGTGCACCAAAGCTCCCCAAAAGGGACACAAGGCCCATTGCACTCACAGCATCAGCAGAGCATTACAAATTATTAAGGACACACGAGTTACCAGCAGCAGCTACACAGCTGAACTTAACCCTAAACTACACCCTGCTGTGGAGTAAATATCTAACACAGGAACAAATATAGCAGGTGTCCAAATATTTTAGCTTAAAACCATAGAAAAACTCCCTATTTTTTTGTAATTTTTACAATTGTTATCAGTTTTGTAACAATTCAAAAAGCTTGACATGTTACAAATTAAAATCAAAGTCTGACACAGTGTTAAGGCACCTGCAGCCTTAAAAGGCAACACAGAGCCCTGCCTCTGGTCTGCCTGAATAGCTGATATTAGAGATATTTACTTCCACTGTAAATATGGATGCAGTTCAGCCTATCCAGGTACACTGGGTACAACACCAACAACTGGGCACCACAGAAGGTAGAGACAAACTCTGTTTTCCAGAGTTACCTCTCAGCCAGTCTGTCTCCATTTGGGCCTTCCCAATATACTCCAAAAAGGATTAAATCCATTTAAAGCACTCCCACAGAAGTACATTCAGATTTGCTGATAAAGACAATGCAGACAAAATGTCTGGTTTATGGAATCCAAGCTTTTTCCCTTCCAAATGATTTGCCATTAAAAAACTCCCCATAGCATGACAGCACCAGATCTGTTCCATGTTCCAGAGCTGAAAGCTGTTTCTGCAAGGGCTGAGGGACAGAGCTGCAGATATCTTTAATTACTAACATGGAGAGAAAGAGGAAACAAGCAAAACTAATGACAATGTGGCATCCAAAACAATAACAAAACTGGGTCCAGGTTCAGACACTGCCACTGAAAGCCAGACAAGGCCCCTTCCAGATCTATGAGGCCTCACACCAGCACAACATCTGGAAAACACTCTTACATGAAAGGATACTTTGCTGTTAATTTGATTTGTGCTGCAAGATGAGTGCCCCAAGAGCAAAGGAGATGCCACCAGGGTGGGAATCACAGTCCCCTGGATTGGACAAGGTGCCTGGTGACACTTCCTCTGCTCTGTCATGATGAGCCCGTGGCTCTGTGGGCAGTGTGTTATTCTTACAGTGTTCCAACCACCTGGGCCTCCTGCTTTAATTATTCATTAGTAAGTGGATCAGTGATGGAGTGATCTGATTATCACTTCTAACCCATTGAGAAACATGATTCTGTAATCTTTCAAGGCTAGTGTAGATATTTATCTTTTAATCAGTTCCCAGCCATGATTCCAAGCAGTGCTCTGGAAAACCTGACTCAGGACAGTATTTGTTCATCAGCAAGTTATTTCTGATTTGGCAAAATGACCAAAATTACATATGGCAAAAGAAGAACATGTTGCTGGCCTACAGATGTCAAAAGGAAACACAGCACTGTTCAAACAAACTTCACAGATGCACTTAGACCAGCCAGCCCAGACTACATTTCAGTAAGACTATTAGATGGTTAGAGGAAATAAAAAAACAAAACCATCACCAAACAAACAAAAACCCACCCCAAAACCAAACATCAAAAAACCCTCCAAGCACTTCTTTCCCATTTTGAGGCAAGTTTCCAGCCAGCTACATCCCTTTGTGCATTTCAATAGCAGTTCCACAGCACCAAAGTTAATCCATCAGATGCCACAGGTGCCAACAGCTTCAGAAGTATCACCACCAAAAATATTGGCCCACATTTTTCATGCTATTGCATTTCTGATTCACTTGGCTGATTCTTTACTTGGAAATATTGTGGGTGGTTGTTGCCATGAGGTTTTTTTTGTCAGTTATCTTAAAATGCCTTAAAATTTTTTTATATTTACAGATTGAACATCAAATATGTGCCATACTTATCTGCATGCACAAGAATGACCCAAATTCCAAAGGATCTCTGAGGAGGCTGCCACTGCTCCTCAGCACTTTGAGAATCAGCTCAACTAGATCCTAATGCTCCCTGCATTTCCTTCTCCTGGAGCAGTGGAAGGGCTCACAGAGGCACCTGGCACCAGCAGAGCATTCAGTGAGCTGGGTAACAGCCCCAGAGAGATGAAAAGATGAAAAAAGCAGGCTGCAAGCAAAGGAGAAAAAAAGAAACAGTGCATGGATGTAGGCAAATGTAACACATACAACATTAAAAGGCTTCATATCTTATGATGTAAGATAAGTTAGAAAAATGATGAATTCAAAGGAAGAATTCTCTACAATTTTTTTTAATCCCTGCATATGTTCAGTCTCCATTTAGTGACAAAAGACTAAAAATAATCCCTCCATCAGAACATCACACACTGCAGCTCTCACTCTCAAATAAGGAATTTAAGGACAAGTCTCACATGGGAGCAGAGCAGCCTGATGGCAGATAACAATGTTCTCAGTGGCTCCGGGCCCTACTAGGCTACAACAACAACAACCCTTCCCGATTGTTATGGAAAACTGAAAACAAACATTAGCAACGAGGATACAAAACTTGTGTCTCTAAAACACATCCACATGGCTGGGGCTGAGGTGATGTAAGCAGAGGTGTTGGGGCAGCTCCACCCCAGACCACAGCGTTTGGAGTTCCAGCCCCACCAAGAAGGGCAAACCCCTCTTTAACACCCATCAGCGAACAATTGTTGGGGTTAGAGAGGAACCGAGTTAAGGACTGCCAATGAGGAGAGGAGCAGCTGTGAAAATGCTCCAAATCAGTGGCACCCACAGCTCTTGTCCTCGTGTGTCCTGGGCCTGGCCCCCAAAAGCTCACCTGTAAAAATTTTTATTCTCTGGAGCAGTTACTACAGCTATTATATTAATCTCACCCAATAACATCTAAAAAATAAAGTAATCCTTGGTAGCTCGGCCAAAATATGACTGGAATCAATCCAGGTACTTTGGATTAGGCAGCAGAATTATGAAACCAGGATAAAAGCTTACATTTGTTTCTTTACAGCTTGGTGTTTGATAATGACCTTATTCTATGACCTCACTAACATAAAATGCAGGCCTCCTGAACTGGAGGGTTTTGAAAAGTTAAACACAACTGGGGCAAATCTTTAATCTTGATATTCCCCCTCAGGGAACAACCTCGTGTGCGTCATGGTTTTTTTCAGGTCTCTTGCTACATGAGTAACAAAAATCTAGATAAGAGTTGGTGGCAGTGAAAGAAATGGGAAAAATTAAAATTAGCTCAACTGCTGATAAAAGTGCTCAGATATACAGAAAGATGTGGATTTTTCCTCTGCTCACTCAGGTTTAGAATAAGTTTCTGTACAAAAACACAAAGAATTGGCCTGTCCAAACACAAAGCCTGGGAAACATCAGCTGCTCCTTCCCCAAATAAGCAGGTTCACGTCATTTGTTATGACTCTGTTATTATTCTGAGCAGATCACATTAACTGCTTTTGTCTGGAGGCACAGCCCTACTCTGACATCTCCTTCCCAACTGGAAAAGATTCTCATCTCCTCCATTCCCAACCTGGGCTCACAAATGCAAGATCCACTGGGAGAGAACAGGACTCTGAGATGCAATTTTTTAATTCCCAAAAGGAACTGCACCCCCCTTCCCACAGCCATCATCCCCCTCACTCCACAACACCTCATAAATTCTGGCATCTAAAAACTCACCAGTGTTTTTGCAGGCTCTGTTTGCAATTTCACATGACAAAGTTACCTACCTGCTGCTTAAAAAGGCCCAAAACACAGAAACAGAGTAACTAAACCCATCTTTCTTTAAAAGTTGTGCATGTTAAAGTCACAAGTTTCCAATTATAAACAAGGGGTGAAACACTCTCCAAGACTGGTAACAAATCTTCTCTACAATTCTTACTCTGCTATTTTTTGCAACTAATTTCACACACCACCACCAGCCACTGCCAAAGGAGATGAAGATACAAAGTCAAAACACTTTTGGAGAAAATAGTGTCTGTGAAGGCTCTGAATTTCTTTATACCTGGTTATTGAATTCACTGTTTTGCTGACCCTGAAGAGCTACCAAGAACTTACCAAACTCAGCTCCAAGGATGCCAGAGCTGCCCCTGTGCTTATCCAGTGCCACCCAATCACTGAGGGTTTACAACAACCTGCAGCAATGGCACCTACAGAAAGCACATTCTGATTGTCAGCCCAAGGGAGGGAGGCAAACTGAACACAGTGACAAGCAAATATTGATTATTGACAGTTCCAAGGGTGCTCAACATGAACTATGGAATTGTTTAGCTGATATTAAGCAATTCCTGCAGTGGCACACTGCAGCTGCATGCACTATTTCCCAAGGAAAAAAATTATTCTGACTTTTTAAATTCCACAACCCCTTCAATTCCAATTCCAGTTTCAGGGGTTTGAACAGAAAACAATGGTTTTCTATTCAGAAAATGCAACTTCTGGGAAGGAGAAAAATGGACAAAGAAGTGTTATCTTCACATCTCAGAAAAGCCAGTGACAGGGAGAGTTTGTCCTTCTGAGGAATGGTGGAACTCAGTGGAAACATGCCCACCACGTGCCCAGGCACTTCAGCCAAAGCTCACCTTCATGGCACTCAACACAAGACATTTTTAAAGGTCTCTCCATCCAGGGTCAGTGTGCTGTGCAGTGTGAAGGGTTATGAGAGATGGAAACAAACTAAGAACTAGAAAATGTTGCAGCTTTTGAATGAAATACACTGGTAGCATCATGCACAATTGTTTTCCAACTCAGTTTTGTTCTACACAAGGTGGATAAGATCACACAAAACAAAGTGAGGAAAGCTACATTTCCTGCCAGTATGGAGGAAGTTTAGCAATTGCTCACACATAGTGCAAAGAAGCATTCAGAAATAGGAACAATACTCTTCTATTTAGCACAGGAGTCCTTGAAGAACAATGGTTTTATTTCTTAACATGAATAAAGGATTTCTGGCATGGCATCTGGCTTTACACCATTCAATATGGCAAAGCCTTATTTGAAAGCAAACCCCCCATGACACTTGTTTTCTTTAGCACACAGCTCACAGCTTGCATCAGAATTCAGGTGCTCATTACAATTTATTTTCCTGCTTGGTTATAATCTTGATTCCCATGAGAGCCAAGCACTACCTCAGGTTTCACTTTATAGCTAAGCCTCTGTAACCTTGCAATGCACAGATGGCACCAATTCTGAGAGAATTTAATGATTGCACTCTGCAAGAGTGAGAAGGAAATGTCTGCCCTTCAGCCACAGCAGCTAATCAGAGCACCTGAAGTGATATCAAGTGATGCACCACTGCTATGAGGTGCAAACACATCCCAGAGAGAGAGCAGGATGAATAAACCCATTGATGCCTGACCCTCAGTGTGCACTGGCACTGCCTGGGGAGCACAGCACATGGAAACAAGGAAAAATGCTCCTTAACATTTAAAAGCACATGAAATGCCTCATCCATCTGTCAGACAGGTGAGTTGTAGCAATCAGAACACAAAAACACACCCTGAGCTCCCTCCCTTTCAGCTGCTCTGAAGGCCCCTCTATCAGCAGCACACTCACCCCAGCTTTAAGCTGCCAAGTCATCTGATGGCATGCAGGAGAAAGCAGGCATCCCAGGAAATTAGGAATGGGGGCAGGAAATACAGAGGCAAACAGTAAAATGGATTAGAATGAAGTTAAATAATTAAATGGACAGTTAGAACAAGTGAATAATCCTCAGCATCCAGAACAAGCCAAGCAGAAGGCACCTAAGCCACCTTGTGCTCATGCAGAACCCAGTGACTGCTCCTTCCCAAAAAAGGCAGGACAGGGGGGACACTTGAAGGGGGTCAGGACACCTCCCTGACACTTTATTCCATGTCACAGACACATCCACTGAAAGGCTGGGAGGGAGGAAGCACCAAAAGAGTGAATAAAGCAGGCTCAGACTGAGCACTCCTACACAGCTTTGGGTCAGCCAGGCTGCTCTGCCCAACCCACAGCCACTGCCAGTGAGGGCAGACACAGAAAAGGCACAGAAACTCCAGCACTGCATTGCAAGCACTTGCTACAGACACAAAAGAAATATTTTTGAGACAACAACTTGATCTCAACTGCAAAAGGAACTCATTCAAGTTTGAGCCAGCACTGAATCTAACCAGAAAAAACCAGGATCATTTTTAATCAAGGCTAATGACCTCCTGAGTTGGACTGCAAGACTGGGATTGGTTTTACATTTGAATGATATAGCCTTCAGCATTCTCAAAAGTCACACCAAAAAAAAAAGGAAAAAATTGACCCAAAGTAGAGTTGAATTTCCAAAGAAGGTCACCAAAAGACAAGTCTGCTCCAACACTCATCATTAGCAAAAGAGAGCACCTCTGAAATAAATCAGTATTCTGCAGGGAGGAGAGATGTGCTGCTGCTGCTGCAGGTAAATGATTGCTGTCATTTGGGATTAGTGCTGGAGCACAGAGCTTCTGTCTCCCATCTCCATCCACACTCAGGCTGTGCTGCCCCATCTGCATCTACAAAACTGAAGGCACTCTTACAAGAAAAGTTTTAGTTGCTGCTTTTCTGCTCTCTCTCCTCTCCACATGCAGCCCTGCCACCCAGGGCCACCTTCCCTTGCACTCCATGGAAGGCACTGAACCACTCTGCATTCAGAGCATCCTTGCACTGCAGAAACCTGGGAAACACAAGAAAAATTTACATTTAACCACTGGTACAATATTGAATTGAAATCCTGATACAGAATTAAAATTCCTTGATGTTGACTCAATCTAATAACTTTGGAGAAGTGTGTGTCAATAAAAAGCTTCACAGCTAATTCACAGAACTGGAAGTACTTTCAACTTTTAATTCTTTGTTTACAGTAAAACCTTTGTAGATTGTACTCAAGTAGAGTTAGGTCAATTAGTTATGGCATCCACAGTCACACTGTACCTGTTTAGCCAAAGAATTAAACACAAACAAATACAAAACTGTCTTTTTTCTCCTCCACTGACCATAGATGTGCATGTAAATATCAATTAGCCAAGGTCAATGCAAGGAATCCAACAGTTTAATGCAGGTGTCACAAAGGTTCCCAAATTCCACCTCAAACTGGTGATTGCCCTCTGTTCTTAAAAACCTCATTGTTGTTCCCAGCAGGACAGGCATCTCTTCCTCTCTTTTCACTGATTACACACTCTGATTACACACGTGGCTTCTTCAACTGGTTTTCATGCTGCTTCAGTCAATTTGGGCAGAAGCTCCTCCACTTGTTTGCAATAAGTAAATAAAATGCTAAAAAATCAGCTAAGAAAGAAGGACTATTCCCTTCAGTCATCAAACTGTCCTCCTGTCCTTTGTCTAAGCAGGCAAAAGGGGTGCAGGTGTGGGGGTTTTGTTAAACACTGTTTTGTTTGACACTGCTGAGATATGCACACACCCAAAAAAACAACAACGCTGGAGAGTCCAGGTCAAAGAAATGCCCTATGGAATTAAAAAATAACAAACAAAAACCAAACATCAAACAGAAGAGACAGAAAATTCTACAGGATCAGATGCAGAACTCCTCCCTACATTACATGATTGCCAAATGCATCAGAAGCAGGAATCAGCACAGGTTTGGAATGTAAACACCAGAATCTCATCAAGGAGACAAAGATGTTTAAGTTCAAGTCTTACCATAACTGTGCCTTTCCCAATTAGTCAAATTAAAATTCAATAAATACAAGTTGCATTTTACTCTTTCTGGTAATCTTTCTGTAAAAGAACCAAGAGACTAGAATGTAACCATGTTTAATCAGAGCAAAATTCAGAGAGGCCATTATTAATAAACTATTGTATTTATATCCACAGGAACAGCAAAATTTCCCTAACTGAAGATTCTTTAATACAGAAATAATCAGCCTGTTCTATATTTTCATGAAATCAAGACATTTATAGATATTAATGAAAAGAAAAAACAATCAGAACACAACTGAACAGAAAACAGAACACAACTGAAAAAAAAAAATTGCTTTCTAGTCAGGGATCTGGAATTTTTCAGGAACAATTCAGAAGTTTGGGGGGGCATCAGTACTTACACAAACTCCAATAGCACAAAACAGACTCAGGCAGCTCCACACAGAAAAACAAGAGAAGAAACAGGCCACACGAGTTTTGGGCCTTGTACAAAATGACATCATCAGAAAAAGCACCTTAAGAAGATTCCCTCAATGACAGCAAGTAATGATCAGCACCATCCCTTTCTGTTAAACAAGAGCAGAGGAAAGCTGCACATAATGAAGACATTCCAAGCAGAAGCTTTCGACTCTTTCAGCAACACCCTTCTGTCTAAACACACAATCCTGCCCTCTCCTCAAGTCAGCTCATTGCAACAGAACTGAACTTGTCATTACTCTGATAAACAAAACAACACAGAAAAACTCTTTCATAATGCAAAGGCATTATGAGGAACAATTATCTACCCTGATTTGACACAAATCCCTTTCTCAGAGTTACTGCAAAGGCCCAAACCCAATCCCTCTCTGCAGACAGTGACCCCCTGCCCTGCTGTGCAGCCATCCCAATGCAGGTGCCAGCAGAAGCAGCTGCACACACAGTGAGAGCAGAGAGTGCTGCTAAAACACCAGATCCCTTCTCTCCCTGCTCCTCTGCAGGCCCCTGTGCAGCCAGCACAAGGATTGGGAAGGATTCTAAAGCAGCACTGGACATCCTGCATCTTCACCACAGGTCCTGAAGGGAAAATAAATATCACAAAGAGACATATTATTTGTCTAATATAGGCACAAATTTGAGAGTCTTCTGTGAGCTTCACTACCTGCCTTGACTCCCTCATCCAGACCCCTCAGCTGCTTCCCTCACCTTCTCCATCTCCTCTCCTTTCCCTACCTGTAAGCTCACAGATGCTGTGGAGATGGTTCATGTTTTTCTAATTAAGTCCTGTACCAAAACCCAAAGAAATCTGCTGGAGCTGCAAACATTCCAAGACACAAAGCAGATGAACACTAACAATCCAGGCATCTGAAGCCATAAACCACAACCTTTTGCAACAGCATGACAAGGCTGTTCTAGACCTTCTCACTGAATAAAAACCAAGCTGGGGGGAAAAGCCTCCTACTTTCCAACTTCCCCATACTCACCCTGAAACACAAGTTTAATGTTCAAATGTATTTCAAAATGAGGGTTTTGGTTAGCACAATATCCCAACACACAAGAAGTAAGAGAGGCCAGGAGGAATGTACATACTCCATGTCACACAGCAGCTACTCCAGCCCACCAGCACATGTTTCAACAGCAGAAGGAAATCCAAGTTATTACTCCTAGAGCTGCTTACACTACTTTCTACAAACATCTCCTGAAGCCTTTTGAAATGAAGTGTTAAGTGTTCCATAAGAGCAAGCAACTGACCCAAGTGCAGAACTCCAGAGGAGGATTTCCAGCTCTGATCTGTGCTGCAGAAAGACACAACAGCTAACCAGGAGATAACAGCAGCTCCTCTGAACCCTCTCTGCTGCTCGTGAGGAGGGAGGAGGAGGGAAAGCACTGCTTTGCTCTCTTTCTAATAAAATCTGAAGCCAAATCTGAAGCAGAAGGAGTGACTCTCCACTAAAAAACTCTGTGAAAAAGAAACCTCCTCTCTAAAGCACCTGGATGGCTGTGATGGTGCTTGGTTGAGGGTTTGTGGAGCTGTATCTGTATCTGTCCTGCAGCACACGTCTCACCAACACCTCACAGTCACCAGCTGTATTTCACACTAGAATCATGAGGCAGGAAAGTTGTCTGATCATTCTAGCACTTCAGCAGACTGCAAGACTACACAAAGGCCTTTTGACCACAACTCAGTTTCGATTTGAATTCATTCATTCACAGCTTCAATAAAAACCAAAAGGAAAAGCCTGACTACCAGAGACATTTATACCATAGTTCTGTACATCCTCTGGAACTTTAGAGTCTCCAGAACTGAAACTTTAAAAACTCATGAAAGCAGAAGTTTGAGTGCTCATCAAGCAAACGAGCACAGAGCTCCAGTGATAACAATGGGAACTGGAAATGCTGGGCAGGCATTCCATCTTCACTCCCTGGATCACTGCCTAAATGCTGCCAGACTAATTAAAGTAACTCTGTAAAGCCACCACTGTAAGAAGAGATGCATTGAACAGCCCCTGGTGTGCCTCAGGATCCTCATCCTGCACTGCAGGGACAGGGAGCAGAGATGCACTTGCAGTGATTTCAGCACACAGTGACACTCCTGTCACTGTTACACCCTGCAGGATTAATAACCAGCAAGAGGAAAAAGCACAGAGAGCACTGACAGCACTTTCATGGAAAGAGCAGAGCCCGTTCCACAGGATGCCAGCACATCCCAGTGCCAGACAAAGCTGGGAAGTGGCTGCGTGTCGCCGGTGTCCAGGCCCTGTCAGCTCCTGCCAGCAGAGCTGTGTGCTGGCCATGTGACTTTTCCATGACCAACTTTTTCATTTGGTACTCTCTGGATTAACAATGCCTTACATTCATGTCTTAAAGGGCACCTACAGGGAATAGAGCAACCCCAGGAACTGAGCAGAGCCTGAGGCACAGGAGAGCTCCCTGTGACAGCACGGGCCCCACAGCCCTGCCTGTCCATGCCCAGCAGAGCTCCCTGTGACAGCACAGCCCCACAGCCCTGCCTGTCCTTGCCCAGGAGAGCTCCCTGTGACAGCACAGCCCCACAGCCCTGCCTGTCCAGCCCAGGCCAGCACAGCCCCACAGGCTGCAGCAGGAGGCTCCAGCCAGGCTGCCCACCCAGCCCACCCTGCTGTTCTCAGCTCCAAGGCACGGGGCAGAGAGCAGCAGCTCAAACACAACAGCCCAGATCTCGTTTCAGGACAGGCCAAGCAGCTCATGCCCTCTTCTCCAAAAGGACAGGGATTCACTTTTTTTGTTGTAGTTTAAAAAGTAAAACTTCTCAAATTTTCCAAAAGCAAGGAAGAGAGGCTTAGAAACAGAGAGGTAGGGAGCAGCTTTCTCTCCATATTTCAAAACACCACATCAGAACATGGGAACCACAAGCACATGCACGGCTCCAATCTGGCCTCTCACTTGTATCTGAGCATCCATTCACTTCTCTCCCACCACCACCAAATCCCTGGCCCTTCCTCCTGCGCTGATACACAAAAAACATGAACTGGGAAGCTACAGGATGAAGTGAGAACAGTCAAAATGCCTTAGCTGTGCTGCTGATCCCTCCACACTGGTGATCACCAGCACGATGATTAATGGGGCAAGCATATCCTGTTCCTGAGAGACACAAAGTTACAATTAACATCTAAATAGTATTTATAGGCTTCAGGTTTACCAGACCTTGTCATCAATAGACACAAAGATCCAAAATGTAAGCTCTCCTGTTTCAAAGTTGTCTATAAAGGAAAAAATGTATCTATTTCACTTTCACTCTAACTTTAAAAAGTTTTAGCATCTTGTTAAAAAGAGAATTGGCACGCTCAGCAGCTATTCTGAATCACTGGCTGACTTCCTCGCTTTCCACATCTTTAAAGATAATCACAATTACATCACTAATAATCCATTATTTATCCTGGTTCCCGTCATCCAGTGACTGAGAAGTTTCTACACTGCCTTTTTCAAAGTTCAATGTGACAGGAAACAAAATCACACATGTTCTTCTTCCACAAAAATTGCTTATAAATAGTGTTTGATATAAAGAAAAAGAGGGGGAAAAAGCCAGAGCCACAGAAGTGCCCTCCTAAATTTTGGAGAGCACCACAAGATTTCTAGCATTTTCTCAGGCTTGGTATTTGTTAATATTTTACATCTAATTCATACTTATAACACAGAAAACAGACATTAAAATAATCCATCCTTTTCAGTCATTCATTTAGACATAATTTTTAAAAATTATTTTCAAGATTCAACTCTTATTATAGATCTTTTTCTACAAAAATCTTACATTTCAACATTCGGGTTCTGCTGAGTTTTGATCTATGAGTCATCAAGAACATTCTGTGGCAAATCCATACCAGCTTTTAAACTAAAATACAAATACATCTTTAAAGCACAAACACGGCCACAGGCACTTTTTATAAAAGGAATAAACTCCTTTAAGGGCCATGTATTCCATTGTATTAAGTAAATAATGCACATGTAAGGGGGGCACGAACACACTGTCAGCATAAACTGACACAGAGTCTGCTCGACTGGATTCAGCTTTGTTTAATCATTACTGCTTCAAGTGCTGAATCTATTTTACTGGTATTTTTTAATAAACTACACCTCCATCCCTCTCCCACCCAAAAAAAACCCAGACAAAAAGGGGGAAAAAAATCAACAAAACAAAAAACCAGCCCAACAGGTACAGGGGAGAATGGGGATGAAGTGCCCGGCGGGGTCACGGCACGGCAGCTCCGTGGCAAAGCCGAAAACCTCAGTGAGAGTCGGAGCCCGGCCCAGCACTGCAGCGAGGGCTCAAACTCCTCACCGAGCCACAGTCGGTGACAAAGGGAAAAACACGCCTTCAGCAGCTCGCTTTCTCCTGTCACATCACCCACACCCGGGAATGATGGTGGAAGAGGCGAATTTTTAGCACTTTTCCCCACAGCTCCCATCTCCAGGCGGCAGCTGCCCGGCCACCGGCTGCTCTCGCTCCCATCCTTGCTGGCCGTGACGGAGGGCCCGGGGAAACGCCGGCTCATCCTCCCCACGGGACGGGCCCGATCTCCCCGGGACAGAAAACTGCTCCGGCAAAGAAAGCAGCGAGGGCGGGCGCCGGGGCCGAGCGGCCGCTCCCGCCGGGCCGCCCCCCTCACGCGGGCCCGGCTCGGGGCTGCCCCGTACCTGGCAGTGTGAGACGACGAGGCTCTGGTTGCCTTCCCCGTGGTACTTCCATTCATTCTCATCCATCTTCTCCACTTCCATGCCCGGCCCGGGCCGCGCGGAGGGCAGGAGCAGCCGCCGGCCCCGCCGCCTCACGCCGCCACCATCGCGGCTGCGCCGCCCGCCCTCGGCCGCGGGAAGTCCCGCCCGCCGCGGGCGCCATCTTGGAGCCGGGCAGCGCCGCCGGGGCCGCCATGGCGGGGCCGGGCAGCGCCGCCGGGGCAGCGGGAGCCCTCAGGCGCCGCCCGGGCAGGACCGGCGGCGGAAAATCATCTTCTGCCTCCGGGAACCGCCGGTCAAAGGAGGGCATGGTCCCGCTCTGCTCTGCAGGGCTCTCACCTCTACCTGTGTGTAGTTTTGGGCACCACACTGTAAAAAAAGGGACTAAGTTGTCGGAGAGCATCCTAAGGATGCAGAAAGACCGGGAGGGAAAGGCTTATGAGGAGCAGCTGAGGGCACTTGGTTTGTTCAGCCTGGAGAGAGACCCCATCTTTGTCAGGAACCCACCCAGAGCAGGGTCGGGCACTGAGCAGCATCCCTCGGTCACAGCCCCGAGCTGACAGCGCTCCGGCAGAGTTCGGACCCTGCTCTCAGGGGCAGGGTGGGATTTGGGGCTGTCCAGGAGCTGGACTCTGGTCCCGATGGGTCCCTCCAGCTCCGAGTGTTCTGCGGTGTGGGGTGCACACACAACGTGCTCACTGTGGGGAAGATGAGCTGGGGCAGAGGCTCTGTGCCTGGTCCAACATCCAACATAGGGCAGGATTTGAGCCCTTTGGGATTGCATTTCACAGAATCAATTAGGCTGGAAAAGACCTCCGAGACCATCAAGTCCAACTTACAACCAGTCACCGCCTTTAAACCCGACACTAAGTGCCACATCCAGTCTTTCCTTATACACCTCCAGTGACTCCAGCGTCCCCCTGGGCAGTCCCTTCCATGTCTGTTCAGCCACAGTTTCCAGTCACGCTGGTTTGAGTTTTACAGATGTTTTCTCTTGCAGTCAAGTGTCTGTTTAATTAGCCTTGTGCTCCAACATACCAAGTCATTCAAATACCCAATGTTAGAAGCAGAAAGATGAACATCTGTGTAACATTCTTTAAAAATTAAACACTAAGCTGTTTATCCAAGTATGAATATACACATACATGATTTACAATAAATAGAAAACAATTAAAGATCCAAACTCCCTATCACAAGCACAGGATTAAATTTTAGAACGCTTAATCCAGTAATTTTTATGACTATGAGTTTTGACCACAAGCAGTGAAATTTTACCCTTCAATGACCATTTTAAAACAATCCCTAAGGGCTCTCTGAAATTCCCTCTTTTCTTTCCTGTGTCCTCACAATGCTCTTCATGACAGGGGCCAGTCTGGCACAAAAAGAGGTAATTAACACTCCAAAGCTTTCCTCTGTATAATGAACATTTGTATAATTTGGATAGTACCCAAACTTGTCTCTCTATTGTAGCTTTTCAAAAGAAAGTCAAAGTGAAGTAAACAGTGCCTTTTTTATGGAGAGAGAAAATGCACCTAGAAGGCTGAAAATAAAACTTGCGTAAATCTGCAATGAGTCACTTATCATTTTTTTAAATGTGTGTGGTATAATTAAACACATCATCCAATTTCACTAAAACTTCAAAAACAGGAGTTAAACAAAATATGTGCTAAAATACTAACTGATGACTTTTCCTTTTTTAGCATACTATACATGCCTACATGAAAAATGAATCTTGCTCCTTTGACCATTTGATAAAGATTAAAACAATGACAGTGGTTTCTTTAAAGTAGGCTTCTGTCATCTGTGTTTGCAAAGTTTCTCTATGCTGTGTTACTAGAAATGCACATCTAAAATACAAGAATTAACCACACTATTCTGATTGCTAAGAGTGTTATAAAGAAGTTTCACTCAGGACTGAAAGACTGTGGTATTTATGATACTATCATTAAAAATTACTATACTTCAGGGAAACAGTATTTGAATACTTATTAGGCTTACACTGAGAAATATGTAGGGAAATAATACCAATGTATTGTCTTGCAATGGCAAAACTAATTTGTCTCAGTTTTAAAAGGAACTCTACACAGCACATTTTTTCATAGTTCTGAAAAGTGCACACCTACAGAATTTAAAACAAAGTGGAGGTTTGAGTGCCCAGGTAACCAACACTGAGGACACCAAGTTTTAACATACTTCTCTCCAGCAGGGCATTTCCCTCCCCTCCTTTTCCTCCAGCATTCCAAGGTGCAGAACTACCACCTGGGCAATTTGAGGCAGTGCTCTGAAAATACACAGGTGAAACTAAAACCTGCAGGGACAAAAGCCCATTTAACACATGTTATTTCTCCCTGCTTTATCAGGTCTTATTACTCATTCCAGGTATTATCTACACCGTGCTTGGACTGAACTATCAGAAGTTTTGGTGCCACTAATGCCATTCAGGTATTGCTTAACTGGAATTCCCCTGTCAGGTGGTGAAACTACAGCTGGTGTGGACACACCTGGATGGGTTTTAATTAGGTGCCCTGAGGTCTGCACAGAGCTCAGTGACCTGCAAAACCCACGCAGGGATCACAGCAGATGGCCAGGTATCCTGTGGTAATTCAGTATGTAAATAAAGGAGTTTAAAACTGCAGCAGGAATGCAAAATGTAAGAGTACCTTCAGTTCTGCAGCCCCCACTTCATCCTCTCAGCAGTTCTTTTTGATGTTTGAAGAAGTCAGAAGAGCACCACTGGCCTGAAATCTCTGTTCCTCAGAGAGCTGTAACTGCATTGTGCTTTATGGCACAATCAATCCCTGTTTCTTGGGATACTTTGGTATTGGGAAGCCACTAACACTGGACTCTCATTTGCCATCTTTTGCAATTTGTAAGTTCACCAGGGAATGAGAATGAAATTGTAAGAACAGTCCACAGCTCACATATTCTGTTTGAGGAGGAAAAAAGTATCAGGCAAGTATTTAATGTTAACATTCCTTGCTATAAAAAGTTCATTAAATCCACATCTGAGGAGGGGAAAAATAGCATTACCTCAGACTCATGATAAAATTGGGTGCCAATAATACAAAGGTCTTGTAAGTTCATGAGAAGGATTTTTGCTATAATAGGTACATCTTAATTCTCCTGGTTCCTGAAATGAAAGAGGCTTCTGTATAAAAGAAAGGGTATTTTGTTCTTTATGAAAAGAGTAATCATGACACAAAAGATCCTATCCTGTGACCTAGAAACATCTGCCTGGAGAAATCAGGTTTAAAAATCACAAATTCAAGGCAACGAGTCCAAAAATATTAAATGGACTTGATAATAAAACAGTGAAATTGCACTACAAAATACCATTACTGTTTGTTTTAAACTACTGCACCATTTTCAGTTTCAAAAGATAGAATTGTGTTTAAATAGGATTGAGTTTCATACTTCTATTCTACTCAGAGCAGCAGAAATGGAATATACTTATGTAACTCATCATTCAAATGTTCAAGCTTTGTATTTTTTCTCATATCAGGCTGTGCCATGCCACTGTTATTTCTCGAATCCCTGGCTTTTCTACATAATTTCACACACATACTAGAAGTGCAGGAAATTTCATGCTCCAACTGTTATTTCACCATCTCACCCTGACTAAGAATCACTGACCCTACAAAGAAAAACAGATTACAGTAGAACTGCAGTGTGTCATTTGGTGGCTTTTTTAGAAACCCTGAGGTGCTTTGAACCACAGTAAAATATTGTAGAAATAAAGGAGTCACAGCTTCAGGAGTAAGGCTGTAAGTAACAGGAAAGGTGACTTTATGTGAATAAAGCCACATCTATGCTGGTAGCAGATAAGAGCTTGCACAAACTTACCACAGATATGGATAAACAGACATTATAACTATCAAGAACTTTATTGCTGCATACAGTCTGAGAGAGTTATAAAGTTATAGACACAGCATAAAGAAGAACTCTGTACTGTATGTCTAACTTTGAAGAATTTCCAGCACAGACAACATTTTTTACACGTAGACAAGACAATTAAAAAACATTTTCTGTACACAGGAGGCTGTACATTTATTGAAAAGAAAAACAACTATTTACCAGTGGGACATGACCCAAAACACAAACAAATGAAAAAAGGTGTTGTGATTTTTTTTGATTGATAAGAGAAAACATGATAAACTGCGGGAGGTCATTAAAGCAAAAATCTATGGTGAAATCCCGGTAGCTTTGACAGGGTATTAAGGCAGAAAGGAACAAGACCAACCCCATCTAAGCACCTCCCTAAAGTCTGTTCTTACAGCCTCTAATCTGCAGGCAAGGAAGGAAAGATGAAGGGATAAAGAGCTTTTAGGTCTTGCCTAAAAGGATATGTTTAAGGATATCTAAGGACGTATTAAAGAGCATACCAGCAACTAAAAATCAAAATACTCTTTCCATAAGGAGGTGAATGCAGAGCAGTTCTGCAGCCTGGACAGAACTCAGGTTGCCACAGGACCTGTGGTGCTTTCAGGCCAGGCCAACACTCCTCAGTGCAGGTACTTGCTGTTAATGTTGCACTGTTTGCTCACCATCAAACACCTCTCACAACTGCTCCTGTGAAAACATTTATTGTGTCCTATCACAAATATTCCCCAGCCTTGTGCCCAGCCCTTGGACCTGTTAATGGTTAAAGGACAGCATTCAACTTCTTTTTTACCTGTTTTAAAAGACCTTCTCTTCAAACAGGGAAGAGAGTAGATTAACCTGGATTTCAGCTAAATCTCCAACATTTGGCAACACTTCAGTAGGAAACCTTGAAACCTTCTCCATCAGAACTTTCAGTTCTCTGAGTACAAGGTCTCCTGAAGATAAATTACTCATTTATGTGTAAACTGGTCACATGTTAACATTTCAGTTTATACACAGAAACACCAATCTATAATAGATGGAAAACACCGAACAGCAATATATAGAATAGTACAGACACACCGGGCAGCATTTTCTTTGTACTCACTGAGAAATTCAGATTTATATTCATTGGCATAGCTATTGAATACTTTCAAAGATAGAAATCCTTCAATCCACATGCACTGTATTTTTTTAATTATTTTTATTAGCACTGTAGTGTTAATGATTTTGGAGCGATCTCTTTATGCAAATGGCCTCATAAAATTCAGTGTTCCCCCTGACAAGCTCCCTTGAAGAACCCAATTTACTGGAATTATCATGATTGATACCAACAAACAGAACTGATAAATAGCCAAGAGACACTTTCCCAAATTCTAAGCCTCACATTATCTGTATTTTTCATTACATGAACACAGATGTAATGCAGTTCCCAAGCAGAGACACCAATATAAACGTTATGGACTCTCAAAAGGGTGATGTTGTTCTCCATCCCCAGTCTGGCCACGTGTTCCCATGCCTCTCTCACATCACCCTTGTCACACGGACACCCATGAGTCACCTCAGAGTCACACCCATGAGTCACCTCATTGGATTATTCATAAGTGAATGGCTGAGTTTTCTCTGGTGGGATTTTTTCCCAGCAAGTTGTTTATTTGGCTCAGCAAAGCAGCGTGACAGGGCACACAGCCGTCCCTGGAGGAGGAGGAAGAGGAGGGCAGGATTTGCCCTTCTGCCGGCAGCTCCCTCTCAGCACAGAGCTCATTGTGGAGCTGCACTTTGAGCAGCTGCTGAACCTCCTGGCAGGGCAAGCACGGGGGCCCTTCCAAGGAAAGGAGAGGAGGGACAGATAGCGCTGGGTGTGCTCTGAGAAAGCAGCAGAGAGCACAACAGCGAGGAAATGTTATGGGAGAGAGAGTTATGGCTCACTCAGCAGCACAGGAGCTGATACTGATAGGGGGTTGCATTGTTTTTTCTTTCTCCCCCAGAAAAACACAAGAATCTGAGTTCTCCCATGGCCTCACTGCTCCATCTACCCAGGTTATAAAAGAGAATTGAAGGGAACTGCACCGTCAGAGGATCACTGATAACACATTCCACTAAACTTTATTGATTTAAGACAGCTATTTCAAAGGTGACAATCCACAACTCTCTTGATTAAGGTGGAATGAAGTGGATATTTAACAGATCTCTCTGACTGATGTCTGCCAATAACAAGTGCAATATCCTTTGCAATTAAAAACTTTATGATGGCATCTCACTTGTGTAGTCATTACTCATATTTATGCTTTTGTTTCATATCAGTGGGAATATTTCTACACGCACACACACAGATCTCTCGGGTCAAGCTTTTTAGCAAGGAATTAAATTTAAGATGATTGAGTGAGCAAAATTCTGGATCAAATTCCACATCTCACCCAAAGCTTACCTTGGAAGGTACCAATCCATCTGGCAAGAATTTATAGATTAAAAAGATATACCTCCATGATCCACTGGATAGCTGGTTCTGAACCTGCCTAAGAATCTCTGACACTGTGTTACAGTGAAAAAAAAAAGGCAGAGGGAGGCATTTCCATTTACCAAATCACCCCTGGATACAGGCATTTAATTGCAGTTACAGGTTTCCAGGGGATTACAGTGTTGCAAAATAGATAAAATAGGAAACAGCCTCATCTGCTGGTTTCAGGAGACACTGCCAGGTGCATTACTTAATTCTTCCTCTCCGTGTACATCTCCCAGATCTCACAGAATAAAATCTATAGGATTGAAATTTGGGGTTGTTTGTTTTTCAGTAGCAAAGCCATTTGCACACACTCCTCATATGACTGGAGATCCCAGGTAATTCAGTGAAAGGAGCAGCTCTGAATCTCCTTTCTGGTTCCAGGTTGTTAATACAGACAGACACATCTAAAGAGATTGCTCAGAAGCTTCCCATTCTTTAAGTTTCTTGTGATGAAGCTCCACAGTGTTCCTAAATCAGCTATTTCATGGCACTATTTGTTTCAAACAGAAGTGTTTGATGGACATTTTTGCTGTTGAGTTCTTTCTTGTTTGTTTAAAAATTTTAAACAACCTTTTTAAATGAAATTATTGAAAAATATGCCAATTTATCTTATTGAATTTTTATTAAAAAGCTTTAGCATTGAAACAATAATGAAGAAATTAGTATGGAATAGCAGGTCACCCTGAGCTTAAGGATTTTTTTTTTTGCTGTATTTTTAGTCTCAATGCACCAGAAGAGGTTCAAAGTCAATGGAAAATAATAAAAGGAAAAACTTAAAATAGGAGGTGAGGATTACAGATGCAAAGCTGCAGTCAAAAAGTAGAAGAAAGGAAGACAAAAGCAAATAATACAAGAAAGGTGCAGAATATCAAAGGTCCTAAGCATGAACTGTTATTTTTTTAAGCAAATTGCATTTCAGAGTTTAGTCCTAGAACATAACTTATCATGATGTGAAAATCATACCATAACTATTCTTTATCCAGGACACAGCACTAAACCAAAATTGCATAAAGAGGCTTTAGAGGAGATTAGATTCACATGGACTCAAAGGGACAAAATGCCATTTCAGAATAACCATGGTATCTGCCAAAATCTGGCTCACCAGAAATTGCTCACAGGCTCAAAAAAGGAGCCTAACCAGACCTTACCTGTTCTCTGTACAGTTGTACAAATATTAACCTTCCTGGACAACTCAGCCTTCCTGAGAGGTATAAAAAATATTTATAAGAAAATCTTCGTACAAGAATCACTCTGTGATCATTTAGAGTAAAGGACAAAGATAGAGATTTTCTCCTCTACGCTTTTAGCCTTCCTCCAAATGCATTTTCTTCCACTCTGTAAACGTTTCCCAAGGGCCCTCCTGAATCCTGAGAAAACCCTGAATTTCCCTTTATTTCCCATTGCCCTCACTGCCCTCATGTGCCCACAGGCATCATTCTACCACTCTGGGCTCTTCCCACAGGGGGATTTTGCAGCATGCTTTGGTGGAATGCCAAATAATCCTGCTCATGCATTATCTCTTCACTGAGACAAGAGATCATTGGAACACTGGGACAGAGCAAAGACCTCACTGGAATAAAAAACCCCACACACATGAAGAGCTTGATCTATCAGGAATTTCCCTTTACCAGCAGTAGATTTGGGAAGTGAGGCTTTATTTCATAACCAGAGATACTGCACTTTATTTCTATAAATAAGAGCTGTAATTTCCTTCCTGCTGGAGCATTCCTGCTGTACTATGTTCTACCAGGACAGGTGTAGCTTAGAGGCTTTTGGTTACCCCTGTACATAAATGAGCTTTACAAGATCTTGATGATATTCACCAGATCTTCAAAACAGGCACACCCATGCACATGTTAGGAATAAAGTGAAATGGTAGCCAAGTTTCACAAGCATCATACTGTCCTTTTGAACCTTGATGCATGATATAAAGGGAATTGTTATTTCTTGCTATCAAGGTTTCAAGGCCCACTCCTTCACATTACTGCCAACTTGAAATACCCATTTGGTTTCACATATATTTTAGTTTTTAACTCTGGCAGAAACAAACTAGAATATTTGGTTCTAACAAATATTTACCTTTAGCAAAAGTAACCACTCCTCTGCCACTGATTTCCTAAATCAATTATTCCAATAAGATGTCTAAAGTAAAGGAAGTGTTACTGATTAGTCATTCCAATTACAACAAATGCATAGAAACCCTTTTATATGAATGGGGTGTTTATATAATACATGTGAGAAAGAACACTGACCTACTGCTTTATTTGGTTTTATATGGAGATATCCACAAAGGCAACGAGTGGGCAGCATAAAAATATAAAAAATAGTCTCTTTCCAAAAAGTATAAAGAAAGATGCAAATAGTAGGTCCATAAATAAACCACAAGGGTAGGGAAAAAAAATTCAAGACTCTTAATCATTAAAAAGGTCAGCCTTGTCCTTTTATAAAAAGGCAACTACCTTTAGGTTTGGCATACAAGTATTTTTTGTTCCTCTGTTTTCTGCAGCACAGTGAAAGGTCTGTCAGAGCACAGCTGTAAATGGTAACCTGCCTTTCAGTGTCTCTTGGGGGACAGGGGTCCCATTCCTCTGAAACAGGGAAAACACTCAGCAGCTACTGGGAAATGGTGGTGGAATGAGGTGAGAGCCATCACTGATGTGGCACATGTAGGAAAGAAGAATATTGGAAAAAAACTAGAGAACAGTTTGGCTGCATCCACATGGATCCCACTGTGAAAACAGTGCTTACAAATTTAGGGGGAACAGAAGGAAGGAAAAACACTCAATGATTTTCAAACCAAAATAAACAAATGCCAATTAAAGCCATCAGCATGCACTCAGGGGGAAAAAGGTTAGCAATTGCAAATTGGGCATGAAACAGGAGCCAACAGTATAAATGAAGAATACTTACTGCTGTCACAGTTTAACAATATATTTCATTGGCAGTTTTAAACAAGAATAAAACCAGCTGTGAATAGGCATAAAGCTGAGATGCTGAAAATGGAACTCCAGCTTTAACTTGTCTTATTATGTGCCTGAAGCAGTGGAAATAATTCACCACAGCCACACGTGAAATATTTAGTTTACAAGCAGTTACCCACACTGGGAGATAGGTTACAAAAAGGACAATAAGCCAGCACTGTCACCCCCCAAAATCCAATCTTTAAAAATATTGAAGTAACCACCAAAGGAAAAAAATGCTGTAAAATTGCAAGTGTTCTAAAAGTGATTAGCAGAAAGTATATTAAAAAAAAAGGATGTAAGTAGTAGTTAAGATGCTGTCTGATGTGCTGAATATGTTACAGGTAAGTTTTTCCAAAAGCATCATTGCTTGCCCCCACATAGTTAACACAGCTGATACCAGATTTCAGTATTCCCAAGCACAGTTCCCTGTGAAGTGATAGTGGGACAGAAAATTCTCTTTGCAAAAGGAGCTCCCAGGCCATTTAAAATCCTGGTGCCAGTTAGAACAGAGCACAAAAGGCTCACTGCAATATAGTGTTACACTGACCAGTCTGCTACAAAAACAGGAGCTGGAATAGGGCTGGAAAGAAATGCCTCTGCATTCACCTTCCCTTTTATCCATGCTGGTTACTGCCCAGTTCATCATCAAGCTGTGCTGTCTGCCAATAAACAAACATTCATTTCTCTTCATTTCATGTTGATGCAAATGTTTAACAATTTAATGAGAAAAGATGATGTGAAAGACAGATTCTGAAAGGGAAGCAGGGAAGGGGAAAGGACCAGCCCTGGTAGGTGCTTTTCTGCTGATTTCCAGTCACAAACTGAGACAGCCCCCTCTGGATCACAGCTAAAATAAAGCCCTTTGGAGATGTTCAATGTCCAGTGGTTTAGAAATTAGAAATTTAGAATAAGAATCATTTAGAAAAAGAATCAATATTAGAGGTTTGTGTAAAGAAAAGGAAATATTTTAGAAGTCACACACACACAGCTTTCCTGAATACACCATCAAGCCATATGGTGCACACATACAGTTGTGACACAACACTGATAAATTATTCTCCTTTCTGCTGAGGTGACTCACAGAACAGCTCAGGTTTCAGCTACAATTAAATCTTCATTGGATCCTTCAGCAATTGGAAGCAGCTCCATGAATCTAACCCAGGGCTCAATTAAACAGTGCAAGTGCCTCAAGTGTTCATCCAGCCCTGAGCCAAAAGGCTTTTAGTGCTAAACACAGGAGGAATTCCACTGACTCCTACAGAACAACAACCTAAAAAGCATAGCACTGAGTCATTGAACAAGGCCTGTCAGAGACATGAGCTAAACATCAGTGAAAAGACTAATGACAAAATCAAGTCTTGCATAAATATCACAGTTCATGACTCTGAATTCATTTTGTTCAGCAAAACCTCCATCCATCAAAACACCTAATTCCACATCAAATGTTCAGCACTTCTACTAAATTCAAGTACATATTTAATTACTCTTAACTGGTGACTTAGCATGCACACATCAATTCAAACATTAGCTCACAAGCCACATCAAAATATCCAATGGTTTCAATGTCAGCCTATCACACTGTGAGGCACAAAGAACAAAACAACCCTCTCCCACAACATTTGTGCATCTTTTTCCAATCCACAGGAAAAATTCCTTTCCAAAACTCTGGCATCATCCCTTAACTTGCAGGAGAGATGTGACCTCTGGTACATGCAGAAAAAACCCAGAAGAGAGGAGTTGTATGAGTAATGCATTATTTTGAGCCCTAAATAAAACATTATCTCATCATACACATTAAGAGAATTCTGATCCCGTTTATTCTTGATAATCCAAATGCACAGAGTGAGATAAGACAAAGTCTAAGGGGTCAGCTTTTGTAGTAATCCATTCCAAGAATGTATAAAAGCCAAATCACAGTAGTAGTTTATGTTCTTTTCCATCACTCCTACATGTGTCTTTATGCAAATTTAACCCTCAGGCTGCACATTTGCAACAGAAACATTCACAGAAGGTTGTTTTGATGCTAATGATGCTGTATAAATAATATGTAGGGGACTAATGCAAAGTGGTGGCTGCATATTTGTATCATAAATATGAACAATTATTAAAGTAGAATTGCATCTAAAAATGCACAACACTACGAATTCTCATTAGTGTTTTAATCACCAGCATGCAAAATAAAGTTTAGGTCTTGTAGGTGATGTAATTTTTAAGTATTTGTAAATATTTGAAATATTATAAATAAAATCGTAAATATTTGTAAATATGCTAAATAAATTTGTGAATGTTTGTAAATATTCCAAATATTTATAAATAACAGGCAAGTTCCTTTCCCTCCTCAGAGTCCCAGTGGAGAAAAGTTCCCTGGTGGCAGTCTGTAAAATGAAGTTTGGTAGTTTGAGGATACAACAATCTTGCTTCTGTGCAGCATTCTCTTCTGACTGCCCAAAAGTTCTGCAGCCAGGGCCCAGACAGATCATGGAGTATTTTCTTTTTCCCCAGTTTCTTGTGTGTTTGTCCATTTTTCCAGTCATGTAGCAGAAAAGCCTGGGAGTTACACAAGTGCCATCAGTCATCTGAGGCCAAAGTCAGTAACTGATCATTGAAATGATCAATTTAGGCCCAGTTTGCATGACTGGGCTCTTGCCTCACCCCAAACATCATCCTGCAGCCACAACAGCTCCACAGCAAAACTGCTTTATCAAGTTCACTGTACTCACTACTACTCATCTACAAATAAAGTTGATAAGAATTTCCCCTCTAAGAAATTCATATTGAAACATGCTGCATCACAGCATCTACAAAGACTGAATTTGCTTTTATAGATCCATTTTTCTTTTAAAAATATGTTTTGTTTCAGACTTGAATTTTCATATTTGGCATATCTCCAGAATTACAAATTTATTTCTCTAAGATGGGTATGTATTCATTTAGCACTAGAGGTTTGAGTGAAACATTATCAAACATTTTGATGATTTTATATTTCTTCTTCCTTCTGTTTTGAAATTGTTTTATCAAGACAGAAATTTGCAGCTTTCAGTGACTTAAGGCTGATTTGCTATTTAGTTTAGCTGAACAGACATTTATTGTCTTTGCCAGCTTTTATTTCTTTGGATTTTTAAGAACCACTGTGAAAAATAACTCATCTTACATAACAGCTAAAGAGGTTATACAAATATTACCATCAATAACCCAGAGCCCAGGAGTTTAAAGCAATGATAATACCAAGGTGGGCACAAATCACAATTAATTTGCCCTCTCATTGCCTCCTGACACTTGGTAGACATTGATTGTCCTGCTGATTGCAAACAAGGGGCAACTGAATCTCCCAAGCAGATGAAAAATCCTTCCATGCAATTCCATCTCAAAATAAATTGCCCACCAAAGTTACCCAAATTACAAGCTAAAATCAGCAGTTTACTTCTCAATGAAAATTTTACATACCCTTCTAACAGAAAGCAAAATATCACCTGTTATTACTGGAATAAATTCACTCCCCAGCAAGAAAACCATGAAAATAAACAAGTCTATTACTCCTATAGGTTATATATTACTAAGAGTGACTCTGGAACCATGAGAAAAATAATTTATAAGAAGTATCAACTTTATTAGTCAGAAATCAGCACATCTCTATTACACAAGGATACAAAATTCCCACTCTGCCATGGCAATGTGGATCAGCCTGGAGAATCACACACAGCCAAAGGATGACTGAGGGCTGCTACACTGAGACAACACAAGGCACAAGTTAAATTTAAATCCAAATTCTCAGATTTGGATTTAATTTAAATCCAAATTCTCCAGTTAAAATTAAATCCAAATTCTCATAATTAAACAAAATCAAGGTGAAACACAAAAAAGCTGACTTATGCAAATTATTGTGAAGTTAGAAACCAGTCTGAAGGAAGCTAAAAATACAAGAGGAAAATCCATGGTTCAAATGGCTAAGAAAACCAGTTACACAAAGGTAAAGACCTTTTAAGGCACATCAGCACTTAAATGAATTCTATTTCTAAAAAGAGTAAGCTGGTCAAATTACTAAAGTGATCAGCAAAAAGCTGGGAGTGATCAGTAAACATTGCCTACCTGTATTTGGTAATGTGGATAACTTTGTACTGCACGAGGATAATGAAATAATGGAAATATGCTTATGACTAGAACAGATAATATAAAAATAATAAATGCTGGGGTTTCATAAGGAAAAACATAACCACAAAATCTAGAAAATGCCCAAGAGAGCTGCCTTAGGATATCAGTGGGACCCCAATGTCTATCTCCAGTGTATGCAGGAACAGATAGAAAGTTTCTCTAGAGTAAGTGTAAAAATGTAAAAAAAGTTAACAACTAATAAATGCAGGAGATTTACAAGACTTTTAATCATGGATTAAAAGTAAAAAGAATGTAAATTTATCAGGTATTAATTCACTTCATAATAAGTGTATCATTCAAAGGAGAACAATTTCATTAATGCAAATCAACCCAGCTGTACAGAAAGCTACTAAACAAACCTGGGAATTGTCCTTTGTGTGACCAATCACAAACTGATTATTTAGGTTTTTTTCCAGGCACTTCACCTAAAACATGAGGCATTCTAGACAAGATAACAGTGAGGAACACATTACAGGAATTAAAATGAGTTAATTTCAGCATGATTTTAGTAATTCTGTCAGGACTTGTGCATTGTTCTCAGTGGAGTGAAGCTCAGCACTGTCAGTGCTGGTGAGCAGCAAACCCTGGTGGGAATGGAGTGATCTGGATCAGTTGGTTCACTGCACTCAGTCCCTGGGAACACATTCTCAGGCACACATTAAAAATGGAACAAGTGCTGGCAAAAAGCATGTATGTAAATCCCAGTTAAAAGAAAATCATTTATGCTCAAACTTTAAAAGCTTGATCTTTTAAATCCTTTAAATATGAAAACCAGGCTTAATTTGATGGCAGTGTAAAGTGCTACACACTGCAAAAGCCTTTCATCATGAGGATAAGGAAATGAGGACCAGTGGTTAGAAACTAAACCTAAACATCCAAAATCTCATATTTTAATTCACCTAGCTCTAAAGGCAATAGAACCTGAAACAAGTACAAACAATCCCCTTATCCCCTGAAGTTCTCACAGCAAAGCCATCCATCCCTGTGCTGTCAGGCCCAGCTACTGAGTCAGGGGGTGATACCCCATAACTGCAGCACACAAGTGGTCAGGCTGTATAAACCAGCAGGACCTTCTGTCTCAGCTGGATTTTACCACTCAGACAAATGTTATGTAATTAATTTGGCAGCAAGGCAATATTTTGAAGAAACAGGCAAAAGCATGATTTTTCCTCCCCTATTTCAGCTTTAGTTATCCAACAGTTAACCCCTCCTCATCCAAATAAGCACATACTGCTTCTTCTCCATTATTTTTACTGCTTCAAGGAGGCCAGCATGCACTAATCCCCTCCTGCAGAATCCAAACCAGTCTGTTCTAAGCCATGACCAATGATTTGTGGTCAGCCTTGTGTGACAAATACGTTACTTTAAAGATGTTAAGATTTTGCCTTTTCTGTTGCAACAGCAGAACACAAAGCTTATCACCTTTCAGGGGAAACACAAAGTTGATTTTCTTTCCCTCCTCCAAATAACTGCCTCCCTGGCTTCCTACCAAGCAGTCTATTCCCTCAGAACAGCTTTTGTGCTGTCAGTACACCTCTGACGTTTGTTAAAGCACTGGAATGCAGCTCTAGATGGCACAGATATCACAGGGTGTTTCTTGCAGCTCAAGTGTTTGCTTTGCTTCAGCGGGTTTTGTTCAACTCCTCCTGTGTCCCCCCACCTGTTTGTCTGCACAGAGACTTCAACTCTTGGCCAGTAGCTTAAATACATCACATCTAACTTGCATTGAAGTGCCCATCCAATGATAGACATCAAACCTACAGAGAGCATTGGACACTGGAGATGTGGGGTTATATAACATCTGAAACATCCCATTGCTGAGGGAAGGATTAACAAAAGCAGCAGAATCCATCGTGGCTGGGTTAGCCCAGGCTCCTCTCTGCTCATACAGGGACAGACACTGAGGAGCCTGCTGTACCCTCCTGCACCTCAAAGCACACCCAGCAGCTGGAAATCACATCCTGACTCCCAAGTCATCTTCAATTCCACTTCAAGTGTCTCCTGCTATGGAAAACCTCCTGTTAAGCTAAAGATTTCACACCTATCTTTTCCAGTGGGCTGTTAACATAATGAGCAGCAAGGCCAATTACCCTTCAAATGAAATTTAATCAAAGGAGGCACCTCACCCTTAGCAGATTTAAAGTTATTCTGTTCAATTACTGACAAATGTGTCAAATACATCCCTTAGAGGTCCCAAGGAAATAGGATTACCCACACTGAATATTCAGAGAGGAAAAGGAAAGTGTTACTGCCTCGAGAGAACACAACAACGTCATGAAAACCGATTTCCAATCTTATCTAATAAAAAGGCAATTTGCCAGCAGACCTTTAACACCCATTTGTTAAAGTAACCCAGAAACTTATTTATTGGAGTGATAGACTAGAAACACAATCAATTTTTACAGAGTTTTAATTACTAAGAAAATGGCACCATACATTTCCCCCAGATTAAACAAATACCACCAGACAAGCCTGCCTCCAAGATAATAAGCAAACAGCAAGAAGCAAGCCACAGCTTTTTCTAAGGCAAACAAAGAAAAAACCTCTTTGTGAGCTGGAGTTCTGCCCTTTCCAGTTTGCCCAGACTTGCCACTTCCCTCGCTCTGTGTTCTGCCATGGTATGGACATAGCCCAAGGAGGGGTTTTTTGCTGACATGCTCACACCAGACAAAGCTCCCTTTCATCAAGTGTTCCACTGTGCTCCAACACCAGGCTCCAGAAATCAGCAATGCCAGGCAGCCTTCTATGGCTGAGTTAGAAACCCCTGCTGCTTAGAATAGGAGCCACAATATCTGTAAATTGGATCCTTTACTGGGATATCAACACTAAGAGTATCCACATAAACCAGCAACAAAAACTTTTGTTATCACATCAAACCTACTGTGTTTGATACCTTCACTACAACTTGTATCCATCTGGTATTAGAGACCCTGACAAAAATAAGGAGCTCAAAGCCAGAAACAGCAGGATTTACCTTCCAGAAAAGCCAAGGCAGTTACAGCATTGATGAAAATTTTCACTCCAGCTTCCTACATGGTGCAAGTTGCAGTTTTAAACCCAAACTCCATTTCCTTATAAACTCAAGCTTTTTTTTTCTGCAACAGATCAAATATTAGAAGAATACTTTTGCTTCCATTCAGTACCAAAAAAACCCACCCAGCTCTCCCCAGATTTTTCAGCTGAAGACAGGCAGCCAGCAAGCTTTCCCAAAACTCAGTGTTTTGTTGTGATCTGAAATAAAGATGGATGTTCACTGCTACACCTCTTTAACTACAAAGCTTTCTGCAATTATTAGAAATCGACAGAATAAGCTTTAAGAGCAATGTTAAAAGCCTGGGGGAAAAATAAAACCAAACCAAACAAAAACCCCAAACAAACAAACAAAAGCACACTACCAAAAGAAGTCAGAAGCATTTTAAGCAAGTTTTTATTTTTCTACTCCCACAACTAGAAATAACCAGACAACTAATTCCCCATTTCTTTTTGCTAAAATATTGGGGTGTGATGGAACCCAGCCCACAAATAAATGCATGCTTTGAAGAAGGAAAAATAAAGAGTTATTTCTGTGATTTGTGCCTCACAGTCAAACTTGAATGACCCTGAGAGAAGTCTGTGCAGACAAATCACTGGAAAGATTTATGTGCAGTTTGCTAGATCTGTTTCCCACCCCCCCTTTGTGTTATTGCTCTGCAAATTAGAGATTGTTTTTTAGCAAGTACCAATTTTGACTAAAACCCACCATAAAGAGTGCTACAATATTGCTTTTTATTACAAATACGCAGAACTTTTTTGAAAATATAAATGTGTAAAACAATCCACCAACTGTACAGTGCATTTACAGGACACAGCCCAGAAAGGAACATGCAGTGTAAAGAACTGCTTTATACATTTAGCCCTTGGCCACAAAGAACTTGGCAGTACTACCACGACTTTAATGACTATAGGGTGGAAAAAAAAATTAAAAACAAAAAAAAGCTCAGTTATACATCTAACTTTACCATGAGGTTGGGATACATACAACATCGTACAGGGAAGAGTTGTTTTTAACTAGAAACCGTCATCATGTTGTAACTCTTGGAAGGGCTGGATCTGCCAATCCTCCACTCCTCCTTGCAGCTGGTCCTGCTCTCCAGCTGTTTGGCCGCCTTCCCCCCAGGCTGGGGGCTTTCGTACAGCACACAGATAGACCCATCCTCACCTATGCGATAGGACACTTCGAAAGGGTCGACCCACAGCGTTAATTCGCTGGGTAAGAGCTGGAAGAGCCTCTCGTGGCTCAGTCCGATCATCCCCGCCGCCTTTCCTATCAAGGGGTCCATCTTATGGTTGATCCTGATGCAGCGGTAGCCGGAGCCCTTGGAGGGCACCAGGGGGAACCAGTGGTGCCTGTAGTGCTCTGCGGGAGGGAACAAAGAGGAGGCTCTGCGCGGGGCTGCGCTCCGCCGGAGCCCGCGGGGTGCGGGAGGGATGCGGGGGAGGGATGGAAAGAGGGGATGGAAAGAGGGGATGGAAAGAGGGGATGGAAAGAGGGGATGCCCCCCCGGCACTCACCGCGCATCGCCTCCTGCAGGCACTCGCGGAAGCACCGCAGCTGCTCCTCGCCGACCCCGCCGGCGGCCCGCAGGAGGCGGGTGACGAACGCGGCCGCCGTGGAGATCTCGGTCCTCATGTCCGCCCCGGCCCCGCTGCCAGCGCCGCCCGGCCCGGCCCCCGCGCAGCAGCCGCACGGCGCGGGCGGCACGGGGCGGGTTTGTTGTGCCGGCCGCGGGGGGGCGGCACCGGCGCGGACGCACGGACGGCCCGACACACGGACGGCCCGCCCCGCCGGGACGCGCTCGGGGACACCGGCCGGACGCGGCCCCGCCGCTCACTCGGCCCAACGGAATTAACGGGCGCGACGCGCGGCCGCGCTCCCGGCCCGGCGCTGCCCTCACGGCCAGCCCCGCTATCCCTCCCGCGGCTCCATCGCCGCTGCCTCGTTCCCTCTCTCTCTCTTTCACAGGACGCAATACAAGCACAGACTAAAATCCCCCTCCGTTTCAAACACACAGCCCCGAGGTCGGCTCTGACGTGCCGGATTTCCTTTCCCTCTACCAGCAAATGAGGAAACTCTTGATATTTGCCCAAAACCCAGACTATTCCTCTCCTAACCAGCTCTCGGGTCTGGATCAAGATGCGGTTTTGTTAGAGCAAGTTTTCACCGAAGTGCCATTTGCATGTCAGTACCTCATACTTTAGCAGCTGCTGGTGCCTCGTCTGATTCAGTCACCCATTTCAGTTTTGTTTTACTCGTGTTCTGAGAATCAGAATACAAAAATACATTCACATCCACCTTCGTTGTAACAAGGAACACAGAAACACCACTTGCATTGGAGTTACAGAACTCTTGCTAGCATTTAGAATAAACATACCATGAGTCAGAATACAAAATACATTCACATCCACCTTCGTTGTAACAAGGAACACAGAAACACCACTTGCATTGGAGTTACAGAACTCTTGCTAGCATTTAGAATAAACATACCATTAGCAGCACTGAGAACTGTCCAAATCCACACATAAATTGTTAACCTCAATGCTAGATTATGCTAAAGAGCACCCCCCTTCCACAATGTGTGCACCCAAATGAATAAATGCACAAAGTCCCTGTTGTCCCAGTGATTTTACTCTTAAGTCAGTAAAACAAGATACTGCTAAAGCCAGGACAGACATTAAGGGCCCTGGTTTTAACTTGCTAGTGAGAAATTAAAGTAATGGTAAGAGCAGAAAGCAAATGAATCAAGCAAATGAAAGGAAGCTAAAAGTATTGCAAGAGTCAAATGGTAATGCTAAAACTGCCCTCAAGGATTGAGGGCTGACACCTGGACCCATTAGTCCTGATTGGAATATTCAAATAAAACAAGAAATTCTGGCTATAAAAAGTCAAGAGATGCCACTGTTGTCAGGTAGTGCTAAGGTCACACTTTGGTTTCTTGTGTTCTCCTCAGGGAGTTTCAGGTTTAAGACTCAATGTAAGCAAGACAAAAAAGTGAGAAATCAGCAGATATGTAACTGTGTTACTTTCATCCCCCTGCCAAAAATGCTTCCATGAGTATTTAAAGCAAATTCTACATCTCAGACTTACCTTGTTGTTATTCTAATCCCCTGCAAGTCATTTTCTTTAGCAGGAACACCTGGAATAGAGGAAAACCAAGATACTGACTTTTTAATCTTGTTAAAAATAAAGTCTGTGCAAGTGTTCTACCATTCAATTTTTCCTCAACTTCAGCTAGAGGAAGAGGAGAAAGTAAAACTGAAGGTATTACCACTCAAACAATATATTGTTATTTAAAAGCAGCAATAATAAAAAACAGTAATACTGGGACAATCTATTAGTTTATTAAACAACAGCAAAAGAACCCCAAAAAAACAGCAAAAACCCAAACAAAACCCATCCAGAATTAAGAACACTTTACTTCAAGTGTTTCCTTGAAAAAGTAAAGTCTAAGTCCAGTTCCTTTTAGATTACTTGAATTAAGCTCTCAAATGTCACTGGAAACATAAGCAGTAGAAACAGAGCACTAGAAATTGCCAGGAGAGGTTTTAAACTAAACAAGAAATTTTGGTTTTATACCATCTCCTCAAAGCATCTCTCTCTAAACACAAAGAGATAAAACCATTCTTAAAAGCAAGAAGAAACTTTTCTTTATGGAAAGACTACAAAGACAAACACTAAGTTACCATTCCCACTAGAGAAAGAAAAAGCAATAATTCCAACCATAAATAATGGTACCTTCAGTGCTTAGAGCATCAAACTCTTCCACAATTTCCCCAGTCTGGCGCATAATTGAGAAAACAACTTTTTGGAGAAACAAAAACGAAATCTTCAAGCAGCACCTCAAAACTAAAGTGCTGCAAGTGCAGTTTCAACCTGAAACCACCCCTTTTGTGTGCACCTGAGCTGAGCAATGATCCCAGCTGATGGCTCCATTGGGATCACCTGCAGCCAGTTCAGCACGGCTGGGAGCAATGACCCTCAGGGCTTTGCTTGGGCCTCACTGCTCCTCACGGGCTGATCCTGCAGTGCAAGGATAAAGAAAATTATTCCCTGATAATCGAATTTCCCTGCATGTAATGGGCAATGGGGAAATGAACAAGAGAAATCAGAATTCCCTAACAGAATTGGTTTTTGCTTAAAAGACCATCAAGGGATTTGTAAACTGATTGGTAGAAATGAAAATAATTTGAAACCCTGTTTTAAAAATGTGCTGCAAGACTATGGTCGCATCTCCTCTTAACAGGTTTATCAACATAGCTGTGGCCTCACACCCACCTGCGTTATACAGTGCTGGAAACTCCATTTTTCAGTCCATTTTAAAACAGGCCAAATACGATGACAAGAGATGTTAACGGCAGGAATGTAACAGTGGGGGTTCAGCTCGGGACTTTTGCAAATACCGCGTTTCCCTGACTCTAAGGGGCCCCAGTCTATCGAGGGCACTCGTGCCTGCGGCCGCACAGGACAGGTCGCAGCCGCCCTCCAGCTGCCAGGTGTGACGCCACCGTGCCGGGATGAAGCCAGGTGTGACATCAGCGGGACAACCTTCACAGTGACGTCACCGTTCAGTCTGACATCATCGCTCGAAAGCCTGACGTCAGCGCCTCCCCCTCACACCGCTGAGGGCACGATCCTTCCCGCCTCCCTCCCTTCCAATCAGCGAGGCGCTTGGCTGTCGGCTGCCCGCCGACCAATCACAAGGGCTCTTACAGCCGGCTCCGAAGCCGCCGCCATCCCATTGGCTGTGCGAGGAGGGCTGCCCGGCGGTGATTGGCGGGCGGCGCGGCGCGCGGGGGGGGCGTGGCCGTGGCGGCTCCGCGGCGTGTGGGCCCCGCGGGTCCCGGTCCCGCCATGGCGGCGCTGCCCGGGCCGCGCAAGCGGAGCGGCCCCGCGCTCTGCGGGGACAGCGGGGCCGCGGCCGCCCCGCCCGCGCTCCGCAACGTCCTTCCCCCGCACAAGCGCCCCAAGAGCGCCGTGACCGGCATCGTGGACCCCTTCGGGGACAGCGATGACTTCACGGCGGACGACCTGGAGCAGATCGACATCCTGGCCTCGCAGGCGCTGTCGCAGGATCCGCCCGCGGGACACGCGTGGCGAGCCCCGGAGCTGCCCCGGGCCGGGCGGCAAGGTCGGTGTGTCCCGGCGGCTGCCCCTCACTGCCCGCGGCTGCGGCGGGGTTTGCTGTCCTTTTAGGATGGCCTGGGTTGGCAGGGACCTCAAAGCGCATCCAGTGCCACCCTGCCATGGCAGGGACACCTTCCCATGTCCCAGGCTGCTCCCAGCCCTGTCCAGCCTGGCCTTGGGCACTGCCAGGGATCCAGGGGCAGCCACGGCTCTCTGGGCACCTGTGCCAGGGCCTCAACACCCTCGCAGGGGAGAACTTCTTCCTAATACCCAACCTAAATCTCCATCAGCGTGAAGCCCCTCCCTCTAATCCTGTCACTACAGGCTCTTGTAAATAGACTTGCTCCATCTTTCTTGTAAGTCCCCTTAATGGAATGGTTCCTGCCTGTTCCCCTGGGCAGCAGCACCTCACGGTGTCAGAGGGATGGCTGGGATTCAAGGAATAACGAGAATAACAATCCCAGCAGGAACATTGCATTGATCTCATGGCTCCAGGAGCCCGTGCCTGGGGTGTGTGTGAGACGAGGGTGCTGCATGTTAAACCTGCCAGATAAAAAACCCGAGTTTCCTAAACTTCTAGCATGCTTTAGGTATCATATTCTGGTAGCATGTTGGCTTTCAGAAGTTTTTCCCCTGTTAATTTCCACTAATAAATGCATAGCATGCTTTGTATTAACAGCTGACTTTCAGTTTTACTTTGAAAGAAACGAAAGCAGGGGTTTCCTCACAATGAACCTTAGAGATCTTGAATAATCCAAGTATGTTGTAGCAACCCTGACATCTGTCACCTCTCCAGGTAAAACAAGTGTTCACTGAAAACTTATTCTTCATTAACTGAAGTTATCTCAGAACAAATGCTTGCTTTTGCTGTGGGTCATCTTGCTGGTTGAAGATAAGAGATGATCTTTAAGGTCCCTTTCACCCCAAACCATTCTGTAATTAGAAATTTGAAGGGGCAGGGGTTCTTCTGTTGTAAGAATTGATGCACAAGCACTAGCAATGTTCCTGTGGTGGCTGGATGGGGCAGTTTACCTGTTTGTAATTGTAATAAAATACTAAGATATTCAGATGTATGCAATGACAAATATCAAAACCTAGGTGTTGAGTCACCAGTGATGCACATTCATCATCTGTGCTTCAGATTTTGGCTTTTCCCTGCAGCAGGAAGCAGAGCAGAAGATGGTCTGATGAGAGATGCATTCCAGTTTGAAGTGCTGCAGACACAGCATGAAGAAGTCAAACAGAAGGTTGGCAATATCCTCCCTTCTCTTCTAAATATCATATTTTTGATAAAAAGGTGGGATAAATCCAGTCCCAAGCATTTAATTCTAATCAAGGTGATGTAATCTTTGTAATCCAGGGGTGTGTTAAAATCATTGTGCTAGAAACAGCTCTACTCATAGTAAATTTTATTTCTGGGTCATTTCAGATTAGCAAATGCTAATTTTTCAGTTTTATTTGTTCCCTATCAAATAATTTCTCTGCCCTGTCAGCCAGGGTTGTTTTGTTCAACTGAAAAGGTTTGAGACCTGACTTTCAAGTGATTTGTTACTTTACCTTCTGGTGGTCATTTATGCAAAGATACTCTGTTTCCCTTCCTCCCTTCTCTGTATCTTTCCCAGCTCTATTTTATCCACCTGTATCAGGGAGTTTCCTACCTGTACACCACATTAAATCATAATTTTACATTTGCAGAGAAGTGTCTTTCTGATGTTTTCTTCTTGCTTTTCTGAGTAACTTCTTTATTACCCCCAAAGTCTTGTCTCTGAGTGGTGGTGGCTGCTCAGGAGGTATTAGAGACACAATGTCATGAAGAGTCTGTCTGTCTTAGAGTGCTTGCTGGCTGTCCTGATGGATGTAGTAGTATAATTAAATTATCACTGTTATCATCCAAACAATTGATAAATTATTGATGTGTGTGACTACAACACTTTTTTTTAAAAAAAAAAACCAAAAATAATTGCAGAGAAGGGGAAAGAGAAGAATGATTTTGTCATTTTTAATTATTTTAAAGAAAACAGTAGCTGAGCCTGATTTAATAAAAAAAAGATTAGAGGCAACATGTGTGGAATTTCTAAGCTGGGTTACGAGGAATATTTTTCTCCCTAGAAATTACAAATACATTTAATTTTCAAGCACATACTGATGCAAATGCATACTTTTGGCTATATCCATCCTTAAATGTAATTCCTCTGTTTGCAGCTGAAAGAAATGCAGGATGAAATTCTCACTAAAAATGGAGAAATTAAAATTCTGCGTGACTCAATGCAGCAGATGGAGCATGCTATGGAGGAACAGAAAAAATCCTACCTGCTACTGGAACAGCAGAAATCTCAGATTTTGAGTGAAAAAGAAAAAGAGTTCTCCAAAAAGGTTGGTAAATATATCAGTTAACTGAAGATGCTGATTTATGACTTAATGATGTCCCAAAGCATTTAGTCAAAGGAAGAACATTTGTGTGAAATTTGTGTGAAACTTACACAATGCTTGCTTTTATTTTCTTCCCTAGAAGAAAATATTTGTAAGAACTTGTTGAGGGTTTTCCCCTGCCAAAATAAAGGAGTAAATTCAGGTGGTGGAAGTTTTCATTTCCTTATGCTTTTTTGAAGCCATCCTGAGAACCTTGCAATTGGGATGTATGTTGGAGTGGGAAAAGTGACAGAACATGCTTTGTGGCTGTGATGAGATTGCTGTTCTGGTTGCAGTCATCTCTGAGCAGCCCTGGAGAGGACAGGGGTTGCTCTGCAGCCTCACTGGAGCCATGCTCTGCGTGGCACTTGCTCTGTCTTAGCCACTCACAAAGGCTTCCTGCCTCAACTCCTGGATTTTAGACAGTGTTTACTGGGCTAACATTCCTAAAAATGGAGATCTGGGAGTTCCCATAAAGCAGATGGGGACCTGGAGCTCCCTGGTAACTCAGTTGCTCTGCTTGCACCACTCCTGAACTGGTGACAGTGAAATGCCCTGAACTCCCTTCCAGGTACAGTCCCTGCATTCAGAGCTGCAGTTCAAGGATGCAGAAATGAATGAATTAAGAACACGACTTCAGAACTGTGAGAGAAACAAACACCTTCCTCAGGCAGTTCCAGCAACAAGGTAGGGGGGTTGGAAAAGGAATTTGTGTTCATTTTTGCAATATATGTGTTTAAACTATTGAAGAGGTTTTATTCATGTGACTCTAAGATCTATTCTCTTTAAAAAATACAACAAAAAAGTCTGATGACATCTGTGGAATTTGCTCAAAAATGAGCCTTCCTTGTATCTGTGACAGAAATTCAAAGAGTTTATAGTGAAATATCTCTAAAACATCAAACAGTGCAAAGAAAACAGATTGTTGTTTAATAAAATAATTACAAAAGAAATACTGATTTGTCTTTTTATCTTAGCCCTAAAAAGAATCTTGTGGTACAAGTGAAATCAGGAGGATGTTCTCCACAGCCAGAAAGAAGATCTTTTCCTACAAAGGAATCCTTCAATGCTGAAACATCCACTAGGCCATCGAGTTCTTCAGGAAATTTGATGGCCCCGACTACTTCAAACAAAGAAGGTAAACCCATGTACAGCTTGCAACATTTTTAGTTACATGTAAACATTCTACATTGGAGAAGTATTTTGTGACTGAACAGTTGCAGTCAGTTCACAGTTATTTATTTTGGTTTTGGTTAGGTTTTTTTTTTTCCCACTTGATACCAACTGGAGTTAAATAGCCATGCCTGAAATTTGCATGAAGTTCATTTAATTCATACCTCAGTACCAGATGCCAAGGTGGCAGTGATGAAGTGGCCAGTGGCTGCAATAAAAAACTTTATTGTGTGATGAACGAAAACATCCAAATTGTTGATCTGTCTTTCCTCATTGCACAAAGAACAGGAAATAATTTGCTTATTTCTTGGTCTGTTAGTCAGCTAATGCATGTTTTGTATTCTTGTTCTAGCTTTTTGGGGATTGGATTTTAAAGGGTACATATTTAGCCCTGTTTAAAGAAGCAACTGAAACAATGTACTCATTTCCTCTTTTCTGTGCAGGGCAATAATTCTCACAAAATTCTGTCTTAAAATTCATGGAGTAAACCTTAGGGAATTAATACCTGCATATGGTTGAAGATAGCTGTAATATGAAACAAAAATAGTAGTTTTTTAATAGCAATGGGAAATAATAAATGTTAGAAATGTGGATGTCATCAACTAATGCTTACTGGAAGAGACATGAAAAATCTGAGATGCTGCTGTCAGTTACAATGTTCATTCTAAAAATATGGGCAGTGGGAACTCCAGCAAAAAGAAAAATGCAGTAGCCTGAAAGCATTAGTATTGCTATTGTTTGTTATGGTAACAACACTCAATATGCTATTTGTTTGAAAAAATACATTTGTTTACTTTTTTCCTGAACTCTGCAAGGCTTGGCCTTGGTTTGCTTGGTAATTGTGAGAAATAGAGATGATTAAAAGATTATCTAACACTGTGGCTGTGTGTACAGATCTGTGTTCTCCCAATCCCTGTTTGTTTCAGACAGGAAGATAACCCAGCCTGAAGTTTCATCCCTGAAGCAGCACAAAGCAACAGGAAAAAATGGTTCCTACAACTCTGTCCTCAAACAAAAAACACAAGGTAATATCATTCTGGTAATGCAGAGATAAAACCAGGGAAAATGTACCTTAAAAAAAACACTATAAAGCATTTTCAGCAGTCAGCTCCAAATATTCTTTAGGGTACTGTCTTAGTGGAATTGCATCACATAATTTCAATGTCTGGAGTAGAAAATGGAGGGCAAGTCACCAGAACACCTGGGATATGTGATCACTCTGCTCAAGCTATTTTGCTAATATGGGATCATAATTAAAAGACCTCTAAATATAACTTGCTTTGTATTTAAATATCTAAAATTAATTTTTCTGAAAATCATCCTCCTGTTAAGAAACAACATTCATAATGAAAAAACCAAACCAAATTTGAGGTTGTGAGCACTCTCACAATAAGGCTGATCTTCTGAAATACTGATTTTTTTGTTGTTGTTGATGATGGCAAATCTTCTCCAAAGAAAATTTTGTGTCCTTCCAGGTTCTATCTTGCTGAATGCACTGATGAAGCAGCCCATAGTCCCTGGGTCACTTCTGGGTTTCTGCCACCTTCTCAGCAACTCTGAGCCTCTGTCTGGAGCTGTGTTGCCCCCCAACTCTTTGGATCCGTAAGTTTTATTTTCTTTTTTAAACTGTATTTGCCACATTCAGCACAGTGGCATTCTCTGTACTAAGAAACACTTGGTCATGCAGGACAGCTCATTCCCTGTGGTAAATTATGCTCTGCTTAGGCCATTTAGTGCAAAATTTGGAACATCATTCTGTATCTTTGATTATCACACATACCAAACACTGGAGCATCCTTAAAAAATAAATTAGGTTAATTATCAGTTAGGGGAAGGCACAGAACTAAAGTAAAGCTGTGAGCAGCCTTGCATTGCAATGAGGGAAGCACAGAAACATCATGGGTTAAGGGGCAAGAAAATGCCCAAGATGTGATTAAAAACTTGGTTCTATATCTTCAAAATATAAACTGTGTTCAAATTGTAACGTACAATTGGTGTGCAACCTTTCAAGATATATTTGTATTTCCTGGTAAAGCATTTTAAATATGAAGATTGGATATGAATTATAATAGTTCTTCACTTTACAGAATTAATACCTGAAATACCTTTGCTTTTCAGATAGGTTATTTTATTGGTGATGAAACCTGGAATGCTTTGAAATGACTCTTCCATGCAGGCATCAAGGAGTAGGATGATGTTTTTCCCCCTTTATTTCCTATGTTGGAAACAGACATCTCTTAGTTCTCTGGCTTTTCTACTATTCAATTCATATTATGGATAACTTGGATTTCAAGTCTGTTCTTGTGAAGCATTTCCCTTTTACTTTTATTTGGACAGGAAGCCCACACAACTCCCCAGCAGCAGGACAACTCAAGAAGGAATCGCTCCTCTTGTATTCCTGCAAGAAGCTCAAAAACTGGCAATGACAGGACTGAACTTGATTGCTCTGGATGAAGGATTGTGTGAGGGAAGGCCAGCAGAAGGCCAGGGAGGGCTCCTGCCCCTCACACAGAGCAGGATCCCGGGTGCTGTGCACCTCCTGCCCTTGCTGGAGCACCACATCGGTGCCTTCTGCCGAGCGGAGCAGCTCGGGGACACGCCAGGGAATGGAGCCTGTGGCACCCACCCAACTGCTGCTTCCAGAGCCAGCACAAACACGGGCTCAGGCAAGGAGGACTGCAGGCTGAACCTTGAAGAAACTACTCTTGTGTCACTGGGGATCCTCTATTATCTGGTGTTCTACAGCTGGGATGTTGTCCACACGTTGCTGTCTGCTGAAATGGAGAACAGTTCTGCTGCTGGAGATGAACAGGTTTCCAAGACTGACAAAAATGTGTTGTGTGACAATCAGTGTGACAATAAAGAAGAGAGCAGGACACAAGGAGGGCTGGCTGCTCCACAGGATCCTCCCAATACTGATGGAGCTCAACATTCTTTGTTTAAAAAGCTGCTTCAGATTTTAGCTTTTTCTGCTGCAAGGGGTTCCCAGACTGACAATATCCTGTGCCAAAGCCTAAAGGTTTTGGTAAAATTAGCTGAAAATTCAACTATGGACTTATTAATAAAGTAAGTCAGTAATAGCTTTAAAATGATTTCAGAGTCTGTTGTTAAGTAGTTTTCATTCTCTGTTAAAACTCATCTGGGCAACTTCTACTAAAAGTTGTGCTATGTATGAGAGAAATCACATCTCAGATCATATTTGAGAAGCAGCTGAGGATCTTGCTACTGCCTTTGCTGTTAATGAGTGTAATAATCATCCCTGATCAGTAAGGAGGTTTGCTGATGATATTCATATGAAGCAGATGCTGTTGCCTCATTGAAAGTGAAGAAGCTTTGTAACACTGATTTTGGGGTTTTTGTGATTGCTGGGAGGTGCATAAGGAAGAAAAGCACAGGATCTCATTCTGGCAGGTAAAACTGCCAGAGTGAACTGCAGAGTGACTGCCAAAGTAACAATGTTTTCCAGCATCCTTTGTATGTTCTGAATAGCTTAAAATGCACAGATTATGATACTGTCTACAGAAAGTAGTGTATTTCCAACTTGTGACTGCACTTCCCTTTTCTAACCCAGTTTTGTTTTGAAGTTTCCAGCACTTAGTGAGCTCTCAGGTGCTGCAGCGCTGCCTGCGGCCCGAGACCCCCGTGCCTGCCGTGCTTCTGACTGTGAGGCTGCTGGGAGCCCTTGCTCAGCACCACCTGCTGGCTGCTCAGCTCTGCTCCCATTCAGGTAAACCCTGCAGCAGACACAGAGCTGTTACCATGACCCACAGGAATGCTAACAGGCCTTGCTCCAAGGTGCTGAAACCTCAGAAGGCCACAAGCTTGCTCTGTCACCTGAAAACTTGTTTTCTGCTGATGATTTGGAGAGTGTTTGTGTTGTGGTGTCTGTCTACAAGCAGTGCTTTTGATAGCCATTTTAAAATCACTTTCTAGGATGTGTATTTAAGGTTGATGAGGAGAAAGGGGCTTTGAGGAGTTTTGAAGTTAAATTTATCTGTGCTCATGGCACTGCTCAGAGCTTCCAGTACTCTGCATGACAGATGATCTCTGTTCAATTCCTTATGAATGAACCAGGACAGGATTACCACAAAGGCAAAGATAAGGTTTAGGGGTACCAATTTCCTCACCACTGCTGAAGATGTGGCAAGTAAAACAAGAAGCTGAGCCTGTACTATGAGCCCTAGGACAGAACTCAAAATGTTTTCTTGCCTGATAGCATTAATTTTTGTCATGAACAAGTGGCTGGCTGGAAAAAGAACAAAGTTCTCTCTGTTTCAGACACCTGCCTTCTCCTTGCACTCTACATGTACATAACATCAAGACCAGACAAATCAGCATCTGAAATGCTTTGGCTTCAGCTGGAGCAAGAGGTAACCATGGCTGAGTGTCCATGTGCTCTTTCCTTCTTCTTCCAGTTGGGGGAGTGGGAGGAGCAGGATTGTGCACAAATTGTCTGAAAACAAGTTCTTTCTCTAGCTGAAATACAAAACTGCCAGTATGGGCTTGCAGTAAGGGATTACATTGATTTTTCAAAGGACCTCCTGAAACTGAATCAGTAACTATCCTTGAAGAGACCATTGCTCATAAAAGCCTTTCAAGTCACTGAAAAAACCAAGGGAGACCCTAGGATGGCTGCAGATGTTCAGCATTAAGCTTTATTTTCCTTTTAGAGCAATAGAAGAGTAAAAAGAAGCAAGATTTGCATTTCAGTTTGATTGTATTTATAACATTTAAAGGCATTCTGTTAGGAATCTAATTATTAAGATTTATATTCCTTGCAATGAATGGAAATGCTACCTTGCTGTTTTAACAGTCATGGTTATATATAGAAAGAATACCTTTTAAACCTAATTTGTGTTGTTTGTACAGACAGAAGTGACAACAGACTTGTTTGAGGTTCTATTTGCTCTACTTCTCTCATTTTAAAGAATTTGGAACCCTTTCCATTACCCCCAGCTGCACTGTTATAATAAGTGTAAACACATTATTTGTATGCAGTGAATTAGAGGCCCCTGACTTTGTCAGCTTTGCTCATGAGAAAGTTGAGAAGGTTTCTGTGCAAGGCAAACTCTGTCTATGAAGTGTTACAGGGGAAAAAACTTGTACAACTTTGAGGATAAAAGACATTAGCTGTTAAGAGAAAAAAATACCCCAAGCCTATTTGAAACTAGGAATGAATTATCCTAAGCTGGCTCTGACTCTAACCCAGCCTGTGTTTGTAACAGACTCTGAGGCTCCTGACACGCTGCATGTGGTGCTCCAGAGCAGTTTTATTTCCTGGCACAGACTGTCAGTGCAACCTCGAGGTATGTTCCCCCAGTTAACCCTGCTGACAAGTTCCAAGTACTCAATCCTGAAATTGCTTTTTGCCATTTTATTGTTTTGCTGTAGAGAAACAGAAGTGTTGTGCACTTTAGAGGAAGCTGGCTTTGTCTTGTTAGAAAATATCCTGACATTTGAAAGTTTGAAGAGATTAAGCAATAAAGTTAATATTGAAATTTCTGCTCCTATATTTTTGCTTTGTGTGTTGAGGCACTGTTTTTCCTTGCAGGTGGTGAAGACACTAATTGTGATGCTGCACAGACAGTGGATGAAGATCAGATCTGAGAGCAGCTTGTGTGCACACAGGGAACGAGTTATTCAGTTTTTAAGGGATGCTGTTTTACTGCTGCACAGCCTGTCTCAAAAAGATAAACTGTTCCATGAGCACTGTTTGGAAGTTCTCCATCAATATGACCAAGCCATGCCAGGCATAAGAGCCATTCTCAAAAAGACTCAAAAACTGAGTGCCTCTGAAGGTAAAAATGTGTCACATGTTGGCTTTTTTCCATGTTGCAGAAATAAAAAAAATCACTTTTCTCTTTTAACAAGTACCACAGCTGGTTGTTGCTCAGACCTCTGGAGGCAGTTTAGACTGGATATTAGGAAGAAATTCTTCCCTGTGAGGGTGGGGAGGCCTTGGCACAGGTTGCCCAGAGCAGCTGCTCTGTTCCTGGAAGTGTCCAAGGCAAGCTTGGATGGGGCTTGGAGCAACCTGGGATAGTGGAATGTGTCCCTAAAAAAGGCATTAAAAGAAAGAAGGGGAGATGTTTGTGTGACAAACCCAAAGACCTGTTTGCATGGAACCTTCAAGAATGTTATTTGCTGTAGTCTTCTACCATCACTCGGTTCTAAAATGCAGATACCAGCTATAATTATACTGTATGAAGCAGGGAAAAAATCATCCTCTGAAACATTATTATTTTTTTGTTGCAGAGCTGATTTTGGATGAATTGTATCCTCCTGAGCCAGAAGAGCAAGGAACAGACTCCAGCTAGCCAACAGCAAAGATCTCTGTCCTTCCTCATCTGAATCATCATTGCCAATGTAAATGTGAACTTTGAATCATCCTTTCAAGTGCTAATCTTGGGCTGCACTCAAACACAGCACAACTAAGACACTTTTCACTGTTGCAGTTATTTCAGTGCTATCTAAATGTAGCTGAAAGCAAAGGAATTCTGATGAGAGTGATACTGCTGTGCAAACTCACTCAATGGCTTGTGACTGGTTCTGGTAATGAATTCCATCCTGTATGAAACCACTGTGAATGGAATGGAAATTTCTCTCTATTCTCCATTTTCCTGTGACTACAGCTGAATTTATGGTGCTGAGGTGTTTGGCATCACTGCATTCATATGAAAGCCTTTTGAAAACCCTTGTGCCTTTTGTAGCTGTACCACTTCTTCCTTGTGTGACTTCCAAAATTTTCATATTGTTGATATTAGTAAACAGTTTATGGTGATTTTAAAAATCCTTCTAGAAACAACTTAAGAATTGGTAGTTCACTACAGGGCTTTGAATTTCTTGCTGAGGATTGATGAAATTGAGGTCAGATGACCAATCTCCTGAAAGAGGAATTACTGAGATGCCAAACCAAACAATACTAGAAATTACATTTTACAATTCACCTTAAAAGAGATGGCACTGTTGAGGGTTGCATCCTAGGCAATAGAAGGATATTTAAATGTGTGCACAATGCCTGGGATTTTTGGTCATGATGAAGATGGAGGAGCCTCCCATTGCTGGGATTCAGCAGCAAAGGTTGGAGGAAGAGCTGCTGCCCCACCTTTGAAGTGTGCATGACCCTCACTCACTGTCCCAGCTGGGCCTCAGACCCTAAAAAGGGAAGTGAGTTATTAAAATGAGCCCAGACCTGTGTTTAGATGGGAGAGCTCTTTTCCATTTTCAGCAGGGGCTTGGTTCAGAACAAGCCTGGATCCAGCAACCAGGAGAACAAGAGATTGCATGAGAGTGAGAAGGAAGCCTTTGGAAAATTGGGAGACATTCTATTCTCTGGTCATTGCCAAAGAGGCTGTGCCCTGCCCTGCAGCAGAGAGCCCACTCCAGGGTGCTCAGCAAGCTCCTGGCTTGGCTCAAAAACTGGGATAATAATCCAGCACCTCCAGAGGCCCAAAGCTCCTTCCTCCCCTCAGCCTGGGCTCAGCCTCCTCCTCTCTGAGCAGCAGCTGCAGCAGGCAGGGCCAGGTCATTTCTGTGAAACACAAGCTGCCAGCTGCTCCTCTCACTAACAGGTTTCAGGTCCCTGGTAGCATCTGGAAAACTGCCATGTTCCTGCTGAGATGCACCCAGGAAGGATGCACAGGCACAGAGCAGCAAAGCCTTCCAAGCCTGTGTGTGCTGGCATGGTCACAACCCTGGAACTGTCACCAGGCACTGGACAAGACAAGCTGCATTTATTGGTGTGACAAAAAACATTTCACTTGTCTATGTAAAATAAATAAGCAAATAAACAAAACAACTCAAAAAAAAAAAAAAAAAAAAAAAAAAAAAGAAAAAAGAAAAAGAAAAACAACCACCAAACAACATTTCCAGGATTAGAGGGAAGGCCTGGAAAGTGCATGTAAAAGCCCTTTCCTTCCTCAAAACCAAAATAAACATTAGGATAATACCTTAAGAACAGCCCAATGAGCAGGAGCTGTGGTAAAGCAGTATCTGGCCATGAGCCTGCTGTGAGGGGCAAGCTTAGAGCTGTCCTCACAAAGATATGACAGTCACAGTTCCTCAGATATCCTAAAATGCAGTGATCATCAGTTTTCAACAGTTCTCACCACTTAATTTTTCTAAACAATTTGAGTTTATAGAGATAAGAGATGTTTAACCCATCTGGGTGAACAGACCAAATGAACTGTTAAGAACTTGGACAAAAAACAGTTCCCTAAAGAATCCCAAACTGCTGGAGCAATCCAGTTCTAAAAAGTTGTTTTAAAAAAATCCTGGCTTCATCTAAAGGGTGTGTGTATGGCAACTTGGAAAAAAGGAGAAGTAGATTATTGCTAAACTTTATATAAACAGAAGAGTCATTTCTGAAAAAAACGGGTAGGAAAACTCTTAACTGTTCCCTCCTGGCTCTGCATCCCTTCCCATCCACCCAGTCTAACAGACAACACCCAAACATGCACATTTACATTCTCATTTTCTCCCAACTCTGGACTTTAAAGTAGTACAACCCAGGCTCCATACACCAAACAGACCCAATCCCCTACACTCTGACTGGCAGGAATCACAGTAACATCATGTTATTGTGAAATTAAACCACAGCTTTTGAAATTGAATGCATTGTCTGTTCACATTCCTAAGGAAAAATGAGGCTGTACTCCTAAAGAGCAAAGGCAAAAAGAAATATACTTACAGAACCACCAGAATTATTTCAGACATTTACAGTGATCAACCTTGTCAGGATTATTTTAAGATTGTGCTGACTTTCAGCCCTTTTTACTTTCTCCTGGAATTTTTCTCAGGATTCAAAAGGTCCAATCATGTATGCAACAGCTCATCATCCCTGATGATCAGTTCTTCACTGCCTGAAGAATTCCCACCATAGCAGCTTTTCATTTCCCCACCATGTTACAGATAAGCTGTGCCTCTGTATTAACTGAGAAAAGCAATTTCCTCTGGCATCAGGCACAGGACTGAACAATGAAATGCTGAGCAAAGGAAAGCCACCAGGCATCTTCCACACATGATTATCACATTCCTCAGCAGCAGCACCCATCTGCTTCCCTGCCCCTGGGGATGGCAACCAGGGTTTTCCCTTGGCTGGAAGCTGAGCTCACCAGAGCTGCTTTTCCCTGCTCAATGAAACCTTGCTCAATTCTACACCTTGCACATCATGGACTTGGTGAGGATGGAAGGGCCCTCTGCAGCTCATCCAGCCCCCAAACTGAAACAAACTCCCACAGAAAAGCCAAAGAGCTGCTTTGTGTCATGTCAGGCCTCAAACCTCCATCTTTTTAAACCAAGCTGGCACGGGTGAAGATTGCAAATACAAAATGCATTGTTCTGTAGCACACAACATCCCTGACCTGAGTTTATTCACATTAATCCCACAAATGAGCTACAGCTTAAAAGCCTGTGCTAGACAATTAGAACAAAGTCATCCTAAGCACTGAATGTTTTTGTTACAGCCTGCAGCATTAGTTATGGCTAGAATGGCCAAATGGTTACAATTAGGGTCAAATGCAGCAGTTCTGCCTGCACAGACTGTGTTATCTCTGTGAATGTAACAGCAAATGCCAGCTTCCAATGTAAATTGTTAAAAAATGGACATTGTTGATTGTAATTTAGCAGACTGATAAGAAAAGGTGATCTGTGATATCTACAAAGATTTACAAACCCACTGTGGCTGAAGTTTATCAAAGTGCTTCCAAGACCTTCACACCTGAAGGTGACTGCCAGCACTGCTGAGCCTGAACTGATTTGAAAACTTAATCCTAAAGCTTGTCAGTGCAATAGTTGCTCAAAGGCTAACCTGCTTTTGAGAATATCCAGAGGAAACTGCCACTTTATGTTCATATATGGCCAGAATGTAATAACCAGTGCCTGTATTGTCCTAACAGAGGTAACACAAACAGTGATGTTTTAACCCATGCATTAATCATGTTGTAGGTTGGTGTGTTGAGAATGAACAATTTGTTTTGCTACAGAACCTCAGCACAGCTGAGCTACAGCCCCTGTCCAGCAGTGTGAGAATGACATCCTACCTGATTCCAGGGGCAAGGGACCATCAGAGAGTGAGTCACAAACCCCATTGCAGGAACAAGGAGTGTTAGAGTGAAAAGGCTGCAGTAGCTGGTTTAAAAGTTATTTTGAGTGCAGTAAGGGAAATGGGATATCAGAGGTTATTTTATAATGGCTAACTGGCTCTGAGGGGGGGCTGCCTTTGCAGACAACACAATTCCATCAGTGCAGAAGCCTGAGCTCTTGGACAAAATAACATTTCCTTCAGCTTTCTCTCACTTTTCAGGTTTAACTCATGCACTTTCCCCTCCTCCTATATGGCTCACTGAAAAGCTGTAAATGTGACCAGGTTCCTGTGGTACAGGCTGCAAAAACAACTAGATAAGGTCAAATAATAAGCAGAGAGAAAAAACCAGGCCCCAAACCACTGGCTAAAGCAAATCTGGTGAGTTACTACAAGTGCTGAGATATGATACTGAGTTTCCATACTTGGAAAAAATAAAACAAGCAAGAATTGCTTGTTTGGCAATAATTGAAGTTTTTCCCTCCTGTGTGTCCAGCTCTTCCCACACAACCCTACCATGAGTTTTAAATGCATGCCAAGTTTAGTTGTGGAAAAATTCACACTACCATAGACAACTGCTGATTTAACATAATGAAAACACAACCAGCAATATTCCTCACCTAACCCTGGGCTCCCAGTTTTCAGTTCAGCCATTTGCTCTCCTATACAACCATTAACTGCAATAATAAAGGGTGAAGGTACCTTTGAAACCCTATGTGGTCCTTAAGGGAATCTGCAGGTTTTAATCAAACCCCAGGTTCTGCTCCTCAGCCCTGTGTGCAGAGAGGGGAAAGCACACAGCTTTCCTTTGAGCATTTCTCTGCCTGTCACTTCTCAAACTCAGCCACACTGGACAGGTGCAGCTGCTAAGAGTCATGGGAAAAGAGAAATAGATGAACTATTATGAAACTATAAAAGCAGTGCCAACAGAATCATCACAAATAACTGCAATTTCCTGGTGTCACTTCTAGCCCAAACCTTGACTGTATGTTTTCTAGATTTAGGTTTTTAGGAACATGCATTTTGTCTGCTGCCCCCAGTCAACTAAGAGAAAATATGAAATAAAACTAGAAGTGAAATTATTTGTATTGCACCTCCAACACACTATCAGCCTGTAGCTGAGACTCCAACAAATTCAAGGAGTAACACTACAAAACTACCCAATTACGGGGTTTTGATTGGGTGTGGTTTTTTTTTTTTTTAATTTCTGTGTTTCTCCCTTTGTTTTTCTTTTAAATGCTACATTAGAATGTAGCTGGCAATTCAAGGTAATAATGCTGATACACTAAACAATTCACTGCTGTGTGGTGTCATATAAAGAATACTCTTGACCTGCTCAAAGAAAATATTTTCAAGTGAAAGACTAATGAGTTAGGAGTGTGAATACAACCTTTCCAGAACATTTTTATCAAAACTATTAAATACACAAAACACTTCAGCAAAAACATTTTCAGACAGAGTAGAAAGCACCACTTACCTCATGCTGAATTTGTCAGTTTGATGAATGAGGCACAATACTCAACACCCAAGTCTAAACAGGTTGAGAAGATATTTTTAATGAAATTACAGACTTCCTTAGAATCAATCCTTTTGGACTTGCTTGGCAGCAGCCTGTCAGAGGATCATTCAGCAGCTTACACTGTCCTTGCTTTATTCTGTGATCTGTAATTTTGGTTAGGCTTCAGTCTCCACCACCAAAAGTGGTATTCATGATACAAGGTGACCCGAAGGACACTCAGTAACACCAGCTGTCAAACACATGAAGGAAAATGTAGCTTTGCAGACACACCCCTAAATAATACTCAAAATAAGGCTAAGAAAACCAAGTTGACAGAATGTACTTCAAACACTGAATTTATTACAAAGGTGCATAGAGTTTATGCCATTTGGTTTGAATACTTATGTTTAACCTACAAACAACATACAAAGCAAGGTTACAGTATGTAACAAAAGCAACAATGATTATCTAATAAATTCAATATTCTACTGTCTTTAATTTCACATAACATTTCTGAAACAAAGGCACTTACAGAATTTAAAAAAAAAAGATATATCAACATTTAAAGTCTTAGCTCCCTCCCCCCTCCCTAGAGCACTGTGGAGAACAAGTGTGATGTGAAGGCAACAGCTACTGGGACTGACACATCAGCAGTGCTCAAACTGAAGACTTCTGGATCATCTCCACCTTTTCTGTAACCATCCCATTCTTGTCAGTATCTGAAAACAAGCTTCAACAAGTATGCAGGGCAAGAACCAAATAAAATTTGGTCCTACACCTCATTGTTAATGATGATTAATGCACTAACAATAAGAAATTAATCACAATCTGATTAATTTTGAACTGGACTATTTTCTCTTCTTTCAGTAAGTTTTGTAAGTGAATTAGTAATAGTACTGCTAAGGCAGCTCCTTGTACATTAATGACTGATCTCTTCCCTTGTACACAGCCATCATTTGCACATGTCCACTGATGGAAAGGTGTCCATTTTCAGGCTCCTTAACCCTCATCTCCCACAGAGAGCAGTGGCAATTCAGGACCATCTGTTTGGTCTGTACAACCTCCACCCCAAAGCCTCCTATTTGGGAATGTCCCTTACTGCTGCCTCCTTCCTTTGCTCCCATCTCCTCAGGGATGAGGACTGAGCCATCCTGCCATGAAACTGCAGACTTCCCTCTCCCAACCCAAACAGGACACTGTGATGCTCCCTTTGTCACACCAGGTGGGGGACAGGAAGAGCAGGGCACAATGACAACCTCAGGAACCCCACACTGGGTGCTGTACCTGTGCTCTCCCTGGCTCCACACAGGCTAACAAAGGTGCTGGAACAATCTCTGCCGTCCTTCTCCATGAATAAGCACCAGGGGTAGGATCTGCAGCATGGGATTTATTTCTGCAGTTCCTCAGTGCTCTCCCACAGAAACATTCCAGATTTCTAAGGCAATGCTTCCTCCTCCATACAGAAGACACCATCCTTTTTTGGTTGGTCCCATGTAACAACTGACAGTGTCAGGAAGTTTTGCCCAATTTCTCAGCTGACATGGCAGGAAAGAGGAGGAACACATACACAGGATACACAGATAAATGTTCTGTAAGTGCCTCTTGGCACCATTTAATGCTATTAACTTCAACACTCAGAGAGGTGTAACAGAGGGGCACAGGATGTCATGAACCCCAGTGTAAAAACTTTCAACAAGTTTCTTCTGAAATGCCCTGAAAACTTTCTTAAAAAAAGAATTGTAATAATCCAGAAATAGACTCAAAAAATCAGGAAGGGGAACAAGGCTGCCTTTGACAACAGCAACTTCCACCCACTCTGTGAGGTAAAACAATGCCACCAAACAATAATATACCCCAAATGTAGAATGATAGGGTAAATGGCTCAATGGCCTCTCTAAAAAAGTAAAATCAGTGTAAAAAATATGTTAAAATTATTTCAGTGATTATGTCACAGTGATACATGCAAATAACTACATAGTTCTATGAGGCTAAACAACAAATTGCATTTCAATGTTGGAAAAGACAGAATTGTTGAGGACAGTGAAAAGATCCCCCACCTTATTTGTCTGAGCAATGAAAGATTCATAAGCCTAAAGCCCCAGCAGTGTCACCAGCCATGAGATGTCTCAAGATGTTTCATGACTGAAGGCATTACCTTCTCAAATAAAAATACATTACCTGCCTGTGACAAATCCTTCCTTTCCCTGACTTCTCATTCTGCTCAGCTTTCTGGGAATGCTAAAGACAAAGGGGAGGTGTAATGCTCACTGTGGCCCCTCACCCAGCACACTGTTACTCCACTGCAGACTGGATTTATAAAGCTCTGCCATTCTTAGGTTCCTGCCACCTACAGTTCCCACTAGAGACAGTGGAAAACCCCCTGAGCATTTGAAAACCCCAATCTTCTGCTGATATCCCAGCCCTCCTGTACAAGAATTCCTTCTCTGTGATGAGGCTGCCAAGGTTTTGTAAGTGAACCTCTGTTAATGTGTCATTAAGAGGCTGATTGTAATTCCAAACTCATCAACAAGATCAATTAAGTTTGTCCAATACTAGCTGAACAAAAAATACTCATCCAATAACTTTTATGGAGAATTTTCAGGGTTTCAGCTTTTGATCTATTTGGTCCTTTAAGTGGCAGAGTGTCTGTTGATTTCTAGCTATAACATCCAGTGGAGGCACAGTTTATAAACCTTAAAATTGGGACAGAAAACAAGGAAACAACCAACTCATGCTATTTAGAACTAGCTCAAAGGCAATTAAACATGGTGCACTACCCCTTACCAAAGGCAAATGTGATGCAAAAAAGGAAAATTCCCTTTTGAATGACAAATGAAATGTATTAAATTGTAGCTAACCTAACAATAGTAGCTTCAAAACAGGCAGAACTTACATAACATGTATCAGGTAGTTTCTTAGAGGTTAAGATTTTACATTTTAATACTGTGCAAAAGATTGCTACAGCTTTGGGTATTTGACAATGCTCATATTAGACCATTCCTCTCAAAATTATTGCACAGCAAATGGTATTGTGGTTGTGTACTTATGAAATACTCTTTCTTCTTGCTTCTCTCATTGGATCTAGAGCAAAATCTCTTTTTGTATTTGCTTGAGGTATAAATCAACTTCTGCAAGAAAAATACTCCTTCCTTGGAGCATTAAAAAAAAAAGAAGATACTGAATTGATTTTCACTCTAGTTTAACAAAAAATTGTTGTCTTCCAGAAAAATATAGTACATGAGCATGGTGTAAACAGAACAAATGATATTTTGAAAAGTTTTGTATGCAGAAGCACAGCAGAAGCTTTTCAATAGGTGGGCTTCTGAGGATCCATGTAAGCAGGGTTGTAAGGGGGCTGGGTGGGGTAAGGAGCTCCAGCACCAGCTGCAAAAGCAAAACACAAGAAAAGAAACAGATTTGTAAAAGGTACATTCTGAACTCTACATATAAAATGGCAATTTCTGCTTTGAGTGCACAGTTAAGAGGTTCAACCTAGCCAGCATCTTAATTGGAGACTTGAAAACAGCTTGTCACAAAACATCTGCATTTCAGAAGTAAGGGCACAAAAACTTTTGTTCTTGTTGGCTTTGGGGCTTTTTTGATGCTGAGTGTACACGAGCAGCCTTTAGGGGAGAACCTAGCCTAAAAAAAGGAACAGATCTGGCTCAAGAAAGAGCCAGTGGAAGTAAGGGGTGCACATACAAGAGGATATACCTGACAGTGTACTGAGGAAAAAAAAAACACTGGTAAAAGGACTAGAGAAATCATATTAGGATTCCTGCAAGGAAAATGCTTTCCTGCTAAGTGTCAAAAAAATAATAAAGGAAGTAACATAAACGGGAAAAAATATCCCACCACTACTGAGCACATGAAAGAGTTTGACTTATATACCAGATGTGCATCCCTTGGAAGAGATTCTTATTTTCTACTGCTCTGAGAAAAGCTGCTCTCAAGTGGCATCTCCATTTTCAGCTCTGTCAAACAGCACAAGCTTGTTCAAGCAGCACCTGATCAGATCCCTGGAAAGTGCAAGTGTGGTTATCTTGTGCTGATCTGTGAAGTGAGTGGGCTTGGCTCCTGTGTGGCAGAGCAGGTATTCTCCCCTGGCACATGGCACAATTAACAGCCTGCCCTTGGTTAACAGGCAGGAGAAATGAAGGGAACAACTCTCTCACTGTGAGGCATTTTCAGCTGCCAACACTGAAAGTGTCTTGGTGTGTTCCCAGAAAGAAAAAAATCCAAAAAAACCCAAAACAAAACAACTGTTTTAAAACTAAAAACCAGCAACAGCCTGAGAAACCAGAGAGCAGGAGAAGTGAAATGACTAATTTATTGGCTCTCTCATATGAAAAAGATGAAGCCAAAGCACTCTGGCATAATCCTGTAAAAGCCACAGCTTCTTTGGCATTTATAACAGAAAAACAGAGTCAACAGTCCTGCCAAGTCAGTGTTTTCACATGTGGGGCTGGTTTGCACATTATTAATATACAATTTCTAACTGTTTGCAAATCTTTCACACCATTAAAAGCCATTTTATATCCAAGCTGTCCTGGAAGTTACTTCCTAAGGGCATTATCTACTAGTCAAGACTATACTTTGTTATGTAAAAGGATGATCAGTGAGGTTTGTAAGAGAACTTGAATATCCTGCAGGTAAAAGCCCAGTTTTGGCCTCTCTGAGCAATCTGAAGCCAATTGCTCAGAGAACAGCTATTACCAGCAGAAGTGGGAATTAGTCATTGCAACAATAAGGCTGCATGAAAACAATGCTGTGAAAGAAGGAAAGCTGAAGAAAAAAGATTCTGATAATTTTAACTGCAAGTTGTCAACAGACTTCTCCTTTCAATCCCTTTGTCATGGGCAAGGACACCTTCCATGAGACCAGGCTGTTCAGGATTCCATCCAAACTGGCCCTGGACACTTCTGATGTGTCCACAGCTTCTCTGGCCAACTTGTGCCAGGGCCTCACAAACCTCACAGTAAACCATTTTTTCCTAATAAGTAATAACTAGTTACATATATATATATATATATATATATATATATATATATATATATATATATATATATATATATAATAATCTAAATGTGCTGTCCTTTAGTTTGCATCCATTCCCCTTGTCCTGTCACTACATGCTCTTATAGAATAGAGCTCACAGATACTAAATTAGAAAGGGAATGTGGAAACATCCAACTCATGTATGTATGTATGTATGTATGTTAATTGACTTTGATTTTAATATTAAATGTCAGCTGAATTAGTAAAATGTTCTACTGGATCTGCTGACAGTCCCACACACTGCCAAACTTTGCCATACAGCTCCAGCTCACACCTCCTCTGGCAATGCTTAACACAGAAACAGTGAGAGGGAAATTTCCACCAGGGTGAGTAACATCATCCACCACAACCTGAGCTTTACAAAATTTGTTTACATTTGTATTAACACAGCCAGAGACAATGATAAATGTAAATAACCTAAGATTTGCTCCAGAGCAGCTCTCTCTGAGCTGTTCAGGGGATGAGAAGCACTTGGTGCTGCCTTACCTGCCACAGTTTCATGGTAAGCTGGGGGTCCTGCAGGCTGGGTGGGGTAAGGGGGAGGGTACTGGGCAGGGTAGGGAGCCACGGGCATGCCTGGCTGGGGCTGCACAGGCATGGGCTGGTAGCCTTGGTACGGAGCTGCTGCGTAGCTGGGTGGCACTGCTGGCTGCTGGGGATAGGCAGAGTGAACCACGGTCGTGGTGGTGGCAGTGGTCACCACAGCTACAGCAAGGAAAAGGAACATGGTTAGTGCTGGTGGTCCCTAAAGAAAAACCCCCCAACAACTCCCAGACCCCCCACATGGTGGGATGGAAGAGAACTTCTAAACGCTCAGGAAATATTCCAAAACATCCCTCTGCAACCTCACATTCTGAAGCTGCTTAAATGCTGATTTTTAATATTTAGGTATTGCAACTTCTGAGCAGAGTATTTTCACCTCTTATAGGAACACAATTTTCCAGGAGGGATAAAAAAAAAAATTCATTTTCAAAGATGTGAAGAAGAAAATAAATCCAGAGCTACTCACGGCGTGGTCGTCGACATGCTTTGTACAGACAGCAACAGGAGCAGGTGAGGCACAGAATAATAGTGACAACAATCACTGCAAAAACAGTAACTCCAATGCCAATGAGGGCTCCAAAACTGCAAGACAGAGACCACAGAACTGGTGTCACTCCTTCACCAAACCTGCAGCAAACACATTGCTCCACCTCCAATCTCTCAGTCCTTATTGGACTAAGAAACAACTGTGCAAGGCAGTGCTGCAGGAGGTCAGGTCTGCTGAGGCAGAGAAGCTGAACCACCCCTGACAAGGGGTCTTTGGTCCCTCTCATTTTAGTCTGACTGTGACTGTTGTTGTTTTAGTGTGAACACACAGGCTCAGAGCAAGCCCACAAGTTCTTCCCACATTCCCTAAGACCTCCCAGTCCCAAACTGACAACTGAAGACCATCTCAGCCCTGAAGAGATTCCTGGCAGGTTCCTTGGCCTCTGTACACAGTTATTTTAGAATCCATGTTTCACACAGTTAGAAAGAACTGAAATCCTGACTTTAGTGCAATAGCAAGTATGCCAGGTTACCTTATAGGATACAGAAACACTGCCTAAAACTCCCACATTTATTATGGGAAGACCAGAGATTACAACAGCTTTGACTCCTGTGATGAGCACCAAATAATGGGGGCAGACAAAAACAGTCACCTCTCAAAGCTTTACAAATTCTAATTACCACACAGGGGAGAAAAGATATCACAGCAAAGCTAGTGCCAATCCCCTTAAAGTGCTAAATGAAATGATCTGTTTCCTACTGTCTGAAATCAATAAAGCCCATCTTCCATGGAAGCCAAAATCTCCAGCACCCTTATTTCTTAGAAAACACACCATGCATTGGTTTTGGGACAATTGCAGGAAGTCAGTTTTAAAGAACAATCAGCCATAAAGTAAAGACTAGAGAGCCATTTTCACATCCATCCTGTTTTTGTTTGTTGGTAGAGATTTTGGCTAAAGAGTTCTCTTTGGTTTGTTTCCCCAGCTCAGTTTCCTGTTAACAGCTTTAAAGAAAAAAACATCTCCATTGCATCCAGCAATTTTCACTTGGCTACCAAACACCCGCCAAATGTGAAAATTGCATTTGAGTATCAGTGACACTGGAAGGTTAAAACACTGACAAAAAGAATTGCAAAATGCTTTGCCCTAGCCCAAATTTAAAAGATCTCACCTCAGTGTCTAGAGCAACTTAACCCTTAGTAAGCTGAGCACTGACAAATAGAAAGGCTCAATTTAAAATGCATTCTTTCACCTTAAGAGGGGGTGCATCAATTGTATTCTGTTTCTGCAAAAGCTAGAAGAATAAGCTTGAGTCAAATCTCTTCCAAAACACTGACTTTATGAAACTGTAACTGTATCTGGCTGAGCACTGATTCTGTGAAGCACTAAATGCAGCACTATGGATACAACCATGGAGTACTGAACGGGATACAGGAAGCAGGAACTGCTGCAGCCTCCTGAAGTAAAAGTGTCAGAAACACTGCCAGGAAAATAAATGGATTACTGCAACACGACCACAGGATGTAAAGGTGAAAATAATGTGTTGAGGAAAACATGTGTGTTTTGCCCCATTTATTTGCACAGAACATTTTTGAGATGCTGACCCAAACACACACTCCTAAACACTCAGCTTTAAGTGGCCTCTCATCCTCATGAGCATTATCTTCACTTCAGCACAGTAAGCTCACAGCCAGCTCATCACCATCCAAAAAATCCCATTTCTTTCCAGCCTGATCTAAAAAGCAAAATACAAATGGGATTTCAAGAGAAGAGAGAGAGAACTGCCCTCAATGGATTTGTACACTGAATCACAATCCTGATTCCAATGTTCTCAGGAAACAGCAAGAACACCTGTGACAAACTACGGACACCTTCAGAAATTGCAGGACAAGAAATGTCAACTGTAATTTCTGATACTTGTGCAGCAGCCAAGAACTTTTTCTTTTCTGTTGTTTCCACTTTGGACCAGCCCTGAAAGAGCTCTCTCACTAGGGAGGCTGACATTGCTTCCTTTATACACAGCTATTCTCCAGCAACAGCAGCACAGACAAAGCAAAGAAGTTTTCCAGATTCTTCCTTGGGTTTTTTCCCCAGAAAAGGAAAAACACCTTCTTTGTAGTGAACTATGCTAAGGAAAGAAATTCTTGTGTCAAGGAGAGAGATTAGGGCTAACAAAGACAACTAAAATTCTTCACTTGTACAGACAATGAACTTCTTAGAACTTTAGCAAAGGCTGGGGAGAATCAAAGATATCAGAAAAATTGAGAAAGTGGAGAAATATTTAAAGTGGAGAAATATTTACTCATCATAAATTACCAAGAACAGCAGGAAACTGAAATTGCCCCATCATCTTTCACAACCAAATCAATTTATGATACAAGGAGAGAAAACAGCACAAGCCCACCTGCAGCCAAGCTGAGGGCCATCAACAGATAAAAACACTGACCATGGGCTCCATTTGTTAGTTTTTAATAAAGTTTTCTGCTCAATGAAGCAGATATCTCCTATTTGCCACCTCTAATAAGGAACACAACAAAAGCAAAGTTAAAAAACCAACACACCATGCCCTCGCCTTCACCAAGTTGTGAGAGACACCCTGGGCATTTGGATCACTTGTGTCCTTGAAAAAATGACACAGCCAGGACACAAGGACATTCTGCACCCATCTTCAGAAGGGTTAATGCAGACACATGTTTGAGGTGCAGGTGTGTCAGGTGTACAGGTTGGAGTTCTGTGTTTGTGTGTGCAAACACTGTGATCCACTCCTGCCCACTGTCTGATAGCTGCAGACCAAATTATGAACTTTCAGAGACAGCCCAGCAAGTCAAATAACAGAGAGGAGTTAGCTCTTCTCAGTTCTTTAAGGAGTGCAACAACTGGTTCCTGGCAGGCATTTTTATCATCTACTGCACAGCAGATAATTTTCCTGCCAGTGCCTGGGCTCATGCAGGCTAATGTCTTAGAACAACGTAAAGTAGGGAGATATTTACAGAAAAATCAGTAAGTGCTGTGAACTTGTAATTCATGTCATCAACACTCTCTTTTAACACTGGAGTTCTTCAAAAAAAATTTTTTTTCCTAAGTATTTATATTGACAACCAAAACCAGCAATATTCTTTTGGAATTTCTGCATGGTCAGTCACTACTGTAATAATGTCTTTTTTACTGCCCAAGGAGTACTGGTCTCAGCACTTCTTTAGCATTTAAGTGATATGCCACTACTGAAAAAGGTGCAGGAGGGCTGCCACTAACAGATGATGGTCAAGTGAAGTCAGAATGGTGCTCAATATACTCAGTGAACCTTGTAACCTTTAGGAGACAATATATTCCAGGTGCTGTATAAATACTCCCTTGCAGTGTGCTAACTGCCTTCTCAGACAAAAATTGCTTCATTTGATTGCTTTCACCTGATGAATCTGCCTAAAGGAGACTCATCAGGTGCCTAAAGGGCGCTAAAATATTTGGAATAAACCATATTCACACTAAATGATAATTTAATTACCGTTAGCATTGTACATAAACGACAAAGAAACGTGAGGGATTGTTGCTTACAGACTCTTCCCCTGAATGGTTAACCATGAGAAAACAAAGGCCAACGAAACCAAAAGCACACCTGAGCCTGCATTCTGCAAACAAAGGTCAGAGTGCAGCAATCAGGGTGGCCACAGCAGCAGTTCAGTGCTCTGCTGGCGTCAGGCACATCCAGCTTTCCAGACTCCCACATCCTATATACCATAGGCTAAATAAAGCACAGTTATAAACAGCTTGAGCTCATTCACTGACATTTCCTGCTTCTTTCTCTTCGCAGGAAAGTGAACTTTTGCCAATGATTTCATAAAAAACGAAATCAAACCGAACAGCAGTTTTACTGCAGCAATAACAAACTACAAATTCTCATAAAATGTACAGAAAAGCAAATATGGAGAGATTTATTCTATTTATAAAAATGGAGAGATAACATCCTGCCCTTTCCTATCACCACCTCTCTCCTGCCTTGCTCTACCTCCACTTCTACCCCATCCTCTCACCACTGAAGTGTATCTGTAATGAGAATATCTCTCAGACTCACTTTAAAACTGTCTAATTATTCAATATATCTATCAGCTCACATCAAGGGAGTTACTTGCCTATTTTACCCCTTTCAGAACTGAATGAAATGCAACAGACATATTAAAATGTGAGAACCAAGACCAGGATCTAAATAATACTATTTGTAGAAGTTAATTCTCAAGGCAGTTGCTCATGTTGGAGATCTTGAACAGTCAAATGGAAAAAAAAAAAAAAAGTAGAGTTTATTTAAAGCATTTTCAAATATCAAAGTTTTGATTCCAGCAATGTATTTTTAACTCTTCTTAATAGTTTGAATCACTTAAGTCAGTGACATTTTGTAGGCTGATACAAAGGAAGTTTTCACATATCTATGCCTTCATGTGAGTAGGACACACCAAAAATTTTGTCTTAAAACAGAAAAAAAATATCCAAATTAACAATCAGACCACCTAGTAATGAAAAATTAGCTTAAGCAGCCTTTTTATTGTGCAAGTTTTAATCTATTCCAAGATTTGTTCCATGCTCCGAGAAACACATTGGCAAAGCTCTTTTCAAAAGCACTGCTGCTTTTCAAAACAAACATTTACAAATAGTGAGTTATGGCTGTAACACGGGGTGGTCTGGAAAAACTTCAAAAGATAATTTAGGCCATTCCTAAAAGTAAAATAAAAAATTGAGTAGATGCATGTCATTCCTTAGTGCTCCAGAAAAGGATCCAATTCCCAGAAATGGAAAATATCCACATGAATACCCTGACTCAGGTGTAGGGCAGGCCCAAACAAGTCCCCAGACAGAGATGCCTAACTCCCATTTCAGTCACTGCCATACAGTGCCACATATTGCCTGTGAAGTTCAGCAGGAAAATAAGGCTTTTTTTTGAGCCTTTCAGAGGGATTAGTTTTTAAAATTTTACTAGCAACACACTTGCTGCTCAGTTTAATGTTTTAGCATAAAAATTCAAAACATAAGAACCACTTTCCTAAAGATGAAACAAAAATAATTTACTATTACTCAGAAAGCAAACTTACAGGGAAACATTAGCTTGATTTTAACACTTGCAAGAGGGAGCAGCCTAATTTAGCAGAGCCAGGAGCTTCAGCACAAGCAGACAATCAGAACCCACAGCAGAGTGAAGCCTCCTGGTGCAGGAGCAATCACAGTAATTGCTGGTGCAGCCTTGGCCACCTCCCCAGAACAGGATCTCCACACCATCAGGAAGTTTCCAAGTGATTCTTGTGGCAGGCAACAGGCAGCCAAAGACTCAGCCTGGGCAGCATGGTTTCAATTCTGCAAAATCTTGGTTGTTTCATCAGACCGGCAGCTTTGAGAAACTGCACAGTCATTTTAGGAGCCCTGCAATGCAGTGAAGTGGGGATTGGAATTGTGATGTCTGGTGTTTCAGACAAATGTTAACTCAATTAGCACTTCAGAGTGTCTCTCCTGGGGTTCAGTCCCTTAATGTTGTGAAAAGGGTTTTTTTATTTTGACTAACCCCTCAGAGCAGCACCAGCTCAAGCCATCACTGACTGCAAACTGCTCTAGCAGGGACACAGATTAAATGAAAACCCCTAAAACTCAGCACTATCTTCCATAATTCTTTCTGGGTAGTCCCAAAAGGAGTTTGCAAGGGGAGCCCCAGCAAAACAACCCCATTGTTTACCTGCAGTATAAACAGCCCTGAGCTGCATCCCCAGAGCCCAAACTGAGCACAGCCCAGGGACCCAGCTCTGCCCTGAGAAACGAGCTACAACAACAATAATGCCATGGGAAGCAAGAAATTCTAAAACTGCCAGAGTGCCACAGAAAAGAGAAGGCAAGAACCTGACAGGAAGAAGTTTGCTAAATATGTGCTGAATGGAGCCTTTAGCTGTTTGTGCAAATAGGAATGTGATGTGGATTACCTTGAGCCCAAAATAATAAACTTCAATTTTATACACAATGACCTACTGGAACTAAGCTAACTACTATTTTTCAATATTATATTTACATTATTTTTTTTTAATTCTCAATTTTTTAAAAATAACATGTTTAGCACAACGTGTTCTTAAGCAGCCTTTATGAGAAAGTGGCAGGGAGGGAACTTCCTGCAGTTTGTGGTCTTACTCAGACATCTGACACTCTGATCCAACAGGTTATTATGGAATATGTATACAAGCATCTTTTCTTGGTCCTTAAAGAGTGCACTTGTACTAAATATGTCTATGTATATAAATCCCTTTGTAATACATCCCAAAAATACAATTTTCTGGTGAAGTTTGCCAGGAAATCTATTATTGTACACTTTGTAGAAAACAGAGTAATTTCTGTAAGTAACTGATGCATTAAAATATGCACATAACAAGGGGAAAAGTCAAGGCTGCATTCAGAGGGACTGAAGTTTTTCATCAGCAGTGCAAGAACTAACAATGCAGCTTCAGGCAGGCCCCAAGATAATTTTCACTTCACTGTACTCAGCATAACAAACTGCCCTTAAACAGAATTAAAGGCATTTGCTTCTGCAGGTGGGAAATAAATTTCAAATGTTCCCTTAGTGGCAAAAAGAGAATGTAGCATGATTACAGATATTTAAGGCAAACAACATGAGTCAGTTCCCTTCCTACCACCCACTTCAAGGACACAGGATGTTACCCCCACACCCAAATTCAAATCTGGCAATGGGAAGGATTTTTCTTAGATGGTTAACTGAATTAGCAGAACAAGTTTAACTGGAAAAAAAAAAAAAAACTCCAAACCAAACGAAAAAACTATTAAGTGCTACAAAAAAAACTTCCCCACAAAAACTGCAATATTATGAATTTGCTACTGCCAGTATCATACTAATTCTAGCAGCAGATTTAAACAACTAGTTAGAAACTAACTTGGCCAAAGAGTTAAAGTTGTTTTTTTTTTTTCCTGGCAAATTGAAGCCTGGTGCATGACTTGCCAAACAGACTGGAACTGCAGTCAAAGGAAGTTTGGACTGGGTTACACCCACCTGCTTTGCCTGCCTCATAACCCAGCTTTTATAGGAAACACACCTTTTTCTTTACCCACATTACTCATGTATCATCACACATATAAAATTTCCAAATACTGTGTTTAGGCAGGAGCAAAGTTTGAATTACATCAATTAATTATCCTGCACTGCTATGAAGAGACATCCTGCCCCACATTCCCCTTCTCTTCTGGAATATTAGTTAGCACAACAAGGATCATCAAGGAAAATCCAACACTGTACAAACAGGAACAGACCACTGCAGCAGAGGTCACATCTGGCCAACCACTGCTTCTTTTAAATGGCATTGATTATTAATGGGACCTTCACCTAAGAGTCACAAAAGTGACCCTGATGACTAGTGCCTTTCACACCCTAAAAAAAAACAAAAGGAGGTTTCTAAATTTACTTCTCAGTGGAATTGAGAGCCAGAGATCATGCTAATAAAAACAGAGGTGTATCACATCAAAAATGAATGGTGTAAAATGTTTTGAATACAAAGCTTCTGTCAAAAGGCCAATTTCTACACAACTGGTAATTTCCTGAAATTAAACCAATTTGTTTATTTCACAGAAGACCCTTCAGCTGCAGTTTTAAAAAGCTGGGCAATTTGAGGGTATTCTCCTCCTCCCATAGTACATCCACAAACACAATCTGTGGCAAATATATCCAGCTACACCTCAGGCCATGGCTTTTTTTATGGCAGTATATGAAAAAGCAGAGTTGGTGCTCAAAATGCTCAAATTTTTACAGATTCTAATAAATAGCCATCGTGGTCTTTTAAACATGTTTTTAAAGGATTCTCTGTTTCTTGGGTTATAAGATCCTTCTCTGAGGGCTACCCCACCTGCAACCTCTTCCACAAGCTCTCTCCAGAGCCAGCATGTATGTTAAAAATGTACTGTTTTCAGAGCTACACAGAGGCACAGGAGCACCCACAGGCACAGGGAACATTCCACCCTGCTAGGCAGCTACAGTCAATGAAGCACAAAGCCACAGGAAAATGAACTCCTGCACAGAATCCAAGTGATCAATCTTGCTGTGCCCCTGTGTGCTCAGGCTGTTGCTGTCACCCAGCCCTCTGTGGCTAGCAGGGCACACTAACCCAGCCATGCCCATCTGCCTCTTGCAGCAGGGCAGCATTTCTCAACCTCTCCTTCCTGCCTGGCTTCTGAGGAAACGAAACCTGAAGTGCCTACAGCAGCAGAGACCTCAGCTCAGAACCCTCTGCCACCTTCAAGCTGTTTCTTCACCAAGAACACACTGAACACAAAACCAAAGGCAATGCACTGCTAATTGTGCAAGCTGATGTTTACTTTTCAGGCCAGTAAAAAGCATGAAACATTTCTTTAAGTAGTTTAAAATCCAAGTCTCTGTTGTTTCCAGGCAAGAAGCTTACATTCCTTGGTGAGATTAGCCTGTGCTTGAACACGAGCCTCACAGAACAGGCTGGATGCAGTTTAACTCATTTAGTACAGAAAATATCAAGGACCAGCACTGGAAAAGAAATCCTCTGCTCATTAAACAGAGACTGCTTACATTTCTGCAAGCTTTTTCCCAATTTTTATGCAGTCTTCCCTCTGGAAACATTCCACATCCACCTGGACACATCCCTGTGTATCCTGCTCCAGGTGACCCTGCCTTGGAATGGGGATTGGACTAGATGATCTCCAGAGGTTCCTTCCAACCCTAACAATTCTGTGACTCTGTAATTATCTTCATTATTTACTTTCTTGCCTATTACAGATCCTGGAGTATCCAAATATACCAGAAAGTTTAAACTGGAGTCCCTGATAGTGTGATAGCAGGGGAGAAGAATCAGGGCACAGTTCAATATCATTTTTGACCTTGTCTGTGGAGAAAATATGGGCTTGAAAATATCTAAACCAGACAAAGAAAACCAGGATAAACACTTTCACTGTTACAAAGATGCTGGTTTTGCCATGTTAGCCTCTTGTAGATGCCACATTGCAACCAGGCATGGATTTTCTCTGTATCACAAAAGGACAAGGAAGCCACAAGACAACATAGCTCAAACCCCAAATGAGCACATCCCCATCCAACAAGGCTGGTCTGCCTCTGCTGGCCAAAGCTTCCCAGGAAAATGGAAATTCTGCCTTCCCCTTCTCATAAGGAGGAACAGCCTTGCCTCAGGCATTACTGTACTTGTTACACAATCTGCTGTAACTTACAGGCAGAAATTCATTCAGACACAGAGCCAAATTAACTGTGTACACAGACAATGTGAAGTTTTGTTTCCAGTATCAGCTGCCCCAACGACATTATTTTCTTCTGTAACTGATACAGATGTTCTGAACTGCTCCACCTCCTTAAACACTCAAATACTTCAACAATTAGCTGAATTGTGGATATGAGTCATCTAATTTCCTTTTCCAGTAAGGGTCACTATTGGAAAATTGGCATACCAAGGCTAAGTAATCACACTACCAATGAAAATAATAACAAGTTCTGACCTGGTGAATCAGTGCTCTGCTTTTTCCACAGTTTCCCAAAATGAGAATACTCTGTACAGCAGAATGAAAAGGGGAAACCAACTAAATTAACCTTACTACTCACAATCCATCTTTGAAAGCAGAGTAAAGCAGGGGAAAACTCAGTAATCCAATTAAAATTGAGGGGGGGGGGAATCCTGAAACTCCAGTAAACCTTTGCCACAACACATTCACTAACAGGAGAAACTGGAGAAATCACTTATGGTCAAGGAAAAATGGTGACAAATGTATCAAGTTCAGCACTATGAAACCTATGCCTACACCCTGATCTAAAAGCTCCACATGATCTTTAAGGACTGATCAACAAAATAAAAGGCCTGAATCTGAGTTAATCCTGACTTTTGTACTTTTCCTAGAATGCTTACATTTGCTTCCAAATGCAGCATTCTGGGAAGCAAAATGCTTTCAAGTACTTAGAAGTGCATTATTAACACACTCTAATGGAGTGTAATTTACTGTCTTTGAAATGTCCAAAGATTACAGCATATGGACCACTTGCAATGTGAACTGCCCAAAATGCACACCTGCCTCAACAGCACCTGATACTCAATACAAATACTGAAATACATAAATATCAAAGGATGACACTAAAAAGAAACCTATTGAAAGCTGGTGCTTTGCTTGCATTTCTGCAGATCTCAGAATAAACACAGCAAACAAGCAAAAGTACAGACAAACTAGAAATTGCTCAGCCGGGCATGAAACCAAAGAGCAAACAAACATTCCACCAGCAGCCCTTCCCTAACCCTGTCCTTAGAATTAGGGTGTAATTGTGGCAGGATTACCAAGCAGAGAGAAGAAACACCCAGACCACAGAGTCCAGTGGCAAGTCCACAGGTAGTCTGTAACTCACACTCAGAAAGGGGAAGTTCTCTGAACAAGACAGGATTTGTGAGCAGTGTGCCAGGGTGGCAACTCGGTCTAGAAATCAGCCTGATGCAAGAATGGGGAACTAAACACTTTCTGACCCAAAAGGCCAGGAAATCATCACCTCCTCCTCAAGGGCAGTGTCAAAGGTAGTATTTGTAACTCCTAAGAGAGAACAGGGCACTAAAGGAAGTTGCCCTTTTTGCTTCCTGTCGTGTTACAAACTGTTCAAAGAGAACGCTGGTCTTACTGGAGATACAAAGAAATATTCTGACATCAGCCCTTCTCTCACCACAGCGAAGAATTAAACTAACATAGTCATCAAGGAACAAGGCAAAACCTGCCTTTTAAAAGAAATTGGCACAGAGAGAGGGTGGAGAATACCTTGCAGGCAAGGAAGCAGTACAGCTCTCCAGAAGGAATTCAGCTTACTACTCGGTTAAAAAAGCACAGAAACCTCAACATACACAACACCAAATCCCAGGCACTGTCTGTAACCAAACAAAAACTACTTGGTGTCCCACTGGCTGCAGTCACAGATGGTGCAACTCACTGAAATTCCCAGTACTGAAACACCCTAAATGGGACAGCTCAGTCATAAGTCATTTTGGAAAGTTCTAACATGGTGTTCCTTCAGAGTCATATCCAGATGGCTTTTAAAGGACAGTATTCCTATGAGTAATTACCACCTTTCTAATAAAATTGCCTAACAATAAGTTAAGTTTGATGTCAGGTCTAGGCCTTTGCACAACACTAATTTTTCAAAGCTGCAATGTAATTGAAAAGAGAAGGAAGAAGAAATATCTCTTCTTAAGCTGAGACATCCACGGTTCTCTTTTAAAACATTCCACTGCTGAAAACAAAGATAATTAAAACAATTTAACTGCCCCTTTCTAAATGCTTTTTTCTGTCATTTACAAAGAGCAAGCCGACTTCAAGATAAGGCTGTACCGGAACCACACATCTGAAGACACAAGATCAGCCTAGCTAAGAAGGGGCATCCCTCCTCCAAAATATTTGTTACATTAAATCCTCCTCCTTGTCGCAGAGACCAAGGCTCCAAGACATCCACAGCCCCATGCCCGTGCCTATCGCCTTTAGCGCGGCTCCTTCTTCCCCCGCAGGTGAGGATGTGCCCGGACCAACACAGCGCGGCCCCGCTGGCAGCCGGCACTGAGCCCGCTCTGCCGGAGGTGCCGGGAAGGCCGGGCGGGCTCCCCGTGCAGCTGTCGGTCCCGTCCCGAGCCCCCCGAGCCCCGCCGCTTACCCCATGCTCGCCGCCGCCGCCGCCGGCCCCGCGCCCGCCGCCCGGCCCCGCGCACGTCACGGCGGCCGCGCCGCCCCTTAAAGGGGAGCCCCGGCAGCGGCGCCATCCCCGGCGCACAAAGCTGCGCGCAGACACCCGAGAGCCAGAGCTCCGGCACTGCCCGGCACAGCACGGACAGGGAGTGCTGGAGCGAGTCCGGGAGTGCTGATAAGGATGTGCAGCTGGGGCTGCTCACCCTCGTGTGGACACCTCCCGGCACTTTCTGAAGGAGCTACAGGGAAGCGGAGAGGGGCTCTTTGTCAGGAACTGGAGTGACAGCACAGGGAGGAATGGGTACAGATTGAAAGAGGGGAGATTTAGGTTGGCTGTTAGGAAGGAAGTTTTTACTGTCAGGGTGGTGATGCACTAGAACAGGTTGCCAATGGAAGCTGTGGATGCCCCAATCCTGGCAGTGCTCAAGGCCAGGCTGGATGGGCCCTCAGTAAGTGGGAGATGTGTCCCTGGCCATGGCAGGGAATAATACATCATCCTTAATGTCCATTCCAACCCTGTAACATTCTGTCTTTAACCCCTGCCCTCTCTTCATCATCTTCTGCACTGTGAAAAACTGACACATTTTTCCTGTCATCACCAATATAGGCTTAAAGGAATTTACTTCTTCCCAAGATTGAAAGAGACGGAGAAATATTGATAGAAACTAAAAAAGATGCTAGAACACCAAGGAGATACTTCAAACAAAAGCAGATTTTCTTCCAGAGCCACTATGGATTTTCTAAGAGTACAGAGAAGTAAACTAAAACAGAGGATGTTCCACCTCATTGTGAGGAAGAACTTTTTAATGTTAAGAATGGCAGAGTCCTGGAAGAGGCTGCCCAGGGAGTGAGTGGGGTGTCCCCTCTGGAGACAATCAACCTGGACACATTCCTGTGTCACCTGCTCCAGGTGACCCTGCCTCGGCAGGAGGGTTGGACTGGATCTCCAGAGGTCCCTTCCAAGCCCAACTATTCTGTGACTCTGTGCTAATGCTTCAACCTCCTGTTCAGCAGGGAGGATGCAGGTTATTATATACAGAGACTGTTATGGTCTAAATAGCAACATCCAGCTTCTTCCCCATGTCTCTCCTTCTTCCAACACCCACACAGATTTTGAGGGCTCCACACATTTAAGACACAAACTAGTATTTCTATTTTTGTATTCTAGCAGCACAGAATCATGGAATTGTTTAGGCTGGAAGAGATCTTTAAGATCACTGAATCCAACTGTTAACCCAGCAGCACCAGGTCCACATGTCCTGATTACACAATGAAGAATCTCTACACAAATCCCATTTTAAAAGCTTGCATGGCTTACCCGGGGCCAAAGTCCAAATCAGGATCCTGAAATATGTCCGAGTCAGAGATCCTGTAACAAGAGAATTCATCTCAAAAAATGGAATTTATTACTTATTAAAGTGACCTAGCCAAGTTTCAAGTGCTTATGAAAGGTAATGTACACTAAAAGGAGAGATTCTTTTTGTTGCCTCTGGTGCTGAAAGTATGGATTTGACAATAGCCTGAGAGCACTGTTCCAAGGCAGTTTTGCAACATCCAAAACCAAATAAACCATACATAGATTTGCAGCAGCTGTAGATAAATGCATTTACTGCATTAGCCCTAAGTAACTAAAGTTAGTCAGTGATTAACAACAAAAACCAACAAATACAGCTTTTTACTAAGCTCACCTTCTCCACTAACTAAGCTTAGTTTCACTCAGGTATGCTCTGACAGGCATCCCTGCTCTGGGGAGGAGAGGAGCAAGCACAGCAATTTGTCCACCAAGTGGGGCCATATGCTCATCCTCTACACGGAGAAAACCAAACACCAATTTTAACAGGGTTTCTGTTACCTTCAGTCAAACTGAACCAAAGTGTGACATTTCAGTGTCACAGCTGTCCTCCAGCTGGCTAAAGGATCTCTGACAGTCTTTGCTCCCACACTCCAACTCACATCATCATGGCCTGCAAGGAGCAGCTCTGTACTTTGAACAAGTTCTCTTTGCCTGGGTAAGGGGAGTGATGCTCACCTTCCCTGCAGGGATGTGGTTTCTGTGCTCCAGAGACAACATGGAGCTCAGGCCAGTGTTTCACCCCAAAAACCCTGCAGTGATTAAGCCCTGCCTGAGCCAGGGGCAAGATAAGCAAGTGGCTCAGCTCAGGTGTGAGCTCAACCAGCCTCGTTCATTCTCCACAGCAAGCCTGGCAATTTTCCACATTACCCACCCTGTGACTACAGTAATAACTCCACAAAAGGGGGTTTTAGAGCGTGTCCTCTCTGCTCCTTGGGATGCCTTTCACTTGGTAACATTCTCCATCTGGAGCAGGTACCAGTGGCACCTTTCTGGTGTCCTTGAGCATCCTAAAGTGGGAAGTTAAGCTTTCAATAACAAGGACTTTCCACATGATATGGTAATACTGACACAACAATCATTTTAACAAGCATCAATGCATGTTGTATCAGGCCTTGAAGCCCTCCAACAAAGGTAAAAACAAAATCATATTAAAGCTTCATCCCAACCAGTTGGTGGATGCAGTTTACCTAATTTTCTCGGCGAGATTCTTTAAACTTTCCAGAGGGTCTTCTGCATCAGGAGACCTTCAGAAAAATTAAACAAAGTATTTGAAAATTATCAAGAAGACATACATCAGTTTATGCATTAACTTATCCAGCTCATTGTTCCCTTTTTACAGTTAAGTAACAAGCATTAATGTAGATCCCTGATAGAGATCTAGAAGAGAAAGGTCCTTTAGGAAGATTTAACCATTAAACACGATGTTTTTATCATCTGATGACAGAATTGCAATGTGTTGTATACATTCAATTTGCCTCAATAACTTTCATTAAGCTGATTGCACTGGAATTTTTGTTCATCAAATTTTAGGAATACATTAGAGCAGCAGTGTCGATCCAGACAAGATCCACAGCAGAACTCAGGACAGGATTGTGCAAGTTGTACCTCACCAAAATAACCACTATATGCCTGACAATCCTCACCCAGACTGAGAAGAGTTACAAACCAATAGCTAGTAAGTAAAGGAATAATCATACAAAGTCTTTTCCTCATCCCGATCAGATCACCTAAATTAACATTTAAATATGCTGAGAGTACTTGGGTAAGGTCTTACAAACCAAGAATTTCCTTTTGTGTATAGCAGAGGCAAATACTCACTTCAGACACGCAGAGCAGCTCATCTTCATTAAGCACTTCTATCCAAATGTTCACACAGGCATAAGCACTAAACTGCACAAAAATATGAGATGCTGGTGTTACTTTCTTCACTGTATCTGACAGAAGCTACCAAATTATTGTAAAGACTCAAAGAGCAACATGAGTTGCCAAAAATGTTAAAAATACCAAAAGGCCCGAAAATCAGTTAGAATAAAATGTTAAATTTTCCTAGAGATTTGACTTGATGGAAAAGATGCAACACCACTGTGTTCACTGTGGGTTTAGATTTCCCTGTGACTTGGTTGTTTGCACCTGTTGCTTTGTTTACTTTGCAGAAAATCCTAATCCTGATAATCCACTGCAGAAAACAGAGATGATATACAACAGATTCTTAGAACTAAAATCAGTCCAGCAGCATTCCCACTGCAAGCATCACCTGAATACCCAGTGGTGATCAGTGGGGATGTTCATGTACCAGAATGGCTCCCTTAGGGAACATCTCACACTTCTCAGAACTTCATTGGGCTGACACATTCCTTAAGAGACTGGCTGTTTTCTCTGCCCTTGCCCTCCCAAGCCTGAGTAAGTGCACCATAAGAATGGCAAATTAAAAGCTTTTAACTGCCACCAAAAAATACTTCCCAAAGGTTAAGCAAAGCCATTTCCCAAGAAGGGTATTACTTCATTTTTCAGTGACAAATTCTGCAGTCAGCTGGTTTCTACTCATCATTTTCCTTCCTATCAAGACACAGCCTGATATCTTGCTCCTAAACCACACTCCATCCAAAAAACTCAAAATCCTTCAGGTGTAGTTGTTCAGAAAAAACAAACACAAAGAGGCAAAGACAATATGTAAACTGACTTCAACATCTGAAAATTCAGTCTTCACTCTCTGGCATCAAGAAATACCTGAATACCGTTGCCTGGAATAAAACACAAAACTTTTCCAAACAGTGTTAAAATGATAATAAAAATGCAAGTCTTTAATTGACAGCCTTAACGGTGCACAATATGGTGATATGCACACACAGTACACTATTTCTCCAATTTTGCTAAGATTGATTAGTATACCTACAAATACTATCCAGTAAGAAGAGCAGTTGGTTAGGTAATTTCCCCCTGGATTCTGCCCCATTGGAGCCTCCCCCCAATCTTTTTCAGCCCTACACTTTACTGTGCCTACAATACAGGCTGCAAAACAAAGTGTCCTTGCTACACTAAAGTCAAGAATAAACAGAATTTCAAGAATGTATTAATAAGGGTTTGGTATACTGTGAAGGAGGACAGGAAAAGTACTACAAGTTAGAACTTTGTATTAACAGCCTACAACGTTACAAATACATGAAAAATATATAAAAGCTAAAAATATTTATGCGTCACAGCCAACAATAAAAAGAAAAACAAAAACCTTCTAAAGGTTTCAATATGGAGGTTCATTAAATAGAAACAAAGAGGAACTTCTGTACCCATAGCACAGTACATTTTACAGCTTTACATTTGCTTACACGTGGTCGATCAATTTTTTCTTCTGCAGACACCTAATGCCACCTGACCCCTCCCTCCTTCCTCTGTCCCTAACAAGGAAATGGCAGGTAGCTAAACCAACTCCAAAATACTTTGTGAAATTACACAGCAGGGCAGCCAACAAAATTCCTCCCTGCACCTCACAATTGTACTATTTCAGCACAATAAAGTAGCGAGCAAAACCAAAGGCCGAGGCCAGCTCTCAGGTGGCTGAGCTGAGCCAACCAGGGCCCAGCACACAAAAGAATAATCTGGTGCCTCTGCTTTGTTCCTCTCTTCTTCCATCAGCTGTGGCATCCATGAGACTTCCTCAACTGACTGAATTCTCCAGCTCATCAACTGATGGCACTTCTTCCCCCAGTCGGTCTTCTGATGGTTTGATTATTTGAATCACCTGAGAACGGGTACAGCCCTCATCCAACCCAACACAATCCGGTTACTGAGGGGTTCCCCCTATCCTGCAGGGCATCGCCGTGATGGTTTCATACCATCAGTACCACACAAAACCTTTAAACACTGACCAAGTTCCATCTCAAGAGCAGAGCTGCCAGACTCTTCCCTCCCAGTCCCCAATCACTGCAATAAGCACTAACTTACACCCCTATTTATTCAAGAGCAGCTTGCATACAGTTACAGCTATAGCACCTTGGTGGTGAGTCAGCTTAAAGAATCCTTCTTCTGGTGCTCATACCTTGAAGTACTTACAGATAAAACTCTGACAATGTCAGGCACACTGATTTCAGCTCAGCCCCCGAACAAACTGTGATCCTGGATTACTCTGACCAAGTCAAATGTCTTCTTGTATATCACAGGCAACTTTTCTGCACAGGTTTGTGCAGAATTTGATCTCTTTGATCAAGTGATACCACTGATATATAAAATATAAAGAGTGCTTCTCCTTCTCCGAGATCTGTGATCACATCCGCTCTTTCTGATGACAAAGTTGGGGAAGACCACACGGCCCCTCCTCTAAGCACAATAACAAATTAGCAACCGATAGGGCTGCTGCAAAAAAACCCGATTATCAATAATAGCATTTGATGTATGAACACAATCATCAAACAAGTTTACATAAGTATGCTTTTAATATGATATCGTCACTGAGCACTTCAGTGTTTATACTATGTTCCAGTAAATGGGAAGAATTTACTGCGTCGAGGGTGAAAAGGTGAAGGTTTTTGATTGGATGCTTCAAGAATAACCCGCAGCCACTTCACTACATCATTACCTCACCTTAGTTACCAGCAGCTCGTATCATCAGGCTACTGCCGGCCGACACCACGGCTCAAAACAAACCCACCGAACTCCAGCAGAACTTTTCCCTCAGCAGAACTTTTCCTTCGACGAACTCAAACGCGCGCCAAAACAGCAGAGCGCGTGTGGGCGCCTCCCGCCGCCGGGACCACGTGCCCCCAACACCGCGGCTCCTCAGCCCCCAAAACACGACTCCACGGCCTCCCAAAACACGGTTCCACAGTTCCCAAAACCACGGTTCCTCGGCCCCCAAAACACAGTTCCACAGTTCCCAAAATCACGGTTCCACAGCTCCCAAAACCACACGTTTCTCAGCCCCCAACACCAAGGTTCCTCAGTCCCCGCCCCGGCACGGGCGGCAGAGCTGAGGGGGCCGAGCTCGCAGCCTGGGGCTCCCCACGCCGTGGGCTTCGGCCGGGCCTCCCCGGGGGATGTGATCACCGCTTCCGAAAGCGCCGCCGGAGCCCCCAAACCCTCCCTGAGCACCGAAGCATCCCCGCTCGCCGCTCCCGCACCTTCCCGCGCTCACCGGCGGCCGGCAACAGCAGGACGAGCAGGAGGAGGAGGAAGAGGAGGCAGAGGCCGAGCACGCCCCGACACCGCGGCGGCAGGGCGGCCGCGCCCCGGGGGCTGCAGGGAGGGGGCGGCCCGCGGGAAGCGGCGGCGGCGGCGGCGGCGGCGGGCGGGACGGGGCGGGGCGGCCCCGGCACGGGACAGCGCTGAGGCGGTCCCGGAGCCCCGATCTCAGTTCCCCACACCTCGATCTCAGTTCCCCGTTCCCTGTTCCCCCGGCTGCGGCTCCCGTTCCCCAGCGCGGTTGCTGCAGTACCAACTGAAGGCTTCTTTCTCCCTGAGGGGACACCTCACCGCAGGATCGCAGAATCATTCAGGGTGGAAAGGACCTCTGAAGATCATCGAGCCCTGCCTGTGACTGATCACCACCATGTCAACCAGACTGTCAAAAATAGGTTAGAAACGGTTGTAAAATAGTTCATAATTGCTAAGTATGTACTGTTAAAAAGTTTGGTTATTATATTGTAAAAGCGATTGAAGAGTAGATATAAGAAGTACGGTACTCAGTGTACCGTATTACACCTAAGTAAAGTGCACCTCCCTCCAAGCCAGCCTGGACAGAGCTGTAATGGCCCAATGGAGCGCCTTAAACCTTCATGCAAATGAAGGATCCAAAAATAAACCAATCCAAAGGAACAAAAAACAGTATAAAAAGGGGGCATCCGAGCCAGTGGGATCGTGTGCCCCTCCACCTGGAACATCAGGAACATCTCTGCTCAAGAAAAGAAGATCCAGCACCGGCTCTGCAGCATCCTCACTCATCAGGAACACTCCTGCTCGACCCTCCAAGCTTTAGACCTTATAATAAAAGCTGAAATCATTTTAGCTGCGGGAGTGTGTTCCCGTTCATAACAAGACCATGGCACCAAGTGCCACATCCAAGCTTGCCAAGGTGCTTGTTCCCTGAATGAATCACTTCTGTCAGCATCTACCTAATGGAGTTATGTCATGCCCCAGCCTTGGAAGGCCAAGCAAAATACAGAAAGGCTGGTGAGAAAATCCCAAGCACCAGAGTTTGGCTTGCAAGGTGGTTGGTAAAAGAGGATCTCTGGGAACACTCTAAAGGCAGGAACTGAAGGAAGCAGTCACTCCCAGCAGGGTCCCACACCTACTATTGTAGGACTTCTGGGAAGTCCAGGTTTCTATCCTGATCCTGAATTGCATTTCAGACCTGAATTCTTCAAGGCTGAATTTCACATTCCTTTTCCCTATTCTGGTTGTACCTGAGCCATTGTCTGGTTGTTGTCCAGGCAGGTTCCCTAGTGGACTCTGATGCTGGCTGAGGAACTCCATAGCCAGGTCTGCCTTCCCCTAGGGACTGCTCCTGCCTCTGGATCAAAACCTGTGCTACAGCACTGTTGCTAAAGAACACCAGAACTGATGAAGCAGTACCCTTCTCAGTAAGCTTCTGAGGGTAAATGGCCTCTGCTCTATACTTCCCTCTGGTTGCCCTTTTTCCTTCACAAGACATCCTCACAGGCTTCCAGAAGGTGTCTCAAGGAGAGGTTTCAGTCTCCCCTACCCTACCTGCTTCCTAGCATACTACAGAATCTCTCACTGACTGGAGAGGAAGCTCAGGTGTGTTAGATGTCCTGGGAGCACTGGCAGAGGTAAATGGTCAGCAGTCCAGAGGCTGGCACAGGCCTCTTCCACACAGAATCCCTTGTTCATTTCAGGTAAATTCTTCAGTCTGTTTGGGTCTAGTTGAAGAGCCAGGACAGTTTCTTGACCATGTCTTAGATAAGTGCAGTGTACGCCAGAGTCTTGGGTAGGTCCAGACTTGTGACTAGAAGGAAGACTTGCCAAGTTCAAGAGCTTTCCCAAGGTGGTTTATAGGAAAAGGCTATTTCTTGAGCTCCACCAATGCTATAACCAAATGCATGTGTGAATTGTGGATTGTTTCCCGTACCTGACCTGAAGGTTGTATGTGAGTTCAAGTACTGTATCAAGTAGATTGTTGTCATATTTGCACACAAGTAAACATTGACAAAAGTGGAGAAATTCTGTTGCGTTCCAGAAGTTCAGCAAGTCTACATCTCCACTGTGCCCCAGGGTCTGGTGTAAAGATGGAAAAAGTGACTGAATTGTGTGGTGTTGTGATTTCCCCATACCTCAGGAGAGTGAAAGACTGCCAAGTTATTGTTTCTCAGGCAGAAACCTTTACATTTCAATGAGTCTCCTGTGAGACGCCTGGGTTTAATAGCAAGGAGAAGCTGCACAAGGTCAAACTTCAGGACACAGAGCATTTTGTTCCCAGTGGTCCTATGGCCAGATACTTTTGTCAGGCCTGAGAGAGCCTCCAGTGCATTTTATTGTGCTGGTGAAGTGGGGTCAAGGCCAGAACTGGGGCACGGTGCATGGCAGGTCCTGCAGTGGCATCTGGGCTGCCTGTGGGGATTCTGGCCCAACGCTGCAGGCCGGAGCAGCCTTGGATCCACACGGGCCCAGGGGTGCTGGAGCAAAGTCTGGCATTTTCTGGATCTGGGGAGACACAAGAGGACCCTGATGGTTGCTGGCTGGTGGTGCTGGGGCTGCTGGAGCTGGGTACCAGCAAGCTGTGGGGGCCCTGGCACAATTTGCCCAGAGAAGCTGTGACTGCTCCATCCCTGGAAGTGTTCAAGGCCAGACTGAATGGGGTTTGGAGCAGCCTGGTCTCGTGGGAGGTGTCCCTGCTCGTGGCAGGGAGGTGGAATTAGATTATTTTTCAGATTCCTTACAACTCAAATCATTCTGTGACCCTATGTTTCTATCTTGAAAGTGTCAGACGCTCCAGTCCAGATGCTCCCTGGGCCCTTGTGGATCCAAGACTGCTCCCATTTGCAATGCTGGACCCAGAATCCCCACAGCCAGCCGGGACACTGCCACAGGACCTGCTGTGGACCGTCCCCCAGTACACTGATCCCACTCCACAGGCACAATAAAGCACCCACGCTCATGCGTCGGCTCCCTCCTCCTGCTCTCTCTCCGAGGGCAGGTGCGGCTCTGGCCCACAGGGTCGTTGTGTCCCTGGGTGTGGGCAGCGCCGGCCCGGGCCTCCCTCGTGCGGGCTGGCCTTAGCCGCTTGCCCACCTCCGTGCCGAGACCTTCGCGTCTCGGCGGCCCCGACCCTGCTCGGTTTCCTCCGGAGAAGTTCACACAAGCACCGGGAGGGCTCTGCCGCCGGTCCTTCCCCGGGGCAGGGCACCGCGGCCCGGCCCTGCCCGAGCGCGGAGAGAGTCCCGCCCGTCTCCCGGCAACGCGTCCCGCCCGCCCGCCATGGCCCTCGCGGGTCGCCGTAGCGGCGGCGGCGGCGGCGCGGCCGGGCCGGCGGTGAGTGCGGCGGCCGCGGGGCCCGGTGCCGGCAGCGCGGGGGCTCCCCCGGGGCCGCGGGGGGCTCGGGCCGCGGCCGGCTCGGGGAGTGGCGTCCGGCTGTGCGGGAGGCGCCCGATCGGGGGGTGGCCGCCGCGCCTCACGGCTCGTAGGCAGGTGTAGGGGGTTCTCGGCTTTGGGGTGTTCGTGGGCGCGGAGAGCCCTTCCGGGTTTGGGGGTGTCTGTGGCTGCCGGCAGTGCCGCCCGCTCTAGGGCTGGCTCTGGGTTACGGGGCGCCGCTGGCTGCGGGGGGAGTCCGGCTTTGGGGCAGGCTGCTGGGTGTGAGCACGGCAGTGCTGCCCGGTGCTTGTGGGCTGGGGTGCCCGCAGGTTGGGGTGCCACGGGGACCCACGGCTGGGATGAGGGCAGGGCAGTTCTGTGATCCGCGCCGGGCTCTGCTGTTTCCCTTTGCCTGCTGCGAGTCCCAGGGCTCGGCCGGCGGCTGCCACACAAAGTTGTGTTGGCCGGCCTGGCTTCTCGGCCTCCTCGCCTGCCGCCAGTCGCCTCCACTTCAGCTCTGGCTGCTCCTGTGCTGTGTGTTCTGCCCTGCTGCTGGCAGCTGCTTGCTCTTGCCCAGAGAAGGGAGTTCAGCCCGGGGCCAGGCTCAGAGCAGGGCGTCTTTGCTTCTGTGAATCGCACATGGGGCAGATGTGTGTCCCCCTGCTCTGCCCTTTCCCAGACCTGTTGAAAGCAACATCTGCTCCAGCTGTGCAAACACCCTGGCACTGCAGCAGTGCCAGCACTGCATCCCATGTGGTGCCAGTGTGGAGGGGCTTCGTGCTCTGCCTTGGGCATTCAGGCTTACCAGAGTGGCTGCCTTCAGGAGAGCCGTGGGCACTCCTGACTGCCCTCGGGTGTTTTTAACTTGTTCTGACAGAGGTGAAGTCATGTCATGTGTCGAGTACTTTTAGGATAGTACACATTGTGCTGTCTGCTCTGCTTTGGTAGTAAACTACGAGTTTCTCATTATTGTTTTATCTCTTGTTTTGAGTTCCTGACGCATCATTCAGGGCCTTTGATCCAGGCTGGTCTTTGCTTTGTTCCCGCTATTTTGCTCAGCAGTGCTGCAGGAGGGAGGCCAGGCAGTGTTGCTCCACTGCTGAGTGCTGGGGTGGTCCTGAGGAAAGGAGTTTTAGGCAACCCTTTCCCAAGTCTAGCTGAAGCCAATGTGATTTTGTGTTGGTGTGGCACTTGTGGCACTTGGCACTCCTTTTCTTGGCTTCACCTTAGTTTCTGCTCTGCATGAGATTGCCAACAAGCATTTCATTCCTGCAGTCTTTGCTCCTGTTGCATCTTCCTATTGCTCTGTGTGTCATAAAGTGCTTTGACGGATGGATGTCCAGGGAGAGTCTTCCAGTGAGGGTTGGCTGTTGGGGCAGTTGGAAGCAGGAGAGGGGTATAGCCGAACATTTGGAAGCTGGATGGAACTAGCCACTTGAATGTATTCTTTTTGTCCTGGCACATGCCAGCTCTGATAGCATTCTAGTGATTCTAGAAGGTTCCTGAATCTGTAGTCTCATGGCAGATTTTCACTTGTAAAAGCTATTGTATATTACCTGTGTCTGCTTTTGTCCCCGTGTCTCTGGGCCTTTCACTTTGTAGTCAGTGATATTCTATTGTAGCCCAGTCCATCTGCATTTGTCTCATTCCTTTTTCCTCTCTCTTTGTTTTGAGTAGTGGAATAATCTAAACACCTGCTAAACAGAAGATTAACCAGGCTCATGTTGCTGTCCTAAAGAGTACAGAGCAGGAGGGAAAGGCAGAAGTGTTTGTCAGGACACAAGCAGCAGTGCAGTTCCCACTCTCAGCGGTGTTTGGCACTGGGGTGGTTTGGCCCAGTGCTTCTGGCCCAGGCTTGGTGTGAAGGTTGCCTGTGTTTCTGGCTTGGTTGTGCCTGTGTCTTTCTTTGGAGTGGGGTTTGTGTGGCTGCCTGGAGCGTGGCTTCATGGTTCATCTGCATTGGGAAGATTTTGAGCTGTTGGGCAGCAGTGGGACTGAGAGCAGGGTCGGCAGGTAGTTGTTTTGGGGCTCTTGTGTAATGTCATTGGGACATGCAAGGACTGTGGCTATTTTTTGGCTTATCCCTGTTGTTTAATTCAGGTAAACCAGCCTCCAAGAAAGGGAGAAGTCTAAAGGCAGCATCCTCCCCAGAAGGGTTTGTTCTAGGCGTCTGCCCATCTTATGTCTGCTCTGGAAGCGGTGCCTGTGAAGAATGACGTCGAGAGGTGCTGGGACTGCTTTCTCAAGGAAGAATTACAGGCTGAGCACTGAGCCAGAGAAGTCCAAGGTCACAGGTAGGGTGCTGTACATGCCCTGTGGGAACAGGAGCACTGTGGATCCAGGAGCATCCCTTGCCTTGCTGCAGTTACCTTGGTAGTGTGAGGTGTAGGGGTCTGAAACTGAGTAAATCCTCAAAGTGAGATGAGATTTTGGATGGGACATTCCTGTAGTACTAATGACTCCAGAAACTCAGGTCACAGAGCCTTTTCTTCAGCACACAGCCCTGCCTCATAAAGCTGGGGAATGTTTTGTTGCCTGCCTGCCATCTGATTTAGGGAGTTCCCCTTCCAGGATGTCAAATTCTCAAAGGAATCCTTTTCTGGGAAATTCTGCTACCTGCCAGGCAGTCTGTTTTTTTTCTTGGCGTCACCAATCCAGCACAAGTGTGCTTATGAGACCACAAACCTGGCATTTGAGGGCACTGTTGCACTCAGAAACAAGGAATGCTGCATCAGTGTGACACTAAGGGTTGTTTAGTGAAGGTGAGGCACGCATCATTAAAGAGGGTTCTGGGTTACATGAGGTGAGCTGCTCCTGCAGCCTTTCCATCTCAGCATCTTTTATGTGGTTAAGAGACATCCTGGGTATGAATAGGACACCAGGAATTGCAGTGGTGTTAGGTTTTAGTTTTTTTTTTAATGAAATTGGATCCCTGCTTTCAGCTTTTGGAGTTACTTTAGCACAGCAGGATTCCTGAGGATGCACTTCCACCTGTGTGGAGCAATTTATAGGCTCCCAGTTGCTATGGCAGAGCAGCTCAAATTGGAAAGAGTCTTTTTTGGGGAGATGCACCCAATAATGCTGGACTCTGGCTCTGCTAGTGAGGACAGTAAGGTGATAAATGACTGCTTGAAGCTGCATTTTCCGTTGTGTTGATCAGCAAACATGAACATAATTTACCCATAGTTACCCGTTTCTTGCTTGTACATGAAATTCATGTTTGAGTTTCCCCCAGACTCTGTAAGCTTATTTCCTTCCTGTTTCTCCCAAGGCATTGTGAACAGCAGGCTGCTGAATGATTACCTGCACCGAGTCTTTACCAGTGCTGATGGGAACCAGCCTGCAGCTGCTTACAGGTATCAGACTTCTCACTGCCCAGGTGGCCAGTGATGCCACCTCCAGATAAACAGCACTGTGTGAAAGGAAAGATCTTCTAGTGCCACACAGTGATCTTTGTTAAAAACACAGCAGCTCCATGTTACAGAAACAACTCTGAGGTCTGCTCTTTTAATGGCTTTTTCAAACTGCAGGGCTTGTGAGGAAGGATTCTTTTTTTGCATGAAAAATCCCATATACCAGCACACTAGGCAATATTTTTGAAATAAGTGGGCATTCACGTGGTTGTTCCTGTTCCCCCTTTGCTTGTAAGGAAGTGCAAAATTCACATGTGTCAGGTGCAGGAATTAAAAATAGTGCCCTGTAACCTAAAGGCAAGACTGTTACTGACCCATGCAATTCCATACATTTTCCAGGCTGTGGAACTGCTGGTACTTTAATTAGGAGTCACCAAAGGAAGATAAACACAAAATTCCTGTTTAGTGACTGCTTTTTTCCTATTTATTTTCAGTTCTCCTCCACCTTTTAATCCCAGAAACCTGTAGTGTTGGATGAAAAGAATTCCTCTTGCATCTCTTTTGCCAGAGGCAAGTCAGGCAGGTTCAGGGCGGGTAGGAGTGTGGCAGAGTGAGGCAGGCCTGTGCTCCTGCTGGCTGGCAGTGCTGCAGCATGGCTGGGGTCACATTCCAAGGCTATACTTAGGACTGCCAGCTCCAACGTGAGCTCAGAGCTGCTATAAATAGTTCTTGGCCCTCTGGCTCTTGGTGAGCCGGGGTGATGGTGCGGGGGAGGCAAAGTGGGTCATGTTACTTTACCACGAGCTCTCCTGCCAGAAAGCCTTGGAACACTCCACTGCCTGAGCATTTTGGTTTTCAATATTTCTGATTTCTTTGTCTGGTGATTAATGACTTGAATGCACAGAACTGATAGTTTGTTGGACTGGCTTCTCTTTTTTCCTGCCTTCCACCCTTCTTCCCTGGACGTGGCTACTTGGTAGAAAGCCCAGTAGCAGTCAAAGAGGTCTTGGAAATAACATTTGCCATAAGAGAGCAACTTTTATGGTATGACATCTTGCCTTCAGAGGCCTGAATTCTTTATAGAGGAGCTCACTGCGGACATCTCTCTGCCTGCCTCATGCTCTTCCACTCTCCTTCCACAACTCCTCCTTCATGCCAGTGCTGATTAAGCAGCTTTGCTGAAGCCACCCTTCTCGTGCCAACCAAAGCTGATTCTTTGATTTCACTTCTGTGCATTTTCACACCCATCAGGCTTTCATAAGGCTCTCACCATTAGGGTGAGAGGGAAATCCCTAATTCTGGAGAAGTGAAAAGTTTCCCAGATGGCTTTGGAAGTGGGAAGCAGGGATAGGAGCAACTAGTGGTTCTCACAGTAAAAGGAGACTCTTGTGCAAGGATTAGCTAAGTGAACTATCCTTGAAAGGAGAGAACCAAGGAAAGGCAGTAAGTTCTCTAGAACAGTGGCCCAAAGGGGATGCATGAGAGAATTTTCAGTATGAAAACAAAATGGTTTTAGCTGTTTTCACAGAGAGAGGATGCTGGACTAGCCTGACCTTTGTCTGAACTGCTACAGCTGCTGCTCTGATCCTCTCTCTTCTTTTGTATTGCAAAATACTTTGGGTAAAAAATGAATCCTGACTTAGGCCACGTTTGTATGATGCTGATTGCAGCAAAGTCGTGTCCATAGTTATTGGTAGCAGAGCTGGTTTCTTGCTGCCTTGTACCACAGTTTTCTTACTGCCACAATACACTCCTGAGCAGACTGAAGACTGTAAGATTCTTTGTTAACTACTTGGCTTGTTTGTGCTGTGTTTGGTCCTTCCTTCATTCATTGTCCCAACACAATGGGCAACAAATTCCTTAGATTCATGACTTGAAACAGATCAATGACAGAACTTCCTGGCTCATGTCTCAGCATAGGACACTGGTCTGGGCTGCAACTCTTGAAATATTGAAGACAAAGTTTTTTTGTAAGAGCTGCTGTGTGTTTATTCCCTAGGAAGCACCTGACGTTCCAGAACCTGCAGGAGCACCTTGAGAGATTGCTGGCAGAGGAGAATGGCTCTGAAGACAGCAGAGGTAGGAGATACTGCCTGTCCAACTTGTGCTTCTTGCCTTTGCTGCTTCATTGGGAAGGACAAGTTGTATCATGATAGGCATTTCTGAGTGAGTGCTGTTGTGCCTCCCTGTGCTCTTAATTTATTGTGTTTTTAAATCCTGCCTGTGAGGGGCTCATCAGCCAGCCTTGCAGCAGGTTTGTTTGCAGATGGAGGCAGATTTCCAGGCTAAAATGTCTGGAAAGGCAGTTTTGGGGATATTTTACTGATAATGATATGCAGAGCCATTGCTTTGACCAGGAGTGTGCAGTGCTATCATCAGTGAGAGGTGCAGAGGCTTGTTGACAATTACTGCATGCTGGTCTCCACTGCAGGTATTCACTTTGGGCCTCAGGCTGTACCCTGTGTTCTTACTACCATCGTTTCTCTGAGTGAATCAGGATGTGGCAAGATACAGCCTTGCTCCCCTCCTAGAAAGCCAAATTTTTCTTGCTGGCTTCAATCAAAGTGTGACATGTTGGCCAAACATTTGGCACTGAGTTTAGCCTTTGAATTTTGTCAAAGTAAAATTTTCAGGTGATGTGGAAAACGTAATGTGTCCTGAATGCTGCATAGCTGAGTTGCTGTGAAGACCTCCTTTTAAATCTTCCTCCCCTGCAGCAGAATCCAGGTGCTGTTGCAGTCTGGCTAGAGGTACCCAGTGGGTGAGCTGTTCAACCCTGCAGAGCTCTCCCCAACAGGTTTTCTGCAACTCTTGTTTCAGATCAGGTGGCAGAGGGCCGGCTCGGTCCCTCCACTGTGGTTTTGGACCACACCAGCGGCTTTGAGGGGCTCCTGCTGGTCGATGATGACTTACTTGGGGTGAGTGTGTTGCTGGACACAGCAGAAAATCATTTTGTGGGACTAAAAGCACTCGGGGCTTGTTGGTTTGTTCTTTGTAGTAGATCCCTGTCAGTGGCTTTGTAGCGTGTGTAAATGGAGTTTGCCTGGAAGGTGCAGGATCCTGCAGGAAATGAGCTCTCCTGGGAGAAAGTCTGGCAGTGCCACTCAGTGTCAGCAAGGTTTGAGTGGGGCTGTGAGGATGTGAAAGGACTACCCTGGCCAGGGGCTCCCTTGGAGAAGCAGCCAGCTTTCCTGTCCCTCCCTTCAGCAGGCTGCCTCTTCCTTCCTTCTGGTCTTCTTGAAAGGGGAGAAAGAGGCTGAAGCTGAGGTTTTCCTTTCTCCTTTGTTTCCACTAATTACCTGCTTGCTCCTTGGCTGATGTTCCCCTTGCAAAAAGTCAGCTGAAAGCATCCACTGGAATTTAACTCTTTCCTACTTCAGTAATTTCTGCACTCCTTTCACCCCTTCATGAGCAAGCACATCCCCTGCTCTTGAGCTGATTTCCCCTTAATCTATGCCTGCTTTTTAGCCTCTAACAAATCAGGCTGCCCTGGTCTCCCATTTCCCTTTAATCACTTGCTGTGGGTTACTTTGGCTGTAGCTAGAATTGACCCACAGAATGGATTGGACTGACTTGCCTGTGAATTCCTTGTTCCTGCTTTCATTTCCTCTTCATGGTCTGTCCCAAGATAGCAAGAGTCAGGATTTAACACAGCTCAGTTCCTAGGCACCATGTTACCTGCCTGCCCTGGCCTTTGGTCTGGACACTGGAATCTGTAGTTTTGTTCTAACTTGTCCAGCATTCATTTATCTTTCCCATATCATAATCACTTTTGTGCCAATTCGCTGGGAACCTGTCTGTCACCATGTTGTCCTTGTACTGCTGCCATGCTGGGTGCTTCACTGGGGTTTATCAAGTACAGATGAGCCCCAGGGAAGGACCTGAATGATTCCCTGGGGCCAGCTGGCTCCAAGTACAGCTGCTGGGGTGGGGAGGATGTCCCTTCTTGTCCCTATGCTGTCCTTGTGAATAGCTCTCCATTTTGCTTTGGTATGGCAGGGACAGAGGGAATGGAAAGGACTGCACAAGCCTCTCTTTTTGCCTGACATTAAAATATCTTTTGTTTGTTGGTCCAGGTGATTGGCCACAGTAACTTTGGGTCCATCAGGGCCACAACATGTGTGTATAAAGGTAAGGAGATAAACCAGTGCTGCTTTGAGAGAAGACCCTGGGAGGGGTGTATGGGATATTGGACAGCCGGAGAGCTCGGGAAATCTTGAGTATGTTCCAGATCTTGAACACCCTCTTCCCCAGTTCATTCACTGAACCTTTCCAAAGAATGAGAAGGATGGGGAATTGTGTGATGCCAGAATAAAGGGGTGGGAGGGGAATCCTGGGGATGTCTTGAAACTCCTTTATGTGCCACATATATTTCTGTGGGAGCAATGTCGGGTTCACCTTCTCCAACAACAAGCCAGGGGACAAGAATTCACCTTGTGGCATCTCTTTTTCTTTCAGGGAAATGGATTTATGAGGTGCTCATCTCCTCCCAGGGACTCATGCAGATTGGCTGGTGTACTCTCAACTGCAGATTTAATCAGGAGGTAGTATAGCTAATCTGGAGAATGCTCCTTCCCTGCTTTTTTGGTCAGTGTAGAGCATTGCATTGGTGCTGTGCCCTGCTGGCATTCACACCAGAAATGCCACACACACACACAAAATGCCAGGCTTGCTATTTTAAGAGTCTTTACGAGACTCTCTGGTCTGTGTACACAGAGGGGTGCTCAGTGGGAAAGTCTGTGCTGGGTATGTTGATGTGCTCTTGTTGCACGTAGAACTGCTAGATATTGACTTTCAGCTGGTAACTTCCCCAGAAAGTGTGTGTCTGCAGTGCTGGCAGCCTGTCCCTTGGGATGGGCCTCAGCAGCTGCTGCTACAGGGCTCCTTTTGCCCAGGGGAGGGTGAGATTTGTTTCATCTGGGTGGGATGTTTGGTGCTGGAAAGGGGTGTCAGCTGCAGAATTTCACTAACTTGTCACTCTGCACTATGTGAGAGGGGAAGTGATGGGCATCCCAGGGGGCTGCTTTGATAGAAATGAGAATTGTCAGATGCCAGTACTCTTCTTCTGACCCAAAAATAAGTAGGGAGTGGTGCATTTCTCTGAACCAAAGATCACAGGCCACTGGATTCATTCCTAGAGTGAGGATTTTTCCCAGGCAGAGCATGTGTGCTGTCAGCTGCTCTCCCTGTCTACTGCTCTCCCCCTTAAAGGTTCTCTTGCAGTGAGAGGAATCCTCTGTGCCTGCTCTGAGTGTTCTCTTTGATGCTTTGGTGCAGGAGGGCGTTGGGGACACGCCAGATTCCTATGCCTACGACGGGAACAGGGTGCGCAAGTGGAACGTGACTACCACAAACTATGGCAAAGTGAGTAGCTGTGCCCCAGGGATGGAGCACAAAGCAGGTGACTCCTTCTGCTCACTGGGTCTGCTGGGCCTTGTGAAGTGCCCTCAAGCCTTTCTCCTTGCCTCAGGCTGTGTGCCAGCACTTGTCTGCATTTTAGGGGTGCTGGATGTGCTGGCTTTGTTTAGCAGCCCCAGCAGACTGATTGCCAGCACAGTGCTGCTGTTGGTCCCTGGGAGGCTCTGGTTCCCTGTAGTACATCAGAGCTGGTGCATTGTTGGGATAAATGTACATTCCTAGTGCCAGAGGGGAAAAAGATCCCAACTGGGCTTTAGAAGTGCCTGAAAATGATGTGAGCTGCTGGGAGAAGGAACTCTCTCTTCTTCAACCCTGAATCACAAGGGGTTGGTTGGGTTGCAGTCTTTCTTGTGATGTGGGAAAACCCTGGAAATATATGTTAAACCTCTTCTCTCCCTCTCTTGCAGTCCTGGGCAGCAGGAGACATCGTCAGCTGTCTGATAGACCTTGATGAGGGCACCATTGCTTTCTGCTTGTAAGCATCTTTGTCCCATTCCCTGCTTTGTTTATGTCTGTGTGTAACAGAAAGGTTGCTGAGCCCTATTTCTGCTCTCTCCCCTTTATGTTCCTTGGTAGTTGTGGCCTTTGTTTCTCTGTCTTGTGTTCAGAAACCATCTGAATAGGGTGTTGGGTCCCCGTTCAGTTTAGTTGAGAACATTTGGCAGGAAGATGTTCAAGCTACAAAATCTTTGTAAAGTTTGCAGGATTTTAGAGGGAAGGGCATCTCTTGTGATGTTTAATGCCACACTTGGCTTTAATTGATTGCTTTTGTAGCCAGTGTAAGACCTTGCCTGTCCTAAATTCACAAGGAGCTGTGAAAAGGTTGATAAATCTCCAGTTTACAGCTCCCATGCACAATGAGAATTGTTCTCTAGCCCTGGCCTGCAGCAAGTCAGTTGCAATTAAAAACTGTTAGATGGTTGGCGTCATCTTTTATGGAGGAGTAGATTGAAAGCATTATCCTTGATTGCCACCAGCATCAAATAGATGAGGCCAAAAACTCATATTCTTTAAAATGTCCTGCTGCTTTAGTTATCTCACAGATTTGGGTTGCCCTTGAAGCTGAGTGGGCTCTGCATGTTGTGTAGACCCCAGTGCCTTCCCATGCTGGTATGAAAATGGGAGTGGCCCTGTGCTTCCTGTGGCTGTCACTCAGCAGAGCTGTGACATTTGCATGTGTGCCAGGTTAGGAACGGCAGGAGGCAGGACTGATGGGTGTGTCCGTGTTGGCAAGCTGATATCTGTGTGGCCCAGCTGACCTCACACCCCTCCTGCTGTGACTAAAACCTTGTGTGTTTTCCTTCTTTCAGGAATGGCATCTCTCTGGGAACTGCCTTTGATAACATCACAAGGGGTGCTGGGATGGCCTATTTCCCTGCCATCAGCCTCTCCTTCAAAGAGTCTGTGGCTTTTAACTTCGGAAGCCGTCCGCTCCGATATCCTTTAGGTGTGGGGAGAGGAGCTCTGAAGGGGGAAGAGCCTGTCCTGAGACCATCTTTGGAGGCTGTAGAATATACACACCTGACTGCAGTTCACTTTCTGCTGTCAGCACTTGTGTGCAGAGCTGAGTCAGGGAGAGAAGAGCCAAATGCCTCCTTAGCTGAAGCAGAACTACAGGACACAAACACAAGTTTCTGAAATGAGAGTTGCTTTCAGCTCTGAGACAGCAGCTGCTCTACAACTGGGAGATGCCTGCTCCCAGACACTCAGATCCTGCAAAATTCTCGCTCAGCAGTATTGGAAACCCTAATGCTGATGTGCTGCTGAGCCATTTGGTCACTCATCTCTTTTACCTCCCAGCCATGTGGGACTTCTGACATGGTATTAGTGTTGCCTGTTGCTGTGAGAATGCTGAAGCCTGGAGCTCCTGTCAGAGCAGTCCTGGCTGTGCCTGTTGATGGCTGTAGTGGGAGCTCTAGTTGGTCTTTCTGATGAAAAAAGTATTTCCCACCAAGAAGAAGTGAAAGACTTTCTGCTTGCAGCATGGAGGAAGTGGAGATGAGAGCTTGTGGCTTATCATCCATATAGAAGGTTTGAACTGGAACTGGGTACAAAATAAAGCAGACAGAGTCTTTTCCTTGCACAGACAAAAGGAGCCCCAAAAGGATCAGATTGCATTTTCCCTTAACACTCCCTACTTATCCAGTGGAAGGTTACCGGCCCCTGCAGGATCCTCCTGTGGCAGACCTGCTGAAGGCTCGGAAGCTGCTGGGCTACCTGAAGAATGTGATCCATATTGGAATAGATGTGACGGTAGGCTGCCATCAGGGGGTGCATCTGAGGGCACCGTGCTGGGAAAGGGGGTTCTGCCCTCCCTGGCACGTGCTGCCAGCTCAGATGTTTCCATGCACCTGAGAGTCTGAATGCTTGCATGGGGCCTGCCTGTCCCTGGAGCTCTCTGGCTTGCAAAATGGCCCTCCTGATAGTTCCAGGACTTCATTTAAGTCATACTGGGCTTTGTTGTTCTCAGTCCTGTAAAGTTTCATTGCCAATATTCAAGAAGTGATGTTTGTCAGGCTCACAACTGCTGCATTTGATTTTGCACCCTTGAAATGAGTTTGTTCATATCCTAAGCTTTTTACTGATGTCCTGTTCAGTAATGTGATGGAATTCTGGCAGGTTTGCCTTGAGGATTGTTTTGGCTGTGGCACTGTTTGCTGGAAACACTGTTTTCCACAAGGATGAGGGATGATCTGTTGATGCCCAAAGCATAGGAAATGCCATATGCTATGGCATATGCTATGGTCTTGGCTCAAATGAAGGCCTGATTTGCTATTTCTCCTCCTCTGTAGGTGTTCCCATTTACAAATTATCATGTAAACTAGAGCCTTTTTGTAATAGAACGTTGTCAAAGTGCCTGCATGTAGTTGATAGTGACATCTGGGCTGCACTACAGCCTTCCAGAGGAATAGGCCTGGCTTCTTTGGCATTCTGAATTCCCATGTTCAAGGTTTTTGGTGCAGTCAGGCATGGGACAGCAGCAGGGCTGCTCCAGGCATGTGGTTCATTCAGTTGGTGTACAGGTGGATTGGGCTGGATCCAAGCTATGTGTCTCTCTGGGTTTGTCATTGCAGGAGGGGAAGCTGGTGGAGAAAGACACATCCATGTGGCAGCTGCAGGGAGAACCCACGGTATTGATTACACTAGCTCACATCTTCAATTATTTCTCCCCTCTTATGGTGAGTTTTGCCTGCCTATTGCCAGGTTCTGTAGTGCTTGTTACTGCTCTTGCAAGGCAAAATAATCCCCAGCTTTTGCTGGGAAGTGACTGTGCCTTGGAGGAACGTTGACCTGCCTCTCTGTCTGCAGTGCAAGGTGTACCTGGTGGAAGATGTGCTCATGACCTTCCTGCTGAGCATCCTGGAGCGAGGAGGGGCAGTGGAGGCCCACCCCCTCATTCAGCAGCTGCTGGATCTCATGTGGCTTCTGATGGAGGTGAGTTGCTAGCGTGCTGGTTCCTCCCTAGGGATCCCTGGGAGATGCTGAGGACAGGAGCCTGCCCTACAAAATGCTGGTAGTGTTCAGTGTCTCTCTCTTCTTTTTTCTTTGTGGTAGACCACCCTCTCAATTAGCTCATCTGGCTGCTGCTGCACACCCAGGCACTGAGGGTTGAATGCAGACACTGGCAATGAGTTAACCAGGCATTTCTAAGCTTCTCCTACTGCTAAAGGAACTGATGATGGTGAATAACTTCCTGTTTCTGGAAACATCACATTTATCAATAAGAATAATCTTCTGATTGTTAGTAATGTGTATTTGACTGTGGAGGTCTCAAGTGCTGCTGTGTGCTGAAGAGATGGATCAGAGTGTGTGGGACTAGGGTAGAGGTGTGCAGTGCACTCTCACCATCTCCAGCACTGCCTCCTCCAACTTCCCTTCCTGTCCATGCTGGATGAGCTTACTCCTTCCTGGGACACATGTTTGAGGGGAAGCTGCTGCTGCTGCTGCTGGAGTGCTTGGGTGGTTGCACAGAGCCAGTCCCTGCCAGGGATCTGCTTGGAGACAGCACGTCTGCCCTTTGGGGTAACAGTTTACAGATGTGGGCACTGGCCCAGCCAGCTGCCATGAGAAGTTTAATAGAAAAATGTCATGACTCCTTCAGGGCCACCATCTTAGCAGTGAAACTGCACCCTCTGGTAGCACTGCTGTGTTTGTGGAAGAGTTGGCTCTCATCCTGCTGGTTGGCTATGAGTTGAATTCAAACAGACAACTCTTCTCTCATCACATTTACCCAAGGCTTACTTCTTTCTCTTCTGGTTGGTTGTACCAATACTGTGTCTTGGGTAGAGTCAGGGAATAAGAGGACTGGTGACTGCCCAACAAATAGGGCCTGGGACTTTGGCTTTTTGTAGGTGACTTGTGGGTTGGACTTCCTGCAGAGACTTGTTTCCCTGTAGCAAAGCACTGGCACCAGCTTCTGCTTGGACTCTCTCCTGTGGAGTCAGAGGGACGCTGTGGGTTCAGAGCACCTGCTTTTTCAGTTCAGAAATGAATGCTTCCTTCCAAGATCTCAGTCTGGGAGCTATAGCTGTTCCTGACTCCTTGCTGTTGTTCTTAAATGTGTTTCTTATTTTCTCAGGAGTATGAAGTGCATGAGTGCCTCAAGCAGCTCCTGATGTCCCTGCTGCGGGCTTACAGGTTCTCCCCCATCATCCCAGACCTGGGATTACAAGTGAGTTTGCACTTCTGAATTCCAGGAATCTGTCCCCATGTCCAAAGGTACAGGATGTTTGGGATCCTGTAGTTGTTTGATCCAAAGATGGCAGTTTTGTCACACTGTGCCCATTGGAGAGTTGTGCATTCTGCAGATGGAGTTACTTTTGCTTCTCCTGTTTTCCTAGATCCACTACCTCCGGCTCACCATTGCAGTCCTGAAGCATGAGAAATCTAGGAAATACCTACTCAGCAATGTTCTGTATCCTTTGTGTCTCCTCCTGTCTCAGTTTTCCCTTCTCTCAGTAATGCAGCCGAGGACACTTCAAGGACCTGTAGGTCCAGGAAGGCAGAAGCCACCATGTCTTGAGAGCTCATTTCTCAGATCTCCTCTGCCTGACACCATTTCCTATAAATGCTTTGAGGGCAGGCAGCAGTGTTGTATAGTTCACATCCTGGTAACACACAGGAGCTCATTTCTACCTGACTGACCTCTAAAATCCCTACAGCAAAACCACTTTCAGAGCAGTCCAGCCCTGTGGTAGCATTTGTGCAGCTGCTGTGACGGCTGTGTGGGGCTTCTCCAGAGGCCTCTGGATCTTGCAGTGATAGTTTGGAAAGGAATCTGTCACTACAGCTCTGGAGACATGCCCTGTCCCTTCTCCCAGGGTAGCTACTGTGCTTGCTTTAACTCCAGCACAGCTTCGACGTGCTCCGTTCCGTTGTGTTCTTCTACATCAAGAGCCCCCTGCGTGTGGAGGAGGCAGGCCTGCAGGAGCTCATTCCCACCACGTGGTGGCCAAACCGCTTCACCAAGGACGTGAGTACAGGCACTTCCACCCGGGAATCTGAGGAAATGTTGTTGCCTGCCATTTGTATCTTTTTCTGGCAGAGGAAGTTGGGTGGCCCCTATTTCCAGCTGTGTTAGCACTGGTGGATCTTACTATTTGAGAGCTGGAGCTTTTCCATTCCCCTGTCAACTTTTTTGTCCCCTTAGAGAGTATGTTTGAGGTGTGATGCTCACCCAGGGAAGGGGGGACAGTTTTCTGTGGCAACAGATTTGGAAGGGAACTTCACAGTATTTAGGAATTGACTGGGGTGTCCTCAAAAGATCTCCTGCCATTATTCATTACAAGGCTGGAGGAGACCTGTTTAGACCTGCCAGCTGCAGTCACACACTGGCACATTGTTTCAGGGAGTCTCTGCTCTCTATTTTGCACTGTTTGAGGGCATTTCTGGCAGGATATTTTCCCTGTGCAGTGCTCTCCTACTAATCAGTGTCTGTGCCCCAAGCAGGGCAAGGAGAGTAAGGAGGTGAAGGAGGAGAGTGCTGAGGAGAGGCTGAGGCGTCGGGCGTACGAGAGAGGCTGCCAGCGGCTCAAGAAGCGCATTGAAGGTTTGTGGGGAGGGAGGGAAGTTGCCAAGATCCCACACTTTTTGTGCAGCCAGGGGCTTTCTAAATCCTATTCACTATGTGAAGTACAGCCAGGACAGGCTGTGGTGCAGAGGTGGGGGCCAGCCATGCTCTGTTCTGATGGGACCCCACTGCACAGACCTGCAGCCCCCCAGGATGGGACAGGAGCAAACCTCTGCATTGGTTTTTAGCTATGGATGAATTTCCTGCTAGATAGTGGAGGAGAAGATTCTCGGTGGTGGGATTGGCTTTCTGCTGTCACTGGTTCTTCCTGGGCCCCCTGTGCTGGGGAGGGAACCTTTCTCCTGGGGACAGGGTACTGCAGCTGGGGTTAAGAGGGGGAGTTGTTCTCCAGTGCTGGTTTTCTGATGGCAGATTTGTGTCCCCCTTTTAGTGGTGGAAGGTCTCCAGGTTCAGATTCTGAAGTTGCTGCTGAACAATAAGGACAGAGGAGGGGTAAGCACTCTGTGGGTCTTTTGGGACAATATCTTCATGTGATGTGCTTTGTAAATCCTGGATTTACCACCTGGTTTTTCTTCTTCTGCCAGGGGGAAGCCTCCAGATACATCTTCCTAAACAAATTCCGCAAGTTTCTTCAGGAAAACGCCAGCAACAGAGGGGTAAGTCAGAGGGGCCAACCTTCCTGCAAGTCTGACCCTGGGGGCTTTCTGCACCTTCAGGCTGGGAACTCTGCCCTTCTGGCCAGGCTGCTGCCAGTAGTTGATCCACTGAGGTGTAACTATGACAGGGAATGAGGAGGGGGAGATCTGGAAACCAGGTAAGTTAGATAAGTCCTGTGCAGTGATTTATAGGAAAATAGTTCTTGGGAAGTCTTAGGTGGGAGCTGAATATCCTCCTATGGCCTCTCAGAGAGTGTAGCTGTGGAATGCTCTGCCACAGTGGGGCTGCTGGCTTTGGCATCCCTCCTTACTGCCTGGGTGAAGATTGTTCCTCTTGCCCTGGGTCAGACTGTTGGCCTGAGGCTTTGGGAGGCAGGCATCTGCTGTGTAGGAAACCCTTTCTTCACCTGCATCCCTGTGTTCATCCCCATCTTTCATGATGGATTGTGTGTTATCCCTCATCCTCTGTCAGACCAGTGACAGAGGTGTCCCAGAGGTGGAAACTGCTGCCCACCGTCAGGTCTGGGCTCTCTGCCAGAGCTGTAAGCTAGAGATGCTAGCAAGGCTGAGAACACAAAAGTTTCTGCCTGCTCCATGTAGCCCTTTGGCCTGAGATGCACTTTCACACCTGGCCTGATGCTGGACTCTCATTCTTGCCCTAGAACCTGGCTGTGCTGTGCCCACCAGAGTACATGGTGTGCTTCCTGCACCGGCTCATTGCTGCCCTGCGCTACTTCTGGGATGGCCACAAAGCAAAGACCCCAGCTGCCCTGAGCAGTGAAGGTGAGGCCTGGGGGAGAGGCTTTGCAGGCTTTCCTGTGGTTAGGACAAGGTTTGCCTCTTGGCAGTGCTTCCAGGATGTTGAAAATGTTGTCTCTAATGAGTGCCTGAGCCTTCTGTCACCTTGGGGAGTTCCTGTGTGCAGATCTATTGCAGTCAACATCCAGATGTGAGACTTGCAGAAGGACACCTGGGCTGTTTGCTATTCCCCCATCTGCTCTGGAGCAGAGTCCACTATTGTCTGTGGGGCTGTGAAGGGCAGCTCAGTGATCCATTGGTCAGAGTTTTGGGAAGATATTTTTCTCATTTTGGAGTTCCCAAACTGTGGAAATAAGGGGAAACTAAAGCAGTGCCAGTTGTTTTCCCACCCTTAGACCCCATTGGTATTCCCTCTCCTTACTTTAGGCTGACCTTTTCTCTAGACTCAGCAAGTGCCTTGCTGTCCCTGTGGGACTAAGTGGCAGAGCTGGAGTAGCCAGGTGGAGAGCTGCCAAGGTATCTGATGATCCAGTTTGCCCCGTGACTGTGGCTGGAGGGAGGAAGTGCTGGCACTCTAGTTGATAGCCATTGGTTGCTCCTCTTTCTGCATGGATCTAATGCTTGCTCCATTGTGGAAATCACCTCTGCCTTAATGGCCTGTGCTTTTATTACAACAAAACTTGTCCCTAAATGTTAGTCCTAACTGTGGGTCCTGGGGTCTGCTTTAGGAGCCCTTACATGACTTTGTGCATCCTGTGCATGGAAAAAAACAAAACTCCTCCTCTGTTTTAGAGGCCTATGTCCCTCCTCAACTCTTCTATAATGGGAAGGTGGATTATTTTGACCTTCAGCGACTTGGAGGTCTTTTGTCTCATCTTAAGAAGACTCTGAAAGGTAAGTGCTCTCATTGCCAATACCTGAATCCGGGTCTTGGATGGAATTCATGCAAGGCATTCCAGGGAGGGAGCTGTGGGTAATGAATTTTGATTAAATTCAGGGAGAGGAAAGTTGAACTTTAATGAGATTCATATTACTTTGAAGAAGACACCATGCCTCTTAGTGTCCTTTAAGTTAACAGTTTACTGCTTGTATCCCTGAATTGGGCATGTGGCAGTTGGAGGAAGGGAATAGTCTGGGAATATCTGGTATGGTGTTCTTGCTGCAGCACAGCCAAGGGCTGGGAGCTGTCAAAGCCCTGACCATCAGCTGAGCTCTGCTGGGTGTGAAGGATGCCCAGGATTTAGTTGGAGCCTTACTCTGTGCAGGGAGGAGCAGCCCTGTGTACCTACTGCAGCTGTGTGTTTGTGTGCAGCACACTCCTCTGGCACTGGGCTCCCAAAGCCTGCCTTGTGCAGGGTTAGAAACCCTTTGGCATTCCCTTGGACTTGGTTTGTCTCACCTCTGAGCCAAAGGTGCTTGCCTTTGGCTCTGATGTCTCTTCTCCTCCCCGAGTGTGTCTGCAAGGTGAGGACCGTTTTCTGTGTCTCATGTTGATCCCTGACTGTTCAAGATTAGATTACTTAGCTTGAGAGCCACGTTATCTCCTCTGGTTTCTTACCAAGGTGTCCTGGCCAGCTGTAAAGACAGAGCTGTGGACTAAAGAACACATTCTTCAGGCTTTGTACAGCATAGCCATCAGCATAGGCTTCCTCTGGGTGTGAGTCTCAGTCCTGGTGACTTAGGGACACATCATGGGACAGCATTGAAGAACTGGTGGCTTAAAATGTGGTCTCAGGCAGAGAGTTGCCATTCCTGCTCTAGTCCAGTTTGGCCCTGGTGGTTGTCTCCTGGTTCCTCAGTTATCCTATTTGTAGCTGGTAGGACCAGGAGCTGAAATGGGTCCTGGGAGGGCAGCACCTCCTGCTGCTTGGTCTCTGTTCTTTTTGTAAGGGCAGATCTGTTCCTTGTAAGGAAGCTTGGGACAGGTCAGCTTGTTCTGATAGAGCGTCCAACTTTTCTGGCTGTTTCTCTACTGCTGAGAAGCAGGAAAGAGGATGAGTCTTCCTCATGGTGAGTGAAGAGTGACTCCTGCATTCATCACTGCTTTGGTGTGCTCTGTGCAGATGACCTGGCTGCAAAAGCCAACATCCTGATCGACCCTGCAGAGCTGCAGGCAGTGACTATGGATGATCTTGATGAAGATGAGGAATCAGCAACATCAGCAGCACAGGTGAGTTGGGTTATTCACCTGCAGGGGCCCTGATGCTGGGGCAGTAAGTTGGGCCTCTGGCTGGAAAGGTTTTACTTTACAGCAAGGCAGGGTTGGGCCAGGACTGTCACCAGTCCATGGGCAAGCAGATAAAGAGCTGCACTTGGATGAGAGTCACTGGAGATCAGTGAGGTCCTGGCTGCACCAAGTTTGAGCAGCAAAATTTTCTGTGCCCTTCTCTCTCACTGCCACTGATCTGGTTGTGCTGCCTCCCCTCCATGGCAGCTCTTGGTGCTTGCATTTGGAAAGGTGCAAGACAACTGTGGACAGAGCAGGTCTGCTGTTTGTGCCTGGCATGTGCCCTTGGAGGAAGGATTTACCCATTGCTGCCCTGCCTGCTCATCTTCCAGTGGCCACTGTGCATCTCTGCCAAGGTCCTTGCAGGGTCAAGGGAGGAGCAGCAGGCAGCCAAGCACAGCTGGAACTGTTTCTCCCTTCATTTCCTTGCAGTCCCAGCGCCCCTCTGCCGCCCTGGCCATCGGTGGAGCTCTCGCCAGGCCTGCCTGGCTCAGCTCCCCCACCCTGGGCCGGGCCAACCGGTTCCTGAGCACGGCAGCCGTGAGCCTGATGAACCCGCGGCGCCCCCTGGGAGCCCTGGAGAAGATCAAAGTGCTGTCACTGCGTGCAGAGCAGCGCACACGGGAGGACAGTGAGTACTGCTGCCACAGCTGGACCCTGCCCTGCAACAATGGCATCCTCCAACTCCCCAGAGGAACCAATCTCCTTACTGCCAGCATTGCTCCTGCCCCTTCCCAGGGCGTGCTGACACCCTTTGCCATCCTGAGCATGACACTGGTGATGTTTTCACCCTCTGTGTGTAAGGAGATGCTGCCTTGGTTTCTCCAAACGCAGTGAGACTTTGTAGGAAGGCAGTTCAGAGGCAGCTGTAGCCACACTTGCTCTGAAGACAGGCTTGCATGGTCCACCCAAACAATAACAGTGCTTGCAGCAGCACTGTTACTGTTTGGGTGGACCAAGCAGGCCTCTGAAGCATGTACAGGGCTCGAGGAAGTGGAATTTGCATGACTTGAGTCAGTCTGAACAGATCTGACAGGTCAGCCTGATGGAGGCAGCAAGATGAGAATGCCGTGGTAGTGTGGTATCTAGACAATCCCATGGGCTGGGAAGAATCTCCATGTTACAGAGGCACAACAGGGCTTTGGTTTTAGAGAGGAGCAGGGGGAAGCTGAGGTGCCAAAATGCCTTGCTAAGAACTCCTTTCCTGTCTTGGGAATGCATTGCAGTTGAAGGCACCCATGGAAACGATGGTCTCTTACTGGGCAGACCCCCAGAGGAGCCAGACCAGCCCATCACTGAGAACTCCCTGCTGGAAGTCCTGGATGGGATAGTGATGATGTACAACCTCAGTGTCCACCAGCAGCTGGGGAAGGTAAGTGGTACATGCTGTGCAGGAATCCATTTCCCCAATGCCCATGCTTGTACACAGACTCTGGTTTCTGCTTATTTAGTGACTGTGTGTGCCCTGTCCTTCTGCCAACCTCCACTGGAGTTCTGGTTGCATGCTTGTATGTTTAGAGGGAAAAAAACCCTTATTTACTGCTGAGATGTGCTGCTTTTCAGATGGTTGGTGTGTCAGATGATGTGAATGAGTATGCCATGGCACTGAAAGACACCGAGGAAAAAATCAGCCGCTGCCCAAAGAGGGTGAGTGTCTCTGGATTCCCAGCTCTTACCAGATTCCAGCTTCCTTCTCTGGCAGGGTGAAGTCCTGCTGCCCAGCTGTACCAGCATCTGCATCAGGCCTTGTGGGCTTCAGCTGTGACTGTTAAGTGCTTTTTATAGCACTGATTCCCACTCCCTCCACAGAAAGGCTGCTGACCCCTTTCCCCCCTGCCAGTGCTCCCCAGCTAGCCCCAAGATGGTATAGGCTCTTGCATTGTTTGTTCAGCACTGAAATAAATGCTATAAATGGCAGTGACATCTGCCCTCACATCTCTGCACTCTTTTCAGAGGAGAGACATCCATGAGGAGCTGCTGAAGAGCCAAAAGGTCTTCTCTGAGAAGCTCAACCACCTGAGCCGGCGCCTGGCTTGGATAAATGTCACCATTTATTCAAAGGTGGGCAGGAGCATAACATGAGCAGCTGAAAGGAGAGCAGTGAGCCTCTGCCTCTCTGCTGCTTGGCTCACATGTCACAGGTGTCATTTTCCTGGTGTTGAAGCAATGTCAGTGATCTCTGGGGCTGCTTTTTCCCTTGTTGTGTATCAGAGACTCCTTTCTAGGCTTAGCCCCTCTCCTGTCCCCCAGTGTCCCATAGTGATCAGCCCAGTCTGATCTGAGCTGTGCATGGTGCTCTAGGCTTTCCCTTAGGGCACTGCAGACAAAAGGGTGCAGATCAAAGGGAGATTCAGCCCTCAAGACATGTCAGAGGATAGAGGCTACTGTGAATCATTTCCCTGAGCTGTGCTGTGTCACAGGGGATCTCACTACTGCAGCTCTTCTTGGAATCTGTGGAATCAAAGTCAAGGGAGTTCTTGTTCAGGTGTTCTCCCCTTCTTCACTTGGTTCCCATACAGAGTGTGTATTCCACATTTACTAATGCAGTGGCTATTTGCAGAGATTATCCCCTTTCCCCCAAGTTCACCATTTTGTATAAAAGCTCTGGTCTGTTTTCCCACAAGCAGTTCTGCTGATTTTTTCCTGACTTCCATTGCCTTGCCCTATCTCTCTTTGTGGCTTTTGTGTGTCCCAGGATGTAAACAGGGAGGGGAAGAAGAGTTCTTATGAACACATCTGGCAGAAGTGCAGTGGCTGATCCTGACTCATGAGCTCTTTGCTCATCTCCTCCTTCCCTCTCAAGCAAGATTGCAAGGTGAAAGCTCTCCAGCTGCATTAGCATAGCCTATGGCTGCCAGAAAACAATCCTTTCTTCCCAGGCTGCTCTGGAAGGGCTGAGGGGCATCACCAGGGTGCACTGCAGGTATCACTGTGCTGGTACCACTGTGCTGGCAGAAACACTGTTCATGTCTCTAGATAATCCATTGTCATACTAAACCAGGACTGCAGTGTCACCTTTCCTGATGAATCAGCAACATCTAGGACTGAAGGTTACAGCCTTCCCTGTCTGTTGTTTGTGCTGCTGTCCTGGCCTGCATGGCCCACAGGGAGAGCAGGAAGGTGCCCCAGGTGAGCTTGCAGAATGTGGCTGCACTGAGGAACCTGTGCCTTCAGGGCTCCAGCTCACAGTCAGCTCAAGTCCCTGCTCTTTCCCAATGGGGGCATCCATCCAGCAGCTCCTGCTTCTCTGGGAATTGTGTGTGCACTGGAGGCTCTCATCTGTATGATCAGAGCTGCTGCTGTTGGAGAGGAGGAGCCTGGCTCTGTCTAGGGGTGCAGTCCTGCTCTGTGCTGAGGTGTCAGAGCATGGCAGAGGCTGCTCCTTCCTGGAGGGAATTGGCCACTGGTTTATTCTGGGGGATTCAAAGTTAGGCAAAGGGAGTGCTTAAAAACACTCATAGTTTTAAATCACATAATTCTGCCTTCAAAATGTCCCAGTAGGAATTACAGTTTATTTTATTACAGCTTATTTTATTACAATTTATTTATCTATCTCACTGGCTAATCACATCTTTGTATCCTCTTGGTGTAGGCTTTCTTCTAGCTTGGCAATACGTGAAATTATGTTTGAGGTTGTCAAGTCTTAAAGCCAAATGCAGCTTTTTCAACCTTAGTGTTGTTCTGCACAGTTGTTTTTTATCTTGAAAGTAACACTTTGGCTGAGATGTGGGTCAGTGTTGAGAAAAAGATGTGTGTTAGTCAGTTTAGTTGATTTGTACTAGTTCAGGCTAATTTACAGAATAAACCCATGAAAATCTCCCAAAGATGGTAACAACATACTTTAGAAAAGACATTAGGCAAGTGAAATGCATTATCTGCACCTCTGAATTTAATTTTTTCTTGAATTAGAAGTATAACCCTTCTCCATCTATTTTTATGCAAGTAGCTATTGCTTATGCTATTACTTGGCATTGCAGGATATGAAATAATATTTCCTCTTTTTATGGCTTTGGTGGCGCCCATTTTTATGGCTTAAAGTTATGTAGATGACCTTAAATTTCCTGTTTTTAATTTAGGACCCTCTGATTTTTGTTTAGAGAGACAAGAGGCTGATGTTCCTCAGGACAGTAAATCTGGTTGAATGGCTGGCACAGAACCTGAAGGGCTGTGGCTGCCTCTTGCAAAGATCTGAGCTGGTGTGAGCTTTTCAGGCTGTTCCCATTTAATCCCCACAATGGACCAGCTTTGTTTCCAGCAGATTTCTGGAAAGTGCCAGTGCCTGCTTTCCTTTAGCAGTGCCCTTGGAATCAAAAGTCACACGCTTGTTTGCCAGGCCTGTGTGGTTGCACATGCCCTGGTAAGGAGTAATGCTTGGAGGGTCTCAAGGCTTGGTGAAACAAAACCATCACACTGGTGAGAGCCATGCTGTGTGCTGGAGGTTGGTGTAGAGATCTCTGGTTGTTTCTTCCAGCTGCCACTTCTGTGGCTTTGTGGAAACACCAAATAGCACAGCTGTGGTTGTGAACTTAGAGCAGTAAGATGTCTGAGCAAGATCTCCAATATGGGGATGTTTCTGAGTGTGATGCTGGTGGTTGTTTCTCCCAAGAGGAGCTGTCAGCTGACTGGGAGCTGTGTTCTTCCTGGCAGGAGAAGATGCAGGATATCTACTGGCTGCTGCGCGTGTGCATCCGCACCATCGAGCACGGCGACAGGACGGGCTCGCTTTTCGCTTTCATGCCAGAATTCTACCTCAGCGTGGCTATGAACAGCTACAGTGCACTCAAGAACTACTTCAGCCCTGTCAACAGCATGGAGGAACTTCCAGGTGAGGGGATGGGGTCAGCTTCTTGATTCTGGCCTGATAAAATCTAAAGCAAGACACATCACACATCCTTGTGGTGAAGCGGTAGTTGGGCATCTTCCTTTCTGGGTCTGTTCCTGGCTGTGGTGTGCTGCCCCAGTGTGTTGTCTGAGCTTGGGGCAGGTGGTGAGCTGTGGTCACTGTGCTCAGGTAGGGAGCCCATGCCTTGTCTGAAGCTGTCACAGGGCTGCCTGTAGTGAAAATCACTGGCAGCTATGGATTGTGTTTCCAAGGAGGTATCAGGAATGGGCTGGGGTGCTGTAAGATGTAATTTCTACCACAGCCTTCTGCTTTCTGGGTGGGAGAGGATGTTCCATGAGTGCAGAAATTGGGACTGCTTTTGAATTCCCCTGGGATTTGAAGATGTTCCTATGGAGATGATCATCCACTTGATGCCAAGAGTCTGTGTTTAGGTGGATTCTGTCTGTGCACATTCTGTACTTTTCTGGCTAAATGACCTCTCTAAGCTCTTAGCAAATAGTTCTGTGTTTTCCAGAGCCCATGCAGGTAAGAAAAGCTTCTGTTCCCACCAACAGGACATAGCTGAAGTGCTCTTGTTTGGGCAAGAGCAGACTTGAGCAGTAGCAATTTCTGCAGTGCATGCAGGCTGAACATGGCTTTTCTGCATAGACCTAGAGTGTTCTTTGTGTTGCTCAGCCTCTTCAGCACCAGACACTTCTCCCTTGCCATCCAACTCTGTTGCATGGTTTTGTCTTTCCCTGAATAACTATTTCAGTCTCTGCTCTTCTGGAAGTGAATGTGTCTTCCCAGCTCTCTGTTTTGACAGCTGGACACTCAGCTAAGCTGCAGGGAGCTGTAGCAGAAATTCATTCCGTGGCCTGTGCCATGTCCACAGGAGCACTGGGACCACAGGGCTGCCCCTCAGGCTGTTGCCATGACCCTGCTCCCTCCTTCTCTTGCAGGCTATGAAGAGACCCTCATGCGCCTCGCTGCCATCCTGGCCAAGCATTTTGCTGACTCGAGGATTGTGGGCACAGGTGAGGCTGCATTCCTGTGCTTTTGGGGTGGTAATGCCACAGGTCTGGCCAGTGCCAATGCCAGTGGCTCAGCAGGCTTCTGTCTGCTGAATCTGTTCAGTGCCTATGCCTCCACATTGAAAGTGAGGCTGGGTACTGTCCTTACCCTGCTTGTGTCGGGGTAGACACATGACCTAGGACACCTTTTTGAGAGCAGGACTCGTGTCCCAGCCACCTGCATATCCAGTCTGGGCTTCCTTCTTAGCTGCTTGAGCCTGAGCATGCTCTCCATGTCAGCAGGGACAGTGTGCCTCCCCATGGGGGCCAGTGCCTCCCAGGCAGTGGCATTGAGGTGCTCCCTGGCGTGCTGTGTGTCCCTGGGAGCCTGGCCTAGTCCCTTGTCATTCCTCCCCAGACATCCGGGACTCGCTGATGCAGGCGTTGGCCAGCTACGTCTGCTACCCCCACTCGCTGCGGGCTGTGGAGAGGATCCCAGAAGAGCAGTAAGTGCTGCCCTGCCTGTTCCTGGGGAGCTGGGGCAGGGCTGGGGTGGTGGCAGGGCTGGGTGAGCGAGCAGGAGGGCTGCCAAGCATCGCTGAGGGTCCACGAGTTGCCAGCAGGGGGGTGGAGTTGATTTGAGAGCCTTCTGTCACCCTTTTAGCAGAGTGGCTTTGCTCTGCCCCAGCTGCACGGGTCCTACTGTGAGTGCTGCTCAATCTCCTGTTCCCAAACCCTATGGGCTGACCTGTGTCCCTGTCTGGCAGGAGGATCTCCATGATGAAGAACCTCCTGGCTCCCTATGAGCAGCGACCCTGGGCACAGACCAACTGGATCCTTGTCAGGCTGTGGCGGGTGAGCATCCTGCATCCCTGCCCCTCTCAGCACCTGGGGCTGCTGAGACACTGACCATTTCACTTCCCAGTAGCAGCAAAACTGTTTTGCAGCCTCTAAGATCTTTCCTTCCCTCTTTTGCCAGGGCTGTGGCTTTGGGTACAGATACACACGGCTCCCACACCTGCTGAAAACCAAGCCTGAGGATGCCAGCCTCCCCAGCCTGCAGAGTGAGTGGGGCAGGGATTGGCACTCAGGGCTGTCATGGGGGCTCAGGCAGTTCCAGCCTCTTCCTTAGCAGCTTTCCCTGTGGGCCAGGCCAAGCTGTTGGGATAGTTATCAAAGGAGGGTGTTCCTGGCCAAATATCCAGGCCTGGTTTTTACACCTGGTCATCCCCAGCCTCTACTGCTGATTTGGGCATGCCAAATGATGAGTTACATCCATCATAAACAGGGGTTCTGCCCTCCAAAGGAGAGGAGAGAGGCCCAGGACTGCATCCTTACCAGAGTTTTAGCCTGAGAGCAAGCTCTGCCATGTGCACAGTGAAGAGCTGCTGTGGGGCAGAGCTGCCACATTTGTCAAGCAGCAGTGCCCTGTGAGAGGGAGGGGGTGCCCAAAGAGACAGGGCACTGTGTGAGTTTGCAGTCAGGGAGTGTTTTATCCTGGCATCTCTCAGATGCCTGTCCTGCCTTGGGCACTGCAGTTTGCTTCTCAGCACTGTCACTGAGCTGAGGGGTTTCTCAGCTCTGTTGTGGCTGAGAAAGATGTGGGGAGAAGTTCCCTTTCTTGAGCTGAAGAACATGTCCCCAGCTTTACCCTCCCAGGTTCTGGGCTTGTGTGGATCCATTCCTGATGCCCCTCTGCTGTGGAAAAGGCTTTGTGCCAGACCTTGTTCCTGGAGAGCTGCTCAGGAGTGGGGGACAGAAGGACAGGTGGCACATGGAGGTGTATGCTGAGCCCTGTCCAGGGAGCTGCCTGTCTGTTCTAACAGAACTCTTGTTCTCTTTTCTCTCTCCTGCCCATGGTGCCCAGGGGATCTCTCTGTTGCTAGTTTCCAGAGTAAGTTTGTTGTGTGACCTTCTCTTGTCTGGTGGAGTAGCTTTAGAGAGCTCCCTGCTTCCCCTCTTCTGCCTAGAGAGACCCTTTGTAGGCAGAGAGCTTCACAAGGGATTGTTTTCCTCAGTTCCATCCCTGGGAGAAGCCAGGGGCACTGTGCCCGTGTGTCAGTCTCTGGGGCTGCATCATGGACCTGCTCTTGCAGCTGTGTTAGCAGGGTTACCTCTGGGGTCAGAGCCCTGCTGGAGGGGTTCCTCTCATCCTGACATGAGATGGAGCAGCCCTGGCACACATGCAGGGGGGATCTCATGGCTGTCCCTCACTCTCCTACTGCACAACCAAGGCATTGAGTGGCTGTCACCAGTCCTGTGGGGTGGGAATCAAGCTCAGCCCATCCTGGGGAGCTTTGGGGCAGCAGCAGAGCTGCTCAGCTCTCCAGGCCTTGCTCCACACGTTGTGTGGCTCCACAGAGTCTGAGCCTGAGCCCAGAGTGGCCCTGCTGCCTGCTGGGGACTTACTCTTGGGAGGGCTATTTTAAGGCTCAACCAAATCAATAATGAATGCTGATTTAATTGAGGAGGGACAGGGGACTCAGAGGTGTCCTTGAGATGCTGCCCAGGGAAGGAGGAGGAGGAGGTGACCCCCCCCCTCCCCTTCACACCCACCAGTCTTCACCTTGTTGCAATTTGAGCACTGGCAGAGTCAATGGGACAAACTGCTGAGCTGAGGAAATCCCTGCTTGTCTGGGTCTGCTGCTGCAGGCCAGGCTGAAGGGAGGTGGGCAAATGCCTCTTCTCTGGTGCTCCAGCCTTGTCCTGCTTTTGGGATGCTTCCTTGGAGGGCTGCACAGGATGGGGAGGTTTCCCAGGCTGCCTCACTCATCCATGAAACACCCAGAGCACAGAGTACCTGGTCTCCTCTGCTGCCTCTTGCCTGGGCTCACTGAGGGCCAGCAGTGGATGTTGCCTGGCTTACCCAGGGGGGGCAGAGGCTCAGAAAGGCCATCTGTGTCCCTGCTTGTTCCTAGAGTTATTCCTCAGCTCCACTGGCACTGAACTGCTCTCATGAAGCAGAGCTCTCCCTCAGTTTGGCTCCTGAGAGCAGACAGGGGTAGTTGTGCTAGGTGGTGCTGCAGGGATTTGTTTTGCTTTCACCATGCCGTGTTGGCAGGGCCATGTGCTGCCCTGGCACACACAGCAGGAGCAGGGACTTATTTTAGTTTCACCAGGATGTGTTGGCAGGGCCTGGCACACACACAGGTGCTGCAGGGATTTGTTTTGGTTTCACCATGATGCATTGGCAGGGCCAGGTGCTGCCCTGGCACACACAGCAGGAGCAGCAGCGGTGGCTCTGTGTTGGGCCCAGCCTGGCTTGGGAAAGCAAGAGCTGCAGGATGGCTTCAGATTGCATCACAGGGCTGCTCTGCCCCAGCCTTCTGCCCACACAGCCCCAGGTGGAGGGAGGGTAGGTGGGACCATGAGATCATCGAGCTGAGATGTTGTGCAACACAGGACAGAGAGTTCACTCATGTCCCCTTCCCGAGTCCAGCAAATTGCCTAAACTGAAGAGGACTTTCAGGAGGAGATCCCACCTTGATCTGACAACACCAAAACCATCAGCTGCTGGTAGTTGAGCTGTCCAAGCCCTTCTGATGGTGGTTGTTCACCCTCAGAAATAAATCCATGGCTTATGATTCCTGATGAGAGTCTTAGTGTAGTTTGGATTGGAAGGAACCTTAAAGCTCATTCTTGTTCCACCCCCCTGCCATGAGCAGGGACACTTTCCACTAGACCAGGTTGCTCCAAGCCCTGTCCATCCTGGCTCTCAACACTTCCAGGGATGGGGCATCCAGAACTTCTGGGGGCAACCTGTGCCAGGGCCTCACCACCCTCACACAGTAAAGAATTTTTTCCTGATATCTAATCTAAACCTGCTCTCTCTCAGTTTGAAGCCATTTCCCCTACCTAACCTCACCTTCTGCCTTCCACTGCTGCTGCCTTTCTCTGCTTTACAACATTTTATTCTTCAGAAGCACTTGTGTACCAGGGTAAACTCATTTCTTGCTCCTTTTCAGTGGTGAAAAATGCATGGCCTCTCTTTCTCATTCAGGAAGGGGTTTTGCTTTTCTGTGAGCCCTGTGGGGTGTTCACTCTTGCCATGTTTTTAGCAGCCCCAGAGGTTTTGGTGCCATGCAGGTGGGAACTTTCCCTGATGTGCTGGTGATGGAGCCAAAACTCACATTAGCCTGTTTGCCAGGGCTTTGCTTTGGAGGCACACAAGATCCCAGGAGCCCTGGGCCATCCTGATGCCTCACACCCAACCTCATGGATGTCTCATCCCCCAGGTGCTGCCTGCTTCCCTTTGCTCCCCTCTCAGTGTGTCTCTGAACAGGCACTGATACAGCTGGAGCCTTTCAAAATCTCACATTGCTCTTGGGTGGATCTGCTTTCCTTTGGAATCTGATCCATTTGGGGCTTTCCTCTTCTGTGCTCAAGCTCTACTGTAAATGCTGCTGTGTCCAGAGACCCCTCGGGCTGCTGACCAGAGGTCTCCCAATTAGCCCTGTTAGAAATCTTGCTGGGTCATTAGCAAACTATAAAAGTACATAATTACATTCCTGTAATGAAAGTATGTGACTGCTTCTTTACCATTATCTAGTAGGAGCACTTATTGAAGGCTTCCACTTTGCCTGCTTTATTAATTTTTAACTCTCTCTAATAATGGGCTTCTGCTACTGTTATACTTTCTGCCATTACTACTTCTATTAAATAATTCTGCTATATTTTTTCCCTATACTTGAAAAAACTTTGCATTACTATGGTCAGTCAAGGATGCTTTTTATGTCTTCTCCATTTATTACCCCTTTTTCTCCTTGCTTTTGCCTACCATTTCCTATGTTTGATTATGTTCACTTTGCCTCCTATGTTTTAACTTAGGTCTTTGCTTCATCATGCTCTCAGTGACCCTTTTAACCCAGGTGCTTGCTGGAGCACTGGGGCTTCTGGCTCCCTCATAATCTTCTTCAAGAACTCTGTGTTTTAATTCACCGTTTCCCCTACCTAGATTTCCTTTTCCTCTATTCTGTTTATATTTTTGCAGGGAAGTTTCTGTTGTGGAAACATCAGATGTGTCTCCAACCCCTTGGTTCCACGCTCTGTTGCCCACATTAAATATATTGAGGTCAAAACTTCTGGCCTTGAAAAATTGCCAATTTCTGTTCCAATGGCTGATGTTTATCTGCCATAAGGAAGGCTAAGCCATGATTGAGTGACTTTTTGTATTAGGGAGGAACAAATTTTGAAGCATTGATGATTTTCTAGTGCCAGGATCAAGATAGTTTCCCCATCACTGAGTATCCACAGGCTCCCTGTGAAATGCCATCCCTGCCTGCAGTGGCACATAAGGCATGTGGCATTGCCCAGGAGGGCAGTGGTAACTCAGGTGGGTGAGAATGTCCCAGCAGAGATGAAATATTGCAAATAAAGATGGGCACAGCACCAGGACTGGGGTTTGCATACCAGTAATAATTACCTCTTCTGGGAACTTGTGCAAGGAGTGAAGCTGTTTGTGCTGTGTTCCAGGGCTTGTTCCTTACATTGCTTTCAAAGAGTAGCAGTGATCTTAGCATCTTTAGATTCAGAATCCCCTTGGGATCAACAAAAGCCAAGGAAATAATTGTTTCCTGGTGTTAGGTTTAAAACCTTCAATAAACCTATTTACCTGTGGAGAGGTTTGACAAAAGGCACCAGTTTTCAATGCTCTTACAGTCCGGCACAGTCTGCCAGCACCAGGAAAAGTATTTAAGGACCCAGAATTGCAGAATCACACCACTCATCGAAAAAAGACTATGAGGAAATAGTCATTGACTAAAAATCAGGATAAAGCAAGTTATTACAAGCATGGGGCCATCCTTCAAAAAACCAAAGCTGCCTTCAAATGAGGTAGACTTTGGCTGGGCAGCTCATCCTGGGATCTGTCCTGACTTGCAGTGTTAGTAAAAGAGGCTTTGGCAGCAGACCAGCAGGACAACAGGCAGAGTTCCTCCATGAGGAGTGGTGATCTCTGCCTAGAACTGCTTTGGTGCTTGAAGGCTGGAAAGGGACTAACACATCAGCAGTTTTAACAAAAAGCAGTTTTTACATGCTGAAGGGAGGCTGGGAAAAGAAGGCACTGAAAACTTAACCCTGTTAGGAAGACTTTTCAATTCTGAATGACTGGGAGAGAAAACACGGATAGAATTCAGCATCACCAAGTGTAGAGAGGTGGAGTAAGAGTGTGCTGTGCCCCTTCACCCATCACTGACAGAGAAGTCAAGGTTTGCCCCAGCATTGACTCCTGGGCTTCTCTTGTGCCTCAGGACAGTTCCTGAGGGTTATCCTTGAACTGACAACCTGTTGTAATCTTTTAGAGAAGAGCAGCTTGATGTTCAGTCCAAGGATGAATTACACAACAGGAATTGTGAGGAAAGCAAACCAGAACAAAACCACATTATGCCTTTGTGCAAATCTGCCACGTGCTTGTGGTTTGGATGCTGTGTGCCTCTGATTGCACCTCTCCAAGGAAAACCTGGGAGAGGTGTTGGGCTTCAGGGAGGTGTGGCAAAAGGGACAAAGATGGGACAGTTTCAGTGGGAGAAACTGCACTGCCTGGGGCTGATCCTGGATAAAGGACTGTCATGAGGGTGTGGAATCACAGCTGGCTGGAGGAAGTGATTGGAGAGGAGCATCTTGCTGTCTCTACCACCAGAAGGAAGGGGTTACTGAGAATAAATATTAACAAATAAAGCATGTAGGAGCCAAGCTCCAATCTGAATTCCTCCTGCTACACACAGCTGAACTGTGGAATGTTGCTCTGAGACATGTTTAATGCTAAAGGCTTACACAGTTTCAGAGGACTCTGGGCAAGAAATCCCCAGAGGAGCAATAAATATGTAAAAAGGATGTCTGGCTTGGCCTGTCCCTGAGCCACGTGTAGCCACAGGCTGGGAAAGTACATGTGGGTGGGAGCAGGACATCAAAGACATTTGTTGTGATGAAATCCCTCCCAAAAATGAGCTTTTAGGCAGGATCAAAGCTGGGCCACTGGCCTGCTTGGGGTTATTATGCACTGTGAGATTCAGTGAGTGCCCTCCATAATAACAGAAGTTCACTGCACTTGCTAGTGGGTATTCACAGAATAATTTGTCCTGTTTCCATTTCAGATGACAGCCTCCTGTCATCCCTCCCTGGCTTTGCTAATCCCAGCTAGCAATCTGCCTGTAGTTATGCCTTGCTCCTTGATCCCTGTGGATGTGGTGGAAGTTGTGCTGTGTTTGCTTTGCCACGCTGGCCCTTCAAGAAGGCTGCAACCCCAGAGAGCTTCTGCAGTCACAGCACAGCTTGTTCCTCTGGGCATGGCACTCCTGGTGCTGCCAGGGTTTCCACCTGCTGTTTCTAATAGCCTCTAGTAGAGGAAAATGTGATTAGATTGGGGTTTTTCCCTATAGCTGGTAAATCTGCTGATTTCTCTTTCCAAGCCCTGAGTTTTGGGGTGAGCTCCAATACCCTTCCCTTGTAGTGCTGAATGTTCTGTGAGCCTCTTGCTGACAGTGGGTCCTTCTGCTGGTGAGCAGCATCTGTCCCATTTGTGCCCCCTTCTTTTCCCTGCCCATCCATGGGGGCTGGTGTCCCACACAGCCCTGACTGCGCTTCCCAGATGCTGGGCCTCACCTCATCTGTGGTCTTGATAATGAGGAAGTCCAGAAATGAGATGCCACAAAACCGAGGGGATGTGTCTGTGCTTGGGCTGAACCTGGCTGGGGAGTGTGGGCAGCTCTGCCTGAGCCTGCTAAGGGCAGAGACAGCCTCAGCTCCCTACAGAAGCCTCTCAGGAGTGGGATTTACAGGATACCTTCCTCCCCACACACAGGCAGACAGGCACAGCTGTGTGAGGCCGTGCTGGCTCCAGGCAGCTGCTGCCACACTGGTATCAGGAGCAATTAATGCTGAGCTGACCATGGGCCTCTGCAGAGCTGAGCAAGAGGGATGCTGAGCTGCAGGGCAGTGCTCCTGTGCATGTGGGCAGCAGCAAGCACAGAGGGCTCTTCCCTGCCTAATTCAGGTTGGCATTGGAAAGAAGTGCTGGGAGGCCCAACAGGCACGATCTCTGCTCAGAATAGTCCTTGTGCCAGCTCCCGGTGTCCTGCCATGTCTGCTTACTGTAAGGTGGAGCAAGCTCTGAGCTGGCTAGGGCCCCATGGGGGGCCAAGGCTTAACTATAGGAATTGCTAAATCATGATGAAATAGCAAAAGAAGCCCCTCTCTTCCACCTTTCAGACCCCAACTTATCTCTGGAACCCCACAGGTCACTTTTCCTTAACCCCTACTATTGGACAAGTTTGGATCCCCTTATACCCCATAAAAAGGGCTGGTTTAGCTCTAACCCTTCTGGTTAGAGAAGCCATCGCTGGAACCCTTCACAGACCCCTCAATAAAACCATCACTGCGGAACCCCAGGACATTTTTCTTCTCCTTTCTCACATCTGCTTCCCCACTAGCCTGGGCACCTTAGCAAGCAAAGAGCTGGAATCCTAAGGGAGCTGATAATCACTAAAGAGCTGATAACCATTGGGCTTGCTAAGGTAGCCAGGGGCTGAGAGCAGCCTGGGTACTTGGATGCTCTGTCCCTGTGAAGGGCTGAGCTATCTGCCCCTGCTGCCTGCCTGGGGGCAAATCAGCCCAGCAGGATTAGTAAGGCACAAGCCAACACTTGCCAAGCCCAGGGCTGGTCTCTCAGCCCGCCCTTGCCCCTGGCTCGTGGCTGCCCTGTGCCCAGGCCCTGCAGCTGTGTGTGTGTGGTTTCAGAGCCGTGTCCCTCCACCCTGCTGCAGCGGCACATGGCAGACCTGCTCCGCAGCGACCGGGACCTGGCCCCCAGCTTCCTCAACAGCGTCCTCAACCAGCTCAACTGGGCCTTCTCCGAGTTCATTGGCATGATCCAGGAGGTGGGTGTGCCCAGGGCTGTGGGCTGCAGCACTCCGTGGGTGCTGTGCCCTGCACACACAGGGCTCAGGGCACAACTCACCGGGCTGGGGGTGGCAGCCCTCCTTTGGGAAGGGGCTCCTTTTGAAGCTGTCTCCGTTGCTTGGCAGATCCAGCAGGCAGCAGAGCGCCTGGAGAGGAACTTTGTGGACAGCAGGCAGCTGAAGGTGTGTGCCACCTGCTTTGACCTGTCGGTGAGCCTGCTCAGGGTGCTGGAAATGACTGTCACACTGGCCCCAGAGATCTTCCTCGACTGGAACCGCCCCTCCTCGGAGCTGCTGCTCCGCAGGCTCGCCCAGGTACCCTCTTGTGTGGAGAAGCAGCATCTGGAGGGGCATGGGGACCCCTCTGCCCTCCCTGTGGATGTGTGCTGAACCAGGGGCTCCTCTTGCAGGTGCTGTAGTTCTTAGAGGTGCTGCAGAACAGGTGGTGTTCCCTAAAATCTCTGAATATCGCTAAAATCTCTGAATATCCCTAAATCTCTGCATATCAACTGCTCCCCTCCTTTGCAACTGCTCTGGTCACAGCTGAATTGTACCTCTGCTGGGAGGGAGGGTGACAGCTGCTTAAATCTTCCTTACAAGGGGCCAGTAAATGCTGAATTCTCCTGTGACAAGCAGTGCCATGAAATGTGGAGAGAAGGTGTGATATATCTGGGTAAGGAGCTGTGGAGAGTGTAGCTGGTTTCACAGGGCACACACTCCAGTGTTTGGGCAGGCATCTTGGTCCTTTATGCTTCAGTCCTAGAATTTGGTACTAAATGTCTCCACTTTCCTGCCACAGTGACTGGGACAGCCCCATTCCAACTCACAGCACCCCTTAGGCTCCAGTAAATTCATTTATTTTCTAAAGCATGAGCAATCCTGGAGAGCCCTGAGGGCAACCAACACTGGGTTGGTGCAGAGCAGTCAGATGTACCTTGGCAGTACCACAGGGGTTCATCTTTGGGCTCAGGGCTCTGAGCAGATGAAACAGAGCAAGAGGTAGCAGGGTCTGGTACCATAATCATGAGGGAAGTGCTCAGCTGAGTGAGGAGGAAAGTGAGGGGCCCTTAGCAGGTGGCTTTGGCAAGCTGGGGAATGTGCAGCAGAGAGTGGGGTGCTGCAGCTTCCTCCTTGCTTTCCTGCTGCTGTTAATAAGCCATGCCCCAGCACTGACCAGGCCCACAGAGGGGTGCAATGTTCTGCTGTTGTGCATTGGGGCAGCAGGAAGAGGGATTTTGCATTTTAGAGATGGAGCTCAGCCTGCAGCAGTTCTTCAAGCCTGGAACAGTCCCTGCTTGTCCCACTGGGGGTTTGGGTGAGAGCTAATGGTGGCTAATGAATTGTGGTCACAGCTGATTCCATCTCTGCAGTTGCTCTCTGCACTCACCCCGTGCTTCAGAGCTGTAGGTCCATCCTGCTGCCAGCTCCAGGCAGGGCAGGACCTGGGCTGTGCTTCACCCTGCTGACTCTGCTTCTGCCCAGGGCTGCCAGCTCACCCTTCACAGGCTCTGGCTGTCCTGGGGACTGTGGCTTCTGCTTGCCAGGGGCTTCTGCAGGTGGGAATTCAGATTGAGGTGGGAGGTGCTGACATTCAGGTGTCTTGACCTCAGACTGACTCTTGTCTGGGAGGTTTTGGCTTGGTACAACCACTGTGATGTGGTACCAGTCCTTCCATGCCAGGGCCAAGCTAGGTGTGTGCTGTGAACCTCCCCCTGTGCATCCACCAGCCCTCAGGCACTGAGTCCAGACTATAGGGACATGCAGCCCCAAAGCTCTTCGGATGCTGCTCACAGGAAGGCCCATCCAGAAAATACAAACCCTCTCTGCTTTTCCCTCCACAGCTCCTGAACCAGGTGCTGAATCGTGTGACAGCTGAGAGGAACTTGTTTGACAGAGTGGTCAACCTCCGTCTGCCAGGTGAGTGAGTGCCCTCTGTGGGAGTGTGCCTTGGGCTGAGGGTTAGTGCAGAGCTGGGTGGGATCAGACCTCACACCTGCCTGCTCTGCCTGTCACACAGTGACAGAAGCTCTGACCTTTCCCTTTTGCTCCCACAGGGCTGGAGAGCGTGGACCATTACCCAATCCTTGTGGCTGTGACAGGGATCCTGGTCCGGCTGCTGGTGGACACTGATGTCCAGGGGTGAGTGCCTTGTGCCTTGCAAAGCACGGGGTCTCTGTGTGTGGTACTGCTCTGGGTGCTGCAGTGGGGCATGGGAGGTGTTGCAGGAGCAGCATGGGGTGTGGAGACTAAAGTGAGGTGAAGCTGGTGAGTGTGGAGCAGGCAGAAACCAAAGAGCCACATCCCCAGTCTTGCTACTGCTGGGTGCAAAGCTCCTTCCTGTGGTGGTGGAAAACCCTTGTGAGAGGTGGCTGTGGTGGAAAACCCTTGTAAAAGGTGGCTGTGAGATGCTGTACTGCCAGCACATGTGCACCTTCCTCCTTGGGATGGAGCTGGCACTGTGTGACAGGACAGCTGCTGGGGGAAGGTGTGGGTGCTGCGTGTGACAGGGCTGTGCTGATGTGGTGACACATCACACAGGGAATGGCTGGAGGGGAGCTCATTGGAGCTCCTTCACCCTGGGCCCCTCTTAGGAAGGCATCACAATGTGTGCAGAGCTCTCTGGCTGCCCAGACCTGTGAGACGGTCGCCTCACACAAAGGCGAGACAAGTCTTCTCCCGGCACTTGGGTGATGCTGATTTTAAGATTAAACAAATCTTGTCTTCACAGTAGCCAATTATTCAGAGAGGCAGCACTAGGGGAGTGTTGTGGCTGGAGAAAGCCACAGCTGACCTGATCATTTATGTGTCTGTGTCTGCTTGTACTGAGCCCTGCAAATAGACTTATTCAGACACTCTGCAGCCCGGCCCTTGCTGTCTCCCAGTGTCATTTGCAGGTGTCTTGCCTGGTCACTGTTTGCTGCAGGCTGCTGTGGGAGATGGGGCTGTTCTGTCTGTGCTGCACACCCTGCTTGTTTTCATGTTTGGAGCACACAATAGTGTCTGGCTTTGCAGGGAGCAGAGTCCCAGCTGGCCGAGCAGCTCAGCCCTGCAGCCACTCTTTCAGCTCCTTCTCTCAAGGACTCAAAGATGTACACAAATATATCTAATTATAACCTGCCTCCCGTGGCTGCTGCACCACTCTTACAGCCCCAAGTGTGACAGTGGCAGAACCTGGGCACAAGGGCATTGATCAGTGGCCTTTCTGGGCTCTGAACAGAGGTGGGTTTTGCTTGCCCTCAGAGCCTTGCTCTATGGAAAGGGCAAACATCATGAATTTGCTGCCACAACTAGACACTTCTTCCTGAAGGGAAGGGGGAGGTGATAAAACCCTTCCCTGCATGCCAGCATGAGAAGTCCTTCCCTGCCTGTCTCTCCATTGAACATGTGTCCCAGGTCAGGTCACTTGTCAGCTCAAAATGGGGAAGTGGAAGGGTTGTTCCTCAGTTTATCACACTCCAAAGAGCACTGGGAAGATGGCAGTGGGATATCAGTCACATCCTTCCTAGCCTGCAGGGAGTCCTGAAGAGACAGAAAGCTTCCAGACTCTGTTCTTCCCCGGAAAAGCCTGTTGTGCTTTGGGTTTGTGAATTCCAGGCAGGCAGTGTCATCACCAAGAGGCACTGTCCCCTGTGTGCCAACAGCATCCTTCATGCCTCAGGCTGCACCATCACAAACCAGAGACACTGTGCCCCAGGGAACTGGCAAGTCTCTGATGTTCAAGGGCTTTGTAGTCACTTCCCTGAGCACTGGAAAGGAGAAATAAATGCAAAATAGTGGAATGATGTGTGAAAAGCATCGTGTCCTTAAGGTGGACCTGAGTGAGCAGAGAAGCAGAAGGTGAAACAGGAGGAAGCCCAGGGAAAAATATCCATGAAGCAAAATTCTTCTGTGTGATTTTGCAAAGCCATCACTAAACCTGAGGTTTGATATGTCAGTGATCTATAAAAGGCAAGCAAATGTTGCAGGGGAGCCACTGAGGTCAATCAAGAAAAAAGAACCAAGGCAGGCAGTGTGGAGACCCTCTAGTGAGCAGAGGGGATGGCAGAGACCAGGCAGAGATCACAGGGGAAGGGAGCACTGAGCCCCCACACCCTTGGCAGCCCTCTGAACTGAGGCCTGGGTGTTGCACCCCTCTTACAGAGCTGTCCTGCTCTGTGCAGCCACACTGGGAAATGGCAAACAGAGGTGGGATGGACAGAACCAAAACACTGAGGCTTTTCTGCTTAGCCCTGGTTTCATCCTCTGTCCAAGGCACCATCACCACAGGCTGCTGAAACCTGGGAGGTGCAGCTGGGGTAGGAATCACCCAAAACCCAGGGAATGGTGCCTGTCCATGGTGGCTGGCCCAGAGCACAGCAATGGAAGCCTGTGTATCCAGGTGCAAGAGTAAGGAATGGAACAGGAGAATTCAAACCTTTCTATTCACACTCTCATGGGAGATGATTGCCATGGCTGAAATGATTTAAAGGGTCCTGTGTGTAACCAGGCTCTCCAGAGCAGACCCATTCACATCAACTCATCTGTACACAGCTTTCCTTTTTCCTTTCTCAGTGCAGCAGGCAGGATAATAGGACAGGCTTTAGTCCTTCCCCAGAAGCACTCAGCCTGGGCAGTGCTGCAAGCTGGTAGAAATCTCTCCCAGGTGCCATTTGGTAACTCCCAGATTGAGAGAAATCATTAACAGAGAGATTTTCCAACCCACATTTGCATGTAGGAACGTCCCTGTGGGAATTACCAGGGACAGGGTGACCCTGACTGGATCCCTGTGGGGAGGCTGTGCCCCAGAGAATGAGGGCAGGGACAGGACCCTGAGAGACCTCCTTGCCTTGGCTGTGCATTTTCTGGTTGCCTCTAACCCAGTAAGCAGACACTGTGCCAGGCCCTTGGTTGGAAGGTGCTGCAAACATCTGGGACATGGGGAATGGGCTCATCTGGTGCTGAAGGAATGAACTCTCATTTATGGGACGAGAACATTGCAGTGGGGAAGTTCAGTAAGTGAGAGCCAGGGCCCTGCCAGCTCATCCAGTCGTGTTCTCAGGCTGCAATCAGATGCCTCAGCTGCTCCTTTCCCAGCACAGGACACTCATCCAGGCATTGAGTCCTCCTGCTGAGGACTCCTGGCATCAAGCAGAGCCATTAAAGCACAAGGAAAGGGAGCATTGCCCAGGCTGGGCTGTGGGGAGACAGCTGATCCATCATCCCCGTGGTCCCTGGATGGAGCAGGCTGTGCTTTTGAGGGAGCAGAGGTGCATTTCCTCCCTGGCTCGGGCAGGATGGGCTGTGCTGCTCCTGGGGAGTGCCTCCTCCCACCCTTAGCTCTGAGAGCAGCACTGGGAGTGCCAGGGGCTGGCAGGGCCGAGGGCAAGGATGTCCCTTTGCCCCTTTGCTCCCTCTGCAGCCTTAATGACTGAGCAGGGAGGAGAGGAGATCTGCCAGGCTGAGCCAGGAGCTGGGCTGGATCCACACCACACACCCTGGCTGTCTTCAGGCAGTATCAGCCCTCTCTTTGTCTGCTTGCTAAATAATTGAGCAGATTTTCTATTTAGCCTCTTTGAGAGTGAGCTAATGGAGCAGAGCTGGCCAGAGCTGGTGTCAGATCCTGCTAAGAGGCAGGGGAAGGAGTGAGGCCCTGAGGTGAGGCTGTGCTCTCCTGGGTGTGAGGGCAGGCTGTAACCAGGACTGCCTTTGTGGGAAGTGAGAGGCCATCCCAGAGTGGAAATGGGCTGGGTTGTGTCAGGGCAGGGCCACTGCTCTGCTCCTTGGGTTAAAAAAGGAGTGTGGTCAGTGTTTCACAAGCTGCCAGCTCCAAGTGCTGCATCCTGAGTGATGGGACTGCCAGGGCTCTCCCAGCCCCTTGGGACTGCCAGGCACATGCTGGGAGGCTGGAGCAGTCTTGCTGATTTGAGCTCTCTGGAAAACTGTGAGCATCATAAGGGAAGGATCCAGGCCCTGCCGCGTCCATCCTTGGTGACAGGGGATGGGATGGGACTGGCAGTCAGTGCTCCCCCATTGTCCTGGCTGAGGTGTGAGGTGCCACAGGAGACAGGAGGCAGTGTTGGACACTGGTCCCCAAAGCCAGTCCTTATCCCAAAGCCATCCCTATCCCAAAGCCATCCTTATCCCAAAGCCATCCCTATCCCAAAGCCATCCTTATCCCAGAGCCATCCTTATCCCAGAGCCATCCCTATCCCAAAGCCGTCCTTATCCCAGAGCCATCCCTATCCCAGAGCCATCCTTATCCCAAAGCCAGTCCTTATCCCAGAGCCATCCTTATCCCAGAGCCATCCCTATCCCAAAGCCATCCCTATCCCAGAGCCATCCCTATCCCAGAGCCATCCTTATCCCAGAGCCATCCCTATCCCAAAGCCAGTCCTTATCCCAGAGCCATCCTTATCCCAGAGCCATCCTTATCCCAAAGCCATCCTTATCCCAGAGCCATCCCTATCCCACAGCCATCCTTATCCCACAGCCATCCTTGTCCCCACACACGCTGGCACAGGTCCCTGTGTGCCAGGGCCAGGCAGATTTTGCTGACCCATTCCTTTGCCCTGCAGAGTCCAGGAGCAGGAGGGAGGTTTGGCAGGGGGCCAGGGCTGTAATGGTGGAGGTGGCTGCCAGGAGAGGACAGTGAATTCCTTGGGGAAGATCCATTAGGTTTCCCAGCTCCTGCCTGTCAGAGAGGCTTTGCTCCTGGCTGTTTTTCCTTGCTGAGATGTTCTGCCTTTCAGGCTGCTTAATGAACAGTTCAAACCACCTCCCAGTGCTCATTGGATCAGCAGTGTGGTGGTGTGGGATCCTTCCTGAGCACCAGGAACGTGTGAAAAGCAGTAGCAGGACTTTCCTGGGGAGAGGCAGAGGGATCCCTTGAGGGCAGCACGGATACAAATCTCAGAGCAAGGCCCTGGAGAACGAGCTTCAGCTTTCCTGAAGGGATAGGAGAATTGCAGCCAGCCTAGGAGAGCTCTCCTGGGCTCTTCCAGGCTGATGTGTCCCTGGAAAGGCCCCTGGGAGCTTTTCTTACACTCCCTGAGCTTTCCCCAGTCTTCAGTCATTATCCTCAGCTGAAGATGCAGGTTTGCAGGAGCACTAATGCCTGGTGTTGGCAGTGGGGAAGGGGGAGATTTTTGGGGAGACAGACAAGAATGGTGATAAAGGATGGGTAACACCCACTCTGGGTGCTGGGGCCCAGAGCAGCACTTCATCTTTCCTTCTGGAGGAAGGTGTGCTCAGAGGTGGCACATGCTCTGCCTGGGCCTGGCTGCAGTCAGCTGGGTCTCTCCTTTTCCCAGACATTCCCAGGTTAAATTCAGACCTTCCCTCCCATGGGATCCCTGCCATCAGCCAGGGGTGATGGCAGCATCTCTGCTCCACCCTCAAGGTGCCGCTCACCTCTGAGTCTGACACTGCCACACCTCGGCAGCCCCCGTGTGGCTGGCACGGCGTCCTGGCCCGTCAGGACACTGCACAAACACGAGGTGACAGGGCCAGCGAGGGCACGGCCAGCGGGGCTGTCGCTGTGCATCCGTCACCCCCGGCTGCCGCGGGGCAGGAGCTGCACAAAGGCACGGCAGGAGCGGCCTGGGAGGCCAGGCTGCCTCGGGAGAGCTGCTCTCCCAGGCACTCACCCCTCCCTGGATGGGGGGAGGAAAATTGACAATTTATTTGGGCACAAAGTTGATGTTTTGCTGGGAAGAAAGCTGCTTGTTTCCTAGGCAGAGAAGTTGAGAGGATGAGTGCTAGTGTGGTGCCAATGCCACAATGCCCTCCTGCCAGTCACGGGGCTGCCAGCAGTTCCTGGGACCAGAGCTCAGCCATGGGAGGGGGATGCAGGTCTCTGAAGGGTCCTGGTCCCCCCTGTGCTGCATGTGATGGCCACACGCTCCTGCTCCAGCTGTGGATGGGACACTGGTGACTGGCAGAGGGGTAGGATACCCTTATCCCTCTGTGGGATCAGACAAGCATTTTGGGGGGACAGAACCACTCCCTGTTTCAGGAAGAGGGAAGGGTGGGTGCCAGGAAAGGCAGTGTAGGTGAAATGAATGGGGGGCTCCATCTGCAGGGAGCACCAGGGCTTTGCCAAAGGCATGTCCCATCCCTAGTGGTTTCTTTCCCCTGTATCTAAAAGCCTGCTTGTTCCTTTTGGGGTCTGGATGTGCCCTTTTGTCAGTCAGTGCTGCTCCTTCCCCAGCTCCCAGGCATCATTTAGGGGCCCTGCCCTCCCAAGGACAAACCACTGTGTGCTTCTCTCTCACCAGCAGCACACCAGCAGCACATTTAACTCCCTTGCCAAGGCCACCTGAAGGCCATTTGATGGGAACAGGATGCTCCCTGTGCCAGGCCTGCAGGAATTCAGGGCTCCCTCAGCCTCCCACCACTGTGCCCGTGAGCTGCACATTGCTGCAAGGGCAAGGAGACACTCAGCCCAGCGTGAGCTTAAAAAAATAGGCATTTTTATTCCAATGGAACTAGAGAATTACGGCCCAGGAGAGGGGAGGATTACTCACATTTATCGATAGGCTGATTGGGTTACTGCCTAAATAGCTGTGCTCGAGCAGCGTGTCCGCCTCAAGGAGAAGCAGCGGGGAGCGCGTGGCGCGTCGGGGACCTCGGTGTCCTTGGTGGCACTGAGCAGTGCGGGCTGGGGCGCTGTGGCTCGTCACCTCGTCCTGCCTGGATGATTTACAGCTTCTCGGGAAGCAAAAGCTTGGAAGGTTTGCTTGGCTGCGTGGCTGGTCGGGCGCTGAGCTCCATCCCTCCTGCACGGCCGTGTCTGGGGAGGGCTGTGGGGGTGTGTACCCCCGTTTGTGACAGGGTCACACTGCCCTGCTCTCAGCCATGACATGCTGATGGCGCGTGCTGACAGTGGCATCACCAATCCTGAGGACCTGGCATGAGCCAGGACAGTGTGCCACTTGTCACAGCTATTCCTTAGCCTGGGGGGTCTGTGGCAGTGATGTCAGGTTGGGCATCTCCTGCCTGGGGACATAACAGACCCCCAGGCCTGGTGTCACATTAGCAAGGGCAGGTGCCCAAATGAAGGGGTGTTTCTCCAGCATGCTGGGTTCATCAGCATTACCCATGTGCTAACAAGGCCGTTGCCAGCAGATTATGCAAGGTGCTCGTGCTGGGCACCAATGTGCCCGTGGCCCCGAACCCACCAGGAGCCCGTGGCTGAAGCAGTTGTGGGTGATGTCAGTCACTCCCGTGGGTCGTGGTCAAGCCAGGAATTCAGGATTCCCAATAATCCTGATCTAGCAGCGATGGAGCAGACCAGCTCTCAGGAGGCCTCTGCTCTGCTCCCAGCTCTGTCCCACTAAGATACAATGGGGGTGTCAGAAAAGACAGAGCTGATGGACTCTGAGTCCGACTTGAGCTGCAGGACCTTGGGGTGCTTGGGGTCGGGGAAGTCCTCGCCGAGGGCCAGGCGGATCTTGCCGTTCTGTGTCTCCCTGATGGGCTCCAGGAACACGACGTGTTTGTTGGCGCTGGCCTTGCGGTGCGGCCCGTCGGTGGCCGGGGGAGTGGTGCTCAGGATGGAGGACTGGGCGCTGCACTCCTGCGGGGGGCTCAGCGGCGCCGGCCTCCTGCAGCAGCCCAGGCAGCGGCACGGCGTCAGGTACAGGTAGATGATCACCAGCACCAGGCTCACGATGCAGCCCAGCAGGGTCGTGAGGCCAGTGCTGAAGGTCTCCCCAGCTGCCTTGGGGTAGAGGACGGTCACGTTGAACTCGCACATCCTGCTGAAGTTGTAGGGGCTGTTCATGGCCAAGCCCACGTAGACCCCCGAGAGCCAGGGCTTGGCTGCGGCGATCCTCAGGCTGCCGTTGCGATAGACCTCCAGGGAGCGATTGCTGTTCCCTGGGTGTTTGATGGGCTCGTGGCGAGGGGTGATCCACATGGAGGTGCTGGCAGCGTGGGGCAGGCTGCTGTTACTGCTGTTACAGGCGAGCAGGACGGGCTGGCCCACCACCACCTCCAGGTGCGAGAGGTGTGGGTCTTCAGTGCTCGCCGAGCAGTTCTCAAACATATCTCTGTGCTTGAGGAACTTGATCAGGGACCGAGGCACGTGGTCAGACACCTTGCAGGTGTGCTCCTCTGAGAAATCTTTCACGGAGCTGAAACCTCGCTGATTCCAGCGCTGAAGCATCAGGTAGAGCTGGCAGCTGCACCTGATGGGGTTGTTGTGCAGGTACAATCCATTGCCGACGTTTTCGGGCAGAGCTGCCAGCACCTCCACGGGGATACTGCTCAGGCTGTTGGAGGAGAGGTCCAGCGTGCGGAGCTTGTGGATTCCCAGTCCCTGCACAGCATGGAAGGGGAAGGTGGTCAGGTTGTTCCAGCTCAGGTAGACTTTCCTCAGATCGCTCAGCTTGGCAAAGGCATTTTCATCCACCCGCTTGATGTGGTTGTCGTAGAGCAGCAGCTCCTCCAGGCTCACCAGCGCCTCGAAGTAGTGCCTCTCCACAGCTTGCAGGTGGTTGGAGGACATGTCCAGGTGCCGCAGGAAGGAGGCGTTGTGGAAAGCCCGCGGAGAAAGGTCCCGAATCTGGTTGTGGCTGATGTGGAGGGCCTCGAGGTGCGGGAGGGCGGCCAGCCAGTGGTCCTGGAGCTGGCTGAGGGCGTTGTGGCTGAGGTCTAGCGTGGTGGTGGTGGGCGGCAGTGCCCGGGGCACCCACCGCAGCGTCTGCCGGCTGCAGCTCAGCAGGTCGGAGGTGCAGATGCAGGTGTTGGGGCAGCGGTGGGGCTGCGGGGAGGCTCGGGGGGCGCACAGCTGGAGCAGCAGCAGGAGCAGCTTTGCCACCCGCGGCCACACCGAGTCCGCGGTCGCCGGCGAGGACATTGTGGCGGGCAGGAGCCTCCGTACAGCCCCGCGGCACGGCCAGGCTCGATGAGACGCGAGAAAAAATCTGCCGCCGTCTTTCGTCTCTCCCTCAGCGCTGCCTTGGCTCTACCAAGCATCCACAGGCGCCCTTTTGCACCCCGCGAAAGAGGATCCCGATTCCAGCCGTGGGGCTTGAGGAGACCCAAAGGGCGGCATCGCCCTGCCCGGCCGTGCCGCGGCTCACCCGAGGCTGCCTCGTACCTGCGCTGCCGGGGCCCGGCCGGGCGCCGCCGATCAGCCCCGGGGGGCCGGGGTGCCCGGGCTGTGTCTGTGTCGGGCTGGGCGGGCGCCTCGCTGCCTCCCGGAGCTGCTCATCCCCGGAGTGCGAAGTTTCTCAGGGCTCAGCGCCGCCGGGGCACATCCGCACGCTGCGACCTCCGGGGAGCCTCCGGTGCGGCTCCGTCCCGGGCAGCATCTCCGGGAGCTCCGGGAGCCGATCCCGCTCCTGCCCCTATTTACGGGCGGGCGGTGCGCGGCGAGGGGGCCGGGCGGGATCTCATTGGCCCCGGCGCGGGGAGTGGTGGCCCTGGCCGGTCCCTGTCCCCTTCCCTGGCCGCGGCCCTCCCTGCGGGTGGGCAGAGGATGCGCAGCCAGCACCGACCCTGCGTGGTCGCTCGTCCCCAGGGGAGCCGAGGACCACTGGCCGCACCGGTGTGCAGCCGCCGGGGAGCTGAGGATGGAGGCTGTAATCCATAGAGCGGCTGCTCCGCCGCTGCCCAGCCGCTGGCAGAATGCTGGAATAAACCCGTCACCTCTGGGAGCCCCTCGTGTCACATCCTGCACCAGGCTGCGAGTGGGGATGGCGGTCGCCTCCCCCCAGTGCTGCTTGTCTGCCAGCCGCGGTCCGTCCTGCTCCCTAATCCTCAGCACCCCTCGGGCTGGGGACCCCCAGCACCCCCGGCCCTGGGCTGAGCGAGGGGCTCAGCCCGGTGGGGTCCCCACGGCAGAGGGGGTGCCGCGGGCTGCTGACGGGGGTGGAGTGGCCGCAGGGTGAAGGACACGCAGGAATGTCATTATCCAGAGCTCAGGCGGTTTAGTGGGAAGAGGAGAGCTGGGGAATTGTTTTCCATTAGGGCAGCAAAAAGCTAATTTGGCGGCTGCGGCTGCTGCGAGTCAAGGGGCTGTTAACCCCCTGCGCCCCGGCTCAGCCTGTGCTGACTGGCTGCTCCTTTGCCCCTCCTGCCGCTGGGGCTGCTCTGCTTGCCCCTGGGCCAGCCACGGAGCAGCTCTGCTCCTGCCAGGGACTGTTACCAGGCACTGGTGCCCGAGGGAGACACTTATTAAGGCGACCTTCATCCGTCCTGGCTGTGCCCACTGAAATCAGGGAGGGCCGTGACTCCTCCCTCCTGCCTTTTGGGGGGACCCGTTTGCCCTGAGCGCACCCTGAGCTGTCCTGTCGGTGCAGGAGGGCCCCAGTCTCCGTGTGAGGCTCTGCAGAGCATCTCCCTTGAGGTGCTGTGACCAAGGGCAGCGCTGGATGCCTCAGCTGCCCTGCAGCAACCCCAGGCTCAGGCACTGGCCCGAGGGCTGCAGCCTCAGCAAGTGCAGAAGCACCGCATCGATCCCTGAGCCTCTGAGCCGGGGTGCCAGAGGGGGAGGAGGAGGAGGATGGCTGCTGCTCTTTGGCTGCATCTGAGCATGGAGCAGGGGGACAGCAGCTGGAGGTGCTGGTGTGGGAGCACAGGGGGGTTGTCTGAGCTCTGTGTTCCCCGGCAGGACCGAGCGCGCCACGGCGGTGCTGCTGGCAGATCCCTGCTTCCAGCTGCGCTCCATCCAGTACCTGCTGGGCCACGCCGAGCCCTCGGCCCTGGCAGCAGCTGCCCCGGCCACGGACAAGCGCCACTTCTCCCTGCACACCTGTAAGTGTTGGCACTGCACTGGAGATGGGCTCTGCTCACCTCCCAGCCACAGCTGGGGAGGGGAATGGGGCTGCTGGTGTCTGTGTCCCCTGCAATGGGGCTGCTGGTGTCTGTGCCCCCTGCAACATCCCAGCCCTTTTAGTCTCTGGGCACAGGTGTCTATGCCCTCCTCCACCACGCCATAAGCAGCACTTTGGATGGGGATATATCCAGTGCCAGCCAGTTGTTCTGCCCTTCTCAGTGTCTGGTGCTCCCTGTCCTGCTGGTCCCCAAGGGCAGCTGCAGCCCCTGTTTATCACTGAGCAGCCTCAGGACAGCCTGAGGGTCCCATTCACCCCCAAAACACCCACTTTCCTCCCCAGACACAGAGTACATCAGTACTGAGGAGCTGACAAAGGTGGAAAAGATGCTGAACCATCTGAGTGAGGAGTCCAAGCAGGCAGCTGCAACCACACTGGTGAGTCCTGCCCCTGCCCCAGCCCCGTCCCAGTCCTTGACAGCAGGCCTGGGACACGGGACTTTGGATGGCCCTGCTAACTCCTGGTAACCCACACAGCCCACCAGCGAGGAAGACCTGTGCCCCATCTGCTACGCACACCCCATCTCGGCCATCTTCAGGCCCTGCTCCCACAAGTCATGCAAGTGAGTAGCTCCCATGGGTGACCTCCACCAGGATGACTTCAGCCCCTGGCCCTGCCCTGTGCCACATGGGTGGGGGCTGATGCTCTTTCCTCCTCTGTCCCAGAGCCTGCATCAACCAGCACCTGATGAACAACAAGGACTGCTTCTTCTGTAAGGCCACCATCACAGGGGTGGACGACTTCACCAAGCCAGCCAGCTCGTAGAGCCCAGCCCCACGGGCTCCCCCAGCGGAGCGGGGCAGCCCCCCCGCCTCACACTGCCTTCTCCCCAAACCTTGCCCTGCTCAGGCTGTGGCACCCTCGCCCAGAGGGTCAGGAGCCAGCACGGGGCAGCAGCGTGAGGCGGGAGGGCTGCAGGGTGGGAAAGGCAGGTGCCCAGCAGCCTGCCTGCCCCAGGGGCCGTTCTCAGGGAGGGGAGCCCAAGGCCTCGGCTCTGCGGCAGTGCTGGGAACACACGGCAGCCCCGGGGCCAGGGCAGGGGGCTGGGCTGGGCATTTGGGCTGTTAACTTGCCCCTGGCTGGGGGCTGACTTCATGAAAAGCAGCATTAAATTATTCTTCCTTATGTGGTACCCTGAAAGATGGGAAAGGGAAGGCCCCCGCTGTTGGGGCCGCACTCAGGTGATGCTTAACAGTAAATGGAAATATAAATATTTAATCCAAGGAGAGCTGGGAGCACAGGGCCTGCTGGGGGCTGCTACATGATGATGCGTGGCTCTGGCACAGACTCGGCGATGGATTTGTGTGGCAGCACATTGGCCCCGTTGAGGTAGAGCTCGTCGTTGACGATGACGTCCTCGCCCAGCACAGTCACGTTCTCCATGCGCACCTGCCCAGAGAGGCCCTGTCACACCCCTGGGCTCGGGCTGCTGCTCCTGCCTGCAGGGACCACAGCCCGAGGAGGTGGGAGGGCAAGAGCTGAGTCCCCATCCCCTGCAGGGCACCCGTGTCCTCACCCACTGCCCCACGGAGCAGCTCCAGCCCACGATGCAGGACTCCAGCCAGGAATGGGAGCGGATGCGGGCCCCTTCCAGCACAGTGCAGCGCTTGATGCGCACCCCGTCCTCCACCACCACGCCGGCCCCGATCGTCACGTTGGGGCCGATGACACAGTTTGCCCCAATCTTGGCACTGGGGTCCTGGAAGGAAGAGGGCCCATGCCAGGGTCGGGAGGGCAGACAGCTCTTGGCATAGCCCATGCCACTTGGCCAGCCAGGGGAGAGGAGGGCACAGCTTGAGGATGGCAGCAAGGACAGTGGTGGGACAATGCAGAGAGCTCATGAAGTGCCCGGGGCTGGTGTGCTGGGGGCTGGCACTTACCACCAGCACATTGCCCACGACACCGGGCCCCGAGTGCAGCTTCTCAGGGTGCTGAGCCCGCAGCGCTTGCAGGTACATGCACATGCCCGTAAGGAAATCCTTGGGCTGCCCAATGTCCATCCAGAAGCCTGTGGGGACAAAGCCACGGTGACAGCCCCCAGCGTGAGGGTGGCAGCGCAGGCAAGACCCCCGATGCTGCCTGCACTGTGCACGGGGCCTTACCCTGTAGCTCCATGGCGTAGAGCTGCCCGTCCTGTGCCATGGCTGGGAAGATCTCCTTCTCGATGGAGGTGGGGCGCAGCTGCGAGGACGGGGCACAGGGCTGAGCAGGGGGCACAGCCCCTCAGCCCGGCCCAGCCTGGCACCCCAGCTCATACCTGGATGCGTTGCAAGATGCCAGGGTTAAATATGTAGAGGCCAGCGTTGATCTTGTTGGACACAAAGACGCGCGGCTTCTCCACGAAGCGGCAGATGCGGCCGGTGTCGGCCTCGCACACCACCACGCCGTACTTGGCCGGCTCCTCCACGCGGGTCACCACCAGGGAGCCCTCGCCGCCGTGCTGCCGGTGGAAGCGGGCCAGCGCCGCGAAGGGGAACTCGCAGATCACGTCGCTGTTGAGGACAAAGAAGGGCTCCCCGTCCTCGGCCAGCAGGTCCCGCGCCAGCGCCAGCGGCCCCGCTGCGCGGCCGTGAGTGAGGCCGCAGGGTGAGCCCGGGTCCTGCTGGCCCCACCTCTGCCCGGCCCAGGATCCCTCCCGAGTCCCCAGTCCCTCTGGATCCTCACCCGGCCCGCTGTCCCTGGTCCTGCCCATGTCCATCCTGGCATACCCCTCCTGATTCCCCTGCTCCTGCCAGCCCTACCCATCCACAGTCATGCTGCTGCCCATGGTGTCCCACTGCCGGTGTCCCCCAGCCCTACCCATCCATACCCATCCTCATGCCCACGATGTCCCCCAGCCCTACCCATTCATACCCACCCTCATGCCCACGGTACCCCCTCCCAGCATCTCTAGCCGTGCCGTATCCATGCCGGTGTCCCCCCGTAGCACCCGCCCTGCTGTCCCTGGATCTCCTCCATCCCGCCTGCGCCCGCCCTCCAGCCCCAAGCTCCCGCCCGAATCCTACCTGTGCCCAGCGGCTCCTTCTCGTGGGACATGGAGATGCGGATGCCGAGCTGCGGGCACAGGGTGAGCGGCGGGACAGGCCGGGTAACGGGGGGAGGAGGGAGGACTCGGAAGGGCTCTTACCCGTTGTTCCTGCTCCCGCATAGCGGCCTCCAGCGCGTCGGACATGTAGCTCACCGCCAGCACCACATGGCTGACGCCCGCCTGCGGGAGCGCGGGTCAGCCGGCGGCGGGGCGGCCCCCGCGCCCCCCGCGCCCCGCGCCCCCACCTGCCGGAGAGCTTCGAGCTGGTGGAGCAGCACCGCCTTGTTGCAGAACTCTACCAGCGGCTTCGGCCGGCTCAGGGTCAGCGGCCGCAGCCGCGTCCCGAAGCCGCCAACCAGGATCAGCGCCCGCATCCCCCGCGTCCCGCGTCTCACGCCAGCGCCCGCACCGACACGTCAGCGCCGGGCGCACCGGGCGCGTCACGGCCGCGCAGCAGCGCCCCGCCCCAAGACACCGCCTTCCTGCCCGGGCCCTACCGCCCGCCCCGAGACACCGCCTTCCTGCCCGGGCCCTACCGCCCGCCCCGAGACACCGCCTTCCTGCCCGGGCCCTACCGCCCCGATGCACCGCCTTCCTGCCCGGGCCCTGCCGCCCGCCCCGAGACACCGCCTTCCTGCCCGGGCCCTACCGCCCGCCCCGATCCACCGCCTTCCTGCCCGGGCCCTCCCTCCGCCGGCTCCTCCCGCCCGCCCGGCTCCTACATCCCGCCCCGATACACCGCCCCGCCCGCCCGGGCCTTACCGCCCGCCCCGATACACATCCCTGCCCGGGCCCTGCCTCCGACGGCTCCTACCGCCCGCCCGGGCACTGCCTCCGCTGGGCCCTACCGCCCGTTGCCGACACACCGCCCGCCCCGCACACTCCCCCGCCCAGCCGGGGCCCATGGCCGTACGGCCGGGTCGTTGCTGCAGCCACCGCACCCTGCCCGGGGCGCCCTCGGGCCGCAGCAGCCACGGGGCGACCCTGATGAGAGCAGAGCAGCGGCGGCTGTGGCGGGGACGTTCATCCAAACCCCCTAAACCCGTCCCCAAGGTTCAGACGGCGGGAGAGGCAGGCACGGCACGCCGCGGACAAAAACAGATCCTTTAATGGTTTTTGGTTCTCTGTGAAGCACAAACAGGGTGGTTATTCATGTAAAAACAAACGGGGCCAAGGCTATGTACAAGCTGTGGAGTCCCACCGCGGTGGTCCGAAGGGAGGGAGGCGGCTCCCACTGAGCACCGGCAGCGTGGCCCATCCGTCACGGCCCGGTGAGGCGGGGAAAGGCAGGAATGAGAGCGGGGGACAGCAAGGGGCTCTCCCGGCCTGGCTCACCCGAGCACAGCCCGCGGGGACAAGGACATGCAGAGGTGGGCAGCGACAGGGCCAGGGAATAATGCGGCTCTTGTGGGTACCTACACCCCTGCACTCACCCAGCCTCGCTGCCTCCTGCCAACCTGCTCCCTGAAAATCCTGCGAGTCCCGGCAAGGTAGGGACCCGCAGGAGCAATGAAGTAACCCAGTGCAGGGCAGCGGGCCATGGATTAAGGTCCTTCTCCAGAGGATGGAAGGGGAGCAGTGGCTTGGGCAGGCTTTGAGGAGCTGGGAGACAGGCAGAGAAATGGGGCAGCTCTCCTGTCCCCTTCCACACCAGCGCCACAGACCTGTGCCTGAGATGTGGCAGCCGTGCTTTCCGAGCGGCCTCTGCGCACACGGAGTCGGCACACATGCGACATGCGAGTATTCCCCAAACAAGCATCCCTGAAGTAATTAAAAAAAACCCCAACCCTGGCCTTGTGGGTACACAGGGTCATGGTAATGCCATGGAGCAAGTCAGTGAGAGCAGGAGGGAGCAGCCAGGGCCCCAGCACAGAAACAGGAGCTGAGGTGGAGCAGGGTTCGGTCCGGTACCACCAGGCCACAGTATCAAACGTTAATTCCTCATCAAAGGAGGCTGGGGACATTTATTCTGGGAGACACTGACTTCATGAAGCAAAGCTGAACAGTCAGGCAGTGGTACTGAACAGTCAAGACAGTGGCTCTCACTGCTCAGCTGGGTCACCCCCTCACCTGGCCTCTAGAGACCCTCAGGGAGGGGATGGGGATCAGCCCTAAGCCTCAGCCTCCCCTTCCACCACCTCCAGACCTGTTGGAGAGCAGGGCCTGGGGGCAGAGGGTCCCCAGGGGAAGAGGGCAGCTTTGTGCTGGAGGGACATACTCTGTACTTTACAGGAGGGGAAGGGTTGAAATGGTCCAAAATGCCCCACTGCAGCTGGGGTCATGTTAACTGCTACAGATACTATTGCTAGCCCACGAGCTGAGCGCTTTCAAGACAGTGGTCCAGGGCAGAGTCACTCCTGCAGAGCCCTGTGCCTGCCCATGCCATGCCATGCCATGCCATCAGGGAGCACGCAGACCCCAGGCTCGAGCACAGCTCCACGTGTGTGGCATTCCCTCCGGGCCACAGCTCTGCCAGGGATTGCATTTGGTCATTTCATTTCCGTGTTTGGGGTAGATACTCACAGTGCCCAAACAGCAGAAAAAGGCAGCATCAAAAGCAAAGCCCCATTGGCAAAACCCAGGGCAGAGCCAGCAACACCAAACACAGGGACTGGCACCTGACTGCTCACCGGGGGCCTCACAGACGCTGCCAACCTCAGGCAAGCGCCCTTTCCAATAACTCAGGAGAAATTCAAAGGGGAAGCTCCTGAGACAGAAGGCTCCTCACACCAGAGCTCCAGCCTCATCAAGAGCCCTGGGCTCTCCTGCTTTCTCCTCCCTATGTCCAGGTCCTCCCTCCAGAACGCACATATGACGAGCAAAGAACCGGGACACCTGACACCCAGCAGACACCTACAGAGCCTCCTGCAGAAGGCAGAGCAGGTGTGGTCAGAACCATCGGGCAGCACGAGGAGTTCTTCCATCCTGCCTCACCTCAGCTCTTCTATCCAAGTACATTTAAAAAACAACAGAGCGATACAGTTGTTTAAAACCAAATTTGTCTGTGTTTTTCCTGTGGTAGTGGGTGGTCTTGTCTGCTCCTGCCACCAGGACAAGAATAAGAGGCCACAGCTCAGAGCTACTGGTCTTCCTCCCGCATCTGTTCCATGATGTTGATGAGGCTCTCCAGCCCGAACACGTAGCCCATGTCGGGTCCGTCGTGCACGGTGGGGTCGTCGCGGAAGCCCTTGAAGGTGCTGTGAGCAAAGTCAATCATGCGCACGTCCACCTTGGGCTGGGCCGAGGAGCCGGGCTCCGAGCTGCCGCCCTCCTGGAGGCTCTCCGGGCCCGGGCCCTCCCCGCGCTTCAGGCGCGCCTCGGGCCGGCGCTCCAGCGGGGTCCCCGCGCGGCTGTCCTTGCCGTCGTAGATGATGAGCAGGGAGCTGGAGTAGAAGCGGTAGGAGGCCTGTCTCTCCAGAACCGCCTTCAGGCTGCGCAGCTTGGCCAGCACAGGCTCAAAGAGGTCCTTGCGCAGCTCGATGCCGTTGTGCAGATACTGGTAGAGGGCGTTGCGGAAGCCTTCGATGGAAAGGCCGCGCCCGTAGTATTTATTCCTGCATAAGTAATGCCCCGTGTCCAGCTGATAGACCTGGAACACCAAAGGAAATGCACATCAAGTGGGAGCAATGGGGTATGGCCACGCAGAGAGCCCTGAGCTGTCCTGCACACTGACAGGGCAGAGGGAACTCATCCTATCCCCATTATGATTGAGTGGGAGCAGGAGACAGCTCTGCCTGTTCCCTGCATCCCAGAGCAGCTCATAGGTGCTGCCCAGGGACAGACTCAGGATGCCTGAGCACTAATCCTCCTCCAGGACACCCAAAAGGGGCTCACGAGTCCCAGTGCCCCAAAAAGGCATGACACAACTGACCCCAAGAGTTAAAAAGCCAAGTCTTACAGCAACTCAGACAATGCTCTGGCAGCAGGAGCTGCTGACACCTATTGCCAGCGATCACAGGGCAAGTGATTAATGAGGAGCCCTCATTGCTTCAGAGTCTGTGGGCAGAGATTTGGGTTTACAAGATCTGGTTCCTTCAGCAGGTGGGGAAAGGAGCGATTATTGCACAATAGCAAATCCTTGTGCACAGGCCCAGGCACAGCAAAGCAACTTTTTAACAATCAGTGCAGTATAGAAGGAAATGCCAGACACTTCCATTCCCAGGCATTGTGATTCTAGCTGAACACCAAGCAACAAAAATAATTTTATTAGAAAATCCCCTAACTGTCTGTGAACAAAGGAACTCTGCACAAAGGAGTCTATCTCAGGGAACACAGGTTCATTTGTTTTAGGCTTAGAAATGAAGACAAAAATAGCATGAATGCTGCTGTACCTACCTGCAGAGGGAGGTTCAAATTCAGTGCTCAGCAGGAAACACTAACTGGGAGGCTTAATGCAGCTGTGAAAAGGAAGGTACAGCATCTGCAGCCTGGGGGATCCCTACCTGCATCCCACACACACGCACACCCAAGGTGGCAGAAGTGCTCTGTTCACACTTCTTCATCTGCCGAGCAGCCTTCTCCTCAGAGGCATCATCTCCGTGCTGTCTGGTCCCCATCTTCAGATCAAGCACACAGGGAAGCTTGAAGTGATGCACCACGTTCTCCAGCAGCAGGAACTCTGGGATTTGTGTCAAGGAGAGCTCACCCACCACAGACACCCGAGGGCCACCACAGACAGGGACCTGGGCCAGCAGGAGATAGGGATGGACAACAAATGTGCAAATGCTCATTCTATTTGGTTCATATAGGAACCAAAGAGCAGACAAGACAAACAGCTTGGTGAGCTGAAGAAAAGGACAAAACCCAAACAGTGGACTCAGACTTTCACAGCTGGGAGGAGGAAACAGCCTAGAAAGTGGAACAGCCAACAGCAGGAAGGTCACATGCAGTTGCACTGGAAATTCAGAGGGGAAACTGAAAAGCAAAACATTGGTGTCAGGAAGGACATAGTATGCCAGTAGGAACTGCTGATCCATTAAGAGAGAGCTTAAAGTCTAATCAAATTAGCCATTTGACCATATGGATAAACAATACAAAGCCCACAGACTGAAAACTCAAGGGCCAATTAATGGTAGGGTTGGCCTGTCCAGAACAGCAGCACTGCCCAACACACAGGGGGGAGCTGAGGAGGTGACAAAGCCAGGAAACAGAACAGCAACAGGAGCCCTCTGTCACCAGCACACAATGGGCAAGCCCCTGCACTGGGGCACAGCACTGAGAACACACCCCAGGCACTCTGTACACCAACCTGATCCAAAAGGGGGAAAACACCCCAAAAGTTTGCCCTAAGGAGTCTCACAGGGCAGAGATCAACATGTAAAATCTGAAATGGCAACCAGAGCACAGCTGGATTAAACGTGCAAGGGCGGAACTGTGTTTGGTTTAGAAAGAGGAACTTCATAAAAGTAAGGAAGTGTGCTTAAAAAGGAGAGGGCAGCCAAAGAGAATGACTTCTCTGCAAGTGATGCAAGCTATTTAAAAACAAAATCTGGAGTCTCCAAGCCAACACTTGAGAATTGGAGAAGGAAGCCCAGGCAGTTAAAATGATGAATACAGCTATTAAAAGTAAGCTTGTTTCTATGTGAGGAAAACAGAATCCAGGTGAAACAAAATAACCCTGCAAGCTGGCAAGTTTAGCAAAGGCAGGAGGAGTCATTTGTGAAGGCACAGAAAACAAACCCATCTTCAACCATATGAAGAGGTCAGTCAGACTGCCTGAAGATGGACTGAGATCTTTAGGGCCCCTTCCAATCCGAACCATTCTATGACTCATCAGCGTCACAGTATGGGAAGCAGGAAGGAACAGCCGAAAGGAACATGTAACTCAACTGTGGCTGAGCACAGAAATGCCAAGGGAGATGCAGGCCTGGCTGCCTCAGGCACAAACGGGTGAGGGCAGGGCAGCAGCAGCCTGACCCACCCAGCTGTGCCTCCCAAAGGATACTGTACAGCTTCCTGTCCTTGGACTCGGAGCGCATGCGGCTCAGCTGCTGCTTGTGGCAGCGCAGGCTCCAGGGGTTATAGCTGATCTTCTCAGAGCTCAGCCCACTGTTCCCATCCAACATCTGAAATGGAACATCTGAGTGGATGTGCAAGTCCACCCTGGGACTCTTCGTTTCCTGGATGCTGCTGGTGTAAAGACAGAACAAACCTGCCGGTTAGAATCCATCAGTTCTTCACACACAACTGTCACATCCTCCCCTGGCACGCAACCATCTCCTGTTCCTTCTCCTGCTGCACACAATGCAAATCTTCTAACAGCAAATCCTCACCAATACCCTGGGCTGTGGACCCATGGTCTATTTAATATCTCTGCTAATAGAGCAAACAGGAACACTTGCTCTGGTCTATTTAATATCCCTACTAATAGAGCAAACAGGAACACTTGCTCCTCTGGAAGCTCTGGCTGGGTGAGGTAGAGGACCCATATTCAGAATATCCTGGGAATAAATCCCTGGGTTAATAACCAGGTGGGCTGAAGAGTGTTCAAATCTGCTCTGTATGCTTTGGTTCCACATCTGATACACTGCCAACACTTACCCTGTATCAGAAGCATTTCATATGGATGAATTGGTCCTGAACCCAGCAAAACTCCTGACACACTCTGCAGTGCCAAAATCTGCTGGGCTAGCAAGTGCACAACAGCCTGGCCACCTTAAGGAATTGCAGAACATCCTCAACTAAAGGAATAAGGAAGGGAGATCTCCCAATATTCGTGTTGTCACTGGGCCCTCCAAGCTTTACCTTTCGGTGCTGTCACTGGCCAGGCCAGGCTTCTCCTCCTTGTGCTCGGTGCCGCTGCTCGACCTGTGGAGGCTGCGGCGCGAGTGCTTGCGCCGTGGCTGGTCCCTCTCGGGCAGATCATCCTGCTCCAGAGCCTCGTTCTCAACGTAGGGGTAGGCCACCAGGTTAATGTAGCCATCACTGTCTCCCTCAAAACACACAGACACCACACCTGCCAGGGAGAAGCAACACGTCAGTGCTCCTGGAGGAGGGAATGCGCAACCATTATCAACCAAATGTTCTGCAGGAGAGAGGAAAACGCAGCTCACAGAGAAGCAAAGCAAGCCCAGAGCAATGGAAGAGGGGGAAGCTCTGCCACCGCAGGAAATAAGGACAAAAGTGCAGCTGGTAGGCTGAGGGTGTGATTTATTTCCTTCCTTCAGTCTTGCAGCAAATGTCAAACTGGAGAGAGTCAAGTACAGTCTGCCAAGATGCTGAGGGGAGCAAAGCATGTAAAATAAAATCTGCTTTGTTTGGGTAAGTACCTACGTCCTGCAGAAGCATTCCTGCCGTTGACAGGGACATCACTGGCCAAGCAGGACTGTGCTTTCTCTGCTAAAGGAGCTTTCCAGCATCAGAGCAATGAAGTACAGAGCCCTAAGGCTGAGGTGACAACTGCCACTCTTATCACAAGCCAGCCAGTCTCACAAAAAAGGGATCTGCAAGGGCCCAGGCCTTCCTAGCAATAAAAACAGGGGGCCCTGGAAGCATAACTACCTCTGCCAAGTGCAGGCAAGCAGGACCATGTGTCCTGTCCAGTTTCACCTTCTGAAGGCTCCTGGAAAGCACCACAGTCCAAGGGAAGTTACAGATCACCCCCAGCACAGACTCAGAATGTATCTGGCCAGCCACAGAGCAGGACTGCTGACACTTCCAGTTAGGGCTGACATCTTCATTTCTGGGACTACTGCCCCAGCCTGAAAATGAGGCCATCAGCCCATCTCCTGATGTGCAATGACAAAATGTTTCATTATCTTGTCACTAGTATTGACTAGCTGCCAGGAGTTTCAAATGACAGATGCACTGAATCAAATTTCTCACAAACATGAGGAAACCTTGCCCTGCCCAGCTGATGCAGGCCATCCTGTTCTCATCCTTCTTTTCTCCTTATCTGCACAGGACAATGCTAAGAAGGTTCAGGTGGCTGAAACACGACTCCAGAATGTCACTACATAAATGCTACTCCAAGTGCTGCCTGGATGTGCCCAAGATACCTCTGTGAAGTCTTACAGTAACATCCAAGAGCTCAGACAGAAAATATCATACCCAGTGTTCCTCTCCCCCAGATCAGTAGGAAAGATTTCCAGGACTATGAGATTTCATCCTGTGCAGTTTCCTCACACTGAGAAGGACATGCACATCCATGCCATTTAGGGTACCAGGAAGTAGTGACCTCAAGAAGACAAGAGTCCATCTGCACTATCAGCTTCAACAGTTTTAAACACACCTCCCAAAGAAAAACTCCCATCATATGGACTCTAGGAACTCCACAGGCTTCAGTGGGATTTCTGATGGGACACTAGAGCACTGTGTGCCCCCAGAATGGCTGGAGGGTTAAGAGAGGACCCATCTGTTGCAGACTGCTCCCCTCACTCATGACAACCTGTGTGCAGACACGGGGAGGGAAGCTGATCAGGCTGCAGCCAGATGCAAAGGCAAGACCCTGAACAGATGGTGGCCCAGCTGTCTGTAAAGCCTCACCTTCCCAGTGCCACAGGGAGACAAAGCAGCAGAGGGAACAGGAGCACTGAGCCCCCCAGAAGCCTACCTGATCATCACCCTGAGCACAAACACACAAGGCTGGAAGCCGATCGAGCTTCTCAAAGACACAGCTGAGCTGCCAACCTCCTACAATGACACAGGCACTGGAAAATTCCACTCCTTCAAAGCAGCTGGGGACAAGGTTGCACCTCAGCACTGGGAAAGCCATACTTCCTGCTTCAGCAGCTTGCTGCTATGGCTCCATAAAAGAGATGGGATGAGGAAGTAATAAATTACAGAACTGGAACGTGCAAATGCTCATTCTGTGATCTGGCTTCATTAGCTCAAGGTCAAGGCTGTAATTGACAATAACTTGGTAATAAAACTGCTTCAGTTACACATCCATAACCTTACACTTTGGACTACAACTGTCACACTGCATATTCTCTGTCTAGAAAGAGGAGAACATTCAAGTCAGTGTGCCTCCCAAAAAAACACCAAGACTTCCTCCTTTCCAAGCGCTGCTATCAAATTGCCAGCCCGCAAAATGGAGTTTACAAAAAGCAATATGACCCCAAAAGACAGCAAGACAGCAGCCGCTGCAGGAAAATGGAAGGGCAGGTTCTTCAAGGCTGTAACCTCACCTTTGTACTCAGGTGTGAACTCCTTCATTTCTGGGGGCAGGGACTCGTAGAAGCGCTGCTCCCGGGTGATGAGGGGCTTGCAGACGGTGTGGTCGTCGTAGCGCATCATGCTGCTGTGCCCGCCCACCTGGTGGATGAAAGGCTCCAGCAGGACCCCCCGGTCTCCAGAGCGAGTGGCATTCTTGCCATACTTGCCCACTTCCATGGTTTGACAAACACACATTGCGTTGGGCACCCGTTGCACTCCTGGAGCATGGGGAGAGCCACATGGGCTGGGAGGGGTAGCTCAGCACTGGCAATTTGCTTCCTTGCAGTGATCTGAAAGAGCAAGAGGTTCCTGTTAGTAAAGGACTACTTACACTCACTCCTTGTTCGCTTGGAGAAGTTTATGTGATTCTGTTTTCTGTTTGTATCCTGCTCGCTCCAGCACGCTCCTCACCACCTCTTTAATCCTACAGGTAAACACACACTAATTAAGAGGCAGTCCCATCCAGAGCTCCTCCAATAGGATTGACAGCAGACAGGGAAAGGAGGAAATAGAGCTATTTTAAGCCTCCCATCTTTATAAAATATTATTTCCTTCCCTGTTCATTTTATTACTAAGGCAATGGAGCAGACTGTGAGCTATAGCCCACACCTGCCTATCAGTATTGGTGACTGACACAGGCAGTACAAACACTTCCAGAATCTGAAATCTCCTTTCTCATGCCTCTACATTTTTAACAGCCAAGTAATTCCTGTTCACCTGCTATTGTCACAATGTTTCCTCCCTTAGTGCTCACTTCTCTTCAGGCACTGACATGAAAGATGCAGAGTAAGACAGTCATTCTGTCACTCTGTGTGCTGGAACTGAATGGATTCTGCTCACATTCTCTCCTTTATTACTCTCAGCCTTTCAGGACAATTTTCTAATGCTTTCACAACACCTATATGCACAACAAGGCCCTGATCTCCAGAGGTAAGCAAGATATACCACTAAATCCAAATGAGATTACAAGTGCTTAAGAAAAGCAGATGGTCTTTTAGTGTTTGCAGAGTGCCCAGCACAGCCACAGGATGATGGAAAAGTAAAGCTGCACAAATTCTCTCAGATGACTTGCCCTTTTTCTAGCTTAGATCACAGCTGCCCCTGAGGCTGCTGGGGAAATGTCACAGGATTTCCTCACAACGATGAGTTATCCAAATGTTGGTACAAGACCCAAGTGGTGACTGCAGTTTCCGAATGCACCAAATTTCCAGTTTCTTCACACAGTGTCAGCCAAGGGCAGTAATTTAAGAACTGAGGGATCCTGGAGGCCTGAGCAGGGGACACGGCTCAGGCTGTTCCTCAGCTGGCCACGGGATGTCTCTGCAGCTACACAGCACTGCCAGGCCGGGGGAATTCTGATGAACACGAGCTCATCTCCCCCGCTCCAATTCGGCCATGTCAGAGATGAAGCTCAAGAGATTCAAAAGGAGGGGTGATGATACTTCATAACACGTTTAACCCAATCCAACCCAAATTCCCCACAGCAGGACAATGCTTCTCTCTCCTTGTCTGCTCCCTCCTGCTTGCTCCCTCGCCCTGGGTTTTTGGGATAGCATGAGTGTACGTACATTTGAGTTGAATCATCTCGCTGATCCCATGGAAAACATTTCCTTTTGTGGTTACATGACCACACCACCACATTCAGTGCAAGGGGAATAATGTGAATATTTAGCTGGCTTTTAAGGCAGGGGTCAGGAAATAGGAGGGGAAAACCCCACAACACAGATAGTCCCTCTCTGTAGTAACTCATGTCAAAGTCTGTTCAAGGCATCCCTCAAACTCTGTCTCCAAAACTCACTCAGAGTCTAAGCTGGATCACAAACAAAAACATGCTGGGGATTTCTCTCCTCCCTCTTATTTGCTTTATCAACAAGAAGAAATTTCAGCAGCAGACACACACGTTTTAGTTGGGTTTAACACAGTTAAAATCCAAGAACAAGTGAGGTACCACCATCTGCAAGAGGTCAGCATGTCACAGATTCCAGACAAATCTTTCACAGACTCAAGTCTCCCTTTCCTAATGCAGTTTCTTGGATTCAATTTCTTTTATTTTGCCAATGACTAAAGCAGAGCTTTCAGCTATTCCAAACAATACAGAGGACAAACGTAATTTCACACCTTCCTGTAGTTTAAACTTCACAGGAAAGAGAAATACAAAATTTATCTGTGTGACAGTTGCTGTGCTCAGGAGACATGCACATGATGCTCAGGACTGCAGTCATCCAAGGGCTGCTGGGAGATGGCTGTGGCCACAAAGTGTCCTGGGCTCACAGCCAAGTACCCCAGCACCCCCAGGAAACCCCAACATGACAAATGTGGGTGTGCAGGCTGCCTGGGAGGAAGTGAAAGCCATAAAACCAAAACATTCTGAGGCTGTGACACAAGAGAAGGAGCTGGGCATCAGGTGAGGGGGGGTCCAAAGCCAGATACAACTGCTCTGCACATGCATCCACACACTCTAGACAAACAGCCCTACAGGCAGTATTTTCCCATGTTCAAGTGAATGTGAGAAAAAAATATTTTGTAGCAAGCAGCATTTTGGAGGCATTTGTAAAGACGAAGATTTCCATAGGGCTTGAGAAAGAGACACTTCATAGCTCAGATCCAGCTTAGTGTTTTTCATCAAACTAACTCAAAGTAAAGGGTTACTGCTAAACATGGACACTATCCACAAACAAAGACAGAAGAATCCCAGCCGTTTCAAATGAATATAAAGCAGAAAACTATTTGAAGTCCTAAATATTACTCACCCTTTGTCTGTTAAACAAAAGCATGAGTTCAACTATTTTAGCTGGCTTATAAAATTCAAAGTCCTTCCAATTAAACTGCAAAACACAGTGCACAGTCTAAGAAACAGCTTCAGGGAGACCAGTTCATTTAGGGAGATCCTTTGGTATCTCCCACCACCACCACTGCAGCTCAAGCAGCAGTGAAACACCCAGGCCACTTGAGCACCCCCTTCCAACAGAATGATCTCTCCTAAAAAAGACAAAGTCTCCCCTGAGCTGGAGTCAGGAAAGGTGGGGGGTGGGGTTTAGGAGCACAGTTATCTGTGACTACACAGACATACAACCCCCCATATTTCATTATCCTCCCCAGTAACAGACTCTTGCACTGGAACAGAATTTGCTCCACAATATTTACGTCTAGACATCTCTTTGTCAGTGTATCTGCTCCAAGTCTGATCTGCATACCTCACTGTTTAAACACTTCCTGGCAATAAGATCTGCTTTCTTGTAGTAACACATTTCCAAACAAAATTCACTAAGACATCCAAGATAACTCTGCTCTTCCTAACCCATTAAGTGGGGTAAACCCTGTCCTCAAAACTAGGAGATGGGAATCACCCTCCAGCAGGGAATACATCCCTTTGTAGAAACAATGCTGTGCTCTTGAAGACCCAGAGATCTCTAAAACATTACTGAACCTGGCTGAAGACTACAGGTGTCCTACCAGACCAGCACCAGACCCAAGGAGATGCTCCTGCCAGTTCACAGCACCAGAGAACAAGAACAGCAATGTCCCCTCTGAGGGTGCCACTTAAAGGAGACAGAAAAATGAGCCTTGGATGTCACCACATGAGGAGAGGTGAGGGCAGGGAGCTGCAGAGCCATGGCTGTGAGAATTACAGCTGAGCACCCCAAGATGCTCGCTGATGTCCCTGCTCTCTGTAAGCCATCTTGTACAGGAACACTGGCAACGCTTCACGACTCACTGGTGAAGCTACTTCCCTAAATAAAAGGAGAACAAAAGCTTTAAATTGTGATGAATCACACAGCAGAACACTGCCTGCCCTCAGCAGCTCGCAGGACTCCGGCCCCAGGCCCTGCCGTAAGCAGGGCTCAGGCAGATGGCCACTGATGGCTCTGGAGAGAGGCCACGGGCAAGGGATAAATACAGACCTCAACGTCACCATGACACAAGCTGGACTTCCCCTGAACAGCCCCAGAGCACTCAGGAGCAAAGCACAAGAATAGAAAATACCAGTATAGCAAACAAGAGGAGCACAGCATTTGGTCAATTGGTTCCTGGTGAGCTAGACTCATTAGCAAAGGAAAGCAGAAGCATCTGTGCTGAAAAGCAGAATTGTTTCTACTCATGCTGGATTGGATGAGGTATGAGAAGAAAATCCAGTCTAAGAAAGTAAAAAAAAAAAAGTGTTTCCCACTGTGCTATGAGATCAACTTCCCAGCACAAAAGCAGGTTTGAAACATGTCTGTCTAGTCAGCAGTAAATGGAGATGAGCCCTGGGACCTGGGCAGAGAACACAACTCTCCAGGAACCTGCAGCAACACTTAGGAGGTAACCAGAAACATTTGGCCTTGGTGACATGCAGGAAGCTACAAATTTTCCTAGCTTACTTAAGCACATAGCTTTGAATCCTCAGCCTTCTCATGCATCTCGTCCAACTCTTGAACTACTACCAAATATCCTTTTTGGACAGGCTGCTCTCACCATGACAAGTGTGGCTCATCAGACTGAGGCCAGGAAGTGGAACACAATCTACATACATGCATCCAAAGTGGAACAGAAGTCTTAGGAAAAGCTGCTCAAGAATGCCAGCTGAGGAGGAGAATGCAAACAGGGAGGAAGTGCAGTGCACAGGGGCTTGGAGAGGACAAAAGCCACAACACGCATGCTCCACCCTGTGCCATGAGCTGAGCTTCCTTCACCAATCCTCTTTCTTCCTCATCAACAGGGCACATATGCACCAACTGCTAAGTATTCACAAGGAAAGAGCCTGATCTACTTAAGATAGAGCTTGTCTGAACCTAGGGAAAGGGAAATAAAATTAAGCTTATAGTACAAGTCCTTAGACATAGCCTGTGTTTCTGGCTCCTAAAGATCTGAAGGAAGACTGCAGGTTTTAGGTGGGAGAGTTAATTTTCTTCCTTATAACTTGTATGGGGCTGTGGTTTGGATTTGTGCTGAAAACAATGTTGATAATAGAGATGTTTTAATGGTGGTGAGCAGGGCCAGCTGAATCAAGGCTTTTTCTGCTTCTGACACTGCCCCACCAGTGAGGAAGCTGGGGGTGCACAAGAAGCTGGGAGGCAGCACCCCAAGTGGCCCCAGGGATACCCCAGACCATATGGTGTCAAGTGTAGCATACACAGATGGGGAAAGAAAAAGGAAGCAGAGATGTCTGGAGTGATGGGCTTCTTTTCCAAGTCACTGCTCCTGTGATGGATCCCTGCCTTCCTGGGGACAGCTGAACACTTGCCTGCCCATGGGAGGTGGGCAATGAGCTCCTTGTTTTACCTCCCTTGTGCCGGCAGTTTGCTTTACCTGTTAAACTGCCTTTATCCCAGCCCACAAGTTTTGTCACTTTCACCCTTCAATTCTCTCCCTCATCCCACCAGGAGGAAGTGAGTGAGTGGCTGTGTGGGGCTGGGCTGCCAGCTGAGGTAAAACCACAGACTACTTGTGCCATACTTCTAGCACACTGATCACAAAGCTTCAGCACTTCTGCCAGCAGCCTTGCAAGACCAAGAATTTTCTCCTCTTCTTTTGCTAAGAAAGGAGCGGAAGCAAAGCCTTTTCAGCTCCTTCTGAGAAAAGAGAGGCTGAGCCATGTACTTGTAACTCTGGCTGGGCTGCTGAAACCACTCACTAAAACCAGTGTGGAGATCTGGGCTAAAACAAGGCTTTCTCTTCTCAGAGGCCAGATTAGCAAGAATTGCAAAGGCCCTTCTGCTGTCACCTACACACAAAGCATGGCAAGCTTGTAGGGAGGGATGAGGTACTGGGAGTCCCTGTCAGGGATTCAGACCCAGGACACAGACAATACCCCTTTTCTCACACTGGCACACTACTGTGGTAGCCTCTCTCTCTGTTTTTATCTTCTTTTAAGCCAACTCTTAGCACACAGCCATTAACAGGGAAGGTCTGTCACATTCAGCAACATATGGAGCAGGTACTCTGCAACATTTTGTGAACACCTGCCATGCAGCTGTCTGTACACAGGGGTAACCCAAGCTGGGGCTCAAATGGCCTCTTCCAGCTTGCATTCCTGTCTGGCCTGATGCTGGACAAGCTGCCACTGCTGTGATAAGATCACACTGGGGAGCAGTGGAGGACTGTACATAACAGGGATGATATGATTTAATTCCCTTGCTGCTCTTTTCTCTAGGCTTCCCCTTCCTCACTGGAGAAATGCACCACACTGGCAGGAGGGCACAGGGACCTGTCACTCCTTGTCACTGCTGTCAGTGTCACTGCAAAGGCTGCAAGGAGGGCCAGCCCTGGTCTGGTCATCACCACTCTTTCCTCTCCAGCAGGAGGGGGGGATGAGCAAGAGGGAGCAGAGCTGCTGAATCCTCCTGCTGCACCTTGCCACAAATACACCCTGCCTTGGTGGAGAAGGGCACCTTCCTCCTCTGTTCCAAAGCACTGGCTGCAGTCCAAGCCTGAGAGCTTCCACAGCAGCAAGACCTGACAGAATATGTACAACAAAAGGTTGCTTTATCAGTACCAGCCCAGAAGACTTTTTTCCAAGCCTGTGCCTAAGAGAGCAGGGTCATCCAATATCGGCTTTGCATTTCATAGGGGAAATGAGATTATGACACATGCTTTCTAGAGAGGGGCTTAGGGAAGATCAATGCTTGTGAGGCCTCATTGCTCAGCTTTCTGTGAGCTAATTTCTGGCTTCACATCATTTACAAAGAGGAAGAAGTCTCCACAGGTTACCTTTAAATTATTCCATTGCAAAAGCTGGCTGTTCAGCACAGCTTTCCAATCCAATGGTCACACACACTTCGAAAGGAACATATTTTCAACAGTTAAAAGCCACACTGAATCAACCTAACCCACCAAGAAAAGACATTTTTTAAAATTTACATTAGTGCAGGGACTCAGAAACTCATCAACAGGCAGAAAATTGTCCCTGCATTGTCAGCATGACAGGGAGAAAGGAAAAAAGATTCATGCCATTCCCACTGAAGAAGCCTGGCTCAAAGACTAACTCAGAATTTGTAACTCAATTTATGAGCTGGATAAGCAGAGAGAACAATTTCACCTCCTGTCTCAAAAATCTTATGTTTAAACTTTTCATCTAAAATAAAGTATACCTACTCTTCATCTAAAATAAAGTATACCTACTCTTTAGCCACAGACCTTGGCCCCTTCCCTGACAGTGAGGCTTAAATAAGGCAGCCACAACCCTAAGGAAGTCCTGCACAGTCATCCAAGTAACCACCCACACGCCTCCCCAGCAGGAAGATGATGGAATGACTATGCTGAGTGCATCATGAGGAGGAGTCCATTCAGAAACTGCACTTTCATGTCAGCTGTGGGTACCAAACTCTACAATCTCAACAGCATCAGAAGGCAGGATGGAGGAGCAGCTGAATGCAGCACAGCTGCTGACAGCAAGAGAGTGAGTCAGAGCTGGGGATGGCTGTGCTGAACCAGAGCACAAATGCACAGTGAGCACTGCTGGCAGGAAAAGGGAGGGGTGAGATTTTGTGGGAGCATGGGCACAGCTCAGCCAGATGGGTGGCACAGGGAAGGGCTGCTCAGCACTGGGGAGCTGCCCCACCAAACTGAGGAGAATCCACTGCAGGCAGGCAAGCAGGTCCAGGTTTGTGTTACAGCAGGGGTGAAGAGAACAACTGGCACCTCCTAAGTTCTCACCTCATCTTCTCCTCTCTTAAAATGCCCCAGAAGACCTTGAAGGCATCACACCAGAGCCAAGGAAAACAATCTGGCCTAATCTCCTACAGAGTAACTGCTGGCCTCTGAGCTGAAAGGTGCTGTCATCACCCACATGTGCCAACACCTCTGGAGCCTGAGCTCCCACTCCCACCTCCACATGGACAGGACAAGGAGAAATAAATGGTTGTGCACCTCAGCCTTGTGTCCCTCAGACTCCTAGCCAGTACAGACACCTGCAAAGATGGTGGAAAGATGGGGCAAGATCATTCCAGCTTCTGTAGAGAGGAAACAAGAGGAAACTTCCAGCAAAAGCACCAAAACCCCAGAAAAAGGAAGTACTTGTGCAGCAATAAGAGCAGTTTTTTTCAGGCTTCAGAGGGTGGTTGACTGGAACTGAAAGAAACAATCAATGTGCTGCACCTTACATTTGTCACCCAGAGCAAGCAAAGCACAGGTGCCAAAGTGAGGATTCTGCAACAGGAAAAACAGTCAACTCCCCCAGCTCAACAGCAAGGGCACACACAGTTTCAGACCTTACATGAGCAACAAAAAAAGGTGTGTTTCTGGCTCTTTGCCCTCCACAATCTTATAAAAAATAAGGGAAGATAAAGGAAAACAGAGATTTTATAGTTTGGTTTCTTTGGTATTTGAAGATAAAAGTCAAGAAATAATTTAATCTCTTTTTTTTCCTGCTTTCAGAATGTGTAAAACCAGTGAATTAAGGAAGAAAACCCAGGTGAACACTCAGGCTTCCAGCTCTGACAGGGAAATGACAGTGAAAACACATACATCAAAAGTTTGGTCTGCAGAAGTAAAAAAAAGCACATTGATACTTCATTCATCCACCATGTTCTCTTTAGGCTGGTAAAACAGCAAGTTTTTGGGTTGAAAAAAGCTTGCTTGTGTTGGTTGCTCTATAAAGTGATCCTCCACAATGGAACCAATGCCATCCAAATGCCTGGCTTTAAAAAACCACCCAATATTATGTTGAGATTCCTTCTGGCACTGACTGAAGTCAGTTTCTAACTCCTCCTTCAGTTATTTCTTCAGACCATGGTTGCACAGGCAATCCTTTGACAGCTGGAACAGCACTAACAGCACCCTCCCACTCAACTCTGCTGCACTGGTACAACTGTTTGCAGCCTCACCATGAATCAAACTAGGGAAGTGATCACAGTTAAAAATAAACCAGCACTTGGTTTTGTTTTTTTTAAGGATTACTTTTCAACCAGGTCAGATCCCCAATCTATTGTGCAGCTGTACAAACAGTTGTATCAGCACAAGGTGCCTGAATTGCTGATGGTTATCCTGGTGCCTAAAGCCAACGTTTGCACTCCCAGCTCACCTCACTGCATGGCTGCTGTAGAACAGGATCTCTGCCCAAACAACACACAGGGGACTGGACTGCCACTGCTGCCAAGCATGGAGGGTCCCTCCAGTGAGACAAAATGAGGTCACACTGATGTCTACCCTACAGCTAAGGCATGGCTACTGAGCTCCCTCAAGCTGTTGCTTGTCCAAAATTATATGTCATTTTTGCAGCCTGCATGCTGAAATAAACATCAAAACATGACTAACCAAGTCATTAATGAGAATGAACAGCTTTGGGCCAAGTTCTGAAACAAAACTCTCCCAGAAATTGCATAACCACTAACTATCTTGGTGATCTTCCATTCAAGAAACACAAGCCTACGTGATGTGCAGATTCCCACTAATTTGAAGATTGCCTCCCCTGTTCACTCTTTGAATGTCACAATCTTCAGTTTTGGCAACTCTTCAAATTGCAGTTGAATTTTTATTTGAACATGGAAATACATACAGAAATACTGACAATCAGAATAAGCACTAAGCAATGATGTCATGCTAGCACACTTTAGAAACAACTATGAGAGACTGAAGGTTTTTCCAAAATTACCAGCTCAAATACTGTTGGGAATAAAAGCAACTGAAAATATCTCCTTTTTTGATGGCTGCCTGGGAACCTACTGGGAAATACCTGGATCTTTGTATTCAGCTGGTGACGGGTACCTGCATCAGACACACACCATTGTGAGAGGCATTCTCATTGAAAACCAGGCACAAAAGACTGAATAACCATAAAGATCTGACTTCTAGCATAGGGCAGGAGGCACATTAATGAAACAGCTTCAGGAAACCAGCTTTCTACAGTTTCTGTTGTGTCTGCTCTAGAAGACAAAACAATGAGTCTCTAAGCTGTTCAGCAGCCTTTTTTGTAGATGTCACCACATCAATCCATGAAGACACAAAACTGAAAAAATTGCTAACTGGTAAACTTTACCCTTTGTTAATTAGCATGCATCTCAGGCTATAGTTTCATGACATCTTAAGTAAATCTAAGTCAGCATTCTTCAAACCCATCCTCTCTCCTGAGTCAGCACTGGCACTCACGGATCCTGCTCAGAAACCAGCCTGGCAAACAAGTTAACCCGGAAAAAAAGAAAAGTTGTTTTTGCCAATGTGGCTTCCTGAACTGGTTTACTGCCAGTGCCCAACGAAAGTAAAAGGGACAATCAGTGAGCAGGGCAAGGGCAGGCACAAGGGGAGCAGAGCCAACTCCATTCAGCCCCAGCTGCCCTGCAAACACGCTCAGAGAACAGTCTCACCCCCTGACTTTAAAGAGACGTGAGTTCTCACAGAAACATCATTTGACTTTTTCACCTCTCCTGACACCTCCTTCACACCAGCATCAGCACCCCTGCAGACAGCCATATTAAGTACCCAATCTGGTAGGAAAACAAAGCAGCAATATATAAAACAGAACAAAAAGCCTTCAGTTTTCAGTTGGATCAGGTCCCTAATACATCTGGCCAACAATCCCCCAGCATCAAAACATGGGAGAAAGTGGGAACCAAGGCATAAGAAAACTCCACCTCCAAGCAACTGTGAAGCTGCTCACTTACTCAACATAGATAAAATATCACAACATAACTACCTAATAGTTGTACAAAACCACTTTAGTTCAAAAGATTTAAACAGTACATTAAAAAATATGCAATCTAATACTTCATGTTTTCATCTTCCACAACACACCATTAATATTTAAAATGCCCTATTTCCTCAAAAATAAATCTTCAATTTATTTGATACCAGCATTATTTTCAGAGCAAAAGAGCTGCTAAAATATATAGAGGAGAGTGAGGAAAGCCTGTTGTGATTAAATAGGGCATGACAAACAGCAGCAGCATGCACAAGCAGTACTGGGGAGCAAAGCCAGGGGGAACAGTGAAAACAACATTATACAAACAACACTGATTCATGAACAACAAAGAATTCTTAGAAACTGCTGCCTGGGTTACATCCAAGGTTCTCTTTACCTTGGTTAAACTATTAAGAAAGTCACTTCAGAAAGCTGACCACTTCTGCACAACGAAGCTTTTTAGGAAGGAAGAGCTGATCCATCTAAAGGGCTCTGTGTAGGAAACCACTGCAGCAGTTCCTGGGAAGCAATGGAGCTGCAACAACACTGAAGGTGACACGAAGCTGGAACAGGTCATTTGTCCCCTGCCCCACCATGAAAGGGCTCCTGTGCTAACACAGGTCCAAAAGCTGTGTCTGTGTACGTACCCCTCAGCTGCTGGGGAGCAGATTGTCACCCTTGGCTGTGCACAGCAATTCCTCAGTGACAGGGACATCCCAGGGTCTCCTCAGGAGAATTTCACTAAGGTATGTTTCATCACTTTAGCCTCACACCCATTTCCTCATAGTCAACATCTGCTATAGCAAACTCTCACCACTGTCTGTAACACCTCACTCTGGACACTGCATCCATCAAAGTAGGGATTCCTGGAAGGCCCAGCTTTGCTTCAGAGATGCAGAAAATTCAGTTTTTACTTGCCATCTTGCTGCCATGTGGAGGAAAGCACACTTACAGAACAGTCTGGGCCACTGCCATGCAGAATTCACTCCTCCAAAGTTCAGAGATTAAGCTGAGGCTGCTGCTTGAAAAAGGAGTAAGTTTCCATTCTATTTGGACAACCTTGTAAAAAAAGTAGGTCTTTAAAAGAAAACACTAAATTCATGAGCAAATGCTAGATCTCTGTTCCAACACATCACTAAAATATAAATCACAAGCAAGAAGTCAATAAATTTCTGGCTTCTGACAGGCACTAACATTGAACGTACTGCACTTTAAACATCAAATACACATATCACAGGGTTTTTAAGCACTAAGGAAATTTAGTAAAGTAGTTATTTGGGACTGCATTTAGACATCTGAATTTCTCACAACTCTCCAACACAAGCAAAATACAGGTGCAACACAATAAGGCAAAGGTGAAACTGTGGTGAAGCTGCAAAGCACTAAGCAGAAGCACATGGCTGTCCCCTTTAGATCAAAGTGTCTCATGGGGAACACACACTATCTCTATACAGTGAGACTTCATAACCCTGTCACACAAGATTATCAACCCATATACACACAGCTGTCTTTTGGCAGGTAGTCAAACCTGAGGCAGTGGGAGTTTTACAGGGGTCAAGACTCTTGCAGGATTCATCTAGATCTATTTTCTGCTGCTGTGAGATGAAATATGAAAATGGGAGAGGAATTGATCACAGAGGCAACAGAGCTTTGCACAGGGAATGTTTCTCACCCCGCAAAAGGTGACCTTCCAAAGCCTCTGATTCTCCTCTCCTCTAAGAGGATTATGAATCCTACCCTTGGGAGACTTCTGCTCAGCTACCAGCCCACTGCTATTACACATTAACACTATGTCTTGTGTCCTCATTTCTATCAGCAGAGATATTAGAAAAATTTATAAGATGACTGCTCAAAGACCAGACTTCTAATGGAATCTCTAATGCAAGTAGGGAAAGCCACAGCCAGTGATGTTTGGAGGGGACTCTTTGTGCTGTCACACACCCAGCTGCAGATCTGCTTAGTGCTTCCCTGCTCAAATCCCAATTCAGCTTATCTGCACATGCAGGCTGCTGACTACCCTGGAAGCAGACATTCCATCAAGGAAAGACTGAAAGGCAGAGATCACCATATGCTAAAAAATGAGGGCAAGTGTGGTGAGTGCAGCTCGCAGCTCCCCCGCCCGGGCAGCGAGGCAGAGCCTCGGCAGGCACCAAGCCCAGGTGGGCTGTCAGCAAGTGAGAGCAGCACTGCCCTGCAAGAACATGCTGCCACCTCAGGGGGAGAGCCAAGGAGCAGAATGCAGCACATTCAGTTACATAAATCCTTCTTTTTCAGGCATCAGACACCAAGAATTTGAGGACAACGTTTCCCCTGTTCTTTTGGGGTTTTTTTCACCTTCCAACGAGGCACCATTTGGACACTTCTGAATGGAGTCTACAAAGAATCTTCCCTAGACAACATAACCAGGAATTATTCCTGTTGCCACTTAACAGTGCACAGATGTAAAGCAATCCATGCTGCTATAGAGGTGACCATATACATTTTTTTTATTCATAAGGTAATTAAAGTTACAATGCATTATGAATTCCACAATGAAAAAAAAAAAAAAAAAAGCAGGGCTAGACATGAAGGAAAACCTCAACAGGAAGGAACACACTTCCAGCAACTCTGTGAATGGAGATTTAGGATGAGATTAGACACACATACAGGCCAAATCTAATGGACACAGTTCCCATTTGGGACAAATGGCAAAGTGTTCTCAGAAGGAAAAAAAGTACTGGCTAACACAACAGATCTCAGATGCATCTGTAAGAACACTCCATGGTTTTGGCTGTTTCAGAATACACAATGCAAAAGCAAAGTGCAGCCAAGGGTTAAAGAGTTTTAACCAGTAACTGTACAGAGAAACTACAGGGTTAACCACAGACACACAAAAGCCACAAGGAGCTGAACCCATGAAGAATAACTACAAAAGCCATAAACCCAGAGGAGCTAAAATTACATTCCTTAGGCAGTTCTGATAAAATAAGGATGATCTATAGCTTTCCAAGAGACCACTAACTGAAAGACAAATGTAAGCAGCTTGTGGTGAACTGGTATTTTTAATACTGTTCTCAAGTTTTAAATTATGATGCTTTTAAAACAGAAAAAACAGCCTTGATTAGAAAGTCAGTTGCTGCAGATAATTGATCCCCACAGAAAAATACACAACTAGGACAAAAAAATGAACTCCTAATTGCTATTTTTGATTCTGCAGTGGCAAAAAACCTCAAGACCAGCGTTATGTAAGACCATTAACCTCTTTGCTCATAACTGGCACCTTAATTTAGCACACTACCACACTAGAAAGCTTAAACTGAATTCTTAATTCCAATGCATACCACTGGCTGCAGCAAGCCAGTAATAGCAATATTGGAAAGGGAACAAACAAAGCAAACAGCACACACTGAATTTTGCAATTACACTTCCTTGGGCATAAATATTTATACCTTAGCCTGACCAGATCTAATGACAGCATTCTTTTCAGACCGGCAATCCTGAAAAGATTATCAGATGCTTCACAGTATCTTAGGAACACTGAAGAGAATTTAAAGTACACATTAGGTAAAGAAAACCTCCAGATCACCTTTTATAACAGCAAGTTTGTCAAAGTTTGTAAGTTTGTTACAGCAAAGAAGCTGTAACCCATTGAAAACAAAATTGCTTTGTTTTGACTGATTATTTTTCTTCTTCTCAAACTAACCTCACAGCATTCCAAACACATCCTCCCTAGGTATGACTGAAATCCTCAAAACTACCATGTATTTTATTTAACTATAGTTCAGTGGCAATCACACATACACATGACTGAATGAAAAACAAAACAAGGTAATCTTGAAGAACATTCATGTGAACCTCCCCACTTCTTCCCAAGAGAAGACAGATTAATCTTCTACACTGATAATGAGCCAGACTGATGAATTTCAACCAGACAGCCTCTTAAATACTGTCTTCCATCCACTCTTACCACATTGTGGCAAAGGATGACATTCAGGAGGGGAAAAAAAAGGCTGATTAAGAGCCTACTTTCAGAAGCTAATGTCCTGTGGAAAGAGCTCTATGAATCACTCCCATCTGCCTCCGACTCCATTTACTCCTCAGAATTCCCTGATGTGCTTGAATTCATACTCCACCCATCCAGTCTGTAATGTCCCAACGTGCACACAAGAATACTGTAAAACACCCAGGAAACTTAAGCTAAATGGCCCCTAGTGCTCTTCCCCATCCACAAATCCGATTATTTTATCACAGAAGACAATGAGGTGCGTCAGACACAACTTAGAGTCAGTAAATCCACACTAACTGCTCCCTGTCACATTCCTGCACATGTTTCACACAGGAGTACCAAAGGACCTGAGCCATGACTGTCCCCAGGAGTCAAGTGAGACTGACCACCCTGGATTATCCTGTGGGCCTAGTTTGAAAATAAGTGATCAGAGATGTGCCAGCAGCACCTGTGTGACTTTTGCAGATGACCAAGGCTGGCACTACAGCACCATCAGGTCCTGTGGGCTCACATGGCTCCAGATCTCTCAAGTAATCCCCCACTCTGTCTCCATCTGCTTCTGACTGCTGGAACCTTAGACAAGGTTCCTCTTTCAACCTTGTCTCTAGACACAAGAGCCAGGAGACCTTGCAACTTAAGACCCACTCAGGCATAAAAACCACCAAATACCTCAAGGAAGTCTGTGCATCACTCATCCAGCCCCCTTATTCAGCAGTCTTTGTTTACCCCTTCACTGCCAGTGTAGAGGTAGATGTTATGTCAAAAATATCAGGAATGTTGCAAAAAGCACTTCCTGTGAGAAAGTAGCTGCTTCCCCCATTCAAAGACAGAAACTGCACACTAACATGGCCAAGTTTGTTCTGTCTGTATTCCAGGCTGTCAAAGAAATCCCAGGTCATTTTGCAGACATAAAACAAACTTGCTGGAGTTGCATGACCCCATTTCGAAAACATTTGGCAAAACAGTCTCCTTCTCACTCTTGGCCAGGCTGTATTTAGCAAATGGAAGTTAGGTCTGTAAAGAGCAAACCCAGACTCCTCAGAAAATCCTGAAGAAAGCTGCACAGAGAAGCTTCTTTCCAGCTTTAATTAAGAATAAAAATCTAGATGACAGAATAAGGGAAGAAGGAAGTAAGATTTTCACACACCTAGATGCCAACTGTCCAGATTGCTCTGAGTATAGAAATAGGGATGTTTTATGATGACTCCATCCTCTCATGGCTTTAACACACGTATCATTTCAGTGTACCACATGAGAGGGAAGTGCAGGAGAGAGCTCTCAGCTGTTGCAATGCTCCCCAAGAGAGAAAGGAGAGGCAAGGCAGGCAAGGCTTGCAGCCCAGGTCCCTGCTGCAGGCTCCTGGCACTGAGCAGGGGTCTCATGGTGCCACACTCCCGCTGCCAGGGCGGCAGGAGTGCCCGCTGGGCCTCAAAGCCAGCACGGAAGTGTCACCAAACCAAACAAAAGTACTTTTTATCAAACTCCACAACTCACAAGTCTCCCCTGCCCCCTTCTGGGAACAACATGGATTTGAAAACTTCAGTATCTTCTTCCAATGATAAAACTGTTTACTCGGGTAAATAACAAAAAAAAAAAACAGAGAGAGCTTTTGCCTCAAGCATGAGTCCCTTCATCAAAGACATGGATGTTATTAAATGCATCTCCTGCAGCAGCAGAGGCAGACTCAAACTGGATTTTCCTCACCCATACACTGAAGACACTGTCAGGAACTCCTGCCTGCCAGAAAATGGCTGGACAGCTCACTCCAGCTCAACTCTTCTGACTGAGCTGATTCACTCCGCAGGTCACGATGCAGATGCACAATGCAGGCTCCCTGTCCTCTACCCCAATAACTCAGCACCTTACTTCCCCAAAATAAAAAAATAATAAAAGAAGAAAGCGCAGAAAAAACAGCAAATGCAGCAAAACTTGCATGATACACAGTAACTGCTCAAAAATCTTCTCCATAAGTTATAGAAACCACATTCAATTAAGCTGCTGACTGTGACCTGACTTAAGCAAAAATCCCTTTGCAGTGACTTATTTATGTTGATACTTTAAATGCTAAAGACAAACCAGCTTCATTAGGGCCAGAGGCAAAAAGTTCCCCCACGTGCCTCTTCCTACCACTCCTAACAAGAAAAACATCACTCTGCTGTTTATATGTGCAGTTTTCCATTTCACAATGCTTAAGAGAAAAGTTTCTCTTTGCTCTTTACCTTCAGAGTACAGTCCTGCAATACTCTGCTTCTCATAAAACTTACAGATACTCAAACACTACTCCTTTGTCTTTGCTTTGCATGTAGACTGCAGAGGAAAGCTAAGCCAAGACCCCACAATCCCATCCCCACCTGAAACAAGAAGGGAATTTTCAAAGCATGGCTACTGGTAAGCAGCCATTTAGGATCTGTGAAGGGAAATGCTTCTCATCTTGAAGAGACTGACCCCACAGTCAAGATCCAGACACTCCATCCAAACAGCAAATTGTGAACAACAACACGTCCTGTGCAAAGGGAGGGGAGAGCAAACTCAGCTGTTAAGGAGCAGAAGCTGGCTCCAGTACTCAGGAAGCAGCACAAATGTTTTGTTTCCTTAGGAATTAGGACAACATATAGATTTAAACCCATCAAGTCTAAGAGTTATACATCAAAACCAAACACAGGCTTGCCACAAAGAACCATCACAAGCCAGCTAATCTCACCCTTAGGGCCTCTGTAAACCAGTGTTTGATTTGGTTCACTTCAAGCTCACTGTAAAGCAGCTTTACAATTCCTATCATACACTGTGGGCTGTGACACCACTCTGATCCATCTCCTCCTCAGATCTATACATTGCCCTTTTTCTGAGCTGCCTGAGAATTAATTATATGGAAATGAACAGTGTTAGATAAGGGCATGCCAAGCAACTGGCTCTCTTAAAGGGGCTGGGGACTGCAGGATCTCTGCCTTCAGGAAATGTTTGGCAATGCCCATTCAGTACAATTCCTGTTGTTAAAAAATTACTTTAAGACCCAAACAAGCAAACTCTCATCTTCTCACTTCTGTTGTTAGAAACAAACATCTGCTCAGCCATGGCTTGGGCTCTACCTCTGCCTCTTGTCACCACCAGATCACATCAGAGCAGCATCCTGACTGAGGATGTCCTGCCAAAATTGTAGGTGATGCACAAGCAGCAGCTCTGAACAAAAAGATTAGCAGTCTGACTTTTAATGTGTTGTCTGCATAAGCTCCACCCGTCCCTCCATGGAATGCAAGGCACTGACAGCTTCACAGCCTCATGTGAGCTGGAATTTCAGTACCCAAGAGGACTTTAATCTCACATATGCAGACAGAGATACACCAGGGCATTTTGGCAGTTACAACAGCATTTGAGATGACTGGAGGGGCACACACATCAGAATTTTCTCTAACTGTGAAGATAAAGCTAAACAAACATTTTGCCTCAGCTACACTCCTCTTTTTCTACACAGGGAAGCAGAAAACACTTACATTTGGCAGCTCCTTAATGACATCCTGCAGTTTTATCAGACAGCACAACTTCTGTCTGAACAGTGGTAAAACACTCAAAGCCATGAGAAATGCAGCAATTCTTACATCTCTCTGCTGAAACTTGACAAGTTAGCAAAGCACTCAGTTGATTTGGTTAACAGATTCTTTAGATATCTTTTAGATAACCATAATCTACCTGAGTTTACCCAAATGGAAAGGAAAGAACCAGGAATAGGCTACTGGTTTTGATATTTCCACTGAATGTTTCCATGATCTTGGTAAAACCATTCAGTTGTGGTGAACTTCAGCCAGCAGAAATACAGCTTTTCAGAAAGGAACAATTTACTTGACTACCTTGCTACTTTTAAACCATTTTTTAAAGCCAGAAGTCTGGCAATCATCTCACTTTTCCTGATCCCCTTGCACTTCATTTCAACTTAGTCTTGCCTGTTAATTAAAATTCTCAAAATCTAAAGAATTTGTGTCCCAGTACATGAACAACTGAATTGGTTTTGTTAATATGGACTCAAATTAGGGCATCTCTTTCAAATGAATGTGGTGCTGCTTGGCCAAAAATCCAAATCCTTGAGCAACTTTTCTGTTTATATGGCAGAAACAGAAAGACAACCTAGGAGCACATCAGTCCAACAGAAAGACTTAGGGGAATAAAAGCAAGATTATCCAAACAAGCTCACTTCACCCTGGTAAACAAATTCTTGTGCCAAAAGCACAAGGAGCAGTTGTTATCTGGTGGTTTGTTCTGCTACTGTAATTCTGAGACATTGATACTAAAAAAATTTTGGGCCTGTCCTAAATATCTGAAAAGGCTCAGAGAAATGCAAGGCAGTCAGTTATACAGTACTCCAGATGATACCATTGCTCAGGACACCACTTAATTTACTGTATGAGAAAATGGAACTGCAGATTGCCCTGTAATTTCAAGTAGACACCCATGCTACAATAAATATATCAATATTTGTATGGATAGGTAAAATTTTCTATGCCCAACTGAGAGATGCCCTCCTCTCTCACTGCAACTCCTTCTAACTTCACGTTGCCAAAGAAAAAATTAATTCACCTGGAAAAGGCATATTTTGGGCCCCCGCTTTTTTAGCTATTTTTTTTCCTTGAAAAAAGTGCCAAACACAATGACAAATAAAGCATTCCTCACTCTTTACCTTCTCAACACCTCCAGCAAAACAAGCTTTACCTTACAAGTGTCATTTTATCACTATCAGTGCCTCTACATTAAGGGATTCCACTGGCAGAGCTTCACTAGGTAAGGATGAACATGCTGATTAATGCAGCTGTCCCAAGCAGTTATGGCAGAAACAACATTATAAGCATGTCCATAGGAGTTCCAGTCACATAATCACGTTGCAAATCCATGCTCCCCCCTTGATACCAGTTTAATTTCCCTAAGCAGGTGACCCTTGAGGCTCAGAGGCAAGAAATCATGAGCTGTAACTTCTCAACTAAGACTTCACTGTGATTTTTTTCTCCACAAGGAAGTACCAAAGGAAGGTAGGTACATTCTCATATGCAGTATATTCTCTTGTACTGTCAACCTAATACAAAAAAAAAAAAACTAAAAATGTTGAAAAGGAAAGAGAAAAATCTGAGCTCTGCATTAGGGAAAAAAAATCTCAATACAAGTGCTACAAGAAAGTAAATAATGCCATGAAAATTCAAGGATAAAGGGCAACATTTCATTTTTGAGGTTTGGAATGGGAAATAACAAGGTCTGTCATGGCAAATATACTTTAGACAAAGACAGTGCACTAAATCTGGTACTTAATTTAAGTAGAATATATGACACAGTATCTGATGGGGTGAAAGCTAAGGTAGTCATTTCATTTGAAACCAGATAAAACTCTAAACTCAATTTCATACAAGGATACTCTCATCCCTTCAATATGGCAGAACACACATGACACACAACCCAGGGTCATGGAAGGGATTTTGATCTGGGCCTGATGTTATCCTGTAACTCTCCTGAGGATCAGCATAAGCTGCAAGGCTTTCAATCACTCATACTGAAAATCTTAAAGCTGTTGAAACACCTTGGAGCTGTTTTGTGGCTTGCAGCATGTTCTGGAAGGTAAAGGACAAAGAATTAACAGGAGGCCCAGCCAGCTGAGTGGAAATGAAAGGCAATCTGAACCTGAGGCTGTCTCCTCAGGAGACACATGCATCAGTCAGACAATCACAACTTCAAGGTGTGGCAAGGTGCTACATTTTTTGAAAGACAAAACCTGGCACTTAATGCCTGCAAGATTATTTTACCCAATCAGGAGCCAATACAACCATCCTTTGGTACCCTCTAGCAAACCTCACACTTGAAGGTATCCAGTGCAACTTGGGTTTACAAAAGGAAATATCCAAGAAGGGAGCTCAGAACACAGTTCACTCCACTGTATTTCTCAAGCACCTTCCAAAGTGACATTTAATACTCCAAATCTTCATTATTACTCTCCTATACACTAACCTGGGCAGCAGGCCCCTTGAAATGCTTTCCCACACCAACCAGCTCTGTTTGAGGGTTTGAAACGAGGAACTTCTCCTCTTCATCTGAAGTGAAGAATCAGACAAACAAGCCTATATTTAACTTCCTGTTCACTGAAGCAGTCATAAACAAGTCCCTGTAAACACTCTACAGGTCACAAATTCCCAACATCTTATCTAAATGTTAAGCTGCTGAAGTGGATCTCAAAGCTCCTTCCAACAGGCTTTCTAGTGTGCCACTTACAACAGAGGCCACTGGTTATGTAAGAGATGTAAAGCCAAAGCAAAAAGAAAGTATGTTAAACCTCATATGTCAAATTGGTTTGGAGATGATTAGATGCAGCACCTGCATATACATTAAAAAATCTCCTTCTCCATACACTAAAAAAGCACAGCACACTCATCTGGAAGTCACACAAATTGTGGCAAGTTTGCTTTTAACAGCAAAACCTCTCTCAAGTGTACTACAGCTACCTTGGTTTTTCACATTTTAAGTTCTTCTGAAGACACTGCCAGGCCATGCTGCAGGTTGGTTTGGGTTGGGTTTTTTCCTACAAAATAACAGTCTGCTAAATCACATGTATTCTCACAGCCACAACACATCACAGGCTGTATATAGCTAGGGAAAGCCAATTTCCCTTTCATTTTCTCTTCCAGATCAATACAGTGTCATAACATGTGCCAAAAGCATATCATCCCAGGCTGCAAAACACAAAATAACAAGCATAATGGGTGGAAAACAACACAGTTCTCTTCCTTGAGAATCATAAAAAAACTGCAAATGACAGGAAACTTGAAACAAAGTGCTTTGCACTCATACAAGATTCAGCCTGGCAAGCTCACTACCATGGGACACTGATCCTTGGCAGAATTCTTAAAAGGTTTTGAATTTTCTTCTGGTTGTCATGTCACAATGGGATGAACTCCAAAAAACATAAAGTCTTAAACACTTAACCATCTAACGTGTGATCTTTAATTGCCAGGTTTAAAGAAGGTATTTTAATTGCAGTGAATAAAAACCTTTGTTCACTTTTGGCTGGTGAATGAAACAATACCATTAACTATTTTAACTAAGAATGTTTGAGTCAAGCTGCATTCACAAATCAGAACTAATTTTTAAGACAACTGGTTTTTGTCATTAAGTGAACCAAATAAGTGAACCAAACTGTCAATAGGCTCAGTTTTCTAAGCTGCTGAAATTCATTGGAAGTGTCAGCGCTAAGCATGCAACAAATTTCTGTGATCATACTTAACTAAAGCTAATAATAATTAAGGGGAAGAACAGAAACCCCCAAGTGTCGTTATTACACCAAAAAAAAAAAAAAAAAACAGTGTGCAGAGCACCTGAAGTGAAAACTATTCAACTCTGCACGATGCACAGCAGTGATACCTACTCAGTCTGACTAAAATAGAGTTAGAGGTTTTTCTTCAGTTCTATAAAAATAAAAGATGCATAAAGCAAGCTTGATAGTGCTTATTGGTTCACATTTAGCTTGCTGTCAAATTTTAATACGTGTATTCAGGTCAACACTTGTGGTAAGAACTGTGAAGTATTAAGACCTCAATTACATAAAGAAGATTTATGCCCAAGTAAAGGAAATGCCACTTGCACAGCATAAGAAAACACATTTACAATATCTGCTTCTAATGCAAAATAAAGTAAACCACTCCATTATTTGCAAAAGTAAAGAGATCCATAAACCTTTTATACAGTGTAACACTTAATCTAAGTAAAATCCACATCTCTGAGACAAACATGATGTGGATTTTATTACAGGAAGCGTGGGAGTGTTTAAGAAACTATCTAAAAAGAACCTGCATATGTATTGTTTCAACACAAACTGAGCTTCAGACTGCTTCAACAATTCTTCTGGGACTGACTCAAAAGACTCGAGTTAAAAGTTCTTTTTATTTCAGTATTTGTGGTATGAGAGTCAACCCCAGTGAATTCAACAGGTCTATTCCTCAAATGTGTCACAGCTTTACACAAAGGCCACAGCTTGGAAAAGTGCAATAAACCTTTCAGCAAGCAGCAGTGTTGTGAGGGTCTTCCAAAGCTCCAGGACTTTACCATGATTTTAACCAACAAACCAAAGCAAGAGCAGCATCTCTCATCTCCTGCAAGAGCTCCAGCAATTTCATGGAGTTACTCGATGGTTTGATTCAGACACTGAGTAAGACATGGGACTATGCAGCCCCCAGGCTTCTCTCCCAAATCCTTCCTGCTTTAAATAACTCCCTGACATCTGCACTCCGTGGTGCACTGATTTTGGTGCTCAAAGCTGCTTATCACCTATAGTTAGCTGTAATGAGATCATGGCTGCTCCCTACACGTGCTTAAGCTGCTCAGACAGTACTGTCAAAGGACACTGAACAAACAGCCAGCCCTATCTTCTTGTGCCCTTTTTAAGATTTCTGAACTCACTTTTGGAAATGCTTAACAATACTTTGATGCCAACAATGGAATAACATTAATTGGAATTAAAGATCACATGATATTTTGCATTAACGCACGCTGGAAGTTTAAAAAATTGGGGGAAATGCAGCTCAGCATAGAACCATGGGGGGGGGGGGGGGGGGGAGAAAAAGAGAAATGTCAAAATATATAAGCTATACAGTTGTATAGCTTTAGATCAGCACTCAAGTCAGCAGTGACAGACACAGGAGCATGCCCTGAAGAGAAGGCAGCACGTGTCTCCCCTCCCTATCCCAGCAAGGTACTTGTGGAGCTCAGCTTCTCTGGTCATTACCTTCTGCACTTCAAACTAAGAAAAACCATCACCTACCAGGTCAGAGGCTTCCCCACCAGGAAACTGAACTGTGTGACAACCACTGCTTAAACACACCACGTCTAAAGAAAACAAGGTCATTTGAGTTTGTTTATACCACAGGTATACTGAGTCATATCTTTGTTGATAAAGAGCTGGGGGAAAACAAATATGATTGACTTTCTTCCAAATTCAGGACAGCACGAAGTAACCTCTGTGAAACTGAAAGACTATCATATCAGCCTTATCAACTTTCAGCAAACTAATCTCTGAAGAGAAAGAAAAAAGCACACAATGATAACAATTTTGAAATCATCATAAGGTGATTCAGCTGCAAATCAGCCACCTGAATGGCCAGAATTAGCAGACCATGAGTGAGCCTCCAGTTCTTGGAATTTTAGTTCTTATCATGAAGAACTGACACCAATTTGGTCAATGAACAGGACTAAATTTTTCAGTCTGTGCTACTGCACTTACCTGGGTGTTCCTGTAGTATCCTTCAAAAATAAGAGCAAAACTCCCACAAACTGTATTTACATATCCTTACTTGAAGGGTAAAATTCCAAAGGGAGAGGTAAAAAGCAAGCAGTTTATTCCTCTTTGCATCTCTAAGATGGCTGCATATGTATTCTGAACAAAACAGAAAAAAAGTTACCTTGGAGATGTCACCCAAGCTCCTTTGGCTGAGCAGTCACTGGAATATGGAGCCAACTTCTCACAATCAAGAGGGAGCAGGACCCCAGAAGCAAGCCAGCCTGTGAAATGATGTATGGAAACGAGTTAGCAAGTCCTAAATTAGCTTTTATTTAGAACTTTACTTGCTTGTCAATTCAGAATGTTTGAGAGCATGCCTCCCCTAGAGACTGGGACTGGAATTCACAAGTTCCTTTCAGGAAGCAAATGCTCTCACTCATTCCTGTGGGCTCTGGCAGATGCTCTTCACCAAAGCCACCAGTTGGGCTGAGGGGACACACTGTCCCCAGTTGCCTCAGCCACCCTTAGCTGAAAATTCCCAGGCAGGGTGGAACAGAGCAGGATCCATGACTGTTCCTCACCAGGCAGGGATGGGCACCAGGGAAGAAAGGCTGGAGCAGAGTATATTAAAGCCCAGCAGCTGAACAGGCCTGGCTGTAGGCCCCAGCACGGGGGAGGCAGCGTTTGGCAAAGCAGCAGGACAGCTGGTGAAGGAGATAACCTTTCTAACTACAAAAGCTAAATCAGAGACAGCTTATCTACTGCAGCTCCCAAGCACGTGCAGTGACGTCCTGCCAGGACAGTCACATCCACATCACAACCTCTTTTATCAGATTTGGTTGATGGATCTCCTACTAATATAATTATGGCAGCTACGTCCATGTGATTTTTTAACAAAACAACTGTACCCATTTTAACTACTGTGGGCACATTATACAGCTAGAGAGACACCCTGTAATAGCAAAGCTTATTCCTTGACTCACAAAAAGGGGTTCAAACATTAATGACACCACATACTGATGGGGTGATGCAAAATAAATGCAAGCTTAAGAAGCTTGTCTTTTACACACAATGAATGCCACTCAAAATGCATACAGAGGAGCCTGTGGAGATGAATGAAAGCAAAGGACCTGCACCTCAGTACCATCACACCAGCATGGACTACACAGGCAGCCCAACACACTGATTAAGAGAATTGCATCTCTTAGGAAGCACATCCACCCGAAGAGCACACTGGGAACACCAGAAATAACAGCTGCTGCCACCTCAGAACGGCACAACACCGCGCACAGGCCGTGCTGCAAAACAGAAACCAAGCACACACACTTCCTCTTCCTCCCCCACCTCCCCTACGACAGCAGCAACAAACCTGATATTAAACACTGGCCAGCATCCTGCTCTGCATTCCTGTCACATCAGGAATAGAAATGAGGGACACTGCTAGCTGCTCCTCCATAGAGCTGAAGGGCTCCTTCAGTTTGCAGCACGTAACACAAACACTCCACATGACTCTTGCAGAGGGTTCTGTCACACTTTCTGTTCCTTTGCTCCTTTTCTCGAGCTCAATGGGGACCCTCTGTACTTACTAGACTTGTTTTTGATACATTCCCTCTCAAAGACTGAGAGGTCAAAGCAAAAGCAGTTGTTCCTAGGCATGTCACACTATATAAACAAGCAAGCAGAGAGCCACACACAAACTCTGCAAGTCAAGTTCAATGCTAAACCCTGCCCAGGACCAATGTGACACTGTCAAATGCAAGAGCAAACAAATCAGGCTGCAGCTTTTTGTCAATACTAACTTCTGAGACTACAAATCCCAGCACTAACACTCCACTGAGATGCTCACATCTCCAACACGTTATGAGCTAATCCCTGATGGACAGATTGGGGAATCTACTGACAGCGAGTGAAGTGCCTGGGTTACACTGCAATAATCAAGGTCTCTGTCAGATTTTCCATGGCTTCAGTATCTGCATTTCAACCACAGATGGATGGAAGAAACACACCTCCTCTAGAGCATGGGTTCTGCATATCCAATTCAAACTTAGCACCTACATTTCTTATCCTAGTGGAAGGCACAGTGAGTGCTATCCCATACCCAGTGTGCCAGTCAGAATCCACCAGATCCACAAAAACCTTTAGGCACAGAGAGACTAACTCAACACTGACATCTGAAAAGTGATCAAACCTCTTCACAAACATTTGGTGACCCACTGGACCAAAGAGACTGAGCTCTGTAAGCAGATGGTCAACAAACAGCCCCGAGCTTGTAAAGGGCTCCTCATCTCACACCAGCCAAGCTCAACAAGGTCACATTTCAGAGTTTGATCATTTTATATAAAAGGAATAAGCTCTGTATTTGTGGGAGAAAAGGAAAGAAACAAACCAGGCAGCTCAGATGGGATGAGTAGAGCATACAACTGCCTGATGAAGAAGAAATCCCAACAGTTGTTTAAAAGGCCAATTAGCTGATTAAGGGCACAGGTACAACTCCAGCCTGGGCACTTCTCTGACCTCTGAGTGCTTGCTACTCTAACCTTGACTTTTCACTACGTGCAATGCAAGGCAGAATAACTTCCAAGTCAGGTGACTTGCACAATCTGCCAAGAGAGGGGATCTCAAAGCACATCTAACTTTTCCTTCTATAATATTTTTATAAGAAGGACACATCCAGTGCTCTCCACCTGATGATCAGTCACACAATGATTCGCAGATGTAGAAGAGAAGCATGGGCACTACTGTTTCATTTAAATTTTGATTATGTGTAAAAATGTGGTTTAAAATTATATTTTACACAAGAAAATAGATAATGTAAAAATAAACTGTCGAACTCTTTACACAGTCACACTGCAGATTACCCTGAACTCAGATAAGACCCCATTCCAGCACCAGCAAAATCATTCAGCACTCACAAAGCTGGGCAGAAAAACAGACAGTTTGTCTTTAACTTGGGCAGTCTGTAAGTCAGGGAACCCTGATTCTCACCTGCACAGGCATAAGCAACAAGGCAAGAACCTCCCATGGGTCACAGTCTATACTTACACGAGCTGAAGCACCTGTGAAACCACACATGGAATGTGAAAGTGGTGATCAGAAGCAGATCTTAAAAACTGTCCCCTTTCTTATCTCCACAGATAATCGTGCTCACTTCCTCTTCTTCTTTGCAAGAAACACGCAAAGGTGCCACAAAGTGCCTCATGAAAAACCAGAGGGCCCAGGAGAGTGTCCCACCAGCATATCCTCTCTTTCCATCAAGGATTCCTACATTAATAACCTTGTGTACATCAACTTCCCCTCTAGGAGCTAAGGATCACTTCCCCTGTTCTCCCAAAAGTCCTTACTAGACAGGAAGCAAAGGCAAGGCCATGGAAAAGGACATTTCACATCACCCTAACAGGCTCTAACCAGGATAGCATAGGCTGTTCATCCATGCACCTGGAAATGGTTGTGCTGAAAAAGCTGAGAGGGTATGAAACACCTCCAAGAAAGGAAAACAAAAAATAGCATTAGGACAATTCAATACATTGACCAAACAAGGATTTGATGCAGTTGAAAAAGCAACCCAATGTTATCTTGTTTTATGAAGCTCACAACTAAATCTTTTCATAACCTACCACTTTCCTTCCAGCTCCAAAACAAAGCACTTACCTTAGGTCAGAGCTAAACTAACCCAGAAAAATACTTCACAATCAAAATAATAAGAAATTGTTACATGGGACTAAGAGAGACCTATTTAGGATTACAGTGACAACATGCAATAATGATACACCTAATTCTAAAACACTTTAAATCTCCCAACAGAATTTCTATAAAAAGAAAATCAGAATCTTAGTTCAGTGATAAACCACAAGAATACCATTATTTTTCTCCATCAAAAGCCTGACCAAACATACAAGTGTTAGCATATCAGTTGCAGGTTCACTACAATGAGACTTTCACAACACACTACTGCATATTATTTTGTGATGTTTACACAGCCCTAAGGATCACAGAAACTTTACACTAAAAATGAACAGAGACCCAAGCCCCCATCATTCCTGCACCACTCAGTGTTTGGTTAGCAAAGGCCAATTATTGGAATCCAGCTCTGGAAGCCCTGAACACCAAGTTAAGCCAGGTGAACCTGAAGGGAGGAAAAGCAGATGGAGCGAAAAAAGAGCAAGACAGGTTGAAATGACAAAAGCAGCACATACTAAAGCATATTGCTAGGGAGAGGAAAAAAAAAAAAAAACAAAAAACAAAGAAAAGAGCAGATGCTGAGCTTAAAACTGAAGGAATATGGACCCAGTACCACCTACCCTAATTCATAATTTAACCCTCCCCTAGGAAAGCCCGGGGAAGGCTGGTCCCGGTGCAGGGCTGCAGCCCCAGGAGCACACCTGCCCCGGGGACTGCCAGGCACTCCGGGTGTCCCCAGCGGGGCAGCCAGCGCTCCCGGGCCACCCACACCCTCCCGGGCCGGGGGCAGCGCGGACGGGCCCCCAGCCCCACCGGCCTGCTCACCATGTTGGTTTCATGTTACCGCCGCCGGTTCCGAGCTCCCTCCTGCGCGCAGCTCCTGCGGAAGGGAAGGAAAGGCACAAAGGGAGGGGACGCTCGCTCTGCCCGCTGGGCACGGCCCTGCCCCGGCACCGCGCTGCCCAGCACCCCGCCCCGGCCGTGCCCCAGGCGGGTCCCGCAGCGGAAAGCGCCCGGCTCTCACCCACGCACACACGGGGACGAACCGGGCTCTCCCAGCCCCTCCTCACGGGGCCGCGCACGGACCCCTCCACTCCAGGCCCATCCCGGTGCTCGCTACCCCCTCGCCCGGGCTGCTCACGGGGCCGTGCCTGTGTACCCCCGCTCCCTTCACGGGGCCGCACCCGGGGCTCCCCTCACGGCAGCGCGCCCGGCTCAGCCCCGCGCCCAGCAGCCTGGCCAGTCTCTGCCCGCCGCGGCTCACCGGGGCCGGCGCTGCCTGCCCGGCCGGGACACCGGAACGCGGAGCCCCAGCGCCGCCGCTCCCCGCCGCCCGAATCAACAACAAGATGGCGGCGCCCGGGCGGGCGGGGCCCGGCGCTGGCCGTCATAGCAACCGCGCCGTCCAAAGCCCGCCCCTTGGCCCTGCGCGCCAGTCCGCACCCGCGTCCCGCCCCACGGGGGCCCTCTCGGGACGCTGATAGGTCAAACTCTGTGTCACTCAAGCGCAGAGCCGCCCCGCCCTCTCCCGAGTGCGGACGACGGCGCACGTTAGGCACACGTGACGCCCGCCAGAGCCCCGCCCCCTCGCTGGAAGCGCCGTCTGATTGGCTGCCTACGGAGAAGGGGGAGCGCTCGGCCAATGGGCGGGGCCCGTGGCTCCGCGCTCCGAGCGGCGCTCCCCGGTCAGAATCCCCGCCCGGCCGCTCTGCCGCCCGTGTTCCCCGGTACAAACCCACACCCGGCCGGTGTGCACCCCCTGTTTCCCGGTACAAACCCACACCCGGCCGTCCCGCCGTCCCACACTCTGAGCTCCCCGCCCCGAGGCCCCGGGGCCGCTCCGCATCCCACTCCGGCCGCCGCTCCGAGCGGGATCTCGCCAATGGGACGGGCTCAGGCACCACTCCTATACCGCAAAGGGTTAAATTCCCGGACGGTCACGGTTCCAGTGGGTTCAGGGCAAAAGGGACCTTTCAGGCAAAGTCACACCGGTGACCCCTCTCACTGTGAAATTTCACGGCTGGCCCCTGTTCCCCTTCCCTCCCCTTAGTCACCTACTCCCCAAATTAGTCTCTTCCCTCTTATCCCGCCAGTGCTTCATTTCCCCGGGAGCTGCCGGGGAGGCGTCCCGTGGCGCGCTCCTTTGAAATTCAAATCACCGCTTTCCCACCTCCCGCTGGCTGACGCCTTCAAAGCCTCCCGCCGCTCCCAGCTCCTCCTGCGGCGTCCCTCTCACCTGCACCCACGCTAATTCACTTTTCCTCCCAATTATCAACCCATCCCCTCTGCCCACCAGCTGCTCATCCCAGCCGTTCGCGCCTGCGAGCGCTGTAACAAAGCAGAGCTTGAGGGGGACACGGGACTCGGGGAAAAAGTGGCTCAAAATTACCCGTGGCTGAATTTTCTCGCCCCGGATAACCTCCCTGTGGACTGCTCCGGCTGGGTCACATCCAGAGGCTACAGAGATGCTTCTGTGAGCGAAGCAGACTTGGCCAAAGCTCTCGCAACCTTTTTCTCAGTGCCAAGGCAGCTGCTAATCCTTGTCCCGGGTCACGGCACCCACATGGCTGACGAGACAGTGCTAATGACCCCCGCAGCAGGACAGCCACAGCAGCGCTGCCCTGCCCCGGGACCCCCTGAGGCAATCACAGCCGCCTGTGCAATCTCTGACACATTTATTAGCTCCGCACCGGCTGAGGCGGCTCAGGGTGTGGCTGCACCCCGTGTGCAGCAGGTTTGACCACACAGGATGGGTCTCCTCGGGGCTGTGCCAGCTGGGTGCCAGCGCCCGGTGCTCTGCCCAGCACTGCCCCGGGGGCTGTGGGGCAGTGCGGGGCCCCCTTCAGATCCAGCGCCGAGCCCCGGTCACGCTGCGGAAGAGATAATCCCTGCCGGCGCCTGGGATGGAGGCAGCGCTCAGTCACTGCCCTGTGGGCCTGGTGCCCGTCCCTGCTGTCCCCAAACTCCCCTGCCCTGGGGGGCACAACGAGAGCCGGCTGGTGGGGCTGTGGGACAGGGCACTCACGTGGGTCCTGAGCGTGGCCATCGAGCTGCCCCTGTGGGGAGGAGACGGGAGAGGCTGCTCAGGCCCACAGGGCTCCTCTGCCCCCAGGCAGGACACCCACCCTCGCTGCCACACACTCACTGGGCTGCTGGCATGTGGGTGTCCCTGTTCCTCCTTGTCCCTGCCGTGCTCCACCACACCCCAGGAGCTGCAGAAGGAAGACGGGAAGGCAGGGAATGCTGCCAGTGATGGGCTGCCGGCCTCAGCCCCAAGAGATGCTGCTGGGAGAGGCTTGCCAGCCAGGTTTTGCCCTGCCAGCTGCACCCTGTTAAGCCCATCGTCCACCTACCTGATTGTCCCCTGGCACAGGAGGGGACTGTGACAGCGCTGTGCTCCCCCAAGCACCTCCACCTTTCACCAGTGCCTGAGCACCAAGCAGATCTGCCACCACGTCTGCTTGTTTGCCATGTGCTGGCATGCATCACTCTTGTGTTGGAGGATGCTGTGCTGGGGGAGCTGCCAGGGCCACCCACAGGGGCTGACCCTGGGTCTTCTCCCTTGCATGGTCACTACAGTCCCAGTGTCACCAAGCACTGTGTCCCCAACCTTGCCAATGAACCTGGATCCTGCTATACATCACCTCGGGGCAGTTATGCCACTGCAGGTGACTCTTATCCTGCCATGGGCCTGCATGTCCCCTCCTTGCTGTGCAGACACCTGGCACAGGCTGCTCTAGCATCTGCCCAGGCTGTCCTCTGTCACCATCACTGATCCTCCAGGGGTTGTGCAGCCTGCTCAGCTCTTCCCTGGGAGCTTTCCCTGACAAATGGGGCTCATTTGAGCCAAACAGGGGCTCCCCTGGTGAGCTGCAGCGACTTCAGCCCTGGTGGCAGGACCCAGCCTTGCACCAGCACTGTGCCATCCCACCCTGTCCACTGCAGAGTTTGTGCCCCAACATCATGGTCTACTGACCAAATTGCTCTCTCTGCTTCCATAGCCCCCATCAGGGCTGCACCCTTGCCCTGGGCAGAGACAGCTCCCTGGCACAGCAAGCCACAGCCAAATGCAGAGAATATTAAACACACCCTGTGTGCTGTGTCTCCCTGGCGGCCTGCAAGGGCAATACAACCACCAATGTGACCACCCTGGCCACGCAGCACTCACCTCTTGGCCAGGAACAGCTTGCCAGGGGCCCGCTTGCTGTGGGAGGAGCAGAAGGCAGCCGTGAGCCCTCAGCCCTGCTCACTGAGCCGTGCCACGAGGAGGGCTGGGGCTCACCTGCACAGCAGGCTCCGGGCTGTGCAGCCCAGGGTGGCCAGCAGCAGGACACCAGAGATGGTCAGCACGGCCACAAACCAGGCTGGCGGGTGCCACGCTGCCTCCGTGCGCAGGACAACCAGCGGCTCCTTCTGCAGCGTCTGTGGAGGCAGGGGGTGAGGGGCCATGGGAAGGTGCTCCAAGGGACCCTGGAGCTCCTCCCGGTCACGGGCTGTGCTCACCGTGCGCTGGGTGGTGGTGCTGGCTGGCACCGGCGTGCTCCGGGGGGTCACCTGCACCACCAGGGCCACCAGGCTGCTGCGGCGGCGGCCACCAGAGCCGCCCCCCACCTCCACCAGCAGGACAGAGGGCTGGGGCTCGGCTCGGGCAGCGGGCAGGTAGACAAGGGTGTTCCCCTCCATCCGAAAGCGCCCATCCTCATTGCCTGGGCGAGAGGGTCTGCTCAGTGTCACAGCACGGCGAGGGCTGGTTTGTGCCGTGCCTTGGCCGCTCCTCACCTCCAACAATGGTGTAGGTCAGCGGGGCGCTGTCGGGGCCGCCGTGGCACAGCAGGCGGGTGACAGGCTGGCGGCTGCCCGGGGCCCCGGCCGTGATGCGCAGCTCCTGCACCTCGGGGGTGCACTCCGGCAGCTGGTCCGGCACAGCCTGCCGGGAGCAGGGGGAAGCGGTGGGGTGGGCACCCCCAGTCCTGGCCCCCACCACAGCCCACCCAGCGGGCTGCCCTCACACCTGCAGGCGCACAGACACATCGCACACACGGCTCTGCCTCTTCCTCGGGTCCAGGTCATGGTGGGTGTCCGTCAGCCGCACCGCCAGCCTGTAGCTCTTGTGCTGCTGCGAGTGCAGGGCTCCCACCACGCGGATCTCGCCTGTGGGACCCGTGAGCTGCTGGGAGCCCGTGGGTGCCATGGGTGTGCGGGGCTGGGAAGGGGCCGGGGGCTCACCAGTGCGCCTGTCGATGGAGAAGGGCTGTGCGGGGCCAGGGCCCCCCTCCAGGCTGTACTCCAGGCTGTCCTGGGGGTAGTCACGGTCAGTGCCAGCCACACGCCCCACCACGCTGCCGAAAGCTGCTGTCTCTGGCACGGTGAAGGTGGCGCTGCTGGGGCACGCCGGTCTGAATTCATTGACAGGCGTCACCGTCACCAGCACGGGCACACGGGCTGTGTGGCACACAGCTGCTCAGCCAGGCTGGCACCACCCCACAGTCTGTGCCAGGCTGGGTGACATGGGGACGGAGGCACCACTTCTGGGGTGGGCATCTCTGGGGCAGCAGGGAAGGAATGTTTCCTCCGTGATCTGCTGGTTTGGGGATTGGGAGAGGTGTTTTCCCACCCTAGGGACATGGGCACTCACTGCTCTGTCGGGGCTGCCCTCCCACTGTCACCACAATGGTGGCTGTGAACTGGAAGCCCAGAGCAGCCATGGCCTCCGAGTCATAGTCCAGGGTGGTGTTGACCTGCCAAGCCAGGAGGGGAGACTCAGGCTGAGCTGAGGCACTCTGCAAAGCTCAGATGATCTGCAAAGCCAGTGTCCCACAAAGCCTGGCTGTCCCACAAGGCTGTGATGCCAGGGGAGAAGGAGGGAGTAAGTGAGGAGAACAAGCAGGACTTGGGGAGAGGGAGCCCTGACTCAGAACCTGGCATGACAGCACATGTCACAGGGTCCCATTGTCCCACTGGGCTCCAGGGTCTAGCCTTGTTGTCCACCTGGGCGCTGCCCGTGGCCCCACTCACCTTCAGCTGGGGCCCCTCCATGCAGAAGTGGGAGAGGGAGGAGGGAGGCCCCTCGAGAGCATAGTGCAGACACCCATCAGTGCTGGTGGAGCCGGTGCACCTCAGTGTCACCAACGTGCTGCCAGGGGACATGGTTTCGGGCACCTGGGACCTGTGGCGGGGCAGCCAGCAGCTCAGCCTCTGTCCCATGTCCTGGATTTAGCAGACTCCACGCACCCCGCTCCTCCCTGAACCGTACACGAAGATGGCTGGGACACATCTCGGTGCCAGGCGGTCTGTCCCCTGCACGGTGACATTGACCGTGGCGGTGGCGCGGTCGTCGGGGTGCAGCGCGTTGTAAGCCCGGACGAGCAGCTGGGCACGGCTCGCCGGCAGCCGCCGGGTGCTGCGGATCTCCCCTGTCCCTGCAGGAGCAGCCATGGCCTCGCACTGGGCACAGGGACAGCGACAGGGTGTCCCTGGGGATCCCCGCTGCCCTGCTCACCCTCGTCAATGGCAAAGAGCACGGGAGCCACGGGAGCCAGGATGGCATAGCGGACATTGTCCCCTGTGGCATGGACCTGTGTGATCACCTCCCTGGGGCCAATGCCTTCTGTCACCGTCACAGCCCGGTGTGGCTCACTGCAGGTGAGGTGGGCATTGTGGCACGGCCTGGTGCCACCAGCACCCCCCTCCTGGGCCAGCCCCACTCACGGGAAGGTGACGCGGGGACGGCGTGATGGCAGCACCTCCAGCCTCAGAGCCCTGCTGCAGTTGTGCCCGTGACGATCCATCACCTCAATGTCCAACAGGAATGTCTGTGGGCCAGCACCAGGGCAGCTGTGGGACAGCCCTGGGTGGGGATGGGGATGGGGATGGGGACAGGAATAGCGATGGGATGGGAACAGAAACAGGAACAGAGACAAAGGAGAGGGGGCAAGAGATGAGAATGGGGCTTGGAGTAGGAACAGAGGTGGGAAGAGGCATGGAGATGGAGATAAGTATGAGCTGAAGACTAGAATGAGCAGGAATACAGACAGGGATGAGGATATGGACAGGACTTGATATGCAGAAGGGGATGGGGACAGGGCTGGAGCACTTGTGGGTCCAGGGGGAGACACGGGGCAGAGCAGGATGTGGAGAGCTGTGGCCAGGGAGGGGCTAAGCCCCAGTGGACCGAGAGGTGGCTGTGACCAGCCTGGCGGTGCTGGTGCCCACCTGGGTGTCCTTGCTGGGATCAAAACCATTGTCAGGTGCCCGCACCAGGCCCCGGTGGGTGAGCGTGAGTGGTGTGTTGTGGTTTCGGAGCCTGAACTGCAGAAAGGAGGGTGATGGGAACCTCTGTCCCACTCCTCCATACCCGGGGTTCTGCTGTCCCCAAGGCTGCTCCCCTCTGTGGGGGTGTGGCCCCCAGGGAGCTGCCACTCACCATCAGCCCACCGAGTGGCTGTGGCAGCACCACGTACAGGGGTGTCCGGGGCGCCACATCTGCCAGCACCTGCACCACATCAGCCTCTGGAGCAGAGCACAGCTGTGGGAGCTCGGTGCTGGCTGGCACCCACAGCCCCCACTGCCCTGTGCCCCCCTGTTCCTACCTGGGCTGGCAAAGAGGGTGTCACAGCGCAGCACGTGCCCTGCTGTCACCCGGACAAAGAGCCGCTCCTCCACCTCATCCTCACCAGGACAAGCAGCCCGCAGGATCAGTGTGTACTGATTCACCCGGCGGGCATCGAGCTCTGTGCCAGCACGCAGTGTCACCTGCCATGGGGACACAGGCACTCAGCAGGGCGCCTGCCAGCTCCTGCCCCCCTCCCATTCCCCAGCCACACCTCTGCCCGGAACGTGGTGGCATCCGTGGGGTCAGAGCTGATGGCGATGGAGTTGAAGGGGTGCTCGGGCTCGATGCTATGCAGGGTGACATTGGGACTGCTGCTTGAGTTGCTGCAGGACACGGTCACCTCAGCGACGCGGGCGCCTGGCACTGTGTCCTCACTCAGGGTCACCACACGTGGCAGGTCAGGCAGGACTGGTGGAAGACCCCAGGGAGCACTGATGGCTCATCCAGCTGTGCTTACGGAGCTCTGCTCCTGCAGCCAAGCACCAGTGCAGGCACAGCTTTCCCTGGCAGACACGGCTGGGTCCAAAGCACCCCGCTCTTACCTGTTGCTCTGACGAAAGTCCCTGCAAAGAGGAGAGTGTCACCACAGCCTGCCAGGTGTGCCCTAGCAATGCCCTGGGGAGGCCTCAGAATTCCCTCTGAGATGCTCTGATGAAACCCCACTGGTGTCTGGATATGCCACAGTGATGCCCCAAAGAAGCCCCAGTAACATCCTGGCAATGCTGAGGACACCCTGAGGACACCTGGGCAATGTCCTGAGCATGCTCGTGTGATGCCCCCTCCCTGTCCCAACCCAGCCAGACAGCTGCCAACCCCTCTGCCCATCCTGGGGTCAGCCCCAGGAATGTGGGAGCAACCGAGGAGAGCCTCTTCCCTGCTGCCTTCCTCTCAGTCATCCACCCACGTTCTGGCAGAGAGTGTCCCGAACACTGCGACCTTGAAGCACCTACCCGGGGCACAGAGGCTGAGGAGGAGGAAGGTGAGGTGTCCGTGCATGCCCATGGCTCGCTGTGTGTTTGGGACAAGCTGCAGCCGGTTGCCAGGGCTGCTGGGCACCACCCCAGCCCGGCGTCATGCCGCCCATCCCCACCCGTGGTGGCCGGCCCGGCCAGGGGAGGGACAGGGCACGGCTCCAGTGCCCCCGGCTCTGCACGCCGCCGCTCCCAGCCCCTCCGTGCCGCTCGCAGCTCCGTGGGGTTCGGCTACCACCCCACGCTGCTTCACCACGCGGCACGCTCGGGAACCGGGAAAATTAGCTGGGAGGTAATTTTTGGCCGTGTTCTCGTTCATTTGCAAACCAGTGCCGCTTCTCCCGGGATCCCCATTAAGCGCTATTAGTTCCCAATTAACGGGCACGGCGGCCCGGGTCACTCTTCCCTTCCCGCCTGCAGCGCCCAGCCCGGCTCCGGCAGCCCGGTGGCGCGGGGTGCCGGCGGGGATGCCTCCACCAGGGCTCTGTACCGGGGCTGCCCTCCTTCCCGGCGGGGCGTACCGAGCTGCGGGCCCCCCGGTGCCTGAGGGTGCCGCCGGCCGGGACACGGACCCCGCCTGGCCCGGCGGTGCCCGGGTGGTGCCCGGCGCGGGGCCCCGGGGCGGCGGGGAGGGGTCCGTGGGCGGGGCGGGGCCCCGGGGCGGCGGTGCCGGTGCGGGCCGGGCTCACGTTACGGCGGCCCCATTGGCCGGGGCGGGGCGGGGCGGGGCCGCCGGGCAGCGCCGGGAGGCGGCGGGCACGGCCGGGCGCTCCGTCCGCTGTCGCTGCTGCTGCTGCCGCTCCGCCACCGGCACCGGCGGCTCTGGGAGCGGGGCCGGGAGCGGCGCCGGCGGAGCAGGACCGGGCATGCACAACGCCCGCCCAGACGAGCTCGGCGCCGACCGGGTGAGTGCCGCCGCGGGCACCGGGAGGGAACGGGACGGGACGGGACCACCGCGCCCCGCCGCCCCGGGACTGCGGGACTGCCGTGACGTCCGGGCGCTGCCGGTGACATCAAGGCCGTGACATTACAGGAGAGGCCAAAGGCGGCGCGGGGACGTGTGCGCCCGGTGGGACCCTGGCGGAGCGGGGGCACGGGTGGCCAGCGGGCACAGTGTGCAGCTGTCAAGGTGCCAGCGGCACCGTGCCCCCGGAGCTGCCACCCTGCCTCCCACCTGGGCTGCCCCGAGGGACGGCGGTGACAGGGTGGCCCTTCGGCTCTCCTGGGCCTGCCACATGCTTACCCAGCACCTCACAACCGGCTGCCCCGGTGTTCCCGGCCAGCGGCAGGACTGGGCGGCTCGGAGTGGTGGCACATTGCCACTAGGGCTGGATGAGAGGGTCCCAGCCAGCGGGGAGGGGGACAGGGACTTGCACGGGGACGCGGAGAGGGACAAGGACAGTCCTGCCAGCAGCTGTGTCAGGGCCAGGCAGAGAGGACGGAATTATCGGTCCTGGAAGCAATCCCTCCTGCACACTCAGCTTTCCGCGACTCCAACGCGGAAAGGAAAGCGGACGTAACACCCTGCTTTTGGGTTCAGACAATAGGAATTCAAGAGCGAGGAGCGGCCCGGCTGCGGGAGCCAGCAGTCCCTTCCAGCGCCCGCCCGGCCGTGCCTTGGTCCCCGTATTTCCCGGCGTTTGGGGGGTCCCGGGCCTTGGGCGCAGGCAGGTGACACCCTGATGTCACCTGGGGTGTCCCCAGCTGGAGGGCGCAGGGTGGGTGGGTGGCCCTGGCGAGGCGCGGGGGCAGAGCCCCACCCCAGCACCCGCGGGTGCCCCGGGGCTGCCGCTGGCCCCGTGCCACGAGTGGGGCTCTGCCGGAGGGGTGTCCCGGCCGCCTCCCCGCCGAGAACGGGGCACTCGAGGGGCTCTCGGGGGGGCAGTGCAGCGCCCGCTCCTACGTGCCGTGGCCCTCTGTCATTTCCCGCAGGCACGGCCGGGGCTGGGTGCCTGCTTGCTCACCCGACAAGCCGCTGCACGCCGGCCGGCTCCGCGCAGGAGCCGCAGGAAAGCGGGGCCCGGGGCTGGAGGCAAGCCGGGACCTGCGGCCCGCTCTCCGCACCCCGCCGCACGCCCATTGCGCCAGCGGAGCCCCCACCAGCCGGGGCGGGGGGGCGCGGGGTGCCGACGGGGATGGGGACGGGATGGGGATGGCGGTGCTGGCCCTGCGCTGATCTCCCTTTCCCTGCAGTGGTGCCGGCGGGACGCGGGCCCGACGCCGCGGGCGCACATGCACGGCACGCGGCAGACGCCGCCCCAGCCCGGCAGGGCCTCGGGCCCGGCCCCCCGCGCCCCGCGCCCCGCCTCGGCGGCGGACTCGGCCTGCAGCCTGGACCCCGGCGGCGAGGAGGAGGAAGGAGGCGGCCCGGCCGCTCGCTCCCCGCCGGCCAGCGAGCGCAGCCTGGAGTTCGACTCGGGCTACTCGGAGGCGTCGGGGGGCACGTGGAGGGAAGAGGAGGCGCCCGTGCGGCGCCGGCATCTGCTGCCCTGCCAACGCGCACACCGGCTCTCCGCCGGCCCCGCCGCCCCGCCGCCCGCCCCCGCCCGCCGTGTGCGCCCCAAATCCACCTCGGACGCCTGCCTGGAGCAGTGGCGGGCCCTGGAGCCCGCCGACACGCAGGACTGGACCGTAGCGCTGCTGTCGCAGAGCCGGAACCGGCAGCCTCTGGTGCTGGGCGACAACTGCTTCGCTGACCTGGTGGAGAACTGGATGGACCTGCCCGAGGTGGGCGCCGAGCCGCGCCGCCGGGCCCCCGCCGAGCCCTCCCGCCGGCTGGCCAAGCCTCCCGCCTTCCTGCTCAGCCTCTCGGGCAACGTGCGCCGCAAGCTGGCCAGCATGGCCCGGCCCCGGGGCACCGACGGTGCCCGCCCGGGGGGCCGCGACGCCACCAAGCGTTTCTCCTGCCCGCTGGGGCTGGGGGGACAGCCCAAGGGCGCCTGCTTCCACCAGTCGCACAGCAACATCGCCCAGCTGGCCACGGACTTCCACCGCTTCACCGCCTTGATGAACAGTCGCAGCCGCCAGCCCATCATCTGCAACGACGTTATCGGCTACATTTAGCCCGGCTGCTGCGGCGGCCCGCACCCCCACCCTGTAAATAAACCCCCGTTTTATACGGTCTGGGCGCCGCAGCGTTTATCAAAGGGAGTGCCTGTGCCCCGACTCCAGGCAGGGGCAAGCAGGAGGGTTTTGCAAGGAGGGCTATTGCAGCCTGCAGCGTTTATTGCATGGGACAGGAGGGGTTGGGCCCTTGCTCAAGGCAGGGAGCACAGGAGAGGGGGACGGCTATCTTCAGCCTCAGCATCCTCTCCCTCGCACATATACAGCAGCTCCACGTCCTGCTGCTGCGGCATCCTGGCATCCTCCAAGCTCTCGGATAACCTGTAGCAGAAGAAGGGGGTTTTGGGGACACTGGCTTGTCCCCCAAGGCTGGCTGAGTGCTCCAGGGGTGCCCTGGGCCCCTCAGGGGTGTCCAGCCAGGCTGGTGGGATGCAGGGGCCGGCAGCAAGGGGCCGGGCAGGGGTCCCGCCACGGGAAGTGCTGCCGGCAGGATGTTTATCCAGCAGCCGGCTGGGAGCTGCACTGCAGCTGGAGTGGCTCAGGATTGAGGCAGTGGGGGCTGGAAGCCCCCCCCGGGTCAGGATTGGGCCCTGGAGCTCTGGACCTACCTCTGTGCCTGCTGCCGGGCCCGGGTCTCTGCATCTGCCTTGCTGTCATAGAGCACGGTGTCACCACACAGGAGCATGGTCACGGTCCAGCCATGTGTCCTCTGCAAGAGGTGGGTGTCAGGATCTGTCCCTGCATCCCCCAGGGTGACCTGACTGAGCTGACAGCGCTGGGCTCACCTGCAGCCAGTCCAGCACCTCCTGCACCGTCATGGCCTGTCCATCTGCGCCAACTGCCCGCAGCTCCAGCCGGTCCCAGCAGCTCCACTCCCGCCCGCCGTACTGCCAGGGGGTGGCAGCCAGCACTGGCACCCCAGCTCCTGCCTGCCCAGCCCATGGGGCAGGGACTGCTGCAGGACAACGGCTGGGGACACCAGGGCAGGCAAATGGGCAGGGTGATGGGGGCACCATGGTGGTGAGGGGAAATGAGGGACACAGCTATCCCCCCAGCACTGCTGGGGTCCACTTAAGGGTCAGCATCAGCGTGGGGCCAGCACTGCCCCTAGCCCCGGGCCAGGACAGCGCACAAAAGGCCATTGAGGCATTACCCAGCCCCGCACAATCTCCTCTTCTCATGCCTGTGGCCCCACGACCCCTGCTCCGGCCCAAGGAGGCCGCTGTGGTGCCAAGCCCGGGGCCGTCTGGCAGGGCTGCTCGGCCATCTGCCCTCACTGCAGGCAGCGCCAGCACTGCCCGCCTGGCCCCAGCCCCGCTCCGGAGGGGTGCTCACACCTGGTCACTCTCCCTCCTGCTCTCTGCTGCCTTCTCACCTCCGCCTTCTGCTGCCTGCACTTATCCCACTGGTGCAAAGAAGGGCTTAACCCCCTCCTCACCGGGGCAGCAACTGCTCAGCACAAAGGGAAAGCCATGGCCTGGCCCTCCACCAATGTGCATTGCTCTGGCCCTGGGAAACATTCCTCTGGACAAGGCTGGTCCCCAGCATGGGCTCCCCAGGTCTCCATGGGGACACAGGTCACACCAAGCAAGCCCTGGGGACATGTGTTCCCACCACAGCCAAGCAGCCGGGTGTGAAATGTCACACCGGGTGTCCTCGCCCTGGCACATGGAGGTGTTGGGTGCTGCTGCAGGGACCTGAGGGCATGGCCAGACCCAGCAGCATCCTCCATCCAGGGACGATGCCAACCCAGGGACACTGCAGCCAGGATGGCACAGGGCTGGGCATGGGGTTTGAGGGGGCCGTGGGGCAGCCATCAGCCCGAGGTGGTGCTGGAGCCAGCGCAAGGCAGTGGAGTCGCCTCCCTCTCTCCCTCCCTCCCCCTCTTCCTGCCCCCGGCCCTGGGCCCCCCGGGCCAATCTGGTTCCAATCGGCGCTTCCTGCCGTGCCGGAAGGGCTGCCTTGCCTCGCACGCCATAAACCCCCAGACAAAGGGGCCTCTATAGCCCAGACGGTCCCAATCTGGGCCTGCCCCCACCCCCGCCCTCCCTCCCTGGTTCCCCAGCGCCGGGACCCCCGGCCCCGCTCCCCCGGGCGGCCCTTCCCGGCCCGGTGCCAGCTGCTCTCTGCCTGCCGCAGCTGGTTTCCATAAGCCAGATGAGTGCGGCTGCAGCGGCTCCCAGCCCGGCTGTGGGGCTCAGCGTGGGGCCTGCCATGGGGCACTGGGGCTGTCCCAGCCCCACGGGCACCCAGAGCATCACAGCATCCCAATGGGACAGTGGCAGTGTCTCAGTGCTGGGGGGGGGCATGCAGGGGAAGGAGCTGGTTGGAGCCTTGGAGCATTCCCAGCCCACTGCAGCATGCAGATCCATTTCTGGAGTGCTATGGCCAGGGCTTCCCTTGCTGCGTGGCCACCTCCTTTCCTTTCCCCTGGCTCCCCCTGACATTGTCCCACAGCAGGTGCCACTGGCCCCTGGGTGTCCCCACCTGCAGTTTCCCAGGGAAGAGGGTCCTACCCGGTAGGTGTGGGCTGGCGGGGGCTGCACACGGAGCAGCAGGCAGGCAGACAGGCTGATGTTGCTGTTGCGGTAGCAGCCGAGCTCCTGGCAGCCCCACACCAGCTTGTAGAGCTCCAGGCACGCCAGCCCAGCCACGGCCGCCGTGGTGGTGATGATGGCGGGCACGATCCGCCCAGCAATCCGCTTGCTCTGAGGACAGCGGGGTGTCACCAGCTGCCCCACACGGGACAGGGACTCCTGACCCCACAGGCTGCCCCTCTCACCTTCTGCCATTTGGCAGGGGAGATGCCATAGTTCTCTGCACGCAGGTTGGACGCTGCTGTGATAAAGTCTATGTGGACATCGTTGTCCTGTGGGGAAGAGTGGGGGGACATCTGCATCCCATGGGGACATCAGTCCCCCCAGGCTGAGCAGGGCAACCTGCCTGGCTCTGTTACCTTCTCAAAGTGGATGGGCTCCATCAAGGGTGCTTGTGTGTCCTCATCTCCCACCAGCTCCTGTCTCCACTGCACCAGGTCCTGGGTAAGCTCTGTCAGCTGCCTGTGATCTGGGGGCACAGGGATGCGATATTCCTGCTCTGTGGCACTGCTGGGTGCCCCCACCTTGGTCTGGGTCATCTTGGGTGCTGAAGCAGGGACAAGAAGCCACAGCCCCACCACCACCAGGACACAGGAACATACCTGGGAACCTCACCTGTGGGAACTTGTACCTCCTCTGTGGGTTCCTCTGTGAGGGGGATCTGGAGCCCCTCCTGGGGTGCAAAGGGTGGCAGGACCACATCACGGAGCATGGCCTGGATGGCCGCCCGGTCCCTGCATGGTGGCACCCTGTGCACTTGGGCAAAGAGGTGGGCAGCAGCCAGGACATAATCCAGGTGGGTGTCCTGTGAAGTAGAACAGGGGTGGCCATGGGGTGCCTTGCTGGGGTGGTCCCACATAGCCAAGGGCTGCCAGCACTGCCCCGAGCTGGTAGAACTGCCTGGCTTTGCCCCAGAGTGGAGGTGGAGGAGCCTCTCCTCCTCCTCTGGCCACACAGCATGTGCAAGCTGTCCCCTGCCGTGCCCTCACTGAGGGGACAGGGACAGACCCAGCCCAGGACCTGGCAGCCCTGCACAGGCTGTGGCAGACATAGCAGTTCAGTATTCCCAGTATGAAAACACAACTACAGTTCAGTATTCCCAGTAGGCCCAGCACAGGCTTGGCTCCCCCTCTGCCCACAGCTCTCCCTCCCTGCACTCACATTGTCAGGGTTGAATGTCAGCGGATGGGGACAGCTCCTGTCCCCTGCCCAGAAGGGGACACCCGGGCTGGTTTCCTGGCACAGGGAGAGAAGAGTCAGGCCCAGCAGTGCGTGCCCCTGGCTGCAGCGAGGTGGCTGCTGGAGGGACGGGCGTGCAGGGGGTGCCAGCCCTGTGCTGCTGGGCTCACATGCTCCGGGGGGTAGACGTGCAGCAGCTGGGCGATGGCATCGTGGTAGCAGCGCTGCCAGCGCCGCCGTGCCCAGCGCACGCAGTCCCGCCAGTCCCGTGGCCGCTCCCGCAGGCTCTCCCACACCTGCTCCAGGACCTTCCCGGGCAGCTGCTGCTCCAGGAAAGCTGGGTCCCTGCAAATACAGGCAGCTGCTCGTGCTGGCCCAAGAGCGATCCTGTGATTGGGTGGGATGTGGCATCTGGCACCCTCTCCCCATTCCCAGCAGTGCCCTGGCAGAGCTGGAAGCTCCTCTCCCAGTGTCACTGCCCCTGAAGCCCACTCACTCCATGAACTGGTTGACTTGTTCTGCAGGTAGCTGGAAAAGCCCCTCAAACTCATCACGGGCCCACTGTGGAGGAGAAACGGGTGTTGAGCACTGGGACCTCCCCCTTACGCCCCCAAGCCCAGGGGAGGGGGAGGCTCTGGCAGGGCCAGCAGCAGTACTCAGGCTGCCAGCAGGAAGCAGCTGGGGCCATATCCTGCGCATGGCTCACCACTGGAGGGGACAAGGGGAAGGAAGACAAAGGTCCCGGTGCCTCCTCGCTGGGTGCTGTGGCAGCTCAGCCTACCTGCAGCGTGTGCTGGATGGTGCGGGGGAAGTGCCGCAGGGTACACATGGGGAAGGCGCCATCCCTGGGGGCGCTGGCTGGCCTCAGAGGCTCAGTCAGGGACGGCACCATGGCCAGCACGTTCCCCCGTGTCCCCTCCGTGCCCGAGTCCAGCAGTGGTGTGCGACAGCGCAGACAGCGTCTCTCCAAATAGGTGCCTGCAGGGAGCCAGGAGTGCTGGGGCCCCAGGGAGCAGGTCCAGGGGCTTGGCCCCCTCGCCCTTCCTGGCACTCACGGGCCTCTATGGTGTCCAGGGCGCTCGCAACGCCATCCAGGCGCTGGAAGAAGTTGTCCCCATAGAGCATCTCGGTAGCAGGTCCCACCTGGTTCTGGTGAGCGGTCACTCTGACATCAGGGTTCATGCGCTGCACGGCTGCTGCGGCCACCACCGACTTGGGCTCCTGCCAGGGCAGAGAAGGGGTGGGCAGCCCTAGGGAGCCCCTGGAACAGCCAGGATGCCCTTTGGGGTGAGCTCAGCCCCCGGGTCATGCTGCCTCACTGATATATCTGCTGAGCGATACAGAAACTGCCGATGGAGGTTGGAGAGGGCAACAGTGTCCATGTCGGTGACGATGAGCTCCCCATCCGGCCCCGCCGCCAGCCCCATCATGGCAAAGTTTTTCAGCAGCTCGCAGCCGATGGCACCAGCTCCCACCTGTCAGGGCAGAGATGCTGCAGCTCCCTGCGTGCCTGTTGGATGCTCCGCAGCCTCCCAGTGCCACGGCCCGTCCCCACTCACCACCAGGTACTTCTGGCGACCCAGCGTCTCCTGGAAATTGGCCCCGAAGACAGCAATCTGGCCATCGTAGCGAGAGCCTCTCTGCCGGGACAAGGAGCTGTGTGAGCACAGCAGGCTCGGCACCCCAGCAGCCGGGAGGGGCTGGACACGGGGTCTCACCGGGGCACAGTCCGCCTCTGTCAGCTGCGCAGCCCCCGCCAGCGCCAGGCACTCCAGGGCATCGAAGTACAACCACTGCTCCAGGGGCACGAACTTCCTCGTGATGGCCTGGGGCGAACAGCCCGTGGGCAGGGCAGGGGGCCGGCGGGCGCTCCCCTCACCCCGCCGCAGCCCCGCCGCCGGACCCGCCGTCCCCAGGCGGGCAGGAGGTGCCCTCTCGTGGCCACCAAACGCCACCGGACAGCCGCGGCCAGCGGGACCCCGCCCCGCTCACCTTCAGCACCTCCTGCGCCGCCAGCGCCCCGACCACGGCGGCCACGGGGCACAGGTCCCCGGCGCTGACGGTGGCGAAGGCGCGCACGATGTCCTCGTCCAGGGGACCCTGCTGTGCCCGCAGGCTCCGCGCCAGCTCCAGCAGCCGCTCGGCATCCGCCTGCGGGCAGAGGGGAGAGGCAGTGCCCGGCAGGGCGGGGCGGCTCGGCAGGGCCGGCGGGAGCAGGACAGGGACTCACGGGTGCCCTGGGCCGGGGCAGGCGGCCCCGCTCCCTGCGGAAAGCGTGGAGGGCCTGGAAGGCGGCGTGCAGGCTGCGGCTGCGGGGCAGATCCTCGGGACTGGCCACCTGGATTTTGGGCTCCGCCAGTGCCTGGCACAGGGACTTCTGCCAGCACAGCACCAGGGACTGGGTGAGTGCTTTCCTGGGGCCCAGTGTGGCACAGCAGTGCCCCAGCACGGGTGGCAGCACCGTGGGGCCGAGAAGGACTCACATGAGAACACTCCTGGCGCTGCTGCACCTGTGAAACCAGACCCCCACAGCGGTAGGGCGAGAAGGAGCTGGTGTCGCTGATCTCCAGCCTGAAGGCATCTGGGGACAAGAGGAGCACAGATGTCACATCAAGGTCACTGCCAAGGACCCGTGAGTTGCTCAACCCTGAGCTAGGGCAGCCAGGATCCCCCTGGAGGTCTCACCGAGCACATGCACAGGGACAGGCACCTGGCCGTTGAGCTCTGTCATCCCCTGCACGCCAGAAAATGTCACCAGGTCACCGTCGTGGAAGAGCTGGCCATGGCTGTTCTCTGTCCCCATGTGTGTCACCACTCCTGGGTTGCCCTGAGGAGGGGAAGGCTACGTGAGAGTGGGGCACTGGACTAGGGTGGCATACAGCCAGTGGAGGAGGCAGCAATTTTGGGAGACCTGCAGGGGCTGCCGTCCCTCCTACCTGGGAGATGTGCTCCACAGCAGCAGACACTGGATCCCCTTCTGCTGGGTCATCAACGACAAAGTGCTCCCCGAAGTCACAGAACAGCTGCCTGGAGAGGACAGGAGGGGTTTGGCCAGAGGAAGTGCCCCACCAAGCTGCCCCAGCACTGCCATGTCCTGCCCAGGCCCAGCAGCCCTGCCAGGGGGCTACGGGGGCAAGGGCTGCAGTGCAGGGCTGGGGCTCTAGGGACAAGGTGACCCACAGCCAGTGCAGGACCCCATGAGACCCCTTACCCTGCCAGCCCCTTGGTGTCAGCCACAATGAAGCAGATGCCCCGGGCATGGCACAAGTCCCCGACGCGGAGCTGCTCCTCCAGCGAGGACTCGGTCAGCACCACCACCTGTGCCAGGCGTGTCAGCGAGCGCTGCCATCCCGGGGCTCCCCCCGGTGCCGGCATGCAGGCTCACCTTGAAGGAGGCAAGGAAAGCCTCCGAAAGCTCCCCGGTGTGAGCCTTGACCACCACATGGGGGTTCAGCTCAGCCAGGGCCCGCTGGGACGCCTTGGCACGGTTCTGGCCCAGATCACTCTCTTTCAGGAGGAACTGCAAAGCGGACACATGGTGGGACACCCTATGGGTCTGGGGTGCAGGTCACCACTGTGGGGTGCTCCACAGGCCCTGTCTGCACTGGGGAGGAGGCCTCTGCTAAGGACCTTACCTGTGACAATGAAGGGCACCCTGTGCCTTACCAGCCTCCCCAGCTTGTACTGGTGATTGGAAGCCCCTCACCCCAAACCCATACCTGCAAACAGTGATTCTCCCACCTGCACCTGTTACTGTGACACCCAGGCACATCTATACCTGTTACTGGGACTCCCACCGAGTGTGCACCGGCACCAAGATCCTTGTACATACCTGTCTGTGTATGTTATGGGCCCTTCCCATCCATTCCTGTGCCTGTTACTGGGATTGCTGCCAGTACCCATTATTGGGGTTCCCCTCCATACTCATACCTGATACTGAGACCCCCACATAAGTCTGTACCTATTACCAGGACCCTTATCAATACCTTACACATTATGTGGCTCCTCATCCATACCAGTACTCTGGGACCTGTGCCCATACCCGTTACTGGGACACCTGCCTGTACCTCTGCCTGTTACTGGGGCCCCTGACTGTACCTATTATCGGGATCCCCACCCATATCTGCACCCACTGCCGGCATTCTCGCTAGTTCCTGTTATGAGATCCTCACCTGTGAACCTCACCCGTACCTGTCCCCAGGAGCCCCGCCCGGCCCCGCCGGTACCTGCTGGGTGCGGTCGGCGGCACAGACGGTACCGCAGTCGTGCAGGACGACGCAGCCGGTCCCCGCCAGCACCAGCGCTGTCGCCACCTGCGCTCCGGTCCCGCGCAGCCCCGACACCAGCACCGCCGATTCGGGCAGCCGCCGGGCGCCGCCGCCCAGCACATACCTGCGGGTACCGGCGGGGCCGTCAGCGGAGGCCGGCACCGCTGCACCGCGCCCTGCCCCGACCCTGTGGCGCTCCGGTGCCCGGTGCCGGTACCCGCACTCACAGCTGCCGCGAGTACCGAGCCTCCTCCTCGCTTCCCGCCATGACAGCCCCACCCACCGACCGGCCACACCCCGGGGCGGAGCCAACCCCGCAATGCCCCGCCCCCACAGCGCAGCATGGCGGCGGGTACGGGGCAGGCCACGCCCCCAAACTGGCCCTCTGAGGCTCCGCCCCGAGGCCACGCCCCACAGCACAGGCGGCAGGGGAGGCCCCGCCCCCGAGGCCACGCCCCACAGCACAGGCGGCAGGGGAGGCCCCGCCCCCGAGGCCACGCCCCACAGCACAGGCGGCAGGGGAGGCCCCGCCCCCGCGGTCCGCGCTGTGGCGGCGGTGCGGGCGGGCAGAGGCTCCGCCTCCCCGGCAGCCTCGCCCGGTACCCCGCGGCCATGGCGGCGGTGGCGGCGGGCTGGCTGCCGCCGTGGCGGGCGCTGGCCGCGCTAGGCCGGGAGCTGGCGGCCGAGTGGGCGGCGCAGGACGTGCGGGCCGCGCTGTGCCAGCTGCTGTTGCTCTGGCTGGGCATCAGCCTGCTGGGCGTCCGCCTGGCCTGGCGCGCCTACGGCGGGGCGGTGGCCGCGCTCTGCTACCGCACCGGCCCCTCCGGCCGCCGCTCCCCCGGCACCGCTCCCGGGGCCTCGCCCTCCCGGCCCCGCGCGCACTCCCTGTCCCCCGCCGGCCCGGCGGGACGCAACGGCGCCGCCGAGCGGCACTGCCCGCCCCGGTGAGTCCCGGCCGCTACCGGGCCCAAACCCGCTGATTCCCCGCTGACCCCCGCGGGCCTGCCCGGCTCCCTCCCCCGCGCCCGGCCAGCGCTCTCGGGGCGCAGCCCGGTGAGCGGCCCCTGCCCAGTGCCACCCAGCGAGCGTCCTCCCAGCTGCACCGCTCGCCTGCCCGGTATGCTCCGGATGGGGCCTCTGCGACACCGGCCCCGGTCAGCCCCCCCAGCTGTGGCTTCTGACAAGTGTCCCCCAAGCTGTGCCCCCGACCTTTGAGCTCCCCACCCTGCCCAGCTGCACCCCAGAGCAGTGTGCCCCAGTGAGGGCCCCCAGCCCTGCCCACCCACACGGACAGGCCGGCGCCTGCCCCAGTGCCCGGGTGCTGTGCTGGTGCTGCTCCGGCCGTGCTCACGCTGCTTCTCTCTCTTGCAGGGATGGCCCCGCGACAGAGCCCATGAAGACACACAGGGAGTGAGCAGCACCAGGACCGCCAGCTGGGTATTGCCAACACCATTAAAGTGCTGTGCCCATCTGCTGCTCCTTGTTTTGGCATTGCCACCATAAACAGAGAAGGGGCCGGGGAAATGGGACAGGGTGTTTATTGGAGACACTGTGCCCACAGCAAGGGCTGGCCTCACTTGGCCATGTAGTACTGGGTGGGCACGAAGGGCATCTTGGTGATGACTGCAGGGTGCTGCTTCTTCCGCACCTCGACGGTGAGCTCGGTGCCAGCCCGGCTGTGCGCTGCCTCCACGTAGCCCATGGCGATGTTCTTGCCCAGACAGGGAGAGGGACATCCACTGGTCACTGTGCCTGGGATGTGAGGATACAGGGAGGTGAATGGGGCCTGGCCAGCCCCTGTCAATGCCATGGCCCCAGCTCAGGATCATGCCAGCCCCAGTGCCCCCACCTACCCACAGGCCTGCCTTCGGGGCCCAGGATGGCCATGTGGGGCCGGATGGCGGGTCCCACCGACGTCAGCCCCACACGCCTGCGCCTTGGCTTCTCCTTCACTTGTGCCATGATGACAGCAGCACCAGGGAAGTCCATGGCCACACGCCGGCGCTTCCCTGCAGGGTAGAGATGGGTGAGGGTTGGTGATGCCTGACTGGTCCCCTTGTACCCACTGGGGACACCCTGCTGCTCTGCCTGCCCCAAGGAGGAGGTGGAGGTGGACGTACCCAGAGTCCACATCAGCCCGGCCTCTGCAGGGGTGACAGTCTCGTCGATGTCGTTGCCGTAGAGGCAGAGCCCGGCCTCCAGGCGCAGGCTGTCCCTGGCTGCCAGCCCTGCTAGCCACACATTGGGGACACCCAGGAGCTGCTCGGCCAGCTCCACCGCCCGCGCCGCGGGCACCGAGATCTAGGGCAGGACACGGGCAGGGTCAGTGGGGCACGGCCCTCCCCTGCCTTGGTACCACAGCAGGGATGCTGGCACAGTTCCCTGGGTACCTCCACGCCATCCTCGCCAGTGTAACCACAGCGCGTGACCCGGCAGCCTGGCACGCCGAACACGGTTGTGGAGATGCTATTCATAAAGGACAGCTTGGCCAGGTCATCCGACAGCCCTGCCTGCAGAACCCGTGCCATGGAGGGACCTGGGGAGGCAGGTGGCGGGAAGTGCCCAGGGAAGGGGGGCAGGTGGGGAGGGCGGTGACAGGGAGGGCAGGAGGAGGGCAGGCCCGCGTGGGGCCCCCACTACCTTGCAGAGCCAGCAGCGCATTGTCTGACACCTCCAGGTGCACATCACTGCCCGTGGCCTGCAGCTGCGCCGCTCTGTCCTGCCAGGGTGACAGTGGCTGCTAGCACGGGGGCCAGGCCAGTGCCAGCCCCACGCGTGGCCATGGCCACCTCACCCTGCGCAACACCGGTGTCACCAAAAGGCAGAAGGACTCATTCCCACTGAGTCCTTCTCCCTGTCCCACCTCCCGCGGGGCTCAGGCAGCCCATACCCTCAAGATGGCCAAGTCCTTGTCAGCACAGGCGGCGTTGGACACCACGTAGAGGTGATCTTCTGACGTGTTTGTGACGATGAGGTCGTCCGTGATGCCGCCCTTGTCGTTGGTGAGCAGCGTCAGGGTGCCCTGCGGGTCACGGCGGCATTGGCAGGCTGCCTGCACCCTCCCAGGGCATCCCGGGCACCTCCGACCCCACCGGATGCCGGATGCCTGCCCAGTGCCCCCTACCTGTCCGGGCTTCAGCTCGGCGATGTCCCCCACCACCAGGCTCTCCATGAACCTGATGCGGTCCCGGCCGTACACCAGGGTCTGCAAGGGGCCGGGGGAGTTGTGAGGTGGCGCGGCCGCCCCCCTGCTCCAGCCCCTCATCCCGACCCCGCTACCTGCAGCATATGGGAGACGTCGAAGAGGGAGCAGTGGCGGCGGGTGTGCAGGTGTGACTGCAGGTGGCCCTGCCCGTAGTGCAGCGGAAGGCTCCAGCCGGCGAACGGCACCATCCGCCCGCCGCGGGCCCGGTGCAGGGCATCCAGCGGCGTCTGCTTCAGCCGCTCCTCGCCGGCCCCGGTACCCCCGGCCCCGGCGCCCCCGGCCCCTCTCCGCGGCGCCGAGCCCGGGGGGCGGCGGGACAGCGCGGCGCGGCAGCCCGCCCGCAGCATCTTCCTCTTCCTCCTCCCTCCCGGCACGGCTCGGACCGGCCCCGGGGCGCCTGGGACATGGAGTCCGCCCGGCCCTGGCCCCGGCCCCCGCCCCCGGCCCGGCCCGCCCTCGGCACCGCCTCCCCGGGGCTGCCGGCACGGCCACCCCCATCCCCCAGAGACAGGCGGGCACAGGCAGGGCCAACGTAGCAGCTTTTAGTGGTGACCCCTCAGCAGCCCCGCACCCCTCGGTCCCCCCGCACCCCCTTGCAATGTCCGGGCTCTGCCCACGGGACGTGCCCAGGAGAGGCTCCCAGGGGTCTCTGGAGTGGCAGCGCTGCCCCTCGTGGCAGGGCAGAGCAGAGGGAGTCAGGGAAGGGGCACAGGGAGGGCTTGGGAGCCCCGCGGGGTCAATGGCCGAGGCAGGAACGCAGGAGTCCACTCAGGCCCCGGGAGCACGGAAGGGGCACTTCTGCCCAGCTGGCACCAGCACCAGCGGGCTCAGGTGTAGGAAAGCAGGTTGACATCGTAGCAGCCATCCACCTGGGGAAGAGAGCGACTGTCACTGTCTGCACAGCACTGCTGGGATGCTCCAGCCCCTCTGGGAGGGCTCCTGAGCCCTGTGGCAAGGCCAGGTCCCTGTCAGCAGGGTGGTGGGACTCACGTCGAAGCGCCCGATGCGGGCAGCTGCCTGGCGAGCCCGGATCACCTCTGTCAGCACCCACATTTGCTGCACCTCTGTCGACACCTTCTCTGGATCGGGGAGCTCCTGGAAAGAAGTGGGCACAATGCTGTGAAGCAGGGATGGCCCAGATGGGCTGGATGGTCCTGAGTTTGGGCAGTGGTGTGGCTGGATGGCTTTGCCTCCCAGGGAGCCAGGCATGTGATGGTGCCCACATTCCTGAGCTGCAGGTGGTTTCCCAACATGAGGTGAGCAGGGCCCCTCTCTAGGAAAACAAACCACTGGGGACATGGGTGAGTGACCCTGATCTCTGGGCGCAGCGGTGCCAACACAGCCCACCCCTGCTGGCAGGTGGCCAGGATGGGGACAGAAAGCTGATTGCTGGCTAATCATTAAAAACACAATCACGCAGTCCAGAGTTTCCCAACAGCCTCACTATGTGACGCTCCCTGGGCTTGGGGGCAGAATCCTGGGCACACGGGCTGGCTCACCCCAGGGACCTTTAGCCAGGTGGGACGTGTGGGCTCAGCAGCAGCTCCCCTGGGTGGGGAACAGCTCCTATGGGGGCACAGCTCTGTCACGCTGGGCTGAGGGGTGCCTCGTGGTGATGTTGGGAAGAGCCAATCTCAGAGCAACCTCTGGCAGCTGCCTCGGATACTCCTTGCCAAGGGGAACACGATCCAAGCAATCAGCGAGGGACTGAGGTGCCCTCCCCAAACTGTCCCACAGCTGGGCAAGGATTGGGAACAGCAGGCTCACTGCTGGTGCAGTGTGAGCACCGTAGCATGGAAGCCCAGCAGCAGAACTGCCCGGGCAGGGGTGGGCTGTGTGCCACCCTCCTGCAGGCAGCACCTTCAGCTGATTCAGCAGGTTCCCACGGGCGAGCCAGCTCCCATCCTGGCCCTGCTCTGCCCGGACTTTGCCACCAAAGGTCACCATCTGCCAGGCAGATGTGGCTGGCAATCTGTAAACACGTGCCGTGGCTGTGATGCCCCTCTGCCCACATGCTGTCCTGGCTGGGCAATGTGTTCCCCAGAGCACACCCTCTGCACAGTACTGGGAACCAGCCCTGTCCCCACACGTCCCAGCCAGCCTGAGCGACGCTGTGCACCCACTGCTCCCCCAGTGATGTCGTCCCTGTCCCTGTTCCCACACATCCCACCTGCCACTGCACCGTGCTGGGCACCCACTGCTCCCACGGGGATGTTCTTGTTCCTGTCCCATCCCTGTGCATCCCACCCATCGGCTGAGTGGCACTGTGCACCCACTTCTCCCTTGGAGACGTTCCTGTCCCCAGACTAGAGGGCAAATAGACTCAAATGTCACCTCAAATAGCACATCCCCACGGAGATATTTTTCTTCTTAGTACAGCAAACTACTTCCAGCACAAGGGGGGTTATTTCAGGGCTCCACAGCTATTCCTGGTGAAAGCCTGGAGCCAACAAGGCAGGCATGGGCCTGGCAGCCTCCTGATGGATGCTGATGGCTGTCACCCCACAGAAGCCCCTCCTTCCCCCAGAACCTCAGCAGTGATTACTCACCCCATGCAGGCTGGCTGGCTGCTCCGGAGGGGTCAGCTGGGAGAGCCAGGAGGGAAAATCCTTCTGAGGACTCTGAAACAGATCCAGAAGGTCACACAGGATGTTCCCAACCCTATCTCCATCCTTTACACCAGGCAGCGTGCTGGGGCTTAGAGCCTACCCCTTGTGATACTGCTTTGGAAATGTCACTTTACTATCTTTAAAGACAATTTTGTAGGGAATTCTGTGTTTTGAGTGGCTGCTGGAGCAGTCCCTTCCCCAGCACCACTGGAGCACAAGTGGATCCCAAATGCCCCAGCAAAGGACGAGGACTTGGAGGCACATCCCTGTGTGTGCTCCCCAGAGCTGTAGGGGGAAATGCAGGCATAGCGCAGGACAGTGGCTTGTCCAGGCCCCCTGCCCATGCCTGGCAGTGGGGCAGCTCTGGCACCTGCTCACCTTCTGCCCAGGGGGGAAAATCTGCAGGTCCTCGATGGTGAAGTGGAGCCAGACTGGGGAGGGCTGTCGCAGGATGAACCGCATTGCTGTCACCTGGTCCACGTCACACAGCATCTGCAGGGCAAGGGACAGGGAGGGTAACCACAGGGGCTGGCACTGACGGGGGGCAGCTTTTGGGGTATCCTCCCAAAACTCCCAACAAACCCCAGATGGAAGAAGCCCAAGGGAAGCATTGTCCCATGAGGGCTGGCTGGGCTGAGTGGGGCACAGGGACTCTGGCAGCCGTGGGGGTCAGTGGGACACGGGCACTGGAGCAGGAGCCATGCTGGGGTGTGGGCAAAGAGGGGTGAGCCCCGGCCGGGGGTTGATGCCACGGGCCCATCCGGACATGCTGACCTGGTGCCGGTGGAGGCAGAAGTAGTCCTGGGAGCCCTCCTCGGTGTGCGGGCAAGGCATCAGGCACAGGTCCCGCAGGCAGGTCACCCAGCGCCGGGAGCCGCCGGGGCCGGGCCGCTGCACCCGCACGCTCAGGAACGCCGTGTAGAAGTTCCTGAACACGATCTCCTGCACCTGCGGAACCGGCGACCTCAGCCCCACAACAGCAGCCCTCCATATACCTGCACCGGCATCTCCCTCCAGTACTGGGACGGGCACCGGCAGTCCCCCTCGCACAGGGGGATCAGCACGGCCCCGTACCCGCACCAGCACAGCCCCATATCGGGACCCGCACGGGCATCCCCTACTCTATTGGGATGGGCACTGCATCCCCAGCATCCCGCCCAGCATCGCTAAGGGAGGTACCCCAGCACCGGCATCCAGCCGGTTACCGGCATCCCCTCCGCCCCAGGACCGCCCCTCACATGTTCCCCATCCCGCCCACGGCATTCCTTCTGCCCTGGGACCGCCCCCGGCCTGTCCCCATACCGGCACCGGCATCCCCACCCGCCCCGCCCCGCCGCTGCCCCCGGCATCCCCCGTCCCACCCCGGGAGCGACACCGCACCCGGCCCGGCACCGTCCCCGGCACGGCCCCTGTCTTCCTCCGCACCACCCCAGCACGGCCCCCGCCGGTACCGCCCCCGGCATCCCCCCGTGACTCCACGGGACCACCCCGGTACCCCCCCGCCGATACCGCGGCGGGCGCGGCCGCACTCACATCGGCGGCAGCGCCGCGGGGGAAGCGGAGGTCGATGACGGCGACGCCGGGCCGTGCGGGCTCGGCCCCCCCGGCCAGCTGCAGGGGGGCGGCGGGGCGGGGGGCGCAGGGCAGCGGGGAGCGGCCCGGCCCGGCGGGCGGACCCGGCCCCGCCGCTCCCGACATGGCGGCGCCGCGCGGCCGCCGCTCCGGGGCGGGGCCGGCCGGGGATGGCGTCACCGCCCGCGGCCGCCGCCAGGGGGCGCCCCCGCCCCGCCGCCGCCCCGGGGCGGCCCCGCCGCGATGGGAACGGGAGAGCGGGGCCGGGGGCGGGGCCGGGGGCGGGGCCGCGCGGGCTCCGGGCATCCCCCGCACCGGGACCACCCCAGCGCCTCCCCGCACCGGCACCGCCAGCCCCGGGCGGGTTTATTTTTGTCTCGGCCCCGCGGCGCCGAGACCGGAGCCGGGGGTTGAGCACCCCCCCACCACCGCTGCCCTCCCGGGGCCACCCCGGTGCCCGGGCAGCGCCGTCCCGGAGTGAAGCGGCGGGTCCGGCCCCGGTGTGCGGGGTCAGCCCTCCGCCCGGGGCGCACACGGGCAAATCCCGGCTGTGGATGCCGGGGCTCGGAGCAGACGGGATGGGGACGGTCCCGGTACCGTGGCGGGTCCCCCGGGGCCGGCCCGAGGGGGCTGAGCCCGTACAAACTGCTGGCAGCCGCACACCGGTTTTTAAGTCTTTTTTTTTTAATAAAACAATCGGAGTCTGTATCAAAAATTTAGTAAAAAATTAGATTTGAGAGTTCACCGATTTTTTTTAACTATTAACTATTCCTGGCGCTCTTTTTTTCTTTTCTTTTTCTTTTTATTATTTTTTTAAACTTTTTTATCTTTTCCAACAGTGTCCAGGCTGGAGTGCCAGCGTGAGGCCAGCGAGGCCATTCCTGCACAGTCCCAGGGAGCAGCCGGGACACAGAACACACCCTACTCTCATCAAAACACCCCACGGGGAGGGGGTTTTGCTTCAAATCGACCCCCCCAACCCTGGTGCTCGCTGGGAAGCAGAGAAGTTGGTCGTGGCACAGGGCTCGGCTCATCCTTCTGTGAGCATTCCCTACCCTGCTCAGCCATGGGCACCCCAGGCCAGGCTGACCCAACTCATGACTATTTTATGATGCGTGAGAAAGATACGATTTCTTTGATTAAAAATAAAATAAAAATGATAAAAGAATCAAACCCCAAACCAAGAAGCTGATCCACCCCAAGAGGAGGAGGAAGGGGCTGGCTGGCCCTGCTGACCAGCCCGTGGAGCTCGCCTGCAGCACAGCACTGCCCTCCCCCTCCCCAAAAACTACACATCCCAGTTTAGGTAAACAGCAGATTAAATGTAAAAACTTAAACCATCGACTTCAGAAAGTCCCTTGAATTTAATTATTTTTAGGCTACCTTTCATGTTACGTCCTGTAGCTAGACACACGTGAATAGAAAAAACAGTACAGTTAGTGTTAAAGGCAAACAGCGGAGACCCAGAGTGCTACCCCAGTGCTGCCTGCTCCTCCCGACCCGGCCCGGCCCGACCCGTCCCGACCCCCCTCCCTGCCCACCGCCCGGCCCCGGCCGAAGCCCAGCCGCCGGGAAGGCGTCTTGGAGCCGAGAATTTTTTTTTTTTTTCTATGAATAAAATAAAACCAAAGCTTGTTAGGCAAAAATAAAACAAGTGTCCCCCCGAGTCCCGCGAGCGCTGCGGTGCGGCGGGCGCAGCCGGGGAGAGCCTGCTGGGGAGCGGGCTGGGCTTTCGTGTTCCCGGCTGGCGAGGGGGCTGCCGGCCCACAGACAGCACCGGTGTGGAGCTGGAGGCCCCTTCTCCCCCGAGAGCCTCCTGATTGTTAAGGGGGCACGTAGGGCGGTGGGGACCTGTACGGGGTCATGTTCTTCGGGCGGGAGCCTTTCCCCTCCATGGGGGCGGTGAAGGGGGGGGGAGGCTGGTAGGGCGGCGCGTTGGGGTCCTCGTCCCGCAGCGGAGTGTACTCCCCGATGGTGTCCTGGTTCAGCGGCGTGGTCTCCGGCATGCTCTGGTTGGGGTACTCTGGAGGGGGCAGTGGGGCTTTCTCCTCCTGGAGGATGAGGGGCATGCTGGAGGACGGTGGGGGCTTGGAGTCGTCCAGCTCGTCGGCGAAGATGATGGGCACGCCTTTCTTAATGAAGGTGGCCTGGTCTTCGATGGTCAGCTTGCCTTTCCTCTTCTTGCGGTAGCAGATCATGGCGATGATGCCGGCCACGAGCAGGATGGCGGCCACCACCACGGCAGGGATGACGGTGTGCAGGTACACATCGTCCTCGCTGCTCTTCTCGGGGTCTTTGCCTGCTGCCACCGTTGGCGTGGCCTCTGAGATCACCCTGCCGTCCTTGGTCACGGGGACAAACTGGATGTGCCTGCAGCTGCCGGAACCAACCACAGACACATTCAGAGGCTTGAACTCGGGCTGCAGGACATTGGAGAAAGCTGGGCTCGGCCTGCCGGAGTCGTCCGCAATTTTTTTGCTCAAAGTCCGGATCTGCTCCCGAGGGCAAGGCTCCAGGGGCAGTGTGTTGTTGGTCCACTCCACTACGATGGAGCCTTTGGCGATGTCCTGCACTGTGATTGTGCTGCTGTTCCTGTCGCCGAATGCCAGAGCCAGCTTCTTCACCAGCATGATCTTCTTATGGATGTCATTCACCACTGCATTATGGTCCCCTTCCAGCCTGGCCTTGAACTTCACCGGAGCCTTGTCCCCATGTGGGCGCTTGTGGACATGGATTTCAAAGGCATCCACGGCAAAAAGCCCGCCCTTGTCGGTGGCATACATGAAGTACTCGTGCTTCCCAATGTGGTTGTGGTCTGGCATGCCATACATGAGCTGGCTGGTGCTGTTGAACTGTACCCATGAATTCTCCTCGATCATCTGCTGCTCCTTCAGCTTCAAGGTCAGCTGCAGCTTGTCAGTGGTGGTGTCCTCCTTGTCGTAGAAGGTATCTGACGGTATCTTAACCTCGAAGTAGGTGCCCTCCCACGCATCGACCCTGTCGATGTGGTTAGTGAGCTTGGGCGGCTCGTTGGGCTCCCAGGGCCGGGGCAGCCCGCTGGCGGTGGTGCGCACGCGGGACGGCGGAGAGGCCGTTGTCAGCTTGGAGATGGGCGATCTGGTTGTGCTGGGGGGCTTTGTTGGACGGGGCGTTTTGGGCCTGCGAGTGGGCCTTCGTGTTACTGCCGTGGAGGAATCTGTCGTGGACGGGGTGGCTGGCTTCAGGGTGGAGACTCTCGGCTTCTTGGTGGTCGTTGAGGGCGGTGTGATCACTGCTGTGGGCTCTACGTACCCAGGCATGGTGGGGCGAATCGGCACGGTGGCAGTGCCCGTGCCTTCTGCCACCCTGGTTGGCTGGATTGGCCCCAGAGTGGGCGTCTGGACAATGGGGCCTCTGGTTCTGATGGTGACCGTCGGCTTCCTCGGCAGCGGGATGGGCTCCCGGACAGGGGGTGCCGTTGTCTCTGTGGGAGGCGCGATGGCGGGCGACGTCGGCGTGGGGACAATCCTGGTGGGTGGCTCTTGTGCGGCAGTGGTGGGCGGCCCGATGGCAGTCAGAGGCGTGGGGGTGGCGTTGATCTGCCGCCGCATCCTCTTTGGGAGGTGAGGTTTCTTGTTAGCAATGTGCCAGCCAACAACAGGGTAGCCAAGGCGGGCAGACATGGTTCCTTCCTTAGCTGGAGCCTCCACCTTGCTGATGTTGGGGACGCTGTTTTGGCTCAGGGAACATCCCAGTTTCCATGAGAGTAAGGCCCCGTTTTCCACCACCTTCTTTGCATTTCCTGGTCCAGCCATGAAGGCCGACATGTCAAAGAGTCTGTTATTTACAACAGGAACCAACTTCATGTTGTGAAGTTCCACCTCTGAAAAGCTTCTCATTCTGTTTAAGAGTTCAATCCTCTGCTTTGGTGTCATTTTTGTTAAGTCGGCATCCAGAATGACAGTCAGGATGGTGACTGGCTCTTCCGAGCCGCACACAAAGGGCGCCGTGTCGCTCGTGTCCTGCACGGCCGCTCGCACCGACTGAGGCTCGTTGTGGTCCTCCTGGTGGACCTCCACGGAGAAGACGTTCGTGGTCTGTGGCACATAGCTCCCATTGGGGAAGGGCTGCAGAGTGGTCACTGAGATGTAGTGGACACCCTTGTCTGTGTCAAGGGGCAGCCCTTCCAGGGAGCTGCTCTCTGCATTCCAGTGCAACCAAGAAGGCAAGGAGTCCTTCCCAGCTTCCGAGATCTACCAAACAAACAAACAAACAAAAAAAAGGCTTTTAGAAGTACAGCATGAGGACAGGTTCTATCAGCAGTAACGCTTAATTTCAAGGACTAAAGAAAAAAATCTGAGGTGTAATAACTGGGGAAGGAACATCCTGGCCAGAGCATGGCAGCCGTTGCCTCCTCTCCACATGTTGGCAAGGATGAGCTCTGCAGGGGGCACCGGACCCAAAGGGCTTAAGGAGCCACAAGAGGTCATAAAGCCCCACAAGGCCCCCTGGCCTGCAAGTGCTCCAACACTTGCTGTGCAACTGCCAAGCACAAGTGGTTCATTTTCTCTGAGGGCAGACGGGGAGTTTACGTCATGGGGACAGTGACAAAGCTGAGGGTGAAGTTATGCTGTACAGCAGAGCTGATCTAACAACTGCCCCCTTCACACTCCTTCCTCTCCCAGCTTGGCCATCTTGCTCCTTTTCTGAACCCCATCACACCCTGCCCACCCTACACACATCAAGTTCAGCAGAACATGAATTTTTTCCACTTATTTTCAGCTTGTCTCACTGTCCCCAGAGCCAGGATGACCCAGAGGGGCTGGAAGCTGGCCAGCTATGGTTCTGAGTCCCTGGCCTGGCTGGAGCACAGCAGCTCTCAACAAGCAGCAGGAAATCCTGAGAGCTACCTGGTGTTGTCCTGCTCTGCCAGAGGAACTGCAGCTGAGGATAAAGGAAGGGGGCAGACCCCGTGTAAGGGCCAGTATGGGCAGGCAGGGATGTGGCACATGGGCTGAGGAATTGCTAGACATGACACAGGACAGCATGGCAGCCTGGCTTCACCCCCAGGCTGGCTAAAAAATGAAGCATTTCACTTTCACATAGTAACTTGCTGCTGCAAGGGAAGGCTTTGTCTCAGAACACAGGCACCTCAGGACTCCAGCACACTCTTTACTACCTCCTTCAGCCCATGGGACTCTGTCTCCTGCCCTGGGTTGTAGCTGAGGCGGGTGCAAACCCCAGTTCCCAGTAGCTGGCATCCCTCTGCTCTACACAGCGGAGCCGCTCAGGCTGTGCTGTGCGCTGGAAGGGCGAGGCTGCCAGCTCGGTGGGCTGTGACATTTCCCGGGGTGTAGGTACTCCTGAGTGAGTAACCCGAGCTTCACCACCTCCCAGGCCCGGGGGCGTTTGGCAAGTGCGCTGGCTGGGCTTTCCAGAACTCCACGAGGCATCTCCCTGACACTCAGAGCAAACAGGATGCTTTGGGGCTCATGGAGACACATTTAGCAGCCTGGTCCTGGGTCTGGGCTCACTGCAGTCCAACACAGAGCCAGGCTCTAGCTCTCTTCCTGAAAGGGTGCTTTGGTTCTCTGCAGTTCTGTAAAGCTTATACATATTTCATAATTTACCCAAATGCAAAGCTGGGAGAGGAGCTTTGCAAGGAAACCTGCCTGGCAGGAGCATCCCTGCATCCAGCAGCAGGTGCAGAGCCAGGGCTGGACTGCAGTGAGCCCTGGACTGCAGGTCCTGCTGGGGAAAGCCCCTGGATGGGCACACTGTGAGTGCTGGGTGCAGGCAGGATGCAGGCAGCACCTGGGGCTCACCCCCACGCTGTGGGTTCCAGCACTCTGAAGGGTCTGGGTGCACAGCTCTGCCAGAATAACGCAGGACCCAAAAGTCTTTTGGCAAGAGCAGCACAAAAAGCTTTTGTGCAAGAGCTGCAGAGGGTTTCAGCCAGCCTGGACAAGCTGGAGAGCACAGCATGAGCCACACGCTGGGCACAGCTTATAGAGCAGAGTTTAAAGCTCTCAGCACAGCTTTAGTTAACTCCTCACCAGCAACATCCCAGAGCAGAGAGTTCAGATTCCTGCTTACAGCAGCTGGAGGAAGCTGTCCCAAGGGCCCTGTCCCTCCATATAGGCCACCATGCACCAACATGTGAGCATCCTTCCCCTGGCCTTGCTGTACCCACGTGTCTGGCAGAGGACAGGGCGTTTTGGCAGGGCTGTGGCTGTGTTCTCTCCTCCTCCACTGCAAGAACAGGAGCTGCTTTTAGCCCAGACATCCCAAAGGAAAGGCAGCCCTTCACCTGAGCTGGGCACAGGGAGCCAAGCCTTGCTCATGCAGGAACAAAGGAACGAATTGTCCTTCCTTGGCATTTCTTCTTCCAAAAGGGAACAAAGGCAGGGTCTGCTCCTGCCCAGCCAGAAGCACTGACCTGCCCCCATCTTCCTTTAAAAAAGTGTGATTTCATCACATCCTCTAAAAACTGAGATGCCAGGACAATGCTCAGTGCAATAAAGCATTTACAGTAGCAGGAGCTGGATGGTTCCACTCTTTATCCTCTTGTGCCAAAATTAGCCACTAACCTGCCCACTGTGGAGGAGGGCTGGGCTGGGCACACATAAGGAACAGAAACAGGGGGAGCCAGGACAAAGCCACAGCATTATTGAGGCTTACACAATCAAGAAGAATAAAAACTTTAATAGTGAGTGGTTAAATTCACTCTGAGTGTGTAATTTTAGGCTACATTTGGAACAAATCTTCCCCTTCTGTGCACTCTGCAAAAGCCCTTAATTACAGGATCACACACTCCACAGAGCTTTCCTGAGAGCTGGAGTTCTCTGCTGCTGCCTCCCCCTGGGCACTGCTATGACTTGAGGAGAAAACCTACAAGCAGCAGTATTTTACCCAGTCTCATGCCACAAGGTGATTCTTCCTTCAGACATCTCTGCTCCTACTTCTGACAGCCAAACTCACTTCAGAGAGGTGCCTGACCCCACATGCAGAAATGATGGTGAGGGAGGCACAGGCCAATCTGAGCATTTCCTGCTTGGAAAACCATTTTTAACCTACAGTTCACATGTAGGGCCCATGCTAGAAAAGGAAACTGCAGCCAGACAGATTCACACAAAAAACTAGGCTCTCCTGAAAAACAAAAGCAGGCCAAGCAATCACTGACTGGGATGACTTGTTCTAGCAGGGATGCGACAGTTGCAAAACATTTATAAACCCACTTAAACTTGATTTAAAAAGAGCTGAGCTAGTTCAGCTTTATTCAGCCTGTGAGGAGATGTGGACTGTTTCTAAAGGCTCTGCAAGAGATGATTAAGAAAATCAAATTTATGTGGATTACTCCTATGAAGCCTGTGCCTCCACTGGGAAATCTTGGAGAAGGCAACAAGTCACAAGCATGCCATTTCTCTGCACTGCTTTAAACACAGCTACTGACCTGATAGCAGAAATCATCCATGTTCATGTGACAAAGGAAGAGCCCAGAAAGATTAGAATGGATAAAAAAAGTTGTGAGCATGATGGATAAAAATACTTGCTCCTAAACAAATGCTGACCAGCCTTGGCGTGGGTCTGTCCTGTCCACGTCACTGCTGTTTTGCAGTGCTGTGAACTGTGAGGAGGGAGACCTGGACTCTGTTCCAGTAATGTTTCCTTCAAATATTGCTTCAAAGGGTATTTGTTAAGGCTACACATAGTTAATGATTTGGGATCTCTAGTTTTCATGTTAAAAGTTTTCCACTTTTCTATGTATGCAATAAGTATCAGCCTTAAGCCCTGCCATTTCCCTCAAGGGGTCTGGTTTCAAAATAACTCTTCCATTGCCCAAGTTTTAAAAAAAAGGCTGTCTTTGTTTTCTCATTATTTGAGATAATTGTAAATGAATGCTTATTGGCTAAAGATTACACAAGCCTGGCAGTGTATCGAAGACCATTAAAAAATAAGCCATGATTGTGATTTAAAATACATACAGTGAGTGGTCTGGCTGGTTTTGAAGACCTTGTTCACAAAATCCTTTCAGATAGACATGGCCTGTTATTTTTAGGCCAGCCAAGAGCAGTCAGCTCATGAAAGAAGATAGCTCAGTTTGACTTGTTTTTTTAAACTTGGATCTTAAAGCCCTGTAGCCAACAAGACAAAGATAAGCAAAGGAGCAGTGAGCAAAACTGCTGCCTCGAGGGAATTCAGTCAAAAACTGCATTCTTACTTACAAGAGGGCCCTTTAATCCTCCAGGTATTTAGTCCTCCTCCTTCTGATGAATCCCCTGAAGAGAAGGCAGTGAGCCCTTCGCCAGGAGACAGGAACCACAGGATCCTGCCACAGGTCTCCACTATGGCACACCACTATGAAATCTTCCCAGTCCTGGAAGTACCCAGTGGGATCTGCCCTGTCTGTGCCGACAGACCCTCACACAGGCAGCAGCAGCAGCTGGGAGTCAGCTCCTTTCAAATGAGTCCTAAAACCCCCCTGATGACTGTTTTTGGGCAGGGTCAGCATGGACATCCTGCAGCTCTGCCAGATCTCCCACTGCCCCTTCCCCTCCCTGTGTTCAGCAGCTGCTGAGAGACAGACACTGTGCCAGGGTTTTATCTGGGGTGCAATTACTGATGGCAATTTACTGTAGCCAGGCTCCCTCAGCATCATCACCCCAACACACATGGCCAGCAATGAGGAATATCCCAGCTGGGCCCTCCAGAAGGTGAACTGAGCTGAGCTGAGCTGAGCCCAAATGACTGACCCAGCCAGTCACACCAAGTCTGCAGGCTCAGGCTCCTGCAAGCAATTAACCAGCAGGCAGGGGAGGAAAATGGAAATTCAAATGCAATTCAAATGCAAATATAACTGCAGAGAAAGAGTCAAGCCTAAGCTGTTTGCCTAAGCCCAAGCTTTATCTTAACTCCCCTGCTAGTGCTGCAGCATGGGCAGTGCTGGCAGCAGAAGCAACAGGCAGCCTCAGCCCCAGTGAGATCCATGGGCAGGCAGATTCTCATTGCCTCGTCCCACACAAACTGGGGGAGGGACACTGGCTTCAGAGCCACCCCAGTGCTGCTGGAACTGTGGGCACTGCAAGGAGCACAGGAGTCAGAAGTGATGGGCATGGGGCCTGCAGGCTCCAGCTCACAGAACAGTCCTTGTTTGGGGAGGCAGGTTCTGCCTGTGGATCCATCAGGTGCTCTCCTCAGCTGGCACAAAGGCTGCACAGTGCCTGCACACCAAGCTGTCCAGGAACCACAGCCCCAGGAAGGTCCCAGAGGCTGGAATGGAATGTGATGGTGCAAGGCAGGGGCTGGACAGCCCTCAGCACACAGCTGCCAGAGCCTGCCAGAGTTCAAGTGTTTGGACAAAGTGGACAAAGCTTTTAGACACATGGCAACTCTTCAAGTTGTTCTGTGCTGGGTCAGGGCTTGGACTTGGTGGTCCTTGTGGGTCCCTTCCAACTGTGAATATCCTGTGATCCTATGAAGCTGTGGGGCTTTGGCCCCAAGGAACAGTCCTGCCAGGGGGGTTGGCCTGTGTGCATCCAGGAGAGGTCCTGTGAAGGAGCCTCCAACCTTACTTGGCACCTCCTTTTGTCAAACACAACACAACTGCAAATTAGGACACCAGAAGACCATATCTAGAAACACAAGGCCCAGAAAACAGTGGTGCAAGGAGGATGGGCACCTCTCAGAGCCTTCTGCTCACTGGGCACAGCCTACTCTGCTGCTGCAGGGCTGTGCTATGGGAAAGCTCAGGCTGGAGACAGGAAAGTTGTGCTTGGCACAGCGAGCAGGAAGGACTTGCAACACAGATGCTTCCCTGTGGAGGAGACTGCCTTACCTGCCAAGGTTTTTGGGTATCCTCAGCAGACACTGCTCCTCTGGGCTGCTGTGTACCTTGCACAAAAGACCCAGGAACTCACGGACAAAACAAGCACAGGACATCTCATGCAGATGTCTCTGCCCCTGGAAGTCTAAAAACAGCCCAGAGACTGGACTGGCTCTCAGAAGTACGTCAGCCTCGGTGACCCGAGCCTTCATTACCAGCAGGAGCTCACCACCTCTGCTCAGAGACCAAAAGCTACACAAGAACAGCCAGTAATTGGTGCTTCCTTTGTGCACAGGTAGGTCAGGATGCTTGAGCTAACCCCACATTGTGGTCCCAGCCAAAGCCCTGCAAAGCCCCTCCTGTATGTCTCCATGCACTGAAGCTGCTGCTTTAGAAAAACAAATCAAACCCAACCCAGAAAGCTGAACTAAGGGGGAATAAGGCTTGCAGAGGCCACATCACTGGTCCTGGCCCTCATCTTCAAGTTCAAACCTCAACCTCTCAAGGACCAGCAGCAAAGCTACTCAAAGTAGCTGCTCTACTTTTATGTGCTCATGACAACCTGAATGGGAAGTTTACATGTCTCCTGCTAATCTGCATTTTCCAGCCATTCAAGGAGCGAGTGAAGCCTCACGCACAGAAAGCAGCCCCCTCCTATGTGGATGTGGGCTCAGCCTGCCCTCCACAGGAGCTGGGCTTTGTCTGAGCAGCTCCTTTACCATCAGTGAAACGGCTCTGCAAAGGTGCAGGCTGAGCAGCTACGCCCAGCTCATGCCACCCTCGCATACCCCTTCCATGACGGCTTCTTTTCCAGCTGCGCCTCTGTGCTGGCTATAAGGACACCATTCAGCGTCCCACTCTGCCTGGGCAAGGGAACACAACAGCTGTTTCACTGGGAGGTCACTACAAAACATTGAGTGTCCCAAGAAATCCTCCTTTCATCGGCCCATGCAAGCAGCTTGGAAGGATTTGTTTGGCCTTATTGTTGGAGCGGGCAGGCGCAGCCCGCCCGCGCCAGGGCTGGGGTCAGCACGGGCTGCCCACACCCCGCTCTGTCCCTTGCCCAGGGGGCGAGCACGGGGCAGGAAAAGCCTCAAACAGCTTTAAAAAAAAAAGTTTGGTCGGGCTCTTCTTTCAGCGCCACTTTTTATAAGCGAAAGGCCAAAGGGAAGTAAAAATACCACAGAGCTGGGATGCCAAGCGCTGGGGGTTTAGTGCTGCCACCGCACAGCTAACCAGCCCTGGCAATTTATTCCTCCCATCAGCAGATTGCTGGAAAGCTGGCTTTCAAGAGCGTGGCAAGGAAAGGCAGACCAGATCTTGCAGCCTCAGGTCTGCTCCTTCGCAGGATTCTCATTATTGTCACATTCCTCTGTCTCCTTGGATGCTCAAAGCAACAACCTGTAAGAGCAGGACAAAACAAGGAACCTCCCAGCCCGTCTGAAAAGCCAGTTTATAATTAGATCGAGTCACATTTTCCACTCCTCCAAATTCAGAGTTTGTTACTAAGCATGCACTGAAAATGCCAAATTCTCTGACTCGGTCACTCCCTGCAGGAAAAAGATAAGCCCCCTCAGCCTCCCCCCAGGAATCTTATCAGCTCATCTTATCACTCAGATTGCAGCGTGGCAACCAAGCAAAACCCTGCCCAAGTCTTCCTTTGCCTGGACCTGTTCCAGGCACTGCCATTTATCCCCGTGTGCTGCCTGTAAATAGCGGCTGTTGCTGCACCTCCCAGTTAGTCCAAGGAAACCAGGGACCCCAGGGAGGAGGTGAAGCTCAAATGCCTTGACAGAGAGAGCCTTTTAAGATACCCAGCTTGATGACACAGCCCCTCGGGAGTGCTCTTTGCTTCTCTTCTTCCTTTGAGAAATGCCACTTTAATAAATCTCACATTCAGTTAAAATGCTTTGAAATAAAGATCATTGCAAGAGGAGAAAAAACCCAAACCTCAGTATTTTGTGGTTTTCTTCCCTGAAAGCAAGTGTGTCCTGGCACTGAGGCTGGCTGTCAACATCCAGCCCTTGGCTTTGGGGTTGGAGCAGGACTGAGGTGAGCAGCACAGCCCTGACAGCAGATACCCATGTCAGGACTCCTGCAACCCAATCTCTGTGGATCCTGTTTATAAATCAAGGTCCCTGACATCTGATGAGAGCAAAGCTGTTCAATAAAAGCTGCTTCAGCAGATGGCAAATAGAACAACCACTGGAAACTCAGCCTCCTGCCTGGAAAGTTTAGTGGTGGACTTGGCAGTGCTGGGTTAATGGTTGGGCTGGATAATCTAAAAGGTATTTTCCAACCCAAACAACTCTGTGATTCTATGAAAGCAAGACTCCCTTTTTCCCAGATGGATATCCAGTCTCTGATAACCTCCAAACCCGCTCCATAGCTGCACTGTGCAATTAATCTGAGTGAATTCTGTTCTAATCACTTTCCCACCAGCTGTGTTTGCTTACAGAGACAGCTTCTCAGGGCCTCTGCTGTGCATTTTACCTGTCTTCCCAACAAAGCCCTGTGGAAACCATGCACTTCAAACCAAAAAAGAATGAGGGGCTAAGACACAGCTGGGAATGCTCACCTGTGCTCACCTGAGCTCCTCAGCACTGGCTACAAACCCATCCCACAGTGAACACTCTCAGGACTGAAGGCAGGTCAGCAGCTTTGCACGACCTCCAAGCAAAACACAGCAAATCCCCTGCTCTGGCAGGGATGTGCCTTGGGAAGCAGTACACACCAGGAGTTTCTCTCCTTCCAGCATGCTTTATAGAGCCATCTTGAAATAAAAATTATTTAATAGTGTCTCTGTGTATTGTGGGTATATGCATTTAGGATATCAGGTTGTGCAAGGGCTCAATTCCCCTTGTGGGGACAGCATACCCTGGCTGGTGGGACGAGTGCAGACCCATGTCTGTGGTGGCAGCAGCCACCACACCAAGTCATGCACCTCACCTTTTGTCCTCTTCTGGGACTCAACAACTGGAAGCAGCAAAAACTACAGACCAGGATATTTCAGCTGATAGGAAGATGTCCAAACCAAAGCAAAGCAGACATGGAAAAGCAAACGATTGTAGGATATATCAAACAAAGTTATTTATAGAAGAGAAAAGGAAGTTTGATGCTTTTATAAAAGGTTATGGTAAAATTTCATCTGGAATGTTTTGTAACACTGTGGTCATGCAAACATAAGAAAAATAAACTCAAGCTGGAGGAGGTGCAGAAGACAGCTGCAAAGTTTAGGGGAAGGAAAGAAAGCTTATTTTATGAGAAAGACTAAAGAGGTTGGCTTGTTTAACCTAATAAAATCAAGATGGGGAATATGCCTGTCACCTATAAATACATAAGGGAAGTAAATATTATGAAGGTAGAATTGATTTAGGCTAAAGGGCAGCACATATAAATATTTCTAGCCATCTCTAAATTTAGGCTAGAAGCTGCATTTTTAATCAGAGCAGCCAAATTCTGGAGCAGCTTCAAATGGAAGTGGCAGGAACAGGAAATCCAACTGGTCTTTGACCGGAGCCTGATCTGTTCTCTGACAGGACACAGCTGAGAGGTAACAGGTCACACTCCACACAGCCCTCATGGAAATGGGGTTAAGGAGATGATGACTGGTGAAGGTACCAGCACTAATGCCCATGTTTACTCTGTCCTAGCCAGCATCTGCCAGGAGCCAGCAGGAGCCAGTGGCAACCCACCCATACATTGTCTGTATGGCAAGGGGGCTGTAGGATATGGGGAAATTGGCTGTTTTAACCCAAACCTCTTAAAAATACCAATGTTTTGGTGTCAGATGTGACAGAAAAGGGCTGCAAGATGTCTTTTAGGAAGCCACAGCAAGGAATTTGAATTCCCAGCCACGTCCAGACAGCAGGAGAGCAGTCTTACAGCCAGAAGCCCTGCTGTAGTGAGGAAGCGAGAGGACAACATCTGGACTGACCTGCTGCCAAACCCAACAGCTGGAATACCTTCAAGCTCCAGCTGCTTTTCAGAGGCCATGATACTGCCTGACCAAGGCACTTGCTTGGGAACACAAGGCACAGGAGAAGGGTGTTACCACAGCCCCAGTGCCTTGCAGGCAGCTGGCCCTGAGCAACATGAAAACAGACTCTGAATTTCAGACACGTGGTAGTTTTTTACTTCTTTTCTCTGCAGCTTGAGCACATTCAAATAAAGTTGCTTTTGTCCTTAGCCATAGAACTCTCACCTGTTGCTCAGCAGCTCTGGGGGTGGCAGGGAAAGGCTGGGGGCTGCTCCAGGAGCACATACCTGACTGTGCAGGAGTGCATGCCTGCGGGGCACTCCTCCCCACACTGCACATGCCTGGCGTTGTTTCCATCCCACAACCCAGCTTGCAGATAAAAGTATTTTGTCTACAGCTGGCTGGAATCTGCTAACAAGCAGGGAGAGGATCTGAGAAGGAGCTTCAAGGCGATCCCCACCACAATCCTTGAAATAATCAGTGGGAATCATCTAGAAATTAAGCAATCACACTTTCTCCAGGCTCCAGTGGGAGTACGGGGACAGGAACTGTCAGCAATTTTTTAAAAATAAAATATTGTAGACAATTTCTTTGAAATTAAAGAGGAAAAAATACAGGTAACCATATCTCACTGTAAACCCTGCTCCATCTCAGAAGGCACAGAAGTCCTTATTCTTTCTTAGCAGGGTTTAAGTACACCAGAGACTAAGATTCACAAGTATTATGCTTTTACTGCTTCAGCTGAGAAATGCCAGGCAGCCTGAGAAAAAGACCAGAGCAATTTGCCCAGAAACTTACCAGTAAAACAAAAATGCATCCTAGCACCCAAAATTGCCCACGCAGTTCTCACTAGCCAGGGATCAAATCCCCATAGCAAAGGTCAGCTGTGCTCAGCAGCCAGCATGCATTCTCTGCAAGCAGAGCCCTTCCAGAGACAGCAGCTCGGTGAGAGCCTGCTGCACTTTTAAAATCAATTTCAAGGTGAACAGATGCAACAAGCACTCGGATAAACCCAGGGATAAGCATGAAAATTGCTCCCAGAGTTTGCTGAACTCCACACAAACAGCAGCTGCTGGGTCCTGCTGAGCCCAGGCCCGTCCAGGCTCTCCAGGAGTGTTGGTGATGGTCAACACACCTCACACCTACACGGCAGAGGCAGAATTTGAAGCCATCAGGTGGGGTGGAAATAATCCATCAGTATTTTCCTGCAGCTACTTGAGCTATCACAGACGACTTTTGTGCCAGGAAAAGATGACAGAGGAAGCTGTGGTGTTATATAAATACTGACACTTATTCTTGCCATCAAAACAGCTATTAGACAACACCAGAACAAGCCACTTGGATGCAAAATCCCAACCCAAAGTTATCATTTCTGTAACATGAGATCTGGGGCTCACCACAGGCTCTGGCAGCCTGGTGCTGTACAGGTGGGTGAGGCTGGGCAGGGACCTTGGCCATGGGTCAGCACAGAGGCACCAAGCCCAGCCTGGCCCCTTCCCTGGCTCCTCTGGCCAGGGGCTCACCCGCTGCCCTCCTCCCCCTGTCTGACCCTCTGTCCATAACAGCTGCATTCTTCAGATTTTCTGCCCACCCTGGCACATTGTGGTCTGGCACCCTTGCTGGAGCCAGCAGGATCACGTATCAGGATTGGGATAACTGTGGGACTGTACACAGAGCTAAACCAAACCTGCCTTCCAGGAGAAACTGAGATGTCAGACTTGCTCCTGACTTGCTCTCCATCTCCCTCTGATCTTCTAAGACACACCAGAAGCTTGTATTTTTCTAATGCTTTATAATGCTCTTTGAAAAGAAATCCTGAGACTGGAAGGCAGTTCTGCTTTTTAAGGAGAGAATTATCTGAATTCCATGTGATCCAAGCAAACCCTTCCAGGAAAGGACTAACAATGAGCACACCTGTGTTTGGCCATGTCCCTACCTTCCTCTGGGCTATTCTAACCCTCTCCTGCACTCAGGACTCATTCCAAACTCAGTTTTCAGGTCCTTGCAGTGCCTTGTATGAGTTTAATTCAGATAAGGGGAAAGGCTACCATCTTTCCCAAGGGGATTTAGAGGCAAGGTCAGGACAGACAGTGTCACAGGCAGCCCAAAGCCCCGCTGGCAGGACAGGGTCCGTTTGTCTGGCAATGTTTTGTTACCACAGTGAAGCAAACTCCCTGAGCCTGAGCAGCAGTCCCAGGGAATCTGCAGCTCCCCAGATCCCACGGCAGGATCTCCTCATGGATGTGCCCATCATTCCAGGGGCAGAGCATCTCACAGTTTAAATACAGCCAACAATCTCAATTAGTCATCTCTGAGAAGTCTTCTCTGTTGCAGAAGAGAGAAACTTTGCAATGAGATGAGACTAATTTTTTATAAAAATCCTTCTGTAGTCCTACAAAACTGTAAGGCTGCTTCCCAGCCAGGCTCATGACCCAGCCTGTTAGTGGGTGACCCGTGTCACAGACATCTTTTATGAAAAATCTTTTATTAGGATTTTTCCTCCTGAGAAGCTGAAAGGCCTCAGGAACAAAATGTAAACAATGATTATCTGCTGCTGTGGAATGCAACAGGTGCATCTGGGATTGGCCCATGTTGGTTGTTTCTAATTAACAGCCAATCACAGTGAGCTGGCTCGGACAGAGAGCTGAGCCACAAGCCTTTGTTATTTTTCTTTCTATTCTATTCTATTCTTAGCAAGCCTTCTGATGAAATCCTTTCTCCTGTTCTTTTAGTATAGTTTTAATATAATATATATCATAAAATAATAAATCAAACCTTCTGAAACATGGAGTCAGATCCTTGTCCCTTCCCTCATCCTAAGGCCCCTGTGAACACTGTCACAGACCCGCTCCATCCTGCATGAACGTAACCAAAACCAATCCTTGGGGAGTGGTGTTTCTCACCTGGACAACCTCTCCATTGGAAGCAATTAACTCCGTGGGGATGGAGACTCTGAAGTAGCGTCCCACCACGGCGGAGCTGTCGGGGATGCCCACCACGGCCGGCGCCGCCTCGCGCAGCTCCGACAGCGCCGAGTGCATGGAGGCCTCCAGCTGGTTCTCCCAGTCCCGAACCACCTCTGCCGGCTCGCTGGGCCAGTGGCAGTGAGCAGAGGCTGCCAGCAGCAGCACAGGGAGCCAAGTCCTCCCCAGGACAGGGGCTTGCAGTAGGCATCCAACAGTCATGCTTCCCAGCAGCCTTGGTGACGGTGCTCCAGCTGGAAAGGGGATCGCGGGCAATCTGCAGGCACCACAGCACGGGCAGGGGATCCACCAGTCCTTCACAGCAGCCTCATCCTAGGAGTCCTGGGAACCTGGCTGGACACAGGAAATCCAATCAGCACGTTAATTCAGATACCCAATCCAGCCAGCCAACTCACAGTGACCTCGCAACAGGCAGAGGGTACTGGCCATGTTATTCTCTGTGCCTCAGCTTTTGATTTAACTGCAAGTTACCACAACCATCAGAGAGCACTCTCAGCTCTTCTTCTGACATACAGCATCTCCCAAGAAACAAGATCCTCCCGCTTTTCCACGCACACAGCCATGCTCCTGCTGCTCTAGAGGCACAGCATCCTGAGATAGTCACAGGTAGGCAGACAAGGGAGATACAACCAAAGCTGAGACTGAGCACAACACCAATAGTTGACCTTTCAAGGCGAGCTGCAGCCAGGCTGGAATATCAGTGGATTTAAATGCCAGTTACCCAGTAGGAAAGATAACAAGAAACATTTGGAAGTCCGAAGCTGCCATCCTAATGGCTTGACACACGACAGATGCTTCTACTCCTCTGACTCATGAGCTTGGTTTTCAAGCCAGGTCTCCTCTCGGGTCCAGCTTTTTGTATTAGAGTGCTCAGAGTTTACCTGGGGGCCTGCAACATGCAGCCCCAAATCAGACTGGAGTGAGCAATGCACACACAGTGGTTTATACTCTATCCAGCTCTCTCCTGCTTGCACAGCTCACCTGTGCCCACACTCTGCCAAGACACATCTCCAGCTCTCCCTCACTTTGTTGTTATGTTCTTTCACTTCATCCCCATCATTACCACCTCCCTGCTTCCCTGGATCCCCTTTCTCTCTCTTCCTTTGGCCATGGTTTCCTTTGCTTCCCCAGCCACTTCTCCCTCCAGACTGCCTTCAGCCATGGCAGTCACAGATCTGTGCCACCATGTTCCTCTTCACAGACTGCTTGCAGGAGACCAATGGATCCCTGGAGTAGGACAGAGCCATTTGGGACCCCAGGGAAGTTGTGCTGGTATGGCAGTTTGCAGCCAGCACAGCCCCTGGTAACTGATCTGCACTGATGAGTGGAATGATGGGTTACACAGGATGGCAGGACAGACACACAGACCAAGCAGACATTGTTCAATGCCAGGAGCACATTAGACTGGGTTCCCTAATGCTTTGAACCAACTCCTTTTTCCCAGGCTGAGAGAGAAGCGGCTCCAAATTCCCAGAGCAAATCAGCACAGCTTCCAACCACTGGCTCCCAGTTGGATTTATTTTAGCCTGTTCTGTCTGCACCATATGATGCACATCAGGCTGTCCCAAGAGAGCCTGGAGCCAGTCTGTGTGGGAAGGGAATTCCCACTGCTTCTTGCCCTTGCACAGCTCCCAGAGCAGCACAACAGGGCTCAGCTGTGCTGTGGCCAGGCAGGGTGTGCTGCCCACCAGAGGCCTGCAGAAGCAGGCAGAGGTGTGCCCATGGAGGCACCCAAGCCCAAGGCTACCTCAGCAGGCTCTAGGAATAACAGGAAAGATAAGGTCTGGTGGCTCACCCTAAATCCTGAGCTCTAGGGAAGCTGAGAGGCAGCATGTAAGGATCTGCACATCTGCACCCCTCCATGGGCCTTTCACAATAAACCCCACACAGAGAAGGGCTGACACCTCCCATATCAAGGTAACAGGCCCAGGGCACAGCACAGAGGGCTGTGGGCAGAGGAATGAGGAGCTGAATGCAATAACCTCTGGCTACAGGATCCACCAGGCAGATACCTGATCTGACCGCTGCTCTGTGGAGAACCTGTCTCAAGTGAAAGGCACAGGAGACAGCAGAGGCAGGATAACACTGCTGGGAACCACAAGACAGATGGGAGGATGGCTGCTAAGAAGGCCAGTGCTACAGAAAAGCCACTCCCTGCTGCTCCTGTGCTTCCAGCTGTCTGAGCTGACTGGGAGGGGAATACACCAGATGAAACAACAAGGAAGGCAAAGCCAGGCTCTTCCCAAAGGCAAAGGAACACAGACCCATACTCTGCTGAGCTGGAAGGGGCCCATCAGGATGATCAAGTCTAACTCCTGGCAGTGCACAAGACACTCAAGAATCCCATCATGTGCCATGAGAGCTTTGCAAAATGCCTCTTGAGCTCTGTCAGCCTTGGGGCTGTGACCATCCCTTGGAGAGCCCATTCAGTGCCCCACAACTCTCTGGGTGAAAAACCACCAGCACAGGATGGCCTTCACCCAGAGAGAGGAGCCTGAGCCAGAGTTTATCCTCAGGAAGTGGCTGCTGGGTAAGGACAAGTCATAATCCCTGTAGGGCACAACTCTCCTACCAGCTCCCTGTGCGGCCAGAGGAGGATCTGACACACTGCAATTGATTTCAGATGAGCACAGAGTTATCTCAGCAGGTAAATGAGTACCACAGTAGATGTCTGGTGGAGAATATCCAACAGGCCATGTGAATGAGCTACAGAGATGATGCAGACTCCTGCAAGAGGTCCTGAGGAAGTCACTGCTCATCACAGTGGGAAATCAGGGGGCTCTGTCCCCACACTGTGCCTTACAGAGCTGAAGGAACTACCTGCACACTCCATGGAGCCTGGAGCATGGTGACTGCAGCGATGGCACCTTGTCCCTGAGCTACTTCTCCTGAAGCCTGCTCGCTGGAAAGCCCTGATGGCAAGCACAGGCAGGATCAGAGACCTGTGGCTGGGGGAGGATTGTGGCAGCAGCCCCGTGGCTGCCTCTCCCTGCTGCACTGAACATCCACACCTGAGCAGGGGACAGACACCCCAGACACACACTGCACAACTGCACAAGGCTGTAAAACACCTGGAGAGGTGCTTCAGGCCAGCCCCTGCCCCGTCACACTGCAGTGCAGGTTGTGCATGAGTGTGGCACAGCTCTGTGCTGCTCAGCCAAATGATGTGATCCAGCCTGGGGCGTTTTTGTTGGATGGAGAGGAGCATTTGGGCAGAAAGGAGCTGGTTCTTGGTATCTGTGGCGAGCAGGAGAGGAAGATGAAGTCATCACCTATTTCAGAAATACTTATCAAAGCAGTCAACAAACACTGCCCCATATGTGCCCCCTGGCTCCGCAGCTGGCCATTATGTGCTCCTGTGACACTTGCAGGCTGCAAATTCAGAGTTTCATTTTAGGGAAAATATGGAAGAACAGGCTCAGCATATAGGAGTGGAGCACACAGGAGGTACAGGAGGAATTCAGTAGCTGATAACAAAGAACAAACAGAAGAGCTGAGAACAAACTTGCGCCACCAAAAAAAAAAAACCACCTCTTAACACAGCTCCACCTCAGCACACAATGGACAGAAGCTGAAACACTGCCAGCCTCTCCCAGTGTGTGAAGGAGGAAAAGCAGGGTGGTTGCAGCTATCAGCAGAGCTGTACAAGGCATTGCCCTGCAGTGCTGCAGGGCACATGGACTATCAGTGCAAGGTGAATACCTTTTGGGATAGGAGATCCCCTGCCTAAAGCCAGTAGTGCTGCTCTGCAAGTCTACTGGCCACCAGCACTGTGGGTCTGGATGCAGCTGCAGAAGAGTGAATGTTACCTGCAGCAAGGCTGGAATAAGCACTGGCACCTGCCTGGTGCCTCTGGTCTGAGAGCCCACACCACCTACCATGGCACTACCATGGGCACAACCCTGACTCAGCTGAGAAACCATCCCAGCTGTATTTGGAAAAGTCCACATTCTAGGTCATTGTCAGTGACCAGTGAGTGGCACAGAACTGGAGCCCTCCAGGAGCAAAATCCTCAGTGTTTCACAGTTTCCAACAAATTCAAAACAGGGCCAAGACCCAAACAGATGGAATTCTGCAGGCGGTTCTCTGCTGACCTCTAGGAAGCATCAGGCCATAGAGCTGACTGACTTAGGTAGCACTTCCCAGTCATGAGGGAAGGCCAGACCACCCCAGCTTCTCTCCATGGCACTGTGCTCCTCCTTCCAGCAGGATCTGCACTGCCCAGTCTCGCAGAACAAATACAAAGGTTCAGGTTAGTCCTGAATTTCAGGATGTTTCCTTCTGTCTGATCTTCTGAAAGAACTGACTTTCTCTTTATTCTCGTGCTTCTGTGAGAGCTCTTTTGGTCTCAAGTTCAAGCCTTCAGAGTGTTGGATGAAACATCAAAGTCAGTATCAACATCTGCTTCAGTCCCAGTGCTTGCTGCATGCGCCAAGGTTGATTCCTGATCTCCAGTGCCAAACCCCCTCACAGAGCCATGGAACTGGGCCTGCTTGGTGAAGTTATGATGCTGCATTTGATATGATGCTGACTTGTCAAGGCAATGCTGGAATTTGCTCCCTCTCCATGCAGCTCTGACACCCACTGACGCGGTAAGGACTGGCTGTACCTTTGTTATCCAGGAACGCTGAACAGCGCAGGCAAAAGATGGGACTGAAAGGAAAGACTGAGAGCAGGACAAAGTAGCTTTTCCTAGCCACACATTTTCCCAGAGACCTTTCCTTCTGCCCATCAGGACCCAGGTGTGGAGCCAGGGGAAGCACCCCAGCCAGAGGACAGTGGCTGTCCTAGAAATGACTCTTCCTCTATGGCCGATTACGACACCACTTCAGCAAGAACCAGTGAAAGTGAAGTCTCTGTCCAGCTGCATCTAATCCAATTGCTCAAGCACACAATCACATCACTGGGCTGCGGTAATTAATCACCACCAGCATATTAATGCCACTGAGCCCAGCGTGCAGAAAGCTCAAGTAACTGCTGTGCAATTCTTGACTCTGGTTAAGAAGATATTTAGGAGTTAGGAGGAATCCCACTTACCTGATTGCTTATTTACCAATATCCTCATTAAAGTAAGCATTAAACAAATGGCCTTTAAGGAAGCAAACTGTGCTATAAAGACTTGGTGCACCTTTGCAGAGCAGAGCTCTTGTCTGTGCAGAGATCTCGTGCATGTTTCCACAGGAGATCTCCGGGCAAGCCCCGTCAGCTCTCGCGCGCCGGCGAGTCAGGGCAGCGAGCAGAGGAATGATGAAATGCTGAAACGCAGCGTCCCTGGCCAGGCACACAAAGATGGCACTCTGCCGGCCCTGCTGCCCGCTCCCAAACACCACAGCGGGCACCCCTGGTGCCAGCCTGGCGGCACGGCCGGGCACAGGCGGGCAGGGCTCCCTGCACACGGGGCTGCGCTGTGCCCAAGGAGCCCGGGAAGGGAGGGACAGACAGCCTGCAGGCAGTGTGTCTGGGCACAGCAGCCCATCACCAAGCCATGAACTGACAGTCTCCTCAAGCCCAAGGGCGTGCTAGCCTGCAAGCCTGGCATGTAGTATGTGCAAAGAACAGCCTGGAGGGTGAAATGTAGGGAATGGTCAGAGTGTCTGTGCCTGCCCTGCTCCGGACATACCCTGAAACAAAGGCAGCAGCCCTTCCAACAGACTGTGTTAAAGGCTATGGAGAGTGCAGCAAATGCCTCTGGGAGTTATTTCCAACCTCTTAGTTAGTGGCTTCTGCCATGGACATTCACAAAGACCCAAGCTCCAGACACTGCTGTGCACAGGATGAGCTACAGACAGGGATGTACAGCAGAACACACACACACACACAGACACACTGGTCACACACAGGCTCAGGGCAGGCATCTGCCATGAGGAATAGGCCAGGAAGAGGACAGAAGATTCACCACCAGACACAGCTCTCCCCACTCCACACTGCTCAGAGGGACAGCATCCTGTCCTGCACAACACTAACCAGGCACATCTGGGGGTGGTGGCCTTACTTACATGGAGGCTGGAGGACAAGCTCTTGCAATTTCTGGCTTAATGCTGTACTCACAGCTGCCTGCTCAAAGCCACGTGTGCACCAAAACCAAAACAGCAGCAGATGATATGGGATCAGACCCTGAGAGACCTGCCTGAGTGGGAAGCCCCAGATCAGTGCTCCTGAGGCCCCTGGAGCCCCTTCCACCCTCTCCCCCCACAGCCATCAACAGCTGATCACCCCAAACACCATCAGCTCAGGAGGTACCAACCTGTACTCAGTTCTTCACCCCAAAGCTTCATTTCAACATGGTGCGCCCACTGTGTATTGTCACCACATCAAAGGTGGTGAAGGTGCCCAGAAGTGACACCCAGCCAGCCCAAATGAAATAGGCACAAGAAGAGGTGCTTTTTTTCATCCTCCTCCCTTCTTGTATTTCTGCACTGCTCGTCTCCAGCACATCTGGTGTCAGTAACAGGAAACCCTGACGCTGAAAAACAATCTAGGGGAAAAAAAACAAACTCAAACCCGAAACAGCAGTGCTAAAAATGTGTGCTGGGCAGGGAAATAAGCAGCACCCTCCTGCTGATGGGGAACTCGCCTGCAAGCTGTCACCAACTTGTTGCGCTCAAGTTCCAGAAGCCACAGGCAGTTTCGTGACACTTGTGCAGGAAGTGGTCACTGCCATTGACACCTTGCAGCAGTTTTTATTCTGCTAGAGCAAGCACTGAGATATTTTAACTTTCCTGTAGCTGACAGGAAGCTTTCTGCTACCTTCATTACCACTCTGTGAGAGTGACAAAGGATGCAAAGAGACTAGTTTTCCTTTTTGCCCCATCTGTTTGTCCAGAAGTTGGGCTACTACACTGTCCTCCCCAATTCCCAATTAGGGACTCCATTACCAGAAAAACTTCTTCTCCTGGCAGAGGTAAGCACTGAGGACATGCTCCAGTAAGCACTTGAGCAAGTGCTGTGCAGGGGAGGAGGCAGCCTGGCAGTCCCAAAGCCCCCAGCCAGGGCACTCCTGCTGAGGTACATGCAAGGGGCACTGCAGAGCAGCAGCAGCAGCACAAAGGACACCAGATCCCTTTTTGGCAGCTGGAGCATGTTTTTTCTTCCCTGCAGAGCACATTTCCTCTGCAAGATGCTGTGGCAAGTCTTGCTCTGGAGGCAGCACCTTCCCCAGCCTCCAGCAGGAGGGATGAGTATGGTACCCACAGGTGCCTCTCGACTACACACTTCCACTCTGACCTGACAGACTTGCTGGAAAACCACCTGGATGTGCCGCTGCTCATCCACCCTGCTGGACTGGCCCCCTGCAGGCTCTGTGTGCTCCCTGCCCTGTGCTCAAGCCATGTCTGAGTGTCCACTGTGCTGGACCAGCAGCTGCAGATTCTGGCTAGGCAACACTCCTGACTCTTTGATGAAAGTTTCAGCAACCACAATCAATCCCTTCCTCCACTTTTGTTATTCCCAGACAGCCAACTCAGATCGTATCTTCAAGTGCATTCAGTTGAAAGGAAACTCAGATATTATCTTCCCAAGTATTTAGAAGGCCTCAGAAATCTTTTTTTTCCCCTGTAATTACAAACACTGCAGCCAGGTTGAACTGCCATTTGCTTGCTGCCAGCAGCCAGGAAAAATGAGGATATAAACATCCACCAACAAGCCAAAGCAGAGGGACAGCTTCAACAATGGCACTCCACACCTCCTGCATCCTGTGAGCCGGGCCCATCCCAAGGGAAAGCTGGCAGAGAAAAGTGATGACAATCCAAGGTATAAATTGGATCCTTCCTGGATGAAGCTCAAAGAGAACAAAGTGGGATGCACTGGGGCACTGGGGAGATGGGAAACAAGAGCCCACGCTCTCCTCTAATAAAAGGACCAGAAGCCAAACTAACTCAAACAAATTGGGTTTTCTTAAGGATTCAGTAGGGTCATAAACTTCACATGGTTTAAAAAAAAAAAAAAAAAAAGGGTGGGGCAGCCAATTTTATAGAAGGCAGAGTTACCAAGGCAGTGTTCCTGGCTCAGGCATCACTTGATCCCGGGATGGCATTCGGGGAAATGATGACTCGCATTCCTCCCCAGGCATCCTCTCCTGGCTGTTACTGGAAAGGGCATATAGGCTAAATATACAGCTGCACAGGGCAGAGCAAGGGTCTGTTTGCCTCAGGGCATGCACTGTAACGTGGCTTTGGCTCCACTTGTGTTCCCAGCGCACAGCCAGCCAGAGCAAGCCCCTAAAAATTCTGCTTATAACTCCTGGTTTTGTCTAAAAACACAGCGACAGTGTGCAAAAACCCGAATATTTAATTCTGTGTTTAAGGGAATGTAAGCTAAAGGTAGTACTAAAATCCACAGGAAATTAAACTAGAAAAGTTTATGGAAAAAAAAAAAAAAAGATGGGACTAAGATCTCCTTGCATACAAATGCCATAAAAATGCATATTTTGAAGATAAACACAACAGATGTGTGCACATATATCTATATATACATGCACACACACACGCACAAATGTTTTATAAGTTCCCAAGGTTTAATAAAAACCAGAACTCAAGGCACCAAGATAAAACAGGGAGTTCTGACTCCAACTTTCTCTTTAATAAGGGAAGTTTTGTATCATGCTGAACTTGTCACTCATTCTGCAATGAAGACCTTGGCAATAAAGTAAAGCATTTTAGCAGAAGCCATCCCATCCTACAGGAGAGGTGGGACAGAGGACACTGGGCTGGCAGCTGGGGCACCTGGAGACAAGACAAGAAAGCACATGGACACAAGAAGTAAAACACAAGATGTCACTTTTTAAATGTGAGGACTACGAGGGATGAGAGCCTGACCTTGTGTTCCTGGGCAGGCAGGTTGTTCCCAGCAAGTGCCAAAGGACATGTGCAGGAGCAGCTGCTGTGACAGTCACCACTGTGTGTCCTGTCCCCTGGTATCACTCACCATCCACCAGCTGTTCTGAGTCTAATTCACACCCCTTAATGACCTTTGATAGAAGTCACCGAGCTGGAAAGTGGGTTTCTATCAAAGAGGAGGCTTCTGCTGCTTCAGAAACAGGTTTAAACCAAGCCACCATCACTGACTGCAGCTTTTCCTCTGCCCCTTGCTACAAAGGGACAAAATCATCCACAAAGCTCCAGCAGCACTTGAAACCTCAGCCTGTAAAAACACTCCCTCCCTTAAGCTGCTCAGCTGCACCGTGCAGGAGATGTTCTTTACAGCTGTAGTCATGAGCACCGAAACCAATGAGCCTAAAAAGATTTACATCTCTTGCTTGATTTCTTAATTGAATTAAAGGCTGAACAAAACCTCTTATGAGGCTTCAGAGAATCCACATGGAAAAGAAACAACGAATATCCTAATTGGAGAGGAAGCTTTCACTGGACATTCTGTCTTAACAACTACTAAAGAGTCCCTACAAAAAGAGAAAAACCCCGAGGGATAAACTCCTAGGCTGAGCAAGGCACGAAATCTGGAGTTTTGGAGTACATCACACGTTGAATGGGTCACACAGAGGAGGGAGGTGAGCTTCAGGGTCATTTTAGCCAAAACTCTTCCACCTACCAGTTGTCTATTTTTTATCTATTTAATTTATATAAACATGGTACAAAATGCCTTCTGCCAAATTAGCAAGCAGAAGCTGTAAGAGGGGTGAAAGACACGAAAGACACACTGACAGGAGAGGGCAGCTCAGTAAATCACCTTCTTAGGAAACTTGATCAACCTTCAAATCTTGTTCTGAAGGAAACCCTTCTGAGGCTGCACCTCTGGCCTTATACTTGAGTCAGAAGGCTCATGGCAGAACCCTTGCCTGTGCTTTGACACCTAGAACAGCTTTGGGGCCCCCCAGGACAGGCTGGCACTGCGGGCACCAGGCAAGCACTGGCTCTGTTACCGGTACTGAGAGGAGCACCCAAGCGTGGGTGGCTTGGGCAGGGACAGGAACACACAGCCTGAGGGCTGCAGGCACCAAACCCAAATCTGGAAAGAAGAAAGGGTCAGTGGAGGTTTCAGTGTCACCTCCAAATGCTGTTTGGCCGGAGTGCTTCGTGGAGACACGGCCACATTCCAAGGTTTATAATCACCTTCTGGGTATTCCACAAAATTCCTCAGATAATGAAATATTTCTAGCAGGTCCTTGAAAGTGCTCAAGCACTATAATTTCCTACAGGTTGGTGTCACAGTGCCAGGATTTAGGCACTAAGCAGAGGAATGGAGGCAAACTTTGGATCTCTCCCCTACCTGTTGCTGCTGCCACGGGGAGGCAAAGCACCGAGAGCTGACAGTGAGCGGAGACAGGAACCACGGAAAGCAACACCAACAAAAAGCCATTTCCAGCACTTCAGCTGTGTATGCAGCAGTATTTATGTTCTCTGTGGCAGTGTAACTAAGGGCAGGCACATTCTGTTTAGAAACATCCCACCATTCCATCAGCTTTACCACCCCACCCTGCAACTCCAAGCCAAGGCATTAAGATTCAGCTTCATGGAGTTTCTCAGCCCTGATTTATTACTCAGCTAGCAAGACTGCCACAGCTCCTCATTTAAATACATTTACCCCCCAGTGACTAATGCAGAGCAGGCAGGGCATCAGTTGTGGACCTCCAACTTTTAATGTTTCTCATGAAAACTGCTCTAAACGCTTCTTGGCAGAAGGAGATAGAAATGTTCCAACTTTAACCATCAACCATAAAATGGGAAAGCTGTGAAATGAAGCAGCATTGCTCCCATGTCACAGAGGCAGAGAGAGCTTCTGGAGGAAGAATTAACTCCCTAAAGATCAGCAGCTTCCAGCTGGGCAACACACTGCCCTTAAACCTGCAGAAATTCAGGAGTCACTAAGAGCCATCAAACGACCAGCCTCTTCCTTTTCTTGGAGACCAGGACTGAAGGGCAGTGACACTCTGCTCCCCAGTCACCTCTGGCCCAAGCTGGCCACCCTTTCCTCCAAAAGCAGGAGATCTCCAAGAGCCCAAGCTGACCAAGGCAGAAGGACAGTGCATGGCTTCACAGGTCCATCTCCTTCCCAGATGCTCTGGTGCAGGAAGACTGATTTAAATTACAAAGCACCAGACACTAACAGAGCCTGCACTGCATTCCTGATGCATTCATGTCACTAAATTATATTTGAACTAAATTATGTTGTTTAACTGTGTAATTATAAAATAAGCCTCATCTGGTTTTGACCATGGCCACAATGGCTTCAACCAGGAGCAGGGAAGACTGGAGCTGCTCATCACAGCTCCCCTGGCACAGAGACAGCTCCAGCTTTTCTCCCCACCCTGCTCTGGAATTGAAAAATCAAGAGACAAGTTCAATTATTTCACAGTGAGACCGGACTTACTCACTGCAGTATCAGTGACATTTAGGCTTTTTTTAAAACACTGACATTCTGCCCCATCCATACACATAACAGGACACATTCAGCCATAGCTCAAGCTCATTCCTTAAACCAGGAATCGTGCATTCAGGATCTGGGCAAGAAGGGCCATAGAGACCACCCTGACAGCACAAAGCCAGGGTAACTAAATACCAGGTTAACTAACTAACTAATAACCTGCTTCTCTCTCATACAAAGCAGTTTAAAGGGCTGCTCTGAGCAATCCCCCTGCAGCAATTCCAAAATAAACATCCTGCCATTCCCTGTTGCCGAATTCCACAGACAAAAAAGTCCAGAGGACTCAAAAATAGGATCAAACTGTCCTGCTCAGACACCAGACAAGTTATTCAAAACTGGGACCCAAGGACAAAGTGGGTAAAGAGCATTCACAGGAAAAGGGGAGGCAGAGAGACTGCAAGGACAAGGCAAGGTAAACTTCTGCTTTCCTTCTGTAAGCAGCCACAGAGCCTGTGCAGTGTAACACAATTGCAACAGTTAACTAGCTGGCATGGGATCTGGAATCAGACCTCAAAAAATGGCCCTGAGGTTTAGCCACAGCAGAAAAAATCCAGTAATTTTTCCCTCCTCCATCTTGTACAGGTCAGAGATGTTGAAAGCAAGGTCTGAATGTTTATGAGGAAAAAACCCTAAATTGCAGTGTATTTCAAATAGTGTGAGCACAGGCTGCATCCCTCTATTTTGACTTGCAATGCAATTTTTACACGGGAGACCAAAGCTGGTTGCCCAGCCCACTGACACAGTGTCCCACAGCTCCCTAGGTGACATCTGGATGGCTGTGAGGGGGACAGCAGCACACTGACTTGCAGGATGGCAACTGAAGTGGGCACATCAAAATATGAATTTAAGTTATAAAGAGAAAAAAATGGAGTAAGATGGGGCAGATCCTGTACTGACTTCTTCCCCAGTGCAAAGAAACACTGTGGAGCATGGGATGACTCCTTCTGCAAGAATCCCAAGAATGGGGGCAAAGTCATCAGAGCTCCAATGCTCGGATGCCATTCTAAGGCAACAAGGTAAATTAAACCAGCACTCAGCTGAGTTTTGTAATAGTTTGATCCTCTCCAAGCCAAGTATCACCTTTTCTTGCTCACTGTGTGTGCTTTGGACACCCAGAAACCACTCTCCCCTTCACCTCTCAGCCAAGTTAGAGGGACCCTGTGTAACCCTTTTGTAACAGCAGTGCCTCTAACGCCCCTTTTCCCACTGCTTGGGGCTCTGCTCCCACAGAACCCCTTTTTCTGCCTTGGGGCACCCAGAAGAGAGCACAGCCCAGCCCCAGGCACAGTGTGTGCTGCTGACCTCGGGAGAGAAACGAGAGCAGCCCCACTTCCCAGCCAGCAGCCACCCACAGCAGCCCTAAGTGTTCCCGAAGCTGTGCAACAGCAGACAAATGCATTTGTGCTTAATCACTGTGAATCCACCCCCCAAGTAAGTCACTCTCACTTTGACTGCGGCTCAGCACTCCCTGACCTTCAGCTAATGCGATGGCCAAACCCCAGTAATTAGTTTAAGAGGGCATCCTGTTACTCAGCACCCACTGGACTATCCTTGCTGTGCTCACAGTCACATTCCTAGGGCTGCACCTCTATCCCAGCAAGCCTCAAACACTTCCCAGAAAAACCTGAGGGCTCTCTGCTACCAAATAGCACAGGAGAACATAAACAGTGTAGCAAAAGCATATGGGCTCTACAGAGAGATGCACAAGCACTGCAGGAAAAGGCAGTCCTGGAGCTCTGAAGGTGTGCTCAGCCTGCCTGTGCTTTACTGAGCTGCTGCAGATGTGGGGAGACAATGAAACTGCTTATCACAGTACATCCCATTCAGGTTCCAGAGAGCAATTCCAATCCCCAGGTGGCAGGCACAGCAATTAGGTACCCCCCGACAGGCACCACAGCTCTGCTTTGCTTGTGTTAACTTCAGTGGTTATGCAGGGTTTCCCTGGCTCGCTGTCTTCAGCAGATTGTTGGTTCAGGGATGAGATCAGGTCAGTCCTGCAGGACCTTCCTGCACCTTGTACAGCATTTGGAGCGTGCAGAATGGTCCATATGTATGCACAGAACTTACAAGTAATTCAGCTGAGCCAGCTACAATGGAATGGTCACAACTCCCATTCCCTCACCTGGAGGGGCTGGGCTTAGAGCTCAAAAATAAAAACCTAATTACACCACAGCCAGGATCTCTACAACAGCCCACCTCTGAAGAGCAGCTCTGGACTGGCCTCTTCTGAGCTTCATAATGGGTTGTATGGGGAAAAGGTGGTTCATGTAAGACCATCCCTTACAAACAGAGACACTATGCCAAAAATAACCTGGCTTACTGGTTACAGTCACCAAGCACTCACTTAGCAGCTCTCTGATCAGGGACCATACTGTCCACACCACAGCATCACCAGAGTCAACTGGTCAGAGCAAACAAATCCAGGTTACAGATCTGAAACACCTTCCACACACCATTAAAAAACACTCTCAAAGGTAACAAAGATGCCTCCTACTGCAGGCAGCAGCAGCCAGACTGCCTCTCACTTATTCCTCAAGACCTTATGTCAGCCAGGAGCTTTGCCTACTGCTGTAGACTGAGCCTAAACCCCCCACTCCCAACAGAGTATGATGCTGCTCTAGGTGATAAAGGCAACATCTAAAACCTCAAGGCTGCAAATAATGAGGCAAAAAGTCACAATACCTGAGAATTAAGGTTGTCTTGAGCTGGTCCCAGCAAGCAGCACAGTTCACTGCTTTTCTCCACCTCTATTCCAGCTTCTGCCTTTGAGACAGGTGAGCCCATCACCCCCCCATGAGTGTCAGCAAGCAGCCCAGGAGAGACTGGCTCCTGCTCCCAGCCCTGGGATAGCACAGAGGCAGCACCTCCCTCCCACTGATTCAGTCCCTCTGGCCCCGGGCTGGAGGAGGTCCTGGATGGGCAGGATCCATGAAAACCAGTCTACAAAGCACTGGTGAACTGGGAGCCTTGCAGACGCCTGTAACCCGATAAGATCCATAAGATACAGGGCATTCTGCTGGGAGGGGAGGTGGCACAGGTATTGCAAGCAGAGCCTGGGGCTGCCAACCTTCCAGGCAGCCTTTGTGCCACCCCAGCACCTCTCAATGCAAGCAGTTAGGGGCTGTTTGGTTTTTAAATACTGACAAAATAAAACTTAAAAAAAAAAATCTTTTAACCCTTGGAAATGGCCAAACTGCTTCTGCTGAAAAGCTGAAGCAAAGCCTGAGGCAGGGACACAGCATGGAAATTCGGCATGGGAAATTCCAGGGAGCAGTTAAGCTCAAGAGTTAAATTCCACTCCAAGCAGTCTGCGTGGCAGGCAGTGTGACCGGTGTCACCCAGGCACCGCTGCTCCAGCAGAACTGCCCCAGCAGCCACAGCAGGGCACCCCACACCCAGGGCTGAGCCTGCTTCCACCCCAAACGGGAGCGGGCTGGGGAAAATCCTGCCCGAGGGAGCTCTGCCCAAGGGTCTGCAAGGGGGAGGCAGCCCCTGGGGAATGTGCTGAGGGGCTGGAGGCATCGGGACCTGCTGCTCCCTGCTCGCTGCCCTGCCCCTGCTCGGTGCCTGCCCTGCAGGGCAGCCCCAGGAAGGAGCAGCGCTCACCAGCTGAGCCATTTCCAGCCAGGAGCAGGCTGCCAGCCAGGGGGCACGGGCCAGGGCAAGCTGCTCCAGGCAGGTGCACTCAGGTAGCACTGGGAATGGCACTGTGACCAGAATTGTTGCTTCAGCTGCTGCTAAACTGCTCTCTAAAACCTGAAGGGAGCGACTCCCAACACAAGCCCCCCATAAGCCAAGGTGGTGCCCTGTGAGCAGAATTTGAAAAGAGCATTTTGCTGCTGGAAAAAGGGATGTTTCTGAGATCTTTATTCTGTGCCTGCTTTACTCTATACCCCTGCTTGCTCCCTTATCCTCACTGTGCTTATTCCTTGGGAGAGCTATTTCTCTCTTCCACTGCTCTTTCACAAAACCAAGCAACAATCTGAAGAAAAACTGATAAGAAGGCTTGGGGCAGATGTGCCTTCATTTTTCTTAAAGATAACTATCAACATCAGCAACGCCCCTGCAAAGGCAAATCACTGCGAGCTGGAGCTGGGTGCCCGGGGCACTGCAGACAACAGCAACATCCACACCAGCTGAAGTAGCCAGGGAAAAACCTGCAAGCCACTGAAGGAGAGGTCTGACCACACCACCTGCAAGCCCATGGCTTATCCCAGGCGTTGCACCAGCGCACAGAAACGGAGTGCATCCAAAGCACGGGGATAACACATGAATTCTGACACAAGCACAGCAGCCAGAATGAAAGCTTGGAGGGAAAAGCATCCACAATGTCGTTTGGGATGGCAGGTTTGCTCTGCTTGTAACATACACTGCCAACACTCCCGGGAAAGCTGCTTAGAGATCAACAGATAAAGGCTTTTCGCCATTTAGCCTGTTATTTAATGTAAATTGGGTTGCCCTGCTACAAAGAGGCATTTCCATATGAAGTGAAGTGAATGGTTGTCAAAGAATCAGGAGCAGCCACACCAAACCATGGCTCAATCCCTCTGAAACTCCAGGACCAGAGGATCCTGCTCCCCTTTTCACAGGTCCAGATCTGCAATCCAGAGTGTCAGTCTTCTCACTCAAAAATGCAAGTGATCTCAAAGCACCACCTCCTTAATATGGGGTTTTGTCCACTGAAATAACTCCAGACTCCTCCGAGATATGAAGTCATGTTTTGAAAAGCAACAGTGCAGAAAATTCAATTAACTAATCGAGTCTGTCTTCTGCTTGGACACCACAGAAGCAAGACTTCCCAAATCCCATCCCTGAGATGTGGCATGTTATTGATGAGCTCTGCTGCTGCAACCCTTCCAGTGGGGTTTACAGGGTCTGCCCCCACCCTGCCCTTCTGGTTTTGGAGCAGGGAGTCCTGCACCAAGCATGGCATGCTCCAGAGAACCAGGAAATCTACCCTGCTCTTAATTTGAACCTTGGTAGAGGCTGGAGGGAGTTGGAGAGGACAGGAGTAAACCAAGCTGGAGGCAAACAGTAGCTCTTTAGAGGAATAAACCACTCGTCAGCCTGTCCTGATTGATAAGTACATCTGCCAGTCCCCACCTGCTGTTCACATTCCTGGCATTTCTTTCTGCAGCATTTTTTTCCCCCAACTGCTGCAGAGGAGATTTAAAGGAAGGGAAACAGGCCCCAGCTTAAACAGAATGAAGAGATATCAGGCCAGTTTTCTTACATTACATTGGGCAATCTGCTGAAGGGGTTTATTGCAGGAGCCCTAGCAGGTTCAGAAACTTCTAATGGGCGTTACGTGCTCACCTTTGCTCTTTCCTGCCATCATACCTCTATTAAATTCCTGGCAGATAAAGCAGGGGGCTCCAAAAAGGTCTCTGCAGCCTCCAACCACACAGCCAAAGTAATTTTATGCACTGGTCAAACACTCCCTAGAGCACAAGGGAGATAAGGGTGAAAACACAGCAACTTCTCCAAAACAGGGAGGGCTCTGCTGCCTTCCCTGCAGCTGATGAGCACAGGCAGCAGGGAGAGCAGGCAGGACAGCTGTTAGGAGCAGCAGCAGACACTGCTGGGAGAGCAGGAGCAGGAGTTTTAGTTCTGGCTTTCAGTCCTGCACATGGGTTAGAAGTTTCTCCTTGTTATCATTAGTTTTAACACGGTGAGAAGGTGATGGAAAATAAACCAGTACAATTATAGCAGAGGGTGGAACATGAGCCTGCTTGTTGTCAGAACAGGAAAAAGCAGCTCTGAGGAGCTCTCAAGAGATTCAGTGTCTAAGTTCCCAACCTCTCTCTCAAACTAGATCAAAATTAGCTATTAGGATCAAGTTTATTAGAGCACATACCCATAGTGAAATCCTATCAGGCTGGTTGCTGCAGGGAGCCAGGGCAAAGCTGCATTTCTGGAGCTCGGGTGCCCCAGCACCCATCTAAAGTGATTTCCTTTCACCGAAAGATGAACTCGGACACAACTGCAAACAAACCTATGAGGTTTTACTTATTGGCAGTCTTTGGGGAAGGAGGGAGGAGGCAGCAGGAAACAATCACAGCTTTCCCCACGCCTGGAAGAGAAGCAAAATGTGAACAAAGTTTTTATTTCAGCCCAGGGTGGATATTTCCATAGCAGGCAGCACCACTCCTTAGGGCAGAGAGCACAGCAGAGTCTTTATAACTCAGGGAGAGTGCGATACGAAATCTGACTGACCCTGCATGCTCCTGTGGAGCAGCACAGTCCCAAAGGACACCCCAAACCCTGGCAGCACCAGCCACTCCTCTGCAGGACATTTCAGAGTGTATTTCCCAAAGCTGCCACACTCACTCACATGAAGGAGCCCGAAGTTAGTGGTGGTGAGGAGCAGGGGAGGGCAAGCCAGGGGTGAGCAGTGTTTGATTAGCCAGCTAATGCGTGCAGCTGTCCTCCGGTTTTATGGCCTTGGAGGAAATTTAAACAGGAACTTTCTATAAATTAACTGCCCATAAAATGAGCATGTTTTCTCAGTGTAGCAGAAGGTCGGGAAAGGTCTGCTCAGCCCCTGTTCCCAGGACACGGCCAGCAGCCTCCACAGTTGCTGTTTCTCCTTGTGAAGCAGAACGTGAATTCAGCCCGTGAGCACTGAGCTGGCAAAAGCACGCTCGCAGAGCAATCAGAGTCACTCTCCATTCACAGCAAACTAATAACTTATCTTTCCCCTAAAATCCCCAATCCAATCCAGATGTCTAAGCAGTCTTTGTCCCAAAAAGCAAACTATACCATGGCCTCAGAGAGACAGTGGCTCCCTTCGCAAGGCTGTTTGTTCTGCAGGAGCAATGCACACGCCGATTTCAGTGCCTGCCAGGTCCCAGGCTGCCAGTGATAACGTGGTTAGAGACACTCTACCCAACCCTTCTGGCTTCCTCCTCATCCAGAGGATTATTGAAAAGTTGCCCTTAGGGAGATTCTGTTGAAGAAATGCACCTGACATGTTCCCAGTTTTGAGGAAATCAGGAGGATGGGAGAAGCCAGGGTGAAGGCAGTGCAGCAAACACAGGAAATAAAAGAAATAAAGTAACTTGCTCAAGGGTACATGAGGAGGACAAGTGTGGGTGGTCACCCTGAGCCACAGGAGGAGAAGCCTCGTCACACAGGACCCTGGGAAGGGCTGTTTCAGCAGGGGACAGGCTGGATCATCCCAGGAAAGGAAGAATGAGGCATTTGGCAGAAGGGCTGAATTCCTCTGGCAACAAAGGTTAAGCACACAGCTGCACCTGTCCTGGGGAAAGGGACCCATGCCAGGTGGGGAAGGAGGTCACAGCCCCCCCAGCATCCTGCTGTGGGACTGTTGGGGAAGAGCAGCAGGTTTCCCATGCTGGGGGGCTCAGCACAGGGCCCTTCTGTCACACTGGCTCTCCAGTGTGCTGGCAGCAGCCATGGGCTGCAGCACGCCAGGGAAAAGCTGTCCAAAACACCTATGGAAACACTTGGAAGAGCTGAAAATAGAGTTTGGAAAACAAATGCTGACCAGCCACACAACTCTTCCAGGAATATATTAAGTGTTAGTGTAGTTGCACTCCAGTCCCTGAGTATATTTTCAATAAATAAATATTTTAAACCACTTTGTTTCAAAATTTATTATATTATTCAAGCACTGTGCAATGCTTCACATTTTACATCTGCAGGCTGCCAGGCAAAATTGCTGCTGATTTTTAAAACTCTGCTGTGCTGCCTAGGGTATCACTTTTAGGTTTTTTTCAGGTACTTTTCTACAAACACATTTATCCTGCATAATAACATTGGGTCTCTACCAATACACCAAATCCTGTTTTAATCGTGGATTAAAACATCTTTATTCACAAACCAACAACAATGGGTTTATTTTCACATCTATCTTCCCCCCTGTTTTAACAGCCCAATAAGCAAAAGAAAATACACCAGTAACTCTGTATGCAAAGTAACTCTCTCAAGAAGTAGGTATTTTTGTCACTGACAAAGCCACAGTGCGTTCCACTGGCAGCAGTTTCTGGGAGCTCCATTTGAGCAGGGAGCAGGGCTGCCAGGACACAGGGACTGCACGTAACAAGCCAACTCCACTGCAGACATGCCAGAGCTCCCCCACGGCCCTGCTCCTCTACAGACACAGCAAGGAAGCATCAACAGGGAAAATGGATCAGCCTGTGTCCTAACCTGGGCACCCCCTCTGCACACAGACTCAATCCATGCCCTTCAACCCAAACTGCATCCACAGGGATACTGAACCCTCCTGCAGAAGGGAAAACCCAGACACAGCAGCTGTGTTTTTGGAAGGTCCAAAGCACAGCACACAGCAGAGTGTGGCTATGGCAGATCCTGCTCCCCAGCACCCATCCCATCACTGACACAGGTCCTTGAGCACCAGATACCAACTAAACACAGCTTAACCTTCAGAGCACAGACTTCCACTGGCGCTGTACAGCACACAAATATTAATATTGACAAATAAATTCAGGCCTGCTTAATCCAAAACACACAGCGCTGTCGCCAGGCTTGTGTTTTGTTTGGAGAACAGAGCAGACACTCCGAGCCTGGCTGCCTTACCTATTTCTGAAAGCCAGACTTAATTCAACCCAACAGATAACAACCAAGCTGAAAGCCCAATCCTCACCACAAACCCCTCCTGCTCATCAAGCTCTTGAAACTGAGAGGGGGAAAACAGCCCCGGGGTGCTGCAGTTATCTCCATCAGTGCTGTGGGGAGCTGGGGAGAGAGAACACATGCCTGCCAGGCCAGGCACCTGGGGCAGGTAAGTGCCTGCCAGTGTTCCTCACCACTATCAGCTCAATCAGCTCAGAGGAGCTCTGTGACTGCTCAGCACAACAGGGCTACATGACCCCTCTATCTCCTTTTCCATCCTTACAGCTTAGGCTGTAAATTCTTCAGGGACAGCTATAAAGCAGGAGGTCCTCATGGAGCACTGCTGGCCATGGCTAGCTGGGACTCTGCAGGGAGCCATGGCAGCAGCTCCAACAGCCCCCAGGTAAGGATGCTGGGTAAGCCTAAAAACTGTGAAAAATGTTAATTTCCTGCACTGGTATGCAGACTGCACCTAAGAAACTGCTTAATTGGACACGGGGAGAGGAATCAAGGCTGAAGTACAGTGATTTACATTAGGGATTTTTGTCTTTGGTGCAGGGTAGCCAACACACACCACGTAATTGTAGGGGAGCTTTGGGGTGGGGAGACTTGTGAGGCCACGGAGGTGACATGAGTCAGACAAGGCTGAGAGATGAAACCTCCTATGCAGCACAGACACCAGGTTTGGGTATGGATGCAGCATTAAAGTGATGAGCAGAAAGTAATACAGGGCTGTTACCTGGGAATCTGGAGGGATATGGGCAAGGAAGAGATGGGTTCTGAAATAGGAAAAAATGGACAACAAGATGTAGGATGGAGAAAAAAGGAGGGCCAACCTTCCTGTTGTAGGAGCAGGGGCTCCTACAGACAGCCATGACCCCAAAGAACAGACTGAACCGCCAGGGTGCCAGGGAATGCCCCAGACAACCTGGACTCCCCACCTGGTCTGTGGCCAAAAGGCTGGCTGTGGGAGGGCAAAGGGGCTGCACTGCACACTAACACAGAGTGCCATGGCAGGGAAGGGTGACAGATCTGCCACTCAGAAGCAGAGCCATTTGCCAGATTTAACAGTGATAACGATGAGCTTTAGAATACTAAGTGTGTAAAATGCTCTAACTGGAAATTAGTACCAGTGCTGTTTACTAGTGAATCTCATAATAAACTCTGCAGCACTGCAGCCTGTGGGGTGAGCTGCCTGCACCCCAAAGGGGCTGGATCAGCCCAGGCTCACAGGATGCCCCCAGCTCTGGTCCCTGGCTGCTGCCCAGGCTCCTCAGTGGAGAGGTTAAGCCTGCGTGGGCAGAGGATCTGGGCTGCTTGTGTTACATTTGCACAACACTGACCCATCACTGAACACCGTGCACACCACCACCATGGAGTGAGCACACCAGCGGCCACACTTTCAATTACTGCTAATAATAAACTGGGATAAAGAGCTTAGAAGTTGGAAGTGCCTGTGCAAAACACACCTGCAATTAAAGGGGCACTCCTCAGCCACACCACGTCAGCAGGAGCAGAGAGCTGGCCATGCAGGGACAGGAATAGGGCCCTCCATGCATCCTCCCACTCTTTGAGCAGGACTGACCTAAATCCTTCCCTTTTCAGACTCCAGTGGCAGGAGGAAAACGAGCCGGTCTCATTAATTTCCCCTCCTGCTGCCTGGTGAACTTGTCTACAGCAAAAAAAAAAATTATTCAAAGCTATGCTGGCGACCTGGCAACTCAAACTCAAATGACCTGCTGCAGCATTGCTCACCTGATGGCCAAGCTCTGCTCTGGCCCCCCGAGCTCCTCAAGTTATTCAGCTGTGGACATTTTACAGATGCAGGGAGGACACCCAGCAAGGGAACTGTTCCTCTGCAGGGCAGTTGATGCAAGAGAAGGGCACGTAGTCCATGGACAGCTGGTGGCTCAGAAAAGACTTCTCTGCTATGCAGGAGACCCTGAGACTGGCACAGTGCACAACACAGGCGACTCCTCCCTGCAGCTTCCTCAGAGCCTCACTGCAGCCAAGTACACCGGGGCACCCTATTTTCCTGTGATTTCCAGAGTTCAAGTTGATTTTTTAATCTGACAGGAACAGTAGAAGACTATAAAAAACCCCACAGTGGCCTGAGCAGCTCCGGAGTCTAAAATAAACATGCCAAGCCCTATTTGTGATGGAGTAAAAATAGCTTGTTTCTCATACCTTCCCAGGACCTCTGCTTCGTACACAAAAGCTTCACAGGTTAACTACAAAAATATCAGATGTGCAAGGAATGGCTTGATTTGAGCTTTGCACTGTTTGAGGAGTTCAGAAAACCACCTTGGCCCCGCAGCAAAGGGATGAGCCCTCAAAGCTCATCTCCCGCCCAGGGCTAAAGGCCAGGCACTGCCAATTCCCTTTAATAGAAACCACTGTCCTTCTGGAGGAAAAAAATCCAAACAAAAAAATCCACAAACGTCACTGGAATTACATCTTGTGCTCTTTCTTGGCTGGATACTTTTAAAATGACACTTATTGCACAGAGCAGTAACTATAAAATCTAGTGCAGAGCTGTGCTGCAGCCAGGACGGGCTCCCTGGGAAGGAGAGCGAGCACAGTCAGTGTCTGCATCAAAAGGAGAAGACAGACTGGCTGGGCTGTCTCATCCTAAGAAACGCCACTTCACAGCAAGTTCTGCTAAATTAACTTTTTTCCAGGCTCTAAATGTATCTCACCTGGCCCCTGTGATGCTCCTGAAGGGAACAGAAAAACAAGCCCTGGGAGGGAAGCTCGGCAGGAAAGCCGAGTTTAATCATTACATCATTCCTAGGGACAGCTCTGCCGGACCCACAAGCGAGCACCAATCTATTTATGACTTGGGTTTAAAAAAAGGGCCAGAATTTGCAATGCATCTGAAGCTTGCTGGTATTTATACAGGCACTGAAAGGCACCCAGGGGAAAGGCCAGGCTTGCAGGAGCCACCAGCTCCAGGAGCCTTCTGAGAAGCAGCCGGCACATGTCCCTACAAGGCAGTGCTGGCAGGGGCACGTGCAGCTGTCCATCTGCCTCAGCCCTGCAGCCTCAGGCCAGCCCAGACAGCACAGCGCAGGACACTGGTGATGGGGGACCCCAGGGAGCACCTTCACCAGCCACACACACCACTGACCACCCTGCTCCTCCTCCAGGGTCACTGCTGGAATTCATCTCCAGAAACCTGGGCTCACATTGAGGAGGCATAAATTAAGCAGCAACCTGGGGCTTTGGGTGAGATGCAGAGGCATCTCCAAAGAGCTCTTAGCACAGTCCCACTCATTTTAAGTGAGAGGTACAAGAATAATGAATTTTCTTGCTAAATACTCATTTAGTTTAGCAGGTCACATTGAAAAGCTCAACATTTGTACTTTAGATTATGTTCTTAACCATGCCCACATCATACTGAAGGCCAGCATCTACTGAGAACTGATCACAGGTCCCTGAAGTTTCCACTTCTTTATGAAAGTCACTTTTGCACTTTGTCTTGAGCCAAAGGCTTCAAGAGATGGAAAAGACATAAGTTTCCCCTCAGTTACTTATTTCCATTATTAAGCACTCTAGCAAGTAAACAAAGAAACCCACACACCTTTCCCAGGTTTCACATTGTCTGGCTGCTTCCTGCTCTTGTTAGACACAGACATTCATCATTTATGGTCATAACTGTTTCAGAGAACAAGGAGAGCAACCTGCAGCTTTCCAGCCCCTTGTACCACCTGCCTACACACTGTCACTGAATGGTCACCTCACCAGATGCTTCAAGGTAAAAATCACAGCTTATCTTATATGAATATTTGGTGCTAGCTGTTATGTAAACACTACTGTTTTTAGAGGAGGCTTCTCTCAAGTCCCTTGCTCTCTTCACTTGTATTTGCTTCCCATTCTTTCAGCTTATTCTGAAAGGGCAGGACTCCTGGAAAAAATGTTCTTCATATCTGGTAGGCAGGGGTATGACAGCCCAGCCACCAAACACCTGAAACACCAATAACCTCACCCACACGTGCACCCCAGGATGTCAGCTCATACCTCCACCCTCCAATGCACTGCATCACGCTTCCTTCCTACACCAGTGAACTCTTCCTCCTATTCAGTGGCCCACAGAGATCTCAAGGGATCATGCACCATGGGGCTTGCAAGCTGTAATCCCTCCTCCCATGCTGGCAAAGACTTGGAAAATCTGTAGAGAGAGGAATGGCTGGGCTTTCTCCCTGCCTCTTCCTCACAGGGCAGATGTGCCCCAGCCTGCCTGAAGACCCACAGCAGCATCACAGGCAGCCCCACCATCATTGTAATCACTGTAACTGTCCAAGGAAACATTTCCACCTCTCCCATCCCAGCCCTCTCCTCCCTTTGTGCTGGTACAAGAGTTACAGTGCACGGAGAAGTGGATGTGGGAAGTGACACACATTAAAGGAATGCAACAAGAGACAAACAAGAGGCCAGTTCCCATCTGGTCGGTCTCCAGGCTGGATGTGGGGTCTGCAGGATCACTTCTCTTTTTCTTTTCACAAGGGAAAGGTGGGAATTCTTCTGCCAGCAGCACCAGCTCAAACCAACTGAGAAGCTGAGCACACCAAGTCTGAACCCTGCAACAAACTGTGCCAGAAAAGAGCCCTGCACAGAGACACCAAGGAAAACCCAGACAATTCCAAAGATAAAGAGAAATTAAACTGGGTTCAGCTGGACATCTCCCATTCATTTCCCACTATTGTCCTAACCAGCATCTGAGCAGCACACACTGAGAGCTACGGTCACCTCCCACAGCAGCTGCATCCTGGTGCAGGCACAGCAATTCCCTCAGAGCAGGAGGCTCCAGTGGGATCCACTCCACACTAACAGTCCTCTCCAGCACTCCTGGGCAAACTGCAGCAAGGCCACTGACCTGATGCAGGTTTCTTTTCAGCCACTAAGCCACTTGAAAAGACATCTAAAAATACATGAAATGCTTTTCTCATGTGACTTTTCTAAGTGAGGGACTGCTCTAAAGCCTGCAACCACAAATGGAACAAGACGTGGCTGCAAGATCTCTTTTCCTGCACCAACAGCCTCTACACTGGCCACCTGTTGAGGCCAAGAGACCAGCTGAAGATAAAAACCTGGAGCATTGTGCTTGGCAGGATCAGGGATCAGCTCCTGAGGTAGCAGCATTCTCCCCAAGGGCTGTGCTTCCGTGCAGGAGCACCACACAGATGGGGAGCTGCAATGTTTTAATGTGCTTCTGCTCCAGAAGGATCTTTAGCTACACCCAGAAGAGTTCAAATTTATACTCCTCCCCACCAAGCCTGAAATAAAAAATAACTTCTCAGCTCTGCTGACACAGGTAATTCCCCTCCACAGAGGAGAGGAGGTAAATAGGACAACTGTTTGCCTTTGAAAGTGCTTTGCAAATCAGCTCAGATGGCTGCTGCCACAAAGCCCAAGCAGGAGGGCGCTGGCCACTTCAGCTGATCCTCAAGCTCTTTAAGAGTAGATTTACATTAAGTTTCCCATCAAGACTCTTCCTCCACTCCCAGACTGGAGCAGAAAAACTCTTCTGAGATGCAGCCCCGTGTGCTTACAAGCTCCTGTACATGCCAGCAGACACTGACACTGGGCAGTGAGAGGTGTCTGCTCCTGGATGGGCTCAGGCTGCAGAGCTGAGCCATCTGCTTCTGCTGAAGCTGAGGGTGGCTCTTCCTTGCTCCAAAGCAGACACCTCACTGTGTGCCCAGGCAGCTCCAAGCTTCAGCTGACCTTTTCCAGTTGGCACAGCCTACAACTGCTGGTCCCAAACAGGGCTCAGAGTCAGCTGTGCAGAATTCACTAATAATCATCTTAGTCACTGCTTAAAGAAGAATCTCACCCCTAAACACTTGCCTAGGGAGTCAGCCCAGCCAGCCTTACTTCCCATATATGACCAGAAATGAGGACTTCAGCATGTGGAGCAATCTTTGCTGGGCTCCCAGCTGGAGTGACCAAGGCACACACCACACCAGTCCAGAAGACACTCCCAGGGCAGAGCTCTGCACCCAGCCTTGCTCTCCATGCTCTCCCTCGTGCTGGTGGCAGATTGCTCTTCCAGCAGGATGTGAACTGACCAACTCATCCCAAAACACAGGTAGGTGTGGCCAAGGTGTGCCTTCAGAACTGCCCCTGTATGCAGTATCTCAACTTCATTTTAACTTCAGAAAAAATCAAACCCTAAATCTCACTGCCTCCTCTGCTCTCTGCCTTTCTTTGTGGCACAGGGGAGAAGCTGCCTCAAAGGATTTCCTGAAGCATCATATCAAGGCAAAGGTTTTGAACCAGCATGTGAACAGACTGTAAGAAATCCATAAAAAGTGCCAAGAGGCTTACCTGGAGTCAGCAGGATTAAGTTTCCAATACAGAGTTATGCACCTCCAGGGGAGGCTTTAGGAGCCTGCCATTCAGGGAAGAGAAAAAGGCTGGAGGCTGCTGAGCTGGGTCACGCTGGAGCAAAGCACAGCACCAGGATGCAGCACAGGTCTGCAGGAAACAGCTTCTTCCTGTGACAGCAGGACAGCACCACGAGCCCTCTCCCCTGGGACACCCAGGGCAGCACAGCCACTGCCAGAGCACAGACACCCAGGGCAGCACAGCCACTGCCAGAGCAGGGACACCCAGGGCTGGGCACAGCCACTGCCAGAGCAGGGACACCCAGGGCTGGGCACAGCCACTGCCAGAGCAGGGACACCCAGGGCAGCACAGCCACTGCCACAGCAGGGACACCCAGGGCTGGGCACAGCCACTGCCACAGCAGGGACACCCAGGGCAGCACAGCCACTGCCAGAGCAGGGACACCCAGGGCTGGGCACAGCCACTGCCACAGCAGGGACACCCAGGGCTGGGCACAGCCACTGCCAGAGCAGGGACACCCAGGGCAGCACAGCCACTGCCAGAGCAGGGACACCCAGGGCAGGCACAGCCACTGCCAGAGCAGGGACACCCAGGGCTGGGCACAGCCACTGCCACAGCAGGGACACCCAGGGCTGGGCACAGCCACTGCCAGAGCAGGGACACCCAGGGCAGCACAGCCACTGCCAGAGCAGGGACACCCAGGGCAGCACAGCCACTGCCACAGCAGGGACACCCAACCCAGGGCTGGGCACAGCCACTGCCAGAGCAGGGACACCCAGGGCAGGGCACAGCCACTGCCAGAGCAGGGACACCCAGGGCTGGGCACAGCCACTGCCAGAGCAGGGACACCCAGGGCAGGCACAGCTACTGCCAGAGCAGGGACACCCAGGGCAGCACAGCCACTGCCAGAGCAGGGACACCCAGGGCAGCACAGCCACTGCCACAGCAGGGACACCCAGGGCAGCACAGCCACTGCCACAGCAGGGACACCCAGGGCAGCACAGCCACTGCCAGAGCAGGGACACCCAACCCAGGGCTGGGCACAGCCACTGCCACAGCAGGGACACCCAGGGCTGGGCACAGCCACTGCCAGAGCAGGGACACCCAGGGCAGGCACAGAGCAGGCTGGGACACCCAGGGCAGGCACAGCCACTGCCAGAGCAGGGACACCCAGGGCAGCACAGCCACTGGCAGAGCAGGGACACCCAGGGCAGCACAGCCACTGCCAGAGCAGGGACACCCAGGGCTGGGCACAGCCACTGCCAGAGCAGGGACACCCAGGGCAGCACAGCCACTGCCAGAGCAGGCTGGGACACCCAGGGCTGGGCACAGCCACTGCCAGAGCAGGCTGGGACACCCAGGGCTGGGCACAGCCACTGCCACAGCAGGGACACCCAGGGCAGGCACAGCCACTGGCAGAGCAGGGACACCCAGGGCAGCACAGCCATTGCCAGAGCAGGGACACCCAGGGCTGGGCACAGCCACTGCCACAGCAGGGACACCCAGGGCAGCACAGCCATTGCCAGAGCAGGGACACCCAGGGCTGGGCACAGCCACTGCCACAGCAGGGACACCCAGGGCAGCACAGCCATTGCCAGAGCAGGGACACCCAGGGCAGCACAGCCACTGCCAGAGCAGGGACACCCAGGGCAGCACAGCCACTGCCAGAGCAGGGACACCCAGGGCAGCACAGCCACTGCCACAGCAGGGACACCCAGGGCAGCACAGCCACTGCCACAGCAGGGACACCCAGGGCAGCACAGCCATTGCCAGAGCAGGGACACCCAGGGCAGCACAGCCACTGCCACAGCAGGGACACCCAGGGCAGCACAGCCACTGCCACAGCAGGGACACCCAGGGCAGCACAGCCATTGCCAGAGCAGGGACACCCAGGGCAGGCACAGAGCAGGCTGGGACACCCAGGGCTGGGCACAGCCACTGCCACAGCAGGGACACCCAGGGCAGGCACAGCCACTGGCAGAGCAGGGACACCCAGGGCAGCACAGCCACTGCCAGAGCAGGGACACCCAGGGCAGCACAGCCACTGGCAGAGCAGGCTGGGACACACAGCCACATTCAGCCACCGAGGCGTGTGACAGATGCACGGTCCCACCTGTCCCTGTCCCAGCAGCACCCGGCTCCAGCAGGGAAAGCAGGAGGAGGAGGAGGCCAGCAGCACTTGGACCACTCCCACCTGAGCCAATGACTAACAGACTGGAGGAGCTTTGGTGGAGCAGCACAAACGAGAGGAGGGTCAGCACTCCAGTTTTCAGGAATAATGGGTGTGCAGTGCAGTGGTGCTGGGACGCTGGTTTGAGGGAGGGTGGGGACTGAACCACATCTCAGTGCTTCCAGAGGGCAGGAGCTCCTCCACCTCTGGCTGAGGCTTCAGTAAGCAAACCTCACACCCAAATTAGCCACGGCAATCATGGAGTATTTCCCTCTGCCACATTCAGCACACAGAATCACACACAACTTTTATTCTGGCTTATCACCATTACTGCACAGGGAGCACCACTGCCTTCTCAAAGCTTTAATCCCTCAATATACAATTTTACATCACTGCCAGTAGCAAGTGAAGCCCTTTTTCATGTTAGCTTTGACTACAAAGTTTTCATGAGGCTGTAAAGCCCCATTCCTACACTTTTCCTACAGTTTAGTGCTAAGGGTTCATGGGCTTTGCATGCAGTACTGTTACAACATGTTGCTTTAGTTTTCTCTCGATATTTCTGAAGATTTGTGTTTATCTCGGCAATTGTCATTCTCAGATCAAATTTCTTACCTCCCTAGAGGCTGACCCCTGCTATTCAAACAAAATCTGACTCTAAGATGTGGTAACTCTTTCTTGAAAGAGCAACCAGCACAGGGCATAAAGACAAACAGAGCACTGACTTTATAAACACCACTGGAAGCACAAAATTCCCCAGGTAGAGGACACAAAGTTTCAGGTTTTGGCCACACAGCTCACCCTGGAGAAGTGAACTGATACCATGGAAACACATACAGCACCACGGCACAGACCTTTATGCTAGATTACCTGACAATCTCAGTCCAATCACTCACAATTACTGCCATCAACACAAACGTTAATGCCCAGCCTGAAAAACACCTGATCTGACCCAGACACTCATTAAAATAAGGCTGACTGCCCCATTCCTGATGCTCTGTCCCGTTCAGGATGGGCACATCTGCATTGTGACCATGCTGCAGAACTTGCAGGACCTCTTGCACATCCCATACAACAGCTATTCTGTGCACAAACACCACACTGCAGGAGCTTTCAATGAACTGAAACTGAGAATTAATGAAACAAATCAATTATACGAGTTGCTTGTGCCCATTAAGTTCAGCTGATGCCAGTACCTCTGCAATTACACTTTCCCACATGTCTTAAAGCTTTTGCTATGGTAGGAGAAAGGAAAGATGCCAAGGAATTTCAGAAGATAGGCAAAGGACATTTGAATTTTAGGAAAAATACTGGAAGAAGATTCTCCCTTGGAACTGGCATAGTCCCACCCTTGTCTCCAGCAGCCTTTACCTGTACCTGAAGAGGCAGAAATCTGATTTTTAGAGAAAAAGACACATAGCTACACTGATCCTGTGTAGCTTCCTGGTAGGATCCTATGAAGTTGAATTCAGAGAGGGTTTTAGAATAACCACCTTTTATCCCCTTAATGTAGGCCCCCAGGCACTATCATAAAAATTCCACTAGAAATATTTCCTTTGGGGTGGGGAAACACCATGCATGGTCTGTCATGCAGGAATCAGCTCCTACAGCACACAGAGCTCACACTCCACAGAGGTCAAGACCTGAGCAGAAAGCCTAGGGAACATGAACAGGGAACCTCTGCAGCCTCAAACATGCCTCTCATTCCCCACCTAGAAGCCCACACCTGTGTAAAGCCTTCCTGCAAGAATCCCAAGTGCCACAGCACGAAGGTCACACCTCACATTTCAGCAATACTCAGAGAAGATCTGATGAAATCTCTTGCTGTACAGGGAACTCCCAGCTAGAGACCAATACTGAAGAGCTGCTTTAGAAAAAGGTTCACACTGGAAAAACTCACAACTATTTCCACCCTGATTAAAGTGGAATCTGTACAGTATCCTGGACTGCTGAATAACTGAGCACTACAGACAGGAATCTTGGTGCCTCTCTGCTGAAACTGAAAATTCCCAAAGAAGCCATGCACACAAGGAAATCTTGGAAGCTCTGGAAAGAGATGTGATTCCCAAAGAGGATGGGAGAATCCATTTGGGGGCAAGAGGGAAGAGGCAATTAGAGCCAGTCTAGCAAGGACCAGCAGCACACAGTCCCCACACTGCAATCTGAGGTTGTGACAGTGGCACAAGGCTTTCACATCACCTGCCATGATTCAACACTCCAGTGGAAAACTGCTGGTTCAAACCATCACTCAAGCTCATCCAAAAATCAATCCCTAGCCTTTGGGACTGATATAAAATGATCCGTATCTGCTACTGGAAACTCTCATCAAAATTACTGAATGCTAATCCCCACCCTTAAGGAACACACTTCACAGAAGATTAAGCTTCCTGAAGTCGAAATGCACAGTCTAGTTCCAAAAAAGAGAGAAGCCCGTGTGAATTCAGCACACATCCAGCACTCCTGTGACCTGTAACCACATGAGACTGAACTGGAGCCTCTCTGGAACCACCTCTCCACCCCAGAGGAGGGAGGGCAGGAATGCTGCCTGTCAGGTCCCCAACAAGCAGGATCCACCAAGGACTGCAGGAACGGGCTTCTGAGCCAGCCAGCACACAAAATATTTTAGAATCTGCCCATGGAAACCCTCTACAAATCGAGCCCTTCTCAGAAAGTACAGCAGGAAAGACACACCATAGCCTTATTGGGGTTGCAGTGACGGCAAAAGCACCGTGGTGAGACCACAAGGTGAGAAGAGCAGAGAGGAGAGAGCACGAGCGGAAACCTTCACTCAGATACATTTTTACAGGTCAGATGAGGCTGTGAGCCTGGTTTTCTAAAGAAAAACCCTAAACAAAGTCAAACCCAGTGGGGCTGGGAAAAAATTTATTGCAGTTTCCAAGCATCACCCTCTTGCATGTCAAAGTCAGACAGTCCTTTGAATCCCACCAAGAATCACTCTCCAGGCCCAGAGGATACCTGCAGAACAGTGAAACAGGGAGGACAACTCAACCCTGAGAAAGTAAACATCTGTTATGGCCAAGAGCACCATTAGAAAGGGAGAGCTCTGCTGATACAATGGCTCCCTGCCTTCAAGGATGGTCTAACACCCTTTCCTTGCAAAGGGAATAAAGGGTCAAGCTGAAAAAAACCACCAACTTTACACCAAATCAACAGAATCAACTGCTCCATGCATTAGCTCAGCAGCACAGCTGGCTCCTGGGAGGAGGCAAGAGGGCACAGCTGAAAGCAGAGAAAGAGAAGGGCCCTTTTAAGAGCATCAAACCATGAGGGTGGCTGAGGTGACCACTTGCCCTGATCTAACCCACCACAGGGACCATGCCCACCTCCTCCTCCAGGCTGAACCTCACTGCTTTTCCCTCTGCAGTGCTGAGCTGTTGACAAACTCCTCCTGGCTGGGGATTCACAAGCTCCCTCCATGGAAAATCCAGGTTACTAAACTGCAGAAAGTTAACCCAGGGATAAAACAGGTCAACTGAGCAAAATGACTGCAGGCACCACAATGGCATGCCTGGGGTCTGACCTCTCTGCTCCAAAGGCAGTGAGGCTCACCCAGCTCAGCCCTCCCACACAACCCTCTGCTATCTCACCCCGGGACCAGCACAGTGCCACTGGCATGGCCTGACAGTGACACAGCCAGGGGCCACAGAGCTGAGCTCCATCTGTGTTGGGGGTTTGGCAGCCACTGTGAGCTCTCCACAGACAGGGGAGAGGGCCACAGTAAGGAGATGAGGGAGCACAGGGTAGCCCTGCAGCCCCCTCTGGCTCTTGGTTCCCACAACATTGTCCAGGGACAGGACCCCAGATTTGGAAACTGCTGCCATGGGCAGAGATTCCAGGGAATCTCCTAGGGTGCCTCAAGGCTCTGAAAAACCAGCACTGAGGTGACCTTGAGCAGGACATGGCATTCAGGAGAACAGGAGGCCCCTGCTGCCCGCCCAGCTCCAATCAAAGCCATGCCACTCACCTCGCCCCATCTCCTCCTCCCAAACCAGGGATCTTTCTTTTCTGCTGGTCTCCAGGTGACCAGCTCAGGCACTGCACAGGGACAGGGCCTGCCTGACATGAGGACTTGGATCATCTCCTTCAGACACTGCTGCATCAGCAGAGCAGTTCAGATGCTCATGAAAAACCCACTGACAAAAATCTGGTAACATCCAACATACACAACCATCTTTCTTACTGGCAAGCTAAAATTTTATCTCAGAAAAGCTGAACCAGAGACAGTTTCAGTCAACAGATAAGCACAGAGAGATACACAGACAGAAGGCACCAGACTAGGATGTCACCTATGTAGAGTGTTCACATAGGTTAATACATTAACTTTCCATCCAGCAGCACCTCAGTAGTTTGCTCAAATTCAATCTCACAGAACAAACCCTAAAAGCACAGGTTCTTCGGGTTGATATTTTATTTTTCACAGCTTAAACGTGGTCACAGTCCTTTGCAAATTGGGTTTAAGGTACAGAGCTCTCCAGACTGCACAAACATTCTAAGAACAAACATTTTCAGCATACCAAGGGCTCAGATACACTAGGTCAATCCAACTGTGTTTATTTGTATTTCACCCAAATCACCGCCAAAGTACTCGGAGCTCAAGGAGCAACAGCCTCCCACTGATTCAGCAAGAGACCAGAAGTAATTGGTAGACAGTCTGCAAGCGCCACAAAGAATGCCAGAGGCATTTATTTACATGACCCCTGTTTGCCTAAGAAGAATTCAGCGTTTGCATTTTCCTCACTCAAATTAATCATCACTAGACTTAACTCCTCAGTACTATTCCTCAGCTAACAGGAGTAAAGGCACAAACCACCCAAAATCATCTCCACAAAACTTTTCAGATAGAGTCTGAATGGGAGAGTAAAGGCAGATCTTTATTCTGTCAGCTGGAATTCCTCCCCAGGCTGGCACAGCACCCTTGGAGATATCTCTCCAGGACAATTTGTCTCACTGTCTCTCCAAGGAACATGGAAAAGGCAAGGAGACACCATTCCTACTGGTGAGCAGCACCACTCCTGCCAGGGCAGAACCATCACACCTTCTCTGCTAGGCTGACAACGCACTGCACCTCACAGCTGTGCTGCAGACACCAAGGCACAAAACTTGCCCAGGATCTGGCTGCTGCAACCACACAGTTCTCTTCCCCCTCAGTGCAGAGCCCCAGAGCACTCCCAGGCCTGTCTGCTGGCACGCTCACACAAGCCAGGACGCAGCAGGGCTCCCTCCAACACCATCCCCTCACAGCCAGAGCATGGCTCTGCCCAGGACAGGCAGCCAGAATTCCTCCAGAGCAGCCACCCATGGAACACAAACCATGCCCAGAGCGCTGGGCCAGCTCTGACCAGGAGCTGCACGGCTGGGGCTGGCAAAGACTCCCACTCTGTGGGTCCCACACCCTCCTTTGCCCCCACTCTGCCTGTCACACACCCTCCTTCCCTCCTGAGAGCAGCCAGCTCAGCACTCCAGGCTCTGGGACACGAGGAGAGCAGAGTGGGTAAGTTACCAACAAGTACCAGTGTTTCCAACAGCAGACAAGTGCTTGAGGCCAACAAATCCCATACATACAAAACCTACTGGTACAGAGTGAGAGCAGAACACCTTACTGCTATCACCACCATAATTCATACTGATTCTCCAGGTGTGATGCCAACAATCAAGCAGAATTTACAACTCTATTTACACAATGCTTATAGAAATGGGTATGTCTGAGCCAGCAGGTGCTGTCAGCAACATCTCCCAGTTATTGGAGCACTTGTGCCAGCTCCCAGAGAAGCGAGCCTGAACTGCAGCGAGGAGTCAGTGCGACCTGGAATCAGCCAGGCTTTGCTGATTACTCCTCTGAGTAAACAGTGGTGTTCCCAGCACTTCAGCCTGCTCTCAAGCTCCTTCTGTTGGCATACTACCCTATATTTAGGAGAGAAGAGTGCAATGACAAGCATTGTGAAGAATGAATAAGTGGTTTAGGATGCTTGGTATAGCAGCAGAGACTGTGTGAGAAAAACCTAAGAATTAGAAACTCCTAAAGTGACGAAAGGAATCTGTAAAGCTAAAGGTGGAACCAGACAGCACTCCATTTGGAAAGTTAAACAGCAAGTTTTGTTAAGAACAGTACTCACAAGGCAAGAGGCATTAGCAGTCAACCCTGTAACAGAAATGGGTGGTAGAAAGAAGCTCCTGCTTGGAAGGGCTAAGAGAAAACAGGCAAATTCTTGGGTTTTTTTAACACAAAAAGAAGATTTTAATCTCATTTTGGACAGGTGAATGCCAGTGGTGTTTTCCCAAGCCTAGGAGCCCAAAGCTCCAGGACCAAGGGAGATACACCTCAGGGAGTGACAGCGATCCCTACAGCCAGGTCCTACATCCCCCTGCCCACACCTTCCCCAGAGCAGCAGGACCCAGTTACACTCCAAAAACACGCATTTGCCAACTTCAAACCTGTGGCAAAACTCAGTAAACCCAGGCCTGTTGACTTGATGGGCATTGGAAACTTGTGTGAGCCACTTTGCAGCCTGTTGCTTCCAAGGAACCAGGGAAGTCACAAGTAATATCTGAGTAATATTTGCCATTTAGACCTTTTTGGGGCGGTAGGACCACTAACGTGCCTTTAGTCACCTGCCCCGGGGAGCGCAGATAAAGCCAGCCCGTGGCTCTGTGCCTCCCGGAACAGCCGCCGCCGTTAGTCACGCTCGCGGTGCCCGGAGCCAAGGTCAGCCCCGGGAAGCGGCGGGGCCCACGGAGCCCCACAGGGCCCCGCTGCCCGGGACAGCCGCCGCTCCCTGAGGAACGCACAGCTCCGCCACTACCGGGCACCCACCTGGGCTCCCTCCCACGGCGCCGGGCCGGTCCCGGTGAGCGGGGAGAGCCCGGGACGCCCACACGGGGTTTGTCACAACCGGAGCCGCATGCCGCCACCGACAGCACCTGGGCCGCTCCCGGCGAAGGCCCGAGACTCACCCGCTAGAGCCCGGGCCGCCCCAGCCACTTGAAGCCCCGGGCCCGCTCCGCCTCCCGCCGGCCCCGCCGAGCACTCCCGGGCGCGGCGCCCACCCAGGGCCGAGGGCGGCGGCGGGAAAGCGGCGCGGAGGGAGCGCGGCCCGGGGGGAAGGCGGCACGGGGCCGGTCCCGCAGGCCGCGCTGAGCTGAGGCGGCGCCGCGCCGGGAAAGCCACCCCGCCGCCCGCTCTCCGCGAGGCCCGGGCCCGCCGCGCCTCTGCCCAGGCCGCGCCGCCGCCGCCAGCCCCGCTCCCCGCCGCCAAGGGCAGGGCGGCCCGGCAGGTGCCGCCGCAGCCCCGCTCCGACCGGTGGCGGTTCCTCCGTCCCCGCTCTCACCGTGCACGCCGGGCCCGGCCCCGCTCCCGCCGGCTCCGCGGCCCCGACGCACCGAGCGGGCGGCGCGGCGCGAGCGCGACCCCGCGCGGGCACGTACCCGGGGGCGGGGCCGGCGCGCGCGCGCGGCGCCTGGCAACCGGCGGCACGAGCGCGCCGCGGCCAATCGGCGCCCGGCTACAGCGCCGGCCGCGCCCCCCCCACGCCCCGCCCCGCCAAGCTGCCCCGTGCGGCCACGCCCCGCCCCAGAGCCCCGCCCCAGAGCCCCGCCCGCTCCCGTGGGGCCCGCCGCACAGCCCCGCCCCTGCCCCGCCTCCAGGGCCCCACCCCGTCCCCAGGCCCCGCCTCACTGGCGCAGGACCCGTCCCCGCTGCTCCGGGCCCGCCCCCTGCGCCCAGGCCCCACCCACGCCCCCGGCGGGTCCGCCGCGGGGTGACCCCGGCCCCGCCAGAACCCGCCCCGCCGCTCCGCCCCGCACGTGCCCGCCCCGGGGTGACCCCGGGCCCGCCTGGCCCCGCCCCGCCGCTCAGGCTCCGCCCCCCCGCCCCGCCCTCGGCCCCGCCCCGCCCCACGCGTGTCCGCCGCGGGGTGACCCCGGGCCCGCCTGGCCCCGAGCCTGGCCGCAAATATTTGCTCGGGGCCGGCCCGGAGCTCCAGCGGCCCGGGGACGCGCGGCCGCCGCCATGCAGCCCGTGCTGGGGGTCCTGCTCGCCCTGGCCGCGGCTCTGGGCTCAGGTAGGGCCCCAGGCTGGGTCGCCGAGGGGCTGGAGGGCGCGGGGCAGTGCGGGGCCCAAGGCAGGGCCGGCGGCCGGGCCGGGAGCCTGCAGGCCATGCCCTGTCCCACGGCGGACGGCGGTGCCGGAAGCAGCGGGTGATGTAGGGCAGGGACCCTCCTGCTCCAGGGCACATGGCTCAGGACATAGGACAGGGATCCCCTGCTCCATATTACATGGATCCCATAGTACGTAGGACAGTTCCCCTCCTCCATGGGACACGGATCCCATGTTCTGTGGGACAGGGATGTCCTGCTCCATGGGGCAGGGATCCAACGCTCCACAGGGCCCCGGTGCTCATGCTGTGCCCCCATGGGCACGCTGAGCTCCTGCCACATTCCCCAGGCCACCGCTCACCCCTCAATGACTTCCAGCGCCTGCGAGCCACCGAGCTGCTGGCAGCGCCTGTGGACTCACCGCCGCCGCTGCCGGAGCAGGGCACTGCGGAGCAGTGTGCCCAGCGCTGTGCCACCAGCCTTGCTTGCCGGTGAGCAGGACACGGTGCCACCCCAGGGCAGGTGGGAGTGCACGGGCCACAACACCAGGTCACTGCACTTGGACACTGGGTGCTCACGTGTGTGACCCAGGTCCTGCTGGCCCTGGCTTCACACGGTGCCATGCCAGACTCCTGCTGTGCCTCCCAGGGCTTTCCACCATGACCAGCAGAGCAAGTTGTGCCAGCTGCTGCCCTGGACCCAGCACTCACCCCGCATCCAGCTGCAGAAGAACATCCGCTATGACCTGTACCAGAAGAAAGGTGGGCTGGTGCCATGGGTGGGCACGGGGACACCTCAGACTGGGCACAGGCCACTCGGCACAGGACTCCTCATTGCCCATGTGCCTGGGGCTCTGAAGAGGTGCCTGGCTCTGCTCAGACTACCTGCGGGACTGCATCGTGGGCGATGGCTCCAGCTACCGCGGCACGCGGGCCATGACGGAGAAGGGGCTGCGCTGCCAGCATTGGCAAGCCACAACACCACATGATCACAGGTGCCCCGTGTCCCTGGCTGTCCCGTGGCACCTACCCTGGGCAGCATGGGGCAATGGGGAATGGGGTGGGAGCAGTGTGGGATAGCACGGGAGCAATGGGGACAGCTTGGGGGCAATGGCACTGACAGGGGTAGAGCATCATCCTTGCTGTGCCCGCTCCAGGGCAAAGGATTCCTGTCAGCCCTCCTACCCACTCTGCTGCCAGCAGGTTTCTGCCATCCCCTCGCAATGGGCTGGAGGAGAATTACTGCCGAAACCCTGACCGGGACAAGCGGGGCCCGTGGTGTTACACTGTTGATCCCAATGTCCGGCACCAGAGCTGTGGCATAAAGAAGTGTGAGGATGGTGAGTTCCACATCCCAGGATCTCCCTGTGCTCTGTGTTTCCCCCACACTGAGTCCTGCAGTTGTTGGCAGCTGTCTGCATGACCTGCAATGGGGAGGATTACCGTGGCACCGTGGACCACACTGAATCAGGGATGGAGTGCCAGCGCTGGGACCTGCAGCACCCACACAAACACCCCTACCACCCCAACAAGTACTGGCCCCCAGTCCCCAGCTGTGCATTGCCCTCGTTGAGTGCCACGTGCTGGGGAGATGGTGCCACCCCAACCACTGCTCCCTGTCTCTGGCCCAGGTACCCTGACAAGGGGCTAGATGACAACTACTGCCGCAACCCTGACAGCTCCGAGCGGCCCTGGTGCTACACCACCGACCCTGAGCGGGAGCGCGAGTACTGCCGCATCCGCGTCTGCAGTAAGTCCCCACCAGCATCGTGCACTGCTGGGCCTGAGGGTCCTGGTGCCACTCCTGACCCTGCTACTGTGCCCCTCTCTCTGGCCACACAAGCAGAAAAACGCCCACGGCCTGTCAACGTCACCACTGGCTGCTTCAGGGGCAAGGGTGAAGGTTACCGTGGCAGAGTGAATGTCACCGTGTCGGGGATCCCCTGCCAGCGCTGGGACTCCCAGGTGCCCCATAAGCACCACTTCGTGCCTGAGAAGTACCCGTGCAAGTAAGGGGATGGCTGTGCACCCCAGGAGGGTGGTGCTGGGCAGCACCCATGAGTGTGGGATTGAGAGGGGACAGCCATGTGCCCCCTCCTCCAGGGACCTGCAGGAGAACTACTGCCGCAACCCCGATGGATCAGAGGCACCGTGGTGCTTCACCTCCCGCCCCACTGTCCGCATCGCCTTCTGCTTCCACATCCGCCGCTGCCCTGACGAGCAGGATGCCCAAGGTGAGCCACCCCAGGCACCTGTCCCTGCGTGCCCAACCCTGTGCCCCTGTGAGGGGTGCCAGCTCTCCCTGCCTGTCTCCAGAGTGCTACCACGGCCACGGCACGCACTACCACGGCCACGTCAGCAAGACCCGCAAGGGAATCACCTGCCAGCCCTGGGCTGTCCAGACACCCCACGTGCCCCAGTGAGTGTGTGAGGGGGGGTGGTGGGTACACGGATGGGGATGGAGATGGGATTGGGGTGGGGTTGGAGATGAGGATGGGGATGGTGACAGTGATGGTGACTGCCTCCTGGCAGGATCTCACCTGCCACCCACCCTGAGGCACATCTGGAGGAGAACTACTGCCGCAACCCTGATGATGACAGCCATGGCCCCTGGTGCTACACCATGGACCCCCGTACCCCCTTTGACTATTGTGCCATCAAGCCCTGTTGTGAGCCCCTACCCACATCCCTGTAGAGCTAGAGGGGACCCTGGCCACACACAGGGTAGTCTTGGTCCCCTCAGGGTGGCTGAATCCTGTGTCAGTGCTACCCTCTGTTTTCTCTCCGCAGCTGGCAGCACGGTGCCCTCCATCATGGAGAATACAGGTGGCGCCCCACGGGTCCTGGGTGGGCACGCTGGGGTGGGTGCTGGTGGTACAGCCCCAGCTGATGCCCACCCTGCCCACAGACACAGTGACATTTGAGCAGTGTGGCCAGCGGGAGGAGAGGCTGCAGCAGAAGGGGCGCATCGTTGGTGGCCAGCCTGGCAACTCGCCCTGGACTGTCAGCATCCGCAACCGGTGAGGGGGGGTGCCACGTGCGCTGCCATGTACTCAGTGTCCCCCCAGAGCTCACCCCCTGTCCCCACAGGGAGGGTGTGCACTTCTGCGGGGGATCCCTGGTGAAGGAGCAGTGGGTGATCAGCACACGCCAGTGCTTCTTCTCCTGGTAAGGCTGGGCTGGGGCGTGGGGTGGTGGGACCCCCCTGTGCCCTCATGTCCCTGTCCCACAGCGATGCCGACCTGACGGGCTATGAGGTGCAGCTGGGGACGCTCTTCAAGGACCCTGGCCCTGGGGATCCTGACCAACAGACCATCCCCATCGTGCGGATTGTCTGCGGCCCCTCTGAGTCCCAGCTGGTGATGCTGAAGCTAGCGAGGTGAGTGCCTGTGCCTTGGCCTCTGCCATGCTCCACTGCTGGCCAGGCTGGCACTGTCCCACTGCCCTTTTGCCACAGGCCAGCTGCTCTGACCAGGCGTGTGGCCCTGATCTGCCTGCCCCCCGAGCGCTATGTTGTGCCTGCGGGCACTCTCTGCGAGATCGCCGGCTGGGGGGAAACCAGAGGTACCTGCCACAGGCAGCCCCTGCTGGGGATCCCCTGTTCAATACAGCCCCCGCCAAAGCCATTCCATCCCCTCTGCCCACAGCATCCATGTCTATGGCATATCCCTGCTCACAGCATCCCTTGCTTGAAGTATCCCCTGCCTGCAGCAAGCCCCACATCCCTCGCATACCCCTGCTCACAGCATCTCCCTTCCATGGTGTTTTCCTGCCCATTCCATCCCCCTGCCTACAGCATCTCTTGCCCCTGCTATCACCCTGTCCATAGCATCCCTCTTCCACATTATCTCCCCTCCACATCCCCCTGCAATGACATTACTGCCATGCCATCCTCCTGTCCATGCACTCCCTGCCCACAGCATCCCCTGCCCGTGCCATTGCCCTGTATCCCTGCACACACGGTGCTCCCTGTCTCCCGTGCCCGCTGCCCCGCGCTCTCTGCCCGCAGGCACGGGGGACAGCAGCGTGCTGAACGTGGCACGGCTGCCAGTGCTGGCCCACGGCGAGTGCGACAGGGCGCTGCGGGGGCGCCTCAAGGAGAGCGAGCTGTGCACTGCCCCCCTGCGTGCCGGCGTGGGCGCCTGCGAGGTGAGCTGGGCTGGGGACACCCAGCCCTGGGTGAGGGAAGGTGCTGGCACCAGGGTGACACCACTCTCTTCGTGCCACAGGGCGATTATGGCGGACCACTGGCTTGCCTCACCGCTGACTGCTGGGTGCTGGAGGGGGTGATCACCCCCTCCCGTGTGTGTGCCCGCACTGACCTGCCCGCCCTCTTCATCCGTGTTTCCCTCTATGTTGACTGGATCTACAAGGTGATGAAGATGGGCTGAGGTGGCATTCCCAGCATGGCACAGCTGCCACTGCACAATAAAGGCACGCCCTTGGCCACAGGGGTCGGCACTGCACACGGTGTCACTTTTATTTAACACCAAACCCCAGCCCACATCCCTGCCCCTGGCTGCACTCACTCCATCTGCTCTGGTGCTGGTGTGCTCCCCAGGGCCAGCAGTCACCCTGGGGCTGGCATAGCCCAGGACCACTGTGGGCACTAGGAGCTGTGCCAGCCTGTCTCATCCCGCCTGGGCTGCCCCAGGTGCTGGAGGAACCAGTGGGCACAGTTCTTGAAGACATCGGCCTCCGTCTCCACACCAGCCAGTGCGTGGCCACCCTCTGGGTACCACAGCAGCCTGTGGGGAGGGGCAGGATGGGAAGATGCCCATCCAGCACCCCAGAGCTCCCTCCCAGCTCCCACCTGCACCCCACTCACCGTGCTGGCACACCCCTGGCCCGCAGCACCCGGTACAGCTCCAGCGCCTGCGTGGGGCTGACGCGCCGGTCCCGGGCACCCACGCACAGCAACACCGGTGTCTGCACCTGCAGCACTGCCCTCAGTGGGTGCCTGACACCCCACACACCTGGCACCCCGCACGTGGCACCCCACACCCATCCTCACCCTGCCCTACCTGGGCTGCCTGGGCGATGGGTGAGCGCAGTAGCATGGTGGCCACGTCCTCAGCACGTGGCACTCGCTCAAAGGAGTAGGGCAGCCCCAGGGAGGTGTAGCGCCTGCAGCACAGACACCAGTGGGTATCACAGGGACATGGCATGGCACGGCACAGGATGGGGGTGGCACTCACCAGTCAGGCATGTCAGAGGTGCCCAGCAGTGCGGGCAGGTTGGAGACAGGGCTGCGCAGGGCACAGGCTTGGTAACGCTCAGGCTCACAGGTGAGGAGGTGGAGGGCGATGAAGGCTCCGTGGGAGCCAGCCAGCAGGGCCAGGCGGTGTGGGTCCAGGGGCTCTCTGTGCAGCGCCTGCTCCACTGCCAGCTGCACCCGTGGGGCACCCACCATTGGCACCCAAACAGCAGCATCCTCCCAGCAGCATCCTCCCAGCACCCTCAGCCCAGCACCCCTCACCTGGGTGTCTGCCACATCCTGCTCACCCACACGGGAAAGCAGGGAGCTGATGCTGGCCTGGCCGAAGCCCAGGGAGCCACGATAGTTCACTGAGGAGACAGGTCCGTGGGTGCCATGTCTCACTGGGACACAGGGCCACATGTCCCCGAGCCCCACAGCACTCACCCAGGAGCACGGCGAAGCCCAGCTGGCACAGCGCAGCCATGCTCGGACGCCAGCGGGCATCGAAGACAGCATGGGGGCCACCTGGGGCCAGCATGGGCATCACCTGGGCTGCCACCAGCACTGCCAGGGTGTCCCCACTGTCCCCGCACTCACCATGGGGGCACACAACGAGGGGGTGCGGTGGTGTGCCATCTGAGGGGCTCAGCAGCAGGGCCTCAAAAGCCTGGGTATCTGTGCCAGGGAAAGGGTCCCATTCAGCAGCCACCACCCTGGGCACCCAGCATCCTGCCCCCCACCACTCCCAAGGGTTCCTGGCACCCAGGCAGCACCAAGGTGCAGCAGGGGCACCCTGTACAGGGGCTCACCCTGTACATCAGGACCTTGCTCGCTGCAGGGTGGCTGGATCGTCAGGGTCTTCCAGGTGACACCAGGAACGGTTGGGGTGTCCTCCACTGGCACCCAGCCAAGGGGCAGCTCCTGGCCTGCTGGTGGCAGCACGGCCACCACCTGGGCACAGGCAATGGATGACACTGGGGCTGTGCTGTGGCAAGGCTATGCCATGCCAAGGCTGTGACATATTGGATCTGGCTGTGCCACACCACACTGTGCCTCCCTATGCCACACCACACCATGGCACGTGTGCCACACTGCGCTGTGTCTGGCTGCACATTGCTGTGCCATATCCCACTGTGCCACATGGTGCCAGGGCACTGCTCACCAGGCTGGGGGGGTGGTGGGGGGCTGAGCAGGTGGCCACCAGCAGGTCCCACTGGAGAGTGAGCAGCTCCCAACACCCTTCAGATGACCCTGGGGACAGAACACGTGTTGGTGACCACAGCTGCTCACTAGAGCACCACGGGTGGCCGGTACCATGTACCTGCTGTGAGGTTGGTGACAGTGCACGCCTCTGTGTCCACGAGCAGCAGGTCCTGTGGAGGTGCAGAGCACGGGCAGTGGTGTCACCATGGGCTGTGTGGTCACGTCCCTGCCCTGCCATGCCCTGCACTCACCGTGCGGCTGCGCTGAGGGGTGCCCAGCACGGCTCGCCGGCTGTCAGCTGCCCAGCACCGCGGGGGCAGCACCTCCGTGTAGAGCCCGGCAAAGGCTGCAAGTGGGGCAAGGTCATGGGCACCTGGCAGGGAGTGGCACCAGCCCCCCATCAGAGCCCAGCTCTGCCCACCATGCCGTGCTCACCCTCCGTGGGCTCCTGAACCACGTCGAGCACTGTCACTGTCTGCCTTGTCTGCCAGGTGAGCTGGGGAGAGCTAGTGTTCAGGGATGGACCCATGCCAGGGGAAACTGAGGCAGCAGGGAGGCTTGGGGACACCCCCACCCCAGCCAGGCACTGCGAGAGGCTGTGACACCTGGGCACTGTGCTGGCAGCACAAGGTGGCACAGCCGTGCCTGGCGCCCAACTCACCATGCGCAGGCGCAGACACTGCCGGTGGGGCCCCCCCACAGCCCCCTCCAGGTAGAGCAGGCGCTGGCCATCAGGGCTCAGCCGGGGGGAGCAGACAGAACCCTCCTCTGCTGACAGCAGCTCTGTGGGCACCAAGGGGTCAGCATCCCAGGGATGCCCGGGCACCCCCCCAGCACCCCAGCACTCACCGCAGCACCCACTGGCAAGGTCCAAGTAGAAAATCCCTGACCTGGGAGGAAAAAGCGGGTCAGGTTGGACCCCCACCGTGCTGACACTGCATGGACATCCTGGCACGGTGCTGGTTGCTGGCTGGGACCCACCTCCTGTTGGAGCAGGCGTTCAGCCCCAGGCGGAAGGGCTTGTGCCACCAGCCCACGAACACCACACCACGGTCATCCGGGGACCACAGGGCCTGTGTGACAGTCAGGCTCATCCCACAGCCCCAGGCTGGGTCCCCTGGACGTTCCCTGCACCCCATCCTGACCTGGCCAGGGGAGAGGTGCTCCGGGACTCCCTCCAGCACTGACAAGCTGAGGCCCTCCAGGTCCAGGACGCAGAGGACTGGCACGCTGCGTGTGCTCAGGGCCTCCCCCCAGTCCTCGTGGTACACAAACTGCTTGCCCTGTGGCACAGACCCATCAGCCCCACGGCCGGTGCCCCCAGGCATGCAGCTCTGTCCATGACGCACTCATGGGATGTACGGCACACTCACGGGGTGCACAGCACGTTCAGGGGGTGCCTGGTGTGCCCAAGGGGCTTGTGCCATGTTCACAGTGTGCATGGCATGCTTGGGGGTGCACTGAACACACTCATGGGGCACCTACCTCCTCATCCTCATCCTCTGCTGCTGGCCAGGCTGCTCCAGGCACATCCCAGGGGCAGGGGGGCTGCGGTTTGGGCCGGCTCTTCTCAGCCACATAGAGGAGCCGTGTCTCCGAGCGCGACCAGGCCAGGCAGGCAAAAGGCCCTGGCATGGCAAAGGAGTGCCAAAGCCCAGCCTGGTACAGGCACAACTGGGCACCAGGTAGCCACCAGGGCTGCTGGCCACACCAGTTCAGTCCTGCTGTGGGCGGGAACCACGGGGAAGGGGCCCTACCCTCCGTGTAGACGTCCCCATGCTTCCCCAGCGCCGTGAGATCCACGCTGTGGCTGCATCCCCCGCCGTCCCACACCTGGGGGACGGGCGGCACACGGTGTACACGGTGCCCACCGCCCTGCACCGGCGCCCGGCCCGCCCCGTGAGCGGCCGGCACAGCCGCGTTACCTCCAGCAGCTCGCGGCCCTGCGGCGGGCAGCGTTTGAGCGCGGCGCGGCGCTGGCCCGTGGGCGAGTCCTGGCTGAGGAGCCTGAGGGCGGGAGGGACGGCGGCTGCGGCGGGCCGTGCGCTGTGGGCAGCGGCCGCGGCACAGACACAGCGCCCCAGCCCGCACCCGCCCGTGCCCTACTGGTTGTGGATCTCAGCGCTGAGCGCGGTTCGGCTGACGGCGAGGCCCTGGCGGCCGGCTGTGCGCTGCAGGCTGTAGTGGCGGCCGAAGCGCAGGAGCCGCCGGCGGGCCAGGTCGGGGCGGCTGCACTCTGAGGGACGGGACCGTCAGCGCCCGCTCACACCGGCACAAAGGCGCGGGGATGGCCGGGCCCGCCACTCACCGGTGTAGAGCTGGAAGGTCTGGCCCCCAGCCGCGGCCCTGAGGGCGGCACGGGTGACGGCAGGGAACCGGCTCAGCTCCCGGTAGCAGGCAGCGGGGCCGTGGGCCGCCTGGATGAGGGAAGGGACGTGCTGGACGGCGGTAAGCTCACCCCCCTGCCCATGCCCCCCGCCTGAAGCGGGGCTGTGCCCACCCACACGCCCCTGAGCCCCCTGCCCACCTCCACACCCTTCTCGGTCGCTGTGGCCATGGGGCTGTTCTCTGCCGGGCCGGGCCTGCCGCCCGCACTGGGACGGCTGCCAAAGCAGGCGGGAGGAGCCCGGCGGCAGCGCCCGGCCGGTGCCAGCCCTCCAGCCGCTCCCTCCATGGCCAGGCCGGGGTCACCCTTCCCATGGCCCAACACATCCCCATGGCACAACCGCACACCCGGGCAGCTGAAAGGTCCAGTGGCCACCAGCTCCTGGAGTGGAAATGACACTGGTACCAGCACAACCACTAGAGACACTGGAGTGCTGAACTACATCGTTTATTGAGGGTCAGCAGCAGGGGTCAGCAGCCTTAGCACTGCAGGTGCTTGAGCAGCCACAGAGCCATGTTCATAAAGCCATCAGCTTCGGCTTCGACACCAGCCAGCGCATGGTTGTTCCCTGGGTACCAGAGCAGCCTAGAGGTGAAACAGGGATTAGTGCTGTGTCTGCATGCCACAGCTCAAGCCCTCAGCACCCCACTCACCGTGTGGGCACCCCCCGGGCCTTGAGGGCGCGGTAATACTCCAGACCCTGCTTGGGGGGCACACGCCGGTCATCCTCCCCCAGCATCAGCAGCACGGGTGCACGGACCTGCAGGAGCAGCACAGCCTCAGCACTGGCACTGCTGTTGGGGACAGGGATGGGGATGGGGACAGTGACATACCTGGTCAGCATAGCGTATGGGTGACTTGTGCAGCATCTCTGTCCACTGGGCTGGGTCTGGCAGAGCTTCAGGTTTGTAGGGCAGCCCTGTCTCTGTCAGGCACCTGCGGGCAAGAGAGTTGGGGGCACATGTGTGGCTGGGATGGCAAGGAGCCTGGGAAGCTGGGGTAGCAGTACTCACCAGTCCGGGATGTCGGTGGTGGCCACCATGGAGGCGATGTTCACCACGGGGTTGCGGACCACGCAGGCACGGTAGGTGTCAGGGAACTGCCCGATGAGGTGGCACGCCAGGAAGCCCCCATGCGAGCCACCGACCAGTGCCACCCGGGTAGCATCCAGCATCTCCTCCTGTAGCACCCGCTCCACGCAGAGCTGCCACCACGGGGAACACCCACTGAGCAGGCAGCCCCACTTTCCCTTCTCAGGGCACCTGCAGGAGCACACAGTGCCCCAGGACCACGTGCCAGGCCATACCTGCACATCGCCTACGTCCTGCGTGCCCACGTTGCCTGGCAGGGAGGCCACGCTGTCCTGGCCAAAGCCCAGTGAGCCACGGTAATTCACTGTGTGGGGAGCAGTGTCAGAGCCCTTCCTCCTTCATGCCCCCACCCTGCCCCTCCATGGGTGCTGTGCCACCAGAGCCCTGGTGTCACTCACCCAGCAGCACAGCAAAGCCCACACGGCACAGCGCCGCCGGGTACAGCATCCACTCGGCCGTGAAGACGGAGTGAGGACCACCTGCAAATGGCAAAAGCAAAAGGGGGGTGACACTGCCTGGCTGGGGGACAGTGGGATGGGGACAAGCTCTTACCATGGGGCATCACAACCAAGGGGGGCTTCTGGCCAGCGGGACCCTCACTTGGGCGCATCAGGATGGCATCGAAGTCCAGGCCCTCTGTGGAGGCAGGGAGGGGGTGTCAGGGAGCAGTGAGGATGGTGGAGCACAGCCCGACCCCACCTCGGGCACTCACCGTACTGGGGATTCTCCTGCTCTGGTGTGGGCTGCAGGGTGCGGATGCCCCAGCTGATGCCAGGCACGGGGGGGGCATCCTGCAGGCAGATCCACTGTGTCTGTGCCTCATGGCCAGCAGCGGGCAGGACTGCCACTTTCTGTGCAGGGAGAGGAGTCAGTGCCCGTGCCAAAGGGCTGGTGGGCATGGGGGAGAGGGCTCAGTGCCCATGCCAAGGAGCTGGTGGGCACTGGGGACATGACTTTACCAACATGGGGGGGCAGCTAGGGGTGGAAAACCTGGCCACCAAGAGGTCCCGGTCAATGGTGAGGACAGACCAGCTTCCCTGGGGAGAATCTGGGGAGGAGGGGGTCAGACCTGCAGGTGTGACCCTCTCCCCACCCCTGGCACCAGCATGGGCCCATTGGCCTGTCACTCACCAGCTGTCAGCGAAGTTGTGGTGCCTGTTGCCGTGTCCACCACGAACACATCCTAGGGGCAGGAGAGCAGAGTCCAGTGGAGCCCTGACCCAGCCAGGCCCCCCCGTGTCCCCCAGCACCCCCTCACCTGCTGGCTGCGCTGGGCCGTGTCCAGCAGGATCCTGCGGCTGTCGGCCGCCCAGCACATCCCTGGCAGTGCGCCACAGTAGATTCCCGGGAAGGCACCTGTGATCAGAGTGCTGGTGCTCAGCATCCCCCTGAGTCTCCCCCAGCACCCCCAGAGCTGTACTCACCCCACGCTTGCCGTGGCACAGCCTCCAGCACCGTGCTGGTGTGTTTGGTGTACCAGTCGTACTGCAGGAGACATTGGGCAAGTTTTGGAGGGTCTCAGCCTGCCTGCCCCCACTGCAGCCCAAGGAGGGGACATTGCTGCCCTCCTGCCAGCCCCACCCCAGCATGGGCACCCTGGCACCTCCTTGGTGCCTGCCAGTGTCCCCCTGGTGCTGCTCACCATGCGGAGTTGGCTGCACTGCTGGTGGGGGCCCAGGACATTGTTCTCCAGGTAGACGATGCGGCAGCCATCGGGGCTGAGTCGTGGTGACCACACAGCCCTGGTGTCCTCAGAGAGCAGCTCTGCGTGGGCACGAGGGGATGGTGAGGGGTGGCAGGGGAACCAGGGCACCAGCAGGATTGGGGCATACACTGCTTACCGCATCTCCCCCCTGTCAGGTCCACGTAGAAGAGCGCTGACCTGCCAGCACAGAGGGGTGTCACAGTGGGGTCAGGGGGCCAGGCTGTGGGGTTGGTGCCCTGCAGGGCCCGCCAGCAGGGCTGGGCTGTGGGGTGCCCTGCAGGGACTCACCGGCGGTTCGTGCAGTGCCGCAGCCCCAGGCGGAAGGGCTCGTGCCACCAGCCCACGAACACCACGCCGGTGTCCTCAGGTGACCAGAAAGCCTGTGGGGAGAGGGGAGATACTCAACACAAAATGCTGCTGGCTCCTGAAACCTCCCTTCTCTGGTTCCCTGCAGCTCCCCATCCTGACCTGGCCGGGAGAGAGGTGCTCTGGGATGCCCTCCAGCACCGAGATGCTGTTGCCCTCGATGTCCAGGACGCAGAGGACGGGCACACTGCGGGTGCTCAGCGTCTCTCCCCAGTCCTCGTGGTACACGAACTGCTCGCCCTGTGGCACAGTCTGGTCAGCCCCACAGCCACACAGCCAGCCCCCAGCTGACCCAGGGTGGGGAGACCCCACCTTGATGGGTGCATCCTCCTTCTTGGGGTGCCCCGTGTCCTCATCAGAGGTGCCCAGCTCGGGGGCTTTGCTCTGGAAGAAGGACTCAGCCTTGGGACGCTTCTTCTCCGCCACATAGAGCAGGTGGGTCTCCGAGTGAGACCAGGCAAGGCACCCAAACTGGTCTGCGGGGGCAGGTCAGCACTGGCCACCCTGCCCCCTGAAAACCCACATTCCCTGGCATCCCCCAGCCCCTCACCATCATCATAGACGCTGCCATGCTTGTCCAGCGCTGTCAGGTCGATGCTTTTCACCTTCCGGTTCTGATCCCAGACCTGGGGGCAGAGATGCCAGGGCGGTGCCAAGACATGGTGTGGCTCCAGCCCCGAACCCCAGTGAATAAATATCCATTTTCCCTCAGAACCCTCCTTACCTCCAGGAACTGCTTCTCTTTCTCCTTCTCCTGGGCAGGGACCTTGCGCAGGACGGCCTTCAGCATCCCACTGGGGGACTCCCGGCTCAGCAGCCTGAGGGTGAGTGGGTGAGTGCCCACCAGCCCCCACTTACTGCTTCCCCCAGGATGTGTGAGGGGCAGGATGGGACTTACTCGTCCTTGATCTCAGAGCAGGTGCCAGCGGGCCCCGAGTAGACAATGGAGGCTCCATCGTGGAAGATGAGGTACTGACGGCAGAACTTGATGTTCTCAGCCCTCGCCAGGTCCCGCTGTGACCACTCTGCGGGGAGCAGGGTGAGGCACCAGCTTCATCACTACCAGCCAGGCAAGGACTCCCCGGACCCCTCTTTCCCCCCCAGTCCTCCCCATCCCCGTACCGGTGTAGAGGCTGCAGTACTTGCCCCCGTACTGGGTGGTGAGGTCGGGGCCGAGGCAGGCGGTGCTGAGCCCCGGGTGCTGGCTCAGCTCTCGGTACAGCTCCGACAGCTCCTCGGCACGTGGCTGAACCTGCGGGACACGCCGCGGCTGGAGGGGAGCGGGGCCGGACCGGGGAGTAACGGGGCACAGGGGCACTTACTGGGGCTCCAGTATAGACGGGGGGGATTTTGGGGGGTACTGGGGGCAGCGCTTGAAGGGGAGGAGAACAGCGCAGGACTGGGGCAATAGCGGGGGTGCAGAGCCAGGACACTACTGGGGCACCAGGGACCAGGAGGGCACTGGAGAGCAGATCCTGGGGTACATAGCCGGGACCAGGAGGGCACTGGGACAGTTGCGGGGGTACCCGTGACCACCAGGATCCTGAGTGCAGGTCCTGGGGTGCAAAGGAGCCTAGGAGGGTGCTGCAGCAGGTGGAGTCTGTGGAGGAAGTGGAAGGGTACGGGGGTGGTGCCGAGCCGGAGAGCCGGCGGAGCAGCGGGGTCGGGGGGCGCGGGGGACGGACGGGGGGGGGGGCAGCGGGGGGGGGGGGGGGGGTCCCGGGGCTCTGACGTCACTCCCCCCATTCCCTCACCGGCGGCTCCATGTCCTCGCGGCGGGGGGCGGGGCCAGGTCGGCACTTCCGGGATGGGGCGGGGCCTCAGGCCTGCGGCACCTCCCATTGGCTGCGGTGCTCGGGGCACCTCCCGCTTTGAGGCGCCCCCCGGTGGGCGCGGGCGGCGCTGCAGCCGCAGGCAGGGCAGTCCCCGGTACCCGCGACGCGTCCCGGCGGCCGTCCCCTGCCGCCGATCGCCCGCGGGGCCCTCTGAGGCGGCAGCCGGGGGACAGACCGCGGCCTCGCAGCCTCTGGATCGTCCCGGGGTGGTTTGCCCACCGGGTAGTTGCAGAACAGGGGCTCTATGCGCAGGACCGGGTGGATCGGACTCGAGAGGCAGAGGGATCCCAGCCCCGCAGCCTGGCTGGGGGGTATCGGGCCATCGGGGGCCCACGGGACTGAGCAGCCTGCTCAGGGGAGTGGGATTGAGTCATTGGTGCCCGCAGCAGCCCTGCCAACGGGGATTGGGCCCTTGGGAGCCCACCAGAGCCAGCAGCCTGGCCAGGCAGGTGAGATCGGGTCCTTGATGCCCACAGGGACCCCCTATCCCTGCAGCCCAGCTGTGAGTGGTAGAGCTCAACAGTGCTTGGTGACAACCAGATCCATTCCAGCCACCCCCACCAAGGCAGGGGTCCCGATCCCCCGTCCCCCACACCGCAGGCAGGCAAGAATCTGGGCCAGTCCGTGGTTTGTGTCAAGTCCTTTTTATTCTGTTCCCACAGAAACACCTGGTGAGGGGGCAGCTTCTGGGAGGGAGTCACGACACAGCGGCGGGGGTGGTACGGCACGGTACGGCACGGTACGGCACGGTACGGGGTCACTACGGGTGGCACAGAGCACAGCAGACACGCACACCGTCACAATGTTCAGAGGGAGCGCACCCGGCATCGCACTTACCGCTGGAAAGGGCGCCCAGCCGCGCTCGGCCCTCGCTCTTTGCACGCCCCGTCCCCCCGCCCTGTCCAGCAGATCGCCACACCTGGGGCTGGGGGCCCGGCCCGGAGCGCCCCCGCTCCTGGCAGGCACGAAGGCAAGGTGGCGGATGTGCTCGGGCGGCGACACCGGCCCCGGCGGGGGTCTCGGTCCCGCGTGCGGTTGACACACTGTACAAGTATTTACAGCGCGGGGAGCGGCGGGGCCGGCGGCCCGCGGGAGGCGCCCCCGGGCTCTGCACTTGTCACGGGCCGGGAGAGGCGGCGGCGGAGCGCGGGGCCGGGGCTCTCCTCCCCCCGTGCCACAGCCGCCGGCCTGCCCCCAGCCCTGGGCACCGACCGGCAGAGCTCCCTTTGTGGCCAGGGATCCGCCACAAAGCGTGGGCTTCCCGCGGCAGCCGGGTCCTCGATCACAAGTGCATAAATCTGCTAAGAGCTTTCAGTACAGCGATGGACTGATGGAGAAGAAAAAAAGAAAAGTCCAGGCAAAGAACAGCAAGCACTGAAAGGCGGGTGGAACCGTGCAGAGAAGTAGCAAGCCATGCTCTACGACGGGACAGACGGTCACGGGCGCTAGGGCTGCCCTTTGGCAAAGTGGCCCTCCGTGGGTCGAACATGCCACGAATTCATACGCACGGGTGGTCGGTACTGAATAGTTCTCGGGTCGCTCGGCGGCACGCTTTGCGATGGAACCCTTAGGCGCGACATTGAACTGATTAGCTATTCACAGGTCTTGTTCTGGAGTCGTGTTATTTCGTTGCATAGAACATCAGGCGGGTGAGCGGGCGGCTGCCCCCCGCCACGGGGGTGTCGGCGGGGCGCTGCCAGCGCGGGGAGGCGGCGGGGCGCGGGCGAGCCCCCTCCTCGGGCTGCCTCCCCCCCTGGGAATCCCCTCCTGGCAGGGCGAGTGGGCTTTGGCCGCCGGCCGCCGCGCCGGCCGTCCCCGCAAAATGGCTTGAGAAGGACTTGGATTGCACAGTAAAAGGAAGGATACTGCCGGAGGCAAAGCTCTCCTGATCTTGTTCCACGGGATTTGTGCTCTTTTGTAGCCTCCTGCACTCTATTGCTTCTACAGACGACAGCCCGTGTGCTAACTCATCGCACAAAGCAAAGAGGGAAGAGGATTTGGTATAAACTTTAGAAAAATAAAACCCCGAAAGCAAAAGAAAATGAACCCAAAGAAACCGAGGAAAAAAGGACCCCCCCTGACGACGCCCCGTGTCCCCCCCCCACCCCCCGGTGCGGATGAGGTATACACAGAAATCAAAGTGGGATGATTAAGGCTGTTCTTGAAAGAAAAGGGGTGCCCGGCGGCAGGCGCGCTGGCTGCGTGGCGAGGGCGAGCGCGGCCCTTTCAATGCTTCCAATGGCTTCGGGACACGCGCCCAGCCGGCCGCGCCGCCTGTCAGAGTCCTATGGCCTCGTATTTCGGTAGTGAACAGTGTTAGGTCCTAGCTGACTGCCCCGGGCTCCCCGGCGCGGTGCGGGGGGCGCGGGGACGGCCCCGGCGGGGCGGGTGGGGTCGGGAAGGAGGAGCGGCGCCCACGGCGCCCAGCCCTCGGCTCGCGGGGGGGAAAAACCTATGAAGAGGCCAGAGCTGGGGTTCAGAGGGAGCAACTCTGCGTATAATCTTGAGAAAGGGCCGCAGCCGACCTACGGGGCCTGACCCGACGGTCCGGACCAGGCCCATCCCCTCGGGGCAGCTGCCGGGGCTCGCCGAGTGCCGCGCCGGAGCTGCTCGCCAGGCGTGGGGGGCACCCGCCCCGGGGCGTCCGCCGGGCCCCTGCTCGGCCGTCGTTTGGTCCAGCATCCAGGGATCGCCCTGTTTTCAAAAGCTTGCGGGAGACAGAGAGGGAGAGAGAGAGAAAGAAAGAGAGAGAGAGACAGAGAGAGAGAGACAGAGAGAGAGAGGCGTTAGTCCGAGCAGCCTCTCCCCGCGGAAGGGTCCCCGCCGAGCGGCAGCGCTGGCCCGAGCAAAAAGGCCCCAGAGAGCCAAGAGGCACTGCCGGCGGAGCAGCTGCCGCCGCCTCCGCCCGCCCCCGCGCTGGACGGGCTCCCGGAGCAGAGCCCGGACCACCCAAAGCTTCCCTGGAAACCCAGGGTCTGCACCAGCGCTGCCGAGACTGTGGAACAAGGCCAAGCCTCCACGCCTCGGCCTGGGGCCAGCACCTGGGGATGAAGATGGCGATGAGTGACCCAGCATGAAGGGGATGGGTCCATGCTGTGTCTTTCCCAGCCTGGAGGCTGAGAGTATGGCAAAGCAGGGCTCAGCAGGTGCTCAGGGGACAGTGGTGCTGCTGGAACCTCAGAGGTGGCACAGCAGAGGGGAATTGTGTGCCAGTGTGCCCTGTACACTCACCGTTATACTCAGAGTCTGGCGCCGCGTGCTGAATTCATTGGCTTCTTCATAGGTTTTTCCACTGCAACGACTCAAATCTCCACTCACTTCCCAAACTCCTGCAGTGGAAGGGAGGAGGAGGGCATCAGGCACGGCCGGGGCAGGGAGAGCCCATGGCACAGTGCCCACTGCTGGCTGCACTCACCTTGTGCCGTTCTCTCACCAGAACGAAGTGAACTTCTTGCCGAAAGCTGACACCGCTGTGGGGAAGGCAGGACAGGTGTCAGGATGGTGTAGTGACCCTGGTCCCCCACCTCCCTGGGCCCCAAACTGTGGGAGCACTGCATCCCACTGGCTGCACCCAGCCATCCCCAAGGTGCCCGACTCTGTCTCGGTGCAGAAGAGCACCATCGCCCTGTCCCCATCCCGGGAGCAGCCCTCACCTTCAGTTAGTTTGCCTGCTTGTTCCGCTGCCCCCCCTGGCAGGATTTTGGAGAAGACACTCTCTCCTTCCCCGCCGGGCTGCCCTGTGGCCATGCCCGCGGGACCACGTGGCCCAGCCGCCCTTGGACCGGCCTTGCTGTCTGCTGGGGGACAAACGAAGCCACTGTTAGCAGGGGACAGGCCCGGCTGGCAGAGCTCAGCCGAGCTTTGGGGTGCCAGGCAGCTGGCATGGGATGGGACAGATGGCACAGTGCCACTAGGGCTCACTGACCTGCTGCTCCCAGGGGCTGTGCTGATGGTGCTCTCCCCGGCTGCTGTGGCACTTTTGCTGCAGGTTTGGACGTGTCTGTCGGCTCCACTTTGGTCTGGAAAGGAGAAAACAGCTCTCAGGGCTCACCCTCCCAACAGAGCATCTGCCAGGGGTGGCACAGTCTGGGAGGTGACACTGAAACCCCCAAACACTGCTCCACAACCCCAGAAGACGAGCAAAGCATCCAGGACACAGTGTTGTCCCCTCCTGGGTCCCCTCGAGGGGATGGCAGCTTCCACAGCACCTATGGGTGTCTGTATTGGGTGTGTGAGTGGGATACACTTTACTCCATGGCTCCCATTCCCAACACTTCCCCTGCCAGCCCCTGGCCGCAGCCAGCTGTGCCGATTCCAGGCCGAGCTGTGGGGTCAGGATGCAGCCTGGCCAGCTGAGCCTGTACTTACCGCCGGTGCTGGGTGCCCGCCCGGCTGTGCATGGAGTGTGGCCGGTGCCTTCCCTGCTGCCTGGGCCGGCCCTGGCTGCTGCTGCGGTGGCCGGGACGAGGGGGGTCCCTGTGTCCTGCCCCTGGTCTCAGGCTGTGCCGAGCTTGCTGGCTGGGCAGCCTGGCGTGCTGCCGGCTGCTGCCGCGCTGCCGGCTGCCCTGCCTGCTGCTGCCTGGCCGCCGGCTGCTGTGGGTGCGTGAGGGGCTCCTGCTTCGGCGCTGGCGCGGCCGGCCCGTGCGGCTGGGAAGGTTTCTGTGCCTTGGGGGTCTCAGTGCCGTGGTGGTGAGCAGCGGGGCGGGATGACGGGGCGTAATCAGCGGAGCTGGGGCCGTAAGACGCGCGGGACTCGGGCTGCTGCGCCTTCTTGGGGCCGGCTGAAGGCCCGTGGCCACGGGGCTCATGGCGGCCGGATTCTCGTGGGTGCTGCTTCGATGAGCGGCGTGGGGGCTCGTCGCTGGCGTGCCGGGAGGAGCCAGCGTGGCGATCGTAGTCCCTGTGGTGCCGATGCTCGCGGTGTTGGGGGTAGTCGTCGTGCTGCCACGGGTCTTCATCGGGGGGCTCGTCATAATCGTGGTAGGTGTGCTTAACTGGGGGTCTCTTCTGTGAGGAAGAGTGGCCACCGTAGTGCCTGACCCTCTCTGCCCGCGCCTCCCTGGGCTTATCAAACCAGTCTGTTTCCTCCTGACCCAAATGATAGGCTTCGGAAACCAAAAACAAACCACAGTCAATCTCTCGCTCGAGGCTGCGCGGGCGGAAGCCATGCAATGAAGTGGGAGGGACAAGCAGCGGGCACGCGCGCGGGGGACAGCACGTGCCGGTGGGGACGGGACGCGGCGCAGCAGGGCACCGTGCAGGACCGGCTAACACCGAACACCCAGGGCAGGGGGAGGAAGGCACGTGTCAAGCAAACTGAGGCGGTGAGAGTGTCTCTGCGTACGAGCGGACGGGCATGCCCCGGGGAAGTGCCATGCTCTGGGGTGGTCACCACGGGGAGCTGTTACCTTCGCTGTCCGAGACAACGCAATGGGCATCATCCATGCCGTAGCCCTCCTCGTGCTTGTACGAGTGACTCCTTGGCACGTCTTTGATGTGCTTTTGCACATCAGGCAACGAGTGGCTGGAGCAGAACTGGGAGCAGGGGTCCCCTGCTGACTGGGGGCCCGGCCCTCCTGCAGTGCGTGACCCCCCCATTGACTTCCCCATGGGGCTGACAGGACTCTCCTCCTCCGAGTGCTGCGAGCGCATGGGCGCCCGCCCACGGCTCTGGCTCATGCTGAGGGATGAGGGTTTGGAGCTGATTTTCTGGGAGCGCTCCATGCTCTCCCGCTCATAGGACTTGCTCCGGCCGCCCATCTCCCGGCTGGAGGACTTTTCTACCCCATAGCCAGAGGAGCGAGTTCTGCTGCTGGAAGAGTAGACCCGCTCCTCCTCATCCACCAGATCCCGGCTGGAGACACCGTAGTACTTTTGCTGCTCATAGACGTTCTTCTTCAGGCCGTAGGTGATCTCATCCTGCAGCTTCTTGGCCCTGGAGGCCACATTGCTGCTGCCAATTGAGGTGGTTGTTGAGTAGGAGGCCAGGTCTGACTCTACATCTTTGGCTTCTTCAATGGGGGAGAACTTGGAGATCTTCTGCTCCATGCCCTGCTTCCTGTGCTTGCTGCGCTTGGAGGAGATGACAGCAGGTGCCAGGTTCTTGGATGAATGCTTCGGTAGTGGTGTGCCAGAGCTGTGCTTGTCCATCCGTGAGGAGTGCCGGTACTCACTGTCCCCATAGTAGTAGCTCGAGCTGGAGGAGCTCCCTGACACCCTGCCATTGCTTTCTGTGCCCCGGTAGTAGCTGTTCTTCCCACGATGGTCGGGGCCATGGTGATCATACATGTCCTCCTCAGACTCCTCCTCAGCTTTGGTGTAGCAGCAGGGACGGCTGGAGCCCTCGGTGTCCCCTAGATCACTCTTCTCTCTGCTGTGGCGGCTATCGGCGCTCGTGCCCACTGGCTCTGCTTTCTGCCCATCCACTGCCGGACTCTCCTTGGTGAGCTCGCTGATGTCCTCGATCATCACATAGTTACGGGGGATGTTCTGCTCCAGATTGGTGTAGAGGGACTCGGAAGAGTAGCTGGCTGAGGGGCCTGGTGCCGTGCTGGTTCTCTCAGCCGGCCGGCTCTCAGGTGCCTTGTACTGCTCATAGCCACTGCTCGCCGGTGCACTGCTGAAGGTGACGTCAGGCACGGCCGAGGAGCTGGTGGCCGCACCGATGACCTCGTAGTTGGTGGGGATCTTCTGTTCCAGGTCAGCCAGGGAAGTCTGCCGCGGCTTCTGGTGCCCGCCAGCTATGTCTGCCGGGCTCTGGTAGAGGGTGGGCTGTGCCGCCGGCACGGTGGCTGCCCCGGCGAAGGCGCTCGGGCCTTGGTAGGGGTTTGGGGGCTGGAAGCCTGGCTGGGCTGGGGTGCCCAGCTCTGGGTATGCGGTGCCGGGGGCCGAGAAGCCACCAGGCGAAGTGAAGGTGGGCAGTGGAGCTGCCGGCAAGCCATCCTGTGAGGTGCTGGCAGTGGGGTACTGGGGGTGCTGGAGGCGTGGTGGTGGGAAGGCGGTGGGGCCCTGCGGGGCAGGGTACGGGTAGGCGCCATAGGAGGCGGCGGCGGCAGCGGCGGCGGCGGCGGCGGTGTAGTCGGGGTACTGCCCGGCAGGGCGCAGGCCGGCGCTGTCGTAGGCGGCGAGGCGCAGGCTGTGCAGCTCGCTGTCTGACAGGTAGTCGCGCCGATCCCCGGGGTAGCGCAGGTAGGGGTGGTCCCGCCCACCAACCCGATCCTTCAGCAGCGACTCCTTGCGCTGGGTGATGCCCAGCTCCAGGTACTTCAGCTTTGCATCGATCTCCTTCTCCTCCTCGTCCAGCTCCGCCTGCTTCTTCCGCAGCTTGGTGGCCTCATGCTCCACCAGCCTCAGGTCGCGGTCCAGCTCCTTCAGTAGGCTGGCCTTAGTGACAGGCGCGGTGGCCTTGGGAGCCAGGCTGCTCAGGTAGAGCTGGGAGGCAGCTGGGCTCGCCAAGGGGACGTGGGGCTCCTCAGGTGGTGGGCTGGGCAGCGTCCGCTTCACCTTGCGTGCCAGCGAGCTTGACTGCAGCCCCCCCACCTGCAAAGCCAAGGGACATCTGGTCAGGGGGGCAGGTGGGTGTCCCCCACACATCCCAGCCCAAGCATTGCAGTGGTCCTCCCATGCCCTAGGGGCTGGGGTGAGGCATCCCGCTGTGCACGTGTTCCCCCATGCACTGAGAAAGCGGCGTTTATGTAAAAGCGCAATAAATAGGATGGAAGTAACAGGCAGGGCGCTTTCTGTGAGTAATTACCAGGGGTGGCAGCCAGCCAAGCGCCGAGCTGGCCACGTGCATACCCTCTGCTGCAAAAAATGCTTTCTGTCCACGGGCACTTGGCAGAGGGACTCGGGGGATTGCTGGTGGGTGCTGCAGCCCCAGGAATTGCCCTGGGACTTCTTGGCTGTGCACTTGACTGCCCAAGGCAATCCTGGTGTGTGGAGGCAAAAGTGTGAGCAAGACCCACCACAACCCTAAGTGCAGCTGTGCATGGTGGTAGTTCCTCGAGACCGAAGGGGGACCCATCTGGAGCAGGGCACAGCCCTGATGCTGCCAACCCGCAGCATCTCCTGCCTGCTGACAGGCTCGTGCAGCCAATGGACCTCCAGGGCCTCCCTCCAGCTGCTGGTGTTGGCATGCACGTCTGTGCCTGCTGGCTGCCATCAGCTGCTGCGGGGACCGGCCTTTTGAAATATTAATTGCACAGGACTAATGAAACTGCAATGTCCCGAGGCGCCTCCCAGGACTGTTCCCTGAGGGTAAGGTTGTTCCCTGTGGTGACGTACCTGTGAGCTGGGGAGCAGCGGGTGTTGGTAGAGGGAGAACCTGTCCTTGCCGGCCTCCTCGGAGGTGGGGCTGATGGGCTTGGGGTCGGACAGGGAGCGCTGCATGGTCTTGATGGGGCGCGGCAGCGTCTGCTGGCGCTGGGCTAAGTCGGTGGTGAAGTGCTTCTGTGGGGGGACGTGGGCCTTGTTCAGCCGCTCGCTGGTGGCAAAGGAGGACTCCAGGAGACGATGGGGGGACAACGGGGAGACGGGTGAGTAGAGGACCTGGGGAGAGCGGGGTGGCTGGCGTGTCACCAGCTGGGAGAGGGATTCAGCTGGCAGATGGGATTGGTAGCCAATTTCCAGGGGATCTGGCTTTTTCTTCTCAAACTTGCCCAGGGTCTGCTGCCGGACAGCGTGGGGGTCCAGGGGGCCTGTGCTCACTATTTGGAGGCTGGTGGAGTAGGGTGGGATGGTGGTGGGCACCGTCAGCTGGGGGACCACGACGCCAGGTTGGGGAGCTGGCTCTGGCTCTGTCTGGCAGGCCAGGCTCTCACCCCGCTGTGTCTTCTCTGGGGCTGAGATGTACTTCACGATCTCCACTCGGGGGTCGTGGGTGGTGATGTGAATGGAGGGGGAGACGCGGAGAAGCTGGTCGGGCTCTGTCTGCACTGAGCAGTCGCTGATGGTCTGGATACCCACGCTGGCTGTGCGGGTTGCCCCGTCTGTCTTGCCCTCGGTGCTGGCCTCAGTGTGCCGTGAGGCCCTGGAGCGCCGGCGGCGCACGGGCTGCTCCCACTCCCCGCTGTCCTCCTCGTCCGTCTGCACACTGCAGTCAGCGCTGCGCCGCGTCCGCCGCCGCCGCGACAGCATGAACCGCTCCTCGCCGTCCTCCTCGTCTGTCTGCACGCTGCTGTCCGCCATCTTCCGCGCCGCAAAGGTCTCCTTCTCGTAGGCATCCCTCAGCCGTGGCATCGAGTTCCTCTTCTTGATGCCCCGGCCGGGTTCCCAGGACTCCTCGACTTGAAGTGACATGTCTGAGGCTGAGCTGCTGAGTGGCCGCTGTGGCATGGGGTAGCGGGGACCGGCAGGCCCCTCTGGGGGTGTCTGGCCCGCCGGGGGCCACGCCTGCCCATTGTGCGGCAGCACCCGCGGTGCCTCAGCGGGCCCCTCGGGTGGGCGGGCAGTGGGCTCCACGGGAGTGGGGAAGATGGTCTTCTGCCGCTTCTGCTCCTCCAGCTGCTGCTGCAGCTGGTGCTGGAGCTGGTGGATGTGCTCGAGCTGGAGGCGCTGCTGGGCGAGCTGCTCCCGTTGCAGCGCCAGCTGCGCGTGCCGCTCCTCTTGCTGCTGCTGCAGCACCTGCTGCTTGATGCACTGCAGCTCCTGCAGCTCCCTCTGCACCAGCAGCTGCTCCTTCTCCCGGTGCCGCTGCAGCTCGGCCCGCTCCCGCTCCAGCTCCTCCTGCAGCCGCAGCTGCCGCAGCTTCTCCAGCTCCACGCGCTCCCGCTCCAGCTGCAGCACGTGCTCCTGCTGCTTGCGCTGACGCTCCTCTTCCCGCTCCCTCTCCTCCCGCTGAGCTCCATCCAGTGGTGGCTTGGGCGCTGTGGCCACTGGCCCGCTCTCCTTGGGGGCTGCTGGTGCTGCTGGTGCCTCTGCACGGGGGGCAGCTGGTGGTGGCTCTGCTCTCTGCAAGCCACTGGCAGGTGCGGCGGGGGCAGCGGGTGCTTTGGCAGCAGGAGCAGCTCCCACCGCTGCCGGGGCTGTGCTGGCAACAGGCTTCCCCAGGTAGACGGGTGTCTCCATCATCGAGGCTGCTGGGGCCGGCCGACCTGGGGCCGGGAAGCGGTAGAGGCCCTGTGCTGCAAGTGGGACACGGGGAGTGACAACTGGCAGCCTGGCCAAGCTGGCCAGTGGGACTGCAGCCACACCACCTGGGCCGTAGGGTCTGTATAGCCCACGCAGCATGGGCCGCAGCACCGAGGCCGGCTGGGTGGTGATGGGCAGGGTGGAGGCGATGGGGGTGTTGATGGTGGAGTAGATCATGCCGTCGGCGGCCCGCACAGTTGCGGTGGAAGGAAGCATTTGCCGGATGGCGCCCAGGCGGACACCAGGAACGTTGTACTGTGCCAGGTTGCTGAAGCCCTGCCGTCCCTCAGGGAAGGTGGGGTTGTACATCCCACCGGGTTTGGGGGGTACAGGGCCCTGCTGCTGAGCTGCCAGCCCCCCTGTGGCCCCCTGCCCAGTGCTGGGGCCATAAGGCAGCACATCAGGGCCGTTGGCATGCCGGCCCCCGTACTGGTCCATGGAGTTGAGGGCAGCACACATGCGGCTGATCTCACGCGCCGTGGTGGCACTGTAGTGGGCCAGGCTGGACTCCTGGAAGCTGGCCAGGTCCCCCCGGTGTGAGAAACGGTAGTCAGAGTAGAGGTTGGAGGCCGAGCTGTACCTCCGCATGGGGAAGGGGTGGCTCAGCAGCTCTCCTGGTTGGCGGAGGTCAGAAAAAGAGCCGTACTGTGGCCCCTGGCCCAGGTAACCCCCTTCGGCAAAGCCCACACTGTAGGAGTGCTTCATGGTGCTGAGGTCCACGGCCGCATCACCTGCTGGGGCAGGGAAGGGCTGATCCCCCTTTGTGTGGTAGTAGCTCATCCCGATTTCAGAGAGGTTCGTGTCCGACATGGAGGAGTAGAGTCGTCCAAAGGCGCTGGCTGGGTAAAACTTCTGCTCCTCGTAGAGCGCAGGTGCCGGGGCCGGCTGCTCCCGGTAAGGGAAGGTCTCTGGCAGCTCTGGCTCTCTGCTGCCATACATTGGTCCACCAGCTTTCCGACCAGGCATCACTGCCGCCTCCCCGGTTTTCTTCTCTGGCATCTTGGAGGTGGGGTTGAAAGCACCCGTGCAGCTGCCACCAAAGGGAAACTTGTAGACCATGTCACAGCAGGCCACCTGGCTCTCTGGCTTCACGCCCGTGAGGTCCAGGACGTTGGCTGGCCCCTCCTCCTTCAGCACTTTGGTCACCGGGCCAGTCGCTGCTTCCTCCATCTGCACCATCATCACCTGGGATTTCTTGCCACCCAGGGCAAGGAGAGGGCTCTGGCTCTTCAGCTCTACTGGCACTGCCCGGTACACCTCCGATCCTGGCTCTGGTGGGAAGGCCTGTGGGAGGCCACTGGCATTCTGTGCCCCACCGGTCTGTGTGAGGAGCACGTCCTTCTTCACCATCTGGCCTGGCATGCCGTACCTTGCAAATTTGGTCTGGGGGGCAGCAGGAGGCTCGGGCTTGCCACTGGCCACCCCGCTGGCTCTGACAGTGGCTGTCTGGACACCCTGCTCCACCTGCTTCACCTGCGCCAAGCACACTGGGCTCCCAGTCCCCTGCCCAAAATCCACACGGCTCTGGAAAGGGTCTCCATAGACCATGGGTTGCTTGGACTGCGAGAGAATCATGGGAGAGGCGATGGCCAGGCTGGCAGTGCTGGCTGCTGCGATGATGGCGTGGGGCTGCTCCTGGGCATTGAGGTTGATGATCAAGGGCTGGATGGCTGTGGACTGCCGGTTGGGGATGTGGTCCAGGGTCAGGCAGTACTTCCTGGCCTCAGTGGCCAAAGATGTGAGATCCATGCCTTGGTCTGTTATGATGATGGGGGCAGACTTCAATGCGGTCCGTAAGTCCACAGCATTGCTGCTTGGTACCTTGGGCCCTGGCTCCACCCGGGATGTACCAGGGATGGAGGAGATGCGGCAGAGGGAGATGTTTTCTGCAGGGAGTGCTCCCCAGCTGTAGAGTCCTGTGATGCCATCAGGGGCTGAAGTCACGGCAGGTGCTTTCTGGGCGTGGTCCTTCACTGGCTGTGCCCTGATGTAGGCACCTGTCGGCTGCTCTGGCTCCGGTGTCTGGGTGTAACCATGTGCCAGCAGCTGCCGGCTTGGCCTGGTGGGGGATGAAGTGGGAGATGTCAGGGCGCCAGAGCTGACTGGCTTGGTTTGGCTGGCTGCATCAGCCGCCAGTGTGATCACCATGAAGGGGGAGTCCTGTGAGGACGCCTGCCGAGTCAGGCGCGGCGAGCCCGCCCGGTGCGGTGTCTGTGTTCCCTGTGCCACCATGGGGGAAGAGGTGTCCGGGCCAGCAGCAGCAGCAGAAGGACCATCATAGGAGAGCACTGGGCTCTGTGTCTGTGTGGAAAACTCTGCTGTGGCCTTTGTAGTGCGGGTGGGACTCTGCGTGGGTGAGGTGGGTGAGAGCGGAGGGCTGGAGCTCTTGAAGAAGGTGTATGTCTTGGGCAGTGTAGGCTTGCTGTCACTCACGGCTGGGATCTTCTCCCTGGCTGTCTGCACGCTAATCTCCACCGTCCTGGTTCTGGTGGTATCCTCGGTCTGTGAGCCATAGCTGACAGTGCTCTTTGACGGAGTGTAGCTTCTCCCAGCTATGGATGGGGCCTCTGGACTTGGTGAGCTGTAGCTCTGCAGCGCACTCCCAGGGCTGCCTGCTGCTGTTGTCACCGTGCTGGTGCCTTTGCTGTAAGCATAAGGAGTGGTAGTAACCTTGGACACTGGGCTGGGTGCTGCCGGGGCACTCTGGAGCTTGCCTAGGTCTTGTCCCTCTTTTGCAAAATGCTGAGTGACCCGGACATCAGGAATAGTCTTGCCAGTGCTGCTGTCGGAGCTGGCGAAGGAGACAGGAGCAGAGAGCTGTGTGGGGCTTGTGCCAGGGGTCAGTGGGCCACCATTCTGCTTCAGCAGGTCAGCGTAGGCGCTCTCTGCATTGAGGAAATGCTTCTCCTGGTACGCCTCCTCCTGCCCCTTCACCTTCTCACCCAGATCAAAAGAAGAGGACTGGTGCATCCTGGAGATGCTCTTCGAGGTCTGCAGGATCTCCTCGTACACCGCTCCTGCCTTTGGCAGGGCACTGGAATAGTCGGGCTGGGAGGGGCGCGTGAGGCCGCCATCGTACTGGTATTCCTCGCCATATTGGTAGTCAAAGCCGTTCTGGCCCTCGGTACTGCGGTAGCCAACCTGCTGGAAGGTGCTGCTGTAGGAAGAGGCAGGCTGGGCCTGCTGGACCTGCTGCTTCTGCATCATCTCTGCCTTCCGCATCATCTCCTCATAGGCTTCCTCGGCGCTTTTCAGGGGCTTGCTGATGGGCTGGCTGGCAGCACTCTCCACCTTCTCTGTCGGGGAGTACAGCGACATGAAAGTGGGCAGGTTGTATTCGCTGCCAGACTTGTACAGCTTGGAGGTCACAGCATCAAAGCTCTCTGCTTCTGAGTCAATGGAAGGTGAGTACTCGGAGCAGGAGGAGCGGTGCAGCTCCTCCATCTCTGCCGCCTGTCGCAGCTCCTCTGTGGGGGAGGCGTCCTCGATGGGGGAGAGATTGCTGGGGGGGGTTTTGGAGCGCTCCCTCCTCCGCTGGGCCCTCAGCTCCTCCTTGTCACGCTTGGTCTTGCGCGCTGTGCTCCGGATGCGCTGCTGCTCCACCTCCCGCATCTTCTCCTGCTCCCGCAGGAGCTCCTCTTCCTCCCGCATCTCCTCCTCCTCAGATGAATCCTCAATGGTGGGCAGCAAGGGGCCGTGTGAGCGATGCCGAGCCTTCCTCTGCTGCTTCACCTCCTCCAGGCGCTGCCGGCGGCTGGGGCTGCTGTCGCTATCCTCCTCCAGCGAGGAGATAGAGGTGGGTGAGGTGCCCGAGGTGTAGCTGGGCGTTGTGGCTGGCAGGGTGGAGGAGTACTCGCCCCGTGAGCGCTCCTCAGGGGAGCCTGTCAGGCTCTCCATCTCCAGCTCGGGCTCCCGGTCCACACTGGTGTCTGGCTCCTGGCCAATCTCCATCTCCCGGCCATAGCCAGTTGTGCTGTTCAGCTCGATGGTCTTGAATCGCCGCAGCCCACCCTGGGCCGTGCTCAAGTCATCCCCCTCCACTGCCTCCACCTCTTTGCTCTCCTCTCCTGTGTACATGCTGCTGGCACCGTGTGGCAGGCGCCGCTTGGCCGACGCTGGCTCTTTGCCCTTCTCTGCCTCGCTCTTCTGCCCAGCTTTGGGGATGCTGTACTTGGTGCGCCCATAGCCTTCCTCCTCCTCCTCAAGGTTGTCCTCCTCAGCACTCATCTCCAGGATCTGTCTCCGCATGAACTCCTCATCTGTCACCTCGGCCTCCTGGCCCTTGGTCCGGGGGGGCACTGGGGAGAAGCCCCCCTCGCTGCTGTCCTCCACATAGTCATGCCGCAGCTTGCTGCCAAACTCATCTGAGGACTCTGCACTCTCCCGCCGCTCACGCTGGTTATCCCACTCCTCATCCTCCTCCAGGATGTCTTCCAGCTCCTCATCGGAGTCAAAGGCTTCAGGGGTGATGGAGAGGTACCGTGGCCGCTGCTGTTGCCGCTGGTCTTCCTGCGGCTCTGTGCGGCTCTTGCTGCGCTCAGGGGACTGTGTGGGTGCACCCCGGCCTTCCAGGAGAGGCCGCATGCTGCTCTCCAGCTTGGTGAGCTCAGAGGGGCTGGGGGGGCTCTGCCCAGCCAGCCCAGTGCTGCTCAGCTTCTCCTCTTCCTGCTGCACCAGGCCGGTGATCTCGCTCTGGGAGCTGGAGATGCCATCGGAGGAGTAGCCGGTGTCGCTGAGGCTCTGGGGGCTGCGGGACAGGTCTGGGGGGTAAGGCTTGCTGCCGTCCTGCAGGCAAGGGAGAACACAGTGTCACATCCAGGCAGCTCCAGAGCTGCTGCTCATAATTCCCCCAAACTGTCTCCCAAGGAGCACACAAAAAGTCTAGGCACCACTGGGAGCCAGCCCAGAGCAAAGGATGGGGACCACCCTGTGTTCCCCAATTCAGTGGCACATCAGTAACTTGTCTGTGCTAATAACGGCAGGTTAGAAGGAGTGCTGCAAGCAGGGGATGGTACAGCAAATGGCCCCGGGCATAAATACATTGGGGGACTAAGAAATACGTTTGAAAAACTGGGCCCCAGCCCCCAAAGCACCCTTCAGAAGCAGGGCTGGCCCCAGGATCCTTGCTAGATGCCAGCAGAAATAAACAGCCCCCTTTAACTGGTTTGACAATTAGGCAGTGTGAGGGACTGAGCCATGGGGACTGTGCCATCACACCCAGCCCTGGCAGGACCTGCCACCCTGCCAGAGGCACCACAGACCACTTGATTTTGGGGACCCAAGGAGCCTCTTCCCTGGGGGCTCCACAGCAGTGAGGGGTGCAGCCATTCCCTCCCAGCTGGTGGGGACCTTCTGCCACGTCCCCTCCCCATGGGGGGCTCTGCTGGCTGCTGCTGGGACGGTTGCTTGTGCGGAAACACCATCCCAAGGTAGCCAAATGTTTCCCCAAATTGTTATGAATTTTAGAAAAAGTGGGATAAAGAGTATGAAAAACACCCACTGCTGCAACATGGAATGCTGGAAAATGAGTTTTCCATTTGACAACAAATCCCAACTACCGTTATATTATTCAAAAGAAATGCAGAGGCCAGACATGACCTGAACTATTGCATTTTGCCTGAACTGATGTAACCCTAATAAAAAGAAGGCAAATACCAGCATGCTGCCATGGAGCCTGTGAAAGTCTTTCCCCATCTGTGGGCACAACTACTGACAGAGGCACAGCTCAGTACCACGCCAGCCTGGGGCAGGGTGTGGTGCCCAGGGATGCTCGGAGCTGGATGCTCCCTGAGCGCTCACCTCCTGCTCCTTTGCCCGCGGTGCCTCGGGGAGTGCCTGGCTCTCCTTTCTCTCCACCTCTGCTTTGGGGGTCGTGCTCTTCCCCTTTGGAGCGACGCTCTCAGGAGCTCTGGAAGGCTCCGGGGCAGCTTTGGGCAGGGGCTTTTCCTCTGCCGGCACCGGGGGCTTCTTTTCTGCTGGCGGTGGGGGCTTCTTCTCCGCTGGGGCAGGGCTCGGGGTCCTGCCCTGCTCGGCAGCGCGGAGGCTCCTGGCGGGCGAGGGCTGCTGCTCGGGGGGCGCTGCCTCGGCGGGCACGGGTGCCGGCGTGGGCGCTCTCTGCTGGCCGCCGGCGGGCGGCTGGTGCCGCGGGGAGCCGCTGGATGGAGGCTTCGGGGTAGGCAGTGGCATTGGGGCAGGGTCGCCGAGGCTCCCTTCGAGCAGCCGCTGAGTTTGGCAGTTCAAGCACAGCCATTCGTTCTTCTGCAAAAGAATGGAAGGAAAAGTTCTGTTGAAATTCTGGGAGCTTCACCCCAGCAGGGATCTCATCACGGAGGAGCTCTGCTGGTGGGACACCTGGCAATGGTGCAGAGGATTTGGCCCCTCCAAACCAAATAACCGGCTGTGGAGGGGCATGCAGTGTCATAGCCATACCCTGCAAACCATCCACACCCAGCTCCAACCCATCCCTACCCTTGTCCAGAACCCAGAGATGTCCAGCCAGAGGTACCATGGCTGCAGCACAGGGATTGCACACTCTCCCCACAACCCCTCAGCATCACCAGCTTTTTCATTCTTCAGCCTTGTGGTATTTCAGTTTTAATGAAATTAAACAATCAAAGGCATATTACTACCGTAGCTTAACACTTCTCAGCTTCATACAGCTCCTCTCTCGCTCTGATTTGTTTTCTTTGATACTATAAAGGTTTAATAGCATAATCATAACACTTATGGCTCTTTTTTCTAGGTTAACAAAAATACCGGCTACACAAGTATGCCAGAATTTCCCAAAGATATTACCCAAAGTACACGCTGTGCAGGAAAAGAACAAGACAATCTTGTCTAGTGAAATTCTCAGCAAGAGCTGTCGTTTTATGGCCTGCAAAAAGCAGAGGCAAGCGGGGCTGTGAGTGGCAGAGAGCCCACAGGGCTAAGGCAGGGGCTCTGCATTAAGAGATCAGAAGCACTTTCCTCCCCCAGGTTGCCCCAGGGCTATTTTTACCCACCCAGGAATGTCCAGGAATAGGGGCCTGACATTCCCTTCACTTTAGATGTTTCAGCATCTTAAATCTCTTCAGTTTTGCTGCTAACAGCACAGTATGCTCCAGGTTCTTTTCCCAGACTTCTCCTTTGCTGCTCCATGGCTCCCAAAGCTCAGGGTGGCCAACCTCAATGGGTGGCTGGCCCTGAGGAGATGTCATGCTGTCTGAGAGGTGGTCTTGCTCTTCATCTGGACCAGCCTGGGGCCAGGGTTGTGTGCCCTGGGATCCCAGAGGCCATGGTCTGCCTGGAGAAGATTGGGTTCATCAAAATGACATTGAGGAAATAGCCTCAGGTTGCACTAGGGAATGTTTAGATTGAGTATTAGGAAAAATTTCTTCACTGAAAGAGTTGTCAAGCACTGGAACAGGCTGCCCAGGGAAATGGTGGAGTCACCATCCCTGAAGGGATTTAAAAGATGTGTAGATGTGGTGCTTAGGGACAGAGTTTAGTGGTGGCCTTGGCAGTGCTGGGATAACAGTTGGACTCCATGATCTCAAGAGTCTTTTCCAACCCGAACAATTCCATGATTCTAATCTATGACTCTAAATCCCACACCTATGGGACAGCAGAACTGTGACAGCCTTGTCATCTGCATCCCAGGAGTCTCCAGGTTATGGTGAGATGTTGGAGATGCCTTGCAGCTGGTGGTGGCCAGGAGCAGCAGGGCTTTCCCAGGGACACATCTTCACCTCTGCAGCAATCCAGCCCAGGAGCAGCCACCCAGCCCCACGCTCTCCAGGGAGCACAGGGGCACGAGGGCTGCTCCTGCAGGAAAGGGGCAGGTGTAAAACATCCTCCCACACCCAGCACCCTGCAGCAGCCCCTGCTCTTCACACAAACATCTTAAGAATACATTAGGGCTTTGGAGGGCCATTAAAAAAATCCCTTTCAGCATGGTAATATTTAATTACTGCTTAATCAAAGAGAAAGTCTAATTAAGGGGCAAGTGCAGCCTATTGTATCTTAATGATTGCATTTGTCTTCTTTTATTTCAGAACTCATTCCCGTGCCTCTGAATCAGATCTGCTTGCCCCACTCTGCTGTGTAATTATTCCAGAGCGCAGAAGGAAATGTGATTGTGTGACACAAATTGAAACCATGCCTCATGGAAATACACGACCTTTCATTTTTCATTCAGCAATCCCATTTTTCTTTGCCAGAGCTCCCTCCTTGATGCAGGCAGTGAGGGCAGGGCATGCTGCACAGGGGATGGGTTGGATGTGCCAGGGCAAAGCTCAGCTCAGTTCCTGCCCATACCTGTCTGCCACAGCACCACACCAGCTCCCAGCATGGTCCTGAAGGAGCTTGAGGAGATCAGCTTGCCTTGAACAACCCAGCCTGCCTCACTCAGATCCTTTACACCCTCCCTGAATGGGGCATTGGATATCCTAATGATGTCCCAACCTACCAAACTTTGGTGACGGGGGAGCTCTGCATATGTGATGGGCACAACTGCTTTTGCCCTTCCAGAGAAAAATTCGAGCCAGAAAGACGGTGGAAGGCCAACACTGGCCTCCAGTGCTGCAGATGCTGAGTGCCAATCAGGTGCCCTTCAAGGAGCCCATGGAGAGGCAGGTGTCACTGCTCGTGTGATCTCATCAGCACGAGGCTTAGGGCTCCTCCACAACCAGACAAGCAAAGTAATAATCTATCCCATGGAGATGCCCATCCCTGAACAGGCTGGATGGGGCTTTGAGCAACCTGGTCTAGTGGAAGGTGACCCTGCCCATGGCAGAGGGGCTGGAATGAGATGAAGGTCCCTTCCAACACAAATCGTTCTACGGTTCTATGATCTGATGTCTCTGCAGGTTGGTCTGAGGCTCCTCCCTGAGGTTCCTCCCAGCTGTGGCTCTGCAGCCATTCCTCTTGGCAGCTGCCCCAGTTTGAGCAGCTCACCCTGCCATCCTGCTCTCGTAGATGTGACAGCTCAGCTCTTCATGGGACCGCACTGGGAAGTGGACAAGGGAACAATCTCTATTAAAAATAGCTCTGCCAAAAAGATTGTGCAGCTCCACTCTGAAATGGCCCTCGTCTTTCAAAGCAGGCAGGAGGGCCAGGGTACAGAGGGAAGGCAGGAACCAAGGAAAGGCAAGCAGAGAAGGTCCTTGGGCTTTGCCAGCTGTGAGAGGTGCCTGCCATGCCCCAGACACACTCAAACTGAGAGACTGGCATATGCTGAGTTTGCATTTTCTCTTACTGGCTTTTCCTTCAGCACCTCTGGGATCTTACATGCTGAAGAGACCCTGCTGACAGTCCTGCACCCTGTGCTTCAATCTGAACCCCTGTGGAAAATCACTGTGAGGTTGTGGCACAAAAGCAGCGAAGGGATAGCTGAATTTTCCTGAGCTGTGGGACAGCCCCATCCCTGTCACAGCCAGTGCCACGTGGAGCTGTGTGTGAGCACAGACCGTGCTGCAGCAGCCAGCACAGCATTTGCCATCACAGCTCCCAGGGGCTGCAGTGAACGCTCCAGCAGCAGCAGCTGTGAGCTGCCCAGCTCCCACATGCACACGAGGGAGAGAGAAATCCTGCCCACGGCAGCTGCGGGAAGGTGGAGGCGAGCAAAGCTGCCCATGCCAGGGGGAATGCCTCTGGTAAACCATTCTGAGCTCTTGGGTCCATCTTTAAGAGACCTCTGCAGCCCCATCAACCCCAGCACTGACACCTGTCATGTGTGTGAGGGCTAAATCCCAGGGGGATTTAGGATGTAGGGATGCTGAAGCTGAGGCCCCTCCCAGCCTTGTGCCGGTGACAAACGATCCGTCCCTCTCCCGCAGCGTTATCAGCTCGGTGTTTGTTATCCCACAGCACCTCTGCTCCCTCTCACAGGGACTGGCTCTGAGGCAGCTTCCTCCTCCACATAACCTGGCCTCAAGCATTTCCCAGAGAACACGGCCAAGGGGATTAAGCTGCCCCTGAGAAAAATGCAAACATTGGAGGAGCGGCTGCTTTGCTAACAGCTTGTAAATCCCCATTGAGATTAACCAGATCCCACGAAGATAATAATAATTAGGCTGTATTTAGTGCTTTACATGGCCAAACCCGTGGATGCCCAGGAAGCCAGGGTGCCCCTCGTTGGGGTGGAAAATGGGTAAGGAGCTTATGGCAAAGGCACAGCAGCTTCTGTCTGTCTCCACACCTAAACATGCTGGAAACCTTGGCCCTGACCAGGGTGAGGATTGGCCTTTGCTTGGCACTGAGGCTTGCTGCCTTAGAACTGTGGTGGTGGCCATGGGGGGTTTAACCAAGGGGAGCACAGTTATGGGGAGCTGGGGCTGGTGAAGGCTGTGGAATGCAGGGAAGATGGGCAACACTGCTGGGATGCAGAGTGGGCTCCAGGCAGAGGAAAGCATCAATAATTAAGGAGAGGGATGAAACCAAAGTGTGCCTGAGATGCCATCTGAAATGAAGAGGTGCTGGCACGGCAGGGCACACTGGAACACAGCCAGCCAGAGGAGGGGGGTGAGGCCACTGGGGGCTGCCCAGCCCAGCTGGTTATCAGCTTACAGCCTTTGAGGGTCACTGCCCTGATTCCTCGGGCTCCCTGCTTTCTTTGCATCCAAAAAACTGGGATTTCCAGAAGAGTCACAGGAAAAGTGGGTTTCTGGACAGACAATCAGGGCTGCTGGGGTCACAAGAGGCAGGACATGAGGGATTGAGGGAAGGCAGCTTCGTTTAAGACATTGCATCTAAGTGGGAATGGCCATGCCAGGTTTCACCTGTGCACCATGAGAGTGGCATCAGGGGCTTGGCCACAACTCCTGCCAGCTGTGCTGAAGGGGCAGCGAGCGCTGTGCCCACGGCTGCCCCTGCTCCCCCAGGGCTAGGGGGGTCAGCAGTGAGGGCTGCAGGGCTGGGGTGTGCCTGGCCTCCCCAGAGCTCCAGAGCTGGCTGGCAGGTGGCCACAGCCCTGCTGGCCAACCTCCACCGGGTCTTACCCTGCAATTGTTTCAATTTACTAATGGGCTACAACAAAACTGTAATTAACTAAAATAGAAGTCTTCCTGCATAATTCTGGTCAACGTTACCACTTGGCAAGTTAATTAACTGCTCAATTCCCCCAGCGCCGCTGGGTTTTTTTTAATGATGGAGCCAGAGAGCTTCAGCATCACAGTTAAACATGAATCCTCTGCTCAGTGACTTGGAGGTCTGAGAGGCTTGGTGGGAGCCAGTGGTGCCAGAAGCTTCCCAGCTTCCCCAGTCAGCTGCTGGTTACCAATCCCACCATCCCCATCAGCCCCTAGGCCCTCTGGCTCAACCTCTGCAGTGCCTGGAAGATGCTCAGCCATGCTCTTTATCCCCACACAAACTGCTCCCCACAATCTGACCTCTGGGATTCTGTCCAGTTACTTATTCTCTTCAGCATAATTTTACACAAACAAAACAGTATCTATTAAAATACTGGGACAAAAACCTGTACAAAGTAAGATAAGCAGCATGAGGTACAAGTATCTCACAAGCCAGATCTCATCTCCCAGCATTAAATGCAGTGAATCTCACCAGAATATTTCATTTATTTGCTGACAAAGTACTGTGCAGGGCTCATCACTGTGACAGATGGATGCCTGGAAAATATGGAAAACACTTCTGGTATCTGAATCAAGATCCAAATTAACAAGAACCTCATAAAATCACTTCCCAAGCCCTCTTCTCAGCCCCACTAGCAGGAAAGCTCCCTTTAGGAGGGCTCCTGACAAGCAGACACCTTTCACACACCCTCCCACAGCAGAAATGGGGACATCTCACTGTGTGATCCCAGTTCCCTAACACTCTGCATCCTTATGCTAAGAACACTGCAGCTCTGACCGTGCTGTGCATGGTTTTTAGCACAGTGTTGAAGGAAAGGGACTAAGTCATGCTTGATCATGGCTGCCAGGGCTGTTTCAGACCCACCTCAGGCAATAGCAATGCCAGGGCTCTGCCTGGCAGGTTCTCCACCTTCTAGGTGCTCCTGTGCCCTTCCCTCTCTCAGCCAGCAGCCTCCCCAGGCAACCCTGGTGCTCACACATTTCAGATGCCAATGCCTGAACACTGGCTGATGCTCACTCCCCCTTGGATTCTGCCCATTCTCCCAGCTGAACTCTCCAGAGCCTCCCCAAATCCCCTCCCCACACCTCTCCAAGCACCTTTGGCTGAGCTGCCACAGTTTTGGGACACAGTGGGGGAAGGGGGTGTGCTGACCAGTGCCAAAGGCTCTTCTCTGGGATTCTGGATTACAGAGAGGACGATGTACAACAAAATCTGACATGGGGATGTTCACAAAGGGTGCTCTGAACAATCATGTGCCATCAGCAGACAACCACAGGCCTGGTTTTCCCTCCACCCCAGCCCTTATCTCTCCTAGGAGGCTGAGGCAGTGATGGGATTTGAAACGAGGGCAAGGAAACAAAGCAGCGTGCGCTGTGATGATGGAAGCACCAGAGATCAGGAGGAGAGATGGAGCACACAGAGGAGGTGCTTGTGAGAGCTGCATCTGGGGTGGGAACACACCAGAGGCAATTCAGGTGCCCCAGTACCAGGAAGGCACTGAGACCAAGGGAAACTGGAGCCAGCAAGCACAAAGGGGCATCCCTGGGGAGAGCGTGGGGTTGTGTGTCCCACACCACCACTGACAGCCACCTCCAGTGCAGACAGGGCAGAAAGTGCAGGGTACTACCTTGATTGTGCCTTTTCTTGATCTAAAACTACCTCAAAACCCCACTCAAGCTAGATGCAGAACTGTCTGCATGTTTGCTAATGCACACATGCTAATGCAATGCTGCTTCTGAAGCTTAGCCTGTGTGTAGATGCAAAGATAGATAGATAGATAGATAGATAGATAGATAGATAGATAGATAGATAGATAGATAGATAGATAGATAGATAGATAGACAGACAGATAGAATCTGTAAACAAAAAAGCACTAAAGGGAGCTCCCAAGCAGTGGTGAGCAGAGCAGGTGGTGTCTCTGGAGCCCAGTGGGCACACACTGATGCCTGCCAGGCTGGGGGAGCAGTGGAGCTCCCCAGCATCCTTCCCCTCACCACTCCCACCTAATGCCACAGCTCCAGCTCCATCTGCAGGGAGAGGCAGAGAGGGGACTGCACACACCTCAGGCAGCTGAGTCTCCTCAGCTGCCAACTGCTCCACACTAATTGACTTCATTACCATCAACTGGGCAAGTTCTAGCACAACCCCAGGCTTGCAGATCAGCTCCCCTGAAAGCCACCACAGTTATTTCAATCCCTTGCTATTTATAGCAGTTGACTAAGCCACCCAGTGATGTGTTTTCCAGCAACAGACTATTCTTATCTGTTCCTGTGGCCTGTCTCAGGCTGATGGAGCTGATGGTCCCTCCCCAGCTCTATTTTAAATGTGTGTGATGTATTGATGGCCTTCACACTGCAATAATGTGATTAAAAGCAGCACAGGGTAATGAGCTCGCTGGGATGAGCCCTGCCTCACAGGGCCTGTTTTCTGCCTCCCATCTGCTCCACTTCATCCCTTCTCTGTGCTGGGACCTCTCTCAGGTGGAAAACAGACACAGAAGGAGAGGATGGAAGAAGCTGCACACAATGGCTGAGCACTGGAGCTGCTGTCAGCATGCTGGGAGAAGACATGAACAGAGGCATCTCCGAGCCCTGTGACAGCTGCAGGGAAGATGGTGTGTATTGCACCAGTGCTCCCTGCCCAAATCTACCCAGAGGAGACCTGGAGCAGTAGCAGGGTGTCAGCTCCACAGCCCATCCCCTTTACTGGCGTCATGGAAAGGGGAAGGCAAGCAGAGATGGGCAGCCAGGCAACAGCCAGGTGCCAAAGGGGCCATCACTGTCCTGTTCCTTGTCTGTCCCTTCCCCTTGCCATGTCTCATCCCAGGGATTATGCTCCCTGCTCGTGGCTGCAGTAGGGATGAACCAGCCCTGCACAGCACAGCCTGGGGGTCAGCAAACCAGCTCCCACGGGGCCTCCCACCCTGCAGCTCGATCCTGCACACAGCCAGCGCAGGATTATTGCAGCTGAAAGTCTCTGACTGATGAGTAATAGCAATGCTACCCTGTGCCTGCCTTCGAGGAACAGCTGTGCTCTTGCCAAGTGCAGCTTAGTGCGCTGCAGCAGCCGCGGCCCGGCCGGGAGCTGAGGGGACAGCGCCGCACGGCTCCGCGGCCCCGGGGCTGCACACGGGGCTGTCACACCCCGGCCACCCCAACCACCTGCAAACCACACTGGCCACGACCTTGGCTCAGGGCATCCCTCCTGGGCAGAAGTGGAGGCGGAATCATAGAATTATGGGATTGTTTAGGTTGGAGAAGAGCTCTAAGATCGAGTCAAACTGTTACCCCAGCACTGCCAAGGCCACCACTAACCCACGTCCCAAGTGCCACATCTGCATGTCTTCTAAATCCCTCCAAGGCTGGTGATTCTACCATTTCCCTGAGAACCTGTTTCAGTGCCTGACAAACTTTCTGCAAAGACATTTTTCCTAATATCTAATCTAAACCTCCCCTAGCACAACTTGAGGATGTTTCCATTATCCTAGCACTTGTTACTTGGGAAAAGAGACCAACCCTCTCCTGGCTACAGTGTCCTTTCAGGGGGTTAGAGAGTGTTGAAGTTTTCCCCTGAGCCTCCTTTTCTCCAGGCTGAGCCCCCCCAGCTCCCTCAGTTGTGCTCCAGACCCTTCCCCTGCACGGCTGCCTGCTGCAGTAAGTGGATGGACTTCTTGGAGTGCTGACCTGTGGACAGGTATCCTGCTCTGCTGTCCCCTGGGCTGTCCCAGGGCTCCCAGCATGGGTCCTTCCCAAATCTGGCTTGACAGAAGCTGAGGAAAATGCCACCAACTTTTCCATGTTGTCAGAACTATGGTGTCAGTCAAGATCAGATTACTTTTTGATATTGTTATTTCCCTGTTAGACCCCAAAAATATTATTCCCCAGAACTGGGAAAGCAGCTCACCTTGACTGACCCAAATGCCAAGGGGTCAGTTGGACATCCCATTTGGGACATCTGGCTGGGACCCCAGAATAAACCCCAGCTCTGGCATCCAGCTGAAGCCCCCATAGCCAGCAGCTCCCACCCTGGAAGCTTCTGATCCCCTGCATCCCTGTGTGACCATAGCCATGAGCCAGGCTCCCCCCTGCTCATCCCTGCCCATCTTCCATCCCCTCCAAAATTAGGGCAGCTGCTGTGGCAGGAAGCACCTTCTGTATTTTTGGAGCTTGAAAAAAAAAAAAAAAAAGAAAAAAAATCCATTTTGAACGACAAGAATGTTTCTAAGTCAAAGGATTTAAACTATTTTGCAATCAAGGAAGTGTATTTCCAAACGAGCTGAAGGCGAGAGCCTGGGTGCTGTGTGGGCTGTGTGAAGGGGCTGCTAAAAAAGGGTACACAGCTGTCCAAAATTTGGAAACCGGTGCTTTTGCAGAATATATATAGACATCCCTCCCCACTCAACATATTTCCTTCCAGTTCATTAGATTTAAAAAAAAAAAAAATTAAAAATAATCAGTAAGATATTGAGGAGAGCACTTTGATGCTTTTGGCTTGTCTAAAAGCCATGGGACAGATTGCCAGGGCTGTGGGTGAGCATCCACTGCCCTGGGAAGGGCCTGCTGAGCAGCAGGGTCACTGCCATGCTCCTGCACTAGCACACACATCCAGAAAGGAGCCAGCTGCCTTTGGGAATGGGAAGCAGAGGTGCCAGCTCCCAGCAGGGCAATGGTGGTGGAGATAAACTTGAGTTTAACATGGGTTTCCCTGGAGATGGTTAGGAGGAGCCATTCTCTCTGTTACTATCAGCCACTCCCATCTGCACCTTGTCACCCCTCAGCACTTGGGTCCAAATTTCACATTTCACCCTTGATTTCCCACAGTTGCCACCACTGCACAGCAGCTTTGACACTCATTTATCTCTGCTGGTATTTCCAGTCTGGATGTGCTCCTGTTTTTTCTTGGCCATTGGTTATCACCACGCATCTTCTGCTACCTTGACCATTACCTGATGTTTCCTTCTGCAATGAGCAGGTGGAGATAAAACTGCCCCTGGCATGGGATGGACTCAAGATGGAGCATCTTTCCAGAGAAGTGGGAGAAAAGTCATGTCCAGGCTGGACAGCTGGAGGTGCAATGATGGGAGGTGACACGTGAGCATGTGCTGAGTATTTAAGAAAAAGAAAAATAGCAGGAACAAGAGAGCAAATCTGATGCTGAAAGCAGTTTTCATTTTCCTTTTCACTGAGCCTTACTATTCCTCTCTGTTTCATCTCAGAGAAAGAACTAAATTAACTACCAGCTCAGTTCCAAGAGACTGGATCCAAAAGGATGAAGTATTAAGAAGATTTTCTGTTCACAATAAAATCCAGGCAACAGTATTAAAGCAGCAGAGGGTTTGGTCTGCCTTTCACAGATTAGCTATGGCTGTCCCAAGGACAGCAAGCTCTAATTTTCCCATTTTGCTCCAACGTGACATTTATGGAGCTGTCTGGATCATTCACAGTCATTGCAGACCAGACTGGAAGAACCATCATCTAACCATGGAGAAGAGAGGAACACAGCTCTTGTTCTCCACCATGTCCAAGCTCCCTGTCCCTTCTCACCCACACACAGACCAGCTGTTCGCAGCACAGCCTCCCTGAGGGCTGCTGGGTTCCTGCTCTGCACTGCCAGGGCTGCACCCACTGAGGAGCTGCATCTGCTCAGCAAGCTCCAGTGCCACCCAGCACAGCTGCCCCTCCAGCAGCCAAACCCACGAGCACTGAGCCAGGAGTCTGCTTTCCCCAAGTGATAACAAAGTAATATATTGTTCATTTTTGTCTGAATCGATCTGGGCATGCATTGTAATTTACTCTGTGATCGGGTACTCCTTAACGAGATTTATCAGCCTGCCAAGCAGCCTTATCTTTAACAGTGCCCATTATCAGGATGTATTTCTCAGCCAAGGTTAGCAGCAGCAGAGCATCTCTGAACACCAGCTGCATGATAATAATCCCACAATAATGCCCAGGAGATGTCAAGCAGGTCCAGCAGAGCCCATATCCAGCCACCACGGGCCCCACTCCCATGGTGTATGTGCAAGGTGTTCCTCGTGGCTATGTCACACACGTGTGACACAGGAACTGTGACTCCTCAGAAGCCATTTGAACCTGCATGCAGAAGATTTCAAGTCTGCAGCAAAAATAATGCCTGCTAAGGGAAACCTGGCCAACTCTGCAGAAAACAAATACAATATTCTATGTGGTTTTCCAACTGAATGGAAGAAAATCCAAGAAAAGCTAAGTTTATCAGAGGAGTCTTATTTAACCAAAACCTTCTTTTTTCATAGGCACTAGTGTTGACTAAAATATCCAGCCATACAACTAGCAATTTGCTGCATCTGATAAAAGCAGATTCAAGCTGTCTGATTGCTCTGTTTTAAATTGCAGAGAGCCCCAAGTGTCTATCAGACACTCATTTCCAAACCAGAAGAAAATCAGCACTTTGGGAAGCTTCAGCTTCCTCTCCCTAGGAGCTGCTTTGCCTGTCCCCTCACCCCAAAGCAGTCCAGCAGCAGCAAACTGGCTCTGAACCTCTTTCATGATCACAAGGGATCACTTCAAAGCAGGCTGGGGAGCCATCAGTGGTATGGCTTGGGAGCTGAGGAAATCACAAACCAATATCCTGCAGTACCTGCACTTTCCAAGCTTTAAATATAGCTAGATTTTTTACTATCATCCCAAGAAACAACCCTATGTTGGGAGAGACCAAAGCCCCCATGGGAGGTGGCTGAGGGTACTCAGGGCTGCTAAGAGCCACCAAACCCCCTTTCCCATGGGGAGCAGATACCTGCACTCCTGCACTGGAGGAGATAGCTGCAACCATGATTTTTGCCCTGACTGCATCTGTGTCTAGAGAACTGGATGTTTGGTTTCTGTGGGCAGTGCTGCTTGACCACATTAAACAACTGCTGCTTCAAAAAAGCCCATGCACCCTGCTCCAGGCTTCAGGGCTGTGAGTCCTAATTCCAGCAGCAGAAATATTTTAATTAAATGAACTACCTTTATGGAATAAATCAAGTGATAAGCTTGAAAAATTAACTCCCATAATCTTTCACGCTGCTGTGCAGGTCAATAAACTATTACACTAAAAGGCTGGGAAACGTTCTAGAAACATGAGTTGTTACAATGGAGATGGATGAGCCATTTTACTTCCCAAATTATACACAGCAGCATCTTTCCACACTCATGCCTTGCACACCCTGTCCCACCCCCTCACCTGTTGCCCATGGCAGAGCTGGAGTGGCAGGGCCAGCATTTCCCACCTGCCTGGGGTACAGCTCCACCCATCCTCCCCAGAACCATCCCCTGTCCTCACCTTAAGTTTTTCCTGACTCCTTCCACATTTTGGGCACTCTGATAGAGTCAGGAATCATGAGCTGCCTACAGAAGGACAATGTGTCATGGTGGGGGCAATTCAATTTTCATCAGCTTTGGAACTTATTTTAAACTTAAGATTCTTTTGAAAACCACCTTATTTTAACTTCAACCTCTGTTAGGAATAGCTGATAGCCCCCCAGCTGGCACAGGGTGATTTGATACCCTGACCTGGATGGATGCTCCCACCAGCAGTGCCCAGTCTCTCTGGAGCCAGGAATAGGAACTGCTACAGCTGCTGGGGTGGAAGAGCTGCAATTTTCCACCTCAAGAGCAAATGCAGCAAGAATGAAGCTAAGAAGGCAAAATGAAATGGTGAAGTTCACATAAAATTGTTGCTTAAAAAAAAATTTTAGAAAACCATATGAATCACATATTTACTCAATTTAATATGAACTCTGAAGGCATTTTCCTCCCCAGCTGCCCTTTCTGCAGACAGACAGATGCCTGTGGGACTTTGTGGCTCCTGAAGGCACAAGAGGAACCACCTCACTTAAACCCTTTAAGTAATTTAAGAAGCTCCACTTTAAGAGTAGTTCAGGGCCACTGCAGAAACCTGCTCCTCCAAAGGCTGGCAACACTCCCCTGACTTCCAGCCTGAAGAAAAACCCGGATTTGTTAAAAATACTTCTGCCTAGCTCTGGTTTGCTCCTCTTCTCCTCATGTCCTATTTGCTCTCGGCAAACAGATGACTGTTGGTCATACTTAACAGCTCTGAGTAAAGCAGGGAATTATGTAAAGAGGGGAATTTCACAGCTCCCTCGCAGAGCCAGCGCGGGTGTTTGTTCCCAGCAGCAGTGGGATGTGCTGCTGCAGCTCCCTCACCCGGGCTGGGCTCAGCCCTGCCCATCCCGGGATTAGCCCCTCAGCCTGGCTGGGACAGAGCCCACACCTGCAGAACCATGGGCAAACCCACCCCACCAGCCTGGCCTCGTGGCCACCCTCACTTTGTGGGGTTATTCCCAAACCAAATACCTGTAGGATTGCTTTTCTTTTGCTTTGAGAATATTTTGTCTCTGAGTCAACCAAACCCCTCTGAAATCGATGCTTACTGCTTCCACAGGCTTGGGAACCAGGTGCTTTTTGAGCTCTGAACAATTAAAACATCCTAACCCCAAAAAAAAGTGCCCTAAAACAACCCTTCATGTCAGAGCTCAGAGACTGCTACTTATCTCCCAGCCACGACACAAATAATGGCCAAAGGCTGCTAGCTGTGGCATGGGACAATACCAAGCATTCAGCGATCCCATCTGAAAATCCCAAACCAGATCTCTGAAATGAAGAAATCCCTATTATCGCTCCCAAAGGTGTCTCCAATTCCCCCAAACTCTCCCTTTGTGTTCCAGTGTTTTGCTGTACTTTCTCTTCCAGTATCCCATGGCAATGAGGTCTCTGGGCTAACTGTGCAAAACATCTTCTCCCCACCTCACCTTTCTTCTGGGTTTTGTGTTGTGAAAAACACAAAAGCAGACAGAGGATTGTGCTCTGCCATGTGTTAGGACACAGAGTGATTCCCACTCTGTCCTGGGCACAGGAATTCACATTTTTGGTGAAAAGAGGCCCCCAGAAAATCTGCCTTTGAGGTTTTTTATCATTCCAGGGAAAAGGGTGGTGGAGGTGGTCCTATATCTGTTCCTTTACAGTAACTCCTTCACAAGGAAATCACAGGAGAGGCCATCAAGGGATGAGAGCAGCATGAAGGACTTGGGCTGTTCTCCAGATACTAAAGGTCTCCTAATGTAGGGTTTATTTCACTTGAACTATCTAAAATTCGGGCATCCTGTCTCAGCAAGTCACCATCTGCCCCAGGTGGGAGATGAGAAGCCAAATCCCTTGCAAGGCATCACCCTGAGCGGGTACCACTCTTTCCATCAACTCGGAGAGATAAACCCGAAACTGGGGCGGGGAGAGGGGCAGACAAACCCTCCCCTTTCCCTCCCAGCTCCCCGGCACGGCCAGCAGAGGGTCCCTGTGCCGAGCAGCCTGGGCAGAGCAGAGGCTCCCGAGCACGGCACCGCTCACCCGCAGCACGCTGCCTTATTTTAGCAGGCAGAGCAGATGGCAGTGGGAAGATGAGGAGGCAAAGCAGCAGTGAAGAGAACGCTTTGGAAATAAAACCTCATGCTCTGCTGAGGGGGTCTGGTGCATTTGGATGGCTGGAGCCAGAATGAGCTTTGAGGCAGCTCAAGGGTTCGCTGGTGGGGGACCTATAGCCATGGAGAGCAGAGACAGGGAAAAGCCTGCCCTGGTTCCCAAATACTGCTTGGCACAGACAGGGACAGCTGGCGCTGGCTCAGCACGGCCTCAGTGAGGCAGAAACAGAACTGAAATAATCCTCAGCAGAGGAGGCAGAGCCCTTGCAGAGCCTTCCAGCCCCGGTGAGAGGGTGCTTGGGCTCCACTGGCTCCTGCCCACGGGGCTGGGGGAAGCTGGGACTGTTCCCTTCCCCCGTATCACCATGGATTTTTGCACGGCTGAGCCTGAACAGCTCCCAGGGGTGGATCTTCCCTGCCTGAAACACAGGGGATGCTCTGCAGAGCACCCTGGGTTCTGCACCTCTCTGAGCCTCTGCAGAGCTGGGACCATGGCAGCAGCACACAGGGAGCAGCCCGGCACTGAGCCTGGCCTGCAGGGCGTGCTGAGCAGGATGGTTTATTCACTCCTGCACCTCTCTGAGCCTCTGCAGAGCTGGGACCATGGCAGCAGCACACAGGGAGCAGCCCGGCACTGAGCCTGGCCTGCAGGGCGTGCTGGGCAGGATGGTTTATTCACTCCTGCCCTGTGCCCCACAGCGCGGCTGCCAGGATGCCCAGAGACACCATCCACATGGGACAAGAGCTGTGACATCCCAGCCTCCTCCTGTCCCCTTCACCATCACATCCCCTGTGAGCAGCAGCGTAGAGCACAGCAGCAACCACAGCCCTGTGCCCCAGGTCCCTGTGCCTCCACTCTGCCATCCAACACACAAAATGTAACCACAGCAGCCGCACCTTTCAAATTGTTTCTCTTCCAAACACTCCAGAAAGTTGTTTAAGTTGCAAAGTATTACCCGGGGCTTTCTCATCAGATTCTTAATTAGCTGAAATGATTTGCTTTGTTGGGGAATTGCTTCCAGGAGCTCCTAAAGAGCTTTAAAATCAGCTCTAGGAACAGCCTCAGAAGGGAAATGCATTTCAGCTGGGCAGCAAGTCCAGCAGAGGGCTACACCTCTGCCCACCCCACCCCAGCAAATTCTATTCTGCCACACAAAGAACTGAAGCAATTTTTAAGAAAAAGTTCGATATTTCCTTCTGTTGGAGCAGGAGGGTCCCCTGGCTGAGCTTCTCAAGCTGCTGTTTCCAGGCTGGGGGCACATTTAATTCCTGGATTCCTGGCATTGTCCTTGCTGGGAATTCCAGCTCCCCGCTGCTCTCCGTGCACCTGTGCTTGGCTGTGACTGGATCAGGACTATAAACCAACCACCATCCAGTCTGCAAACAACAATTTAACAACCAGTGCTAAATCCAAGCAGGATGTTTTTTTCAAAGAGAAGGTGCCAGCATTCCTGTTAATGAGCTGCTTACTTATAACAGCTCATTTTGTGTGCTGCCTAGAAGATCTCACTTCTCTAGGTGCCATTTGAAGCAACATATTTAGAAACTCTTGGCAAAGTGCAAAGGAATAAATAATTTTGGATGTCCTTTTGCCAGAGGGCAGGCACATGAGTTCCTACTCAGTTTCCTGAGGGTGTGGCTATGCTCCTGCTTTAAATTTTGTGTAAATTTCTTATCAATTTTCTTATTCCTGGCCAGGATTGCCTTTAAAATTTGGGGAATTTCACATTAAAATTAATTGGGTGGCAGAGCAGCCACTTGCAGGTGGAACCCTGTATCATCACCCCCAATTCTGGAGATAATCAGTCCCAAGCAGATGCTGGCATTCCCTCTGGGAGATCATGGAATCCTAGAACAATTTGGGTGGGAAGAGACATTCAAGATCATCTAGAGACATTCAAGATCATCTAGTTCCAACCCTCAGCCATGGGCAGGGACACCTGCCACTAGACAGGTCACTCCATGCCCCATCCACACTTCCAGGGACAGGGCATGCAGAGCTTCTCTGGACAATCTGTGCCAGGGCCTCACCATCCCCCCAGCAGAGAAATTCAGTTTGCACTGGAGCAATCAATGTCCTTAGGGAGCAGGCAAGCCCCTGGAGACACTGGAGCCCCGGCTGGCCCAGCTTCTGGCACTCTCCTGAGCTTTGTCAGTTCCTCAGGGGACATTTCCTAATAACTCCCCATCTTCTCAGAATGATCATACATTTGATGGAGCATTTTATCCCCTGGAGGCTTCTAAATATTGCCTATGCTTTCTAAATATTGCAGGGTGAACACACAAGGGAAGGAAAAGGGGAAGCCCAAGCTCTGGAAACACCTTTCCACTTGTTCACAGGAGCAGGAAAGGGATAAAAACTGAAGAAGGAAAGGAGTGCAATCACTGCTGGATCAAGCATAAGCATCTCTGTTAATGCCCTGGCTTACAATTGCAATCACTTCTGTTAATAATGGCACCTCCTGGCTCATCCCTCCTACGCTCCCAGGGGTTGCACAGGAGCTACTTTACAGCCTTATGTGAAGAAAGAGGCTATGGAAGCATTGGGGTTTTTAAGGAATCCTGTCTCACCACCAAGGAAGCTGCAGCATGGCTTCTGTCTGCCCAGAGGAGCAGCTGCTCTTAGGCACAAAAAGCCAGGGACACATAGGAAAAGGAAGCTGTTCCAGATGAAATGACAGGAGCAGGGATGATGATCTGTGCTGAACGGGTTGACTGAGGGTCAGGAATGAACAGGGAGTGGAAAATGGAGGGACATGTCATTCCCTCTTCTGCTCTGTGGAGAAAATGCAGATGGAGGAAGCCAGGATTCACAAGGTCCTGTGGCAAGGCTTTTAAGGAGGTAAGAGGCAGATGAACTCACTGGAGGGGGTCAAAGTGCCTGTTAAGGTTTGGTACCCAACTCCTCCTCATGCCAGGATGTGGGTCCCCAGAAGCCATGCAAGAATTTCCTCTGGGAGAACAGAAAATTAGTATAAATAAATAAACAAACCTATTTCTAGCACTTGGGGCTTTGCTACCCAGCACCTGCCCTGGGGTGCCACGTGGAGACCCCCTTCTGCAAGTGTCACATCTCCAGAAGACAAACTGTCCTTGTGAAACATCTTCCTCTCAACTTCCATAGCAAATGTCAACCAAAAAGGCATTCAATCATGTGTTTCCACTCAGTCTCTGACCCCTGTGGCAGAAAAATCATTGGAAAGATGGCTGTGAGGTGGCCACAGGCCACACTAACAGCTCCACCACCGAGACTGAGAACCACTACACATTACTGGGTAATGTAAGAATGAAACGTTGCTCAAAATATCCATTCAGAGACCTTCCCAGGCTCAGAGTCCCAGTATGCTTCAAAGAATGAGCTTGCTTTCATTTTCTATTTCACTTTGGTGTTTATTTTTGCTTCAGGCTGGTGCCATCCACCTTCCCCAGCTCATCAGCCCAGTAACCAGGCCAGGGGGAGGAGGAAGGAGCAGCTCCTTAGTGCACCTCCCTGCTCCATTCAGCTTTCTGCCTTTCCACATGCTGTGAGGTTTTGTGCTTAAATTAGAGGCTGAAGAGCCCTGGCTCACAGTGCTTGCTCCTCAGTGCTGCCCAGCAGAGGATGGCTGCATGCAGGGAATGCTGCACTGGAGCCCAGCTGAGTCCTGGGCACTGCAGCACTGCAGCACCCCGATTCCCACAGCAGCATTAATTATACAAAGCCTCCCTCTCCAGCACAGAGGAAGGCTTTGTTTCACAGGAGAGCAGAGTTTACACACAGCAAAGCAGGGAAACCTGAGGAGGGGGATGATGGTGAGGGCCCAGCTCCCATCCCACATCTCCTGGCAGTGCCACCTGATGGGACAAGCTTGTGTCCCCCACCAGCAGCCTGATCACCCCTGTCCATGGCAGAGGGATTGGAACCAGATGGGCTTTAAGATCCCTTCCCACCCAAACCATTCAGTGATCCTATGATTTAATGGAGGAAGAACAGGAACACCCAGCTGGCCACCTCCTGAGCAGTAATTTTTAACCACACCAATAATGCCATTTCTTTCCATAGAGTAAATGTCATTTCTTTCCTTGCCCAGCAGTGTTTTCTCAAACAGCCAGTACTGTACTCCCTGGGAGATGGGATCTTATCTTCACCTTGCACGGCTCACCCCAGCACATGTGGGGAAGCAGAGCATCCCAGCACACAGCAGGGCTGAATCCTGAACTGCAGGACATGTGCAGCACTGTTAAACCAGGGTGAGCCCCTGCATTGGCTGAGTTGTGGATACCACAAACTGTCTTTCAGGTCCTGCTGATCCTTACACAAGCACACAGCCTTCAATAGCACACACTCTGATAAAGGCTTGGACTTTTATCAGCAGCACAGCACCCATGTCCTTCCAGTGCCCCAGCTGCCCATGTGGGCTTGTCCTGCCCATGGACTTTACCAGCACAGTTTGGATGTGGCAAGAAAGGAATCCACATAAGAGCCTGGCCTGAGCTAGCAAAACCCATCCCCAACAATCACATCCCACCATCAGCATTCCCACTGGATTCTTCCCCAGCATGCTTCACCACTGGCAGCCCCTCTCCTCACTCTCATTTTGTTCCAGGAACCTTTACAGATCCTCAAGTCTGTAGGATACAACTGCAAAATGCCACTGGGCTCAACAGGAAAATGATGGTGCTTTGGTAAGTGGATCAACACCAGCAAGCTCAGTCTGAGATGCTCCCATCTCAGCTGGAAAATTGAGCATCTCCACTGCAACCCAGCCCTAAAGCTGTCTCCTCCTCAGCCCACTCAGAAATCCACTGTTACAAAGCCAATTAAACGCTCGATTAAGTGTCCCAACATGTTCCCAAATAAAGCACTAACATGGCATGTTATTAAAAAAAATAGAAAGAAGAAAGATCCAGGTTGTATAATGGTCTGTGAGCCCATCAGGATAAGCTGTGGCTGCTCACAGGGGTGGAAATTGGAGCTGAACAGCCAAATCCTCTCACCATCTCCACTAAAAGAGCTGTTTCTCTGCCTGACTATCACAGCTTTAGACCAAGACTCTGATTTAAGTGGTCCAACCATCCTCATCATCAGCTGCTGGTACCTGCTCAGGGATGCTCAGGAGAGTTCCTGAGCAGGTACCAGCAGCAGATGATGAGGATGGTGGGACCACCTAAACCAGAGCATGGTGCTCCTCAGAGCATGCTGCTCCAAAGGATCCCTCCAATCCAACTCTCCCCACACCTTTTGCCTTTGCAAGAGCAGTGTCTACCACCAGCTCCACCAGGAGCTCCTGCTGTGGCCAAGGGAGAGCTCTAGGACACACACCAGCTCCCACACACTCCATGAAGCAGCCTGGATTCAGGGGTCAGTGCTGCCATGTCCCACCAGACCCCAAGGAGCCATCTCATAAAGCTGACCATCACAAACATGGCCCAAGCCCCTCTGACCCAAGCACTCTGTCTCTCAGGGTAGAGATGGCAATAACCTCCTGATGTTGGGTACCAGCCCCTGCACTGGGGACTGATTCTGAGCTTCTTCAGACACTCAATGTTCAATGCAAGGCACAGCAGGAGCAGGAATGAGTGTCCAGGCTGTCCCCATTCCCCTGAGAGCTCCATGCCTCCTCTGTCCCACTGCCCTCCTCTTCCCCTGTCTCCCTCCATCATCTCCTGCTCTTTGCTGCAGCTCGCACAGCGTTAGGAGGGTGGCACAGGAAGCCCCTCACCTTCCCCCCATGCCAGCTGTGAGTGAGGGGCCCACTGAGGTCTGCAGCAGCTCCCTGTGAGCTCCCTGGGGAGCTAGGAGGACATCTCTGGGCTGGTGCTGCAGGGGACAGCAGTGATACTGCCCCAAGCAGCAGAGAGGCACAAGGCTCCTCCAGGCACAGAGCTCCAGGGCTGCCCCACCAGAAGGGCTGCTGGCTCTGACTTGAGCAGCAAAGGCAGAAAACCCTGTGCTAGAAGCAGGTGACCTGGATTTTGTGAATGAACTGGGTTTTTTTGCTCTCCAGTACATATATATATGAAACCCTTTCTAATATCTGTAAAACACTATGGCAGCTTTAGCTTGTCCTGCTTCCTCTCTCTGCTTCCACTTTGCCTATTTTTACTGCCTTCAGCCTTTCATGTGCACAACAGTGACTCTTTTCAAAGCTTCTCAAGGTCAAGAAAGTCCCTAACAGGGTGCATTAGGGCAGTTATTGATCTTCTCTCAGCCTTTCCCAGAGCTGTTCCAAACTGTGAAACCTCAGTCAGGCGATGGAAAGTTACTCAGGCCCTTCCCATGTTGGTGAATTTTAATATTCATGGCACCCAAGTGGTGAGAATATCCAATCCAGTGTCCTTGCAGTGACAGCCCTGTATGGCTGAGTCCATGTCCCTGCTGCAAGGTCACTGTCCCTGTCTGTCTGTCTGCCCCAGGATGGTTTGAGTGACTCTCTGAAGGATGAGTCTGTGGAAGTTTCATGGACAGAATACCATCACCCCTGAGAAGCAGATCTGCAATACCTACCAAAATAAGCATTTGCTGGGAAAAGTTGTCAAAGTTTAGCTGGGGAGAACAACTGCCATGAAGACCTATTCATGTTATATGGGCAAAAAGCATTTCCCCAAGTTTTTCCTTGTCACTTTCTAGGAAACCATAATCAATACCACAAGGATGAAATTTCACCACCAATTAAAGCAGAACCCACAGCGGGGTGGTGGCTCCAAGAGCTCTTACAGACTATTGACAAGGACATCTGGAGACTCAGGTGTCACATCTGCCCTGCTGCCACCTCAGCTCCAGCACCACGGGCTGGCCCAGAAGCAATCCTGACCTCCCCAAAGCCAAAGGGCTGCCTGTTCTAAGCCCAAATCTTTTGACTGCCGGAGCCACAGTGAGCACTCAGGCTTTGATCCTGACATATCCACTCACTGCCCAGCAAGACAGCTCTGGAGACACCTTGGCATGCTGGCCCTAGCAGCTTGCTAGCCCAGGAGCACAGCAATACAGCAGGCAGCAGCTCCAAGTCCTAGGGCACAGCAAATGTGCTCTGGAAAACCAGCCTGGCACTGGGGAAGTATGGTTCACTTCAAATATATCTTCATTTAAAAGGCAGAAATCCTCTACTTCACTCAGCCACTGCCACTCCTCTCAAAATAATGTTCAGTTTTATGAAGCATTGAAAACAATCTGCAGTGTGGGCAGTGGCTGCCTCAGAAGTATCAATCAGCAGGGTCCACATACAGCTGACATTTGTCCCTTAATAATATAATTGCAGCTAAAACAAGAAAGGAACCTGGAGCTCTGGGCTTTTTTACTGATTAAAGAAAGGAACAGCAGTTCTTAATATAACTTTAAAGTGGCCAGAAGCTGAGAGCAGGCACAGCAAGACAAACCCCAGTGTGTGGAGCAGTCCCAGAAGTTCCAAAAACACAGCCAGCAGAAGACAAGAGCCAGCAGCAGACACAGGGCTAACTTCTAATGGGGCTCTGCAGAAAATCCAGCAGTGAGGTGCAGCACAGAAACACGGACTGCATGATGCTCCCCATCACCCATCAGGTGGGAACCCACTCTTAATTCAGACTTGTCTGCAGGGTTACAATGACCCATCCCCACTCCAGCCCCGAGTCTGCAGGAGGAGCTGTTGGGGAGCCCTGTGCTGCCCAGCCCAGCAGCAAGAACCAGCTTAATTACAGCAGGTTCAGCAGCACAGAAAACTCCTGAGTCACAGCGAGCTGTTAATTACCAGCCCTTAACAGGATTTGAGGGCTCAGGCCAGCGACACCGCCTTCCTCTCTCGTGCAGAGCTGCTGTGCAGAGCTCTCAGTTTGACTTAAGTTTATGTGACTGACCCAAATATTCATACCCTCGGGGCTGGGGTATTGTTTAAAATCATGATTTCTGCACAAAAATCTAAGAGAAACCCAGCAATTGCTGCACCCTGTGCCCTGCATCTCTGGCTACCTCTTTCTCCTGCAGAAATCTCCAGGGTCCAACCCCCTGCTCACCTTTCCAGAGTGGCACTTTGCTCTTCCTCTTGTCCCTGGAAAGGGGACTGGGCCATCCTAGCGCCCATCTGAGCTCCAGGGACACTGCCAAGCTGTCACTGCAGGACACTCGACTCAGGGAAAACAGCCTCAAAAGGGTGACTGACAACAGCTGCTCCCTGCTCCATCAGGAGCTGCACAACATGTCCCTGCTGCCCCTTGAGCCTGGCAGGAACAACAGGACACCAACAGGACCTGGATTCCTATGGAAAAATGATGCCTGAAAACTTTAAGCCCCTGTCCCAGCTTGTCACCCACCCTCCCTGTCACCCTCTGAAGGCAGGCAGCTCTTTGGGAAGCATTTCTGGTCATGCCATGAAGGACACAGGGCTCTCTGAGAAGGAGAGCTGCTGGATGCCCAGCACAGACACCTGTGCTCCAGAGGGCAGGTTCTTCTTCAGGCACATATATGCTGCTTTTCTGCCCTGTAAGGAGGGGGGAATGGCCCCAGACGCCAGACCGGGGCTGGAATTTCCACCCCAGGACAGTGCTGAGCTGGAGGCTCTCTTAACCCCGCTAATCCTCTTTGCTTAGGAGCTAATTACATTCCCAGCGAGAGCAGGGACCCTTGGGAAGGGGGCAGGGAGGCAGGGCACAGTCGGGAGTTGAACTCAGGCTCCTCCCGGCAGCCAGGGCAGGTGAGGCAGCAGCCGGACGCTCCTCCCTGCTCTCCTTTTAGCTCTTCTCTGAAACGTATGTGCCGACACCAAAATAATTTTGGCACAAACCCTTTCCTCGGCTCTCCTTCTCTCACCCATCCCCCGGCTGCCGGCAGCGACACCCTGTTCTGCACAAAGGCTGATCCCGCGGAGCTTTTTCCATCCCCCTGGAGTCCTTTTTCCAGGAGCTGCCGCGGCTGTCTCTGCAAGTAGGGCGGGTCAGCTCCTTGCTCAGCATCAGCATCTCCGACCTGAGCAGGGCAGCAGCCCGCCCTGGGGAGCTCTTCTGCTCAGGGACCAATTTTATACAGCAGCAGCTCTTGGATCGTGATGAAAAGAGAGGTCTGGGGCTTTCCAGATAGAATTTGATACAGTGATCACAAGCTCTTGCAAGAAATCCTGGTTTGCAGCTGGCTGCAGGTACCAGGGGAGCAGCAGAAGGGGAACATGTCCCATGAAGGGCTCAAGCAAACACTGCTCCTGCATCCTGTGATACCACATCCAGGATAATCACAGAATCCCAGATTTGAAGGGACCTTAAAGCTCATCTCATTACACCCCCCTACCATGAGCAGGGACACCTGGACCAGGTTATTCAAAGCCCCATCCAACCAGGCCTTGAGCACTTCCAGGGATGGGAGGTCCACAGCTTCCCTGGGAAAGCTGTTCCTGTGTCTCACCAACATGTGATAGGCACATACTATATTATATATGCATATAATGCATGTAATAAGGAGCACAAGAGCATCAACTGGTGAGATCAGACAGAGCAATGCAGCAGCACCACCTATGACAACCTAAGTGCTATTAAAAAAAAGGTTATTTTTACAATGGAACCAAGGGGGAAAAAAAGCAGTTTTAGCATCTGGATGGGGTATGGTGAGAACCACAATTCAGTAAGAGGACCCTCCTGAGGGTCAGGTGCCCACTGGAGGTCACAGCCTGGCACCTGGGAATCAGCAGTGCTCTGCAGTGAAACTTGTCACTGCTCCTGTTTCAGGCTGGTTAATTAGGCAAAGGGGCATCCTGCCATGTTTATTTAGTAACACAACATGCATAGTTCATTTGTTCCTTAATACAAAACCCCTGGAGTCAATTGGGGTCAACTGGGGTTACTGGGAAAACATCATGCCAGCACAAGGCCAATCATGCTGCAAGCCAGCTCTTGCCAGATCACTTGTTCTCTCAGCACACTCTGCCATAAACAGGACAGATTTCCTATGTCCCCAGCAAAATGACCCAGCACTTGGTCTTCCTGCAACAGAAATCTCTTCCCTTCCTGCATGGCACCAGGCTGAGGCTGTAGGGAATTTGGGAGAGTCCCAAAGTGTCATCTCTGGCTTGAGAACAGCTCCTAGTACTGCTCCCAGGATGCAGCTCCTGGAGGAGGTGTGAGGAGGTGGGAGGAAGCTCCAGGCACCTGTACTCCTGGTATTTCACATAAACAACTTATTTAGAGCTGGGTAACATGTATTATGGCAAGCATGCAGAGGAAGTGGAAGTCAGGCACGCTTTTGGGATTCCTCTGCTGGTCACCTACAACTTCCAGAGCCATGGGCCACCACAGTCCACACACTTCTCCTGGGATGTACTGCCAAAATGCCACCCTTATCCCTAAACTCTTCACATGCCCTAGGCTTCCAGTTCTCACCAGCACCTTCTGATCGTGCCCACCAAGACCCAAAGCCAGAGGAAAGCCAGCCTTGCTGGCAGATCTTCTGGAAACTCTGGGCTCAGAGGCCCAACCCAGCTTCTCATGGGTGGGATACTCTTGGAGCATCCTTCACCTGCATAAGCATCAGTTTACAGCAATAAGGGAAGCACAAGTTACCCCTTTCTTTGGGTGGCTCAGCACCTATGCAGCTCAGCCAGTGAGTTCACAGAAACCAGCACTTTTAGTATTTTCTCCTCTTTTGGTAGGTTTGAGTGCACTTGGCTGAACAGAGTGCTGGGGAGGAGGCAGCTCCTTGGATACCTCCCCAGGCAGCTGCACAGGGTGGGAGGGGACAGCAGGGACACAGAGCCTCCGACTCCATCTTTAGATCAGGAGTGGGATGGGAATGAAAATACCATGGCTATAATAACACATTTTTCCAGGGAAATCAGGAGTTTTAGGGGGTTGCAAATAGGGGCAACAGCCTTCCCCACTTTCTGGAAGTGACAATACAAATTTATTTGCAGGAAACACATGGTTTTAGCACTATTTTCCTACAAAACTCCATCCTTCTTCCAAAAACCAGGCCACTGTGGGCCATGCCCTCTCCCTCCCTGTGGCTGATGCTTTTTGGGCCCAGGGTGAAGCCTTGCTCAGGCTCCAGGGGTGTGTACAGATGATGCTGCCAATCTCAACCACAGTTCATGCTCCTCTGCACTTACCAGACTTGGGATCAAATCCCTCATTAGTTTTCACACAACTTCCAAGGGCAGCTTATAGCCAAGGTCCTAATTCATCAAGCAATTAATGGATCAAGCCTCACTACTTCAAAGAGTGAGTTCTGGTATTTGCATGAACCTCGGGGCTTGGGACAAGCCCATGTGAGCTGCAGGCAAAGAGAGATCAGACCACAGAGCAATTTTCCCGGAAGATCAAGCAAACCTAAAGCCCAACCACATTAACAGACCTTGCGATGCTTTCCTTTCCTCAGAAAGTTTTTGTTAAAAACATCTACAGCCCAAGTGTTGCACTTCTTCCTCAACTCTTACAAAAATAAATCCCATAAACCAACCCAACCATGCAGAGCTGCACAAAGGTTCAGTGTAAAGGGAAAGAAAACCCATGACAGCCTGGGTAGGATCTTGCTATGGGTCTTCACTCTGTGTGAAGGCTCACAGATGTTGCAGGGATGGGCTGCAGCAAGAAGCACTAAAAGGAGCATACATGCCAGGGTGGGTTTGCCCAAGGGTGTCCAAAGGCATTTGCTCAGGAGCTCTGGCAACCTGGGCAGAGTCCAGCCTTCAAAATCTGAAATTTGATCCCAGGTGTCAGCTAGTGACCCTGAAGACAAGGGCTGAGAGAGCTCACCTTTCCCTGGTACATGCAGAGATCACCCCCGTTACTGGCTACAACCCAACCCCAAATTAATTCTCTAATTAATTAATTAGCAGCCGGGTGCCAGGGAGCCTTAAAGCCTTTTCACCAATCCATGAGCTTTCTGAAGCCTGGGAACGCACTGCTGCCCAGGGGGAAGCCAACACGGGTTCAGCCCTACCCAAAGAACAAACACCTGGACTCTTTCCTCACTCAAGCCCCCGGGGCAGGGTGGAGGCAGTGGGGGAGCAGCAGCAGGAGCAGAGCACTGGCGTTGCAAACAGCATTGTGTACACTGAGATGGCCCTTTGGGGGGTTTGCACCTCCACAGACACTCTGGGAAGGCGTCTCCTCCACTGCCAACGTGACCATGAGTGGAGCAGCAGCAGCAGCTTCAGGAAGAACAGAAAATTACTGGGTGTAATTGAAACCGCAGGGAGGAGCTAGGGACATAAAATGTAATTATCTGCCATGGAACACATCCAAGATTAGCAATCCTACTTCTGGTCATTTCAAGTTCCCATTAACTTCTCCATGTGCTGATGTTATCAATTCTGTGTCTTAACTGCGATATGCAGCACTTCCAGGAGCAAGGCCTGGGCCTCCTCTGGTCAGGGTCTCAAATCACTTGTCCAGGAGAAGGTGAAGGAAGATATCCCTCCCTAGGTGCCAAGGTGGAAGGGCTAGGAGGATGCTCCAGCTGAACCTGTTGCACCACTCTACTCTCTAGGCACCAGTAGCTAGAACTGGCTAAGGTGCTTCTCTGGTGCTTGGGAAGATGGTCTGTGTGGGCATCACAATTCAGAGACACTCTCAACTCTAACAGGTAAGACTGGGTGGATTTCAGACCATCTCAGCCTCTGTTCTCCTCTCCTTGCACTCCATCTCAGCAGGCTACAGAATTCACCATTCAATTCACATCCATACAACACTGGGCATCCCCACATCCACCTTATTCACAGCCCATTCCATTGTCCTGCACCCAGGCTCCTCTTGCTGAGGCCCTGACACTTTCTTCCCCTGTATCATCTTCCTTGCAGCCCCACCATTTGAGAATGCAGGAGCTGCAGAACATCCCTCATTAGCCTCCTCTCCAGTCTGCTCAAGGCCTCCATCCACAGCAACAGGAGGAGGATACAAGTTGGTGACTGGCACTTGCATGACCTCACCCTTGGACACCCCTGGGTAGCAGTGAGCACTGCTAGGGTAACAACAGTCATGCCTTGTTCTGTTCCTTGCATGAAATCATTGTACACACATGAAACCCACGTCTTTGCCAAGAGGTGAAGGACCGTGGACTCCAGCCCTGCAGCTTGCCCCAGGAGGAAATTAGCTTCAGCAGTTCCTTAAAGGCGTTTTTATAGCCCTTTGAAAGCAAGCACCCCATCTTCTCTCCATTTTAAGCCAGGAGAGAGGACACACCCTTCCTTGGATCAGAAGACGCCCACCCCGCCACCCCCTTACCTCCACGAGGTGAGGCGTGGGGTTGAAGCCGCACATGTTGCAGACCTGCTGCCGGCAGGTGGTGCAGGTGTTGTAGTTGGGGGGCTCGGTGGAGCCCACGTTGATCTCAGCCTTGCAGAGGGGGCACGAGACCCTTGCTTTCGGCACTTCCTTTGGCTTGACACCCTGCTCGGCCTTGCCCGGCTTCGCCGCCGCGGCACCAGCCCGGCCCTGCGCCCCGGGGGCTTTGGGCCCAGCCTCTTTGCTGGCGTCGCTGAAGACAATTTTTGGAGGCACTTTGCCAGGAGACGGCTGGCTCGGAGCAGGGGCCTCTGGCTGGACAGACATGAGCGTGCTGGCCTGGGTCAGGAGGGATGCCCCGAAGCCAAAGAGCTTCCCTGTGAGCCCCTCCTGGGGCTGCTCTGGTGCTCCAGCCCCGGGGGCCGGGGCAGCAGGCTTTGCCCCCGCATCTCCCGGCGTCTTTCTCTGCTCAGAGGGGGAAGGCTTGGCTTGCTGATGCTGCGGGGAGGCCCTGGCCTGATGCTGCGGGGAGGACCTGGCGGCCTCCTGAGGTTTTGGCTGTCCTTGGCCGTGCGGTTCCCTCTGCGGCGTTGCGGGCTGAGGTTTGGGTTGCTCCTGTGGCTGGGGGCGGGGGGCTGCCGGGGTCTTATCTGCAGCCGGGGGCTGTGGGTGCTTGGCTGGGGACTGGGAGGGGGACGGTGAGGGGGAGTGCAGCTGCTGCTGGCTCTTGGAGCGAGGAGCGGTGGTCATGTCCATCCCCAGCGCCCGCTGCATCTGGCAGTTCAAGCACAGCCATTCCTTCACCTGTGAGACAAGGAGAGGACAGGGCCAGTGAGTGATGGGTAGGTGCAGCTGCCTGCAGGTAGCCCCAGCACACCCTTACCTCTCCCCAAACAGACCCCACGTAGCCACAGGAACCAGTCATCAGCCCCTGAATCAGACATTTTGGTACCATGTTCTTCAGTAGCAGTACCTTGCAGTCAGGGCAAGCAGCCCCCATCTGTCACAGGTACCCACGGCACAGCATGCCAGCGTGAACGCCAGCTTTAATTAGCCTTGGGCTGCTCCCAAGGCTTCTGCTGTGAAGTGACTGCTTGCCATGAGGCTCTGCCTCTCCTGGGGGAAGAGGGGCCTTTCCCGGGGCTCATAGCTCCACCAACTCCCCAAAGCCCATTTTCTCCCTCCTGACCAGAGATACCAAAGAGAATAGCCAAGGCCAAATGAGGAAACACCACTGTGCCATGCTCAGCGCTTCCCTGGGGCTAGCAGAGATGGATTTTCTGGAATCAGTGCAATGATTATGATATTCCATCTCAAAATTTGGCTCTGGAATGCTACGAGGGAGTGCAAAGAGTGCTGCTCCTTGCACAATGCATCTGCACTTCCAGGAAAGGAAGTGCAGGCTGGGGAGCAAAGGGTTAATTTTCACTCTCACCAGGATGAACTTTTGCATGCAAATGAAAAATAGAACAGTTCCCTGGCTAAGTGGTGATAAACGAAAGACTTTCCCCACGAGAGATGTTCCCTGTGACACACTAATGTCTAAATTAAGTTAATTAAAGAGGCTGTAGAGCCTTTCTGTATGAGGAATCACCAGGATGCTCAGCAGCTCCACAAGCATTAATATACAGCACAGTCAGCAGGATGGCCAGGTCTGCTTGCAAAAGACTTCTCCAAGACAAGCAGCTAAGGTGGCAGAAAGGACCAGAACATTCCCAAAACCAGAGCAGCACCCAGGACAAACAGACACAGAGCCTGGGAGGGGCAGCCCCCAACAGCTCCTGGCCCTTGCACTCCCTGCAGGCTGCACATCCCACAGGCCTGCATCCACTGCACGAGGTGTGGATTTTCCTGCTTTTCATTCTGGAAGCCATCTCTTCATTCCAGTGCTACAGATCACCTCTAAGGCTCAGCCTAATCCCCACTGCAGAGACATTAATCACCTTGCCCAGTCCTGCAGCTCCAGGTCTGTGTGGCCTTTTGGTCCTACAGCTGGAGGCATGGGTGATTCATAACCTGGCCACGGGGCTTTTCCCCCTACACTCCAATCACACAACAGGCACATTTTAACCTTTTTCTGCTCACAGGAGCTGCCTGCAGAGATGCAGTTGGGTGTTATTGTAGGTGTCATGATGGGACACAATGACAAGTCCTTGAGAGGTGAGGCAGATAAGCCCTAAATCCCTTGTTACAAGTCTCCTGCCCAGAAGGGTTCTCATAAATGCCAGCCTTCAAATAATAACTTTTAAAACGGAGGAAATTCAGATCAGCTAGGAGAGATGGGTTCAAATTCACGGGGGTGGATGAAACCTCCACCTGCCCACCGCACCCCTTCCCCTCTCTGCCCAGCACGTGCTGGGTGCCAAGGCTTGGCACTGCCTCCAGCAAAGCTCTCCCCATCACCTCACAAGCCTGGCTGCACATCAGCTCTGTGCTTTTCCCAGACATCCCTGTACTTGCTGAGCTCCCACGCCACTCTCTACACCAGCCTCCGCTCGAGTCCTTCCTTGGAGCCGAGGGAAAACAGCCTCAATTTTCCCCAGCAATTTTGTGCTACATTGTCGTTTCTCCAAGCTGTTCCAAAGGAGCCACATTATATTTAGTCCCTGAAAATAGTACTTCAGTTTTTATAATTTCTTAGGGTCTTGCTGTGTCTCTTCTGACATCCAAAATTTCTTGTGTTATTTTTGCTTTCACACCCCCTGGAATTTTTCCCCACAGTTCTATTTCAAGAGAGTGTCTACCAAAATCCCATCAGCTTTGCCCACCATCCCCATCAGCTCAAATTAAGGGAGAACCAATCCATTCTATTCAGGTTCTTGTTCCCAGGATGCAAGAAATTCAAATCTTCCCTCTCCACATAATCTCCTTACCCGCACTTTAAGACCCTTAGTGAGGTGGAAACTGAGGGAAGAGGAGTTCCCCTCCCTCCCTGTGCCACACTGAGCCCCCCACTCTGCCCTTGGCCAAGGCTCCTCCAGGAAAGCCCAGGCAGTGGGAGGCACTGTGCCTGGGCCACAGGAGCTGAGTATGGCTCATGGACAAGCCCACCAGGACCTCCCTCTGCTCAGGGCTGCAGAACAACGGGATCATTGTAAATGTCTCACTTTTCACAATGAACCTACCACCCAGACAGGAAAAAGCCAGGGGGTGTTTAGATGGGATAGGAGCATCCAATTGCCCTTGGTGACTTGGTGAGGAACTGCTGTGGAACATCTGTCCTGGGGAGCAGGAGAAAGCTGCAGGAAATACAGTGGGGTGTGAGCTCCCAGAGCAAGCATTTGAAATGTAAATTGAGTTGGGATTATCACAAATTGCCTGGCCGGCCTCCACTGATGCAACTGATGACACACCGTGTGGGTTACACAGATCAAAGACAACTTAAAGGATGCTGCAGGGAAGATAGCAGAGGAGGGGCTGAGTTGTCTTGCCAAAGATCCTTCCCCCAAGGAGGAGAAAGGAGAAGGGAAAAGCTTCGGTGATAAAGAAATAGTAGGAAAAAATCATTCTTTTCATACTCTTTCCCCCTATTTCTCTCTACTGTTTTCTAGGCACCTTCCCCCTGCATGATGAATCTGAAGCATTTAGAGGATGGTGATGCAAATAATGAAATAATCCCATTCCATCTATTTCTGTGTCCTGTTTGCCCAGTTCGTCACCAAATCAAAAGTTTCAGGGGTTGGATTAGTAAAGATTTACACCCAGACTCTTCCTAGAAAGGATGGGAGTCCATCACTGGGTGGAGATGGAAGAGATGCTAATGAGACAGATATGATGGACATGCTGTAATCACTGTCCTGGAACATTTGGGAACAAGAAGGATTACGCTCGTTATGAGGATGAAGCATTTCCATCCTATTAGCAATCGAGAAGAACATCCAACAACATCTACCAGCACCAGGAGATATTTAAATTTGGCAGAACTGAATAATTTTGCATCCAAGAGCTCTAAGAGAACTAAGAAAACTGCTGTGTGCTGATGTTCATTTTTAAGAGGAAATTTTAGTAGGCTGGAAGAGTCTTCTGCTTGAAGAAGGCAAAGGTATGGCCTGCAGGGGACAGGGAGACAGACATCTGTCCAAGGCAGAAAGTGCAGAGAACTGAAGGACACACAAATATGCCCATCAACATGGGTTTAGGAAAAATAGGTCACAGCAAAGCAAACCTGATTTTATTCTCTGCACATCTGATATTAGTAATGCACAGAAGCAATATCCTTGATGTCCAAAAGGTGTTTTGACCTAGTATTGTATGACATGCTGACAAAAATAAAAAGCACTATAGAATATGAATAGTGAATATGCTAAATGGATTTCAGACAGGTTACCTGGCTGAGCTGGGGGCAACAAGAATTCACCACTGCCAAGGTATCATCATCTCACTACAGGCAGCACCACTCACACACAGTGGGTTTGGTAAAACCACAGAACCAGAGTGGTTTTGGTTGGAAGGGACTTGAAAGATCATCTTGTTCCAACTGCCCTTATATTAAGTATCGATGAAGATGAGCCTCTACTGCCTAGCAAACCTGTGCTCAATCCATGCAGGAAGCCTGGAGCTGGAAGCAGGAGTGAGGAGGTGGCTGAGCCTCCTCTTCCAGCACCAAGGGACTCCTTCCAGAGCCCTGCACGGCTCCACACCGACATTTTAAGGAGATTAGTAAAACACTGCGGGAGATGCGGGCCGGATCTGTGAGAGTGATTCCAGGGATGCAGAAAATGTCTGAAATGAGAGAATTGAAGAGGTTGATCTTTTTCCTTTATCAAAGAGAAGATTAAGAAGTGACTTGATTACGATATAGCAGCACATTCAGTGGAAACAATATCAGGTACTAAAAGGTTGTTAATTAGGCAGAAAAAAGCATAAAAAGAACTAATGACTGGAAGCTGAAGCCAAATATATTAAGCATCACTTTTAACAGCAGATGTTTCTAACCATTAAAGCAAATTATACACATGCTGTTGGGCTCAGCAGAAGACTCGAGGAGGTAAAGCTTGCAGGCCTTTCATCTATAAGGTATTTTGTGCCTGTTCTGGTCTCACAAGCTTTGATAGCTTGATCCATCCCATCTGTATGGACATTTGGAATGTTTGTATCTGACACGTGACCTGCCCTAGCCTCCATCCAGTTCCCAACACACCTACAACCACCAGCCTCACCTTTTCCACCACAGAGCCCTCCAACACCCCAGAATATTCCTCAAAACCCCCTTCCAAATCTTATTATTCCCCAATGCATGGGTAGGTCAGCAAGTGGCAGTGCTTGCTGGGTCACAGCTGGCAGATGTGCCTCCCCCCTCAATGCTGTCCTGTGAGCACCAACCATTTGCAAATCCTGTTAGGAATGAAAACTTTCCAATCAGCGTTTTCTTTTTAAAAATTGCAGCAGGAATATCCACAGCATGTGCTGGCTCTGCCCAGTGCAGATTTAAACATTGATAAGAATTATAAATTGAATATACATATACACACACACGTATAAAATTACAGGCATGGTGGGCTAGACTGTGACCCTCTGCAGAGCAGGTACATAAGGGAGACCAAGATCTATCCCTGTGCACTGTGGTTTCCAAATCATCCAGAAAAACATCAAGAAAAGCACACGTTTCAAAGGGATCTGAAATGATACAGACACAGCTTGAGTCTGTAAGGCTTCTGCAGTTATTCTAACACCACTATTTTAGGAGAGTATGTGAAAATAGCCCATCCCCAGTATTTGTTACCAGGAGATGTGAGGGAGTGCTGGTTATGTGCAGGTTGTTTTGTTCCTCTGTGGTAAGACAATACAGCTCTAAAAGTATCTCGAGTATAGAGTTCAGCCTTTGCAGTGGGCAGAAGCTTTAAAATGAGCACTGTAAGCAGAAAAAAATCGTAATTGAACATCCAAGACATTTTCACGCCAAAATTTAGGATTATAATTAAGAGCAATTCTGTCTTTGCTGAGGGTTGGTTATTTTGGACCATTTGGAGGTCACCCAGGATGTTATCCTACTACAGAAGAATAAAAAAAACCAAAATGGAGAGACCATATTTAGATTACCATATTTATGACTTTGGAGATTTGAAATGGAATGGTTCCTCACCAGCTCTACCCATTCAGACCTCACTGCAGCCAAAGCCACTGACCTTGCTCGCTGTACACCCCCATGTCAGAGGAGGCCATTGGGCTCAGGCCCTCTGACCTGCTTTAAACAATCATTTTAGACTGGGAAGAACAGGTCCCAAGTCATCTTGAGTCCAGCATGATCAATCCCACCCAAAGGTGACCATTTTGGACAGGACAGAGAAAAGAAGCTTTGTTCAGCAGAAGATACAACCCACACTCATCCTTTGGCATGAGATGAGATGAGATGTACAACAAGCTGAAAAAATAGAAACCAAGTTCATGGGAATTCAGCACAGAAAAGGAATGTGGGTTTTCTCCGAGTTGCCGAAAACCTGTGTATTCAATAATTCTACAAAACTGAAATCCTGAAAAAAAGCCCCTAAATATGTTTGGGAAGAGCATTACAGGGTGCCTCAGGCAGCAGGTCTTCAAATCCAAGAGCCCTGATGGGCCCCTTCCCCAGATGAAGCCACCCTCCAGCAGATGCACCCCAAGGTCACAGCTCCCTCTGCCTTCTGCAGGCACCAGTACGAGTGTAAAAATAACCCCAGCTGGAACTGGGTAACGAAGGTACTGTGCTAATCAGACTAACAGAGAGGCTCAACAGCAGGATCACTGACTGGATGGAGACAGGTTTCATTCATGGCAGCTACTGGCTTATCCTGGAGGAACACTGCAACAGCCTGGCCTCTCCCAAGAGCTGCCAGTGCCCTGCCTAGAGTGTCCTTAAGTGTCTTCAGCTCAGCAGCTCTGCCTGCACATGAAGAATGTTGTCTCACAAAATCAGCAGTCAGCGAAACGTCCCTTCCATCCGTGCCTGCCAGGTCCAGTCCCAAGGAGCTCTCTGGGGGGCACATCTCGTGTTTTACTTGTCACACTGAGCTCAGCCAAAGCCACAGACACACTGCAATTAAACAATATCCTGATCCAAGGGAAGAGGCAGAGCTAGAAGGCAGCCCTTGGCTAGAGAACAGAAGGAACAGCAAGTTGTGGGGAGCTGGGATACTGCTGGGAAAGCAGGAGGTGGGAATGGCTGCAGGAGAGCAGGGAAAGCTCAGCAAATCCTGGAGCAGCTGCTGATGCATGGAAAAAACTAAAGGTACCATGTGAATCAGATTTCCTACACCATCCCAGACTGGAGTGCATGACAAATATATACCTTTATCTGAAGTTTTAGGTTTGTTTTATAGCAAAATTAAATTCTCTCTGGAAGTATTTGAGGCACAGGTTGGATGGGGCCCTGAGCAATCTTGTCTAGTGGAAGGTGTCCCTGCCCATGGCAGGGGGTTGGAACGAGGTATCTTGAAGGTCCCTTCCAAGCCAAACCATTCCATGATCCTGTGCCATGGAGCTCATGTGTGAAGGGCAGGAAAAACAGCCCTGGTTGTTTGGATCAGTGCACAGCTCACATGCAAATGCAAAGAGGAAGCCTGCAAAGCGTCCCGTGGAGGCTGTGATGTGGGGTATCAGCCAGAGTCTGACCTGAGGGGCACAGATAACCACCAGGAGATGGAGTCTCCTGAGGTGCCTTGGGAGGACCACGAGCAGCCCAGGGTGCAGGAGCTGTTGTGTGCCCAGGGCCAGGCTGCATGTCAAGACATCACCACAATTCACGCCTGCATCCAGGTGGAGAGGAGGCGGATGCAAACATGCAGGCAGCGTGGGCTGAAGCTTCCTGGTCCAAATCTAAAGCACGGTTTGAGGAGAATCCAGGGCTCCAGAGAAAATGTGCAATTAGGACTGTTTCAGCACTTAATTGACAGGGGAATTGGTCACAGAGGCACTGAGTCACTTGTCAAAAAGGCCACCTTATGCTCATCTTTATCCTCAAACATCTCAATATAAATAAAATCTAGTCCTTGGCACTCCTGCCCAGAAGGGGAAGCCACCGGAGCCGTCAGTAATCATCCTGCTAATGCTTGCCAGAAAATAATCAACTTGCTCGCTTGCTGGCGAGTGAGAGGAACCAACCCCCAAACTCATCTCCTTCCCTGCAAATAACAGATGGGAAAGTGCGTTTGTCCAGAGAATCGAGCTGCGAAATAAGACAGTGCCATTTCATCCTATGAGTCACTTCTCAAACAGTTTCCTTTCTCTGCTTAGCACTCCCTGAACCAACCCCAGGCTACTTGAGCACATCTCCTGTCTCCAAAGGGTGTCAGGAGGCGCTGACCCCCACGAGGCTCTGCAGTTTCAAAGACAACCTCCAGCACCTGCACCTCGCTGCTTGGTCCATCTTTCCCTGCACCATGCAAGCACGGACACAGGGATGAAGCACACGACCAAAGGAAATAACTGCACGCCCAACAGCTTTGCAACTAACCTCGATCCGCCGTCATGGGCAGGACGGTGCTCCCCGGCAGCATCCCCCATGGCTAGCTCCTCAGGAAGTGAGAGCATCCCCTCCTTCACTGCTTGCCCTCGCTGGCAGAGAGGAGCAGATGGGCAGAGGAAACCTTTCCAGCGCCAGAGCCAGCGCTGCTCCTCTGCTCCCCCCGGAGCGCGGGTCCCCCGCCAGACAAGGCGCTGCCTAGCTAAGCAAACCGGCAGTGCCGCCGCCCCAGGCAAAGGGACAAGTCCTTCCAGTTCATTAGGGAAGGTTTCTTGTGCGATTTGCTGCCTCACTAGCTGCTGTTTAGACAGCCTTTGTTCCTCGTCCGCAGGAGCGCATGAAAGATTTGGACGTCTGTACGTGCTGGGAGGATGGATGCTGCTCCCTGGGCCGGGCAGAGCGCTCAGCCCGGGCTTCAGCCTCCCGAGCGAGCTCTGCACGCCGAGGCGCTCTAAGTGCAGCCCCGGGTCCCTCTGGCTCCGTAATGCAGGATTTCCACGGGAGCCCCTCGGCCAAGGAAAGCCTAATGGCTTGCTTTGCCTTTTTCTGCTGCCGCTCCCGTGCCCTGCCGCCAGCCGAAGGACGGACGTCCTGAGTAACAGGAGCCTCCGGTCCTGCTCACTCATTGTCTCCTGCAGAACTAAAATAGCAGCCTGGGAGGGAGCACAGGAGCTCAAAACTTTCCATTCCCTGGTACCTCCTGCCCAAAGAAGAGGAATACATGAGGCCACGGGGCTCCTCGGGGTGTCATGTGCAGCAGCTATGCAATTCACAGCTATAATGCTATAAAGAGCACAGGCTCTCCCAGTAAATAGACTTGGAACAGATCAATTTAAAAGCAGCCCAGTTTCCTATTAGTAACACAGAATAAAATCATCCATTTACTGCATGGCTCACATTTATTCAGCTCTGAGTGGTCCCTGTTGTAGCCTTGCTCATGAGCTTCCAGCTCCTTTGGGAACCCTCCTGGACAGCTACAGCAATGGGAGATAATGGCTGTAGCTCAGGGACTAAACTAAACACTGTAGAATATTTAAAGGTCCTTTCACCCCCAAACTTTGCACTACCTTGGCGGCATCAACATCTGAGTACAGCACAGCAGTGATGAGGACAGAGAGGAGCGTGATCCTCTGACCCACGTGTCTAGGATGGAAGGTTTTAAACACTAAAAACAATTCTGGTGCTGGCATAAACAGCCCAAAGTGTTTTCAGAGACAGGGTTGCAGACCTGATGTTATGGTCTCACACCTTCTCCAGACTGAAGAAGCCAAGTTAAGTCTAATTTATCCTGAGCTAGTGTGTATTTATGAGTGAAGCCACTGGAATGAAAAACTTGTGTGAATGAACACATCATAGTGGATCAGTGTATCAAAGCAGAGTGTATCTTCTGCCTTTCTTTTTTTCATGTTGTTGTTATTCTGGATTAAATATGTAACAAATGCTCTTGCAGAATTTAGGGCCTGAAGATAGACAAGCCACTGCACAATCTTTTTACATACCTAAACAGACTTAATTGCTCAATTATTCCAGATAAACACGATAAGTTGCCTGTCATGAATAATTTATAATCCAGCTAGCCACACAATCTGTGAAACACAAATCTATGGCTGCAGCAAAAGAAATGCAAGCAGATGCCATGATCCCAAGACACCCTTCTGAGTACTAAATGCTGGTCAAAGGAGCAATAGGCTGCCCAGGGCAGGTTTGATCTTCCACAAAACCCTCTGGACAGGCCAGACGTTCACTGGGTTATTGCTGCTGAGAGGATGCAATTATTAACAAATGGAACAGGGACAACAAAGTATGGGTGTGCACCTTGGAGGAGACAGGCACAGCACACCCCCCTCCTGTTCATGGTCTGCACACGGCTGGGTGTCCCATACAGCCCTTCCTGGGTTGTACTGGTTTCCCAGGAACTGCATCAGATGATGGGGATGAGCTGCAGAGCTGCAGTGAGGCACGGCAGGATGCAGTGCTGCAGGATGGAGGCTCACAGGGCCTGCCACAAGGGACAACACTCAGGGTGCCAGGGAAGAGATAAGGGAAGGAGCACTGCCAGGGGGAGGAAAGGTCCCATCCAGCCAGAACTTACCATGCTTGGATAGAAGAGTCCTGAGAAGGCTCCCTGGAGGGAGTCCAAAGGAGGGTTAATCCTAAACCCATGACAAAGCCACCCCAGGCAGCTCCTTCCCAGGGCAGAGGGGCAGGCGGCAGCAGCTCCTGGCCCCAGTGACCCCAGACAAATGCAAGGGGCTTTCCCATGGGCTCAGGGCCCTACCACAAACCTTGAGCCTCTTTATGACTCTCTGAGAAGCAGAGGAGAGGCACTGGGTAGATTTCCACCAGCCTGGACACCCCTTCCCAGAAACAGCTTGTCCAGTCACTAGCGACCTAATTTAAATAAATTAGATTAGGTTTTTTGTGTTGGAACTCCTATCCCTGTTCAAATATACCTGGACATCTAAATACACCTGGCATAATGACATAAGTCATTATCTACTAAATAAAATTTACACGAGAATCTGCAAACAATCAGTTTGCATAGATACCTGTAAATCCACATCACTTTTAATTGGGGTTTTATAGCTATTATTATTATTATTTTTATAGCTATTATTTAGCCTTGAAGAAGGGGCTACTTCACTGACAGCAAGTCTACAAGAGCAATCACCCTGTCATCAAAAAAATAAAAGCTAGTTGCAAAGCAATATTAAAATTGGTCATTCAAATCATGATTTGATGAGAGTTGGAGTTGTTCAGCCTAGAAAGAGAAGACTCTAGGGGCCTCTAGAGCCCCTTCTAGTACCTGAAGAGGCTACAAGAGAGCCAGAGAGGGACCTTTTACAAGGACAGAAAAACAGGGAACAGCTTCACACTGACAAGAGGGCAGGAATGGAGAGGATATTGGGAAGAAATTAATTACTGTGAGGGTGCTGAGGCACTGAAACAGGATGACTGGGAAAGCTGTGAACTTCCCATCCCTGGACATGTTCAAAGCCAAGGTGGATGGAGCTTGGAATTGCCTGGTTTAGTGGAAGGTATCCCTGCCCACAGCAGGAACTGGAATGAGATGAGCTTTAGGGTCCCTTCCAACCCAAACCATTCTGGGATTCTAGTCTATGATGTTTTGCTTGCTGAGCTGAAGTCAGCATTGTCATGGAGATGTAAACCATTACACTAGAAAGGTGAATAAACTCTTAATGAAAAAGAATCCTGCTACTTGAAAGATTGTCTTTTCTGTCACAACCCAAGCCAAAATTTGAAGTGACCCCATTCAGGAGCTTTCTGCAGCCTTCCTGAATGGGGGCCCACAGGATTACCATAGAGTAACCTGCTTAGGACACCTCAGCACAACTGAAAACCCTGGGTAAGGTTACAACAAAAGCCAGTTTAGTTCAGCTCAAATAAAGGGTCAAGTACTCAACTGCAAGACTACAAACTGCTACAAAAGAGAAAAGCACTACAATAGAAATCACTCAGGTAAAATACCAAAAATACTGCAGAAGCAAATGCTCTTCTAGGGCTTCTTAGCTTTCCTTTGAAAGACCTCCAGCAAGCAGCACACAGGCAGTGCCAGCTGCAGTGCTCCATGTCCATCCAGACAGCAAGAAAACTAGAGGAGCAAACTGCACAGTTCAAGCTTATTTCACCCTGCTTTAATTTGCCCCAATGCCAATCAGAAACCCTTCTGGAGAGCAACACTAAAACTTCTTGTCATGCCCTGACTGTAAAGCCAGGTGTAATCACCACAGGACTGACTCTGATGACCCACAGGGCTCATTTTTTGCAGGTGAGACAGCAGCAGTGACCACAGCTCTCCTCATTTTGGGGGTTCAGCTGGAGAGATCTTGCCTCTGATGTTCAAGCATCATGCATCAAAACACCCAGCTGAACAGTGGGAGCCAGGCTGACTGCAAGCAATCAGCCCCAACCTGCCTCAAACCGGGCAGAGAAGGCACGGATTGGCCAGCAAGCGGCAAGCAGCAGGATCCACGCACCAGGAGGGAAAAACATCTGATATCCAAATAAACACCACCTTCCCAATAGCTTTTATCTGCCCACAGCCTTGTCTGTTGGTGTGGGCTGACTCCTGGCACACTGCAGAGAGAGAAAAGGAGGAGCAGGTCTGAAGCACGGGGTGCAGCAGGCGTTGGGATGCGGCACAGCGCGCGGTCCATGGGGATGCTGCTCTGGTGCACAGTGACCCGCTCCCAAAGGGTGAGGGTCCTGCCACGCCAAGATCTTTACTTCCCAGCAGGATGCAGGCTGGATGGCACTGGGCAAGTGCCTGCAGCTGGAAGGCACGGGAAAAGGAATTGGATGGAGAAGAAGGGTGACTTGGGGTAAGAGCTTGAGCTGGCCAAAATCATTAGGAAGGGCACGGAAGCTTGCAGTTTTTACTGTAAGAGTGACATTGCCCAATTTTGGCTCTTGGTTGGAGATCCCTCAGTGCAGAAGAGCTCTTCAGAGTTCTCCACATGACATGTCATTCAAAACCATCAGATCATGAGACTTTTTTGGGCAGAACTGCAAAAACCTTACATCCAGGATCTGCATAAAGCATTATTATTCCAACATCTCCCCCTGGTTTCAAAAGGGAATTAGCACCTGGAATTAGTTATATTTCAGAAGTTGGATTTTTTTTTTCTTCCTAATTCAATAAAGCAGTAACAATTGTCTGCTGAGAGCAAGTAGTGGGATCCCAGAAGCAGCTCAAAGACAGATGGCAGCAGCAGCATGCCTGTTTGGGGATAGTTCTCAAAGCACTCTCCAATTTGAAAGCCACAATCATATCAGCTGGAAAATTAATATGGCAGGTCACAACATAAGGTAGAGTGTGTAAAAATAAATTTCAGGGCATTAGCTGGCCTGGCCCAGCATCTTCATACTGACTTGGTACTCCCAAGAAGAATCAGGATTCATGTCCCAATCTGCCAAAGGTCCCTTGAGCAGGTTGCTGAGGAGAAGATGACAGCACCATGCATGGGGTACAAGGGCTCACTTTAACTGGGCTTCACCTTTTGGGATGGATCCCAGAACTGTTGGTCTTGCACTAACATACTGTGCTCCATCAAATACTGAGAGTATTTGCTTTTTTCAAAGCTTGAAAGGTTTTGCAATACATAGAGCATGTGGGCAAAACAGAGGCAGGTGAACCCAAGGACAGGCCTCTCCTACAGTAAGTATGCTCCTTATTTCAGAGGAACCCAGAAATACAGGTAATTCAACTCTTTCTCAGGTCTCCAGAGTAATTTTAACACAGACCACTAGTTTTTAGCCAAACCTCTCCACTAGACCTGGTATTTTATCTAGTGGGCATCATACTGAAAATAGAGGTTCTCAGGGGGAAAGGGCAGCAAGCAGTGCCTTCCAGGAGGTCAAAACAGTCTTGTGGGGAGGAAGGGCAACATGGTATGCCTGAGAGAACAGGAAGGTCTGAACAGAACCAGTGAGCAGCTCAGAGCCATGACAAAGCTGTTTTTGGAGGAACCTCATATTCAAAGAGTCACAGGGACACGCCCTTTACAGCTTCTAGGGTATTCTGCAATTAGAGGGGAAAAAAAACCCAAAACTAAAACCTCAAGGGGAGCTCCCACTCCTAGGTCCAGGCCCAGCAGTGCCCACTCCATCCCACCCAGCTGGGTGCAGCACTACACGTGCAGCCCCGTGTGTTTGCGTCCTTAGCAGGTTTTTAACGGGGAACGCTTGCTGATCCTGCGATTCCTGCAGAGCTGAGCTACGAGCAGTGACAAGCTCGTTTGCTCTTTGGGGACAGGGCTTCAAATAGCTGCTGGCTTGTGGCAATTAAAAGGGGCAGAGCGCTGCCTGCGACTCCGGCAGCCGCGCTGTGACTGATGCGAGCGCCGGCTGGAGCGCTCTGATAAGGACTTGGATGATTCAGAATAATCTGGGCTTTGCTGAACAGATGAGCCTGAGTGTTTGTGCTTCTGCTTCTGTCTAATGGGAATGCTGGGCTGTGCTCATTGGAAAGGGGAGAGGTGGCTGGAGGTAGGAGGGCACCAGAACTTCCTCTCTGTAGGACTGGTGGGCACATCTCTCCTGCCTGCTGCTCAGGTCTCTTTCTTTCATTCTTGGAGGTCTCCAACTTGAGGATCTGGCCAGTTTGCCCTCTCAGCTTGGACATAGCAAGGGGGTGGCAAAGGAGCTGAGGAGGGAACAAAAAGTCAATGTAAAAACTTCTCATCCTGAAGGTTTTTTGCAATGCTGCTGCACAAACAGCTGGGCTCGATTAAGATACAGGAGATGGGCATCAAAGTGGGCAGGGCAGGGAGCAAGAGAGAAAGGGGAGGGACACACTTGTTTTTCTTCAGTCTTCAAAAACAACTTCTAGCTGGTGTAGTGCTGCGTTACATACATGCCTTAACTCCTGACAAACCTTTAATCTCACCAGCCTGCTGCTGCATAGTCTACTCCCATTCCATTAAGATCACATTTTGCTCCCTGGATTTCCAGAGCCATTCTAACAATTTGGCTTTGATTTACTCAAAGCAGAAAGCCATGCCACCGGCACAGTCTATTTACAACATAAACTGACTCCAGAATGGAAATATCCCCCCTTCGGCTGTCCTTGATCAAAAGGTTTGTAGCTGAGATAAAACACCATTTAAATCAGAGTTAAAACAGTCAGTTTTCACAGTCTGTCAGCACCATACCCCTCAGATCTGGGCTGTCCAGCAGCACAGCTGCATGCCGTATCTCTGAAAAAAGCTGGGTATGGCAGGAGGGTGAGGTCTGGGAGCAAGGCTTGAATTAAGATGGTAAGAAGTACCTCTGCAGGCATAACTGCTGTTCCACAAACACCTCACTGCATACACAGGACTGCTTTCAGAAATCTCTGAGGCTTTTCAGCCCCCCACACTATGTAAATCCCTTTTTAGCATCTAAATGTGACCATGGCCAAGAGACAGGGCCAGAAAGAAGCAAGGTGGTTCATTGTGGTGGGAGCCCACACAGCTCTAAGAATAGCACTGGTGATCAGCTAAATTCAGGTTACAAGAGACACTGACAAGATGCCACCACCTCTGTCCTTAAGGACCAGACAGACCTTGTATGTCACCATAATTCAAGGTGGGAAGAGCCATGTCACAACATCTCCTGCGCTGGGGTTGTCCCACCTTGCTGCACCAAAGATGCAGACCTGGGACAGCGCCGTAGGGGAGGGTGCAGAGTGGGTGCTAAAGCGCCTGACACCCTCCATTACAACCACCCTGCTCTCTGCAGCTTGTAGAAGGCCCGTAAATAGGAATGAATTCAGCTAGGATTAACTCAATCCCCATCAAAGCACTGAAAGCTCTTGAAGTTTCCTCCTAAGCGCTCCCCGAGGCAGCGCAGCGTTCCGGCAGCAAACACACAGCACAGAGCGGGGCGCACACGAGGGCTGCGCTGCACAGACAGCCCCGCGCAGCTCCGGCTCTGGGGCTGCGGCGTGTGCGCCAGAGGAGCTGAGCGACTCCAGCACTGAGAATTCACGCACTCGACCCGCGGGAAAACCTGGAGCAGCACCCGTGTGAGCAAAATATCCCCATCCACCACCACGGGCTGTAAGGGATCCTACCCCTCTGCCCGGGGATGTTCAGTACGGGAGGGAAAGCAAGCAGGGGCCACAGCAAAGCTCTCAGAGACACGGAGCCGCTGACTCGGTACCCTGCTCCACGATGGAAAGCTTGACAGCCGCTTCCAGTCCTCAGCTGGCTTTTCTTTTTAATGATGAAGTGATCTGGGAGTTGGAAGCCAGAGGAAAACCATGTCTCATCCAAGCAAACAGCTTGTTGTAACTTAATGTACCGAGGGAAGGCGGGCGCGGGGCTCAGCCCGTGCGGCTCGCTGGGCTCGGCATTTACAAAGCGAGAGGAAAGGAGGCCACTTCCCATCCCTCGGGAGGGCTCCTCTTCTCTTGCAGTTGTTTTAATTACCCCTCTGCACCGCAGCATCGCTGCAGCCCGCGGGAAGCCAGGCTCTCCCGTGCCCTCCGAACAATTTCACATGTCACCGCAGCCCCTGCTGGGTCCCCACGGCTCAGCCGAACCTGCCGTGAGCAGAGGGGACCCACCCTGAGCAGCACCAGCCCCCTCAGCCACCAGCAAGCCTTTAGCAGAGATCTTCTTTGACATTTTCTGCCAGCGAATTTTGCATTATTTGAATCATCCACGCAGAGCGCAGCAAAAGGCGGCACATCGGGAGAAACAGCCAGAATTACTCATGAGCTTTTTCTTTTCACGGGCTCTAACTTGAATTGTGATCTGTCAAAGAGATGAGTCGCTCGTCATTGTGGATGGCTGGGAGAAGCTCCTGCTCGGGCTGCAGCAGGGGCCAAAAGGCAAATAAGCCATTTCTAAACAGAAAGGCTCAGCAAGAGCAAGTGTGCTACTCTCCAGCTCCATTTGAGTTCCTTCATTCACTGTTAATCACCCCATTAAAAAAATTAAAGTCCACCAAGGGATAACAGACACATCCTTCACTGCAAGGCTGCAGATACAGGATGGAACACCTGGTGTAGGGATAAAGGGATTAAGAGGTGAAGGACAACAGTGAGGAAGGGCTAAAACGTGGCAAATATGCACACACATACAACCTGTTAGTTCAGGGTGATAAATCCCATGTTCCTATCAATATTTTCTCACCATAAAAAAATCCACAGAATATTCTGTGCAGCCACAAAGAGCAGAGTTTTAGTGCCCAGGTCACAGGGTTCTCTTGAGGAGAGCTGTAGGGCAGAAAGCACTGGTCCCACCTGCCCACGGGGCAGATGCTGACCTCAGACACTGGGATGGAGCAGCCCTGTGGCAGCAGATGAGGCCAAGCATCCCTGCCCAGGCAGCTGCAGCCCAAATTGCTGTATCCTCAGGAGAAGGTAGCAGGCATGCCAAGCCCCAGCTCCTGCAAACAGCATCACCCACTGTCCATGCAGGTCACTGCTGGTTGAAGCTCTGCTAAAAACAAAGAAAAAACTGGAATAAACACACATCTCACTCCTATTGCACAGCAGGATCCAATGGAAAATTTCTCCCAGATCTGCAACGTAATGCCAACGACAGATTTATTTTTACAGCTATATGGTGAAGGAGGATGATCTCAAAAGACAAATCATTCTAAAATGGGCAACTTGACTCAGCAACACAGGGGTCTGGCTGAAAATAGGGTACAACCTACCACGTACACACACAGAAAGCTGTCTAACACCACAGCAGAACAAAAACACGGCTTGCCCAAGGGCGTCCAGGGGTTTGATCTGATCACAGGAGGAAAAAAACACATCTCTGAACTTGCTGACAGGTGAACACAAGGAAAGACAACTGCTGACAGAGCCAGCCCCATCTCCCCACAGACACCACAAGCATGACACCAGTGTGAAATGCCCCAAGGGATGCTAGACCAGAGAAACATTTATTTTTCAGACTCAACACCTATTCTTTAAAATGAGAGGGAACTATAACCTCTAAACAGAGCCTTGTGTTTATCCACGAGCACAATAATACAGGTGCAGGACATGCAGGAGATGCAGGACCACACATGTGCCAATGGCTGAGGCTGGAGGTGCTTCATGGCCAGGAAAACAAACACTTGTTGAGGTCCCAAGAGCAGGAGAAAACTTTGTTGGCTTTGCCTTGTTCAGCTAGAGAAGAGACTGTGTAAATGCAATATCACTGTCACGGCTTATCCCCTGCCATCCCTCCCATTGCAAAGAGCTACATCCAACATGGAGCTGATGCACCCAGAGGAAACTTAGAAATTTAGGAAATGTCATGCCAGCATGGCCTCATGGCTTCTCAATAAAGATCCAAAGAGGTGAAGAACACTTTGGTTGCTTGAAAAGGCAGGGAGAAACAAGGGAGATCAAATTTCTCGCAATACTCATGTTGAATTATCTATCACAAAGTAGATCCCTGTTTTCATCCAGTCCTTCAGTGCTCAGCCCTGGGTGAAAGCACTGATGCCAACAGGGATTCTACCCACACCTGCACAGCATCAGAGACCTGTGAATGTGTGGATGTTGAATGAATGACAGGCAGGAGAGGAGATGGATGAGAGGAAGAGATGGGAATTCACTGCCATTAATAACAAGCATTGGTTTAATGTAGAACTGATAACCCCCCATGCCTGCTAAGCACAGCCCTTGCCTTGCAGGGGTTCTGAACCAGTGGTCACTAGTCAAGCCAAAGTCTCCTGCAGGGTAAATAAGTTAGATTGGGCTCCTAACTCACAAATACACTGGGTCTTACTGAAAATTGGACCAACATGGTGCAATGTGCACAACTGGGACAATGGACCAAATGAGAGATGGGGTCCTTTGAAAGCAGTGTAAGAAGAGCTTCACAATTTCAATATTTGAGGCTTTTTCAGTCATTTGCTAAATGACTGAGATGATGCTGTGGGCAGGCACCACTCTTGACAGTACAGCCAGGTTGGAAAAGACTTTGGACCACAGACATTCCTCCAGTGCCAACAAGCCCCACTCCTCCCACCAAAGATGCTCTGCATTGTGTCAGAGCATCCTTCAGCCTTCAGCATCCAGAAGCCTTCAGCTTCCCACAACTTTTTTCCACTTTACCCAAATTTTCTTATACTACTGAGCAGAAAACCATCTGCTGTGAGGTTATGACAGGATAAACACAGCCCTACACAATGCTCACATTATTTCAGTCACATCTCCTCAGCTGATGGTCTGTTTCCCATTAATATAATTTAAACATTTACTTTAAAACTTTAAATTATTTTTGTGGCTACCTCCTCATACTACAGATAACTCAAGAGGTGCTGAGAATTTTCTTCTCCTGTCAAACAACCCTGACCACTGTTGGGAAACCAACCAGCAAGTTTTTAATTCTCCTTAAGACTTTTTACATTTTGCTTGCTGAAGGTCCGTGACCAAAGGTTTGTGATGAGCTTACACGGCACAGAGCATTCAGGGGACAGATTTGCTCTCAAAAATTTTAAATATTTCATAATTCATTATATTCATAGAAAAAAAATACAAAGAACCTCTTCAATCTCCCTAAGTGGAGCTAAAAACATGGGGCAGAACTGAAGTTTAACAATTATAAGTCATAAATACAGGCACAAATACAGCAAATAAAATCAAAACAGCTCAGGGACAAAAGCAGGGCCTTCTAAAAGAAAGTAATTTGGTAAAGAACACACATGTATAAACATGTTCCTTTTATTCAGGGAGGTGCATCTGAATATTTATGAAACTGCCTCTAATAAACACTATTTCAAATTGAAAAAGGCACAATAGAAATGTAAGGCAGACAAGAAAGGTTTCCTGTAATCCCAGGTGGTTCCAAGCAGACCTATTAGGCAGCCAGGCATTTTGAGTTTCATTTCAGCTCTAACTAAAGCACATGTTTTAATGCTGTGCTGCTGCTCTTGATCAAAATCAAGCTCAAGTTCGTGTTTTTGGTTTAGCGTTTAGGATGGTGAGAAAACAAATTAAAAGAAACCCAACAAATTTTAAGAGAAGACTGAAGAAGAAATTAATTTATCAAATTAGCAATGTGCAGCAGCACTTCAAAACCCCAGAGAAGCAGAAAGGATGCCTGCAGGTTACTCCTTATGATACCAAACAGAGCAAATCCAATCAGATGAACATGCTGCTGGATCAGTCAGGCAAAAGCCACAGGAGCGGCAGAACAAAGTGAGAGATGGATAAAAAGAGGATTTTCTAAACCTATTGTACTGGTTTGAAACTGAGCTATTCCCCCTGGAGCAGATAACAGCATCACTGGTATGGTCCTGCAGAACAAGCTGTCCAAAAACACCCTCAGAGACAACACAGAGGAAAAGTAGAAAAAAAGTTTTAATGAGAAATTAAAAATCATACTAGAATGCAAAAGCTGCAATGTTGCACTTAAAATAACACATCTCCATTCAAAAACCTATTTTCTGCACAGGACTGGAAACAAACTGCTAGGTTTTAGCACGGTATTTTAAAACTTGTTGTCTTTAATGGTGCCACCATTGCTCCCTGCTTGATAATTCCCTTTCCTTGCTTAAAATAACTGTCTATGGCAAGAGCACTGACCTTCAGGAGTAAGTGAATGAACAAGGAAAGCAGCTCACCAGCACACGACCAAATTGAAAACGATGACAGCAGCTATTTTGGGGTGTGGGATGAACAGAGGGAACAATATCATTATCTACATGTAAAATATGAGTGACACCAGCAGCAGACAGGAACTTCTGTTTGCCCAGTCTTGTGAAACGAGAACGAGCTGCTGCTCAAAGGAGTAAACAGACAGGGAAATAAAAACCCAAAAAGAGATTTTGTTTTTCTCAGCAAGTGATCAACTCAAGATGCCACAGGAGCTGATTGCTTCGTCAGCACAGAAATTCATGACTTGCTTTTAAGATAAAATGACCATCAAGCCAAACAAAAAGGAATAAAATAACACCCAAAGAAAAATAGTATTTCAAAGGAATTATGTGCTTCTGAGGAGAAGGTATTACCAAAGTACAAAGTGAAGGTGGTGCAGTCAACCCTCCTCTGAAAAATCTGCTCTTGGAGTTGAAAGTGGCAAGATAGGGCTTGATGGATTACAGCTCACACACTCAGTCTATTCTTTTCTTTAAATTTATATTACAAAAAGCTATTTTACACTATGGATATATATACAAGTAAAAGACTAATGAAAACAAAGTGTTTATACAAGATTCATATTTATATACAACTCTCAAAACAGTTTGAGAGATCATTATGCCAGACCAGCCCTGTGGCTCCCACCTCGCCATGCCAGTGGTTTTCTGGCATTTCCACGGATTGCACAGGAGAGGATGTACCAAGCAAAACACAACTTTGGTTTTCTTGGGTTTGATTTTCTTAGAAAATGTGGTATTTTTGATGATTTAATCCTGCTAGAGAGCCTTGAAAGCAGAAAGAAGTCACAAATTCATATCTGCTGCAGCACAAAGTGGCAGTAGCAACTATACACACGAAAGTACATTCGTAAGGAAATGCAAATAGAGAACACAACACCTCATGAGCAATGCTGTGCAGCCACCCTGCAGCACGTGCTGGGTTGGAGGAATCAGACTGTGTGGATGTTTTCCCTGTGAGGGGAGGCAGTGGAGCAGCTGGGCCCAGCATGTTGACCCTTGGAAGGCTCCAGGACCCAATGGGTACAGCCTTGAGATCCCTTCCCTGCTTTGAGCAGAGGTTGGAACAGGAAACCTGCAGAGATCCTTCCCAACCCACCAAGACAGAGAGTGCCCTTCCAGCTGCCTCCACTACCCCCCAGTAACAGCACCAGGATGCTTCAGGCACCTCTCTGTGTGACTCTGGAATAGCAGCACAAGGAATGATGTTGAGGAAAATGAGTCACACTTCCAACCAGGCAGCAACCACTGCTGCTCCCCCGGCCAGCCCATCACACAGGCTGCTAACATGAGCTGCAAACACTTCTCTTGGACAACTGTTTTCATCCCCCAGCTCCCACAACGACCTACTTACAAGTCATAAGGTTGCTTGCTGCTGAAATGCATATTAAACTCAGGACAGACCAAAAAAACACCTCTTTTTCCATTTCAGGTCCAATTCTTTTTTGATTTGATGTTTAAAAATGCTCTGCAATCAAACACATTTCTGAGGGCACAGAGACCTAGAGATGCCAAGAGCAAAATGGCCTAGAGCAGTTAAGAAAAGTCTCTGTGCACAGACATATTTTAATATTGGTATCTGCAAGAGAGACTCAGGGTAGAGTCCACTGTGGGCAAAGCAGAAGAGAAAAGACCAGAAACTGAGAAACTACTGCATTTTTATTTTGTTGTTTCCTTGTTAACTGATACTGTTCAGAGTAACTGGACAACTTTCAAGGCAATGCTTGGACACCAAATTAATGATTGGCAAATCTAATTAAAGATGAAACTTATAAGCAAAACAGAAAAGTAGCCCATGGCATTTCTTTGCAGGACTCTGAATTTCCACCTCAGGGCTCTTCATTAAGATCTGAGACCTTATTTGGATCTTTGCAGAAGTAAATACCTGTGAAGTAATATCAGGAACCACCTAATTATGCATCATTATAGCAGGGGTATCTCCTTCATGGGGCAAGACTATTTACAAGGGCATGTAGTGACAGGACAGGGGGGAACGGGTTCAAATTCAAAGACAGTATGTTAGACTAGATAAAAGGAAAAAATTCTTTACTATCAGTGTAGTGGGGCACTGGAAAAGGTTGCCCAGGGAAGCTGTGAATGTCACATCCCTGGAAGTGTTCAATGCCAGGCTGGATGGAGCTTGAAGCAACCTCGTCTGGTGGAAGGTATTCCTGCTCATGGGAGGAGGCTGGAACTACATGATCTTCAACAACCCTTCCAACCCAAACCATTCCATAACTCTATGATTTCTTCCATCAGGATAAAGGACTGGAAGGCAGGAGTTCCTCAAACAAGGATGTTTAGACACTGCTGTGTCTAGCATCAGGAGCAAGCATTGCATGCTTACCACAAAATGGCTACTGGCAGTAAATCCTGGGTATCCAGGGGGCTTCAGTGCCTAAATCCTGTCTTATCAAGCACTAGGGTGGTACAGTTGCTTTTCAAAGTGCAGCTTTAAGTTTCTGTTTTAAGATCAGAAACCCCTGCGGCTTGGCTCTTAAAGCTGAAAAAACCATCCAGTCACTTCCCACCCTGCGTGGAGATCTGCGACCTGAAGATTGGCACAGGGAGCGCCTCACCTCAGGCAGCCCCAGCGCCACCTCCGGCACCGCTGCCGGGTCCGCCCCCAGCCGCAGAGCGTCCGTGTCACACATCCCACGGAGGGAGCGCTCCTCCCCCGGCCCTGCCGCGTGTCGTGCACGACTCCTGGCGCTGCCCTCCCTGCGCCGAGAAGCGTGACGGGGCTGGAGCCCACCAGAACCTGCTGGGAGTCAGGGCTGAGACATCCTCACCTCAGCCTGGAGTGCAGCCCCCTGCTCCCCTCCTGGCTGTACAGTCCTTTGACTCAGGGACAATTTTGAGAATTCAGCCAGTTGGGGCGTCTCAACAGAGAGTGAGCCCTGCTAATCTACCAACCCCCTTCAACTAATTTATCTGCCCCGTTTCATCAAAGCTCACATTATCACAATGATTTTCCCTTATTACCAGCAGAACCCTCGCTCCTGGTCAATGCTTTGCAGCTGCCAAAAGCAAAGGTGCAACTTCTGTGCTTGGAGAAAGCAAGAACCCACCCGAAGCAGCCAGGAAGCTGCGTGAGGAAGAGGAGGCATTACCTGGGTGAGGTGCGGGTTGGGGTTGAAGCCACACTGGTTGCAGACCTTGCTGTGACACTGAGTGCAGGCATTGAAGTTAGGCTGCCCGGGGGAGGAGGTGAGCTCTGTGGTCTTGCAGATGGGGCAGAGGGTGCTGCTGGGGAGGGGGGCGATCTGCGGGACGGAGTAGGGCGAGGTGGGGGTGCTGCCCCGCTCCGGTGACACCGAGGGAGACCTGCCCGAGCCCTGGCTCCTGGCGTCCACCTGCAGCGTCCTCCGCGGCCCCTCCGCCGCCGCCGCGGGCTGGCCCCGGCCGCGCATCTCCCGCGGGCTCTGGGAGCTGCCGGCAGCCTGTGCGAGCGAGGGCGATGCTGACCGCGGGCCCCCGGCCTGCTCCAGCTGCTCCGGTCTCCTCAGCGAGCTGAAACACCACCAAAACACACACAGTAAGCCCAGGTTTCAAACATTTGCATGCCAGTTAATGTAGAAAACTGCTACAACACCCTCTCCCCCTCAAAATCCCAGCTCAGCCAAGAAGGAACAGCAGAACCCCACTGCAAACCATGAAATTGCTCAGATCAGCAGAAGGATACATGTTACCTTACGAAACGAGGCGCGATTTCAGCTTTCTCTTACATAACCCAGCGGCAAAGATGCAATTGAATTACTCGGTGTATTCCGAGTTGAACTTTAGTCAGAAAGTTGCACATAAAAACGTGCGTGAGAGGTTTGAGAAGCTCAGCCTCCTGACAGCCAGGGCTCCCAGCACTTCTCCAGCACAAACCCACTGCAGGAGGCAGCCGTGACTCTGCTCCGCAGCCTGCAGGGCCCTTTCTGCAGGGACAGGGCCAACACGCACTAAACCGGCTTCTCACAGCCACACTCACAAGTGGCTCTGAAACCAGAGCCCATTTATTAAAGGAAAACCCCTCCAAAAGCCTAATGGAGGCAGGAGAACTACCTGTACTTCCTCACCTGTCAGGCAAAACCAAGCAAGTCACAGGTGAAAGCAGCTAAGGGCTTGTTTCCCAGGGGCCACAGCAGTGGGAAATCAAGAGAGAGCACATTGGCTCCCCTGCAGTAATCAGCACTGAAGGGGCAGACACAGACAACAGGGTTTTGTGGGCTGGCTGCCCCCAGCTGAACCCTCTTTGGGTGATGTGAGTTTTGGCTGGGCAAAAAACGCCAGCTGGGATGACTCTGGTCCCCAGGACAGGGGGATGAAACCTCGCTGTGAAACCAGAGCTACGTACAAGGAGCAGCCCTGAGGCTGGCACTGCACCCACTGCTGGTTCTGCAGCAGTCCCACAGTCCCACAGCCTGTGTAGGATGCTCAGCACCCCACAGTGCTGAGGGATGCTCCTGAACATCCCAAGCAGCTCCAGGTGCAAGAGCTTTGAGCTGTTGTGCTGCAGTGCACAGCACAACAACCTGCACACCCTCCTCCCATGTGGTTTCAGGGCAGGCACCCTCTAATGTGCTGCTGATGCATCACAAGTGCACGAGAATGAATCCATGATGGAAGATATTTATCTAATTATCAAATAATTTGGTTCCATGTGCTTATCAGTAATGCCCACAAATATTTCTCAAAAAAGCAGAAGCCCTAATGCCCTCACTACCTGTGATCTACAGCTGTTTAAGGAAAAGTATTACTCAGAACCTCAAATTTAATACATTGTTGATTTACCCAAGCAGGGTCTGACCTTATAAAGGTTTAAAAAGGGAACTTAAATGCATAAAACTAATGAAATTCAAAGTGCATGTTGCCACAGTAATAGGAAGTTCGATGAAAATAAATAGTAAAATAGCACTTTGGGAATACTTTCTGTCTGCAGGTTGAAACCCACTTCTCTGGAGAAAGAATCACAATAATAATAAAGCAAAGCACTAAGGGAGAGAGAGATTGTTCTAGACTGAAGAGAAAATTGCTCCTGGCCCTACAGTAGCACCTGCCATGAATGTTGTTGGCATGTGCTGCTCCTCCATTGTTAGTTCTGACACCCTTCAGTTCAGATTTGGGGTTTGACTCCTGATGCCAAGGGCTGCAGAGCCACTGCCTCATAAACACATAAAACCATGTGTAGCTGGTGGGGATTGGAGAGCTCAGCCCCAGACACCAGAAGGAAGTACTGTCAGAAAGCAAAATGCACCTTCTCACCTAAATTTAATATTTCTGTAAAACCCTCAGCATTTATGTATTAGACACACCCTATCCTAATGGTGTATTAAACAACTCTGAAATAACATTATACAGTCAAATAAATAATTGTTGTTTGGAACAGCAGAATGGTTTTCTGCCCAGAGAAGCTGTGGCTGCCCCATCCCTCGAAGTGTTCAAGGCCAGCTTGGAATGAGGCTTGGAGCAACCTGGGATAGTGGAACGTGTATCCAGGGGGTGGAATGAGATGGTCTGTAAGCTCCCTCCCATCCCAAACCATTCTGTCATTCTATTCCACTGCAAATTTTTCAAAATTCAGGCGTTTTCCCCATTTGATATGAAAAATACTTGCAACCAGTAAGAATTCTGACTCCATCAGGGAGCTGTCAGATAACACACAGACAAGTTCAGATTTCCTACCCAAAACAGTGTGGCTCTCTTGGAAATGGAAAAGCCCATGAGGAACAACACAGCAGGTGCTGTTATTCTGCCCTGAGCCTCCCTGCTGGCACATGAGACAGAAGAGGGTGGTTGGTGCTCCCTGTCTGGCAGGTCAGTGCTGCTCCAGAGATGCTTTCCCAGACTGGGCTCCAGCTCCCTCCCAGCTCCCTGCACCTTCTCAAGTGCTAAGTAATGCTGGGCACCACCTCCATCCCATTCCCAGCAGCAGCTTCACTCCATGCACTTCTACCAACACTGCATTTATTTATTTTATAATTATCCAGGATGCCTCAACCCCCCTGTGACACAGGCTGCGCTGTCTCTCACTCGCACCAGTTGAACATACCCGTGAAATTTTAAGACCAGAAGAAATCATCTGGTCTGTCAAATACAGTAACTCAATCCAGGAGAGATGCCTCAGGAAAGAACATGAGAATAGTCATATGGAATCAAACACAGGCCCACGCTCACTGCATCTTCTGCAAGGATGATCCAATATTTGTATGATTTGTACCCATCTATGAAACCTTTTTTTTTTCCTGTTACAAAAGCCCAAACTGCAGCTCAGCCCTATATTGGTTTTTTTTACAGGCTTTATCACTGATGGTTAACTAGCACTGGGCTGATAACCAGTTCCAAAGAATTCCTCCCAATTCTACTAGAGTATCTATTAACAATTAAACTGGAATGCCTTAATTAGGCAGGATTTCCTCTGTTTGATGGGGGATGTATTGATTTTGCACTGCCCTAACTGCTGAATTAGAAATATTGGGTGATATGGAGTCCAAACTCAGCTGCACTCTCTGTTACCAATGGAGTAATAATTTTGTACTACTAAAGAATATCAAGTGTTTGACTGAGTGTATTAACAATTATACTGTTAAAGTTTCATTTATTATGTCCTATGAATGCTTTTTATCACAAGAAGGGCAGGCAGGCAGCTCTACTCACCTGCCCACACTGGAAGGGTGGGCAGGCACTGTTTCCTTCCTTTTTTTATTGTTTTTAAAATGAAAAGTTGTGTCTTTCTTATTTCTTTCTAAAACTCCCTCCATTTTCCAGCACAAAGCTAAGTAACAGAAATTAACTCTCAGCTCCATGAAAGAGAGGTGGTAGAGCTGCAAGGCTGCTGCCACAGAGCCCAAAAATCAACCTGAGACATTAATCCATATCCAGCTCTGCCTCTCCATAAGATACTTCTGATTAAAAGGCCCAGAAATTCCCTAGTTCCACTCAGGAACAGACATGGATATGAAACCAGCCTTTCTATTTAGGGCTGACACAACTCCCTGGGAGGAGATGGATAAGTACTGAGGGGGAAGAGCTGCCCAGAATGATCAGAAGCATGAACAGCACAAGGAAAACCAAGGGTCAAAGGCATTCACCACAAAACCAAGCTCAGCAGTGTGAGATGTCACAAGCACCTCAGATTTTTTATGCCTCGTTTTTTCCCTAATGTAAAAATAACATTTTTGCATTAAAATTGCAAAAATTGGGAAAGCTTTAAAAACAAAGTCCTACTTACAGCCAAAACAAATGTTAGACTGCTTGCTGGTTAATATTTAATTTCAGAAAAACATGATTTGTCCTAAACCAGACTTTTGATGCCACAGCAGCACCAGGGAAAAGATGTCAGCAGCATCAGTGGAGATAAAAGCAATGCAATGACATAGCACTGGTTTACAATCCTCTGCCAGCAAATTGGTACAGCTTTCTTATTTGGGAATTCCCAGGTAAAGTCAGGGTCTGTAGGAGGGATTTGCTCTAATTTAACTCAAGTAGGTTCATCAGTGCCACTAAATTTTACAGGCAAGACCCAGGCTTGGAGCCAGCATCCCAAGAGACGTCAACAGGCCCTTTGTCACCAGAGGTGCTAACTTGGGAGCAATAACCATCACAAGGTAAATGCCAACACTGTTAATGTCTCTGCTATAAAATCAAGCAATAACAATATTACACAAAATCTACATGCACAGCTGGTAAATGAAATCTTGTTGACTTGTGTGGGAAAGTTCAAGAGACAGCATTGGTTTTCTACTGATTTATTGCTTTTTGCCTAATTTCACATCCCTGCCTTGAGCACCCTGGCCACATCCACCTGCTCAGCTGCCACAAAACTCTGGCAGTGACTGCATCCACAGGAGCTTGGCATTTGTGGTCTGAGTAAATCCTTCAGGAGCTGCAGCCCTTCTGTGCAACTGAGGAACACGGATTGCATCCCTTCCTCTGCCTGGTGCTAAGGGAAAAGGGTCCTTGCTTGCTGGGCAACTCATCTAATTACTGCATTGTACTAGATAAACACCATGAAAATAAGTGGCAGTGTCATCATTATTTTACAAATTGCATGCTCTGCTCAAGCTTTTCAAACAGGAGCTGAGTTTGTCCATAGAAGGGAGCTTCCAGCTTCAAAACCAGATCAAAAATCAGCAAAATGAGGACAATCAAGTCTTTTCTGATGGTAGAAAAAAAAAAAAAAAAAAAGAGGGAAAAAACTGGGTAGAAAAAGAGGGAAAATGATTGTTTATCTGCAGTAAAACCAAGGGGATGAGCAGCAAACAACTCAAGATAAAGCATGAAGAGGGACACGTGAAGAGGCTCACACCCAAAAGAGGGAGGCTGGGCTGACCAACAAGAATTAGAGCTGCTCAGCTACGAGCAGAGATTTGACCTAGTTGGTTCGACTGAAACCTGATGTGAACATCCACATGACTGATTTTAAGAATCACTGAGTATAGCCTATTTAGGAAAAAAAAAAAAAACAGGTAGCTAAACAAGCTGGCAGTTTTACTCTAGGTCAAAATGGCACTGGGTTTGACTTGGAAAGACATAATTCTGAATGGTTATGGGTTGGCAAAGGAACAGCACAGGATAATAGCAAATGTTAGCTGGTATACACTGCCTGTCAGCAAGTCTGACTAGAAAATAGGACAACCCTTTTAATAAATAAAACAGAAAAAGGAGTGTCTGATGTGGAGGGCCTTTGGTTTCAGCTTTGTGCACTGAAAATCTCACACTAGCAATGCTCAGATATACCCCAAGCTTGGGTGTTCTATTGGGGGCAGCTTGTAGCTCTAAAAAGTCCTACATCCAACACAGGGAATCCTGCATCAGGCTCTGCTTTGACAAAGAAAAAGCCCCCAGCAGTTACAGAATTGAACACCTGATTAAACTCAAGTACCCCTAAATTAATTACACTGATGTCCACGCAGAAAGAGAATCACTCTGGAAATGGATGGTTTAAAAACAGCGAATGCCACACAGCTGAAATCAAAACACAAAATACGAAATGGTGACTAGAAACTGTCAGGGAGTATTTTATTAGATGGCAACACAAGCACTCTTGTGGAAGGCCACAGTGTTTAATGACTTGCTTTTGTGAGCAGTGGAAAAACCCTGTTCTCCTGCAGCTTTGTGCTCCAGGGTTGCCTTATCCCCGTCAAATAAGATGCAGCTCCTGTCAGGCATTTTCCTGGTGACTGAGGCTTCCCTAAAGCTCATCTCCTGATGCTGGCAGCGTCCTTGAGCTCCTGCTTCCACCCCATCTGGTAATCATGCAGGTCCTCAACCTCCACCCTCACACCTGTTCTCATACATACAGGGAAATGTGATCGTTTGAGTCCTCTGCCCCACTGTTACACCCTGCTGGGGCTGGGCTTCAAGGAGGGGCTGCCAGGCAGGGGTGGCACAAGGCACTGGCAACCAGCACACCAAACCAACAGCCCTGCCCAGGGTGGTGCTGCTGTGGGGTGAGCACGGGGTGCCTGCCAGCTCCCTCCTCTGGCCCTGGCTCTGCAGGAGATAACACACCAGAGCTGCTGCTGGTCTTGCCCTCAGCTTGAAATGCCATGCATGGGAAGGTAACAGGAACCAGGAGATTTCCAGCTTACACAGCCACCACCAACCAGTTATTCTCTGCCTTAGCACCATGTCTAGCTCAGCCCAGAATCTGCAACAGGAGAGCACATCAATGTCACTCTTGCTGCTGCTCTGTCAGGCACGGCTGTTGAGAGGCATCTGCCATCTTATTAGCTGAGTCCTACACAGCAGAAGGGTTTATGACTGATTTAAGCTCTAAATAAGCATTTACTTGCTTATTTTCATTCCTGCACAACTGCCTTTTGGTAAAGGTTTGTGAATCATTATCATTTGCAGTTGGACTAAATGATCATTGAAGGCCCTTCCAACTCAACATACTTTATTTTCAACCCTATTTTATTCTATTCTGTTGTTTACCATTCTAATTTTGCTGCGTGGCAAGCAAATACTTAATTTGCACCTTAGCCCTGGTTGAGCCAAGAGTAATTTCCCTTGGAGCACTTTGCAATATAAACCCAGAGCAGTGGCTGTTCCTGCCCACAGACCAACACCCCCAGACCTCTCCAAAGAACCCCAAGGTCAGATGTCTGTCAGACACCCTGTACAGACCATAATGAACATCTGCAATTAAATGCAAGGCAGCTGATCCCTACAGAGTCCAGAGCAGCCTCTATGAACCCCAAGCCCTGAACAGGAGTCAGGGCAGAGTTTTGCATCTCTCACATGAGCTCTCACAAGCCAGAAGGTCACTGAGTGACCCGCAGACCACCCCATGCTGCTCTGGGGAGCTGCTCTTTCAGCTGCTGATGCCTGAAACGTGTGGCCACCACTGTCAGGATCTTGGCCAAACCCTTCAGAGCCAAAGGCAAACAGGCCTGACAGAAGAGCTGGCAGGTAATGATCTCAGTCCCATATATATCAAAGAGATCACTTCTCAGATAGCTTTACAGGAGCAGGCACTATAAAGGTCCAAAGATTTGAACAGGGTCTCCTTTTAAAATGATGAAATTGTTACTGAGAACATTAATGATCTTGAACTTCAAAGCATTAAAATACCCCAGGGGTAAGTGCAGTGCCCAACATTCATTCTACTTCAGCGACAGGGCAAATCTGTTTCCTCTGTGATAGCTGAAAACTACATTTAAATCTTCCAGAGACAGAGCAGAAGCCACCTCTTGATCAAAATGCCATCAGCTGCAGGGTGTGAGAGGAGCTGTACAGCTCAGCGATGAGAACCAGGAAAGTGCAGGTGCAGAGCCAGGCTTCACTGTGCCTGGGATGGACACAGAGATCCTGGAAAGGCTATGGGGTATCTAATCCCTCTCTGCCTCTCTCTGGGCACTTAGGAGGTATCTGGAAGATCCAAGACAAGGAGGAACATCACCTCATCCAGTGAATGGGTGCAGCTGGAGGGTCAGCTTTGGACCTTCAGAGCAGGTGAAGCCTTGGAGTCTGGGGAGACCTGGAGGGAACAGGAGGCATCAGACACTCCAGCTGCTGGACCTGAGGACACTGCTGAAGGGGAGGATGCTCAGCAGGTCTGGGCCCATTAAGTGCATTAATTGAGGTGATGCTGAGGGTGGCCATGCTGCAGCCTGCACAGGAAAGTGAGCTGCTGCCTGCAGAGCTCCTCTCCTCTTTACTGCAGGATTTGGAAGGTCTGCAATGAATGATGAAGAGCTGTGCCACAGAGTTATGGCCCTGCGACCAATACCAAGGAGCATGTAGGGAAACAGCAGCTAAAACAGGGATAAGCATCCCCAGGAGCCATGGAGAGGTGTGGGCTGGAGCCATCTCTTCAGTCTGATTTCCACTCAGCTACTTGATGTGTTGCCTCCATATCCTTCCCTGTACAACTGATTGCTATGAGCAAGGCATTTATGTGTGGTAAAATTACATAAAAGAGCCATGACAATCTTGAAAGTCCTGTGGGCAGCAGCAAGGACGAGGATGCTGGGGAGAGCACCCCAGGCAAGGAGCAGCTGCTCCCCTCAGCCTTGATCCACTCCCATCCCACATGAGAGCTCTGGCAGTGAAAGGGTAGAGGAGCTGATTGCTGCAGTCACGCTTAACTGAAGGCCTTTGTCCCAGGAAAGCCAACACCATGAATTACTGCTCTGTATTTACAAAATGCCAGCAAAGCTGAAAGATAAACCACGGCATGAAGCTAAGGAATGTTTATGGCACACGGCTGGTGAAAGCTTATCTTGTAAATCTATGATTATAACCCACGGCCGCCCTCCTTGAGAGCCTCTCTGATTTTAATTAGCAGCGACACAATTTTTTGTTTAGTTCGTTAGCTGTTCCCTAAAGCAATGCAGAATGAAGCTACCTGCTCTGGACTCAATCCTGTGACAGGAATGTGCCTGCTCTGAGGAGCCAAACCTGACACACAAACCTTCAGTAACAGTGACTGTAACAGCCTTGGCTTCAATCTATGTGCAGGACTGGGAAACGACACAGAAATTCACATGATTACTATAATTTTCAGATACAACCAGGAAATAAAGAAGAGAAAAAGTGAGAAGGTTTCTTAGAAAGAAATTAAAAGCAGCAGGTGGAAGGGTAAAAAAGGGAAGTTTCCATGGTACCTGTTAGCAAAACATGCACTGTCAAGAAAAGGTTTAACACAAGGCTATAACACAGCAATATCATTAAACAACCAAGCAACAGGAGCAAAAGGCAATACTTAGTATGAAAAATCATCTCAAGTGGGAGAATTGTTAGGATAAAAATCTAGAAAGAAAGGCAAGAAAGAAAGAAGTAATAGAAGATGAAGAAACAAGAAGAATCCTTCCTATGAGTTAATAACTTATCAGGATTTAGGACACCCAGGACAGAGGCAGATGGTCAGGTTTTCACAAGCAGAGGTGCAGGATCTTGCCATGGGATAAATGGGATATTCATAAATGGCTTGGGAAGGAGGGGGGATAAAGAAGGGACAAGTTTGCTGAGCCATGGAAATTTATTCAGCATACTCAAAGCTAAAGCTGAATGCAAAGAGCTGTAGAAGGCTCTCCTGAACTGGATGTCTCGAAACACCATGGCAGGTGAAATCCAAGGTCAAGAAATGCAGAGTGAGGCACAGGGAACAACCATAGCCACATGTGGTGATGGGATCTAAATCAGACACTGATGCTCTGCAAAGAGTTCTGCAAGCCATGTTGGACCATTCTCAGAAAACATCAATTTAATGCTCATCAACAAATATAGAACAGTCCACCCCAAAAAATACACAATTAAGTTATTTTGGGAAAAATGCATTTTGGAAAGCAATTCAAAGAGAAGAGCAAAGGCAGCCTGTTCCCTTGACTTGCTTCTGGCTTCCTTCCCCACAAAGAGTGTGGCACCAAGGTCTGGCTTTGCAATTCTCCCTTTTGCATTCAGGCTTGACTCTGTGCAGGAGCTGGATGGATTCCTGCAGGTGCTGGCTGGCTCAAAAAATGAATCCAACACAAGCAGCATTTGTCACAGGTGGCAAAAAAGGGTCAGTCCAGGGGTCTGGCTCCAACAGATCAACATCCCAATCATGTCCACACCACAAGGGTCCCCAGACTTCTACCTTCCACAAGAAGTTGGTATTCAACTGTTAAGAAACTGGGAAGACTGCAGGGCCCTTCTTTTGGATGAGTTCCACCCATGCTCCAAAATTAAAATCTGATGCAAAAAATGTATCATTATCCATCTCCATGACAGCTTGAGTCAACCAAACTCAGCCCAGAACGGAGAACAACATTCATTCCAGGCATAAAAAAAAAGGAAGATCCATCAGAAAGAGAAGTGCTGTTAAAAAAGAGGCAGTAATGACAGACCAGAAAGAAACTGGTTTGTATTTTTAGAAAAAGGAAAGAAAAACACAGTTAAAAAGCAATTTCCAGGAGAGGAAATCAGAGTGCCATACTGCAGAGAGACAGGCAGCTCCTGGTGACTATGCAGCAACCAAAAAATCCTGACTTTGCACCCTCATTTATCTGAGCCTGGGCAAATGAAACAAGGCACCTAATTTTTTGTGTGTGTCTGTGAAAAACCATAGCATTTTTATCCATCCTGCAGTTTGTGTCTTTGCAACTCTGCATATTTTGGCTATCTCATAATAGTCCCTTTCCCTCTTCCCCAGGCCATTTAGGTCCTTATTTCTACTTTTTTGGTTGTTGCCTCAGGTTACCAGGAGAGCAGATATCCGAGGTGTGGAAGAGCAATCAAGAGATCATTTGGCAGGGACTGAGGAAACAGCCATCAACTGATCCTCCACAAAGAGCTCCAAATACAGCACATGTGGAGGGGAACATGGAAAAACTGATGAGCCCACACCTCCCTGTGAGGAGGAGAAATCTGTGTCCAACACAGCCAGGTGCCTTTAAACAAAATCTTCACATCAGGTTATGTTTCTCAGAAGCACTGCTCAGCTGCAGAGGTTTCTTCCTCCCTGACATTCCCCACACCAGCTCACAGGGTCCAAAAATGTATTTTATTTAAGACTGTGGTCGCAAGTGCCTGGTGGGACATGCCCAGGGGCTGGCACTGGATGGGCTCAGTGGTTTTGTGTCTTAGATTTGCACTTTCTGGTTTTCAGAGATATGAACTGGAATATCAAACCAAACTCAGAATCATGTTTTTATGTGTAAAACTCATTATTCACAACAGGAAAGGTAAAGGAAACCCAAGGAACAATACATTACCAACACTGTCAGAGACACCATCAACTTCAATATCTCAAGCTGTTTAGTTTAAATGTACTTTTGAAATAGAAGAGTCTGAAATTCCCCTGCCAAATTCTTTATAGGATCAAAGGAAAACATTTCTCCAGCTTCTGCAACTCTTTGAGGCTCCTTGTCCCTGCCTGCATTTCCCTGCTGCACGTACCTCAGCCCAGAACATTTGTCCCCAAAGAGATGGAGGCATCTGCATATTTGATGTATCTGTCCTTGCAGAACCCTCAGAAGGCTTGGCTTGGCAGAAATGGCAGCAGGTAAAATTTAAGGCTGAGAAGTTTAGTTGGGAAGTGAAGCAAATTTTAGACACGTTGAGAAGCAGAAGGCACTTTATTCCTACCCAGAGCAGCTGCTGGGGTTTTGTTTGTGTATTTCAAATAAAAAGAAAGGTGTGATAATTTGTCAGTTCAGTGTGTTTGGGTCTATATTTTCACTTAATAATAAATCAAAATTAAATAGGCAATCATGGAGATGGGTTGGATGAAACTGAGTTGTACGGCCAAGAGGAATCCTATCCTAATCCATTAACCAGTGCTTAACATCCATTAACAATGCAGGAGGAGGAGAGCCTGGAAGATGAGGAAGGCAGATAAAATAAAGCAGAAAAGGGATGCCTAAAGAGACAGTTCAGAGTTTCCTCCCTGAGGGACGTTTCTGGATGCCTTATTTTTGCCAGGTTGAGGCAATCAGTGGCATATAATATAGTGATAGGCATCATCTTTTCCACTCCAACAGGAACTGATGCTCTGCTATAACTGCAGTGTGTAACCAATCAAAACCTCATCCAGTATAGTGGTAAATGGGCTCTGAAAATCACCAGCATCACAAAAGGTTCTATATAATACACTATATAAATGAAAACAACCTCTTTTCCTGTTGTGCTCTCCAGCTACAGGATTCCCAAGCAAAACATCCACAACTTAGATGGGAAACAGGTGGGAAAAGGAGAAGGCTTGGATATTTTTGCTCCTTGGGACCAGAGATCTGCCCTGAATACAAAGGATGGAGTGTTTTACAGGGATGAGAGCAACACCCACCGTCACCTCCTCACGTCCGCCGGCGTCAGGAGCACTCACGGGAGGCTGCCCAGCCCCAGCACAATGTGCTCCAGCCCTATCTGCTCCAGACATCTCACAGCTCATATCACAGCTGCTGCAGCCCAGGGATGTGCTTGGGACTGGCAGCAGCTCCCTCGCCCTCCCAAGAGCCATTCCCAGCACAGGAGAGTGGAGAAGGTTCGAAAGGGCAGCATCCCAAAGGGCCACTACCAACGCTTGCCCAGGGTGTTGAGAAATCCTTGGCGAGCAGGGAATAAGAAACTCAAATTATGGTGGCTTATTGTTGGTGGGCAGGAGACAGCAATGCTGATGCATCTGAGAGAAAATATGGGGAAAATCTACACCCTTGGAGGACAGCATGGAGTTCTTTGTGTCCTACTGCTGGTCCTACGAGGGCTACATTAATGGGTGTCAAACCTGGAACCCCACGAGTCTCAGACTGGAAATCAAAAATGCAACAGAAGTTCATAAAATCACAGAATGATTCAGGTTGGAAGGGATCTTAATGATCATTTCATTCCAACCCCCCTGCCGTGGGCAGGGACACCTGCCACCAGACCAGGTTGCTCCAAGCCCCATCCAGCCTGGCCCTGAACACTTCCAGGGATGGGGCAGCCACTTCTCCGGCAAGTTACCGCAGATGAACTGCTGAAATAGCCCACAGCCAAATTAAAATGGAAGAAAATACATTCACTCCTTCCTGTCAACACAGAGGTTGCTGCTGAGCACGATGAGAACAGCTCAGGCTGTGACCACCTCGGGTGTTTGAGCCAAGCAGACCAAACCCAGCCCAGCAAGGCAACAGGCACTCCTGCAACTGCAGCTGCAGCACAGCCCTACCTGCAAAGGCTGCAAACCAGCAGAGTTTACTCTGCCAGTTAACTGGGAGGTTAGTATTTAAAAAAAAAAAAAAAAAAAAAAAAAAAAAAGGGAGAGAAAAAACCCAACCAAACAACAATTTGTCTCCCTAAGAAGATTAATAGGTGCATTTAAAGAAATCAGGCTGTAGGCTTAATGAGAGAGAGGCAGCAAAATCCTAAATGTGAGACCTCCTACAGTTTTTCAGTCCAGCTGTACAATCAAATAATAGTTTATGTAACTAGGATTGAAACTAAATAAATTAAAAGTAATTTCATGTTTCATCAAAAGAAAAAGTACAGTTTGGAGTCAACATGGAAAATGATCTAGTTCAGCCCCACATTTTCCCCAGCCTTTCCTAAGCTTTGTACTATCAGCTGATTTGGGTTTTTTTCACACGACAAAGGCAAATTACCAAGTCCCTTAAGAACTTATTACACATTTCCAATTTTCAACCATTCCTATTTTATAACGCATAAATTCACATATCTATAAGTGAAATGTTTTCTTTAGAAGATGAAAGAAAAAAAAAACATGCTGTTTTTCCTAGGCTGCAATCTGTTTTTTGGTTAAATAATAATAAAAAAAAAAAGGGTGGTTAGCAGCTACAACATGTCAATCTTTGCAAGTAATTCCCACGCATAACTTCATCCTTTTGCAGACATGAAACATGGCAAAATCTTTTCATACTCTTCGTGTCTAGACTGATGAAGGAAGGGCACAAGATACCAACAGACTCTTTCTTCTACTGGAAAGCCCATGGCAGACCCATTTGGGTCTCAGCTGGGTTTTTAAGAGCACCAAACCCCTCAGGATTCATTCAATAGCTGAAGACACATCTCACATTGACTTCATACCCACATACAACTTCTGAGGATGGAGCAGCCTGAGAAGCACTGAGATCACGCCACAGGAGGTTGCATACTCCAAGCATCTCCTAACAAAGCTAAAAATCCATAAATAAAGGCAAATTTCAAAATAAATCTCCCTTTTCGGGGTGCTACAACCCTCAGGACTGGTCCTGCAAAGGGATGTCCACCAGAACCAGGCTCTGAGCCTCTGAGCAGCTGGAAAAGCCCATGAGCCCCCAAGGCCAGGAAAGACTCAAGACAGGCTAGAAAGCAATGCTGCACTGGTATGCAAGGAAACAAAGAGAAAAAAGGTTCAGGGGCTGCTCTCAGCTATTGACATCTGGCCTTTGCAAGTGTCCCTGCTATGTCAGGCTGGATCGAGGAGGTCCTGCCACCCTTGGACATCCTGGCTGCAATGCAGGATTGGGTCACATCTAAACCAAATGACATTTTGATTCACGGTGATTTTTCTTCTACATCTGTCAGAGGAGCTGTCAAATCCTCATCTGAAAGCTGTTCAGCATGGGAAACTGCTTTGTCATGTCTGAGAGCCTGTGGTCCCTGTCAGGTCCTGGAACCGAGTGAAGAGCAGTCAGTCACACATGCCCAAAAACCCTCAAAATTCTGCAACATTTCCCAAGCAGCATGGATGGGTTTTGCATGCAGCATCTGCTTGCTCTCAGTTCAGTTAGAGCTATCAAGACCCTCCAAGAGGACAGGAAATGCTCTTCTCATGAGGACCTACACATGACAAGAGGTCCAGGTGGCTCTAAGGTCTCCCCTTTTCTTCTCCAGACCAGACACCCCCAGCTGTCTCAGTCTGCCTCCCTAGGAGAAGAGTGTCTCATTTAGGATCTCAGTCATTGCCTCGTTAGTGGGGCTGTGATGGGGGGTCTAATGGTGTCTGCCAGCAAGGAATGGCCGAGGTTTCCCCAGGCCTGTGCTTCCACCTGTCCCCCACTGCAGTCACCGGGTTCTTGGACAGCTGTGCCCAGCCCAGGGAGCACCAACAGGCTCCACATGGAGATGTTCATCTTGTTCTAGGGAGAAGGTGTAAAGGCACTGCCTTCCTGTGCTAAGGACAGGGGCAGGAGAGGGGTCTGGGAACAGACTGGGCAGGAGAGGGGTTCGTGCTGTAGCTCCTCTCAGAAGATGCCCAACGCACTCTACTGCATTAAATATATGAACATTTTTCTTCTATTGACAATGACCTAGAAACACAACTAAATCATGTTTGAAAAAAGAGAATGCACCAAACTATTTAATCACATCTTCAGGGGGGAATGAAGCCAGTAGAAGAGCTAATCTCCTGCTCATCACAGAAACTATAGTTTTGGACTGAGGGCAACTTTGTATATTCAGAGACAACAGTTTTACTTAAACCTTCTGTGATCATATATCCCATTGTTCCATCTGGTAAACTGCTTCTACACTTATTTATGCTCACTCTTAACATCCATTTGATTACCATTTGGCTAGCATAGGCCTCTGAACTGCAGAGGTGTGTCTTTGCTAGCCATCATAACCATCTTTGCCACCCAGTGCCAGCAGCCAGGCTGGAGGGCGCATTCCCTCGCCATCTCCAACCAAAGCACGGCACTTACACAAATAATAAGAGAAAACAAAATAAAAATTGCATTCAGAGATGCTTTCCTTGACTGTCAACACGGGCAGGGAGCTGCTGTCTCCTGCCTGCCCAACCCACTGTCCTCAGTCTCTTAACGGGGTTGGGGTCTCTCTTCAGTATCAAACACACACTAGGAAAGCTGCAGAGTGAGAGTGAGCGAGACAAGAGTGAGCAGGACACCACCATCATTGTAGTTAAGTCATCTTTGGTGTTAAAGCTGAGCAGAGTACCTCATGAAATCCCTTCCAGCCACGCCATCAAGCCCAGGCCAGCATTAATAGGGTCCAGCAATGCTGATTGCTCTTACAGGCTCCTAAATAGCACACTGGGGGTGCTGGGTGCTCTCAGGGAGGAGCCAGCTCACCACATTGATAAAAACTTGCCAGCATCAGTGACATGGAAAGCGGCACCACGTGCCCCTCGATGACTGACAGGCTGCACAGCAGCACCTCGGGGTCATGCCAGAGCTTAGCACCTCCAAGCACGAAAAAAGACAAAAAACCCTGTTTGTAGGAACAGTCGTGCTCACAGACTGATACAAAAATAACAGATCTGTCATTCAAACAGACATTTGAAAACACAGTGATGGCTCAACAGCGACGATCTCAAATTCAAGATGAATGACAGTTTACAATGTGTGGGACCAGGATGACCATCAGCACTTGCTGTCACTCACTGGCCAAAAAAGAAACCCAAGGAACATCCTGGAGCAGCAGCACTCAACAGCAAAGTCCACATGATAATGTTACTGTCACATTTAGTGGAAAATGATAACGCCTTTGCCATGAAACCGCTTCACCCTACTGAGCTACCTGCTCTTGGGAAGCACTCTGCACCCTGACTGCCTGTCCCATCCTTCCCAAGGGGCACCTCACACACCAGGAAATTGGAAAGGGATTGCTGGAAAAACACCCTGGGCCAGCCCCAGTGCCAGCCCCAGCAGGGGAAGCGGCGAACACGGCTGTGCAGAGAGGCTGAGTGGCAGGCAGGCTGTGGTGTTCTGCCAGTCCAGATGCACATCAAGTATTCCCCAAACTCATATAAACTGCAGGAATATGCCACAGCATTGACTATCTGTTTGCACTGAATTGGAGACATGATGGGAAACATCAAATATGTGCTTGATTCACACAGCAGAGAAAAGAAACAGCTTTATTGCAGCATGCTGGAGAAGCAGAAGTGGAGAGGCAGAAGCCAGCTCAACATGAGCAACAAAGTGCAGGGACATACCAGCCCCAATGGATGTGGCCACTTGAGCTGAGGCTCCATTCCTGAGCATCAGCAGAAGAATCAGGATGGTTTGGGTTGGAAGAGACCCTAAAGATCACCTAGCTTCCATCCCCTGCCATGGGCAGGAACACCTTCCACTAGAAGGCTGACCATCAGCACTCAGCTTTCCAGTGCAAAGGAAGCGGCCCTGCCACAGCTCCCAATTGTACCAGAGGAAGCCCAGGACTCCTCCAACTTTTCAGCCAACACAGCAAAGGACATCAATCCTCTCAAATTCTTCTCTATCCTTTCTGGGCAGAAGTGGACACTGCAGGGACATCCCCAGGAGCCCCTCACCCAGCAAAAGCGAGGGGTTAAGATCCACCATCCAGGCTGGATCCAGCAGTGAGAAACCCCAACCTGTGAGGCAGACTGCAAATCTGTGTATTTGTTTTGGAAATAAAGGCATTAATAATTGATGCCAAACACTGTGAATATTGATGAGCACGTTCCCAGAAGAGGTTTTGGAGTTACTTAAGCACCCAGAATTGTGCCGTCTGGATTCAGTGGCCTAATGGCTGCTGTCAGAGCAATCACAATACTCAAAGCACTGTGTCACAGCCAGCACTGCCTGCCCATCATGACAGAAGATAAATTGATGCCCAGTGGGGTATTTAACACCACAAATATTTTGATTTGATCCATCATGTACACCATTTTCTACTCCTTTTACTTTTTGTTTTGCTCGCACAAGTTTAATGATCTCAAAACATTGCGTATCTGTTCTTCCCCTCCTCACTCAAACCCAGCCCCAGTTCCCTCCTGACCCTCCAAATGTCTGGCAGCAAATAAACTAATGCTCAATAAGTGCAGAAGCATGGCAGGCTTTTCCAGACTGCCAGTCCATGGCTCAGCCAGGGAAAAAAACTGTTTTAATATTTGAGGAAATTCCCAGCAATGCCTCTGGTGGTGATGCCTCTGCCCCATCCCGCAGGGCTCGGGGCCTTTGGGGAGAGCAGAGCATGGACATGAGGATGGAGCTGGCTCTCTGGGCTCTCCAGGTGAGGAGTGGGAGCCCTCTCCACAGCCTGGCTTCCCATCACACAGTAGTCTGGTTTTATTTCTAGCACAGTCATATGAAAATGGACATCGACTGCTCATTTCTGCAAGCTTGGGAAAAGTGCCCATTTAAAAAGAAAGAGGCAAAGTCGTTTTTTTTTTTTTAAACAATTATCTTTATGTATAAACTTCTTATTTCTCATTGTGATGGTACTTTATGGCAAGCAAACAAGCACACTCAAGTGAGCTTCTGAGAGGGTAAAAGGGAGCATCCAAACTGCAAGGGTTTGTCCAAAGTTTCTCTGATTTAAAGGGCTTTCTTTCAGTTCTGTTTCTCCTATGCTCTTCCCTACCACCAGAATTTTTACTTCAAGCTCTATCGCCTGCTAAACAGAGCAAGGCTGGATGTACAGCAGGGTAAACAGGATCAGCACTTGCCCTGCCACTGTGCCAAGCCAAGGGAAGGCTCTGAGGGAGCTCACAGCCCTTGCCAAAGGTGCTACCACACAGTACTGGAGATATTCCCTCTTGGTTGCTTCAAGACCTTCAGCTCACAACCTATCCTGAGGCTTAAAAAATACTGGAATATGACCTACAGTGTGGAAAACAAAGGTCCTGGCACCTCTGCCAGTGTGTCATGCTCCCTCCCAGTCTCGCAGCCTGCAGCCTGCCTGCAGTGTGCATCACCCAGGTGCAGAGGAACAGCGGTGCTGAAAGCCCTGCTGCTCCCACACACAGCCCCTGAATTTGTACCTGGTCCTCAATGCTTCCCAGGAGACTGCCCCTCTTCCCCTCTCCCATCCTTCAGCCTGAGCTCGTGCATCCAGGTGTCAAAAAGAGCCTTTTGCAAGCTCCACAGCTGAGCAGCAGCGAGACCAAAAACCTGAATGAATCCAGCAGAAATCAGGCACATACAGTCAGAAGCAGCAATAAAGTCTTTCTGCAGGTTACCAGGAAAACCAGCCATGTACAGCTCTGTGCCCCAAGCTACAGTTCTGAACTTGGGATCATCCCTGCTCTGCCATCTGAGCCTTTTTCATCCATCCATCCATCCATCCATCCATCCATCCATCCATCCATCCATCCATCCATCCATCCATCCATCCATCCACACCATGAAACGAGCTTGTCCCTTCTGCTTAGGGGGTGTCTCTGGAGGAACAGAGTAGAACTTGCCAGTCCAAAGCTTTCTGTCCAAATGCATCAGCAACCAATCTGGGCTCCTGTGATCCTACATTATTGGTGCCCCAGCATTTTCCTTTCAGGCTGGAGGCTCTGTTTGTCTGAGCAGACCAGCAGCAAGCCTGCCCTCCCTCCTTCCCCAGATTCAATCTCTCCTTGCTGGAGCACCAGAGTCAGGCACAGCCTCCTCAGGTGAGATTCCAGCAGCTCCTTGCACAAGGGTGAGCTCTGCACTGAAAACACCTTGCCAATGCCACCCTGCACCATCCTGGCCTTTTGCAGAGTTGCTGGCAGAGCCAAATCACCCCAGAGCTGAGCACTGCCCCCAGCTTCCCTCCAGCCTCTGGCTCCCCCGTGCCTCAGCAAAGCATGCAAGCAAAAAACCAAAGTTCATAAATAGTGGTAGACGTTGCAACTTAGTGAGAAGATGCTACTCCTATTTGAGTTTTCCAGTCACTGAAGTATCTTCATAGTGGATGCACAGTTCTTAGAAGCTGTTATTATGGATTTAAACACAAGAGCCCGAAATCCAGGGTAGCCCCTATAAGGTATTCAGGCTATTTCTCTGTGTAACACAAAGCAAACTGTGAAAAATGACACAGAAAAGTCCTACCACTGTGGTTTTCACTGGCTTACATGTGGACTTAGGTTACTTAATTCAGAGGGGAAAAAATAATTACTCTGATATTGAAAGAAACTCACTTTCTCTGGCCACTTGAGATTTCTGGAGCAGCACCTTTAGCACTGCACACTCACTGCTTGGCCAGCACATCCTGTGCTCTGCTGAACCTTTCACAACATATGGTCTGTCTTATGTGCCCACTCCCGCCCCTCACAAAAGCCACTTTCTTCTCGAGGCCTCATTTCCCTTCATTGCCACTTTGCTACCTTGAATTTAAATCCCTCAGTGTCATCTCAGCCCCCCACACCCCTCCCACGCTTAGGTTTTAAACACTGGCACAGCTCAGCATCGTCCCCATCCCACTGCTGCTCCACAGCACAGCCTCACTTGGCCCACCTCTTTAATTGCTTTAATTAATTGCAAGGGAGGGCAGCTCCCCAGCAGCAGCTTCCCAGGAGGCACAGGAGCATCAGCTCAGCGTGCGAGGGCTGGAGCACGGCCGGAAAAAACAACCTGGTGTTTCTGGCACCAGAGGAGCATGGATGGCCACTGCTACAGACTCTGCTCCTCCACACAGGACCCTAAGAGCCCCTGGAACCCCCAGCACTGCACAGCAGCCAACACAGAACTTGGACAGTGATGGAGGAGCAGTGCCAGAATTGGACAGAGACAGCAGACCTGCGTGGCTTCCTTGGCTCCTCTCATTACAGCAGCCTAAACAGCCCCACAGGTATTTAGTTTTAAATTGTTCAAGCAGCTGCGAACAACTTTTTACTGGCAGAATCCAAAGCAGAGGAGGTGGGACTCTCTATCAAGGGAAACTGAGAAAAATGTAAAGGAAAATGAGCACAATTTCCCTCAGAGTCATTTTTTTCACACTCACTGTGTGAAAGCTCACAGGGATCTTACAGACAGAAGCCTGCCCACAGCTGTAGCAGCCCTGAAGCCCACTGGATGTCACGGTGTGCCTGTGAGCAGCCATTGCAGCCCAACAAGACAGAGCCCACTGCCAGGCAAGACTGCAGCTCCTGCTCAGCCTCCCACCTGGATTTTCCCTGTCTGAAGCCACACACCTGGCAAGACCAGCAGCGCTCATCACTGCCCAGGTGGGGTGAAGAGCCCAGAATGGCCCTGCCTTGGCCACACACTGAGGGTGAACCACCCACTGCGTCCTCCGCATCCCTCCGTGCAACTTTCTGCTCCTCGCCTTTATTTTTTCAGATAGGATGATGTTTCAGGATTGGCTTTTTTCTTTTAAGGAATATCTCTTATCCCACACTCGCTTCCGAAGTATCTCCCTCGCAGCTGGCGCTGCCTGGCAGAAGGAGAGCGGCTCGGTGCAGCTCCCTGCGAGGTTTTGCACCGATGACTCCTGGCAGGGCTGCATGTCCCTCCTGTTACATAACGACCTCTCCCGTTTGGTGCTGGCTCCACTTGGGGTGGCCACGTTTGGGAGTGGTCACATGTGGGGTGGAGACGTTTGGGGCGCTCACATGCCCCACTGCTCTCAGCCGTGTGCTGCCAGGCACCATCCCCCCATCCCGACCAGACCCACCAACCCTGAACCACCCTCCCTTCTCCCTATGCCTCCCCATTTGCTGCTGGACCGGGCAGCACCCCGCTTTGTCCTGCCCCCCAAACACGACACTCCTCCCCAGCAACTCCATCCCCGTCCCACATCCAGCCCCAGATCTTAGCTTTGCTCTCCCCAGCACCCAGGGGTGTCCTGGAGCTGCCAGCTCCCCAGGGGCTGCACCTTCCAGCAGTGACCTGCCTCGTGTGCCTCCATCACCTCCCTGAGCCCAGTGCACCTCCCTCACTTGCCTGCTCCCTGCTGCCCACACCCCACAGCCGCGCCGTCTGTGCCCTCGGCTCGCAGTCCGTGCACACTCCTGTCTGCCCTGCCTGCGCTCTCCCGCAGGTGCCCCACAGAGCGGCACCCCACGGCAGGAGCCCCACAGAGCGGCCCCCACGGCACCTCCTGCCCCAGCCAGCCCTGCCCGCCCCACAGCAGCCCCGATCACAGCTCCCCGCCGCAGCCGGCACCGCTCTGCCCTCACCCGACACGGCCGCGGCTCCTGCCCGCGTGCCCCCCCACACAGACCCGCACCGCCAGCCCTGCTCCCCGGTGCCCACACCCCCAGCCAGCCGTGCCCCGCGCCCTCAGAGCCCCCCGCAGCCCGGAGCCCGCGCCCGACCCCGCGCCCCCCGCCGCTCCCCGCGCCGCGCTCTGACCTGGGCCCGGCGGCGGGCGGGAGCTGTCCGCCGCCGCCCGGTGCTGAAGGCGGCTTGGCGGCGGCGGCGGCGGGCGGCGGCGGGGCCCCTGCGGCGGCGGCGGCGGCGGGCGGCAGCTGCCCGTCGTCGCCGCCGCCCTCCAGGCTGGCCTCGTTGCCCATGTCGGGCCGGGCGGGACCGGGACCGGGGCCGCTCCCTCAGCGCAGCGCCGCCCCCGCCGCCGCCATCAGCCCCGCGCCGCCATCGCCGCCCGCCCGCGCCGCCCCGCGCATGCGCTGCCTCCGCGCCCGCTCGCGCCGCGGGCACGCGCGCGTTCGTACGACCAATCGCCGCCCGCCCCGCGGGGCCCCGCCGGCACGTGCCCCCCGGCCCCGCCCCGCCCCGCCCGCCGGCCAATCGGCGCCGCGCAGCGCCGGCGCTCGCGCCCGCCAGGCGGCGCCATCGCGCTCCCGCGCTGGCCGTCAATGAGCGGCCCGTCTGCCGTGACGTCACGGGCCGGCGGCCAATGGGCGCGCAGTCCCGCATGAGGTTACACGCAACAGCCAATGAGCGCCCGCTCGCCCATGAGGTCACGGGCAGCTGCAGGATGTCACACACCACTGACCAATGAGGTGTCCCCTCCTTCATGAAGTCATGTGCTGCTCCTGGAAGTCACAGCCTGACAACCAATGAGCACCCGCCTCCTCCATGATGTCAGAGGCTGCCCCAGGACATCACACCACGTCAGCCAATAAGCACCCCCCTCCTCCATGATGTCATGGGCTGTCCAAGAACATCACACCCTGCCAGCCAATGAGTGTCTTGTGCCATTGTGAGGTCATGCACTGCCTTGTGATGTCACACTCTGCCAATCAGTGATTGTTGTGCTCCCTGTGAGGTCACAGCAGCCCTGCAATGTCACATGCTACTGTCCAATGAGCACCCTGCTATCTCATGACATCCTGGCAGTCACTCTCAGCCAGGCAATGAGAACATACCTCCCTGTGACGTCACAGGCTCACTGATGAGGCAATGGAGCCTCAGCCAATAACGACCCTGTCCTTCCCACGGCCACCCAGAAACAAGCCAGTGACAACCATTGTTCTCCTATGACATCACAGGCTGAGCCAATGGGCTCACACGCTGGCCCTAAGCGCCAGTCTCAGCCAGCCAGCACCGCCCTTTCCATGAGGTCACACAGCACTCAGCCAATGGCCACGCTTCCTCCATGTGAGGTCAGAGGCTGCCCATGACGTCAGAGAGCAGCAGTGCCCAACACCACCGGGGCTCCCTCCCGCCCCCGCCGTTAATGAGGGGCGGTAATTAACGGTGCCGGTCCCCGTGGGCGGAGGGACGCGCTGCCACCGCCGGTCCCCTGATGCCACCGCCGGTCCCCTGGTGCCACCCTGCGGCTGCCACGGCCCGGACCTCCCCTCGGGGGACCCCAGCGGGGACCCAAAATTGTCGCTGGGCGCGCCAGCCTGGGCGGAGCCGGGCCCGGGCAGGGCTGGCGGCTGCTTTTTATGGGCTGTGAGTCAACTCACACGCGCTAAATCCCAAAATAAACGTGAAACTGGGTCCAGCCTCACCTCGGAGCGCACCGAAATAGCAACCGGCTCCAAGGAGCCCCAGGAACAGGGACCTGAGCGCCTTCCCCGCCCCTTCATTATCCCCAGCCCAGGGAAGGGGATGCTGCTGGCACTGGAGGTCACTGCTGTCCCCCGAGGAGCAGGGGTGGGGCGCAGAAGGTGTAACAAGGGAGGAGAAGAGCTTTGGAGGATACGAAAGCACTGAGTAAGAGAATAAAACAGCTTCAGTTTTGGGCAGGGCAACAGATGTACAATAAACCAGAACAAAAACACATCAGAAACAACCCAGGAGCAGCAAGGTTATGGAAGGTTGAAGCGCAAGAATAGATGAGAGCCGGGACTTAGCAGGTGGCCAGGACATACACAAAGTTTGGTTTGTTTGGATTTTTTCCTGAGGTGATGTGTTCCCCAAACACAGGAGACTCAAAACATCCACCCTGAATGCAGCAGAGGTTGGAGCAGCTGCCAGCAGCAGTGCTGTGCAGGCAGTGCCCAGACAAGACAAACTTCAGATTAAACTTGCCCTGGTATCAAAACAGCCCCCAAACCCTTCTCAACCCTGGCACTGCAGGCTGGCATCTGTTCTCCCATTATGGGCAGACACCACACCTGCTCTCCAGCACCCCAGCATGCAAGCCCATGCTGCCTTCTTAAAGGGGTCTTCCTGAACTGGAGAGATCCAGAGCCAGTCTCACATTTACAGGCATTTGACACCTACCTCGAAGGGACAAGGACAGCAGGCTCTCTGCAGACCCCCACCCAGGCTTCTCCTCTGCAGAATTCACTTTGCTTGATTAAGTCCCCCCAAGTTTTTTTTTCCAGCCCTCTGAACCCTCTCTCCTGGCTCCTCCAAACTCTCCCCTCATTCCACTGAATTCCACAGCCTCAGGTGCTGCAGGTGAGACAGAGCTCATGCTCTGCAGGGCTGTGCCTTAATCCCTTCCCTGAGGATGGGCATCACTGTCCCCTTGGCTTCACCCCACCCCTGTCCTTCCCTGCACAAGGGGCCTGCCACCCCAAAGGAACCTGAAGGGTTGAGCACATCCATCACCCCAGCTCAGACCTCCACCCTGAGGTGCAAGAGGCTGGAAAATGGTCAGAAGCCAGTTGTGTTAACAAGTGTGCACAGTAATATATTTTATTCCCAAAAAACATGTTTTTAGCCAGTCCAGTAATACAAATTTGGCCTGAAGCAGCTGGAAATAGGAAAGGTCAGATTTGTACAGGAGAGGGCTTTATGAGGTGCCTCACCACATCTGTTCCTTGCAGCTTGGACAGCCCTGCTTCAGGGGTGGACCTCCTGTTCCACGGCTCCAAGCTGAAGAACCCAGACACGTTCAGCCCCACCAGCCTCCCCCTCCCCTTCATCACTTCTCCAGGCCATTCCAAACCCTCTCATCACAAGGTAGAAGAGTTACAAAATCATAAAAATACTCTCTTATTAAAACATAGAAATTAATAAACAAGTTTCACACCCACACATGCCAAGCACAAAGCTCACACCAGCACACCTTTCTCTGCTTCCATGTGCAGCAGGAATGCTCACCACAATACTTTCCTTCCAGATCAGTAGTTTCAGTGCCAAACCTGCAAGACCACTCTGGATTTCATGACCCAGAATAGGGCAACACAGCTCCCAAGGCCACCTGTGGATCTCCCCAGCCCCAACAGGCCTGTGGCTGAGGGAAGGTGTTTAATTTGATGATGAATATACAGACACTCGACAGCCACACAGGGTGCTCTACACACTTCTTCCTCCAGTAAACTTTCTTGGAACTATTTACACCAGGCATGGAGCTGGTCCAGGTCCCTTCTCCCTGCTGCTCTCCAGACTGACATCCCAGACACCCTTCCTGCATCTCCTGCTTGTGGCTGCATCCAACAAGTGCAGTTCCACCTGGTGCCAGAGAGCCCAAAGCAGCAGCAACTGCAGAACTCTGAGGAGGCCAGAAGGCAAGAAAACCCTGCATGAAAAAATGGAGGAAGGAACGATAAAATGAGGGTAACTCAGTCCAGGCATTAATTAGCCAGAGGCTTGGCCTCCAGAGGCTTGCTGCAGGGGCAGGATTCTCCCCAGGGCAGCATCAGTGCTTTGTGAACAGTACCCCAGGCACTGGTGGCTGCACATTGCCTCGTGCCAGGCTCTGGGCAAGTGTGCTCTGCCCTGCAGCCTCTTCTCCAAGCCTCTCCCAGGAAGTCAGGAGCTCTCATAGCAGGAAAGTGTCCATTCTGGCCTGGCTGCTGCTGGAGGAAGGTGCAGGAGCTGCAGATGCTGGTCTGGAGACCTTCTTCTTGCTCCTAACCTGTAATGGACGGATTTCTGCCAGGTTTGTCTGGAGGTAAAACTGTCAAGGAAAGCCCAGATCGGTGCCCTGGGAACACAAGTGATCCAACACCTGCTGCAGTCCAACCTGAACCACAGGCCTGGGACCCTGCCATGCACCTGCATCCCCGAGGACAGGATGGGCTTTGCTGCCTTCTCACAGGAGCAGAGCTCGGGCACACGCCTGTCCCACGTGCCAGGGAACATTTCCCAAACAGGGGCTTTAGACTGGGTATTAGGAAACATCTCTTCACTAAAGAGGTGGTCAAGCATTCCAACAGGCTGCCCAGGGAAATGGTGGAAGTCCCTGGAAGCATTCAAAAAACATACATGTCACAGACACATTTTATAAAAAATCCTTTTGTTAGGATTTTTTTCTCCTGAGAGGCTGAGAGGCCTCAGGAACAAAATGTAAACATTGATTATCTGCTGCTGTGGAATGCAACAGGTGCATCTGTGATTGGTCTCATGTGGCTGTTTTTAATTAATGGCCAATCACAGTCATCTGGCTCAGACTGTCTGAGAGTCACAAGCTTTTGTTATTCATTCCATTCTTTTTCCTATCCTTTCAAGCCTTCTGATGAAATCCTTTCTTCTATTCTTTTAGTATAGTTTTAATATAATATATATAATAAAATAATAAATCAGCCTTCTAAACAGAGTCAACATTCTCGTCTCTTCTCTCGTCCTGGGACCCCTGTGAACACCACCACACATGCAGACATGTTGGCTAGGGACATGGGTTAGTGGTGGGCTTGCTAATGCTGGGTTAATGGTTGGACTCTGATCTTAGAGCTCTTTTCCAACATTAATGATTTCATGATTCTATGCTATTCCCCTGCACATAAACCAGCATTTTAACAGCATATCTGTTTGAGTTGCAAGTCCTCCTGAGCCAGGACACTGTGCAGGTGAAGGCAGAGCAGCCAGAGCCTGCAGCCTCCCATGGCAGAGCAATCCCAAGGCAGGAACAGCTCCACACCTGGGGATGAGCTCAGCCCAGCCACTCCTCACCACTGTGGAGCAGCAGCATCCCACAGAATGAAGGCTCCAGCTGCACAGGCAGGCAGGCACACAGCCAGAAGAGGCTGTGCTACACTGCTGCTGTTAAATCTCAAGGGCACAGGCAGTCCCTGAAAATTGCACTGATTTCTAGCTAAGGCACTCCTCTGAACCAGCCACAAGTGCTCTCAGCAAGTTCAGGACCTTGATGCCTTTGCTGAGCTCAGATTTGTTCAGAGAGAGCTCGGATCATTCCTTGAGGATCCTAAGTCCATTTTTTGTTGAGACCAAAGAGAAGGATCAGAAATGAGGTGCCCACAGCATCAGTAGTGCCACACAAGCTGCAGGAAAGGATACTGGCTCTATGAACTTTGTCCTGCCTCCCATGCCATCGTAGCCCATCCTCACCTAGGAGAGAGAAACAAATGAGCCTGGAGCAGCACACAGAGCCTTGGCTACTTCTCCTCATGCTGGGTATGGGGAAGGGGGAGTCCTGCAGACCACAGCTGCTGGAGGGGGGTTAAAGCACTTGGAAACACTCAGTACTTGTGCTAGAGTCCTCACTTTTGGAAAAAAACAGATCCATGGGTATTAACAAAGTTTGGGAATATTGGGCATTTTCTCAGATAAGCAAACCAAGGCTTAGGATTTTGTCACTGGCATTGAGGAATGCAAGGAGAATACCCTAAGCTCCAAGGAGGTGGAGGAATAGGACACTGAGAGCCACTTAGTCTGCTGCCAGGAAAGGAATGAGCATCTGTCATCCCTGGAGCTCTGCAGGACTGGGAAGTAGCCAGGTTGTGCTCTGAGATTTATTTTCCACACACTGAATGTGGCAAGGTAAAAGCCTCATTCACTTCCTCTTTCAGGGTCAGTTCAGGACAGAGGTGGCAGTGCCAGCCCTGGGCACACTCACCAACTGGACAGTCATACTTACAGAGCCCGTGTTCCTGTGGGAACCCAGCACACCACCCGAAGATGGCTTCTTGGAGAGAAAAGAGTTCCTGATGAATGCTGGCAAGAGTCCTTTAAGAGCATCATCCTCCAGATCATCTGCCCCGTTCTGTCCCACAAAATAACAAGAAAAGCCCTTTAACCAGCACAATCTGCTGAATGGAATCCACATTCAGGCAGCACTGATAACACAGATAGCTATTCAAGGTAATGGTTACTGCCATATCGCATCAGGTTGAAAACCAGCAGCTCCCAACCTCCCACTGGGGCTTATGTGGAACTGTGCCCAGGAGGCAGGACACTGCCACCAGCAAGCCTGGGCAAACAGCCACCTCAGCCGACCCCACAGCCCCTGTGGTCAGCTCCAGTGGTGCTTGTGAAGCACATCTGGGGCAGAATCATCAGCAAGCAAGTGGGTCCCCACCCTCCCTTCCCCTGCCCAGCTCCAGGAGGCCTGAGGCAGCAACAGTGTTTCTAGGAGACCATCAAGGAAAACACTTCGAAGCATAGACTGGTTCTATAGATGGGCCAGTCTACGGCCACAAGGGAGAAAATAGATTCTTTATTCCAAGCTTATTAGCAGCAGAATCAAAGAGGCGACACAGAAAAATCAAGATTAGTCCTTTTACCTCCACTGCTTCCTTCAGAACTTTCTTCGCCAGATTTACCACAGGAGGCCTGTAAGGAGCCCAAGGAGCAAATCAGCAGAGATTTATTGTTCAAATGGAGCTGGCAAGGACAGACAAGGCCAAGCAAATGACGACAAAGCTTGCAGCACGCCATCAGGCAGCTGGAGAGCTATCTGATCTCACACAGAAACTTCCAAAGCAGTGAGACTTTGATCTCCTTTAGAAGCAAACAGAGGAGGGAAAACTCACGGCTTTTTATCCAGCTTCTGCCTTTTTGCAGGGCCAAGGGGAGCTGTGCAGGGCTGGTGTTCAGGGGTGGCCACGTCGAACGTGGCATCCAGATTGATCTCATCGCTGTGGGCCGGGCGGTGGAGCTTGGGATGCTGCAGCTCCATGGGAGCAGGGCTGCAAGGCAGGAAAAGCATCAGCCACTGAGCCACTGCCTGCACCCCACAACACTGAGTGCCCAGACAGCCCCATTCTGCTTGCACATGAAAGAAAGGACAATCTGAACCCCAGAATTTAAATTTTAGGTCCCAAATTACTGCTCCCCCTCAAATGCTGAGTGCTGTGACACCAGCACCCAGAGGACAGGAACCACACTGACACACTGCTGCTCTGTGCACACAACCCAGCTGTCTCTACTGGGCTAATGGCACAGGCTCCTCAAGAAAGGCTGCATAAAACCAGATGTCATTTCTCAGGACAGATTCCTATGCCTAGCTGAGATCTTTGGTCACCATATACCAGTGCATGCTCATCACATGGCCAACTCTAAAGCCACAAGAACAGCAGTTTTAGGGGTGCTTCCCACGCAGGGCACAGTGACAAAGACTTTTTCACAACCCAGGCCATTCCTCCACCCTCTCTCTCCTGACCCAAACCCTCAGAGATTTTCTCCACATAAACCAAACATCATCTCGTCAGCCACAAGAAAAAGGATACAAGGAACAAAACCACCATAACTCTGCAACACCTGCCAGACTAGTACATCTCTGCTTTCTCAGTTAAACTGTCAACTCTGGCTTTGAACCTGCCCCCTACATGCCTGTACTGTGTGTGAGGATGCAGCTCACTAACCTTTCCAAGACTAGCCGACTGAGTGTTTCCCTGGTTACAGATGGGACCTTCAGAGTGTCCTGCAGGATGTCTATCTTCTTCTTCAAACTCTGGAGAGAAAATGGAAAGCAGCCAATGAGATAAGGAAAAATTTAGCAGTAGATACTTTGCCCCTTTTCCATAAATCAACATCAGGTGGAGATCAGAGGTAGGCTGGGAAATTTAGTCCCTGAGCAAAAGCCAGCATAACTCCTGGCTTTGCAGATGCAGACCAGTCTGCAGTAACTGGCAGCCAGCCATGAAGAAAGATATTCTCACCAAGATCTCCTTGTCTGCATTCTTCAGATCTTTCTGTGTGCTTTTTAACTCCTCCTTTGTCTTCTCCAACTCTGAAGTCGTTTTCTGCAACTAGAGAACACAGCAGAGCGTGGGTTACACTGATCTGGGTAGGGGGGACTGCAGAGCCCTGTGAGAGCAGTGTGCTCTGCAGCACATGCTGCTTCCCCTGTTTCAGGGCTCCATTTTCCTGTGTCAGTCTGACCAACCCCTCCTGTACCAGTGCAATCCAATCCCTACCCAATTCCACAAGCTGCCTGCAGAGGGATGTCCAGGGCTGCTTGCCCAGCATTTATGCCTCACGGCAAGAGTTTTTCACTGCTCTAACACTTGGTGGCTGCATTCTGAATTGCTGCAGGACTCTGGACACAGCTGAGCACAGGAATCACAAACCACAGGCTGGAGGATGGCTGTGCATCAGCAGTGCTGGCACATGGACAAGCCTGATTCAACACGGAAGCATGCCAGCAGCAGGGGTCAGGAAGTGGCCTGCTACCACTTCAGACACTTCAGAGGGTCCAGGAGCCTGGGCCAGCTCACACTCTGTGGGTACAGTCAGCTCTCTGGCAGCCAAGCCTGAGCCCCTTGTGCACTGACTCGCATCCTCCTGACCCCACTGGCCACCACAGCTTGGGGCTGACTCAGCCAGGAGCAGCCCAATTCCAGCAGCAGAACCTTGTGGAGGGGTTAACTTCTCTGGGGAGCACAGCACAGCAATCTGAAAAACTCCTTCTCCATTTGAGGGGACAGCAGCTATGGCTGAGTAACAGAAGTAGGCCAAATCCACCCACAGCTTCTCACTTTGTTGGCTTAGGCACAGGGATGCCCCAGGGAACACCTGTGCCTTGGGGAGTGAGGCTACACACACGCTTTTCACAGGGATGCACTCCCAGAGCAAAGACAGTCCTGCCTGACCTGAGCTAACAGAGCCCAGCCATGCCTGGAGCAGGGGGAGCACAGCAGCAGAGGCAGGTCAGCATCCCCAGGCTCTGCACCAGCTCAGGAGCAGCCCAGGCAGGCTCTGTGCAGGGCCACCTGTGTGTCCTCACTGTGCTTTGGGAAGCTCTCCTGCCTGGGCACAGCACAATGTGGGAGCCCTGGCCCAGTTCACTTGGCTGAAGGCACAGGGCTGGGGGTGACTGGATGTGCCAAGCCAGGACTAAGCCCTGCTCAACTAATACTGGCTCCAAACCCCTTCCCACTTCCTATGGGGCCCAGCTCTGCAGCAGGAGGAGCTGGCAGCTGAGTGCTCAGCAGAGTAGTCGGATGAAGGAATTGCTACTTCCAGAACCCAGTGGGAGCAGTGGAGCACCTGTGTGCTGCTGCCTTCCAGCACAGGCTCTCTGCCAAACTCTGGCTGGCTCTGCACATGCTGCCCCAGCACTGTCCCCAGAGACTGCCCTCCTGACAACAGCCCATGAGCTGTTTGCTCACCACATCACATCCTGACCCAGAAACCCAGCCTGGCCCTTCCACACACCTGTACCTATCAGTGTGGAAGGGGGTCACTGCAGAGGCCTTGGGCCTCAGTTATGGACAGGGACCTACAGACCAGATGTCACCCTGGCAACTCACACTCTCCTTTACCTTATTATTGACAGAAAACAGCTCCTTTTTCAGCTTCTCTGTCATCTCACCAGAGATCTTCCGAGCCTCCTTCAAATTCTCATATTCCCTACAAAGAGACCCAAAGAGTCACACTGTTTGTAAGGCAGCTGAGCCAGAACTTCTCAGAGACAAGCCAAGACCCTCAAATTGAAGCTCTGGACCTGCACAGCCACCAGAGAAAACCCAGGAGACACAATGCCCTTTAAGGAACAAAGAGGAGCGAGTGTACTAACACTGTCACACATTCCACTACACCATGGGGGAGAAAAAACCTGCATGGGGTACCCTGCCTGATTCCAGCAGCAAAATGGGAACCAGAGCCAGGGATGTTTTAGTTGCCAGTGAAAAAGACAGAAAACAGAGCACAGCCTCCATGCTGGCAGCAAACAGGGGACTTTGCTTTAAGTGACTTTTCAGAGACTTCCCACTACTGGCCATGCACATTCAATCCCAATTACACCACAGGGACACTTGCCTCATTACAGCTTTGTACCAAAGCTGCAGTTATTCAGCTGCTATCAGAACAGACACAAAAAAAGCTGTGTTTTTTTCCCCAGCAGGACCAGATGGATACCCAGGTAGGGGAGGGCAGCAGTGGAGGCTTGCTTTGCCAGAGGCCACAGCTGCACAGTGCAGTGCTGCAGAGGGCACAACCCAGAGCTCTGCATCCGCTTGCTTTCCCCGGGGCATGAGAGGAAAGCAGAGGGAATAATCATCATCACTTCATAGGTGCACTGACAACTCTGGAGACAGTTCCCATGGTGACACACATGTCACTACAGTGACAAGAGGAACAGTTCAGTGTGACAGGCTCCAAACTAGGTCCCCAGGATCTGTCAGTCAAAGCCCAGTGGAAGCCCTAAGAGGTGGTGAAAGCCCCACAGAGCCCATGTGCCTCTGGGTGCTCGGCAGAGGGTTCTCCCTGGGCACTCCCAGGACAACACCAGCCGGCTGTGCCAAGCCTGCAGCACCTACTTCTTGAGGGAGACACAGTAGATTGCAAGCTGCTCCACTGCTGCCTGCCCGACTCCCATGTCTCTGATCATCTCCTCCACTTCTGAGCGCTGACTCTGAAGCAACAGCTCGATCCTGCACAAAAAAACACAAACAAAAACATACCCTCAGCTCATGAATCACAAACTGACCTGGGAAAGAGACAAAAGCTCTGCTTCCCCCTCAAGGGGCTGGTGTAGCCTGAGCTTCTCCTGCAGGCATTCTGGGTGTCATGGGAGAAGAGAGACAGCTGCCTCACCTCAAGCAGGGCTTTTCACTGGGGAAAAGCAGCACTGCTTGGACTAGAGAAGGGGCAGCTGCACACACATACTGCACATGGAACTGATGCCCAGCTCTTGGTCCCTATGGCTCACTGTGCTCCTGGGCTGGCATTCTGCCCCAGCATCCTCTGATAACAGAAATGGCACATAGCCATGCTCAGTGCACTAGAGACGAGGCCAGTACCCAGCCTTGCTGCTCTTTAATGAGAGCAGCTGTCTGCAAACAGCAGGGGCAGGAGGCATGCAAGGGCAGCTAAAAGCAGCCATTTCAAAGTTCAAGATGAGATGATCCAGCACATGGAGGTGGGTGCTGCAGCAGGACCCTGCTCCCCTCCCCAGAAAGGGCAGAGGTGAGTGTGCAGCCCAGCCTGCACCCTGGATCTCACCTCTCCATGGTTCTCAGCTTGTTCCGCAGCCGGCGAGCCTCCTCCTTGGAACTTTTGTTATCCTCCTGCTGCTGCTCCAGGAATTTCATCTGCTTCTGCAGGGAAGCAAGCACAACCAGCCTGCTGTGAGGCTCCAGGGATTGTTGGAGAAACATTCTGGGTTATGTGCACTGCGGGCAGCTGGGAGCACACATCGGCTGAATGCTCTCACCACCTCAGCAGCCTGGGATTATGGAGAGTTGACTCCCTCCCACTGCACTCCCAGCTCTGCTCCCCATGAGCACAGCAGGGTCTCAGTGCTGATCACAAGGCAAGGCTGGAGCTGAATCTGTGTCACAGCCCCTCTCTGCTGCACAGTGCCCTGTATGCAGTGGTGACAATTTGTTTTTCAAAAGCAAAGGAGTCCACAGCAAGCAAATCTTGCTATTGCCTTTCCCTCCCTGCACAGCTGATTGCTTCAGCCTCCCAACTCTCCTTGCTATTAGCTGCTTAGAGCATAGATAGGAATGAAGGGGTCTCTTCTGGGACACCTCAGCCAAACCAGACTCCCCCCGGGCACTTCTCTCACCTGCTGCAAGTCTATTGCAGTCTACTGCTGTCACAGGCATATTTTATGAAAAATCCTTTTGCCAGGATCTTTCCTCCTGAAAAGCTTCAGCTTCTCCCTGTTTTGCTGCTTTGGAACGTGATGTGGAGAATTGTTTACCCAGCATGTGAAATTGTTTTTACTTGATGACCAACGACAGCCACCTGTGTCGAGGCTGTGAGCAGTCACAAGATTTTATTATCATTCCATTCCTTTCCTTTCAAGCCTTCTGATGAAATCCCTTCTTCTATTCTTTTAGTATAGTTTTAATATATAATTTTCTTTTAATATAATATATTATGAAATAATAAATGAGTCTTCTGAAACATGGAGTCAAGATTCTTATCTCTTCCCCTGTCCTGGGAACCCTGCAAACACCACCACATATTGCCTCTCCAGCAGTAACACAGAACCTCAGCTGAGATGGAAAAGCACACATCTGCAGTGTGCCAGAGGATGGGAATAGCTGAATTAGCACCATTCTGAGGCATCTGTGCTGTCTAGGTTTGAGTGTGCCTGGGCACCTTGCACAGCAACTTTGAAAGGCTCTGGTTACAGCACAGTGCTGATTGCATGGAAAGGCCTGGCAAAAGATCATTGCCTTGTAAAGCTCCTTCCCACTCAGGTTCAAGGATTTTATCTACTTCCTGCCACAGAAACCAAACAGCTGTGAAACCACTGGGAAGTTGAGAAGGGACAGTGTTGCAGGCTCATGTGTCACTCTTGTTTAACTGGAGCCTGTCTTTGGCTTTTCCCTAACCAGAACTCTCAAAACCCAAGATCCTCACAGCAGTGTTCTGTGCCTGGTCAGGGCAGAGGCCCCAGCTTCAGCCAGCCTGAAACTGCAGCAAACTGGCAGTGCCAGCAGAAGACAGGCCCAGCTCACAGCCTTAGCCTGCATCACAGCCAGTTAAGCCTGTATTTTCACTGCAGAAGTTCAGTGCTTTAATCTTTAATGATGCAGTTTAAGACAGTGCTTGGCATTCAGCTGGGAAACCCCACACAGCACAGAAAAGATACCTCCAGGTCCCTAATCCTTCTGCCCTGCCCAGCTTTCATTTAAGGGACTTAAGCATACAGAGAGGGTTTTGCAACAGGGAAGATAAGCACAGAGCCTCCTCCAGAGGTGTCAAGGCAGGAATACCCAGCACTGAGATGCTGAGTTGAGCACAAGTACCAGCTTCCACTGTCACAGTTATTTCTGGAGTAGGGAGCATCAGAAGTAACCTGTCACTGACCTAGGATCACACCAGCATCTATGGCATGGCCAAGATCCAGGCTGCCTTTACATGCAAGTAGATTGGATATAATCCCATGGCTGGGCAAAACCTGTTGTGCTGGCCCACAGTGAGGCTTGCCTGGCATTAATTCCTTACTCCTTCTGCCCCAGTATCAGGTAGATCCCGCAGATGCTTCCTCCCAAAGGAGCCCAGCTGCAGGAAGCATATAGCACAACAGCACCAGGACATGTCAACAAGCTCTCTCTGGGCCACTTGGCCTGGCAGGTCAAGAAACAGGACACAGTTTAGGACACTGGGTCAGACAGCATGGGAAGTGCAGTAGACACTTATCCCACTTTCCCACTGCACTCACAACCTCACCTGCCTGCACCCCACCTTCCTGAGACAGGCACATCACCTTCACACAGCACAGAGTGCCCAGCCCAGCATCAAGGCAAAGCTGCTCCAAGACATGCCAACAAAGCTGCTCCTGCTCTTGCCCTCTTCCTCTTGCTGTTTATGCATAGTACATGACTACACACTGAGTCACTGCACGCTGAAGCACAACAGGAATATTTGATCCCTGGACTTCACAACATTACTAACCTAACTGAGGCAAAGCCCTGGCAACAGAACAGAGACAGGAGAGTTAGCTGGATCAGATCCCACTCAGCTGAAGCCTGCAACTCCCCCTCCAAATTTTTCAGTTTGATTTCTCCACCCGATCAAAGTAAGAAACTAATTTTCCTTGAATCCCACTTGGCCTAAACCCATTTCAGAAGAACATGCTACCTCAGGGAACCACTGTTTCAGCAACGGGGTGCTGGGGCTAGTTCCCACACTAGATTCCTGCTACTACCTTTATGACCAGCACTGCCACTTCATTAGTGAGGCTCAGCCACATTCCTCAGGCTGGGCTGGCATTTCTCCCTCACCAGGGATACCACTACCTTGAGCTCCTGCACACAAACCACAGGCCTGTAGGCTTTTTATGCCTCTGAATCACCTCAGGCAGAACATAAACAGGACCTCAAGTCCAGCAAAAGCACTTGCTTCGATTAATCAAACCAAAATGAAAATCCAGGTACCAGACCCAAAATCCCACCAGCACAATCTCTTTATTAGCAGGATCTGCTGAGATCTTCAACAGAACTAACACTGACTGCATGATGGGAACAGGAAAGGTACTGCTGGGGACAGGAAAGGTACCTTGAGAGAGGAGCACAGCATCTCTGTCTCTCCCAGCATCTTCTGGAGCGACTCTATCGTGGCATTGCGCACATCCAGAGTGTCCCTCAGCCCGTCCACAACAGCCTGGCATTCCCGCTTTTCTTTCTCTGCAAAGGAAGAAACAGAAAGGTCATGGCCTGGTAACCCAGACTCCAGTTGCAGCACAGCAGCAGCAGCACACAGACTGCTGGCAGGCTCAGCTCCAGGCTGCCAGGATTCGGCCATTCTTGGAGAGAGCCATTTCTCTAAGTGGCGTCTGCACCAGGGTCTGTACTGAGCAATTGCTTCTCTCAGTGCCAGCAGGCTTCAAGATTTTTTTACTAAAGATAAAAAATTCCCTTTAATAGCTTTCCAGTGCCAGCCCTGCTAGCATTAAGATGATGTATCTTAACTCTTGCGTTTTCTCAAAGCCAGGCTTGCACAAGGAAATAATTCCTCTCTAGTTACACCAAGCTGTCATACAGCTGGAGAAGAGAGCTTTGTATCCAGGCTCTCCACATGGAATCTTCCATGTCAGGAACCCCTTTGGGGGCCACTGAGCAGCTGTATGCAGGGGTCTACCAAGCTGCTGCACGTGCCCTCACTAACCACAGCACCTACATCAAAGGGCAGCACCCTGGGGGCACTGCAGAACATGACAGCTTAGGTAGATTCCCCAAGTGCCCACTTTTTGCAGGTCACAAAACCTTTGCATCCTGCTGTCCCTCCCTCTAGCAATTCCAGGAGCAAAGCACATGCCTCTGACCACCAGATTTCAATTTGTTTTGTGGAGACAAAGGAAGGACAGGTCAGAAAGTAACAATCACTACCAGGAGCTGCCAGACCAAGCAGGGAACAGCCAGCATCGTTGAGAAGCTCAAAGCAGTTGGGTAATGAGGGAAAGCAGGAACTCTTCCACCTAACCCTGCTGAGGGCAGGGTAAAACCTTCAGCTCACCATCTTCAGAGCCTTTGCTAAAATTGCCTGTGGCTCCAGCCTGGCAATAGTAGAGAGCCAAAGAGTGCTTTTCCAAAAAGCTTGTTCTCCTTGCAAGCCATCCAGTTTCAAATTCTGCCTGCACATCCTGTGGAAGCGGGACCTGCAGTGAAGCTGCACTGTTCAATCAGGGAGTAAAAGAGCCATGTGGGACCGAGGAACCAGAGAGGAATGTGTTCCAGCAGAAGCGTGCGGGTGGCTTCTCCACTGATCTGAATAACCCTTCCCCACCAGAGGCAGTGCCTGGAGATGCTACCTTGCATTTGCAGGGACTCCACACCCACTGGAAGAGTTAGGGCTTCCCCCTCCTCCGTTCCCAGCTGCCCAGAGGCAGATGGCAGGAATCAAACCCCTCCGTGCTGCAGGAATGAGTTTTCAGCTCATTCAGAGTGCCTCCCACAGAGCCTGCTCGGAGCTCGGCACCTCTCGAGCCATTTGCAGGCTGATCAGAGCCTGGCAGCTCCACAGCTCCTCTGCAGCACACAGAGCAGAGCACAGCTTCACATGGAGAACTTATACACAGGAACCAGCAGAGAGCAGAGTACCCACAGCAAAGGAGGCAGGAGGTGGGAAGGAGCTTCACATTTTCCAGTATGAAAAGAGAATGGGACAGGGAATGTCAAATCCAACCTCTACTCACCAGAAGCCGAGAAGATTAGCAGGCCTTCAAGCAGTTTTTCTTGGATAATATCCTAGCAAGAATCCCAGCCACCTTCCCCAGAAGATCTGGCTCTCTACCAAGTCACTAAACTCAACCAAGCTGGCAGGAGAACAGGCCTCAGAATAGAGACGTGCAGACCATCCAATTCTACTCTCAGGCTAAGGACCGAATCCTCAATCTACTGGCTATTCATGTCTGTCTCGTGCATGCAGGGAACGCAGAGGAAAGACAACTCTTGGGGCGTGGGTGAGCCCCCAGCATTCTTTAAACATTTTTTTACCCTTCTGCTAGCATGTTTTAGGATTTCTGTCACTTAGACTGACATTTTCCTTTTGCTGCTCATGACTCATGTTCTGATGACAGGCTGCCTACAGACGATGCTTAAAACCCATCGACAAGTCTCCAGGGCTTTTGCTTTTCCTGCCTCCCTCAAACATCCTCTAAAATTAAAGATGGGGAGATGGAAGTGCGTGCGCACCGAACTCCGTCTGCTCTTCTCGCGACACATGTGGCACTGCAACAGCCAAACAAAGCCAATGCTGCTTTTGGACACCACTTTCACCCTCTCATCTGTTGGAGGGAATGAGCCTTTGCCATATGCAGCTGTGAGTTTCCCAGCAAGCAAACCAAGGCTTTCGCTTTCGAGCCTGCTTTAGACAGAGCTTTGCTGCAATTCTCTAAGCTTGTGATTAGGAAGGGGGCAAAAAAATTGCATCTACCTGTCTAAACTTGCAGTGAACTCCTGAGTTACAGCAGAGCTGGGCCAGGCTGTGGACTCAGGCTCTGTCATATAAGCTGTGCATCACTGTAGGTGTTCTCGCCTCAGAAAAAGCTCCCAAGAAGTTGCTCTAGTGAAACAGTTTGCAGCCTGAAGCATGCCCTCAGCTTCAGAGAGGGGTGGCCTCTGCACAGGGGCTCCTCAGACCTGGCCAAGCCACCTGGCACAGGTAGAGCCCAGGAGCTGCTGATCCCCTGCAGGAACTCACCTTTCAAGGACAGCTGGGCCTTCACCTTGTCCAGTTCATTCTGAAACACAACACAGAAAACCCCATTAGGAAACGTCCTCCAGAGATGCTTTCACCAGATCTTAAAAAGACCCAAGAGGTTTCTCAGCAGGACTTTTGGACCAGGCAGGTACTGAAGAGGGCATAGAGAAACAACAAGCACAGAGTTACAAGGCTGGATATCCCAGGGAACGGAAAGAGCACCTCCAACTGGCATTCTTCAGGGGGAGAAGAGAGGATCGCAGCTTCATCTTAGCCTTGTCAACCTTGTGTTTCTCACACTGTCAGTCATCCTGTTTTAACTGAATAATTTTGGAAGGCTCTCAGGGAAACACAGGAAGTCAGGCAGGAACAATTTTTATAATGTTTTACCTAAACAAGGCAATAAGGGAGGAATGTTGCCAGACTAACTGGATTACTGAGAGTTCTTTAAACTGAAGTGAACTTTAATCAGATGGAGGTGGGAGACAGGAGAGCACAGCCAGACACCTGAAAAGGTAACCAAGCATGCACTCAAACATGCTGACAGACACTGAAGTCACTGCAGTTCAGGATGCTGATATGAGCTAACAGCTCAATCGAAAGGCTGGAAACAGATCACTGAGAAACCAATCCATAACACACCAGCTGAGACTGCATAAAATCTCCTGGGTACCACAAGGGTCTGAGGAACATCAACTATTTCTAACGCCTTCATCAAGGATCAGAAAGAGGCAGCAGATGCCCTGTAGTTTAAATTAGAGAAAATGAAGAGATATAATTTAACACTGGCAAATAGCCAAAGGAAATGTAGAGAGGTTAAAAAGAGAGGCTATTTATATCTATATATATATATTTAAAAGAAAAACCAGAGAGATAAATATATGCAGGAAAGAGTCAAAGGAAGATGACTTAAAAATCTGTGTTAGAGAACTGCAGAGGAAAGCACATAACAAGTCAGGCAGGAACTGCAGTGGAATAAAACCACAATAAAATGCCAACACAGGCACACAGATCTGTGCAGCCCGGAATGCTACATGCAAATCTGAGCCGAGAATAGCACCAGCAGTGACCACAGCTCTGACAGGACTGGAGCTAGGGCTCTGCTAGTGACAACAAAGGCAGGAAAGAGAATGAGGGATGTAAAGCCTGGAAAGCAGAAGGGACTAAATGCAAAGCCTAGCAGAGCTGACTGGGACTTGCCCCAAGGGGCACAACTGCTGGAGGGCTAATGTGGAATTAACTCTGCTGCAGGAACTATTCTGAAGTAGCTCCCTCAGAGTCCTATTCAGGAACGATTAGTGGGCTCACAAGATGTGCTAATTTTCATGATAGCAAAGAAACCCTGGGCTACTTCAGGCAGCTATGTAACATTACCTCATTCATCAACTTAATCTGAAATCCCTCATCCTCCACCACAGCTCCTAAAAGCCGCTCCCAATTTTCTCTCCTCTGAGAGCAGCTCTCCTCTCCCTGCCAGACTGAGTAACAAGACCACATTTTCTCAAGATCAAACGAATATATCCTGACCACAAACAGACAGCTGTCCTCCAAGGCTTCTACCTTCCCCAGCAGGTTTACAGGCAGGAATCCTCCCCCCACCTCCTCTTCACCAAGCTGAAATCTCATTTGGAAGAATTCTGCAGTCCCTAGATCATAAGCAGCTCTTGACAGACTCACTGAGGTGTTACACTCCAAAACTCACCCTTTTCCTGCTCTGGGAACAGCCACATGGAGACTGTTCTGCTCACAAGGACCATCTTTAAATTCAGTAGAGGCTAAACCCAGGTTCAGTAATGAAAGAAATGCCTGGACACTTAGCCTGTGCTCCACAGCTACTCCAGGGATCCAGGTTCCCCCTGGTGTTTCTATTGAAGTTTTAGCCTGGGGGTGGAGGAAAGCAAAACAGCCCCAGCACTCCTGTGACTGTAAACATTTCTGAGTAACAGCAACAGTGAGAAACAGAAACAAAGACAATTACCAAAGATAATTGGGCTAATTCTGCAACAACAGGAAGGGGTTTCAGATCATGAGGGAGTTCTTCCAACCACTTCACTGGGTGCCAAAGACTGGATCTCCGAAGAGAATCCCAAGCTTGTCACCCCAAGATGACAAGCAGGCCACAGCTACACACTTTGCTCTCTAGCACATCCTTTTCAAGGCAGGAGGCCAAATGCTCATTCCAAGACAGCTGTGGGCTGCACAGACACAGCTCCAGTTGATTACACAGATGATCACTCTATGCCCAAGCTCTTGGAGGGCCAGGCAGTGGTTCATCACCAACCCTGGATTTTTCTTTTCTTTTTTTCTTTCTCAGGTGAAATTGCTTCTGGCTGAGGATACCAGAGAGGTTCTTATCTCATCCTCTGAAGAGCCCAGGCTTGGCCCACCATGTGTTCACTTTGAATTGGTGCCTGGCCAGAATCAGACACTCCATCACAGGCAGATCTCACATCTAGGTGGACATTAGTCCCTCACCCATTGTGAACAAGGCATCCGTGTTCTTAAGGTACCCCACATCTCCAGAAATGAGGCAGCACACCACAAGAGACTGGCTGCAGCAGCCTGTACAGTGCACACAGCAGTGAATACCCACACAGGCTAATGATGCTGATTTACCCAGAAAAGTATTTGGTTCTTTCTGTTGGTGACCTCAGAGCCCTCATTAAGCAGGCTGTACACTGAGGCTAGATGTTGCTCTGACACATACACACGAGATTTACAGGAGCAGGAGGAGTTACCATAAAGCTTGTTGTGCAGGAGCAGCTCCACAGTCCTGCCCTTGAGCAAGGGAGCAGTTCTGCACAGCCTGCCTGGAGCAGAAGGCTGGGGGAACCCATTTTAGATCCTGGGGTGGGGGTGAGAGAGAACAGGAAGATTTTCTAGGGCGATTCTCTCCAGACAACCCATTCCAAGTCACCCATCTCATTACCCCCGTGGGAGCAGATCTCAATCCATACAAAAGGAAACATGAATCTGCTGTGAGGGCACACAGCTCCAGGGCCCAGAGATGCTCCTCCCCTCCTCTGCACACTTCAGTCTTCAGATTTCTTACTGGTGATCTTGGAGAAAGACACTGCTACTGACATTCTAGTCTGGCTGGCTTTATTTTAAAGACATACAAAGTACATATAGAATTGTCATGGCAACTGCTAATTATGGTAATTGCTGCACATGCTGCTTCTAAACACAAGAGGGTACAAGCATCCCGTTATACCAAGGTCAACCGGCCACCCTTTTTTTGGAACAGATAATTCCAAGACAGAAGGAGCCCTGTTTCATCCACACTGCACAAAGGAGAACGTGGATCAGCCACTCTGTGTTTATCCCTGCTCACACCCAACTCTCTGCACCCAAAGGTGGCACTTGGAGCACACCACCAGCATCCCAGCTCCAGCCAGGATCCCACCAGGACCCAGCTTCCATGTTGTTCACTGCTGCTGGTGTGGCTTCAGGCAGTTCCTTTCCTCATCTCTCTTGGGGAATCACCCAGCCCCACATCCTTCAGTCTGCACAACCTCCCTGCACAGAAGGTTCCTCCAATGGCCCCTTCTTTCCAGAGGGGTTAGCAGGGCTCACACACAGCCACGCCACAGATAGCAGCAGCAATTCACTGCATCTGGGATTTCCCTTCTCCTGCCCTTGGGAACAGCTCTGTACCCTCATTCCCAACGGAGAAACAGCAGCCTGATGAGATGGTGTTTCAGGAGGTTTCCAGGTAAAGTGAGAAGCAGAAGGAAGAGCAGGAAGAAGAGGAGGCTCCTTGAGTCACCACATGGGATTTGGTCAGAGGGAATGCTAAAGAGACTGAAATGCTTCAGGTCAGACACATGGGCACTGCAAGCTCCAGCTGGGGAAGCACCTGCTGGCAGAGGACCAGCAGGCGAGGCCATCCTCCCAGGAGGCTGAAGCATCACATGGGGAAAGAACTCCCCCATCAAGTTACCTGCAAGGTCTCAGCATCCGGTGCTGCTTGCTCGTCCAGGGTAACATCAAAAAACAGCTTACTGATGATGTGTCTTTTGCTGACCTAAACACAGGAGACAGAAGAGTTTGATGGGCACAAATATGGAAACAACAGATATGGAAGACAGATGGAGGGGGAGAAGGTACTGTCTTGTGACAAGGCCATGAAAGGCAAATCAGATCACGTGTTTGACACCATTAGTGCTGATGCTCTGCTTTGGCTCAACAGCACAGCAGCAGACCCCCCACTCAGTTTCTGGCAGTGTGACTCCAGCCAAGCTCCTGAGCTGCAGCAGAAAGACTCAGACATTTCTGAATCGAGCGCAGTCTGTTCTCTGGCAGCTCAGCCCAAAGCAGCTGATGCTGAGCTAACATGATGCCAAATCCTAAGACAGAAGTACGTGCTGCTTTCTGCAGGCAGAAGGTGCTGTAATTGAATTTGATAGCTCTCCACACCTCCCCCATGCAGTTACAGCTTTGTGTTTTAAGTATTATATACAGTCATGACACCAGCTAATTGCATGGTTACTGCCACATAAGATGTTATTTCGCGATAACTCCATGGTAACCCAGAGATGTAAGAGGCAGAGAAGAACAGAGGGAATCAACAAGTCAGGGAAGGAACAAGGGCCAAGACCTTGAGAGGAGGAAAGAAGCACGAACACAGAATAAGCCCAAGCAGCAGCTGGCTAAAAATTTTCATCTGAGAGCGAGGAAACATCTCCTGCAGCCACCACGTGCCAAGACCCGCTGGTGGCATGAAGGCTGGTGACACAAGGGACTTCAAAGACGTTCAGGTCTCAGTTAAGCCAATGGAAATGCAAGGCTCAGCCTCCTGTCTCAGAAGCAGAGCACACCTTTCCTTCTCTCCCCAGCCACTGCCTTTCTCAAGGGAGGGTCGAGCACTGCCCAGCCAGGAGGGGCTGTAAGGCCCACGTGCAGCAGAGTGGGCTGTTCACCTGACAGCAATGGGCTGGGCACACCACAAACACCACTCAGGTGTCCCAACAAGCCCTTGCAGCCCCTCCTATCATGGCAATACTTACCCAGCCTAAGGAAAAGCTGTGAAAACCCATAGCCCCTTTAGAAAGGAGCTGCAGGGCAGCCTCAGCCCACTGCAACCCAAAGGGCTGTGGAGAGGAGTTCCTCTCCTCTAGGAAGTCCCAAGTGACAGAAAGTCCCTCTGCTTTTTACCACGAGCCTGCTTGTGGCATCACCCCAGCCCACGGCTCCCTGGTGCCACAGGTGTGCACGGGGGATGGCTTTACCTGGTTCCTGCACTGCGGGCATGTCCGGCTCGGGGCAGTGTCAAACCATTGGAACAGGCTGAGAAAGACAAGGAAAACACAGTAAATCCTTACAGCCCTGGGGCACTGCTTCCAGGGGCCATGCCCCAGCTCCCCAGGAGACAGCAGGATGTGACTCCTCATCATAAAGCAGAACTGCACACCTTCAGTCCAGCACTGCGGCCGGCAGGAGCTCCGTGCTCCACACGCATGCTCCACCCGCATCTCCAAGACAATTCCTGGCTGGATTTAGCATGTGAGCTTATCTTTAACAGGGCAGAGCTTCTGCAGAGCTCAGATCTCTCTGGGAGACAGGCACTGAGGAGCCACAGCTTCGCAGGAACGAGTGGATGCACACAGGAGCTGCTCTATCAGGCTGTGACAGCCAGCTCCAGCGCCAGGGGTGCCACTGAGCTCGGATCTCTGAGCCAGGGGGGCCGGGCTGGGCTCTGCTCTGCCGTGGTGAACCCAAACCTGCCGGGCTCCCCAGGACAGCTCCTAATGCATTCTGCAACCAAGCCAGCACATCACACTGGATGTTTATTTTGGGAGCAGGTAATGATTTGGAGCTGGCAGGTTCCCTTTGGAAGCTCTCCCTGCTCGGCTGGCTGCTGGCAGAGAGCAGGCCCGAGCAGCTCTGCTGAGTGAGAAGTGACAATCACACCCGTGCTCCTCTCCAAGCTCGTTAGCCAGGAAAGCAAATGCCCACCCTCTCCCCACACAAAGTTTATTTCCTGAGAAGAACCATTTCCTTTCAACAGTCCTAGAAAAACACGGAATTACCAGGGTACCTTCACCATAATCCAACATCACTCCCTCCAAACACCCTGTGACAGTGGCTCTTCCGGAGCAGGGAGCCTGCAGGCAGCACAGCGACAGAAGCACAGAATCAATTAGGTCGGAAAAGATCCGAGCTCATCGAGTCCAGCCTATGGCCGATCAGCGCCGTGCCAAGTGCCACATCCAGCCTTTCCTTAAGGACCTGCAGGGACGGCGACTCCACCACCGCCGGGGACAGCCCGTTCACACGGGTGATCAGCACAGCACAGCCCCGCACAGCTCCGTGAGCTCCTCCGAGCCCTCGCCGGGGCCACACAAGGTGCCCGTGGCTGATACCCACGGCCCGGCCCGAGCCCCCGCCCGCCCCGGCGCTCACCAGGCCTGGTGGAAGGTGTGCCCGCACGGCACGGCCGCCACGTCCCGCTCGTTGTCGAAGAAGTCGGAGCAGATGGTGCAGTGTGCGCGGATGGGCATGGCGGGGCCGGCGCGGTGACCGGGGACGCTCCTGAGGGTGGCGGCGCCGGGGCTGGAGCGGCCGCGCGGCCCTGCGCGGTTTAAACGCGACCGCGAGCGCGCCGCTTCCGGCCCGTCCCGGAAGTGACCTCAGGGGATCCCGGGCCGGGGCCGAGGCTGGGGCTGCGTTGGGTGGGCGTGGTCTGTGGGGCGTGTCCGATGGGCGGGCCCTGTGCGAGTGGGCGTGGCTCGGCCCGTGCCCCACCCGCCCGGCCCGTGCCCCGCGGTGACACCCGGGCTCCTTCCCGGGATCCAGCCCGGGCTCCTTCTCGGGATCCAGCCCGGGCTCCTTCCCGGGATCCAGCCCGGGCTCCTTCCCGGCGGCGAGCGCTCACGGGTCCCGCTGCCCTCGCTGCCCGAGCAGCGCTGCCGCTTCCAGCCCGCCGCGTCTCGCTCAGCGCCGCGCTGCCGGCAGGCGCGGCCGCCCCCCGGCCCCACAGAGAGACTGGGCAGGCGGCGCTGGTGCTGTCTCAGTTTGTCCTCAGCGGGGTCTTTATTTGCCAGAGATACAGCGGCGGGGCGCGGGGCGGCGGCGGCAGCCGCGGGCAGAGCCGGCCCTGCAGGCATGCAGCTGCGAGGGGGGAAGCGGGCACCGGGGAGGGGGCACGGGGGGGCACCGGGGGTCCTCCAGGCACAACGAGTGGGGGGCCGTGCGGCTGCCCCCGGGCGGGGGTCCCCGTGTCCCCCCCCGGGGGTCCCGGGACGGAGAGGGGGTCTCCGGGACGGCCCCCGCTCCGTCCCGGGCGGCCCCGCCCGCGGTCCCGCACATGCACGCGTGTCCCGGGGGGCTGGGGACGCCCCCCCGGCGCTGCGGGGCGTGCGGCCGAGCGGGGCTGCCCCGCGTCTCTGGGCATCCCCGGGGCAGGGGACGGCGGCGGGGGACAGACTGAGAGAGCTGGGAGGACACGGGGGGACGGGCGCCATGCAGGGCTCTGCCCCGCGGCCGGCTCTCCGGCGGGGCACGTAGAAAAGGGGGCGCAGGCGGGGCGGGGGGGCCATGCCGGGGCTATGTACAGGGGGCGCGGGCGCCGCTCAGCCGCTCTGCTCGCTGGGGGGCTCGGCGGCGGCCCCGGCCTCGGTAGATGTGGCGGCGGGCGGTGTGCCAGGGGCCGGGGGCTGCGCGGCGGCGGGCGGCGTGCCGGGGGCTGCGGGCTCCGGGGCGGTGGCGGAGGGGGCTGCGGGCTCCGTGGCGGGGGCCGGGGCCGGGGCCGTGTCGGTGGCGGTCGCGGGCTCTGTGGTCGCGGGCTCCGCGGCCGCGGCGGCGGGAGCCGGGGCGGCGGCCGGAGTCGCCGCCGGGGCCGTGGTCGCCGCCGGGGCCGTGGTAGCTGCCGGGGTAGCTGCCGTGGTAGCCGGGGCCGGAGTTGCTGCCGGGGCTGGAGTTGCTGCCGGGGCCGGGGTCGCTGCCGGGGTCGGGGTCGCTGCCGGGGTCGGAGCCGCTGCCGGGGCTGGGGTCGCTGCCGGGGCCGGGGTCGCTGCCGGGGCCGGGGCTGCCGCCGTCTCCGACTGCTCGGGCGCCCGCAGGCGTTTCATGAGCGTGGTCACTCGCACGGCTTTCTGCGGGGCAGAGACGGGGGGTGTGGGGATGGCGGAGGGGCCGGGACTGTCAGCGCCACCAGGCTCTTTGCCCCACGGTGGGGCTTGGCTGAGAGGGGACACGGAGGTACGGCACACCCACACCCACCTTCCACTTGGCCCGGGCGAAGTTCTTCTCGATCTGGGCACAGACGCCATCCTTGATGTTCTTGTCAGAGGCAGCATTCCCAGAGATCCTGGCGGGGCAGTGAGGGGTGAGCTACCAGCCCTACCAGCCCCCCTGGCTCCCCATCTGACCCTGCTGCTGCTCACCACTCATGGGAGATGGCCTCCTCCGCCGTGATCCTCTGGTCCTGCTCCACCTCCATCAGGCGTGTCACCAGCTCCTTAGCTGGGGGCACAGGGGGAGAAGTCAGTGCTGGTAGGGGACAACATGGGACCCCACATACCCCCCCCAGTGTGGGGCTCACCCGCTTGCGAGATGTCATCCCAGTAGGGCGGGTCAAACTCATAGTCCCCAGCCAGGATTTTGCGGAAGAGGTTCTTGTCGTGGTTCTCATAGTCATCCTCGTCTGCCTCCTCGTAGAAAGGGGGGTTTCCCGACAGGCTGGGGAACGTGGTGGGGGGCTCAGTCCCGCCCCAGCCCCGAGCCCCTGCAGCTACCCCGTCCCTCAGCCCACACTCACAGGATGTACATGATGACGCCGATGGCCCAGCAGTCCACCGGCCGCCCGTACCGCTGCCGCCCCACCACCTCCGGAGCTGCCAGAGACAAAGAGCAACCAAACCATCCCCCGGGGTCCCCAGCCACCCAGCCTCTTGGCCCCGGCATGATGGGGAGTGGGAGGCACCCACTGGAAGCACCCAGGATCAGCCCCCAGGGTGATGGGAATGGGAGGTGCAGCAGCAGGTAGTAAGGAATGGATGGTAAGGAGCAGCAGGGACCTGCTGGGACCCAGCACTGCCCGCCCCTGCATGCCCACCCGGCTGGCTCTCACCCACCCAGGTACTCAGGGGTGCCACAGGGCTCCTTAATGAGCCCGTTCTCCAGCTTGGCCAGGTGGAAGTCACTGATGACGATCTTGGAGTTCTTCAGGCGATTGTAGTACACCAGGTTCTCCAGCTGCCGGCACAGGGACTGTGAGTGCCAGGACGGGGGGCATGGCAGCACCCATGGGTGCTCCTACGCCCCCCTGTCACCCACCTTGAGGTTTCTGTGGACGATCTTGAGTGAGTGCAGGTAGGCAACAGCCTCCAGCACCTGCCGGATGACATTGCTGGTGTCCTTCTCCGAGTAGTAGCCCTGGTCCAGGATCCAGTCGAAGACCTCCCGGCCAGTGGCCCTGCAGACAGCAGCTCTGCCGAGACCCAGCCGTGGCGGGGCCACCCCCTCCCCACTTCCAAATATCCCAAACTTACAGCTCCAGGAAGATGAAATATTCCTTGCGGGTGATGTAGACATCCACCAGCTGTAGGATGTTGGGGTGCTTCACCCTGCAGAGAGCCAGGGGCATGGATGGGAGTTCCCAGTTTGCCCAGTAGCACAGGATCCCCTCCAGCCCCAGCACTCACATTTTGAGGATGATGATCTCGTTTTTGGCTGCCTTCCGCACTTTCCGCCCATCCCGCTTCAGAAACTTCTTGCAGGTGTACAACTTCCCCGTCGTCTTCTCCTTGGCCCGGAAGATTTCACAGAACTCCTCCCTGCAAGGGTACCCCCAGACATCACCCCATTCCTGGACACCACTGAGATTGGGGTGCTTGGGTGGTCCCTAGGCCCACCAGCATTCCCCCAGATCCCAGCAGTCAGGGGAGATGCCACAGAAGTAGAAGAAAGCTGTGGCTCAAAAACACTTTGGAGGGGAAGAAAAAACAGCAGTGAGAGGCAACTGATATGGAAGGAGCAAATTGATAGGGAAGGGGGAGAATTTGCTGGTTAAAAAGCCCCATCCTCAGGACAGGAGGGGTAAAACCCCCGGTGAAGCCACTCGTGCCAAGGTGGAACAGCAGCACACCCACATTAACATCAGCACAGCAGTCGGGGAGAAAGAAAGGGAGATGTGTCGGTAGCTGCAGCGTTTCTGTTCTATTATTCATGGTGCTTGAGCCCATGGCCAGGCTGCAGCTGCAGGGGAGCCCCGGGGGGCACTTGGCACTGCTCCAGCAAAGCCATTGGCTTTCCAATCCCCCCAGCTGCCCTGAAACCCTCACGGCCACTGCCCTGGGTGGAGGGGAACAGTGACCTGTGGGCTTTGGGACAAACTGCCCAGAGGATGGAGCAAAAATCTGAGAGCACCGAGGTCACCACTGCCACCCAGTGTGACCCTGCCAGGTGTGACCTCTGTCCAAGCAGGTGTTTTGGAAGTTGATGGAAAAATTCTGGTGCCTATTTTGCGGTCAGCCCTCTCTCAAAGGGTGTTAGGGCTTCATTTTTTGGAGTGCATCCTAACAGGTTCCTCAGCACGGCAATAAAAGTTGGGGGAAGCAGCAGTGCAGTGCTCCACTGCCCCCCAGGTGACATCTGCCTTTCCTTTGCCGTAGCTGAGCCCTCCTGATTCACAAAATGCTCCAGGGAGCCAGGATCGTGTGGAATTGCTGCAATCCCTGCAAATCTTGAGGGGAGGAGGGAGGGATATGGGAAGCTGCCCAGCTGCAGCCAGCAGCAGAGGAAAAGCTCACTGTCCTCTTTGGAGCTAGCTGTGAATATCCCACATGCAACCCACGAGCAAGAGGGACTAATTAGGGTAAAGCCACCCCAAAATACACCCTGCAATCCCGGCCCAGCTGGGGACCAGCACCCCCAGAGCCCCCACAGGCAGTGCTGTGCCACTCCTCAGCACCCCAAGAGCCCCACACAGGTGGCTGGGGTTCCTCAGGGCATCCACGGGGCCGTGGAGGGACCAACTCACGTTTTGATGACCTGGCCCAGGTCATATCTGTCGGTCACCTCAGACGGCTGGTTATAATCTTTCTTGTCTCCCAGCGTCACGCAGCCAAACGGCATCGCAGGGCCCGGTGCTGGCAGGGCAGGGAGAGGCAGTGAGTGCCCTGGCACTGCCACCCCCCTGGAGCCACAGCAGACCCTCCCAAGCTGAGATCCCACACTGCCCGTGGCATCCAGCCTCTGCCCGGGCTCAGGCTGCCAGCACGGCCACAAGCTTCCCCCTCCGGCCCCTCTTGGTGGATTATTAATGATTAATTAGCAGTCAGGGTTAGCACAGTGCCTGGAGCACCCACTGGGGAGGCAAGTGGAGGTGAACGGATCCTTTCCTGTTCCTCAGCCCAGTCTTGCCCACGGTAACATTTCAGCAGATGGGGCCTCCCCAGGCAGAGCATTGTCACACGTTGTCACATGTGCAGTGGGTTACACCAGTCTCAGCTTGCCATCCCCAACCAGCCCCGACTGTGGCACCAGGCAGGTGGCACTGCAGCTCGGAGGTGCCACAGGCAGCAGTCAGGACACCAGCCTTGGCAGACGCCAGCTTCTCCAGCCCTTTAGGAAGGATGCTTTGCCCCTTGCTTCCCTGTTGGGAACTCTTCAAAACCAGATCCTTCTTGGATGCTTCCCAGAAAAAAAAAATTGATCACATAAAGTGATTTCTTCCCCTTTCCCACCGTGTTAGCGGGAGGAAGTTTCAGCTGAAATTATTTTTTGACGGCTCAGAAGATGACAGAGCTGCCTGGGGCCCCCCAGCCCTCTCAGGTGGGCCTGAGCGGGACCCTGTGATGGGAAGCTGGCACAGTGCTGGAGGCAGCCCTTGCCCAGGCTAAAGCTCCCCAAACACTAGGCTGCGCCGTGCCGTGCCGTGCCAGCAGGGCCCGGTGGCGAGGGCTGCGGGCAGGATGGCTGCGGGATGCGGGATGCGGGAGCCGGCATCGCGGGTACCCAAGCGCCGAGCCTGTTGCTATGGCAATGGGAGCTGAAGATGCAGAAAGCGGCACATCCTTGGGAGGGGGCAGGGACGGGCAGCACCCGGCAGCACCCGACCCACCTGCAGGTGCACAGCCCCATCCATCCCTGCTGGGCAGGCCCTGCGAGGGAGGCGTGCTGCCTGCAGCACCCAGGGCGTGCACTGAAGTGCTCCCTGGGGGGATTGACCCAAACCTGGGTGGGACGTGAGTGTGGTGAGCCAGGGAATGGGAGATGCTCCTTCCTGCCTCCATCCTTTGGGGCTGATCTGCCTCTGTGCCTGCTGGAGTGATGCCCACAGGATGGATGCTCCCAGCTTGCAAGGCACCCAGGCAGGGTCCTGCCAGGAGAGCCCACACCCAGTAAGAGCACCTGCCCCAGTCCTGCTCAGCGTGCACCAAGTCCCAAAAGAGAAGAAGAGCACCCATGGGACATCGCTGCTGGTGCCCCAGATTGGATGAGATTTTCCAGCCTCCACCTGACTCATCCCAGCAGCTCTCTCAGCAAACATGCCCTGCCTGGCACCTCTGTGTCCCCATGCCACACGACACCAGCTCTGCCGTGCCCCTGTGCCCGGCCAAGGGGAATGAGGGCTGTCCTGGCAGCTGCTGGAGGGGCGGTGGGCTCAGTGCCACAGATCATCAGGGGCAGGGCTGGCTGGTGGACGGGCAGGCTGCCAGCACTGGGGGCACAGTGCCAGGATTAGCTGGGAAGGGGACTGGGGTGGGATGATATATCGGGATTTTATTGCTGTCTATTGGAGCACTCAGCTAATCTGCGCTCATTAAATTAGTTCCCGTTGGTTTAGTGGCCACCCATCCTGCCAGGGCTGAGCATTGCCATCCTACCCTGCCCCAGGCTGGCTTCGAGGGGCTCAGCTCACCGAGGATACCCCACAAGGGAGGCTTGCACCCAGCCCAACATCGGGGTCAGCACCTGCACCCCACAGGTGAGAGCACCCCCCGGAGCAGGGGCACCCAGGCAAGAGGTGGGCAAAGGGAAGAGGGCTCCCTCTCCCTCCCCGGGGTGCCGGGGGGAAGGCTCCGTGCTGTGCTGGCACCCGCACGCAGCCAGCACCCCCCTCCAAGAGTCTAATTTGGGAGCAGAAGCAACAGCGGGTGTAAGACAATAGCGGGGAAGTGGGTGGCCGGGTGGGGATGGCACGGAGGGATGACGCAGCCGTGCAGCCCTCGCCAGCGGGGCCCCCAGCCCCCGACCCCCCGCTCTGCCCCGCGGCGTGAGGCGCCACCGGCTGGTATTTCACCCGCAGCCCCGCTTGCACCTGCAGCTGCCCTGGACATGTCCGTGGGGGTTCCCCTGCCATCCCGCCCCCACGTCCCGGGGGAAGGATGTACCGGGGACAGGCAGAAAACGCAGCCGGGCTAAGACGGACCGAAATATTGCCAGTGCAGGCAGCGGGAGGCGGAGGGGAGGCGGAGGGGCCGGCCGGCCCGGCGCTGCCCGCGGAGCGGCCGGGCTGGGGCTCACACGGGGCTGGGGGAGCCCCACCGCCCCCGGGCCGGGGTGTGCGGAGGGACAGCCGGGGCCGCGCACCGCAGGCAGGTCTGCGTTTGGCCGGCTCGGAGCGCTGCGGCAGCGGGAAGGGAGCGGACTGCGGGAGAGAGAGGTGCGGGGTCCGGGAGGGGATGCTCGGCGGCGGGGGCACGGGGAGAGGCTCCCCGGCAGCATCCGCTCCCGCGGTGCCGGCCCGGTGCTCCGGGCTCCTCGCGGGGACGGGGGCGGCACCAGGACAGCGGCGGCCCGGGGGGGGCGCGCGGGGAGGCGCGGGGGGAGCCGGGCTCCGGCAGCTCGCCGTGCCCGCGGCGCCCGTCGGGGCTCGGGCTCTGCGGGACGCGGGTGCCGGCGGGGGCAGCGCGGCGGCGGGCGGCCGTCGGGGCGCGCACGCACCGGACAGGGAAACGCGCGGCCCCGTCGGGACGTCCCGGGCCCCCGGGGTCGGGAGGAGAGTTGGGGACAGCCCCGGGCCAGACGGTGACAGATGCCAGCAACGGCCCCCCCGCCGGGCCCGGCCCCCCTCGCCCCCGGTCCGGCGCGGCGCGGCGCTCACCTGCACGCCTCTCCGACCGCAACGGGGGGCCGCGGCCCGGGGCCGCCGCTCGGGGGGAGCGCGCCCCTCCCGCCCGCCCTCCCGCGCCGGGCCGGGGCCGAGCCGGGCCGAGCCGAGCCGATCCCCGCCGCTGCCAGCGATGCCAGCCGATCCCAGCCCAGCCGTCGGTCCGTCGCGGCGCGGCCCCGCGCGCCCGGCGCGGCAAGTTGGGGGGGCGGGACCGCGGGGCCACGCCCCCTGTCACGCCCCGCCCCTCCCCTGACGTCACCGCCAAACTTCGCGCCCCGCCCGTGGGGACGGGTCACGCGTGGCGATGGGACCGACCGGAGCGCGGGGGGCGAGGCCGGGGATTGTCACCGAGCTGGGACACCGCCACAGCCCGGGGGCCGGGATGGGATGGGATAATGGGATGGGATAATGGGATGGGATAATGGGATAATGGGATAATGGGATGGGATGGGATGGGATGGGATGGGATGGGATGGGATGGGATGGGATGGGATGGGATGGGATGGGATGGGATGGGATGGGATGGGATGGGATGGGAGCAGGATTTTAGCAAAGCTGAGCGTGGGCTCAGCATCACAGGTATCTGCCCCCTGAGGGCACTAAAAGGCACCATGAGGACACGGGTAGACACACGTTCCTGCCTCTGTGCCATCATCCAGTGGGAACCCAGGCAACTTCTCCTCCAGCAGCAGGGCCAAAGGCTCTACTCACTTCCCTATGACAGGGTTTGGCCGGGGCAAGGAACAAGAAAGGGACAAGAAATCAGCCACCCTAATTCTCTTAGCTCTGCCCACAGCCCAGGTGTGGGACCAGCCCGGGGTGGGCACAGAGTCCCCAGGGCACAACAGGGCACCAGTCCCTTCCCCAGCCCCCTCACCCCCCACTCCTCACAGTGCAGCCACGTGTGCAGAGCCCTCCCAAGGCCTGCGTGCTACACGCTGGCATTTGCCGTCCATATGGTGCTGATTCTAAAGTGCACCCCCTCTTCCCTCCCGCCCCTGCCCCCACCAAACCCCCACCCCCCAAACCTCCTGAGGTCCTCAGCCACCACAGGGTGTGGCCGTGCAGTCACGGGACCCACAGCCCTCTCCCACCCATGGACAGGGGACACCAGGGTCCCACAGCAGCCTGTCCCCTCTGCTCACTGGAGAACAGCCAGCACTGCAAGGGAGCCAGCGGGGCACTCCCAGTGCCCGTCCCCTGCGTGGCACCGCGCCCTGCCAGCCCCAGGCCTATCACCTCCCGTGCTGGGTGATTAAGGGTGTGTGAGAGCAGGGGGAATTTGCAGGGCACTGTAGTTTGAGCTTCTAATCAAGAGTTTAATCATTGTGGCTGGCAGCAGAGCTCCAGGGTTATTAATCTCTGCACCTCGCGGGGACCCGAGCGTAGGCCACCATTACCCGGCAGGCACCCTGTGCCCCGGGGCTGCCTGGCACTGCCTGGCAGTGTGAGGGATGTGGTGGCACTTCCCCATTGTCCCCTGACCCCGGCTGGCACCTGTCACCTCCTGGAGCTGTCTCCTGCCACAGGGTCCCCTCACTGTGCTCTGGTCCCCTCCTGCTCCTGACTCCGTGCAGATCTTGGCCCACTCCTTGCCCCGTTTTGGGGTGATGAGCTTTGCTGACCCCAATGGCGTTTGTCCTTACAGTGCCATGTCCCACCCCCTTCCCACTACACCCCAGAGCTGAATGTGGGATGCCATGGCTGGTTTGGGGTGATTATTTTTCCTACAGCACCTCTGGAGAGAGTGAGCCCAGTGTGGGGCTGCCAGGGCTGGGGGCACCTGGCTGTACACCCCTGCCTCAGATGGGGGACATGGGGTGGGGGACACCCGGACATACCCCCTGCTTCAGCTGGGGGACATCTGGCTGTATCCCCGTGCCTCGGGAGGGTGCAGGGATGGAGGGGGGCCCAGGCAGTGCTGGGGGGTGCAGGGGGGGTGCTCAGCACGTTTGTTCTGGGGTGCAGGGGGATGCATGTTCAGCGTGTCCGTGCTGGGCTGCAGTGGGGTGCAGTGGGCTGCAGTGGGGTGCAGTGGGGTGCAGTGGGGTGCAGTGGGGTGCAGCGGGGGGTGCTCAGCGTGGCCGTGACTCAAGCACCACGCGGCACCGCATCCCTGCGTGCTTGCCATCGCCATGGCAACCGCCAGGCAATCAGCGATAATTGCGCACGTCGGCCCGGCAACGGGGCCAAATAAACCCCATCCCTCCTTTCGGGGGGCCGGTGGGGGGCAAGGGGGAGACAAAAGGAGGCGGTGCAGCTGCTGATGGCCACCCCGGCCCTTCACTGGGATGAGTGGCAGGGCTGCGGTCCCCACAGGCGTCCCAAGGCACCTCTGTGCCCGGGAAGGTGTCGAGGGACACAGCCAGAGAGCCACTGAGCTCGGCCACCAGGTACAGTGTCCCTCACAGTGCCACAGCTCTGCCAGCTCGGTGACCACGCTGTGTGTGAGGACAGGGCTGCCCCACACCTGCCTGGGCACCACTGGCCGTGGCTGCTTGTCCCTGGCCAGCCTGCTCCTGATCTGGGCTGTCCCTGTGCCAACGACAGCACAAAAAGCCTTGCACCTCTCCACTGGCTTGGTCCCTGTCACATCCAGGGCTGGCTCTCCTCCCTGGAGCCCTGATGGGGAAAGGGGCCTTGTTTCCCACAGCCTACTCCTGCATCACAGTGGTGACATGGCATCAGGGTTTGAGTCCCCTCCCCACTGAAAGAGCTTTGGGGGTCCCCTGGATCTCTGGCAGCACCTGCAGCCACAGGGACCAGGGTGCAGGGAGGCTGCTCAGGGTGACAGCTCAGGGAGAGAACTGTCCCCAAGGGGGAGGACCGGGACCAGACCCAGGACCAAGACTGGGGTGTGGCTGGCACTGCTCCTGGGTGGGTGCTGGGATGGGCCAAGCCTCCCCAGATAAATGCCAGTGCTGTTTCAGGGACAGAGAAAGGAGAAGAAGATGTGCCTTATAGCCTGGAAGGCTTTGGGGTAAAGTGAAGCTCCTGGAGGACAGCAGAGCTCCCCAGGGGCCAGCAGATATCCCCAGAGGACAGCAGAGATTCCCAGGGACCACCAAAGCTCCCCAAGGGCCACCAAAGCTCCTCAGAGACCAGGAGAGGTCCTCAGGGGCTACCAAAGCTTCCCAGGGGCCCCTGAAGCTGCCCAGGTACCACCAAAGCTCTCCGGGGGCCAGCAGAGCTGCCCGAGGGCCAGCACAGCCGCAGGTGGGTGCAGGGGTGCCCCGGGCTGTGCAGGTGCCCCCGGTTCCAGGTGCCAGGGCCAGGCGGGGAGGGCAGAGGGCCAGGGCTGGCAGCGGGGTGCTGGAGCAGGGACTGGGGGTGCCAGGGCAGCCCCCCCTCCGCTCACAGGCATCATTAGCAAAACTCGCCGCTTTCTAAAAATGGCACGTCGGTGCCGCGGCGGCTGCTCTTCACGCCCGCTCCCCAGCACCGGCAGCCGCTAAAAACAGCTCGGCGCTGCCTGCTGCCTGCTGCCACCCCTCACCGGGGCGGCTGGCACCGGAGACCACCGCCTCACCCAAACACTCATCTAGCGCAGTTTTGCCCGTCCCCAGCGCAGCCCCCAGCCCGTGGCACTCTCTGCCCGCCCTTTGCCGGCAGGAGCCCGCAGCCGCGGCCGAGGGGCCATTGCGGCATCACCGCACACACCGGCCGTGCGGCGGGTCCCGGGCGGCGGCACCGTGCCCGGCCCTGCCCGTGCACCCGCAGCCCCGCGTGCGGCCACTCATGTTTTATAGATGGCTCCGATTTTAATAATTAATGCCTGCTAACGACAGCACTTTCCCCAAATAAAACATTTAAAGTGCTGTGTGTGCGCGGCGCGTTGCCGGCATGGGACACCGGCTGCTCTGCCGCAGCCGTGGCGGATGGGCACGGCACGAGGGGCTTGGCACGGCCTGGCACAGCGTGGCACGGCCCGGCACGGCCTCACCTGCCCGCAGCTCAGCCCGATGCTGCACCAACCATGCCCAGGCGCAGCAGCTCAGGGTGACACCACCCAGTGCCCACCTGTGGGTGCCCAGGTAGCACCCCCCAGCTGCGGCAGGGGTGCCAGGTGCCATGCAAGGTGCTACCCTGAGGTCGCCTGCCTGTCCCTGGCGCCGTGGCAGTGGGCACAGCGCCAGTGCCAGTCCCAGCTAGCAGCATCGGACAGGGGTGGGCACATGCCAGCCCTTGGCATGGAAGTCTGGGCGCTCGCTCCTCACCTCCCGCAGCGTAATTAGGGCAGGATAAATGTGGATTAGCATGAAATCTGTCATCTCTGCGAGCACATTCGTGGGGGGAGGAGGCAGCCTAAAGCGGGGGCCGCCCACACGCTCATCACCGTAACCACACCAGACTTGTCCGCTAACGAGCGGATCACTGTGCCACCCCAGTGCCAGCACGGACAGCCCTGCTCCCTCTGGTACCCTGCTCCCACTGGCTGCTCCCACAGCTGTCCCCTGTGTCACCAGACAGCAGGCCTGGCATGCATCTGCCACCCAAACACAGCTCTGGGCACCCACTCTGCTTTGTGCTGTGGAGGGCAATAACCAGGGTGTCAGCTTGTCCGTCCATCCATCCATCCATCCATCCATCCATCCATCCATCCATCCATCCATTCATCCATCCATCCATCCATCCATCCATCCATCCCTGCATCCATCCCTGCATCCATCCCTGCATCCATCCATCCACCCATCCCTCCGTGCACCCACACATCCATGCACCCACACATCCATCCATCCATCCATCCATCCATCCATCCATCCATCCATCCATCCATCCATCCATCCCTGCATCCATCCATCCATCCATCCATCCATCCCTCCGTGCACCACCCACACATCCATCCGTCCATCCATCCATCCATCCATCCATCCATCCATCCATCCGTCCGTCCATCCATCCATCCATCCATCCATCCATCCACCCATCCCTGCATCCATCCCTGCATCCATCCATCCATCCATCCATCCATCCATCCATCCATCCATCCATCCATCCATCCATCCATCCATCCATCCCTGCATCCATCCCTGCATCCATCCATCCATCCATCCATCCATCCATCCATCCATCCATCCATCCATCCATCCATCCATCCATCCCTGCATCCATCCATCCATCCATCCATCCATCCATCCATCCATCCATCCATCCATCCATCCATCCATCCATCCATCCATCCCTCCATGCACCCACATATCCATCCATCCATCCATCCATCCATCCATCCATCCATCCATCCATCCATCCATCCATCCATCCATCCATCCATCCATCCCATGAGCTGCTGGTGCCCCAGTCAGCCACCCTGGCTGCCCGCCGGGCATGCAGCATCCCCCAGTGCCAGTGCCCAGCACCTCCCATTGCTGGTCCAGCCCTAATACTCACACAGTGCCAGTCTCTTCCTGTTGCCACAGCGACTCAGCAGCGAGCTGAGATGGTGCTGCTCGGCCTTCCAAGCAAGGTCAGCACCTACACTGGGGGTCATGGTCACCCAAAACCCAGGCCAGGGGAGCACAGCAGTCGCACTGTGGGGAAACTGAGGCACGGTGCTGGGACCCAGCTGCACTAAAACCACCTCGGGCACGTGGCGGTGGAGCCGTGCAGGTGTGAGGCGTGGGGGAGATGGACAGCTTGGCTGATGGGAGCTGACACGGCCCCGGGCTCCAGCACTGCCTAATGAGCAGCCCAGGGGGTTTTATTTTTTATTTAAAGGCAGTGTTGGCGGCAGGGCCCGTGTGGCTGGACACGGAGCAGGAGCAGCGCTGCCCACAGCCACAGACTGTGTGTTCCAGCATCCCTTGCTCATCCTGGGCTTGCCCTGAATATTCCCTGCCACGAGCCCCATAGGCAGTACTGTCCCCTGCACAGTACTGAAGCAATAAAGGTGTCATTAAATGAAGCTGGCAATGACTCTTGGTCACCAGACAACAGCAGCCCCCAGCCCCATCGTGTCCTTACTGTGATCACAGGCACCTTAGTGGCAGGGACACTGTAATCCCATGCCCTGGGCTCCGTGGGCACTCACAGCCCCAAGAGCATCCTGATCTGATGCCTGGCCACCTATCATCCCAGGAGCTTCATGATCCCATGGGCACTGCAATTCCATGCCCCAGGCATCCATCATGCCACGAATCCTGGGGGCAACATGGCCCATATGCCAGGACTGCAGGGGCATCATCACGCCATGCCCAGGAGCATGGTACCCCTCACATGCCTCATGCCTCACAGCCACCCTGGCCACGGGCTGGATGTGGCTGGGAGAAGGACTTTTAGCAAAAGCCTCCTAAACATGCCAAGGTCAGAGGGCCATGGTGGGACTCGGGGTGCAAAGTGGGACCTTGGTGTGGCAGGCACTGGGGGATGGTTCCACATGAGGGTGGCCACAGCAGCACCATTGTGCAGATGCCCTCCTTTCACTGACAAAGCAACAGTGGGTGCCCCCTCCTCAGTGTCTCCCATGAGGTGGGTGCCCCAGGAGTGGGTGGGGAGACACCTCACCCATGCAGGGGCACGAGGGTGCTGTCAGCCTGGGGCACAGCCCCCTCAAAGACACAGCCTCAGCCAGGGAAAAAATATAATTAGTTTTTAATGAGTGATTTGAGCAGCCCAGGGGCTGGAAACTCCACGGGAGCCCTGGGAAGGCCAGGCCACCCAACAACACCCACTGGGTATGGGGCCCCACAGCACACATCCACTGTGGGACTAAGCCTCTCACCACCCAGCCAGCACAGGACTGAGCCCCAGCATCCTGTGGTGCAGGACCAATCCTGGGGAGCAGCCAGCAGGGTCTGGGTGTGAGCCATGGGAGAGCACTCCATGGCACCCAGCTGCCTGCCAGCACCCATCCCATAGGGAGGGTGCCCCATAGCATCTGCCTGCACACTGCATCCCTCCTCAGGGCAGTGTGCCTATGGTGCATGGGGGTCTGGGAGACCCCACGGTGCAGGGAATCCCATCAGCACACAGATGTGTCGTCGTCCTCCTCTTCTTCCTTCTCTTCTTCTTCCTCCTCATTATGTTTATCCTCATCCTCGCTATCAGGCAGCTGCCCCGGGGGAGCAGGGGGAAAGGCAGGACCCCAGTCCAGGTTGGTGTAGGTGACAGTCAGGTTGACATAGTGCTCCCCATCCAGCGTGGCCAGGACACGCTCCAGCTCGCCCAGCAGCCCGGTGAAGGACGGCCTCTCCTCGGGCGCCGGCGCCCAGCAGCTCAGCATCACCCGGTACCTGCAGCCACAGCCGGTCAGTGCTGCAGCCCCGGGACAGCCCCCGCCACCCCGCCCAGCCCAGCGGCACTCACAGGGTGTCGGGGCAGTGGGAGGGCTGTGGCAGGCGCCTCCCCTGCAGCAGGTAGTGGGTCATGTCGTAGGGGTCCACCCCGGCGTACGGCGCTGCCCCGCGCGTCAGCAGCTCCCACATGAGCACCCCGAAGGACCACTGCCGAGGAGAGAGCTGCCATGGGGCACAGGCAGGATGGAGATGGGGGACGGGGCGGGACGGGGAGGGGGGGGTCATGCCTACCACATCAGACTTGGTGGTGAATTTTTGGGTCTGGAGGCTCTCCAGCGCCATCCACTTGACAGGCAGCTTGGCGTGGCGGTGCTGCTGGATGCTGTAGTACCCCTTGCCGAACACGTCCCGCGCCAGCCCAAAGTCAGCCACCTTTACTGTCAGCGTCTCGTCCAGCCTGCAGGACACCAGGAGGAGGTGGGGACTCCTGGGCACCCCCAGACCCCGGCGGGTACCCTGGGGGGGAGGTCTGGAGGGCACAGCCGCACTTACATGCAGTTCCTGGCCGCCAGGTCCCGATGCACAAACTTCTTCTGGGCCAGGTACTCCATGCCCAGGGCCACCTGCAGCCCGAAGCCGATGAGCTCCTTCATTGTGGGGCTCTGTGAGATGGGAGTGGTGAGCATGGAGGCCTCGGCACCCATCACTGCCCGCCGCCCTTGGGGTGCCCCCTACCCGCTCCTGGCTGCGGATGAACTGGCGCAGGTCCCCGTGGCGCATGTAGGGCAGGACGACGAGGGGCAGCCCGTGGCGGGGCAGGCACACCCCCAGCAGCGAGAGCACCTGCGGGTGGTGGAAGCTCTTCATGAGGATGCCCTCGCGCAGGAACTCCTCCACCTCCTCCAGGTCCGTGATGCCTGCGGAGAGCCGAGCTGTGGCCGTGCCGCTGCTGTGCCGGGGGGGACGCACGGGAGGGGGAGCTACTCACGGTGCAGGGACTTGACAGCGCAGTGCAGGTCCCCGAGCAGAGGGTCCGTGTAGGTGCCATGGTAGACGCTGCCAAAGTGCCCTGCAGGGACGGGAGGCACAAAGCTGGCACCACACACTTCGGGCAGGCGAGGCCACAGCCGAATCGGGGTGCCAAGGAGTCACCTTTGCCGATGACCTGGTGGCGGTGGGTGACAAGCCGCTCCTCGGGGATGAGGATGTCCTTCACTTCCTCCAGCAGCTCCGGCCGCAGATCCTCCAGGCAGCAGGACGTGGCCCTGAGCAGGGGCATGGGGGATCCCCCGCCCGCCGCACCAGCCCCAGCCCCAGCGCTGCCATTGGCACCGGTGACTCGCGTGCGGGGCCCCACGGGCCCGGGAGTGCCCGCCGTGCTCAGCACTGCCGGGACAGGCAGAGGCGGGTGAGGGCTGGCAGCACCCAGCACCCAGCACCCCAGCACCCACCGGCGGCCCCCACTTACCCAGCACCTCTCTGTAGTCCACGCCGGGGCGCTGGGTGGTGACGGGGGGATCGCTGCGGCCGGGCTGCGCCAGTAGCTCCAGGTTCTCCGTCCCTGCAGGCAGCAATGGGGTGGGTACGGGGTGGCGTGGCAGGGTCTGGGGCATCAGAGTGCCCGGCGAGCACGGCACTCACCCCGCCTCTTCTTCCAGCGCCAGCGGAACAGCACGGCCGCCAGCACGCAGCAGAGCAGGAAGGTGACGCCGGTGCCCAGAGCCAGGCTGGCGGCCAGGTCCAGCGATGTGGGGGGGGACAGAACCCAGCCCAGCGCCTCGCAGGCTCCGTTCACACACACCTGGAGGATCAGGGGCTCAGCAGGGATGGGGCGGGGAGCACTGGGGCGGGTGTTTGCCCACCCGGGGGGTTCCTACCTCCACGGGGGCCCCGGCGGGGGGCAGGCGCAGCTCGGGGGGCAGGCGGCACGTCACCTCGTTCTTCAGGACGCTGGGGTGGCAGTCCAGGCCCCCCACCGTCATGCTGATGTTCATGCAGGTGGCCACGTCGTCCAGCCCCAGTTGCTGCCCAGATAGAGCACCGTGAGCTCGGGGGTCCTGGCAGTGGAACCCCTGCTCCGGCTCACCCCGCTGCCCTACGTACCTTCACTTTGATCTCATCCTCGCCGGGCTTGAGGCGGAGCCGCCTGCCCTCCTGCTGCAAGGGGTACAACCTGGGCCGGGAGTAGTAGCGGAGGCGGAAGAGCCAGCGGCCGTCGGCGCCGTCCAGCAGCACGCTCAGGTTCCCCGGCACCACCTCCACGTTGCTCTCGAAGGGGAAGGCTGGGCTGTGGCACAGCAGCCGGTCCGGTGCCAGCGGGTCCTTACACTCCTGTGGGCAGGGAGGTGCTGAGCTGGGCTCGGGCTGTGCCCGGGGGATTGCCCAGGTGGGGTGGGCAGGGCCGGGGGGCGATGGCCCCGCGCCCCGGTGCTCACCGTGGCTTGGGTAACCACGCCAGCGGCTTCAAAGCGGATCTTGGCGCGATACACGGAGTCCAGGTGGGTGCCGATGATGGTGAGCAGCGAACCCCTGCAGTGGGCAGGGATCAGGTTCCCCGGGGTGCACATGGTCCCCAGGGTGCCTGCAATTGCCAGCACGTGGTCCAGCCCAGGGCAGTGGCAGGACAGGGCTGTCCCTCACCCCGGGGAAGGGAGCCAGGCACTCACTCATAGCTGCAGCTGGGGACGACGGCGGACACGGCGGGGTCCGGGCGGTACTGGAAGGGCACGGGGGCCGGGAACTCCTGCCTGTCGATCCACAGGGCTACCCGGGCTGCACCCAGGCCCCCGGCGGCGGGAGCTGTGCATTGGATTGTCCCATTGTCCTGCCTGGAGACACGACAGCCGTGTCTGGGGGCAGCGGGACTGCAGGGGCTCCCCGTGCCCGTCCCGTGCCGGGGACCCCGCAGTGCCAGGGCCAGGGCAGGGGCGTACCTGGGCTGCCCACTCAGGGCACACTCGGAGCCATTGACCATCACCCGCCAGCTGCTCCCTGCCGAGAGGTGTTTGCCATGGAGTGAGAGGTGGGTGCCACCCCCCCGGGGGCCGAACGGGGGGTGCAGGGCACTGACGTGGGGCTCCTGAGCAGAGATGGGGTCAGTGGGACAGGTGAAGGAGCCAAACCCCCCCGACCCTGCCAGGGGCACTGCCGGTGTGGAACCGTACCACGAAAACGAAGCCACCGAGGGTGGAGGAGCCGTAGACTCGGAAGCCAGAGGGTCTGGGGGGCTCCTCCACAGTGAGCACCACGTCGGCTGGGCCCCCCAGGGCTGCCGGGCCCCCTGGCTCCAGCTCACACACCAGCACATCCACAAACTCCTTGCGGCGGGAGGTGGGCAGGGGTCTGCGGGACAGTGACGGGGATCAGCCACAGGCCGGGGGCAGCCCCAGCGCCCTCCCTGCTGCTGTTCTCTCCCAGCCCCGCTGCGCACCTGAAGCTCTCGCTCTCCTCCGGCAGCACGGTGCAGCCTCGCCGTCCCACTGCCACCCGGCAGGCTCCGCGGGGGCTGCGGCAGGGATCGGGCTCCGGGCGGGAGCGGAAGGTCATTCCACAGAGCGTCACCCGCGTCCGACCCCGCAGCGGGGCACTCCGGGGATGGAACTGTGGGAGAGGCACCCTGTCACCTCAAAGTGCAGTGGCTGTTGTGGGTCATACCTTCTCTGAGGAGCACAGCACCCGTCCCCGGGAGGGGCTCCCCCCACACGCCGCCCCATTTGGGTGCTGGGAGCCGTGAGGAGCAGGGGGACACAGCGCAGACCTACGTCGGTGAGGACGGGTGGGCAGCTGTCCTGGACCCAGCGGCCGGGGCACTCGTGGCGGCGCCTGCACCCATCCCCACACCAGCCACAGCCCATGAAGCGCTCGGCCCGCAGGCAGCGCTGGCACGTGGAGAAGTGGCGACAGCCAGGGCCAGTGACGTTCAGGAGCCACACCTGGGGACGGAGAGTGGAGGTGAGGGGGACACATGGAGCTCCATGCCCACGCCATGCCCCTCAGAGCCCCCACTCACCCTGGAGCCAGCAGTGAAGAACAGCGAGCGGCTCTGCTGCCCCATGGCACCCCGCACTGGCCCCGGCTCTCCCAGGGAGAAGTTGGACAAGGTCAGAAGGTAGGAGCTGGAGCGCTGGAGCACCATCTGCAGCAGGGCAGAGCATGGGGCTGAGCACACCCCACAGCCTGCCAGAACCTGCCATCCCACCTGACCCCCCCATCCCACCTGGAAGACGCGTCCTTCTGCTGTGCCCAGGTGGGCCACAGTGACATCCCCCATGGCGGTGACGAAGAGGGAGGTGAGCACGACACCTGTCAGCTGCCCGTTGAACAGGTCCACTTTGTGGGAGGCAGCAGGGACGAGGGTGGGCTGATCCCAGCAGCTGGTGTCGACCACCGGTGCTGACAGGTTCACCTGTGGCCAAACATGGGGTGAGTGACTTGAAGCTGGCCCTCGCACTCCGACTCCCACACCCACCCTCACAGGCAGGCACCAGCTTGATCTGTGAGATATTTTGGGGCAGCACCAGATTGCTTAAGTTTCCCTCCAGGCTGGGAAAATTTTGGAGAATAAACCACATTGGCAGGCCTTCCCTCAGTCCCCTATGTGGAGTCAGATCCAGTCAGATCCTGCCCTCCCTTCCCACCCCATCTGGATATAGTTACTCGTGCTGGCACCACAGGATGCTCACTCCAACCCCAGTGTCCCCTGAGCCCTGGAGCTCAGCAAGGGGCTGGGGTGGAAGAGGGACACCAGGAGCCATGGGGTCCCCACTGGACACTCCCAATGCAGAGGGACTCAGGTCCCCTCTGAGTTTCTCCTGCTACAGAGTGAGTCAGCCGCAGTGAGCTGTCTGCCCTGTGCAGGAAGAGGAGGGGATTTGGCTGCACCTTGCCCTGAGCCTGGCTGAGGACACCAAAACTCGTGTCATGTGCTGGGACGAGGGGGCCCTGCCAGAGCGCCCACCCATCTGCATCCTGGCCGTGCCGGGGCTTGTACCTGGGACACGGTGTTCCTGCCCCGCGGCCGTGGCCGACGAGGAACCCCAGTGACTAATTGCACTTCCGCCTGTGGTTTATTTGCCCACAGAAGGCGGTGGCTGGGGGACAAGGCAGGAGCAGCCCGCACCTCACACATCCAGCCTGCCGAGCACCGAGGCCCTGTGGCTTTCCCGCCCCCCACACATAAACAAGCTGGAGAGGGTGGCTGGGGTCCAGGGACAGTCACTACGGGGGCCGGAGTTGAGGCTGCCGGGGAGGCCATACCAGGAGAGGAATTGGCCCAAGGTATGACATGTGGCAGTGTGCCCATGTGCTGGCACATGTACCATGGGGGGCTCACAGGATCCCCACCCTCACCTGGCCTCCTCGGTGCAGCCGGGGCTGCCGGAACACAGCAGCCCCTGCAGCAGGTGGTGGGTGGATGCTGGGCTGACTCACATCTGGGTGATGCCGCTCTCCCCCTGCCCTGCCCTGCCCTACCCCGCCCCACCATCCACCCCGCTATACCAGTGTTTCCCAGCTCCTGAACCCACTCTCCCACATCCCAGCCAACCCCCAGGGTCCCCGGGCAGGACGCGGCGCAGGGTGGAGCACTCACATTGTGTGGGCAGTACTCCACCGGCTGGAAGAAACTGAGCCCCCGCCGCAGCGGCTGGTGCCCGGTACCGCAGCACTTCTTCATGCCCTCCTCCATGGCCTGGTTGAGGAGGCGCAGGGGGAAGGCGCAGACGGCCGAGTTCTCCTGTGGCACCGGGCTCTCCGGGTGGCTCTCGGCGAAGGCGCCGAAGAGCACGGTGTCGGTGTCGTTGATGCCGAGGTCGCGGGCCAGCCGTGCACCGGGCCGGGCAGCGTGGGCTGCCTGCAGCACGTTGTAGGCGATGTCCCTCTCGGCATCCTCCTCGCCGCTGCGCCGGCGCCGGCGCTTGGACTCGAAGCGGCAGTCGAGGACGAGCTCGCGGTAGCGGCGCAGGTGACGCTCGTGGGTGCTGAGCCGCGCCAGGCGCGTGTGGTACGCGGCTGATCCCGGCCGCTCGGGCTGCACCATCAGGAAATACACGTGGTCCCCGTCGGCAAAGGAGTGCACGTAGTGGATGGTGTAGTTGTCGCGGTACTGTGGCAGCACCGTCAGCCACTGGAAGTCATTTGAAAAGCCGTCCAAGGTGCCCTTCAGGCGTCGGATGGACACCGACTGTGGGCTGTACCGTGCTGCCACGCTGCTGTCAATGGTGGAGCCGAGGTAGAAGATAGAGGCGTAGGAGGTGGCCACCACAGTGGCACTGGTCCCCAGTGGGCTGACCACACAGTCAGGGCAGAAGGCAGGGCTGTTGCCCGTGGCCGAGTACAGGCAGTGTGTGGCTGTGATGGCCACCTTACCGTCCCGCACCTCCAGCTGGTGCTGATAGCACAGCCCACGCTGTGCCATGCCGCAGCTGTACAGCCATGGCTCCAGCGGGTCCAGCAGCAGCAGGACATTGTCCGTGTCCTCAGGGCCATCTGTGGTGGCTGGGCACAGGCGACAGATCTCACACTTGGCACTGCCCACTGGGCCGGTGACAAGGACAGAGAGCAGGCGCAGCTCAGAGCTGACCAAAAGGATGCGGTTGCGGACGGCCACAAAGACAGCAACTGGGCCATCGGAGTCGGTGAAGACAGCAACATTCTGGATGGGGCTGCCAGCATCGAGGCTGGGCAGTGTGTAGGGGATGGAGAAGTTCCTGGTGGAGCTGTAAGGGATGCGGGGACACTGCCAGGCTCCGGCACCCAGCAGGGCCAGGGCGAGCAGCAGCCAGAGGCACACACAGCACGACAGGCCCATGCTGTGCAGTGCCACTGGTGTAAGGTTATCGACGGTGCTCAGCACCCAGCAGGCTCAGAACGGATGGAGGATGGGCCACCATTGCATCTGCCAAAATAAAAAAGGAAGGGTTTTACTTGCTTATTTTAGGTGAGGGCCTGGGCACAGCCACAGCTGGGTGTCAGTTGGGGCTGCCGGGGTTCCCAGGGGCCAGATGACGATGGGTAGTGCCGAGGGAGGATCAGTCACACCAAACCTCTTCCAAAATACCACGAGTAGGAGGTGATGCCAAGCTGCCTGTGGCAGAGGGACAAATCCTGCCTTCTGCCACCTACAGACACTGCCTGTCACCCCGGGGCATCTCTGCCCTGCAATGACCCATTCCGGGAACTGCGACAGGGACCCTCCCAGCCCCCGGGACAGCAACAGGGCCCGGGGATCCCTGCGGGACTAGGACAAAGCCCCCGCCAGCCTCCCGGGAACGGGACCCCAAAGTACTCCCGGCCTCCACCCCCGGCCCCGCCGCAGCTCACCGGGTCCGGGATCTCCACTGGCTCCGGCTGCCCCTGCCCCATCCGTCCGGTCCGGTCCGATCCGAGCGGTGCCGGGCGGCAGGGCGGTCACCTGGGCGCTGCCGTGCCGTGCGGTGCCGTGCCGTGCCGGGACAGGGCGGAGCGGGGCCGGGACAGAGCAGGCGAGGCGGGACGGGACGGGGCGGGACGGGGTGGGCGGGACGGGGTGCGTGGGTCCCGCCGCCCGGGGCTCCCCGAGGGCCGGCACCGGCACACGCAGCCCGGGGGTGTGCGGGGGAACGAGGAGATCGGGGCACCGCCGGGCACTCCCGGGGAGAGGCACGGCTGGGCAGGGTGCCCGAGAGGGGCACGGCTGTGAGTCGGGGCCGCTGATGGGAGCACGGGTGCAGGGCTGGCACTCTGCCTCGCTGCAGGTCCGGGGGGCCGTCGGGGGTTCCCCGTGGCTGGGAGGTGGCTGCCAGCAGCATCCCTGGGTGCGAGTGGGGTCCTGCATGCCGGTACCCCGTGGCCCCTCGGCCGCAGCCCCCAGCCCGCTGCCACAGGGACAGCTGACACCCCGACACTTGGAATGGAAATTGCCGCTTCCCCGCGGCAGCACCGCGTTCGCTGCTCGCTTCCAGGCCAACAGGACACCTCAGGGTGCGGCAGGCTCAGCACCGGAGCTCCCAGCTGGGAGAAAAGAGCAGGGCTGGGGGAGCCACAGCTTTGCCAGGGCAGCTGTGAGGGTTATTTCTGTTGTGCCCATTCTGTGTCTCATGTCCCTTCCCTCCCTGTCTGCCTGCAGTGGCAGGAGGTGCCAGCACCTCTGGGAGTGACTGCTGTTCGTAGGGATGTGGGAAGAGTCTTTACATCCGGATTCACGGGCATGGATTTGCCCTCCAAGCGCCCTGCTGCGCTCAGAGGCTGGGCCGCGAACCCCAGCTTTCCTCCAGGTGAGCGGGGTGCTGGGGACTTTGGTCCCAGGAGGGGCTGAGCCTGCCGAAAGTGCCCCGTGCCCGCCGCCGGGCCAGCCCCGGCCCCAGGCTCCCGCCCCGCGTTGTGCAAGGCCCGGCAGTTCCGCTGGCTCCGGGCCTTACCCAAGAGCTCCTTCCTCCGGCTGCGCCTCTCGGTTTCGACATGAGCTGGCCGGGGCCAGCTCAGCCCGGGGATTTTGCCGCTCCCAATCTCCAGTCAGCGCCGCCTCCTGCCAGCACAACCCCGGCAGCCCCGCACCGCTCCCCGGCAGCTTTCCTGGCTCCCAGCGGATCCCCGGGGCTGGACTGCACCGTACCAAACTTGGAGCAAACTTCCCGCCCAGCTTGGTCATCCCCCCACTCCAGTGAACATACAGGAACGCGACAAGACTCAACTTAGGGTCCAGATAATGTTTATGAGCAAAGAGAAGCGATTACACTCTGGCAGGAGCATAAATACAGGAGCAGATCCCTGTGCTAGCCCTGCCGGATCCTTCCCAGCTCCCTCTGTGCCGGGGTGTCACCCTGCTGGCTCTGCCCCTCCTCTGATACCTACTCCAGGACTATTCAGACAGCCCCAAAACACGGAGTTGGGCTGTTCACAGGTGCTCAGCCCCACACCAGTGCCTGGGGTGGCCAGGGAGGTGCAGAAAGCTCAGTAGCTGGCTCGAGGGGCTGAGTTTGGGGGATAGGTGCTCCCGTGCCAAGGGGAAAACTCTCCATGGGCTGGGGAGCTCCATGGCCCTGTACTGGGGGGGTCTCCAAGGAGATGTGCTTGAGCTGCCCCTTTAGGATCCACAAGCCACAGCCAGAACCACGAGCCCCTGAGCAGCCTGACAAACACCTCGGCACCTTGGCTCTCTGGAGCTGCCCCGTGTCCCTGTGGTGAGGTGGGCAGGACCCTGCTGACCCACCCTGCCTGCCAGCATCCCCAGGGACAGACACCCTTTTCACAGCCACAGTGGGAAGGGTCCAGGCTCATACAGATGCCAGGGGGGCAAACCCACTCTGGGGCTGCAGAGGCTCCCTGGCACTGGGGGGGTCCAGATCCCCCAAGACAGGGAGAGGAGCAGTGTGTGCCCCAGGCCAGCCCTGTCCCTTGCCTGGACAGTGTCACCTGCCATCTGCAGGCACAGCAACATAGGGCTCCCCTGAGTGCTGCCACATCTCCCCTGGGGACCCCCACCCTTGGCACAGCCACAGGATGTCAGAGAAGGGAGGTGCCAGGCACAGGGGGCACTCTGCTCCCCTCTAGTAACCTGGGGTACCAGCAGCCCCACTCCAGGACCCTCACAACAAAGGATGGAGCTGAGGACTGTGGAGGAAGAGCAGGCCCCCCAGCTGGGGCACTGCCTGCAGCTGAGAGAAAGTCCTGTTCATCCCCTTCCCTTTCCTGTGCACCCCATCTCTACCAGCCAGGCTGGACAGTCCTGCAGGTGGGGTTTCCCTGTGCTCTGGGGTCCCACCATGCCCTCTCCCCTGGACACACAGCCCGGGAATCCCTGGGAATGGGCTCCCCAGCACAGCGGGGGCTCTCCCAGCTGCCTCCATGCCCTGGGTGATGCCCTCAGTACGTCTGGGGCGTGAGGATGAAGAGTCGATCTTCCTCCTTGCGGATCCACTTCATGAGCTTGTTGACAGCATTGATGGCGCCGGCCTTGGTCCCCAGGGGACTGTAGCACACGTAGAGCTCAAAGGCATTGGTTACCTGGGAGAAGGACAGGACACGTGCTGGGACCAGGACTGTGCCCCACCTGGGGCTGGCACTCCTTCTTCCCCCCATGGGCTACCAGCAATGGGCAGAGGGGCTCCAGTGCAGGGACACAAAGTGGCAGTGGGGTATCCTAAATGGGTGGCATCTGGTTTGCTCAGAAGTGGGAGAAGCAAACCCTGGGGTTTGCCCCACAGTGGGTTTTTTGACAGGGCGTAGCACAACCTTTGGTCCTGGAATTTACCAGCTCCCACTGCTACCCCTGCCTGTCCCTCCCTCCCACAGGGGCAAGCTCACCCCCAAAAGGACCATGCATAGACTGGGGTCCTCCCTGGGGGCCACGGTGCTGGTGCTGTGCAGTGTTACCACCCCCTTTCCCCACCCTGCAGGACCACAAAAGACAGGCTCACCAAACCCCACCAACGGCCTTACCCATGCCAGGAGGTTCTCGCGGGGGCCTGTGAAATAGATGTTCTTCAGGGGCCGTGAAGAGTTGTGGGCCCGACTGTGCAGGTACTGGTAAAGCCCCAAGAGCCTCTCCTTCTCCTCCTCCTGCACGTAGGGAGCCTCAATCTCGGGGCTGCAGGAACACAGCACCCCATTAACCCACTGGAGAAGGGGCTTGGCCCACGCCACGTGCCACGGCCTTGGCCCAGCGCTTCCCCAGGGCCTCACCTGGTGAAGAGCCCGGAGCTCTTGGACTTGTAGATGAAGTGCCGGAGGTCGGGGATGCCCACCTGGGCGACGCTGTAGAAGGGGGTGCGCAGGGCCTCGTGCAGAGCGTGCTGCACCCCCCGCCGCCGCAGCCGCTCCTGGAAGCGCCGCTTGCAGTCGGACACGGTGAAGAAGTCCTCACGGTCAGTGGAGACCAGCAGCAGGCACAGGTCCATCTCCTGCTCCAGGTAGGAGATGTGGGCGTGGAAGAAACCGCTGGAGTTGAACTTAGGGAGGCAAATGGGAGTCCAGGCTTCGCCCTCCCGGAAAGAGGAAGAAGAGCTGATGAGGTTAAAGAGCAAATGGAGGTCAATGGGGTGAAGGAACTGATCCTTCTTCCTCACGAGAGACACCAGCTGGTTCCCAGACAGCAGAATGGAAAACACCAGGCTCTTGGCCTTGGCCTGCTGCAGGCTGCTGCTGACGGCGTCGCGGACGCTGGCGGCCAGGGGCAGGCAGCGCACGGCGCCCATCAGGAAGCTGGGGTCGTGGGCCATGAGGTCCAGCAGGTTGTCGGTGATGCGCTCGGAGCCAGCCAGGAGCCGGCGCAGGTCATAGTTCTGCTTCTGCTGGAAGATGTGGTTGAGCTGGGTCCAGGTGAGCAGGCTCAGAATCTGGTAGTAGATGTAGAGCAGCTCGTGGGCAATCTCCTGCTCCGACTGCCGGGTGCGTGCCACTGCCACCAGCACCAGCGGGCTCCTCCGCACGAAGACCACCTTGTAGCCATCTGCTTGGGAGGGAGCCCCCGGGGGGCCGGGGGTAGATCTGTGAGCCTGGCTCCCCAGGGCTACAGCCAGGCTGCAGCCTCTCCCCCCAGCAACCCATCTGTCCCTGGGGACAGGTAACATGGCCCATGGTGGCAGGCACATAGATGGGCAGGCTGTGAACCCCCAACCCCTCCCCCCTGGGGTGGTACCTGCGTGGATGGACCGGATGGCGTTTTTCTCGGCCTCCAGGAAGGACACCAGGGCCATCATGACGCCCATGGTGCTGGACAGGGCCTCCTCAGAGCCATAGCGGGAGTACACGGGCTTGCCCGCCTCGCTCAGCACGAAGACGTGCTTCCGGTGCGAGCGCCAGGCGTCCATGGTCACGTCCTCCTCCTCCTTCCCCGACAGCACCGAGTCGCGCCGGGCGGTCTGCGGGGATGGCTCCAGCTTCCCCTCCTTGCCCGCCCTCATCTCCTCGTCCAGGTCGAGGGCCATGCCCGTGAGCTGCGTGCTCAGCTCGCTGAAGTCCTTGCTGATCTGCTCCATGCTGCTCGGCTCGGCCGGCTCCCCCCGCCTCTCCTCCGGGCTCCGCGCCGCGGCCACCCCGTCCTCGGGACTGGTCAGGTCCTCGTAGGAGCGGGTGTGCACGAACATGGCTCCCTCCTGGCCCGCCCCTGGGAACAGCGGCCGTGCAGCATCCGTCCACGTGTCCCCCAGGTGGGGGAGGGATGCAGAGGGGACCTGCCTCCCCTCCCCATCTCACAGCACCCTGTGGGTGCAGGTCCTGCTGGTGATGAGTGGGCCCCTCTCCCCCTGCCCACAGGGCTGCGGAGGTCCCAGCCCACATGAGGAACTGCTCCTTCCCCCCCTTTGCCTCCCCCCTTGGTGAGCTGTGCTCCATACCTGGCTCTGTGCCCTGTGCCAGCCCCGGCGTGGGGCTCTCGGACCTCTCTGTGTGCTGCCCATCTCCTGGCGCCAGGGACCCATTGGGCACTTCCCAGCTTTTCTTCTTATGGACATCTGCAGCCATTCCTCGGGGCAGGATCTGCATGTGACCCACAGTGTCACCCCTGTGTCCCCTCACTTTCAAAGCAGGCCCTGAACTGCTCTGCTCTCCAGCGGGGCCAGGCCAGCACCCGTGGCCCAATCCCGCTGGCTCAGCAGGCAGCTCTGAGCCCTGGTGAGATGTCAGGAAAGCTGCTCTAATCCAGCAGGATTTCCTCTCTCATGCAGCCCCAGCTCTTTCCAGGCCCTGGCCACGGCATCTTTCATCCAGGCTTGGCCCCGATTTCCCCTGTGAAAGCTGCTCAGGCTCCCTGTGCAGCGAGGGGGAAGGGCCACAGCCCTGGATGGGGCCTGTCCCCACACCTGAGATGCCAGAGGCCTTGTGTTTGCAAAGGGAGGGGTTTATGACCCTCCTGGGCCCGGGTTAGGTGGCTGCCATGGGACGAGGCTGGTGGCACTCCTTGTGAGCTGGCACATTTGGCATCAGCCCAGGAGCTGGGTGCCCTCTCCAGCAAAGGCCATGCCTCCAGCCTGCTCCTTCCTCCCTTCCCTGGGGGAAAACCATCTCAAAAGTGAGCACAAGAAAAAGCAACAGGAGGCAGGCTGGTGAGGAGCCTGTACCTCTGAACCTGGCTGCTGGGGAAGCTCATGGAGCCTGGGCTCTGCTCTGTGCCCCAGCACACCTCCTGCTCCCAAATCCAATCCCACTAACGCTGCACCTGGGGGAGCCAGACCAGCCCCACAAAGTCCTGTGACAGCCCTGAGTGGATCAGGGCCCTGTCCTTACCAGGGGGAGCTCATGCAGCCCCCAGCCCCAAACCTGTGACAGCTCTGGAGGGTGTTGGGGAACTGGCTCAAAGTTCCTTTGACTTTGGAGTCAAAGCTCTGTTGTCCCCTGGGGAGCTAAATCCTCACCCCACAAAACCCTGTGACAGCTCTGGAGAGTACTGGGGAACCGATAAAGGCTCTGTCCTCATCCGGGGGAGCCTGTGCCAGCCCTGGAGAGTGCCAGGGAGCTTTCTGGGACCCCCTCCGCACCTGGGGGAGCCAGAACCCCCACTAAAATCCTGTGACAGCCCCAGAGGGTGCAGGGGAGTGGATCGGGGCCCCGTCCTCACCTTTCCTCCTCACCCTGCTGACCTTCCCGTGGGCGGGACTCACCCCAGGACTCTCCCGGCCCAGCACGGACCCACCCCGACCCTTCCCCCTCCGGCGCTGAGGTGTCACCGCTCCTCAGCCCCGGCACGACCCAGGCCCAGGACCCCCCTTAATGACAGCGCGCAGGGACCCACCTCCGCGGCTCCTCCCGGGGCCGCCCTGCAGCCCCCCGGGCACAGCCTAGGCGGGTCGGAAAAGGGCCCGGAGCCGGCGGCGGGCGGTCACCTCCCGCCCTACCGCCGGTCCTGGCCCCGACCGCGGCGACACCCCCGCCATCGCGGCGACCCGCCGCGGGGCATCATGGGAGTTGTAGGCGGTGCGGTCCAAAGGGGATCATAGGAGTTGTAGTCCGCGAGCCCCAAGGACACGGCTGAGAAGGGGCGGCAGGAACCCTGTAATAGAGACTACAATTCCCAGCATCCTCTGGGTGCCCGAGCGGGAGGAGGGAGCCGGAAGTTCCGGGTTCTCGCCGTGGCGGCCGTGGGGCCTGTGCGAGGCGGGAGCGGCGGAGCAGGAGGAGGAAGAGGAGGAGTAGGTGATGAGGGTCTCTCGGGAGATAAAGGGGATCGCCTGGGATAAAGGGGATCTCGCTCAGTGGGGTGGGAGGATCAAAGAGTGTCCCGAGGGGCTCCCGGGGTGGGCTTGCCCGGGGTAGAGGAGGGCAGGCTGCGGGGTCCATGAGGCGGGGGGGTTGTGTGTGTGTGTCTGTTTTGGGTCACCCGTGGCTGGGAACAGAGTGAGGCTGGGCCGGCCCGCTGCGGGCGTGAGGCAGCAGGAACTGGCGCTGCGGGCCCGCAGCTGCGTGCTGTGGGCTCGGTGTCCATCAGAACCCCGCGCCCTGGTGGGATGTGGTTGTGGGGTTGGGATGCTCGGCCCCTGGCTCAGGATACGATGTCCCACACGGAGGTGTTGGGGCCTGCCACGTGTGTATCGCTGACAGCAGCTGTGGTGTTCTGTGGTATCTCAGTGGTGTTCTGAGGCCCTGATCATGATTTGGGCCTTTTTGCACCAGGTCGCATGTGTGTCCACCTCGGAATGCTTGTGGTTGTAAAAGGGCTGGACCGAAGTGGGCTGGATTCGTGCTGGGGTGCAGAGGGATGTGATGGGAGCTGTGTGTCAGTGGATTTAATCCCAAGTGATGGGCTAAACGAGATTTTGGGCTGTGAGTAAAGCCTTAGGTGGAGGCAGGATGTGTTCTGGCTCTGGTGGAGGCCACGTAAGGCGGTGATCAGGAACGGCTGGAAGTGATGGCAGTGACCTCCCGTGCTCTGATTTTAAAAACAATTGAGAGGCTGCTGCTGCTGCTGTTGTGTGGTGTTACTTTTGACAATGCTGCTGAAGGTGAAATTCACTTTTCTGTCCTGGCAGGGTGTTTGTGGTGTGAGTCTTTCCCAAAATCCACTGATTGGGAACAACTTGTGAAGTCCTTTGAGACAAGCAAGGTCAGGATAGTAATGGGGTGGGGTGTGTTAGGAATTCACCCAATTGTCTCTAATTCATGTTTTTAGAAGCATCATATAGATGAAAAGTATACATATCCTTTTTTTAAAATGAAAATCCTCCAGCCTGACACCTATGAGAGCCAAAATGGTTCCCTCTCCTTTCACATGTCAGTGGCCTGCTTTTGATATTTTTTCTGAATTAGAGATCTCTATCTAACATTGGATGTAGCTGCCTTTCTTGGCTACTTGCGGTTTCTGTAGCTTTGGGGAATGGTTTTTTCTCGTACCTCCTGCAGAACTTAGATTT